>NC_141143.1:76780464-78090464 GCF_053477565.2 Lygodium microphyllum
ACATTACTCAAAAACATTATAAAAATTCCATTTGGATATAAGAGAAAACTTTATTAAATCAATAAATGTTTCTCATATTTTAGACATTCCAAGCTCAGTTTGCATGGATCTTATAAATATTTGTTGACTATGAAGCCTGAAGCATAAGAGCCAGTGTGCTAGCATGCCAACCACTGGTAAGTTGATGTAAAAAAACATTATAGTTTTCCTCCTTTACTTTTAATCGATCACGTGATTAGGCATGGGAGTCAAGACATTATAAATTTAATTGATCACAATCACCACTTCTTGATAGCTCGGGTACTATTTTGCAATAAATTTTAAGATTCTTCTTTAACTGCTTTTAAAATATAGTATGTCATAACAATAAGCAATTATAAAATCATAGAATGAAGATTTTGTGGAAAAAAGATAAATCTAGTCCTATTATAAAATGAAGATTTAGAAAAATAAAATTCTCATCCTATCGTTAGCCAAAAAATGAATTAGTTTCCCTTGTTTACATTTTGGGTTCATGCTTGTTTCTCCAATGTACTACTTCTTTTTCTTTTTGTTCCTTTCACAAGACAAGTTTGTACTTTGTGCTTTGAGCTAGCACAAGGTGTAGACAAGCAAAAGAAGCAATACTCTAGTTTTGTACTGTGATACTACAATATTCCACATCTCCATCATTCATCACTTGGTGATCTGCAGTCTCCAAGCTTAAGTCTCCAAGGTAAGAAAGATGCACATCTCTCAGTGTAACGGTCATGATAATCTTCTCTATCATGATAGTCATCATAACTAGTTGATCCTTAGAGGTTATATGAATGTTTCTATTGTATTGTAATCTCATTGGTGCAGCTATAATTCCCCATGGTGTGATTAGGCAGCATGGGAGTCAAGACATTATAAATTTGATCGGTCACCATCAGTACTATTGGAAGAGAGGGAGAGACAGAGAGTGAAGCATTACCCTTGAGCATCAGCTCATCTTCATCTTCTTCATTATTCCATTACTCGACTACTAACTAAAAGTGAGACTTACACAAGGTTTTACTAACCCTAATCTAACTATGGTTAGATCAAGCCTACACTGACTTATTCAATGACACACACATGTATTGCTATATTCAACTAATGTCGGTAAGTCACACATGCATAAAGAGAGACGGGGTGGAGCTTGATTTCTAACACTCCCTCTCAAGCTCAAACCATTTGCAATACTCCAAGTAGCTACCTAAAATAGATGAACTTTTCTTTACCAAGTGATTTGGCAAAGATATCCGCTACCTGGTCTTCATTCCTCACATGCATCAAGTCAATCTGCTCTTCTAGTACCATCTCTATGATGAAATGGTAATGCACTTCAATATGTTTAGATCTTGCATGGTAGACGAGATTTCTTGCAAGCATCACACTACTCATATTATCATAATGCAGCTTCACTTTACTGTCCAAGTGTATCCCCAGGTCATTTAGTAACTTCAGCACAACCAAACAGCTTCACAGGCTGCTAAGGCCGCATCCTTGTTCTCAGCTTCTGTATACTAGACAATGCAACTGTAGACTATTTTTTACTTTGCCAATTGATCATGCTACTACCCAATCCAAATGCAAATCCAATGGTTGACCTCCTGTCATAGGCACAACCAGCCCAGTTAGCGTCAGTATACCCTGTCAAGTTAAGGGGTTTCTGGTATGCATAAAACAACCCATAATCTGTCGTACCCTTTAGATATCTCATGATTCTCTTGACTGTATCCAAAAGCGGTTTGCGAGGCTTCTACATGAATTGACTAATTAGCCCTACAACATAGCTCAAGTCAGGTCAGGTAGATCAAGCTGCCCACCATCTATCTATACATGGTAACATTCTCTATCACAATCCCAACATCAATCTACAGCTTGAAATTTTGGTCTAGGAGTGTATCCATAGCCTTACATTCAGTCATATCATACATCTGTAACATGTTAAGCATACTGCTTCTATAACAGCCATATGCCTTGAGGCGTAGACACTACCTCAATTCCTAGAAAATATTTAAGCTCACCAAGATATTTGACTTTGAATTCAGTCTACAACAATGACTTTATTTCAGCAGTCCTGCTCTCATCATCGCCAATAATGATTAAATCATTGACATAGACAACCAGAAACACATAGCCATGATTTGTCTTCTTCACAAATAAACTGTGATCTGCATCACCCAATCTAAATCCATGCTGCTGTAAATAACTGCTAATTTGAGCATTCCAAGCTATGGGTGCCTGTTTCAACCCATATAATGCCTTTTTCAGCTTGCATACACGTGTCGCAAAATTCAGATGCACATAGCCTTTAGGCTACTCCATATAAACTTCTTCATGTAAGTCACCATTCAAAAAGGCATTTTTTACATCCATTTGCCATAACTTCCAGCCTTGCTGCCAATGCAATGACTATTCTGACTGTTGCCATTTTAGCTATAGGGTTGAAAGTCTCCTCATAGTCAAGGCCATACTGCTATGCATATCCTTTTGCGACCAGCTTGGCCTTATAGCGTTCCAATGACCCATACGACTTGCACTTAACCTTGTACACCCATTTGTAGCTAATGGGGACTTTGCCTTCAGGCAAGTGAACCAAATCTCATGTTCTATTTTCAGCCAAAGCTGAATACTCTTCGTCCATGGCAGCACACCAGTTCTCATCTGCAAGTACCTCATCAAACTTAGTGGGTCCTTTGAAACCTGTCACCTTAGTCATATAGGCGTAATGACGGGCTAAATATCCAATGTATGTGAACTTGTCAATTGGTCTTTTGACCCTTTTTGACCTCCTCAACTGTGGCTCACTCTGAGCTTGCCTCTCATGAGGCAGTACATATCGATTCTGCCTTGCACCAAGTGTCATAATAGAAGGAATCCCCAACTCACTGTCGAAGCTATCACTGCTGGACGGCTCATAACCTCTAGTAAGTGGACTTGTTACATCCTCAAACATATTTTCTTTTCCTTTATCAAATCTCCCTCTCACTGGCATGTTTGTGTCAGTGGATGTAGGAGTGCGATTCCGCAACCTTCCTGAACAAGGACTCATCGTAGATGACACATCACCTGTCGGACCACTCATAGATGTACTAACTGCAGGTGTATTTTCAGCATTACTTGTGCTGGCTGATCCATCAGTAGGCACTGCAACTAGATTCCCATACCAAGAATCCAGCTTGTCAAAGACAACATCTCTACTTATCAACATCTCATGTGTAGATGGCGCATAGCATTTATAAGCTTTCCTGTCCTATGCATAACCCAAAAACATACTCTTGACAGCTTTGGGATCCAATTTCTTCCTCTTTTCATTAGGAATATGCACGTATGCAATGAAGCCAAAGACCTTTAAGTGCCTAATGTTAGGCTTATGACCATACAACCTCTCATAAGGTGTTACATCATGAATCCCTACTGTAGGGGTTCTATTCAGCACATATACAACAGTCACCACTGCTTCAGCCCAGTCACCATTAGGTAAACACTTTTCATTCAGCATAGCTCTAGTTGACTCCATTAGTACCCTATTTTTCCTATTTGCTACACCGTATTGCTATGGTGTATAGCTGTAAGTAAGCTATCTTTTGATCCCATACTTTGCAAGATATCTGTCAAACTCTTTAGAGACATATTCTCCGCCTCCATCTGACCTAAGATAAGAAATATAGGAGCTCAACTCATTTTCAGCATGCTTCTTGAAGTCTTTGAATGCATCAAACACTTCATCTTTATGTTTCAATATGTATAGCCAAGTGTAGCTACTAAAATAATCAATGAAGGATACATAGTAACGAGCACCACCAAATGAAGCATTATGCAATGGACCCCAAACATTAGAGTGCACTAATTGCAAATGTCTCAAACTATTCTTGACATGCTTCATAAAGGGAAACCTTGCCTGCTTTCCAAATTGACATGCAGGATATACATGGCCAAAGTCATTATACTTGAATTTGGGCAATCCAAGTACCATATCCTTTTGCTGCGTAGTTTTCAGCTGTTGAACATTAACATGGCCAATTCTCTTATGCCAAATCTCAATATCTCGTATAGCATCCTCATCATGTGCAAACATGGCTGCCTTAAGTTCTGGAATGGATGCATCCAAGGTAAACATATTGCCATCCCATCTGCCTCTAGTAATTAATTTGCAGCCATTACTGTATTCTTCAATAAAGCAACCATCTTTATTGAATCTAACGTGTAGATTTTGTTCTACCATCTGTTCCACCACTGACAAGAGATTCTTACTTATTGATGGTACATGCAATACATCATGCAGGCTCTTTTTCTTGCCATCAAGCATCATCAATAGAATAACTCATTTGTGCTGAATGTCATCCCCAGTACAAACATAACCATGTGAACTTGCAACCAACTCATCAAACCACTCTCCATGGGGTGTCATATCGTTAGAAGCCCCAGAGTCAATGTACCATCTCTCATCTCTGTTCTGCCTAGGTTCATTCTTGGACACATGCTGCATGATGGCAAACAATCTATCACCTTGATCATCATGAGCACCACTAGACGATGCATTATTTGCATGCTGTCTTCCTTTAGCTTTCATGTTTGCTTGTTTCTTATGGAAATCCTTGGCAATCTGCCCATATCTACAGTAGTAATGATATTCTTTATCCCATTTGGATTGATCATTTGACTGCCATGATCCACCACCCCTGCCACGAGGTGATCTCCCCTTGCCTCTAAAGCCGCTAGATCCACTCTGGCCCTGTGTATTTGTGCTATGCCAATTACTCTGCAACTACTTTCCATAGGTATTTCGAGTGTCTCCTCAACCTCAAAATGAGCCACGGTATCTGTTGCTTCTGCCATGCTGGTTGGAATAAAGGATAGTGTCTCTGCTTTGAGACGTACTAGAACCTGTGTTCAATCTAATCTTTATTTCCTCATGCAACAACAAAGTAAGCAACTCATCCCAATCAGGGGGTTTAGATCTAACATAAATAGATGTATCAAATGCTTTATATTCCTTGCCAAGTTCATTTAGAGTGATAGCAATCATATCATCCTCAGATACTTGTGATCCAATAGTGGCAAGCTAGTCCACTATAGTCTTAATCTCTATCATGTAGGCATGGATGCTTCTACCATTCCTAGACATGATGTTGAATAGCTGCTTCAGCTGAATCTTATGTGCATGTGTTACATTTCCATAGTTTTTCATGAGTATATCCCAAGCATCCTTCGAGGAATCACATCCAATGATTTTATTGCCATAGCATCATATATACATAAGGAAAACCAATGTAGCACTTTGCATGCTCTCTTTGTCCACTGTTTATGAGCTCTTCTTTGATCATATGATGGCCATTCAAGCAATTCAGATTTAGCTTCATCACCAGTGCATAGATCCCAATATCCTCTACCAACCAAAACTTTTTCATTCTGAATTTCCACAAGGCAATATTCTTGTTATCCAACTTCTCACCAACAATCTGGGTAATGTTGTCAGTGCCTTGTGCATTTGCCATGTTGCAATAGATAATGCTTGCCTGACTACTTGCACGCCAACAAGTCTCATTGACCAACTGTAGTCCTTAACTATTTATGTCAGTTTTTTGCAACAAATTCATTGTTAAAACTAGGGTATTTCAGCCCACCAACATCTCAAAACCATCCACAAACATGTGGCATAACCCATAGGTACATTTGTCAATACATAGATGACGTAGTTTCTGTATACTTTGTATTATGCAACCTTACTGTCAAAGTACATAGATGCAGTTTGAAATCTATAAATTGTCATTGACCAGCAGCTGATTCAAAGCTAAAACAGAGATGTATACATGTCATATATGCTCCAAAACCTCCAGAATATCTATTAGTGCATATAGGGTTCCATACATGATCATTCATGCACATATCAGTGCATATACATCAAGTACAAGTGTCAAATATCTTGCCTACAAATTGCAGTCAACAAATACTCAGTAAAAAAAGGTTTATCGAGCTCCAATATGTCTTTAAATCACTTCATACATTTACTTCAGTGTGTCGGGGTCAATACATGACCATACATACAACCATAGACGCTTTGTCTTCAAGGAGCAAGGTCATGGATTGCATTTCTTGCTTGTAACCAGCCAAGACACTTTAAATGCATTTGTTTTCAGTTGAAAAGTGTCTCCTCAACCTCCAAACATTCAGTAGACATATCCCAAGTCGTGCATTTGACATGAACTAAGCAATGTTATGTAATGCTTCAAGCGTAAACAATGCTTGATGTTCACATATCGATGACAATTTTCAGCTTGTAAAAGGCTCCTAGATCTGAGTGTTTTTGTCAACAAACTTTAGCTCCAAGATAGAAGAACAATGCATATGTCCTCCAAGGTATATATATATACTTCAATGATGCTTTCTGAGCATGACATAGAACTCTAAGATCATGTTAAGGCAATATACATGCAGTGTATTCTCTATTATCAGCAATTCAGGACTGAATTTTAGATCTGTACATTCATGTCTCAGCTCATGATCGAGTCCTCTCCAAAGCATTTGCATACAACAGTCTTCAAGCACCTTTGAAAGGGTATGGGCCAGCATTAAACCACTTAATATCCACTTTCTGTGATGTCTTGGCAATCAATGAAGTTCAGCCTACAACAGGCGCAGTTCACGTAGCCTGACATGATGTATTTGCAACAGATCAATAGCATATGGTGCTCATTGACAACTTATAAATGCTCAATGGAGCCTTGGTGCACTCCTAGACAATAACAACCACTTGACCAATGGGAGACAAGAAGAACCAATGCATACCTTTGCTAGGAACAATGGCAGCCTGCTTGTCTTTAGAGAACTTTGGATCTTCACTTTCTTTAGGTCTTCTTCACTATCTCCTACTCCAGAGAGCCCACCTAGCATGGCTCTGATACCATATTGGAAGAGAGGGAGAGACAGAGAGTGAAGCATTACCCTTGAGCATCATCTCATCTTCATCTTCTTCATTATTCCATTACTTGACTACTAACTAAAAGTGAGACTTACACTAGGTTTTACTAACCATCATCTAGCTATGGTTAGATCAAGTCTACATCGACTTATTCAATGACACACACATGTACAGCTATGTACATCTAATGTCAGTAAGTCACACAAACATAAAGAGAGACGGGGTGGAGCTTGATTTCTAACAAGTACCACTCCTTTTTGTAATGCGTATAATATTTAGCAAGTAAAATAAGTAACTACATACAACATCAATTAGATGCCACTTAGCACTAGGCCATATCCCTCAGCTTCTTATGGAAAAGCTTAAAGATCCAATGCTTGGATCTCAGGACATCCAACACAGCCAAAAACTCAATCTTCAGTACATGAATGGCACGGTCCTTGAGACCCAAACAAGTAATTGTTTTTATGAACCCAAATAAACCTTAAAGTTACAGCAGTTAGGAGTGCAACTAGCTTCCACGTGCTCTCATCCAACGAAGCTTGATCAGCGAAGAAAGCCACTGACATGTTGAAATCGTCAATCAGATTTGCTTCCTTAAGCCACCTTTTGACTTTTTTCCAAATAGGGGAGACATGCAAACAGTCCCAAAAGAGATGTTTCTCTGTCTCATCAGATCTTCCACAAAATGGATAGAGAGAGGAGATTTGGAATCTTCTAGTCAGTCTAGCAAATAACGGGAGCTTTTTATGCATCAATTGCCATCTCATAACATTGCATCTGTGAGACAGTGTTGCTCTCCAGACTTTGCCAATTCGCCTCTTCCATGTATCCATTCTTGCCAAAGGGGATTCCTTTTTCCATTTCTCTTGTAAATTCATGTAGATAATAGGAGACAAAGAGCAAATGTCTCTAGATGATCTGCAGTGACTCAACCGCTTGCCTGTTACGGAAACAAGGTCATTCAACCATGAGTCATCTCTTTTAACCCCACTGATGAAGGCCATTCCACTTTTTTATGTTGCAAGACTACAACTAAAAAATCCTTTTCCTTATCTGAAAGAAGAAACCTAGCTTGAGCTTCCTCAACTGTGACCCACGAGTTGCTATTCTTGTTCCAAATGTCATCCCAGATCGTGATGCCTTTCTCATGAACAACCCTTGCAAGCTTAGGCTTCCAGTGACTTGGTGAAAAGGGGGGGGGGGGGGGGGTCATAGGCAAAGGGGGATAGCCAAATACTCCTACTCAAGGAAGTGTCACCTTGTCTTGATCCCCTGGATGACCATTCAACATTCAACAAGAGTTTCTGCCAGTTTGCCACTAGATCTTGCACCACATCCGATTGCGGGATGGATATCTTCAGTTGAGGACAAGAGATAACATCTTGCCATGGTACTTGATGCCATGGAGCTCCTTTGATCTTAGTTGTTATTAGCTCCACAAACAGACCACAAACAGACCACAAACAGACCACAATCTTTGAAAGACCTCAACAGGGAGTCCATCTTTTCTAGGAGACTTCCCAGTCTTCATGCTAAACACAACCTCCTTCACTTCCTCAATAGTAAAGGGGCATTCCAAAAGAAGTGCTTGCTCAGTGCCTATTGTTGTGACATCTTCCAGAAAGGCCTGTACTCTAGCAGTGTAATTGCTGGGGATCAATGGATCAGATCCAAAAATAGTAGCTAAGTGTTCTTGGAATACTTTAGCCAAAGAGGTTTGATCAGAGACCATTTCACCATTTTGATTCTCAACAGCAATGATGGCTTCTTTCTTCTACTTGGTCTTCAACTTTGAAAAGTAAAACTCATTAGGTCCATCTCCTAGGATCTCCCAACATCCTTTCAGTTGAATCCTGGCAGCTTTAATCGCCTTGTATTCCTGCAGTTTGAGAAAAGCTTCAATGTCTTTAAGACATGCGTGCATCACTTCATCATAGGGGTTCTCAGTCAAGATTGTATTCACCGCTGAACTTGCATAACAAACACCATTCCAAGCTTGTCTCCTAAGGAAGGCCTTATGCCTCCCATGCTCTTTAGAGACTTCAATAATAGCCCCAAGCCCTCTAAGCCATCTATCAGCTGGAGAGTAGCATCCATTAGTACTTCAGAGCCAAGCATTTTGCAGCTTAGTGAGAAAAAACTCATCATTCAAGAAAGATATATTTAGCCGAAAGGGTGGTGGGCCATTAGTAGACTGTCCAGGCAATATTACTCTAAAGGTTGCCAAGATTGGCATATGATTCGAGGCTATGACCTCTTCAAGCATTCAATATTTAATTCCTCCCCCTATCCACCAAGCACCATGCGTAGCATACAGCCTATCCAGTCTTGCTCCTCTCCACGTGGCACCAATATGTTTGTTATGCCAAGTGAATTCCAGTTTTCCTTTTTTATCTGACAACAGTGCCATGTCCTCTAATTCGCAGGTAGTCACCAATGAAGACCAGGCCTCTCTCTCAGCACCTATCATCATGCCATTACCATGTGACTGATCACTATTCATAACTGTCATATTCCAGTCACCAGCTATCACTGCACTCTTGCCATTAAGCTACCGCTTTAAAAAATCCCATTGTGTAGCCCTGCTAGCTGAAGCATTCGCTGCATATACAGAACATACCAAGAAGAATTCATTTGAAAAGTTAAGTTGCACTCCTACACAACTCCCCTCTCTTGAGCGGAACATGAAAAGTGGCTTCAACTCCTCCTCAACCAAGAGTAGTGCACCCCTCTTGCCTCTAGTGGCAACATCAAAGAAAGTCAGATAGACATCAACATGCAAAGCATTATAATCATCCTCACCCAATTTAATGTCCTGCAAGGCTAGCACATGGGGCTTGTATTTGCTTATCAACCCAAAGGTAATCTGCTTGCGTAGATCAGAGGAGAATCCCCGTGCATTCCAAGAGGCTACTTTCAGCCTAGGAGACATAGCCGTCCTTTCACTACAGTGAAGACGGTTCATCCAGCATTTCATGACCATCAAGAGGGGCAAAATGATTCCTATCCACCAGAGGTTGACGGGCAAGCTTCTTAATTGAGGGCTTGCGATTCTTCTTCTTGGAGCCTTTAGTCTCCAGTCCTTTTGGGGCAAAATTCTCTTTGTTACTATCTCTTTCCTTTTGCTGTAGAGAGCTATCCTTAGATATTGAAGGACCCAAGATCTCCTTATTTTCACCAGGTGTTTTCTTATCCGCATTGGCTTCATCCATCTTTGCGTCCTTGCCCTGTCTTTCAACAGCATTAGGTAGATACACCTTTTGTTTTCCTTTTCCTTGAAGCTTTGCCTTATCATTATCTGCAGTGCCCATGCTACTCTTTGACCTTTCAACATCAGCTTCCGATTTGATGCGCACCTTACTAGGACAAGCTCGAGCAAAATGCCCACTGGCTTTACAGTGATAACATGTATCTGGAAATGCTGAGAACTTGATAGTGAGAACCACCTCCATCCTATCGGCATCCTGCAGTTGCAAGAACTCTGGGGGCTTGTTTCTTCTGTCCCATAGAATACATGCTCTGTTGGTTGCCTTAAGCAATCCTGAAGATGTTGTCGGGGAAGGAGAGTACATCACCTTACCCAATGTCACTGCGATGGTTGATGTCTCCTCCACCAGCCAAGGCGGCACGTCAGAGAACTCAATCCACACCGAGAATTTGTGCTGAAGTACTCCTTCTGGGGAAAAGGATGAGGACCATGGCAGCACATAAACCAGATTTCCTCTGTGTCCCACTAAAGAAGCAAGAACCCAGTCCCTCTCTGCTTTGGAGCCCAAAATGACCAAGTAGAAGCCTTTACCGACAAATTTGAATTGCACAAGAGATGCCTTACCGTGGTATGTGCTATCGAACCAACGACAAAAGTCCTCCTCCATTGGAGAGTGTACAAGAAAATATATGTAGACACTATTAGCTAGGAGCCTTATACACCCTAGCCCCTTCATGAGCCTTTGCTTTGCACAGTGCATTATGCTTGGCTTGATCAGTGTGAAGGGCTTTGTCTACCTCCGCCATATCAATCTCCTGGCTGCACAGAGCATTCTTGAAATCCAGTTGTGTGTTTTGCTGCTTAGTGGGCATATCTTTTGTATGCTGCCTTTTACTAGTCCCCGACTGTGTGATGTTTGGTGCCCAAGTGGTGACGCAAAGACACTTGAATGCTTTGGCTGCACCACTTTAGACCATACTGGAGTGACAGGCAGTTCATCTGTGATCTCGTCGTCTGTGATCCCGTTCGTCTCAACTGGTCGCCTGCGTCTTGTTCCGTCATCTCCTTCGCTCCGGTCAACAAGTACCACTCCTTGATAGCTTGGGTACTATTTTGCAATAAACTTCAAGATTCTTCTTTAATTGTTTTTAAAATATAGTATGGTTGTAAAATAGAGTATGGTTGTAAGAATGTCATGTCCTCATAAGCATAGCCGGGCATTAAGAACCATGGTTACAGTCTCAGAAATTGAAGGCTGCAAAAATATGGTGCATCTACTAACACATAATTAATGTACATTACAGAAAATGTATCAAAAGAAGTATTGACTATTGCCCTTCATAGCAGAAGCATTTGATCCTGAGTTTGAACTTGCCCATAGTTATCTAGGATTAAGAGAAAGTTACATGGACAATGCTTGCTATGACTGACATCAATGCAGCCTTGGCCATAGCTCTTTGGGATGAGGACCATGGTTATAGTCTCAAAAATTGAGGGTTGCAAAAATATGGACCATCATCCCCATAGTCAAGTTCTTTTGACTTCCATGCTATTGTCCAGCATTTGCACTACTGTAGCCATGAATACCCTCTTGAAAGGTACTACAATCATCACTATTCAAATTAGAGCTGCTGTCCAATGAGAGGACAAACTTGCCACAATAGAATGTAAAATCCAATAATGACTGCACTGTTCGTGAGCAGCCCAATCTGCCATTAAGTCTTAGAGATAGTCATGAATACCCTCTTTAAAGATACTACAATCACATACCTAGAGTAAGATACAATTTTCCAATAAACTCTCTTCAGTAATCACTAATGTAGCCATGAATACCCTCTTGAAATATACTACAATTAGCACTATTTAAATCAAAGTTGTTGTCCAATGAGAGCTGTTGTCTCGTTCTACAATTTGGAGTGCGAGTTTCGATCGAATCATGCAACTTGGGAGAGGATTCAACAATGTTTGACCCATACATTCAGTAATTCAGACTAGAATTAGAGCTTGAACTCCTCTATTTTTCTCATTGAGAGCATCAAATACCCTCTTGAAAGATACTACAATCACATACCTAGAGTAAGATATAATCACATACCCACAGATTTAGCAATTTAGACCAGAATTAGAGCTTGAACTCCTCTATTTTGCTCATTGAGAACATCAAACAATGGGATATGAGACATGGAAATAAGTTCTTAGTTGGAAGACTAGCATTCTTAGTGCATATATAGTACCATCAGGCTCAATATCATGCTAGATATGAGAACAAATTTGGAAGAGCATGTTTAATGTATGCACACACCTCCACACATCATGCTAGCTATGAAAACAAATTTAGAACTTCATGTTTAATTTATGCACACACCTCCACATTATGCTTTCTTATCTTGAGGAAGGCAAGGCCACTTGTAGTGGAATTCAAACTTGTAACTATCCATGATGTCATGTTGGAGATAGCCCTTCTGAATCTTGATCTCCACGAGAGACTGAGACCACCCAATCGAGCACATCCTCCATTTCGGGCTTACGTTTCCCCAATTTTGGAGGCCCCATAGGACCATGGTCATACTGAAACTCCTCCTCGTGATTGGATCCTTTCACCCATGCATCCATAAAAACAGGAAAGCACATTGCTTTGAATCACATACTTGGAGTAAGATACAAACTTCAAAAAACATTTGGGGTAGAAGAAATCACAGTTGCATAGTGCCGTACCTTTTACTCTCTTGAATGGAAATAAGTTATTAGTTGGAAGACTAGCATGCTCAATGCATACATAGTACCTCCATATCATGCTGAATATGAGACATGGAAACAAGTTCTTAGTTGGAAGACTAGCATGCTAAATGCATACATAACACCTCGAGGCTCCATATAATGCTAGATATGAGAACACATCTGGAAGAGCATGTTTAATGTATGCACACACCTCCACACATCATGCTAGCTATGAAAACAAATTTGGAAGAGAATGTTTATTGTATGCACACACCTCCATATCGTGCTTTCTTATCTTGAGGAAGGCAGGGCCACTTGTGTAGTGGAACTCAAGCTTGTAAGTATCCATGATGTCATGTTGGAGATAGACCTTCTGCATCTTGATCTCCACCGGAGACTGAGACCACCCAATCGAGCATATCCTCCTTTCGGGCTTAGGTTTCCTCAATTTTGGAGGTCCCATAGGACCATGGTCATACTTAAACTCCTCCTCATGATTGGATCCTTTCACACCTGCATCCATACAAATAGGAAAGCGCATTGCTTTGAATCTAGTTCTGCAATCCGGAGTGCAAGTTTCAATTGAATCATGCAATTTGAGAGAGGATTCAGCAATGCCGAACCCACAAATTCAGTAATTCAGACCAGAATTAGAGCTTGAACTCCTCTACTTTGCTCATTGAGAGCATCAAACAAGGGTTTGGCAAATACCCTCTTGAAAGATACTACAAAAACATACCTAGAGTAAGATGCAATCAATACAATTAGCCAATAAAAGTCAAGTGTCATAAGATTTTGTGGTTACATATTTTCTGCAAACCAGCAAGTACTACTGTAGCATGTGTCTAATGTGTTGTTACTGAAGATGCCATCCAAGCTAATTGGAAGAGGATTGCAGGCTTTCATTTCCCAAGCTACACCGAAATTAGAGCATCAAACAAGGGTTTGGCAAATGCCCTCTTGAAAGATACTACAAAGATATACTTGGAGTAAGATACAATCACATATCCACAGATTTAGCAATTCAGACCAGAATTAGAGCTTCAACCTGGTGTATTGCTCTGAAGGTGTGCTGCATGATCATGAGACTTTTGATGGATATTAACCACATGATTAGGAGACTTTTGATCAACGTTAAGGTTGTCCACGTGAGTTGTATCATCAAATTTCATTGACATTAATGTTGAATAATATACTTGCATCATAGAACTTCATGTTCAATTAACATAAAGCCGTAAGCTATGATCCAAGCTACTTGATACAACATGAGATCGGATTATAATTTAAACAAGATGGTCTAATCATATGAAAGCCCTTACAATTGAGGCAATTTCCATTAGTACAATTAGCCAATAAAAGGCGAGTGTGATAAGATTTTGTGGTTACATATTTTTTGCAAACTAGTAAGTACTACCGTAGCTTGTGTCCAATGTGCTCTTACTAAAGATGCCATCCAAGCTAACTGGAAGACAATTGTAGGCTTTCATTTCCCAAGCTGCATTGAAATTAGAGCATCAAACAAGGGTTTGGCAAATACCCTCTTGAAAGATAATACAAACACATACTTAGAGTAAGATACAAACACATACCCACATATTCAACAATTCAGACTAGAATTAGAGCTTGAACCTGGTATGCTGCTCTAAAGTTGTGCTTCTCCCATGCTCTGAAAGTGTGCTGCATGATTAGGAGAAATTTTGATGGATATTAACCACATGATCCAGGAGACTTTTGATCTACATTAAGGTGGTCCATGTGAGCTGCATAATCAAATTTCATTGACATGAATGTTGAATGATATACTCTCATAATAGAACTTCAGGGTCAATTAACATAAAGCAGTAAGCTATGATCCAAGATGCTTGATACAACATAAGCTCGGATTATAATTCAAACAAGATGCCATCCAAGCTAACTGGAAGAGAATTGTAGGCGCTGCACTGAAATTTAGCAGCTCCTCTGAATACACAGATCCCCCCTGCAGTATCTATAGAAGAGTACTCAGCTTCTCTAAATACTTTGCACCAAGTACCAGTGAGCTAGATTGGTCAGCACAAAATCCAAGTCCTCCCTGCAGTAGCTATATAAGAGTTGAACCTTAACAGAATGTTGTTCCCATCATGTGCTTTAAGGTCATGTATGGGTTTGCTACCAACCATATTGTTGTTACTTGAGTTCTCCCCAATCAGTTTACTACCATACACATGGTCAAGTGTATGTGGAATGCGAACATTTTCTATCAGCTTCACACTATCTACAACTGGATTGGACCGTAATGGATGCAATCTGCCATCTGCATGACATGATGGTTCATCAAGAATACTAGTCTCAACTGCTGTATCAAATATGCCAAGCCAAATGTGTGCACCTTGCCTCGGGGAGTCTCTCGAATCTCTGTTGCAAATTTGCCCCATGATCTTTGCCTTTGCACTCCTCTGTAGTGTTGGGTGGCCTTGGGAGTGGTGTTAGAGCTTGAAAGAGATTTGGGTTTGCATTTTCTCCAATGGAATTGGTTGCATTTCCACCCAATGGTGTTTTATCAGTAGTAGACTTCTCTGAGAAGTGAGCATCCATAGACGGGCAAACATATAAGTTGTAAGGGGACTTGATGCATGCAGATTAAGGTTGCGATAGGAATAATTTATCTCCGATTGGAATCGCACTCGACTTTAGGAGGATAATTGGATTGGACAAATTTGTGATGATCAGATGCTGTTGTGCCAGTCTCACGAGTGTTATATTCTCTAGATTGATCATCATCTGCATCATGCAGAGGTCTGCTTGTATCATAAGCTGCTGCAGTACTGTAGCTGGGCAGAGCTGTCAAGCTCTTTTCGCAACCTACATTCGGTCAAAGATGGTGGATCTGAAGATGCCCCTTCCCAGATACGTGCAGAACATCATATCCTCAAATGGCTTGTAGAGAGCAACACTATGAAGCTAATGAAAACTGAAGCATATCCTCAAGCTAATGAAAATAGAGCCATAGCATGCAACCACTCAGAAACGTCTCGCAGAGAAGAGAAGGAGGAGGAGGATAGTTTGTCAGAGCTACATGCAATAGACTCTGCATGTAGCTAGTGATCTCAGTTTACTGCCATTAAAATTGTACCCATGGGGCCACCTCTAATTGCGCTATTACTTTTACTCGTCGAGCCACATGCAAATTGTAATGGTTTACTCCAACATTGGTATGAAGACTAAATGGTTCACTCCAACATTTGTATGGTGCATTAATCTTCAGTGCTTTGAACAACTAGGAGCTTGGTCGCTAGACATTTCTATGGTGCATTAGTCCATCATCCAAATCGGGCATCCAAATTAGTCAAAAAGCTCCTAGCTAGGGTCTTGGCTCCTGATTCACTCCACAACAGCCCATCCAAATTAGTCAATGCTGATTGTTTAACTCTTGCTCAAGTGCCAATTAACCAAACCAATCTTGCCATTCCAAATCCGAGTATTTGATTTATTCTAACCACTTGATCTAACTATTCAAGTCGAGTTCTTGAATTTACTTTATACCATATGCATGCTCTTGATTTTCAGACTACTACTAGTAGTTAATTACTAATATTTATTACCTTATGTGATGGAAATGTTTGGGCATCTAGAGATGTGCCTAGAACAAAAAAGAAACTTACTTAGATATTGTTATAGGAATTCTTTCTTATCATTAAGGTTTAATACAAAATCATACCCATAGTGCAAGGCTCTCGTCTCTTGCAATTTTTATGAGAAAAATAAGTTCTAATAGTGAAAAGCTCTCTTCTCTTGCAAAGCAATCTTCATTCTCATAGTGTAAGGTTCTCATCTCCCTCATGAACCCTCTTTTCTTCTTGCTCTTGAGATCAAGGCTAGGACGAGAAGAATAAACATACATCAAGGGCCTTTGAAGAGAAAACATCACAATGCTAATATTGGAACCCATGATGGAGATTTAGCTTGGTGCTAGAGATTGATATGCTTAATGTAGCTCTATTGCTAAAGTACTACAAACTATGGTTTTAAATGTAGCTCTACTACTAAACTAGAATAGACTATGATATTAACTAGACAACTAAAATATGTTATGGGCCAGATTTTTTTTGCAGTCTTGGAGTTTTTATTGTGGATATCATAATTTCATCAACCTTGGATTGAAGATTGAGGTACTCAAGTAAGTGATGCCTTCTTCTACAAGCACATTAAGAAAATGTATATGTAACTGTAAGTGTGCACATAGTATTGAAGGTTGGCAATTAGTGAATCATAGTAATTATTTTAGACACATTAAAAATGATGTGCTTGGGATTACACATTCTTCTCTAGAAAGATTCCATTCTAGTGAACCAAGCGACTCAAATGTGCAAGGAGATCATCTTGAGAATCGAAGGCATGAAGAATCATCTCTAGTGCATGGTAAAACTAACATAGATGATTTAAATAGACGACGTATGTGGTGTGATTGCCTTGCATATTATAATGGTGGGAGGAGTGTTGGTCCACAAACTTTTCTTAGGCACCAGGATTTGAAGGCCAAATATGATGCACTAAGTATGCAAATTGGTCTTACTACTTCTAATGAAAGGCAACATGAACAAGGCAATGATCAAACTATCAATACTTCTATAAGTCCCCCCTTCGGTCATGACAACAACTCCATTAACCATGCCAAGTCTCCTCAAATAGATCCTTCTATAGACAATCACATATCTATTACTAGGCCATCATTATATCAACAAACTATACAAAAAATAATTGAGCTTCAAGCTCTTTGGGATGAGAACCAAATATCAATTAGTGCACAAGAGAAGATGCTCCAATTATTACTTGGAGACATGGGAAATCTAAGGGCTAGGACTCAAAGAGTTGAAGAGTGCAAGCCAAGTTTAAGTAAGCTATTAGTGCAAATACCTGATACATGGGATGAAAACCTTGATGGAGTGAGAGTCTCGACACCTTGGGAGCAACTTGACTCTATGTATCATGGTCTTGGCACCTAAACACTATAGGTTTTGCATGGGAAGTAAAAACAATGATCATGCAATCGAACTTACACCTTGTAAAGAAGATTCTTATGCCAAAGATGTAGTCTTGTGTTCTTGCAAAAAAAATATGCGAAAAAGAATACTAAAGCATGATTGTATTGAATGTTGTGAAAAGTGTAAAAAATGCAATAAACCAAGGAGAGAAATGTTAGCTATTGATTATTTGCCTCTTAAGAAACAATTAGAGCTCTTAGTGCGATCCAAGACACTTTGTCTCATGATTTCCTAAGCATGTGGTGTCATAAAACAAGATTGTTAGGGAAAGATATCCATATGCAACCAGAATTCATAAACAAGTTTTGGGATGGAACAAAGTGTCGTGAGTATCAAGATTTTTGGAATCCTGATGTTGAGTATGAGATGGCTCTTGTATGCAACAACCCTACATGTGGGAAAGTATATACAGCTTTTCCAAGGCCTTGTTTTTCAATAGTTCTAGAATAAGGTTTTGACCAAGAGATGCAAGAGTATAATTTTGTTTGTAAAGAATGTTGACATCTCAACAAATGTAAAAAGAAAATGCGTAGAGGTGATCCTCAGAACTTGGCACTTCTTTTACATTGGGATGGCTTCCAAGCCTCTTGTACCACTCAAAAAGATTGTAGTGTGGTCAAAATTAAGGTCCTTAATGGTGGGAAGGGTTCCATGTGTTAGGCATTATTCCTGTTTTATTCATACCTTTTACTTGCTCTAAGCTTATTCATAATACTCCTGATGTATTTCAAACTTTTTAAAGATTGCTTATTAGTGAGCTACAAGACCTTTACATAAATGGTATGCAAGTGTCATACAACTACCCTGTAGAAAAGAGTTTTGAAAATCCAATGGGACAATCAAACTTTTGTGTTGTTAGATTGATGCTAATGATGGTTATAGGGGATCATCCCACACAATGCAAAATAGGATCCTTCAAAGATGGTGGGTAGTTCTTTTGTTGTAGAGACAAAGCCCGAGTGACTCTTGATACTAGTAATCCCTCATTCTAAGGATGCTACCTTTACGATGGCAGTTGATATCAAGCAAGATACCCTCCAGCCCAATGATCCATGGATGAACTGGTTGATGCCTTATCAAGTTCAAAGAGGTCATCCACACAAGCCAAAAAGGATGGAAAACTAAAGGTTGTTGGATTATCTGGAGAGTTTATTCTATGGAAATTGTATTATTTGTATGGTTTTAACTTGTCAATAGGCTTGGTATATGATGCGATGCACGTGTTATCTCTAAATATATTTCAAAAATACATACAAGTACTCATGAGAGCCATGTCCAATGAAAAGAAAAAGATGATATCTTTTTTTTTCGTAAAGGCTTATTAGCTCTCTCCACCCTCTATTCATCATGGATGGCTGCCTCATAGTCCAAGTAAGTGAAAGCTTTAAGGCCAAAAAGAACCAAACATTCATTCAATGGTGCTTACCATATATTTTATGTATAGTTGATGAGATACAAAAGTCAATTTGTGACCTAGGTTTGTTGCTCATAGATATTGCATATGCCTTCTATAATTATAGTCGATGTATTGGTTAGTCAAAAGAATGTTTAGGTGTTGTATGTACTTTGTTTTCTGCTTGGAGAGTTCAAAAGGTAGAACACGTTGTAGCAAATGGAAAACTACTAGATGATATATTGAGACATGGCTCACATGATGTCTATTGGTGTTGTGACTTTGAGTGGATGGTAGCATTATATATAGTAATGAAGACTAATAATCGCTTTAACGAAATATCTTATCTAAATTATTATAAGAGGACATTCTTCACTTCAATATTTAAGTTATTAGAAATGGAAGTAGATGGGCTTTTGCCACATGAAAGAATGCTTATCCAAGTACGTGCTTGTCTTGTTTTACTTGATGGTTATGCTTTCAATGATTACCAAACACCGTGTTGTTATTCATTTCATGAGAATGGCATTTTGGAGGTTTCTTCAATTGAGAAGGCAAAGAAGATATGGAAACTTTTTGAAAGAGATGATTCCCAATATCCTTGTAACATAATGATGTGTGAAAAAGGCATTTTAATCACAAAAAAGAGAAGAGACTGTAGGCCACTTTCATCAAAAGAACAAAAATATGTTGCACAACTTCTTGGTCTCCAAGAGAATACACTAGTAGGACATCTAGTTACCACATATAGAAGAATTCTTTATAATGGAGAAATATACAAGATCACAGATGATGTCTTGGTAAAAACAGACACTTTTTGTAGAATGCTAGAAAGTATAGGTCATTGGAAAGCAAGACTCACTAAATCTTTTTCCATTAAATGGGATGGAGAGTATTACACCTTTTTTAGTGGAGAATATTGCAAGCAATGCATAACTGTAAAAGAAAATGAAGAATGATTACTTATAGATCCAATCATGGGAATGAGTGTACTACAAACTTAATGACTTCCATTTACATGGGATTGCATAAGACCATTGAGTTCTTTATTGCATAAGTTTGTTTCTTTACCTTTACATAATAGACTTGTTGCATATGAGGTAAAATATCTAATTCAAAGAACAAGATTGTTACAAATAGGGGCAGTTGGTTGTATACCTCGGTTAGAAAAATATGATATTGTGTTTGCAAGAAAACATGATGATGTAATGGATGGGAAGTACATTCATGCAACGATAAGAGAGGTAAATTATGAAGAAAAAAGGTGCGAATTATCATGGTTGAAGTGCGATCATAATAGAGGTACATGGAGAATTGATATTGATGAAGATATATGGAGGGAATGGAACTTGTGTAGCATGGTAATGTCAAACTTTGAAGTTACAAAGAGAATGAGAGTAACATTATCAATTGGAGGTTCTATAGATGTTCCGACAGTGTGGAGATCACATGATGTAACTTGACTATGTTAGAGAGAGAGAGTGTGTTGCAATTTTGGAGATCCAAATGGGTGCTAGTAGCATTGGTCATAATGGACATCATTATCTGATCACCACTCTATTGTGTATATCATAATGCTTTATCTATGGGTGTTTGTATATTAAGACAATATCTTGTGGATATAGCTCATGTTGTGTCTCATGTATAGGTAGTTGGACCTTTGTGTGTGTGTGTGTGTGTGTGATTATTGTTGTATCTTTTAATAAAGAATGAGATAATTTCTTGCTTGAAGAACATATGGATTTAATCTCTTGTTTGAGGAATACTAGCCTATAAAGTTTTAAATTTGATTTTAGCTTGTCTCTTGTTTGTCTCATGGTTTGTATAGTTATATATTGTATTGCTATATGGTGTTTTTCTTTAAAACTTAAAAGGCCATTGAATTTTAAAAAATCATTTAGAGAGAGAGAGAAAAAGAGAGTGTGATCATTGTTGTATCCTTTTTGTATGATTGA
Organism: Lygodium microphyllum; assembly: GCF_053477565.2. Classification (NCBI taxonomy): domain Eukaryota; kingdom Viridiplantae; phylum Streptophyta; class Polypodiopsida; order Schizaeales; family Lygodiaceae; genus Lygodium; species Lygodium microphyllum. The sequence continues at coordinate 76,801,694 of NC_141143.1, forward strand.
ATGATTTTTTATTGGTTGAATATTAACATAATTTTTTGATTTAATTTTAGCTTGTCTCATGGCCTCCCCAAGTTAACAAACTCTAGATTCAATGATGCAAACTATCATTACATTGCAAAAAAAAATTGAGGAACTAAAATCAAAGAATGATAGTTCTGAACAAACAGTGAGTATGAGTAAACCAGTTTCAATACAAAGCAAAAGAGTCCAGTTACCACCTCAAAAGCAAATCAAGAGTATACAAATAGGGGATGTGTCTCTGATGAAGACTCCTACATATGACCAGATTTTCAAACCTCCTAAAAGGATTAGTCAAGAAGACCAAGATGAGTTTGGAAAACCATTTTTATTGAAATACTATTGAGATACGCAAAATATTAGGTATTGTGCTAATCATAGAAAAGTGTACAATTTGGTTAAGAGCCATGAGATTGGCAAGGATTTGCGGTTTCATAATAATAAATATGACAAACATAGAATTTTAGAGATCTAAGATCAAAACTATGATCAAATTTTACCCCTTGAGTTTCCTGGTGCTACTTACCTTCGGAAAAAGGAGGATGTATATCTATACTATCTTTTTGTTGCTCAAAATCTCAGAAAGAAACTCAAGAGGAAAAGATCATTTTTGGTGGATATATCATTGGTAAGCATATTTATTTATCAAAATTTTCTTAGCATAGATTATGTACATATGAAATTGGTAATGATTTGCACAACTATGTTTTTTTAATAGGAGAATCGTAGCTTTGAGCAAGTAGATATGCAACAAAAACTGGTAAGATTTGCAAATTTTTAATCTCAAGTGTTACTTTTTCTATTGTATAATTGTTATTATCTTTATTTTTATTATAATAATTTCTCTTTAAGTTTCTTAGATATAATTTACATTTCATTATATTTTCTCTAAAATTTTAGGATATAAGTGATGAGGTGTATTATCCACAGTTTATGGTGGAAGATCAATGTATATTTTTTGAGAATAGTACAACACATTTATGTACACCGTTCACTCATTTAAATATTTTGATAGTTAAAAATTTGAGTTTTTGATATTGACTTCAATTTTCTTGCTTGTACTAGTTGGAAGCACACAATGATGGTCTATGTATTGTTTCAATTTTTGCTTCTGACAAATATAAAAAAGATAATGAAATGGTTAGTATAACTTGGTTTGTAGTCTTTTTCCATTTGATTGTCTCTAACACTTAACCTATGTTTTAGGACTATTTAAACTCAGATCATAGTTTTATGGAGCTACTACAAGGAATTCCATCTGTATGAGGAATATATACATATGTTCTTGATTTTTGAACACTTTTAAATTTAAAGATATTTCATTTTTGAGTTTTACTTTTCTTGTATTATAGGGTTCATGTAGTAGTAAATACTCTCTTCCTCAAGATACGATCTAAGATCCCTAGGAGGTTGAAGTTGCATGGAAAACTCTTCGTGTATGAAAGGTATGCTTAGCCATCTCTTTATCTTTTATTTTAATACATGCAATTAATAAATTATATCTAATTATAAACTTCTTGTGATAAGATGAGCGAGAAAATGTAGCAAAACAAGCAACAACAAAAGAAGAGTAAGAGCAAAAATAAGAAACTATCTAAGGTACTTCTTTGCATTTATTTTTACTAAATGTGACATAATTTATTTTTTTAAAACTTTATTTTTCTATCTATACTATAGGCTTTTGACCATGTTGAGCCATCAAAAAGTGTGGATCCATCTAATGTAGAATTGCCATCAAGAACTTCATCGATAACTCAATGCTATTAAATATTAAGACTATAGAGTAGCTAATTAACTTATGATGTAGTAGCACACTAATCTATGTTGTATTTCTAAAATGTAGGTTATTAATGCCTTTGGAGAGGAAGACCAAGAAACCATCCTCCTCAAATATTTAGACATCCAATCCATTGATGAGCTATATGATCATTAAAATCTACATATGGTGTTATTAAGAGAGACCCTAATTTTTTAGGAGGATGAAATGAGCAAACATTGCCAACCACCATGAGAAAATCTCTTGTGGATTGGTTACTCTATAGAGAGAAAATTCATGTCACAAAAAATCACAATAAACCTTTGAGTATTGAAGATATATGTATCTTGAATTGACCTCTTTATTAATGAAGATAACATCTTTTAATTCTTTCTATTATTTTAATTTGTATTTTTTATCATAATAGGAATTCTCAAAACTATCTACATGATTGCAATGAGTTTCTTATATAAAAAAAATACTATATCATTAGTTCTAACTAGTTTGTTTATATAGTAAAATTTTACTAGATCGATAACTAGAAAATTTTGAAAGTCCTATATAGGAATATTTTACTATATCACTAACTTGTAAAGTGTTTCACTTTTACTAGTTGAGACTTTTTGTAGATACTTTGATAAGTATCTAGAAAAATTATCTTTTTTTACCATATGGATAGGTGTCTAAAGTTCCTTGAGATCACATGCTACTGCCACGACTACTGCTGCTATGCCTGCCCATGAAGCCGTCCATGCCAATGCATGCTATTGTTGCCATGGAGAGAGAGAGAGAGAGAGAGAGAGAGAGAGAGAGAGAGAGAGAGAGAGAGAGAGAGAGAGAGAGAGAGAGAGAGAGAGAGAGAGAGAGAGAGAGAGAGAGAGAGAGAGAGAGAGAGAGAGAGAGAGAGAGAGAGAGAGAGAGAGAGAGAGAGAGAGAGAGAGAGAGAGAGAGAGAGAGAGAGAGAGAGAGAGAGAGAGTGTGTGTGTGTGTGCATGTATGTGTGTGCTCTTGGATGGGAGATTTCTCCAGAGTATCCCCTACTTTTTCTTCCCTTTCCATTTCTTCCATGACTTCTTGGATGATGGCCGTTAGCACCCCTCTAAACTCTATCATGGATGCTTTTGATGTAGGCATTTTTCGGTTTGATTCAGCCGTGCTACCTGCAGAGACTTGCTCCCAAAACAGAAAAATGAAAGCAACACTGGTTCTCTTACCAGAACACCACGAACTTGGTTTGCTTTCTTGAGGTCCTTACCACGAACAAGGCTCTGATACCATGTCAAGATTGTGGGAGAGAAGGAAGGAGTCTCACTTGTAGCTTTCTTGCTTGCACAATGGGGGAATACACACACAGGTGGAGGCTGAAAACAGTTTTCCTCTTCTTAGTTGTGTAAGCCAAAAAGAACTCAAGTACATAGAAATAGAAGAACCCTATATATGGGTCTCAAACCAAACTCAACTAACTAAGGTGGCATACTAACTGAGCCACAAACTAGAGTAGATAAGGATAGCTGTCATCTAGCTATTATTCATGGGCAGTGTACCAACCGCATCTACAGCTAACAAGTTGGTGACATAAATGCACAACGGTCACCCTGGTATATCACGAGTGGAGCTCGATATCTCAACAACTAATAGACCCAATGAAGTCAATCCCCCACTTTTCAAATGGTTGTCTTGCAATTATTATACTTAACTCCATTTTTTCCTTGTGAATAGGTACCTTAGTCCATTTGCACTTGTCACAGTGCTTGACAAATCGTGATGCATCTTGAAAAAGATTAGGCCACCACAATTGAGACTAGAGCACCTTTCGGGTTGTCATGTCTTCACTAAAATGTCCTCCTATAATCCCGTTGTGTGCCTCTGCAAGTGCATCATACATTTCATACTCTCATATGCATCCTTGTAGCAACCCGTCTTACCCTAGCCTAAAGAGTTGGCATGCTACAACAGATAGGGTTGGATTTTAAGAATGAGTTGCCTAAGATGGGCCTTTTCGATGGGTCGTTTAAGTAGTCCGTTTTCAAGCACTTGGACTATGTCGTCTGCCAAATATGGCATCAAGTGAGCTCTAAATGAATCTCTCTCATTAGACAAGTTAAACATATGCGCATCTGGCAATTCATTTGTGATGCCCTGTCCAGCGGCTTCTCCAGTGGGTATATGAGACATATAATCAGCCATGTAATGGTGCTTTCCTTTTCATACAACCATAGAGAAGTCAAAATCTAAAAGTAGAAGTAGCCATCGAGCAATGCATCCTATAGTGCAAGGTTTATTAACGAGATAAAGCAAGGCTTGATGGTCAACAAAGAAGGTAAAAGGCCTAGCCAAAAGATAATGCAAAAATTTCTTTACAACAAACACCATGGCTAAACTGTTGAGATATTTGCAATCACACCTCCTTCAGCCCCTTTGTAAGGAGCAGGAGGGCTCAGAATCGGAATCCCATATGCACAGTAGGAGAAAGTACCACCACTCAATTCCTATAAAGCATTGTACTTGTACTCTTTTTCTAATGAAATGATAGTACTCTTTTCTTTCCAGTAAAGTGTCTTGTCACTATCAATATACAAGATTTTGTTTATGAGTCTAAGTCTCAATCTCGGAACCTAATTCACAACCTAATTCACTTGTGTGACAATTTGTCTTTGTCAGGGTCAATGTCTTCATGAGTTCCTTCTTTCTCTTTCAACCTCCATAGCTTCCGCATCTGCCATGCCCTAGATCCTGCATATTTTAACATGGTATCAGAGCTCAGCTGAGCATGGTCCAAATCTCCTTTCACTCCTCTTAGCTTCTCTTCATCTCATTCCAACTCAAGTTGAGTGCATAACCCTCATTTCTCACTTGAATCTCACAATCACCTTGTGGCAGCCATAGCCAGCAGACAAGACCTGTTGGACTTGGAGCTTTCATATCTCATCATAGAGCTCATATCTTTAGAAGATTCCTTCTAGAGAGTTGTGCCTTTTCTCAAGGAGAATATTCCTATCACCTGACACATTGACATTGGCCATTCCAGAGCCCAGCATTGACGAAATTCATGGTTGCTATCCAAAATGTGCATGTTGCTGTCGTCGTTACAGGTCACGATGTTGACAACCACCATAGGCATTGATAACCCATCACTCAAGCTTCATTTTGATTTTTTAAAATTTTTAAAAATGATTCACTATAGGTCCCACAATCAGCAAAAAACTAGGATTGGGTCAAAACCCTAATCCAAGAAGCCATAGCCAAACTTCACTGAAGCTCAAAAATCTCATCATTTTCTCTTTTGCCACTAGAACAACCCACTGCCACTCCAATCTATTGTCCCAGCATCAAATAAAGAAGGGGAAGATTTGGATTTGAAATAACTTGAAGGATTTTGTAGATTTGGAAGACTCGAGGAAGAAACATAGTGTCCATTGACACTCATTTAGTGCTCTTAGCACTTGTGTCTTTCGACACATCTCAACCAACTCTTCTGCTGCTCAAATTTGAGAATTCTGAAGTTGATTTGTTATTGTTCCCGCAAGTCTAATATTGGCAAAGACTCTCCAATTTCTCGCTTCAAAGGAGTTAGGTTTCACACATGGCAGACCCGCATCAAACTCATCCTAATGAAGAAGGGCCTCTAGGCCATTACCACTGGAAAAGAAAAGAAGCCTCATGATGCGGATCTTTCTATCACTTAGCAAAATAACAATGATAAGGCTCAAACTGGAGCTAGATGACAACTATATCCATCATGTGGATAATTGTGAGACTTGACATGATACATGAAAGAGACTTGACACCTTGTTTGGTGCACAGTCTAAATCATCAAAGTATAGTCTCTTGATTGAGTTTTTCAGGCTTGAAATGAATTCCAGCACATCACTTACCACACATCTAAAATGAAATGACTTCTAACCCAACTTGCAGGAATCAACATTAAAATGGAAGAAGATGTTTGCATTGGTGTTCTACTTAAGAGTTTGCCTCCTGAATATAATAATGTATCAACAACCTTAACCAATATGCTAAATCCTGAACTTGTTGATATCCAGCATCACTATTAGAGGAGGAAAAGAAGCAAAAACTAATGAAGAACCAAGCACCTCTAGAGATGAACATGCATTATATGTTGGCAAGAGGTACAAAGGCAAGAGGGATCAACTCTTTTGTGACTTTTGTGATTTTGCAAAGTGTGTGTGTGCTCTTTTTCGTGCACTATGCAAAATCAAGCTTTTAGCTTTTCTTGAGGTGTACTTCAAGTGTCGAAGAACAATGTGGGGTGCAATGCAAAATGGTAAATGCAGCTTTAGCACTCCCATCTACGTTCTTAGCCTAATAGGGCTTTAGGCTCAATTGTTGGCTATTCTCGCTAGTCTCTAGGGTCTGCACTGCATATTTCCACTCAGTCTCAGGGTCTATGGTTCAGTTTGCCGCTCTTAGTGGGGTGGATGGCTAGTAGGTTCACTTGCATTGCTTGTAGGTTTGTGATTCACTGATTCTCTTATTTCTTGCATCAGAAAGGTGTTCCGTTCATTTGTATCGCTCTCAAGGGTTCTTACAACTATGGTCTAGGTTAGTAAGGGACTATAGATGTCAAATTTGACAAATTCTAGATTGAGGCTAGCTGGTCAGAATTGCAGGGGTCCGAGTATTAGATTCTTCGATCCATCTAAGTGGCCCAGGGACAAATGATATCAAGGCCAAATATGAGGGTCGAGTGTCTAAGGGCATTGGAGGGCTGAACGTAAGGTCGTTCAAATGCCATGTGGCAAGGTGGGCCGAGTGTTCGATTTGAATGGGCTGAATATGGTGGTCTGAGTGGGCAGGGCTGAGTGGGTTGAATGGTAGTTAGGCTAAATCAGCCAGGCCAAATGGCCACGTGAAGCATCTGAATGTGACTGGGTCGAATGGCCGAGGGCCAATTCTAGGGCTTGGCCCGTGCTTTCACTCAACCGCCGAGACCCTCGGACCGCTTATTGTTTCAAGCGTTCCAAGCCGAGCACTAATGGCTACCTCTCACACAGCTGACGCGCAATGCCTACCTTATGGGTGTAGTGAGCTTACCTTGATGCCGTTTGAGTTACCTCTCTCCCGTGCACTCCGGTAGCTCCACGATCCAAGTGCAAGCTTCAAGCAAACTCCATCCTCAAGCTCCACACTCCAAGCTCCATGTCCGCGAGCAAGACAAGAGAAGAGAAGAGAAGAGAAGAAGAGAGGAGAAGATGGAGAGCTTCTCCTCCTTGGTCCCTCACCCTCACACACTCACTCCCTCACACTCTCACACTCCCTCTCTAAAGCACAAGCTCAAGCAAGCAAGAACAAGAAGAAGAAGAAGAAGAAGAGGAGAGCTACTTTTGGCCAAGCACAAGAATGAGCTTCTCATTCACTTTTCAACTTTATATACAAAACCCTAAATCCCTTTTGGGTGGTCATCCCCTTTTCCCCTTTTCTACATGGCCGGCCGTAGCCTAGTAGGCCCTTTTTCCCATTGTTCTTCTATCTTCCTAGATTCCTTTCCACCGCCCGTCTATATTTACAAATTGCACCGGTGAGAGCTTGGCGCTCCTTGAATTAAACCATGATGCGCTTGCACTCTTTTACAAAAGTTTTGACTTGCACTTTTCCTTGTGCGCCTTTCTCCCTTATTTAGGACTCTTCTCCTTGCATGTCTTTGTCTTCCATTTCTCTTTGCCTTGGCCTTTGTCTTTGTCTTTTGCTTTAGCTTTTCCAGATTTTCCACCTTCGTTCGTTTGAGGGTTAACATTACCTCCCTCCTAGACGAGTGCCAGTCCCATGGCACTCACCGTCATAGGTAGCAGGCTGTAGCATGCACTGAAGACGTGGGTGACAAGGACGCCTGTGGTTTCCATGGAGGAGTGTTGGTGGTGGTAGGGCAGAAGATCCTGGGGGCTTATTGGTGGCCAAGGTGGCTGGTGGAAGGTTGTTGGAGTTGGTGGTAGGGCTATTCTCTGTTGGGGACTGCATTGATGGCCAGCACAAGTGTTGGTTTGTTGGGGATTCTGCACATGACAATTCTTTGCGGGCTTGTCAGATGGGAAGGGATAAGCATTCAGAGTAGGGTGTTGATGAAAAGCGAATGACACTTTCGTTGGAGTCTTCAACACCTGCAATTGAAAACCTCTCATGTGGTCTCTCCCTAAGGGTAGTACTAGTCTTCTTTATTGTGCACAATAGATAGTGCAATTAGTTTGGGAGGCAGGTCGAAAAAGCTGAGAGTATTGTCCTGCACTTGAGGATCCAAACTATGTATATACTTCGGTGCAGATATTATGTGAGTGCTTGTGTATACTTAGATATTACTTAGTTAGAAGACTGTCGGCCTGGCTCGTTGTATAGCAATGGGTCAGTGGAGCAAGGGCTTAGTTGATGGAAAAATTTGTCGATGAAGACGGGGAGTACACTTGAAGATTGCTTGAGACATCATTATGGTCTTGTCAAGGCAATGCAGCACAATTAAGCTCTGTGATGTCTTAGCTTTTGGTAGCTAGTGGCTACTCGTAGTGCTTGAAAAGTATGGTGTACTTTTAAAGTGTCTTTCATGCCTTGCTTACCACTGTTGATTGTAATGGCATTGAGATGAGGGCAAAAGAATTGTGCAAGTGGTTCAGGGTGACAGGTCTAACCATAGGCGAGGTGAGCTCCCTAGGTATGTCCTGCCCTTAATGTGCCTTGAACAATTGTGGGGGACATACAAAGGGCTAGGGGATTAGGGACGGAGCCAACCGACCAAGGTCACTGGACGTACCTAATTTGAGGACCCCTAGGTGCGGTGCTGTGATCGTGTGTGCTTTTTTTTTCTTTCTTTCTTTTGTCTTTTTTCTTTTTTTTTCTTTTCTTTTCTTTCCTTTACTTTTACTTTTTTTTTTCTTTTTTTCTTTTTTTTTTGGGTGGAAAAAGTGAATACAATCAATGCCATACATTGAGGCTGTTAGTCTTTCATTTGGATTGAGAAATGTTGGGATTCAAAGGCTATGAAGAATTGATATTACAGAGATGATTGTGTCACCAGCCTTGATGCTAGAGGAACTGTTGTTGAGATGAAGAGATACACTTGAGATTTTGCAAACCTCTTTGTGACACACGCGATGTTGGTACAAGTGAGGTAACGACTGTCGTGAGCCAACTATAGAGCTTGACCCAGAAAGGGAGTGTGGCCCATGAATGTGCGTTGGGCCATGCAATGTGGGTGGTCGGCAAGGGTGATTTTTGCTTTCAGCAGCGTGGCTTTGTCGCGGCTCTTTGTGGGGTCAATGGTCTTGCGGTGATCGGGCATTTAGCACTTTCGCACAAGGACCTGTATTATCCTGCATCCACTTGTCACTTCGTGAGAGTATATGCTCGCTTGTGTTAAGTGCATCAAACAAACGCAATCATGATAAGACATAATTTTTTAGAATTCTATGAATGTTGATTGGGATGCCTATTTCATTGCTTGTTAAGGTCGCATATATTAACGAAAAGTAACGGGAATGTGTACAAGTGGGGATCTTGCCCCTTTACTCATCAAAAAACAAAATGTTCTGGCATGCTAACTTGTCGAGCTACTTGCACAACATAGGGATTTAGTCGATAGGTACGAGGCAGGGTGAGTCCGGTTGGCTAGGCGACTGCGGCTGTGCTGATGAGGGGCTCATGTGAGGCTGGGTAGGGAACATGTCGGCCGGGACATGAATGGTGTAGTCCTGGGCCGCTACCGTTTCCAGAATGTCCTTAAACAATTCATTAAATTCTTCCCTATCCCTGGCCGCCTTTTCTGCCCTTGAGCATCTGGTGCCCGAGCGTACGTTGGGGGTTTGTGCCACTGGCGTTGCCACCTGTTGCGCGTTTCTTTGAGTTTCGACTTTCTTGACTCGAGGATTATTCGGCCTTCGTCCGGGATGGTGTCGCTTAGGGCCTTGCTTCTTGGCATACCTCTTGAGGGTGGGCACATAGCGCTCCGGTGGGGGGGCATGTGCCACATGCTCCCGTCTTCTGTGAAGAGCGTCCTTGCATGCCAGATGTCCATGGTTCTCCATGTGTTCTGTCTCGAAGCCTGCAAGACGCAATCCAAGGGTTAGACCTTGAAGGGGATTTTAGTGTGGTTTATCAAGCGCATGTGACATGAAGGGGAGGGGTGAGGCATGTAGTGTTTATCGTAGAGGGATGGCCCCCATGATTATGTTCATTTTGCCTCCAGCCGTTAGCAGATATTGGTTTATGCTAAGTTGTGTGGACTGGTTGTCATGGAGTGGGACAGGGCACATCCTCGGAAGGATAGACCAAAAAGGGAAGAAGGTGTATAGAAAGGGACTGCACCCTATCTACACCATTAGTGTTGTTGATCAAGGCTTCCTATGGCGGTAATGTGGGTTGCATGCCCTTCACTTGGACGTGGGGATGGTCACATGGCTTTTAAATGTGTGATGAGAGGAGGACTTGAGGAGCTTAGTTGTCAGACCCAACTCTTCTCCGTGCGCTTGACTATCATTACTTGTGTGTGTTGATATTGTTTATACAAGGTGACACAAGAATCATTGTTTATTTATATAGATAATGCCACTTCATGAGGATAAGAACCAATTGCAGAACTCAGGATTGTACTGGAGCGTGGCATACGCATCCAGCACTCGTGGTAGCTTACTCAGCACCAATAGATATTTTGCCACATCGAGCAGCATGGACCCTTGTCCGAGTCTACTGGCAACACGTAACTCCTCCTCAGTGAGAACCTTATCAAGCAGAGGGCTCTCTACGCTAGTTCCAGCTAAGTCCACACCCCGAATGTCAATCAGCACTCGAAGGGAAGTTGGTGCCACATAGGTTTCTTTGAGACCGCCATTTGGCCAATCGCTCCTCAGAGACTGTCATGATCTGAGCTCCTAGTTCAGCCATTGCAACGCGGTTTTCACACCAACGCTGCTCAAATTGGCTTCGGCCATCTGAGAATCACTTTAGTTGCTTGATGTCTACGAGATTCGGTCGGCAGAGCACTTCATTGAACGTGACGGTTAAGCGCAATTTGTTAGCCTCCTCGTCAGAGATGAGTTGCATGCGTTCATGTAAGAGCTTGTTATAGTGCCCGTCGAGATGTTCTTGCTCTTCCCAAGATAAGGGGAATGACAAGTATTCTTCAAGCTGCTCCTTAGGGCATGCGCCCATGTCCGCAAGGGCATAGATACGTGCGAATGCTTTGAGCTTAGCATCCAACTCAGTTAAGCATTCTGCGACGCTTCTATGTTCAGCGAGGGCTTGCTCAGTTGCCATCTCATGCAAGGTTCTAGGAATTTGCCTGGGCTTTAGCATAGCTGGGGGCTTAGGCCTGGATGAGCAAGATTGGTCAACATTGGGATTTTGTTAAAGGTGTTGCTTCTTGGATATCCAGGGTGCAAAAATGTATGGCCTTATCTACTACGTGAGGTAGAGTATATTATAGCCCATTAAGGCTTATAAGAAGACCCTATGGTAGTAGGCCATGACATTGGTCTTGCAGTTACTTCTACACTATATTCAGAGTCTATGAGTGCCATTCAATTGGCCCGTAATATAGTCTTCCATACAAATACTAAGCACATAGAGGCACTATCAATTCATCAGACAGGTGGTACATGACAAGTTTGTTGAGCTTGCTAAGATCTCATCTTATGAGAATCTTGCAAATCTGCTAACTAAAAGTCTCTCAACAAAACAATTTTCCTCCCCTTAGGAGGTTGTTGGGTACTTGGTTTGGACCATGGTTGTTGCCATACTCTTCTTGAGTATTCTCCTAGTCAACTACAACTTTCTTCTAATAATATCCACTATGTCCCCTTTACCTTTTTGGTCATCTCCATTCTCTCCCTTTCTTTTGCTCAATTCTACTCACACTCTGATGAAACTAGTTTCATTGCTAGGTCAAGCATGGGTATTTCATTCTTCTCTTCCATTGGTTCATTTTTTCCTTTGCTTAATCTAGTTTTCTATTATTCTATGTTATTAGGATTTATAGTGTGGAATGTTGCTCCTTCAAAGCTTGACTTAACTTTGCATTTCATAAGGTAGCTGGTTTTGGATTTTCTCTCATCTTGCTCTATCTATATCTTTAATTAGTCTTGTAGTTGTGTGATTGTTCTTAGTCCCTTTCTAGTGGGGCCTTGTCCTTAATGGAATTTGTAAACATTTTTTCTAATTACACAATTTTCTCTCTCCACTTAGCATTTTTAAAGCTCTTTATACCTTTTTCTTTTCCCTCTACCTTTAAGTACTGTTAATTCTTTTCTCAAGTTGAAGGACTTACTAACACCTTTACGTATGCTATATGGGTCTATTTTACCCTTTAAAGGGTGGGTAAAGTGGCCTTTCTTTCCTCATCTAATTTATCTCTTTGGTACTCTAATTTTTTTAGCAAGTCATAAAATTCTTATCTAGGGATTTGCAAGAGTAGAGGTACAAAACTTGAGGATCCTTCAATCTTCTATACCTTGGGTACTCTTTATTCAGATTCTAAATCTATGATAATCACCAACCTTTTAGCACATGTGATAGTGACTTCTTCTAATCTCACATGGAAGAGGGATAGAATTTGTGCTTCCAATTCATACATCTTGTGCTCTAATTTTGTTTTAGAGCTACCCTTGATTGTGGTCATTGACAGATGGTGTGGTGGTCATGGTTGAAGCTAATTGAGATTCCAATGGTGCCTTGCCTTTGTCTATCATTGGTGAAAGCTATTAAATTTTTATTGCACTTGGGCTTGCACCTTGGCTAGTGTTAAAATCCAAAAATTATGACTCACAAGAACTACTTCTTTAGCCCTTCTTGGTTGCTCCATTGACCTCCTAATGGCCAAGTCTAAATCCTTTGCTTCCTTTCTCTTGAGCTCCCCCTCTTCTTCTTGTTTACTTCACTTCCGTTCCTCCTCTTCCTTTCATGATTCCTTTGAGCTCTTTCTACAATATTTTTCTCCTTGAATGCGACCTTCCTTTTTTTAGTTTGTTAGTTTAATGATGATATTTCTTCTTCTTCTCTCATCAAAGGTGAATGATCTTGGATACTACTCTGGTTGTGCTACCTACTATTGTTGCCAAGTCTCAATTCCATCTCATTATGAAACTTGAAATCTTTTTCTTATCTCCTCTAGTGGTTTTTCTAGTGTACTTGAGACTGAGAGTTTTTTTTGGGGGAGAAAGGCTTGAAATTTGAAAGATGCCTGTGAGATGTACCCAAGGTTTGAACTCATACACCCATGTACATAGCCACACACTCAAACCACTTGAGCTAAAACCCCATTGGCATGAGAGATTTCTATTGATGGGCATTTTGGTTGATTCACTTCATCTTCTCTAATTGGAATTCTCCTAGAGGCTTAGATTGATGTTTCTTACTAGATTCTTGCCCCATGACTTAATCTTTTGATGCATATCTTTGAGTTTACTTGTAGCTTCCCCTACCACCTATTTCAATTTTCTTGCCTCCTCCTTTCCTAGATCTTCTACAATAGGCTCTTTCCTTATTGTTTCTCTAAGCACGGAAGACACTTCCTACACTCATGCACTAGGAGGATGTTGGGATGATAACACCTTGCTTGCATGCAAGCCTTTGATGGCTTCCTCTATGCCCTCAAACCCCATTAGTGTAGTGTTGGTTGCAACCATTTTTCTCTATGTTCCCTTGCTTACTACTAGTGTGGCTTCAAATTCTTGAGGACCTATGTTCTTGTACTTAGTATTTTAGCCATTATGTATGGATGGTTTCCCTAATGTGTGCATTGAGATTTATAGTTCCTTTCCTATGATTTTTAACATTGCCACCTCAATTTTTCTCATTATAGAGTTATGTATGGTACTAAAAAATAGTGAAAGTATTAGCTTTGCTTGCATTCTTTCAATAGAATTTGGGATGTCCTATATACTCACACTATTATTGGTAAACATGTTTGCTTGTTCATGCCTAGTCTTGTATAGACATGTCTTTCTCCTTGGTATCTTTTCTTTTTTTAGCAAGTTAAAGTCTCTGTTTTAACAACTCTAGTGTGAGTGTTATATCAACTTGTTATCAACCACTTGTGACTATAGCATGATCACTTTGATGTGCCTATTAGGGTCATAGGTTGTGAGAAACTCTATACATTTATCATTGTCTACCTCTCTTTTGAACTTCTTGATGAATTTCTTCAATATGCATCTATCCACTAGCTCTTTCTAGATCTTTGGCTACCACTTTGGCAACATTTTGAATTGGAAAATATCGCATCTATCCACTAGCTCTTTCTCTTCTAGATCTTTGGTTACCACTTTAGCAATGTTGTGAATTTCACAATATTGCTAGTGGCCCCTTATAGAACTTTCTCTCCTACATTTCAAACAACCTAACATAGCACATGATGGTGAGATACCTAAAATAAATTATCTCATTACTATAATAATTTTAGCTTATGCACAAAAATTTAGCCATGCCATTGCTCCCTCCCTCCCTACATAGTCTACCTCCTCCTACCATAGTCTCCCCTTGCGATAGTCTCCTCCATAATATGACTTTTGCTCCTCCTACAATATTCTCACCCACCATAGCCTTCCCCTCATTGTGGGCACTAGCCATAGCCTCCTCCCTCCACAATCTACCTCCTTCTCTTGCCCTCCATTGTCATATCCTACCTCCACAACCTACCTTCATAATGTAGCTCCTCCACATCACCATAGTCTCCTCCTCATCATCACAACCTAATAAATACTATCCAACCTAGTATCCCCCAACATTTGGCCTATATTGAAGACCATCCTAGCATCCCGCCCATTGAAGATCATCTCCCACCATCCCAAAAAGGACCATCTTGACCGAGAAAAGACAAGGTAGCATTTGTTATCCATTTTTTTGCACTATTTGTGGTGTAAGTTGGTGTTTTCTATGTTTAAATTAGGGTGTAAGTTAGGGTTTTCTATGCTATCAGTGACCCACCAAGTTGATGGCAAGGGAGATTGGTGATGCTTTTCAAATATCCATGGGGATGAATTTTAGAGCATGGTAGAGGAGGTGTTTCATGAGTGTAGTAGTGATCCACACTAGAGGGGACCACCGGGTGTCTTGTTAAGGTGGGTGATTGATATGGGCTAGGCATCATGTTTCATAGTTCTATCCAAGGAGCAATGAAGTTAGTGGATGATCTTGGCATACATAGATGAATTTGGTAGTAGTCTATGCTAGCATAGACCACCACGAAGTTCAGAGTCCTAGTTGGCCTACTAAGACTTCCTTGAACGTAATTTCATGTGGCCTTTACTTAGAAATGGCTCCGCTGTGCACAACTTTGCATTGAATTTTCAATTATACCCAAGAAGGATTTTTTATTATACAATTTTGTAGTTAGAATTTTCTCTCTAGCCAAAAAATTGAGCCAGGATTTTGTCGATGAGGCTATTCTCAACTTGACATTGTATCTAGCCGTACAAACGCTTCAAACATAATTTTGCCTCTAGGATGTCGTACCTTCAATTCACAAGTCTATATGTGGAGATTATATCAGGATTCTTGTCCTCTTGTAAGCCTCCATGACTTTTGGTTCTTTTCCCTACCAAGAAATCAAAGCCTCCATGACTTCTAGCCCTTTGATTTGCCAAGAAGCCTCAACAACTTTTGGTAGGGTACTAAGAAATCAAAGTCTCCACGACTTCTAGCTCTCTGATTTGCCAAGAAGCCTAAAAAAATTTGGCTCTCTACCCCACCAAGAAATGGATGTAGAGGTACTAAGTCTCTTATCTTCATCAATTCAAGGTCAATAAATTTCTCTACATAAAATTAAGCATGATGTGCCTTTCAAAAAGTTCAATCAATCTCGAGATAGAAGCTCAAGGATGATGTTAATTATTGTGCTTTATCACACCAACTTTGAATGGACATCACTAGGGCTTTCCAAATGGTGATAAAAATTTGGTGAGAGAATGAGCAAATGACAAGCAAGATAGTACTTGTAAACATTTTCCACACTTATAGTTTTGTTGAGAAACTAAAAGTATACCTAAAACTATGAAATATGTATACAATTAAATGGTGGGAATGTGAGAAAAGAGATTTATAAAAAGAGACCAAGAAATGACATTTGCAAAAAGAGACCAAAATATTTTTTAAAACAAAAAGGAAAGCATTCACAATGAGTTCATAAAAATGAGCATTGAATAAATAGAAGGGCCAAGATTTTTGTGGTAGAAAAAAAGAGAGCAACTAAGCACTGAATGATAGTTTGTATGTCTTTCTATGTATGAACATTCCATTTGAGTGGCAACCTTTGTCAAAATAGTAGGTATATTCTGCAATATTTCCATGCAATAAAAGTTAGTTGGTTAGTTTGAAAGTTAGTTAGTCAATTAATAAGTTAGTAAGATTACTAACTAAAGACTAAATAAGGTAAAAACTAACGTTAATAGCTAATATTTTTTATTTAATTAAAATATATTTCTTTTAAAATTAAGAGTCGTAAATCTGATATTTTTCTCGGATTGACAAGGACCGTAGCCACCTTTCATGGAAGTTACAATATGAACGAGAGTTATGAGCCATATTAATCATTAATGTTAATGTGTATAATATGGATGGTCCAAAGAATTTAGATTTTTAGAAAAAAACTAGTATATTTTAGATATTATCCTTAAAAGATAGAACTCGATGTCATTTAAAAGAAAAGACAAGTGATATTTTAGTTAGTTTTGGAGACTTTATAAAAAAGAAAAAATAAAGAAAAGTAATTGGCAAAATCGCGCGCACCACGATCGCAGTCTATATGCAGTAGACAACACTTCAAACAAGGAGAGAAAGAAGGAGTGATCTGAAAGCTTTCTAAGCAAGTGTCTTGGAGTTTCACTCCCCTTTTGGAGCCAATGGAAACATCAAATTTATTATCCGAGCATCAGATCACTAATTCTTCCAAGAGCCCCTCCACTCTTGTTCTCAGTCTCATCCCCTCCTCTCAAATTCATTATAAATATGAAGCATGGGGAGGCACAAGGAAGGATAAGGAGACCCCGAGAGGCTACAAGAGAGAGGTAGAGAGAGAGGATACCCCTCCAAGAGATTGTGAGAGAGAGCTTGAGAGAGAGAAAAAGAGAGAGAGAGAGAGAAGATTTACCTCAAGAGGCTGCACAATTCTCTCTATCTCAATCCTCGACTTAATCATCTTCTCTTACGCTCTCCCATCTCAAATCTATTCTGCCTTCTTAATCTCTTGAGTTGACTTGCAAACGATGGCCTCCAAGCAAAGAATATCGCGTGTAGATGGCAATCCTATAACTAGCAACAAAGCTTCGGGCAAAGACATCACTATCAATCCAACCATGATTCCGGTCATAAGTAATGTATTTCTAAATGGATAGGTACTTGATTTGATTCTCGCATGAGATACATTAGGCTCCAGACTATGATGTACAATAATAGGTCATGGGAAGGGATAGGCCTCTTCTCACATATTCGAAAGATGGAGTTTGCAAAAGTGCATGTATTAAGGGAAGTTAATTGCACTTACTTGCATATGGCTTATTTGTTGATAAAGCAATTGGTCACGAGTTATCAATAGCATAATCGTAAAAAGAATAATATTAAGAATTGTGCATACAAGTATTAAGTAAATTTTTCATAGAATCGCTCTTTGATCCCAAGGGGGAGAGGGGGTATGCGATGGAATATTATCGCGTCTATTCTTGTATTGTTTGGAAAAAATACAATTAGTTTTGTTGGTTGATTGAACAACACCCTAAATGTTTTTTCTTTCAATCATTTGATTGTTGCATTGTAATTTGGATAAATATTCCAAGGCTTGTGTTGATGGCAAATGCATGGCAAGGGTCTGTAATGATAAGTTGACATGGGAATAAAGGAATGTTTTCCTAGAAAATGATATTAGGCTAATTGCCTTGATTATGCTTGTTTCGTAATTGGTTAAATAAGGAAGGATATTTGCACCGATGGATCATCTCCAAGATCGCACCACGGACTACCCCGAGAGAGCACTGCTCGATTCACGGGCCAAAGGTCGAGTGGTGAAAAGGTCAACCATGGAAATGGCATCTCACTCCTAGACCGCTTGTGGGTCAGGCGGAGCTTTGGACACCCCTTGCCTGTCCAGGATAGAGTTGGAGATCCACGTGAGCCCAACATTTGCGGCATTGGAAGATCTTATTCTAGATACTGGATGGAAATTACAGTGCCATGTGATTCTCCTGTATGGGCAGGAGACAAAGATTAACTTGAAGATAAGTTAAGGACTGCTTGTTTTGTTTTCGTGTCTGTGCTGTAAATTATGTGAATGAACCCTATTCCCTAAAAGGCTTAATTAATGAAGCTGATTTTAAATGCTGCACATAAATGTGGTACGACCTAATTACAAAACTAAAGCTATCAAGGGAAGCGGGTGGACAAAATCCCCGATAGGTCCATCCTACGGCAAGGTGGTCCCAAAGAACTGGGAGGCTTCTCACAGGGATTGATCGCCATTTGACTTTAGGTATTGTTAAGTTAGAACCTGATTCATTCCATTTTAGGGGACCATAATGGGACTATGCCCTACGGGAAGAGAGGTCGAGCAGCGCATCCCTCTTGTTTCCCATTCTCTTTGAACCAAGTGCGGTATGGATCTGCTTTGGATTGGGTATCTCTACATAAAGTAGGATGTCAAAAACCCAATGCTAGAATGCTATTAGGAGACCTTGGCCCTTGGAACCTAGATTTCAGGTCGATCCTAGTGGGTTTTGCCGGTTGTGGATGTTCCGTTGCGAGGCGGACTCAAGAAACCCTAGGCAACAAACCCCGTAACATTCCATGGGAGTGTTGGGCTGCATCGCTTAGACTCATCTCCCGATGGAGCACTAAAAGCGTGCTGGGACAACTGATAGGCACGCACATTACATATTCCCACAACATGAGTGTCTTACAATCATTTCTTTTGTCACAACATTTGTCAAAATAATAGGTTTATTGCCATAGCATGAGGGTCTTACATCCAAACATATAGTGTAAGCATCCAAATTCTGCATAGTAGCAAGCTACGCTCTTCTGGTACCTCCATGTTAAAAATTAACTCCCCCTTGATCAAGCTCTTGGTGTCTATGTATGATCTACATTATCACCACAAAACCATATGCACATTGACTTTTCCCCAAAAATCAAGAGCTTGGACACTAATCAAACTAGCCCTACCCTTTTTATCAATTAGCTTTTTGCACCATTTTCTTTTGTTCTCAAGGAACCCTTGACATCTCACCTCGTAGCTAGAATTAGTTTTATGAATCACCCACATTGTTTTGTGAACATCTTCCTCAATGATAAGGGAGGAACCTACCTTATGGATGCTTCTTTTATAGGACCTAGTTGGCTGAGTTACATACTCATGCTCTGGTATATGGGAGTTATTGTGCTTGCATTAGAGAGTCAAAGTATTAAAATATATAAAAACCAAGAGTGATACTAATGAGATGGGTTTAGGGTCCTATATTACCTTAATCATATAACCACCCCAATTCCCAACTCTTGCATGCCACCACACAAGCTAGGTTTCTAGCATTGGCAATTGTGAACTATCTAAGTGGTTATCTTTGAACCAACTCCTGAAAGTCTATAGCTCAAACTCGGCAGCTTGCTCTAAGGAGGGAGCATTTTCCAAAGTCTACACTTTGATTCGAACTCTTCTTGAGTGTGAGGGGCAATGCACTTTTTGGCATGATGCTAGAGACATTTCTCCTAATGAAAGGAACATGACTTTTCTTTTTTAGGAATAGCCTTGTTGGGATCACCATTGAAAATAGCCCTCACTACATGCCAGTTGGCCTAAGCCTCATGAGCTACCATAAACCCTCTAAAGTTCGCTTTCTCATAACCTTCCTTCTCCATGAACCTATTGAGAAATTCTTAAGAATTTCTCAAAACAAATTTTAGGCCTCTTTGTCCTCTACCTTAAAATCCCCAAGTGCTATTTTTTCCAAGTCCTATGTATATGTGGATTTTACAACAATCCTTTATTCTTTTCACAAAATCAAAACACGCCCAACACTTGGAGAGCTCTTCCCCTTCATGAATTTTATTTATTAGGTTAACGCCACTTGCAAGGCCTTGGGTTTTGACATCTTGATGATATGGGATCTCTGAAAAGATGAGAACTCAAGCTATCCAAGAAACACCATGCTTTGGAAGTAGACATAAGAACTTTTTTTTAAAAAGTTGAAGCAAAGTATCATAACCATAAAAAACCGTCATTCCAACATCTCCATGGACTTCCTTTCTCCATCATGATAGTTTTCTTGTATTAAGAGTAGGCTCAAGATAACAAAACAACTCACCTAGTTCCTCCTGAGATAGTTTTGTGGCTCCAATATGTGTACTTTGTAGAATTGACTCCATGACAATTTGTTTTTCCACTATTTTTGCAAGGACTTTGGTCATCCTTGCCTATCTTGATACACATACTGTTGAATCTTATCCTTAATATCCTTCATTGCTAGGAGAGAAACACCTTCTCCAATGGGGTGTAAATGATATCCCAAGTGAATGATTCCTCTGTGATCCTCTTGTTTCCTTCTCCAAATGGAAAGCATAGGAATAGTTTGCATGGACAAGTCAAAATACATATTGGAGGCGCCTTGCAAAAAAGAAACAATTCAAGCTTCTACAAGATTAAGCGGTTGAGTTTGGTCCTCAAACTTTGGTCAAATGACCTTACCAATGCAACTCATTTCTTTGGCATCTTCTCAAGAATCCCAAAAAAAGAGGATTTACACATTGTAAATGGTATGTACATTTTCTTTGCCCAATAACTCTAATAAAGATAGAATACATGCCCATCAAATTTATTTTCAAGGCCTACCCATCATGATGTACGTTTTGCATAGGGAAGTTTAAATAAGATATTACCATCACACCTTTGTCAACTCCTCTACCCATATGATCTCCTTTTCCATTGCAAACATTTGTTTCAAGGCTAAAATTAAGTGGGGACGAAGCAACACTTGCATCACTTTTTATTATATGCATATCAAAGGTTGTTCCAAATTGAGTATCCAAATGATAGATGTGATGAATACCTATCATTGTCCAAGTTATCTCAAAAGATAAGTCAATAGATTGTGAATCATACATTTGGTGCACACAATGATAGTGTTATCGATGAGCGCAAATAGTGCAACAACGTTCTCTCTATAGACAATGATGGAACCATTATATGCTATATACACCACTCTCTTGAGTTTTTTTTCCCTATTTTAGTAGTGCAATCTCTCTATCTCTTAATGAAAGCCACCCAAGTCATGCCAGTTTGAGAGACAAAGTAAAGTGTAACACAATTTTTTTGTTCCTTTATTATAATAGGTATTATTTTTCATGTGACCAATATTTGCATTGATGGTCCAATTAATAACATGAGGTGGTGAGGGAGAGAATGCACACTTGTGGCCTCTACACAAACAGGATCAATATCCTTACATTAAGGGAATCATGTGAAAGGGGCGCCAATTCCTTAAATATGAGGAGACTCTTTTGCACCACTCCAAGGTTTTAAATGTCATGTGGCTCACCTCCAAATTCATCCAAGCCTAATGCTAGAATTATTGTAGATAAATATCCCCAAAGAGGATTATGTTTAGAAAGGAATTTCCTAAGGGAAAAGTAGATCGCTCTTATTTGGTAGAAATGTGCAAGCATTTATAAATATTTGTTTCTATATAAGACTTAAACTACGCACCCAAAAGCTATGTACACCTTACATAACTCTAAAAGGAGGTTCACATGGAAAGAATAAAAGATTGTGAAATGCACCCTGGAGCCCCAAGAGGAACACCAAGAAAATAGGATTTCTACTGCAAGAAAATCTATCTTCTATCATCAAAAACCATCTCTTTCATCTTTTATGTAATCACAACAAGGAAAAGAACACCAGGAACAAGAAATCTTCATGTAGCTTCACAGAAACAATTCTCCCACGGCTTTAACTTTAACAAAATCTATCATTCTCTTCATATTCTTCATAGAAATCTTTGATAGACCACAAAAACACAAAAAATACTCCACTTTGAGTGGAAATATATCACATATGATTCATCTTTAAATTTTTCATAGCTTTCTCTCACAATCTCTCATATATAGATACATTGTTTGCATAGAAGATCAGAGGTGGAGAGTGAGGAGCATTTTGTTCTCAGATGCCCGGCATACTCAGAGTTGAGATCTAGATACACATTGAGTAGCTCACTTCAGGGATGTATGACTGATATGGATCAGAGATCATTTGGCCGTTTTCTGGGAGAGGCATGGCACATCAGAGAGCAGAGCACACAGCGGGTCCCAGTCAGAGAGGGGCCCACCCAGACGACTATTACACAGTTCTTTCAGACAGACAGAGTGAGAGCTACTGTACCAGCCCCCAGCCAGACCTCCGGGCTCACACTACAGCAGGCTGAGGACCAGTGTACCCGATGCCGCACGAGGATTCGTGGGTTTCGGACCCCACAGCCACACCGACAGGAGATCCGGAGGATTCTTGATCTACATCGATAGCAGACTGAGATCCGACGACACTCGACACATTGGATCTCAGATCTCCAGTTTGCTCTTTCTCCACCGCCGATGTACCACATCCTGCATCCAGGAGGGATCACCTGCTATTAGCGATTTCGACGACTGCTACTACATCCCAGGATAGTATATCTCCCTGCATCTGTTACATATACACATCGCACCACTTTATCACAGCCGACAGTTGTTCCCCTATCACAGCCGACATTTGTTCCCCCTTTGTAGCCATTATCTGGAGTACCAGAGCTACATACGCACATATACATACACGACACTTATCACACTCATAGCACCATATTTTCAGTTTCCAGTTTTTAGCTTTTCATTTAGCACTTTTATTTTGGATAGCTGGACCTCATCAGTTGTATCACAATTTGTCTCATAGGCCAGTTTTGGTCTTTAGAAGACGTTAATATAACTTTCTTTCTTTCTTTCTCTCTCTCTCTCTCTCTCTCTCTCTCAATAGTACATCATCTCCTCACTACAATAATAAAAAAATCCCCCACAATAACCATTCTTTGGTCGTGAATACTCCTCCCAAAAGGTGTGTCTGATATGAAAGGTCACCAGAGCCACTACAGTGACTCTTCACAGTTGATCACTATCACTTCACTCCATTCTTCTCTTGAATCTTTAGTAGCTACTTCTTTCACTTCCTTGAGATCTTCTTAACTTGCATTCACCTCTTTCAAAGGCTATAAAACTTTTCCAAATTCTCACATGCATTCCACAAAACACTTATAGTGGTATACAAAATAGAACAGAGGCTTTACAGAAGCTCAATAGAGGGTTACACAAGGTAAAAAAAAAGCATCAAAACCACATAAATCATACTAAAACCATTCCAAACTATCAAAAACCATTCACTGAGATTTCAAAAAACCTCAAACTTTATCAATCATTACTCCATGCTTCATATAGAAGAAAAACAGAAGCTATTAGAACCAATCAAAATCTCAACAGAACCTATCAGAACATCATAGAGCCTCATATCTTTACTGAGAAAAATCATGAGCTTCCAAAACATAATCAACCTCATCCAAAAAACTCTCAAACACTTCCAAAATAACTAAACATAATTCAAAATCCATAAAAAATCAACAGTTTAGCCCTCAAAAACAACAAAAATCAACCAAAAAATCAAGTCATTTCAACATTCAACACACCCATTAATGGCAACAATCTCCAAGAAGGGTATAATTAAATTTCTCCCATTTTGAAGGATCCTAAAAATTTCTAGCACTTCAGCATTATGTGTAACAATATAATTTGTTTTATTCATTAAGGATAATTATAATCATTTTTATAATCTACACACACACACACACACACACACACACACACACACACACACACACACACACACACACACACACACACACACACACACACACACACACACACACACACACACACACACACACACACACACACACACACACACACACACACACACACACACACACACACACACACACACACACACACACACACACACACATTTTGCCATCAAAATCACCTTTGGAACATGCAAGCATCACTATTTTTTCTACCAAACCTACGAGAGAGAGAGAGAGAGAGAGAGAGAGAGAGAGAGAGAGAGAGAGAGAGAGAGAGAGAGAGAGAGAGAGAGAGAGAGAGAGAGAGAGAGAGAGAGAGAGAGAGAATTTGGTTAGCTATTTCTAGGTATTGTGATTGTGAGTGGCAACATCAAGAAAATCTCCGAAGTATAGGATATCAAAGCTAATGCTAGGCATTTGGATACCATGCATTTTGGTATGACCTCAACTAAGAGAGGATTTTTGGCACAATTCATGTATCACAAATGAGTCTTCTCTTCTCATATTTTCATAATTCATTTGATCATAGCCAAGGCTAGGCAGACATGAATGAGTCTTCTCTTCATTTCTCATGTTTGATCAAATCCAATGCTATGCAGGCATTTTCTAACCTTTTCTTTTTTTCTACAACTCTATTCAACCTTTTTTACATTTCCTGGTCCCAAAGGCTACTTCTCTTTTTGCACATGTAAAGGGAAACCTGGCCAAATAGAGGAGTCATCAGTGGTGGCCACATTTCATACAAGAGAGAGACTCCTATCAATTCTTGCTTGAAGCTAGATCAACCCACAAAAACAGAGTCCTAAAAGGAAGAGCATGTTGGAAAAGGGATTCAATGTCAATAATGATTCAAACAATTATTCTTTTATTTTAAATGCAATGTATAGGGAGAATTTTCTTGCAAATGTTTAATGGAATATTCATACAAGGAGTTCTTGTCTTATGATTTATCTATCCCATCTCATACATTTTCCATCATCCCATCAAAGATACCTATTGCCCTTTATCCAAAGAAGATCAAGCATCAAAATATTAATATTGATGGGACGATTGTTCTGTTTCTTCATCTACATCATTGAATCTTTTAGCACATGTAGACAACATGGACCCAAAAGAACCCACCAAGATCAATTAGTCTCTCTCGACTATGGACCATTCCCATTGTGCCAAGATTTTCCCATTCCCACTGTTGCTTTCCTCCTCTTGTAGGCTAAACCCCCATGGGCAATGTGCGTCCCTTTTCCTTTGAAAAGACAAATTAATGAATCCCAATAAGCATATCATGAATGGAACCTCTTTTTGTTGACAAACATTATGAGAAAAAACAAAGATAGCATCATGAGAAGAAATAAATAAGAAGCTCAAATTAATGTAGATTAATGTAGTAGCATTAAACGGCTCGGATACATATCTATAAAAAATATTTTAGAATCTTTTTTCATCTAATGTTGCATCTTCTTCTCTTCCCTTTGTAACTATTTCATCATCAAAACCCTATAACCCTCCTCCTCGGTATGACATCGCCATTGTGCCCCCCACTCATGGCCCAAATCAAACACCCGCACCTCGACTATTTTTGGTGGTGAGACTAGGGCATATATATATATATATATGTATATATACCATTGAAATTTTGGTGTAAGAGAGAGATACTAAGGACTAGTTAGCCAACAAAACCATGCATACACGCACACACACAGACCAGGGAGCATTTTTTGTCTATTTTTGCAGTGAAATCCACAAAGGTGCTTTGATATCAAATTTTCTAGTCAATGAAATCCAATGCCTCCTTTTTGTAATATGATACTTCCTTTATAATCCAATGGCTCCTTTGTATTGTGCTCCAATATGATAGAAGCCCAAGTTATGCTTGTGTGATTGAGTGTTTCTATGGCATGGTTAGTTATTTTACTAAAGCATCAAAGCTTTTGTCTCCCAGAATGCACACTAGATGTCTAAGAAGTGTTAGAGAATGTTGTAGTTTTCTCTTGCATATTGGGGATGTGGATGGACCTTATTCATCACGTGATAGAGTCTATCACATGCACATGTAGATTTTATACTTGGCAAAAAATGTAGCAAGCCATTTGTAAGGAGGACCAATAACCTAGATTGTTTTTCACTTGATAGTGAATGCCTCAAGACATGATCATTCTTGTAAAAATTTCTTCCGCTATTACTAATGTTATGTGTAGGTTGGGGACCATGATTTCAAATTTTGCAATGTTTTATCTAATAGTGATGCTTGAGAACCTAATCATGCTTATACAAATAGTTGATGTTGTAGATTCTTAATAGCGAGCAAAATGAGGACTACACATCCAAATGCTTGTACTGGTGATGTATAAGGAACTATCTAATGGTGGAGTCTTCAACTTTCTTATGAAATGGAGAGTCTAATAATTATCACCTCTATAGAAGCACCTTCAACCTAGGAAGGAGTTTTAGATTTCTATCTATTTCTTTATTTGATCTTCTAAATGCACATCTATGTTTCAAATTGAAAATCTGCTAGCTTTCTTGGCTGGGTGTGTTAATTTTGGCTGAATAATGATATATTTGGATGTTTTAAAGGTCGATATGAATAATAAATATGTTAATAACTGATATTTCTTTCTTTCTATTAAGAGTATTTTAATGTTTTTTTCTATAGAGCCATGTTGGGAAAGACTTTCTTCTTGGCCTACTTTAGAGGAGGAATGCTCTCAAGATGGAAGCTTGATGGAAGTTTACATGAGCTCTCATAATGAGATCACTCAACTCTCACTAACTAGAGAGAAACCACTTACTATGGGTTGTTTGATATCAAGATAAAAGATTTCAAACATGGATCTTGGGGTTGGGGATTGGTCAATTTCAATTCACAATGATTGTGTGATAGAAATATAATACTTCAAACCACGAATGGAAAGATCTACAATGGCAAAGACATAAAAACACAATAGTGAAGGTGGGCAAGAGGCTATAAATAGTACTTGCATGCATCATAAATACAATGGTGAGAGTGATATTACACAATTGAGGCAAGTGATGATACTCCCAATCCATAAGAAAATGAAACAATTGATAATCAATGTACGCTACCAATGTTGGGGGGGAACAAACAGTAGAAGGAGCTAGATAATGATTGTGTTATCCCTCAAGCTATGGCAAAACTTTACGGTTTTGAAATCCTTGAGGCATTAATAGTGAATCGGGGGTCCCCCACTACTTTTCTTTTCTTAGGATCCCATAATCAATACCCCATTTCACCCTCATCACCATATTCTAGGAAAATGCATTTATAAGACTTTGACTAAAGTTTGTTGCATCCTTCCTTGCGAATATGCACAAATGCTTCGTAGCCAAACACTCTCAAAAGTGAGCATACCAAGCTGGTTTGCCCAACCAAACTTCCTAAGGGACTGGCCCCCCCAGTGACCAATTTATCAAGTGAACTGCTATCATAATAGCCTCTCTACCCAAAAACCATAAGGTAATGAAACATGAGATACCATAGTACAAACCTTATCCTAAATTATCATGTTCATACGCTCTACAACTTCATTTTGGGGTAGATTATGAGGGGCAATGAGCTCCCTCTTTATCCCTTTACTATCACAAAATTCATGAAAGGTATTAGACACATATTTTCCACCATTGTCAAAGTGAAGACACTTGAGTGTCTTATCAATCATATTTTCAACCAATGTGAGGAATTTCTTGAATTTATCCAAAGTCTTATCCTTACATGGATAGGATACACCCATACTTTGCATGTAGCATCATCAATAAAAGTGATAAAGTACTTCTTTCTCCCTACATACAACCGTGGCATTTGACATACATCTGAATGTACCAACTCTAAAGGAGAAGATTTCAACAAAAGAGACATTTTATGTGATCTTTGAACATGTTTACCATAGACACAATGATCACAATGGTCAAAATAGGTATACCTTAAAATGATAAATAGCCTAAATGAGAAAACAATTTCATTCTAGTTTGAATCATGTGTCCCAACCGGCCATGCCACAAAGAAACACTCAACTTCTTGATAATGGCAACAACATGGTCACACACACTAGATATATGCAATGGATATAGAGTATCACTCTTAGAGCCTCTAGTATTGATTCTAAATCCCTTACATATCATTGATTTGCTATCTCCAAAAGTGGTTTGTTAGCCTTCATCATCTAGCTACCTTGTGATTATCAAGCTCTTCTTGTGCTAGGGTACATGTCTCACATGATGCAAGGTAAACATTGATCGTTTGCCCCTAGGTGGACAACACCATGTCTACCACCATTGTAATCAATGAACCACTCATGGTGTGGGCTTACAAGAAATGAAGCACATGAATCAAGGATCCAAGTGTGCATGTTATCATCAGAATCTACAATTAGAGACTATGCTCTAAAAGAAGAAGCAAAGAGGACATGAGTGCCATTGTCAATCTCATGACTAACTACATTGACTTCCTCAAGGATCCAAGTGTGCATATCATCATCAAAATCTACAATTAGAGACTATGCAGTAAAAGAAGAAGCAAAGAGGAACTCAATGCCATTGTCACTCTCATGATTGACTACATTGACTTCCTCTATCTTGACATTGCTCTTCTTTGTAGGCTAGTTGTCATTTTTCCCATCCTTGCTATCATCAGCCTCTTTACACTTACCTTTCTCTTTCTTCCACAATTATAGCAATTACGCTTAACCAGCTCTCCTCTACACCCCAAGGATTGGCCTCAGGATGGGCCATTCCAACATAAAATACAAGCATAACATTGTCCACTCTTTTGACAAAGCATTTCAAGAGATATTTTTGTTTTCTCACTTAATCAATTCCCAAAGAAAATCGTACTATCCTACAACTCACGGATCCTGACGCTCTCATCATCGGTCATTAGTTTGACAACCATTTGTAATGCATCCATGAGACTTCCTCTTTCTTAATACCATGTATAAGAAGCAAATGCAAGGTCTAATGCCATATAGTGCTAAAAAAAATTGGTGCACAGATCAGACGCTATATGCGCGCGTAGTGAGCGCCGAAAGGTCCCCAAGAACAAAAGAACTCCACTTTTGCACAAAGAACAAGGAAGAAAGCTTGCATGACATGAAGCAAGAGACTAATTGGGTACAATTTTCCCCGATGCCTTGTGTGAGCGCTCCACAAAGCATATATTTGATATATTATTCATCTCCAAGCTCAAAAAATAGCCCAATTTACAATTAGCACGCTTTAGCTTTTGTTTTTGCTTTTGTCCCACTAAAGAATTAAAGTTATTGGGTGCCCAAGAAGTCGGGCGGTACCCAAATACAATATCCAATACAAATATTTAAATCCTGCACCCATGTTCATACAAAAATAATAAATAAATATCAAGCACTTCAATAAATAAGCGCGTCAAAATATTGGCGCCATGCCTAAGATGTGCACCCATCAAAAATGATAATAATTTGAATACACGCTATCCTCCAATGCTTCCCAACGCCACCGCTGCCTGCTCTACACATCAACTGAAGCATTCACAATTGTTAGAAAATAATAAAATTAAATCGACAAAAGTGAATACCTAGCAGCCTTCAGCTACAAAATAAATAAATTGGTTAGAACTCAATCCTAACCTTAACTTATTACGAGTGCGCACTCTAAACTCATAAACGTCTATTAATTTAAATATGTATTTTGCGGAATCACCCGCTATGGAATCACCCACTTGCACATTAAATTAACAAGACACCCGAAAAGGACAAGCGTCCCCATCAACTTTTCACACAAGGAATCAACCTTGTGTATGAGCCCGACAATAAATAAAATTTTACGGAATCCACCACAAAACCTCATGGAATCCACCATGGAATATGCCATATGCCTCCTAGCATCATATCCCTAGGGTCGGATAGCAATTGTCCTCAATTGCTATTAGCTTAATGTGGAGCGAGTAGTGTGGGGTAAGCACTTAGGTCTCGAGCATGCATCCATTGGGCCTCTTCAACAGGATGATTTTTAAACTTAATCAAATATCTAGAATATCTACGACCAGTTCTACTAGTCATAATGTCAGTATCTAGAATAGTTTCAGGCTCAAGGATTTCAATTTCTTCTTCTAGCAAAGGAGGGTTTTCATATATAGGGTGTACACGTAATTGTCCTCTAAAAGGTCGTAATAAACTTATATGAAAAGTGTTGTGGATTTTCCAGTGTTGTGGTAATTCTAGTTTAAATGCATTATCATTGATTTTGTGAATGATCTTGAAAGGTCCATAAAATCTAGGGGCCAATTTTACAACAGGGTGTTTGTCAACACTTTGTAATCTTCGCTTTTCAATTCGTAACCAAACATAATTATCAACTTTAAAACTCATAGCTTTTCTTTTCTTGTTGCCTTGTTTTGTGTATGATTGCTGGGATTTGGCAATCATATCTTTAACTTCATAAAAAATAGTAGCATGCATGTTAGCAATATCATTAGCAGCTTGAACTTTGTTTGACAATGATGTAACAAGTGTAGGTAATCTATATCCATAAATAATTTCAAATGGTGCTTTTTGTGTAGCTGTATGTAGTGTGTTATTGTATGCAAACTGAAGTAAATGTAAATGTAAAATATGCGATTCATCATACAACTGAATGTGGCTGGTGCATTAGTAAAACCAAAAGGCATAACCAGGAATTCGTAGTGTCCAAATTGTGTTCTAAATGCAGTTTTGAATATACCAGATGTGTCTAATCTTACTTGATGGTATCCAGATTTAAGATCTATCTTGCTGAATATGGCAAATCCTTGTATCTTGTCCATAAGATCATCTACCCTAGGAATGATCGGATATCTATTCTTAACAGTGATTTTATTTAGGGCATGATAATCAATACACATGCGATAGGTATTGTTTTTATTCTTCACTAATAAGACAGGTGCACCAAATGGGGAACTACTAGGTCTAATAAGTCCTCGGGTTCAATTTGGGCTTGAATTTCTTTCTATTCAATTTGGTTATGTCTATATGGTGCTTTACATGGTGGTTGTGATTCAGGAATTAGGTCTATCTTGTGATCTTTAGGACGTACAGGTGGTAATCCAGGTGGTAAGTCAGCAGCAAAACAATCTTGAAATTGGGAAGAAATTGTGCGTGCCTAGGATGCATCTGATTTTCTTTAGCTTTGATTTCATTCACCCATATTAAATAGGATTTTCTATTTTTCCGTAATGCACGTTTAGCCTGAGTATGACTAAGCAATGGAAATTTATTGAAAGTGTGCATACCATGTAATGTGATTTGTTTCCCGTTAGAATGAATTTTCATTGAATGCGTGGAATAATCTATATCAGGATTGTACTGATGTCGCCAAGGCATTCCTAAGATAATGTCACTAGGCTACAAAGGCACAACTAAGAAATTTCTACATTCAATATAATCACCAATTTTAATATCTAAGTCATGCACCTCTTGTGTTCCATTGTATCTAGTGCCTAAGAGCCTTGATACGATAATATATAGAAACAGTATGTAAATTCAATTCTTTGACCAATTTTGCAGAAATAAAGTCATGTGTGCTCCCATCATCATGTAAAATAGTATTTTCTTTACCATGCACAAGACATTTCATCGTTAATAAAGAATGGGGATTTGGCATACTTGGTAAAGTATCTGAAGTAGTACCAATGTCGTTATCGTCTTCCATGAAATTCAGCATCTCTTCATGTTCTTAATCTTTTGTCGCTCCCAAATAATTGATATGAACAGTTGGCTTTTTGGATTGACAATTGGCCACTAGATGTCTAGGTTGATGGCATTTGTAATAGACTATGGGTTTGGCTTTAGATACATTATTGGTAATAGCAAGAAGTTTAGAAATGTTGGGATTTGACTGGCAAGATGGCTTAGGGTTTCATGGCAAAGCAGGTGGTCATGTCCAAGATTTACAGAATGAAGATGGAAGGAAATGACTTTGATTGAATCTTCGAAAAATTGAATTGAATTGTTTTGAACCAAAGCTACCATCAGTTTGAAATTGTTGTGGTCGCTTCTCTCATCCTCGAATTTTGTCTTCAGTGTCATGGGCCAAGGAAATTGCATCTTCGAGAGTTGTTGGCTTGAATATGTTGACCTCCGCATAAAAATGTCCAAGTAAGCCAGACATAAACTTGCCTTTATGAGTTGCCTCAGGTACATCTTCAAGCATTCGTAGTTGCAATAAAGCGTTCCAAAAATGCTCGATATATTGTGAAATAGGCTCACGATCCCTGTGTTGCAGAAGATCCCATTGTTTGATTGCTTTTTCGTGGAATTGGGGTGGAAGGAAATTCTGTAAAAATTTCTTTTGGAAAGTCTCCCAAGTAGTGGGACAATCAATGCTTTTGCGGACAACAGTCCACCATAGGGATGCTCGGTCAACTAGATGGTTAGTGACACACTTAATTTTGTCTTTCTCAGCATACTGTTCTTCATGGAAATAATCATCAAATTGACTGATAAAAGCAAGTACAGTCTTTCCATCGCGTGACCCATTGAAAGTACAAAATTTGAAATTTCTTTTACTTATCTTTGTTTCTTTCCGAATAGATTGCACTTTAAGTGTTGCATCGATCGTACGTCGTATAAGATCTTCAGATTGCGGTCCATCTTGGTTGACGGTAGATCATTCCAGATTGGCCAATTGAGCTTGCAAGGTTTGACGTGCTCTTCGTTCCTCTTGAAGCTGCATCATAATCAAATCCATTTTTTGCTCCATCGTTGGTTCGAGTAAGTCACCTTCAACCATAAAATTTGTCATGGTTTGATCAGACATCCTGCAAAATTCCAAAAGACCTCACACACTCGAAATCTCATTAGCGGGATGAGCGTAGCTCAAAGTCGGGTTTACAAGTCTTATTTTTTTTAAATGGCTTTTTTTAGTATTTCTTCTTTGCGGATGCAGAATTTGATATCACGGTCGTCTTTTTGAAAATAATCTTGTGTGTATATTGCGTGTTGCAAATTGTTCGCTAGAATTTGGTTCTGTCAGTCCACAGGTGCGAAGAACAGGGGCTTCCAAAGAGTTGAAGACAGGTTCATGTTTAGCCGACAGGAACTGTCACTATGGTAAATAGTTGGAATTGAAACTTGAAGCTTTAGAAGCTTTGAATTCTAAAGCTTTAGAATTATAAGCTTTTTACAAAATTTCGTGATTTTGTGGGGACAAGAGGATGCCGTTGACTATTTTGGCAACGCACAGTACATACTGCCCCGACGGAAAAATTGGGGGGGTTTAAGCTTTTTCTAAAGCTCATTAAGCTTCTAATCCAAGCTTTAATGAAAATTGCTAATCTGAGAGCTGAGAAAAAAATGACTTGTTGAAGAAGCTTTCCGCGTGATCCTCCGCTGCAGAAGCCAGTCCTTCACGATCTGGGTGTGTAGTAGGGGGGTTTTTGACTGCCAGGAACATGCTAGTATCGACCGTTTTCCACGAGACTGACTGTAGAGCTCCATCATTCCAGGAGCTCCGCCTTCGCACGAGATGGTAAGCGATTGGAAGCTCTCGATCTTAGCTTCACTCTGATACCACTGATGCACAGATCGGACATTGTATGCGCGCGTAGTGAGCACCGAAAGGTCCCCAAGAACAAAAGAACTCTACTTTTGCACAAAGAACAATGAAGAAAGCTTGCACGACATGAAGCAAGAGACTAATTGGATACAATTTCCCCCCATGCCTTGTGTGAGCGCTCCACAAAGCATGTATTTGATATATTATTCATCTCCAAGCTCAAAAAATAGCCCAATTTACAATTAGCATGCTTTAGATTTTGTGTTTGCTTTTGTCCCACTAAAGAATTAAAGCTATTGGGCGTCCAAGGAGTGGGTGGTACCCAAATACAATGTCCAATACAAATATTTAAATCGTGTGCCCATGCGCATACAAAAATAATAAATAAATGTCAAGCACGTCAAAATATTGGCGCCATGCCTAAGATGTGCACCCATCAAAAATGATAATAATTTGAATACACATTATCCTCCAGTGCTTCCCAATGCCACCGCTGCCTGCTCTACACATCAATTGAAGCATTCATAATTGTTAGAAAATTATAAAATTAAACCAACAAAAGTGAATACCTAGCAGTCTTCAGCTACAAAATAAATAAATTGGTTAGAACTCAATCCTAACCTTAATTTATTACGAGTTCGCACTCTAAACTCATAAACGTCTATTAATTTAAATATGTATTTTGCAGAATCATCCGGTATGGAATCACCCACTTGAACATTAAATTAACAAGATGCCCGAAAAGGATAAGCGTCCCCATCAACTTTTCACACAAGGAATCCACCTTATGTATGAGCCTCGGCAATAAATAAAATTTTACAAAATCCACTGCAAAACCTCACGGAATCCACCATGGAATATGCCTCTTGGCATAAAAAATTAACCACAAATTAGCCAACATGCTGTGTGAAAACATTCTTTCAATGATTTCCTTTCTAATGTATTGATGCGTTGCTTAGAAACAATACGAGACTAATCTGTGCTATTGTTTCTTTAAAATATTAAAAGAACCCTATAACTTTATTTTAATACACAAGAAATTATATTTCTATGTAAAATTATTGATATTTTATCTTCTTTATGTGTTCATTTATTATATAGAGTGTTTCCTATGTTTTATGATATCTTCTCCATAAAATTACTCTCTAAACGATCACTTTAACACACAAACATGTGAGGTGCCTCCTCCAATAGACCTGGAGGAGTCCTCTAGTACTCGACTGAAATTCATATCCATGCACATCACCATCCCGTCTCCCCACGGGAAACCTTGGACTTAGTTGAACATGGGAATCTCAGTTCTACTTCACAGAGGAAGTGTGGACAAGTCACCCCTAACAACAATCTAACACCCATCTAAAAAAGACCACTTTGTAATCAATCAAAGGCAGGAGTGAGGTTAACACCACACTTAGTTCAAAGAGAGTGAGAGATGAAGGAGAGTGTAACTCGATCCCCCTACCCATAAGGTAAAATCTTAGCTCCGTCGACCCCTAAAACGGTGTTAAACCTGGTAACTAATCCTATCGGTGTTGGAAGGGTCATGATTTAATCAACACTATCTAATGTTGGATAACTTATTGGGTCCACCCAACCATAAGCATCCAATTGTCAAGATCGAAGCCTCCACTTTCCTCGATTGGGTTTGCTTAGTTTTCTAATTAGCAAAGCATTCTACCACACTGTTTGGACATATAAAATCAGCTTTCTTTTATTACTCCATTAAACTGGGTTCGTTAAACTCAATCTTTAGCATAGATACTTTATTTCATAATAACATCCAGAATCATCACTCTACAGAGTGGTACAAAACTATCTTTCTGCGGAAAGACACCGTCCAGCCTAGGATAGGATCTTCCAATCCCTTGGGATTGGGCTGTATGTGATCGCACTCTATCTACGGTCAACAGGAAATTTACTAGTTTAGAGCCCCCCTAAGCTTCCTTGAGCCTCCGAAGCCATCCTACATAATAGGAGCACTTACCACACGGCCCTTTTCCCTCTTAGGTGCTCAAGTGATCAAAAATCAAAAACACCTACCTCCCTTGGGAGCATAAGACCCCCACCCGCATGTGAGATTTTCCACACTCTGCAATGTGTGAGGGAGCATTGGGTTGGGGACCCCAATGTCCCGAAACACCACAATCCACAACTCGTCTAGGTGTGCAAGCCCAGAATCATAAGAGCCATAACTCATCATTCACAAATCCAAAAGTAGTCTTAACCATAAGACATTTTAACACAATTATCAATGCGATGCATAGAATATATCCCCTTCATCAATTTCTATGTTCCTTTCTAAAAAGTGTTTGATAATACTAACATGCTTTTACAAGTCTAAGTAAGTTCTAACTAATCGTGATCCTTTTCTTATGTACTAACCTGATTATCTCTGTTCGGTCATCCATCGTGATTATGGGTTATAGTCGCAAGCTCGGTTTGTTGTGGAATAACTAGTCCTTCGGGTTGAATGGATTCGGGGTTAACTTCCACTTGCGATTCAGTAGTAGTGACTACTTCCTCGCGTTGGGGCAATCTTTGAGTGTGATCTCGCTTAGCATATCGACGTCTATTATTGGGACCCATGGAAGAAGCTGATGGATTCAAGCAGCGCTTCGGCCTAGGTGTGGAGAGAGAGAGAGAGAGAGAGAGAGAGAGAGAGAGAGAGAGAGAGAGAGAGAGAGAGAGAGAGAGAGAGAGAGAGAGAGAGAGAGAGAGAGAGAGAGAGAGAGAGAGGTTCAACTGATTGCAGTAGAGCTTTGTTGCATCAACAGTAGGGAGACTTTTGCACGGATCGTTGTGTGTCTCTGTGTGTGTGTTTCTGACATGACTCTCTACCTCTATTTATATAGTAACTAGGGGGGGTAAAAAGAGGATGTTTGCTTTTTAGAGTTTTTGATGACATCATCGATGATAAAGAGGGAACACTTTCTTTTAGCATTTTTGACAACGTCAAGAAGGGGCTCCATTTTCGTAGCACGAGGATACCAATTTAACAAATATATGGGCGAGCACCATACATCTCATCGTCGGGCGGCATCACTCCAAGGCTCATGACTAAGGTGACGACCAAGGCGTAGACCTTGGCATACTTGGCAATGGGCCACGAAGGCTTCATTGGCACTGTTGGCTGCGCATGAGAAGCTCCGACTAGCTTGTAGGAAAATCTTCCCAGGAGGTCACCCATCCCGGCAGTGTCATCACCCAAGTGCACTTAACTGCCAAGTGACTATACTACAAACATAGTTTTAATAAGCTAGTATTGGGAGGGTTTCCCAAAAATTTCTTCCATGAATTGGCATATAATACCTCGTTAATAATAACAATTATCTTCATACTGAGTGTTAGTTTTATAATTAGAGTTGGTTTTTAAAAATCTGCAGTATAAATTTAAAAAAAATTGGAATGTATACGCACATTAAAATAAACTAAGTAATGGGGACATTACATTCTTCCCTCCTTAGAGAAATCGAGATATCCTCATCTCGAGAGAAATTAGGGGTATTCTTTTATAAGGGTTACCTCATTGATCCAAGTGGCATCCTCTTCAGGATAATCCTTCCATTGTACTAGGTGTTCTCTTAGGATTCAGCTTCTTAGAGGTTTCTTCCTTGTATCTAGAATCTTCTTGGGTTGCATTTCGAGAATTCCTTGGGCAGGCATAACTATTTGTTCGTCATTAAGCACATGATTGGGATTTGGTACATAAGGATTTAGTAGGCTTACATGAAATACATTGTGAATCTTGAGATGGGGTGGGAATTTAAGCTTGTAGGCTTGTCTTCCCATTACTTTGATTACTTCATATGGTCCACAGTACCTTAGACTAAGCTTTTTGTATTCCCCCAAGGACAATGAGCTCTTGTTGGGCCTTACCCTTAGAAACACCATATCACCTTCCTTGAATGTTCTTATGGATCTTTCAAGATCTGCATAGGACTTTTTCCAATCTTGAGCAGCTTGGATATCATGTCGGATCAATTGGATTTGTTGGTCCATCTCTTCAAACATAGCCTTAGAAACCTCCACTTTGAGAGTGGGATATGAGAAGTTTAGAGATGTACCACATTCTTGCCCATACAAGGCTTGGAATAACGACATCTTGATTGTTTGTTAAAAGGCAGTGTTATAAGAAAACTTCACCAAAGGTAAATGTTCAATCCATCATTTTGGTTCTTTGCCACAATAATACCTTAGGATATCTTCAATGGTCTGGTTCACCCTCTCAGTTTGGCCATCAATTTGAGGATGATAAGCAATACTGAAGCATAGTTGCATTCCAATTGCTTGGAATATGCAAGTCCAAAACTTAGAGGTGAATCTGGAGTCTCGGTAACTGATTATGCTCTTTGGCAATCCATGTAACCTAAATACTTCTTTGATAAAGACTCAAGCAATGTCAGATGACTTATAGGTTATTTTGGCTGGGATCAAATGTGTAACTTTTGTCGCTCTATCAACCACTACCATGATGGAGTCTTATCCACTAGCAGGAGTAGGTAATCCAACAACAAAGTCCATACTTATTGACTCCCATTTCATTTGTGGAATGTCCAAGGGTTGTAACTCTCCAAGCATCTTGATCCTTTTTGCCTTGACTCTTTGACAAGTCAAGCACTAAGTTACATACTTTAATACATCCATTTTTAATCCATCCCTTTAATACTAAGTTACATACTTTAATACATCCCTTTTTAATCCTAGCCAGTGATAGCCCTTACGAACTACATTGAGCATCTTGGCATACCCCGGATGTCCTACAATGGGGCTATCATGTGCTTCCCATAAGAACTTGGCCTTTACTTCTGGTCTTTTTGGGACACAAAGGCAGTCATGGTAATATAGACAACCATTTCTAACACGATAATCCTCTTTGTCAAAGCTTTCTCCTTGAAGTACCTTAGCCACGAGTCCTTCATATTCCTTATCTTGAGAAATAGCTTGGCGTACAAGCTCAAGTACAGGGTTATCATGTATGGATACGGTTCCTAAGCTTCGAACTTCTACAATGCTATTAAGAAAGGATTTTTGGCTTAATGCATCTGCAACAACATTGTCCTTCCCTGGATGATATTTGATTTTAAAATCAAACTTTTGCAGTGTCTCTATCCATCTTCTTTGCCTCGTGTTTAAGTCAGCATGGGTGAAGATCCACTTAAGACTTTTATGATCTATCAGTAAAGTGAATTCTCTTCCCAATACATAGTGTCTCCATAGTTTCAAGGCATGGATTACTACGAGTAACTCAAGGTCATGAGTGGCATAGTTAGACTCGTAGGGTTTCAATTTTCTGGAAGTATAGGCCATGGGTCTTCCTTCTTGTACTAGCACCCCACCAATTGCAAGTCCACTTGCATCAGTGATCACTTCAAATGGTTGACTGAAGTCATGGAGCTTTAATATAGGTGTAGTGTTGTCTGAATGCAACCTATACATGGTTTTGTGGTGTGGCCTTTCTGCCCTTGTTGGCTAGATTGACCCATTGATGTTCTAGGGTCTCTGTTTATCCTTGTTCAAGTATGGGCTTTCAATTGTTGTTTTGCAAGTGAGAGTCTATGATTGTGTAGAGCCATTACTATACTAGGATCTAATTTGGAGGACCTGTCATGGAGTGCATTTTCTCTCCAACCTACTTGGAGGAGGTGCGAGTTGAGATATCGAGCTCCACTCGTAATATGCCAGGGTGACCGTTGTGCATTTATGTCACCGACGTGTCAGTTGCAGATGCGGTTAGTACACCGCCCATGAATAATAGCTACATGACAGCTATCCTTATCTACTCTAGTTTGTGGCTCAGTTAGTATGCCACCTTAGTTAGTTGAGTTTGGTTTGAGACCCATATATAGGGTTCTTCTATTTCTTTGTATGTGAGTTCTTTTTGGCTTACACAACTAAGAAGAGAAAAACTGTTTTCAGCCTCCACCTTTGTGAGTATTCTCCCATTGTGCAAGCAAGAAAGCTACAAGCGAGACTCCTTCCTTCTCTCCCACAATCTTGTTCGTGGTAAGGAGCTCAAGAAAGCAAGCCAAGCTCGCGATGTTCTGGTAAGAGGAGCAGTGTTGCTTTCATTTTCTGTTTTGGGAGCAGATCTCTGCAGGCAGCACAGCCGGAAATTGCAAGAGTGCATTGTCTCAGGTTGAGACACCCTTCGCGGTGAAGCAAGAGGGCAGTATATGTTGCGGGATAGGACTTTAGCCCTCGGCGAACCTATTTTTTTGATTTGAGGCCATTTCGGGGCCTGTTTTGGAGGCGGAATTTTTCTGCACGCACTCAGGAAAAGGTCCTATTTTATGCTGTGCGACCACTGTTCTACAGGTCGGTGAAAAGTTACTGTAGAAATTGCATCGTATATCTGTGCGCAAAGACATTGGGAGTTACAGAATCATCCTTGTTGCCTGTTGATGCAAAATCGTCACTAAGAAGTGACTGTGTGGTCAAATACCACTTTCGTCAGTTTTGCAGATTAGCCCTTGTGAGGCTGAAGTTGTGTTCTTTGCAGTGACAGAATTTTTTGCAGTGTTCTGTAATGGCGTCTGATTCTCTTTCACAGATTGTCACTGAAAAGCTTGACAAGAACAACTTCCAAGCATGGAAGTTTAGAATGACGAATTTCCTTATGGGAAAAGGATATTGGAAATTTGTTGCAGGAAATGAAGAAGAACCAGTTCTTCCTTATGTTCCCAATCAACAGCAAATGCAGGCATTTAAAGCATGGCATGAGAGAGCGAGGAAAGTTATGTACTGGCTGTCTATCAGTATTTTAGACTCTATGATTGTGCATATTCAGGATGCAAGTACGCCAAAGGAGGCATGGGATACTTTGTCAAAAATGTATAGCACAAATATGCAAGGCAGAAAAATGCAGCTCAAGCAAGAGTTGCATAATGTGCAAAGAGAAAATATGAGCATCAATGACTACCACATGAAGGTGAAGAAGATTGCAGATGCACTTGCTTCCATTGGGTCACCAGTGGAAGATGATGATTTAGTTTCTGGGACCTTGAATGGTCTAGGAAAGGATTATGCACAATTCTGAACATCCATTTCCGTACGTGAAAGATTTCCTGATTTTGAGGAGTTGATTGCTCTTCTAATTTCTGAGGAGCAGAGAAATGGTGGTGCATCTACTTCAGGAGGAACTTCAAAAGAAGCTGTCTTCTACTCAAATGCTGGAAGAGGTAGAGGCAAAGGTAGAGGAGGCAGATCTGGAGGCCGTGGTAGAAATCAGAATATGCAGCAAACTCAAGAAAACCAGTCCTATGGAGGAGGACGTGGTAACTCTAGAGGCAGGGGGAGCCAAAGAGGTCGTGGTGGATGGCAAAGAGGCCAAAATGCAAACAGTAATGTTGAATGCTACTACTGTGGTAAA
This sequence comes from Lygodium microphyllum, assembly GCF_053477565.2. NCBI lineage: Eukaryota > Viridiplantae > Streptophyta > Polypodiopsida > Schizaeales > Lygodiaceae > Lygodium > Lygodium microphyllum. The sequence goes on from NC_141143.1 coordinate 76,842,201, forward strand.
ATGGGTCATATGGCTAAAGATTGCTATAAAAAGCAGAATGACATCATGAATGGAAAACTGCAATAAGGGAATTATGCATCTTCTAGTAGACAGGGTGATGACATAAATGAGCATTTGTTTATGGTGCAGCACATGAACAATTCTGTGACAAGCGCAGAAGAAAGCAACGATGTGTGGTATGTTGACTCAGGTGCATCAAACCACATGATAGGTCATGCAAAATGGATGGAGGATGCAAGGAAAATGGGAAAACCAAGATTTGTGGAGACTGGTGATGATACTGCACATCCTATTGTGCAGATTGGAAAAATTCCTTTGTCTATGCAGGATGGGGAAAAGAAATACCTGTCCGATGTATTTCATGTCCCGAATATCACCAAGAATCTGGTTTCTGTTGGTCAAATGGTTGAGCAGGGCTTGCAGGTCAGATTTAATCCTCATGGATGCTTTGTTGAGGATATGAAAAATAAAGGTTGCTTGATAGCAAAAGGAAAGAAGGAGGAAAAAATGTTTACATTGGATGCAGACATGACTGAATTGAGTGCAGCAATATTTGCACATGGGACCGGTGTAGTTGCAGATATTGATATCTGGCATAAACGCATTGGTCATGTTAATGTACATCGACTTAAATCAATGCAGGCCCAAAATATTGTTGTAGGATTGCCTAAATTCAAGGTTGCAGAAATGCATAAGGTATGTGAAGCCTGTCAGTTTGGAAAACAGGCAAGGAAACCATTTCCTAGACATGTTCAAGAGAGTAAGAAGCCATTGGAATTAATCCACTCTGATGTGTGGACTACTAAAGCTGCATCTCTTGGAGACTGTCATTATTTTGTCACTTTTATTGATGACTATAGCAAAAAAGTTTAGGTGTATTTTATGAAAAAGAAAAGTGAAGTTTTTGGGCATTTCAAAACTCTTAAAGCTATGGTTGAAAAAGAAACAGGTCTGCAAATAAAATTCCTAAGGTCAGATGGAGGGGGAGAGTACCTCTCAAATGAGTTTGCAAGGTTCCTGCAGGAGCATGGCATAAAGCAGCAATATTCATGCAGTCATACCCCACAACAGAATGGAATTGCAGAAAGGAAAAACAGGCACATTGGAGAGGTATCTCGTGCCATGCTCAATGAAAAAGACCTGCCAGATTTTTATTGGATTGAGGCAGTTGCTACAACAGTCTACATAATGAACAGGACTCCCACTGCAGCAATACATGGGATGACTCCAGAGGAGAGGTATACTGGTAGGAAACCAGATATTTCTCATTTGAAAATTTTTGGTTGCATTGCCTATGTTCATGTGCCAGATGAGTTGAGATCCAAGTTGGATCCAAAAGCTGAGAAGTGCATCTTTATAGGTTACTCTTTGCAGAGGAGAAAGGATATAGATGCTATAACCCTTCTACTCGTAAGTTTACAGTGAGCAGAGATGTTGTTTTTGATGAGATGAGTAGCTGGTATAAAACAGTAAATGTGATTGATGATGTAGATGCACAAAACGGTAATGCTGCACAGAATTCACAACAGCAGTCACAAAATATTAGTGGACCTGGAGCGTCCTCTAGCAGTGGTTCACATTCTTCGCCATGGACAGGCAGATTGAGATCAGGAGAATCTTCTCAAAGCAATGCAGATAATGGTATCCAGGTATCACGAAAAGAAAAAGAGAAGGTAGATCAGCCCATGTTTGATGTGAATGTAGATCACTCTTATGTGGATGGTGAATCCAGTGGCTCAGAACAGAGCATTGATGATGAGTTGGGTATTCCTTCTATTGTTACACCTGGAGTAAGGAAGACCCGGGATGTTTTGAGAGCACCTGGGAGTGAACCTACTTTGCGCAGGTCTACCAGAGCTAGGTATCCTGTGGATAGGCTGAAATATGATGGATTTACAGCCATTCACTATGCATATATGGTCAAAGTGATACAGGAACCAGAACCCACTTCTTTTGAGCAAGCCATGGGAAAAGAAAAATGGGACAAAGCCATGGATAAAGAAATGGATGCCTTGGAAGCAAATGCTACATGGGAATTGGTACCTTTGCCTAAAGATAAGAATGCAATTGGCTGTAAGTGGGTTTATAAGGTGAAACACAATGTAGATTGTTCTGTGAATAGATACAAGGCAAGATTAGTAGTCAAGGGGTATGCACAAACATATGGCATCGATTATGAAGAAACATTCAGTCCGGTTGCAAGGATGGCAACCGTAAGAGCAGTCATTGCTATGGCTGCATCAAAGGAATGGTCTTTACATCAGATGGATGTAAAGAATGCCTTCTTACATGGTGATTTGCAAGAAGAGGTATATATGGAACAACCACTAGGATATGTGCATGCTGTTCATCCTGAGTTTGTTTGCAGGTTGAAGAAAGCATTGTATGGCTTGAAGCAAGCACCTAGAGCATGGTCTGACAAGATAGGACAGTATCTTGTCACTATTGGCTTTCAAATTTCCAAGGCAGATTTCTCACTTTATGTGAGAAAAACAGAGAAAGGTATTATGCTACTTGTCATTTATGTTGATGATTTGATTATGACAGGTGACAGTGATGAAGATATCCTTCATGTGAAAATGCTATTGAAGCAGAAGTTTGAGATGAAGGATTTGGGAGAGCTGCGTTATTTCTTGGGCATTGAGGTGATTAGATCACCAAGTGGGATATAGCTCTTGCAGAGGCAGTATGGATTGGACATGCTGTCCAAATATGGGATGACAGGCTGTAAGCCTATTTCAGTTCCTTTGGAGCAGAATGTGAAGCTGACCGCAGATGCAGGTGAGCTTCTGGAAGACCCTACTATGTACAGACGCATAGTAGGAAGCTTGATTTATATGACTATTACCAGGCCAGATTTGAGCTATGCTGTTGGACTGGTAAGTCAGTTTATGCAGGCTCCAAGGAAACCGCATTTGGATGCAGCTAGACGCATACTCAGGTATGTGAAGTCCACATTGCAGTATGGACTACTTTATGAGACTGGGGTTCAGATACAGTTGTATGGATACACTGATGCTGATTGGGCTGGTAGTATTTCTGATAGACGATCTACCAGTGGATATGTATTCTGTTTTGGGAGTGCTGCAGTCACTTGGAGCAGCAAGAAACAGCCTACAGTTGCCTTGTCGAGCACGGAGGCTGAGTACAGGGGTGCAGCAATGGCTGCATGTGAGGTAGCTTGGTTGCATAAGCTACTTTATGATATGCATCAGCCTACAGATGGGCCAGTTGTCATTTATTGTGACAACATGAGTAGTATACACTTGGCAAATAACCCAGTCTATCATGTTAGAACAAAGCACATTGAGGTGTATTATCACTATGTGCGGGAGAGGGTTTTACTAGGTCTTATTGATCTAGTTTATGTCAGCACAGAGGATCAGGTAGCTGACATATTCACGAAGGCATTGGGCGCAGAGAAGCTACGCAAGTTCAGAGACCTACTTGGTGTGTAGGAATTGGGATTGAGCTCGAGGGGGAGTGTTGAGATATCAAGCTCCATTCGTGATATGCCAGGGTGACCGTTGTGCATTTATGTCACCGACGTGTCAGTTGTTGCAGATGCGGTTGGTACACTGCCCATGAATAATAGCTACATGACAGCTATCCTTATCTACTCTAGTTCGTGGCTCAGTTAGTATGCCACCTTAGTTAGTTGAGTTTGGTTTGAGACCCATATATAGGGTTCTTCTATTTCTTTGTATGTGAGTTCTTTTTGGCTTACACAACTAAGAAGAGAAAAACTGTTTTCAGCCTCCATCTTTGTGAGTATTCCCCCATTGTGCAAGCAAGAAAGCTACAAGCGAGACTCCTTCCTTCTCTCCCACAATCTTGACAGTGCGGAGGGGGCAGCCCCCTCTATGGGGGTCCCAGGGGGAGGGGGGGAAAAGGGGCAATCCCCCCGGCCCGTAGGGCCATTATGCTAAACACCATGTGTGCTTTAAAAAGGACTATTTATAGCCAAGTTTTGAACTACTTGCTCTTGATTTCAGCTCGATGATAGATCTATGAGGTGCTTTCAGCTCTATGCGGTCTCTAGGTCAGTTTTTGGGGCTTAGATGTGTCAAATCTGTATTCTATTCACCTGTCCAATTTTGACAATTTTCTGTCCGATTCTTAGAGGTCCGATTTTTAGGAGTCCGATTATCAGAATCGAACGTCCAATTCTAGGTTGGTCCAATCGACTGATTGGGCAGTCCAGTGGTTCGATTTAGGTGGTCTAATTATGGGTTGGTTTGATTTTGGTGTGTCTGATTTTGAAGCATCCAATTCTAGGAATCCGACATCCAATTTGACCAATGTCCAATTTTGGAGTCTCCGATTATGGATGGCCCGATTTTTGGAAGTCCGATTCTAGGAATCAGACATTCGATTATGGGGTGTCCGATTTTCAAAATTCGATAGGTTATGTCCGATCAGACATGATGGGTTGGTTGGAATCTGAAAATTGGACTGTTAAATTCTGGGAATCAGACCGTTCGAGTTTGAAAATTAGACCGTGTCTGATCCTGGGAATCGGACTGCCTGTCCGAGTCAGATTTTGAAAATCTGCCTCTGGTAACAATGTCCTATTCTTCCAGACGAGTTTTCAGCGATGACAAAAATCACTCGTTTTTAACGATTCTGGTTATGAGGGGTAACACAAACTTCCTGAATGTAAGAATGGACCCTAATGAAGGATTGTGTATACCTGGAATAGCAAATAAACTCCAAAACACAAATTGGCAAACAAATCAAACCCTCTTGCCCTGTTATGACAGCAGAAACCCCAATGCTTGTTTTTCTTATTTTTTATTTGTTTTTTTCCTATCCTAATGCATATAAAACACAAAGCAAACACCTACACTACTCCAACTTACCTTTCCAAATCCAAAAAACCAAAAATCTACTTGTTAATGAGATCGAATACCTCTTTAAACTCCCTCTCTTCCTACCTATCTACCTCAAGCACCGATTTGGGGAAAACCCTACTTCAATGCTCGATTCAAAGTGCACAAGCGATCAAGGCTTAAATCTATTGGTCCCGGCAATGGAACCAAAATGTAGAGGTGAGCACAAGCTCTACCATCAAGACCCACAGACCGCTTATTATTTCAAGTGTTCCAAGCCGAGAACTAATGGCTAGCTCTCACATAGCCAATGTGCTATCCATCCCTACGAGTGTAGTGAGCTTACCTTGATGCATGCTCGAGTTGCCTTCTCTCCCAAGCACTCCAGTAGCTCCACGATCCAAGTGCAAGCTTCAAGAAAGCTCCATCCTCAAGCTCCAAGCTCCAAGCTCCATTGTCGCAAGCAAGAGAAGAGAAGAGAAGAGAAGAGAAGAGAAGAGAAGAGAAGAGAAGAGAGGAAAAGATGGAGAGCTTCTCCACCATGGTCCCTCACCCTCACACACTCATCCCTCGCACTCTCACACTCCCTCTCTCAAGAAGCACAAGCTCAAGCAAGCAAGAAAAAGAAGAAGAAGAAGAGGAGAGTCACTTTTGGCCACACACAAGAATGAGCTTCTTATTCACTTTTCAACTTTATATACAAAGTCCTAAATCCCTTTTGGGCAGGTCATCCCCTTATCCCCTTTTTTACATGGCCGGGCCCTTTTTCCCATTGTCCTCCTATCTTCCTATCTTCCTAGCTTCCTTCCTACCACCCATCTACTTTTACAATTTGCACGGGTGAGAGCCCGGTGCTCTTAACATAAATCATGTTGCACCTTGCATTGACTTGTGCTTTTTCTTGTGCGCCTTTCTCCTTGATCTATACTTCTTGTGTTTCCATATTTTTCTTGGCGCACCTTTGTCTTCCGTTTCACTTTTTCCTTGGCCGTGTCTTCCACTTTAGATTTTCTAGATTTTCCACCTTGTTCATCTTAGGGTTAACAGTGAAGGAGGTGCTCGTGCAACACGTCTACATGCACCATCAGATTGTAATGGCACCTGGATATGAGAAAAGGCTTCCACCTCCTCACAGGCCAAATTGTAGGTTTATCTTACCCTCTTGGTTTTTATGTATCGTTATTGTCATTGCTTCAAACATTTATTGTATTCTGTGTGAGAATATCATGTGTCACTACTTCAGACATTTATCCTTCATCCTACGAGGAGTGGCAGCCCATTGAGTGCATTATAGGAGTCATCCTGTGCGTCATGGACATGTTGGACATTACAATATAAGGGAAGGATTGGGGGGAGCCTTGCAAATGAAGGCCTCTTCTTTTATGATCATTTTTACCAACTTCAAGACTAGTCTCACACGAAAGGTTATCTCCAAGCACTCCCTTTAGATGTAGACAAGAACAGATTGGCATAGCCAGTGCTGCCTGATTGCTTTGAAGCAGAGTCCACACAAAGCAAGATATATAGAGATGTGCAACGATCGTTAGGGGCTATCATTCCAACAAAATTAGTAAAGATCATGCTATCTATTCCTCTCAACATTTTTGTGGAGTTGTTCCGAGAGTTTGATGTTAACGTTACCAAGACAATGCTAGTTTGCACGTGAATGGACAACAAATTACTACCAAAGATACTATCGAGCCAATGGTTCATGAAGCAAGTGGAACATGTACACTGTCGCATTGTCCTTGATACAGTTGTGGCAAAGTATATGATTACAACCCACACTTTTATACTATCGTTCTGGTATTGTCGGGAGCACTCTATCAATGGAATGCTTGTGCTAATGGACCAGGAGGCTACAAGCTTGCAAGCCAACCAGGTTATAGACATTGAGGTGGTAGATGAGGCCTCATCTCTATTGACCATTATAAGCATAAGAGAGGAATGTGGTTTGGTCAAGCTTCACAAAGACATCAACGATGAGGCACCCAATATGCTACTAGAAGACTTCTACTTCGTACACAATAGAAAGCATGTACTGAAACGAAGGGAATCACGGATTATGTGCAATGACCTTTAAGGAAAATTTTAGGCCAAAGCTTAGTACTACCAACCTAAGCCACTCTTGTAACACGCAACCTTGTAACCTGAGCTTCTCTTGCAAAATGTACCTTGTAACACACAACCCTTTTGTTAAGGGATCTTTTGTAACACACCTTTTGTTATAGAATGGATCTTTTGTAACACACAAAGCCTTTGATAATTTATGGATCATTCTTGCCAATTTCCTCTCTACAATTAGTTGCATTATTGTTTTGGTGTAATCGACAAAGATGGTGTAATCGCCATGATGTAATTGACACAACAAGTTGTACCTTGTAACACACAAACCTTCTTAAAGGATGGGTCTTTTATAACACACAACCCTTTTGTTAAGAATTGATTCTTTGTGTCATTTTTCTTTTACTATTGGTAATGGTATTGTTTTGGTGTGTTTAATAGCGCTTGCCTCTGAGGAATACAAAAATGATATAATTTAGACATTTTCTTAAATTCACAAGGTATCAAAGAAGATACAGCACAATACATTGTCCAAATGTCTTTAACAATAAAAGAATAATGTGTCTCTACATTATATCATTCAACCATACATATTCAGTAGCACATCCTGGAAACCAATACATATTATAGCTATGGTGTCATCAAGAGTTCGAGCTGGGAGAAGGTGGGCTTGATGACAACTTCATCCTCTTTAGGGAGCACTCTCGGTCATTCTTGTCTTCCACCTTCGGCATCAACATCACCGTGGAGGGGCCTTCATCAAGTTGCGGTAGTGCTCCCTTGCATAGCCTTGTTTTCTTTTCCCTCATGAATCTTCTCTTCCCATATGGATGCAGGTCCTCAACTTGTGTCATCCCTGCTACAATAGCTTGACCTGCATATGAAAAATAATATGGCATTCGAAGCACCTGGCATCCATATCCTATACCAAAAACTTGCAAAGAAAATTGCTTTGCTACCAATATCACCTTCTTAGCATTGGTTGCCATAGGATGGCCACCCAAATACCTCGAAACTACCTTCAGCGCAAAAAGAGGTAGCACCTCATTGTCTCGATAGAAATCCTTGTGAAATGTTATGATATGTCAAGAAACAAGAAAATAAAATATTCTTGTAAGGAAACATTGCCAAATAATATGTATATAGATATTTGTCTCTCAGTTGTGTATATGTACATGTGTACATATGACTTGTTACCTTTCTATGATTGAAACGTCCCACATAGTGGGCCAACCCGAAATCCTTTCTGGTCTCTTTTAAATTGGAGGAAGATGAGGATGCACTGCCTATCGACCTGCTTCCTCTAGCTCTTTTAATGAACTCATATTTGCAAATGAGAAGCTGGAAATCAAACATATCAAAATTGAAAAATGCCATAACAATAGCAACCACTTAATACTAAGAACAAAAGAAGCATGCACTACCAAATGATTCTCATCATTTTCTGGCATTCTTCTTGACCATAGCGAATTTGTCCCCCCAATTTCTAGCATTGCTTCTCTCTCTTGGATCCTGCCCATGTCCAACACTCCTAAATACTCTACAGCTTGAGCAGTCTCTATCTCAAGGGAAAACTGGCTCTCTTGTGACTTAGCCTCCTCAAAAAGATGTGTGAGTAGTTGTTTTCCTGTCCTGTAATCCCCCTCCTTGACTTCTGAGTTGGCCAAGAAATATTTATCTTCTTCATTTACTACGAAACCAATATTAGCATCGTTGAATTGAGCTAATGCCGCAAGTCAGTAGTCCTCACACATATTTAGTTGCTACATAATTTCCACTAAAAGAATAAACTCTTCATTTTTCGGGCCCATCTTGAAGCTCGGAAGGCATGATAAAGGAAGGCCTTGAGGCTCGTCCTCCATCTCTTTACCCTTCCTTGGGGCATCCACATAAAATCTTGATACCACACCTGCCAAGGCTCGCTCTTCCTCTAAGTCAATGGGTATCTCTACATCATAATCCTCATCCTTTGCCAAATGAGTGCCATTAGAGGTGGACAGAGCATGTGCTTTTGTGTCATCTCGAAGTTGAAGGTGCAAAAAACACAAAAACCTGTGCTTATACTAAATAAGTCAATATTTCTTCAAATGCAGGGGACAACTGTTTAGGCACACGATGCCACACGAGGGGATCTTCTCCAAATCCCTTCTAAGCTTTCTTGCACTTTTTCTATATGATGACCAAATCCCTGGATGGACATAAGTCACTCCATCCAGCACAACAACACTCACCACAGTCAGAATTTTGAAGTCACGTTCATAGTCCTCAAAGGCATCAAATGCTAGCACCTAATCTAATGGAAAATCTTCCGTAAACATACAAGAGAGCTCGTGTGCTCTAAGCACATCACTTGCTCTGTAAAAAAAAGTTCAAATAGCTTGTCCTCTGGAAGCTCCTAGGCAATCTCATCATCCAAAAGAAGAACAACGTTGAGCAGGGGACTTCGTGCCATCACTTGATCACAACTCGTAAAAAAGGGGCTCAAGAAAATAGGAACCAAATATTAGTAAAAGAATCAAGAAAATAGAAACCAAAGAAAATAAATAAATAAAATAGAACAAAAGGAACTTTGGACCAATGGGCCAAAACGGCACGAGTGAGGCCCAAGGACCTTCCTAGGGGGGCTTCTATCGCACCGTTGTGACCCATGCTGATCGTGCTAGGAATGTTGAAGGCCAAGGAGGACTAACTAGCACAAGGCCCAAGGACTACTAATTGATCCCCTTATTGCATGGGAGAGTTCTCCTAGTTCGGTGGTGTAAATGTTTTGACCTAAAGGTGAAGATCCCCCAAATGACCTAAAGACAAACAAAGGAAAGCAAGGAGAAGACGAGAGGTGCAAGAGGGATTGCTTTTGGTTTTTGTGGACAGGAGAAGATGAGAGACGACAAGAGGGACCATCATTGTATACTATTGTGACCACTAAGGGAAGATTAAGCATACCTTGTACAAGATGGAAATGAAAGCAGGCAGAAAACAAGAGGTGCAAGAGAAAAGAAAGTAGGGAGAAGACACGAGGTTCATCAAAGTCAACCGCAAGATGAAGATGCGAGGTTTGTCAGAGCCAACTGTAGACCAATGCTCACGAAAAAAAAAATCCAGTCCAATGGAAAAAAGGAGCAGGCTTAACCCTAACATCAGTTTTGGGAGGGAAGTAGTTGGTTTTATAACTAAAATGCTAAAAAATGGCTAGTTCTTTAAGAATCTTGCTTGGAAAAAATACACTAGAGGACAATTTTATGTGAGCACTGATGACGGAGGAACATGACTCACGAGACTAATTTTTTGGGAAGTGTGTCTGTATTGTTCACATTTAACGCCACTTCAAGTGTGCCGCATCAAGTTTGTTACGGGCCACGGCCACGGTGGAAGCTCATTCATTTTTTTTGAGAGAGAAACAGAATTTGATTAAAAGGAAAAAAAGAAATTACAAAGTGCCATGAGGAAGATCCATGGTGAGACTCTTAGTAGCAACACATACTAACCATGCACGCAGGCTCAGAACCAAGCACATAATAGGAATCAAACCCAATATGGAATGTAGATAATAGGCTCAAAACCAAGAAAATAATAGGACAAGTTTGTAGACAAGACACAAGAAATGGACACCAAATTTGCTAATCAGCTTGAAGCTGAGGATGTGGTCATGATGAATAGACTTTCCCTTTCCCCTTCTAAAGAAAATCAAGGAACCCTAATGTCACAGAGGTTCAACATAGCACTAGAAGAGTCTATCCCAAGATTGATGTAGAAGACATTGTTATTTTTTCATTGAAGGCAACAGCTCATTACTTATTATTATTTCTTTTGTTGCAGGTACAGGAAATTTAGACATACTAGTTTTGGACTTGTCATTTGATGAGTGGTTTTGGATTTTTATTTATTTATTTTTAATGGTAGACACAAGGTATGTTACTTCTTTGTATTGCCACCCATTCCTTGCCTCTTCATGTTCATGTTGCTCACCTCGTTCCCCTGCCTCTTCGTGTTCATATTGCTCGCCTGGTCCCCTACCATTTTGTCCCTGCATCTTTGAGTTGTTCCCTGTCAGAATGCAAAGCTTCTCATCTACCAAGGTATGTTAAGCCTCTCATCTTCCAAGCCTGGTTGTCTTCTTTGCAGTAGGGTTCCATTACTCTTTGTCTCGCTTCCTCTCTTCTTGGGCCATCATAGTGCAAGAGAGGCCCCTCAATCTGTCAACCTCGTCCCCCTCGCCCGTGATGACCTCCCTTCTTGGGTCATCACGGTGTAAGAGAGGCCCCTCAATCCATCAACCATGCCCCCTCACCCCGTGATGACCTCCCTACTTGGGTCATCATGATGTGAAAGAGGCCCCTCAATCCATCGACCGTGCCCCCCTCTCCTCGTGATGACCTCCCCTCCTGGGCCATCATGGTGCAAGAGAAGCCTCTCAATCCGTCGATCGTGCCCCTTCACCCCGTGATGACCTCCCTTCTTGGGCCATCACGATGAGAGAGAGGCCCCTCAATCCATTGACTATGCCCCCCTCACCCCATGATGACCTCCTCTCCTGGGCCATCACGGTGCGAGACAAGCCCCTCAATTCGTCGACCGCACCCCTCGCCCTGTGATAAGCTCCCCTTCTTGGGCCATCATGGTTTGATGCAAGGCCCGAGGAACTTCCTAGTCTAATTCAAGGCCCAAGGACTTAATGTCATATGCTTGCAGATGCCACAATGAAAAGGCCAACCACAACAAAACCTCATGTTAGACCAAGGTGATGCTATGTTACAAGTTCAGTCTAGGAGACAAAGATACAATGCACACAAGGGAGTTCTTGACGAGCTTAGGCGTGTTTCGTGCCACATGCAGCCTACAATCCCAAGGCTCCCTTTTCATAGGGTTGTCAGAGATATTTGTGAGTATCATAGAATAGGGATGTAGTGGACCAACTGTACCCTCCTTTCTCTCCAAGAGATCTATGAAGATTTCTTGATTGAATTCATGGAGGATTCCTACACGTTTGCTGCACATGCACACAGGGTTACTAGGATGGCAAGAGACTTTGACACTAACAAGAGGCTCCACTATAAATATGATTAGCTACTTCAGTCTCCTCCCATTCGTGACCCTCACATGCATGGCATCCTTGCAATCCCTCCTATCCATCTAGGGTGCCATAACACAGAACCATATCAAGCATCCCACCCTCTCAATACAAGGTCCCTGAGAGGGCATGAATCGTAGATTTTTGTTGAGGAAGTTTTGCAAGAGCAGCCCATCCCCAGGAGTCCTAGCCCTAGGAGCCCCAGCCCACGGCCAATGAGCGAGAGCCCCAGCAGTTGGAGTCCCAGCCCCAACCCCAGCCACAATTGGAGCCCTAGGCCTAGCCCATGGCCGAGAGCCGACACCCGTGACCTAGTCACAAGACTTAGGAGCTGGGGCCCCTTTGAAGAGCGCCGATATATTAATGACGAGTGCATCATTAGCATGCTCAGGGTAGAGGTGGAGGCCGCACCTCCAGGATTTCGAGAATATTCTATCATCCACTTCTTCTTCTTCTTTTATAAATTGTGTCTTTACCATTTTTGGGGCCAGAGAGCTTTTATCGATGGGCTTGCATGACATGCAGTGCATGCATCATTTTGAAAGCCAGATGACCACAAACATAGTAGTGCATGTGGCAATGTTGTAAGTATTCTATTCAATTATCTTCTATTTAATAAGTATTTGATCAAATGCTTGAGTCTTACTTGCCCAATTGTTATTACATATAGGTTCAATTTGGTGTCTCTAGCAAAGGAACATCAAAGACAAGTTTTTGTTCTTGACCCTTTGTTCTCCATTACATTGTGCGATGATGCACAAGCGTTCATCCGACAGTTTGATTGGTTCAAGCCTGTTGGTTCAAGCATGTCAGGCTGCTAGATGACCCTAAAATCATCTATATGGCCTATAATCAAAGGTATGTTGTGACTATTAAAGAATATATTTAAGAGGCCTTAAGTGAGCATGCTACCAATAATTGTTTTTCCCTATTAACTTAGTGAGCATTGGAGCTTATTATTGTATCCGGTCGAGTCGAATACAATATTTTTAGCAAATTTGGGGAGATCCAATGGATTCCATGGTCAAGTTAAACAGTGAGTAAACTCAACACTATATTCAGTTATTTCATTCTATGGAAGTTCAATGCATTTGTTGTAACATCAAGGTTTCTTTGTATTTGTGCAAAAAAAATTGTGATGATGTACATCTAGTGTTGGAGGGGGGGGGGGGGCTGGCGAACGCGATGCAAATACAGCGAGTCTTGGCACATGTCTTGTCAGATGCGTTCTCTTGTGGATGGAGAACCCCTTTGAATGCCTCACTTTTATGCAAGAAAATTCTTGATATTCCTAACCTGAGTAGAGCAACTTATTCATGTTTATTTATAAGTATGCAATGTGCATTGATAGGTAAGGTGCATGTGTTGCTTTGTTTTTAGGATGTTCCATTGCACTGTTATAGTGACTCGACTATCACCCAATATACACTGGTCACTCAATAAGGTATACTGGCTAGCATTGACAGTCAACTGGCCCAAGAGGTAGCGCTATGTGAAGTTAACAAGTGCCAACAACTAGAGTTCCTTGTACAACAAGAAGAACTAAATCATGCCGCTTCTATAAGGCATGTAGAGGCTATGCGATAATTTGAAATAGACTAAGTAGAGGTGGAGGATTTTTTAAGCACGAGAAGGGAAGCCAAGAGGAGAGCGAAGAGAATAGCTGGAACATGTAGCATGGGATGACATGGAGGTTGGATATTAACAAGAGGGAGTGCCAGACATGATCCCCTCGACGACGCCAGGGGAGTCAAACAGAGGGGGAGGTGGAGTGGGAGGAGGAGAGAATGAGTTCATTGATAAAAAAAAGTAGTAGACATTGACTCCTGAACATCAAATGTATTATGGTTCAAAAGCATGTATTATACATTGGGGTGATCATAGTTATCAATTTTACAGTGTATCATCAATTTGAGAGGTCTCCTCTTATATTCTAAACCAACGACGATTGTGATAGTGTCAACCTTGCCTCCATTTTGTGAGTCCTTCAAGTGCATTTGAATTTCTAAATGCTTAGATCTTCTTGTCTTTCTTTATCCTAGCATCTCGTACTGCTTGTGCAATGGAGGATGATTTTAATTCCTCTTTTGTCCATAGTATCTACAATATCCTTCTGTAAAGCCATTAGAATAGCTTGTAAAACTGTTGGCTTTTCTACTACCACCATCATGTTGGGTATACCTGAAATATGCATTGTGTGCCATGTAATGGGACTTTTCCATGCCTTGTGAGCTCCAAATACTTGGATCTCCATACTTTTCAATGAAATATGGCATATGATTGTATATAATGTGTTGTAGATAAATGGTTAGTCTCTGAACAATGTTTAGTAGACACTGATAATTTGATACTAACATGTATGAAACCAAAGACTTGCCTTACCATGTAGTGTGTAAATTGATGTCTTTCCATGCTTTTAGGAACTCTTTCTTGAATATATCTAGAGTAGTCTGAAACGTCTTCTTGTTTGTATTCGTCCATGTCTCCTTATCCAACATTTGGAATATGATATCCACAGCACGCCACACTTCTGCCTTTGCATGTCTTGAAAGAGGTTCATGATCCTTTACTGTGTTGTGCATCCTTCTCCATTGCTCAAATTCAATCCTACTTACATGTGTCCTTTTGTAGTACTTTCCATGTTTGGTAAGCTTTTGTCGCCTATTGTCGATGGCTCTCGAGAGGAATCGTCTTGCCTTCATGCCTCCAAGAGAAACTTTTCTTGGTATGTCTATTTTGTTGTTTGACCTTTTTTTATCCTGCACAATTTGTATCTCTCCTCCATGAAGCTTCATGTTTGCCAATAACATCTCAAGAGCAGTAATCCACTTCTTTTGTTATGTGTGGTTCCTGATCTTATAAGAAAATCCAATGTATAGGTTGACATGCTTCGCAATCACGACAGAGTGCATGCATTATACATACATGTACATTTCATAGAGGTATATCAAAGATTGGTTTGAAATCTTTGTCAAACTAGTGACGATTAGGCACCTTCTTCCACCACTTTTGATCAAGTTTTTTTGCATCCTCCATGAAATACATGCAAGGAAGGATGACTGGTCCTATGTTACAATTATATAAGCACTTTAGATTCTTCAAGTCTGCTTCAAGTCTGATGGAAGATGCCAAGTAACTTGAAATTTGCCCCTGTTTGGAACCAGTAGTGTCTTCTATCTTTACATTTGAGCATTAATAACATTTGGTAGTGGAGTCTTCTAAAAGACCCATTCCAATGCTTCATAATTCTATAACACAACTAGAAATGTCCCAAGTATCCATAAATTCATTTTGGACTATACATTGAAGTAACGGGGATCATCCCTTGGCATGTTTCCCATTGCCCTGTCCATCAATGTAATGGCTACCCTCTCCATCTTAACGTCTTTTAAAATCTGACACTCATCCATATTTAATATAAAGTTCAATATGTTGTTTGTCTCTGCATGTGAGATGTTGTAAAACTCAACCATTCGAACCTGTAGTATCTCCAAATCCATGAAGATATTGTTGTATTCGTCATAGAGAACCAAACCCTATTTTGCCTGAAACTCTCCACCATTGATCTGATTGGGCTTTCCAACATACTCCTCCTTCTTTAAGTTAAGATATTTTTGAAGTCTCCAGATTGTTGTAGTTGTGGGAAGGAGCTTTGGCTTGATACCCTGTGATTTAAATGAACTTGTAACCTCTTTTTGTAAGAAACCATAGCCATTGCGACGACTTGTACCACTCTCATCCATGGCACTCTATACACCCTCCACAGAAACCGTGTTCTGGCTCACAAATCGCTCAACAATTTGCCTTTGTACTACCTTAAATTTCTTCTCCTGTATGAGTTCTTTTGCTATCTTTGAGCTAACAAGTGGCTTAAGTCGCTTTGCAAGGTTGACATTGGGGTTACAATTTTCCTTGTTTGGTTGTAGCACATCCCTAAACAAGAGGGACAATGTAAAGCAAGGAGACATAATTTAAAAAAAGCATATAATAGTAAAACAAGAGATTCCTAACATGATAGCCCTTATTTGTTTCTTCATACCTCCAAAGCCCACCTTCAAATCCTCTATGTTCTTTAGTTCTTGTTTCCTTTGTCGAGGGCCAAGCAATGTTTGCTTCTGTCTCAAAATTTGCAGCTGCTTGTTCAACCTTTCTTTCTCCTATTTTTGGGCTTTGAACTTTTCTTCTTAGAGGTTGCATTCCATCTTTAAGTTATTGATGGTTCTACTCTTGATGTGCATCATTGCACTCTCCATTGCAGGTGTTGTAGAGATAGTTTTGCAATAGCCAAGAAGGTGCTTCTTGCCATCTTTGACAAACCTAAGAAGGGTAGTCAGATTTGAAAAGGGTGGGGTGCTAATTGTGTGAGGATCTTTGGGATAAAGAGAACCATCACCCCAAAGGTCGACATGCCTTGCTCCTCCCTCACATAGTTGCATCTTCACTATTTCTGAGATGTAATTTCCTCCCTTCCTTTTTCGTAATGGGGCATAAACATTATCTACGTCTATGTGGAGGTGATACTTGGCATTGGTGTTGAGAGGAGGTTGCTACATGTTTGTGTCTGCCATTGCACCTATGTGTGGTGGATTCTACGAGTCTGTATTCGCCATTGCACCTACATGTGGTGGATTTTGCACCATTGCTATAGAAGCATGAAAGGATTTAGAAGAAACTCTCACTTTTTGAAAGTTTGGAATTTGGGGCATTTAATGATGTTGCTTTCACCTCAAGGAAGAATCTAATTCAGTATCTCGACCATTTAGTACAGATGGTGGGGAAATTTTTGGTCCAAAAATAAGAAAATGTGCTATTTTTCTAGAGAGAGAAATTTCAAGGTTGTATTTTCTTAAAGGGCCCATTTTTTACCACTAAAATTCTCTAATGTACTCATCATAGCTTGCAAGTGGAGTCGTCATTGTGGGAATGGGGGTTTCCACCCTCGACCTCTTAGGGTCCTGTCTCTTAGGGTTCTATCTCAACTCGATGTCTGATGTCTGCTACTGCCAGTCTCCTAGTTCCTACCTTGGGAGTTTCTTCACCTGCCCCTTGGGCCATTTCCTTATTCGCCAAGAATTGCACCTAGGCAAAGACATTGCTAGCATCGACTTTAGGTGTGGAACCTTGGGTGGTTGTGGTTGTAGGGGTGGTGGTGGGCACTAGGAGAGTAGGGATGGGATCAATTAGGCCCTTGCCCTTGCCTTCTTTCACCCAAGGCAGCATGATCTCTGTAACTTGGGCACTTGAACTTGGGCCTCCATCTCATGGTGGGCTCATAGCACCCAGCTCATCTTGTATGCACTATTTTTCTATTGACATGCGTGTTGCTAATGCGATGTCCTCTTCTTCCTTCCTTCTCAATTCTTCCTGTTTTGAGCTGCCTTCCTCCTTCTCTCCCATTCGGTTCTTTTTTATTCTTCTTTTAACTTCTTTGACTCCTCCTTTTCTTTCTTTTTTCTTTCTTCCTCCTCTTTCTTAGATTCTTTCTTAGCCTTTTATAAGTTTGCCTTCTTCTTTTTCCTTATTTTTTATTCTTGCTTCTCCTGTGCAATCTTTTTCTTTGATTTCTTAGCCCTTCCATGGCTAGATTGTGCTTCCTTTTCCTCCTCTTTGTCATTTATTGTTCTCTCACTAGAGTGTTCTCATTCATAGAGGGGAGGAGACCTTTCATGTGTCTCGTCAACCCTTTCTTCTTCATCATTCTGTGTCTCTTTCACTACCTCTTGGATAAGAGCTATCAAAACTCCCTCATACCCAATGAATGAGGCTTTTCATGATGGTTTCTTTCTTTCTACTCCACCTTTTGATGCTGGGGATTCTCCACCTGCCAGCTTGCTTCTAATGGCATGTGCCTTAGCTCATTGGTCGATCATCTTTCTCACGTACCCATTCCAATCAACCTCATCCACACCAGTGAGTGGGTTGCCAAGCTCTCTAACATGCGCACGTTGATTATGTGCATGAGCAAATTATAACTTTGGCTGGAGAATAGGGAGTGGATGACCTTTGCCTGAAGTCTTACTTCTGGATCTGGGATGTCTTGGATGCTGATGCCATCATTGGTCAAAACCTGATTCTTCTTCATGTTCAACATGGCATAGACATCCCTTTTGGGCCTCCTTTCCTCTTTGTGCTCCAACCCTAATGCCTTCTCCACCAAGGCTTTACTCAATTGAACCTGCACTTGCTGCTTGGCTCCTTCTCCTCTTCTGACTATTAGAGTGCCACTTCCTCTATCGAGATCGTAGGTTCTCAAGAACTCTATGCATTTAGTGTGGTCTGCCAAATTTCTCAACATATTTAGCAAGATTGAACTATTCCACAACTCTTTTGGTAGCCTCCTCTCCTTGGCCATGACTTCTTCAATGTTGTGGATAGTTCTAAACTTTAGCTGGTTGTAGGCATGGTTCTCGAGGGAGATGTGGTACTTTGCTCTTTCTTCTTCTGTGAATGGGAGTCGATGGACCTGATCCTGTTGTACTGCCATTTTGAGTTCTTGCCATGATACCATAGTTCACCATTAGTGTCCTTAAGATAATTTCTTGCTGAAAGGTAAGCAAGAATTGATTATGATTTTATGGAAAGAATAAAATGCTTAAGTACAAAAAGAGAATTTTCCTTCAAGTAGTCCATTCATTCAAAACAATCTATGACACTTTTCCTCAATCACAATTTGATTTTCATCCATTATTTTCCACTTTTGGACATTGATTGAGGCTTTTTTCCTTGCATGTTTCATTCATCTTACATGTTTGATTCACCTTACCACCTCCCCTTTGGAATTGAGAAGAATCCTTCCTAGGATTAAGGGTTGAGAGGTTAAGGGCATTCAACACGTGCTCTTAGTGTTTTACTTTCGCATGAGCTAAGCATAGAAGTTTGGATTGTATTCTAGATTAGCATAGTGGTCCATGTCAAAAGAATGAATGTCTACTTAAGTGATGTAGGTGGGAACATCCATGAGGAAGTCACCAGAGTCTATTCAACTGGCAATGTGTAACTCCTCCTCAATCAGAATTGGATCTAAATATGGGTGGATCAGGAGGTGCTCTTTTAGGGGTCGGTGACAAATGGTGGTCAACACCCTATAGGAGGTTGGAGCTACGTAAGTGGGGTCATACTCTGAGGTTTTGATTGCACGCCATTGCTCTGGTGGTGTGCTGTGATCAAGGGTGATTCTTATCTTTTTGTTATTTTCTTTGCTTTTTTGTTTCTTTTTCTTGTGCTTTTTTCTTTCTTTCTTTCTTTCTTTCTCTTTCTTTTTTTTTTTGGACTTGCCTGAGTACAACCATTGCAATATGTTGAGGCTATCAGCCTTTCAATGGGTTGGGAAATGTTAAGGCTATCAGCCTTTCAATGTTGAGGCTATCAGCCTTTCAATGGGTTGGGAAATGTCAAGCTTCGAAGGCTCAGGAAATGGATATTACAGTGATGATTGTGCCCTAGCCTCGTTGTTAGAGAAGTAGTCATTGAGATGGGGAGATACACTTAAGATATTGCAACTCTCTTTGGAACGTGCGATGTTGGTACAATTGGGGTAACAGCTACCGTGAGTGCCCGACATAGAGTGTAACCCAGAAAGAGAAAGTGGTTAAGATCATGCTTTGGGCCATGCGATGTGTGTGAGAAATGCGGGATCTAGAGCATGGCAAAGATGGAAGCTATGGAGGATGGAAGGAGAAGTGTAGACTCATAATGGAAAAGAGTTTGTTACACAAGTGAATTAGGTTCCAAGATTGAGACTTGGACTCATAAACACAATCTTGTGTATGTGGACAATGACACTGCCACTTTACTGAAAAGAAAAGAGTACTATCATTGCCTTAAGAAAAGGAAGCAAGTACAATGCTTTATAGGAAAGTAGGAAACTGCAGTAGGCACCATTGTGCATATGGGATAGGTAAACCTGCATGTCCTTGGCCCTCAAGCTCCATACAAAGAGGTTGTTTAGTGAGTGTGATTGCTGAATCTCAACACCCCTCCTCAATCACAACTAGAAAGGCACAAAGTGTGTAGAGGCTGTAATGAGAACCACCTGCAAAGTGTGGGCACACCACAAACATGGTAGACACCAGAGGCTATCGCAGAAAAGGCTAAGTGTGGGCACCAAAACATGATGGACATCCAGAGGCTGTAACAGGGGCCTCATAAAGTGTACAGGGACTGTAATGTCAAGTTACATAAGGAGTTTTACAAAGCTTATGGCAGGAAGCATTAGGGCAAGAAATACAAGGCTTTTAAAACAGTCTATCAGAGTAATGAGAGTAGAAGGACTGATGAGTCTTGTCCTTCCGATCCTGGTGGTCTTCATCTTCATCTTCTTCTTCATCTTTTGGTCCATGGTCTTCTTCTTCTTTCACAGCTGCAAGATAGGCCTTTTGGGACCTCTTCCTAGCATGACAGAACTTTTCAGTATGTCCGGTCCTTTTGCAGAAGTCACAGAAGAGCGGTTCCTTTTTACCTTTGTACCTGTTGTTTACATATAACATTTGTTCATCCTTTGAGGTGCTGGGCTCTTCTTTGCTTTTAAGTTTCTTTTCTTCTTCTAACAGAGAGGCTTTAATATCAACAAGTTGAGGATCAGGCATATTGGTTAGAGTGGTTGATACATTATCATAGGCAGGAGGCAAACTTTTTAACAAGACACCAATACAGACATCTTCATCCATTTTTAGCTTCATTCCTGCAAGTTGAGTAAGCAGGCTTTCCATGTAGTTCAAATGGGATGCCAGGGATGTATGAGGCTTCATATCAAGTCGAAAAAATTCTATTAATAGACCATATTTAGACGACTTTGACTGCGCACCAAATAGGGTATCCAATTTATCCCAAGTGTCATGGGACGTGTCACAGGCATCCACATGATGGATGTAGCTGTCGTCCAATTCCAGTTTGATGATGGCTTGTGCCTTGTCATCATTCTTCTACCAAGTAACTACAAGGTCCGCATCTCGAGGTTTCTTCTCTTTGCCATTTGTGATGGCCCAAATACCCTTCTTCATTAGGATGAGCTTGATGCGGGTTTGCCAAGTGTGGAACCCGACTCCTTTGAATCAAGCATTTGGAGAGTCTTTTCCCATGTTGAGGTTGCAAGATTAGCAGCAAATCAACACCAAAATTCTGAGATTTTATCAGTAAAAGAGTAGACTGCAGTGTGTCAAGAGACACAGTTAGTGACAGTGTGAAAACACACTATGCCAATGTTGATGTTGAGCTTGATTCTTGATTCTTCTTGTTCGGGATCATTTGGTCGTTCTTCAATCTTCTCAGGTCCTTCCCCTCCTTGATTTGATGCTAGGTCAATGGATTAGAGTGACAGAGACTTGGGCTAAGTGTCACGAGAAAGAAAAATTGAGAAAAAAAAGCTTGAGAAATTTTGGCTATGGTGGAATTAGGGTTTCTGAGATAGGGGCATGGTTTTTTCAACATTGCAGGAGCTATACTTGATCATTTTCAAAAATTTTTACATGCCTAGGAAGCTGACTTCATGGGCTATCAAAGCCCTATCATAATCGTCAAGATCGTGGACTGTATGAAGCACGCAGACACGTCGAACAGATTCGGCGCAGTTCAGGACAGGTTTGCGCGATTTTCGCAATGCTGGGGTCAGGGCATAGTAATGTCATCAATTCTCATGCCAGGATGAAGCGCCTTGAGTAGAAGAACAACTCCTTAGAAGAAATCAAGAGCTGAAATGGCCTGGTTGAGGAGTTATTGAAGCTCCAAGTAAGGTAGGTCCTGTCTGGCTATGGCAGACACAGAGCAGAGATTGAGAATTTTCACAATGCTGAGCTCCAGATGGTCAAATGTCCTGGATTGATGTGATACAGGGAAGCTTTGTGAGTTGGGGAATACTTTTCCAGAAGGAATCTCCAAGAGATTTGACCTATGGAGTGAGATATAAGTAGCTCAATCTGACAAGGTGCTGCTGGCTATGGCTGCCATGGAAGCTTCAGTGAGAATAGAGTTGGGAGATGAAGTCATGAGCTGACATTGAGCTAGATTGAGGTTGAGAGGAATCAAGAGGGGCTGGAGAAGCAATGCCATGCCTAGCTGGGCTCTAATACCATGTGAGAAATGCGGGATCTAGAGCATGGCAAAGACGAAAGCTATGGAGGATGGAAGGAGAAGTGTAGACTCATAATGGAAAAGACACTGTTTGTTACACAAGTGAATTAGGTTCCAAGATTGAGACTTGGACTCATAAACACAATCTTGTGTATGTGGACAATGACACTGACACTTTACTGAAAAGAAAAGAGTACTATCATTGCCTTAAGAAAAGGAAGCAAGTACAATGCTTTATAGGAAAGTAGGAAACTGCAGTAGGCACCATTGTGCATATGGGATAGGTAAACCTGCATGTCCTTGGCCCTTAAGCTCCATACAAAGAGGCTGTTTAGTGAGTGTGATTGCCGAATCTCAACAATGTGGGCACTTGCATGGGTGATTTTTTCTTTTGGCAGCATGGCTCTGTCACGGCTCTTTGCGGGGTCGGTGGTTTTGCGATGACTTGGGCATTGAACACTTTCGCACAAAGACCTGTGTCATCCTGCATCCACTTGTCACTTCATGAGAGTACATACACGGCATATGCCGCAACTAGAATAAACTAGTGCAATGCAAGGAGACATCACTTATCTGAATTCCATGGTGTTGGCTTAGATACTTATCACCTGCACTTGATTAGCTTTTTCTTTTGCTAAAGATGCAAAATATATCAAATGAAAATATGAAAAGTTTGTACAATCGGGGAACATGTCAGCACTTAACCATTTAAAGACAAAAAGTCATGGCCAGGTAGCATTTGATAAGCCTTTTATACAACATAGGACTACTCTATTTGTACGAGGCAGGGCGAGTCTGGGTGGTCGGGCGACTGAGGCTGTGCTGGTGAGGGGCTCTTGTGAGGTTGGGCAGGGGAGATGTCGCTCGGGACCTGAATGGTGTAGTCCTTGGCTGCAACTGTTTCCAGAATATTTCTGAACAATGCATCAAATTCCTGCTTGTCTCGAGCTGCCCTCTCCTTTTTCGAGCACCTGGTGCCCGAGCGTCTGTTGGGGGCCTGCACAATCGGTATTGCCACACCATGTGTGCTCCCTTGAGCTCCTATTCCCTTGGCCTTGGGATTTTTTGGCCTACGTCTAGGGCGGTGTTGCTTGGGTCCTCATTTCTTTGCATACCTTTTAAGGGTAGGTACGTAGCGTTCCAGCAGAGAAGCTTGTGCTACATGCTCCCTTCAATGGCGAATAGCGCCCTTGCAAGCCAGCTGTACTAGGTGCTCCATGTCAGCTACCGTAGGGGGACCTGCAAAATGCGAATCAAGGATTAGGCCTTGAGGCAGGATAAAACCATTCGCATGGAAGGGATTATACAGTGGGCTATCAAGCACACATGACGGGAAAGGGAGAGGTGAGACATGCAGTGTTTGTTGTAGAGGGATGGCCCCCATGATGATGTTCCTTTGGCCTCTAGCCATTAGCAGATATCTTGGCTCATGCTAAGTTGCGTGGACTAGTCGTCATGGAGTGGGGCAGGGCTCATCCTCAGAAGGATAGACTGGAAAGGGGAAAAGGTGTATAGAAAGGGACGGGTTCCATGTCTACACCATCAGAGATGTTGGTCAGGGCTTCCTATGGTGGTAATGAGGGTTGCATGCCCTCCACCTGGAAGCGAGAATGGTCACACAACTTCTAAATGTGTGGTGAGAGGAGGACCTGAGGAGCTTAGCCTATTGAACCCAACTCTTCTCCCTGCGCTTGACTATCATTGCTTGTGGGTTGATATTGTCTATACAGGGTCACAAAATTCATTGTTTATTTATGTACATATTTACGAATCCTTGTCACTTCATGAGGATAAAAGCCAATTGTAGAACTCCGAATTGTACTAGAGTGTGGCACACGCATCTAGTACTCGTGGCAGCTTACTCAATACCAATAGATATTTTGCCACATCGAGTAGCATGGAACCTTGTCTGAGTCTACTGGCAACATGTAATTCCTCCTCAGTGAGAACCTTATCAGATAGAGAGTTCTCTTGGCTAGTTTCAGCTAAGTCCGTACCTCGAATGGCAGTCAGCACTCGAAAGGAAGTTGGTGCCACATAAGTTGGGTCTCTCTAAGATCGCCATTTGGCCAATCGCTCCTCTGAGATTGTCATGATCTGGGCTCCTAGTTCGGCCATTGCAATGCGGTTTTCACACCAACATTGTTCAAATTGACTTTGACCCTCTGATTGTCGCTTTAGTTGCTCTATCTCTAAGAGATTTGGTTGGTAGAGCACATCATTGAATGTTACAGTTAAGCGTAGTTCGTCGGCTTCCTCGTCAGTGAGTCACATGTGTTCATGCAAGAGCCTGTTATAGTGCTCGTCAAGATGTTCTTGCTCTTCCCAGGATAAGGGAAATGGCAAGTATTCTTCAAGTTGCTCTTTAGGGAATGTGCCCACCATGTCTGCCAAAGACATAGACACGTGCGAACACTTTGAGCTTAGCATCCGACTCAGTTAAGCATTCTGCGACACTTCTATGTTGAACGAGGGCTTGTTCGGTTGCTATCTCATGCAAGGTTCTAGGAGTTTGCCTAGGCTTTAGCATAGCTGGGGGCTCAGGCCTAGACGAGCAAGATTGGTCAATGCTAGGATTTCTTATGCTCTTGGGGTTTCCATGTTTCTCCTGAGGCTTTGTTATTGCGTCATGGTTTTCCTTCGACGTGACTGGTATAAATTTGTCACCCTGTTGTGACAGCGTTGTATCCACTCTTGATTGGTCAATGCGAGTTCTGTTGTCAGTGGATTGAGTGTTGCAAGCAACTGTTGATGGTAACGACTGCTTTGATTTTTCAGAGCACACGGATGTGTCTGAGGTTTCACTGCTATTAGGAGAGGTATCAAAGGGCTCATTGGTGGATGTGCTTGATGCTTTATTCCTTAGCTCTCTAGCGCTCTTGGTCTCGATGTTCGTGGGGTCCACAACCACTTGTAACTGCTATTGTTTTCGTTGTTTTCTCCTCTTTTTCTTGGTCAGTGAAGGTGTATCTCTCAATGATTCAGGACCCTGGACTAGGTCAACTGTTGATGTGCTTGGCTGGGCCTCAGCATTCTCTTTCTCTAGTGTGTCCTTATGGGACATAGGCTGGCCTGCTGAAATAGCCTCGCTAAGTAGTGAGGGTACAACTAGCTCCCTTTTTGGAGAGTCTAGATCTTCCCTTTTGTTTAACTCCTCCAATCTAGACTTTAGGCGCTTTGGAAGTGCTAGAGTTGTCAATGAAGTTGGTTGCGACACCATCTGCATAGGTAAACTACTAAGGACACGTTCCTCAAGGGCCAATGTCATGGCCAAGGGCTGTGATTGCTGTGATCCCTGATTGGAAGTAGTAGCAGCTAGTTTAGTGGACTTACTACTATTGGTGGATTGCGATGTCAAGTCCTTAGGTCGATTGGAAGTGGTCCTGTCTTTTGTTGCCCTTTGAGCATGCACTTGTGTAGATCGAGCATGAGTTGATCTAGTCACATTAGGTTGCACAATTATATCCTTGGGCCGAGAGCCATGGACAATGTCATGTCCCACCTCTTGGACAGTTGGAAGCTTAGATGGAGATAGAGATTGGGATTGAGTAGCTGCACTTGACGACTATTGTGCTTCCTGTGTCCGTTTAGGGGAAGAGGGTGTACGAGACTTGGGACTCCTAAGTGGCTTTGACACTGGATGGGAGATTTTCTCGTGGCTGTTAGATGATTTTGCTATTTGCTTTGTTGAGCATTCACCCTTGCCATGAGCAATGTTGTGCCTATGATGCATGCTATCCTCTTGGGGAATCAAAGGCTCCTTGGACACTAGTGGCTTTTGCATATCCTCAATGATTACATCTGATATCTTCTTGTCAAGCATGCTAGGCTGAGGATTTACCCTCCGATTGGTCCCGTTTGGTTTCTTGATTTCGATCATGAGGGGCTCGGTCACTCCATTGTTGTTGACTCCAGACTTGGTTTTTCATTTAGATCTCCTCCTATGCTTCTTTGCTCTTGATACGATCTATCCTTCAACGAAAAGGGAGGTTTAGCAAGGGGTTTTGGCACCCAAATCCATCGGTTACTTGCCTAATACCCTTGAGCACATAGCAATGCTTTGGATATCCATCGTGGTGTTGTGTTGACCCTCCATCGATGCCTTCGTCTATAAGGCTTGGGCTTCTTTTGGGGCCTTCTATGATATTTGTAAGTCCAAAGCCCATCCTTGGCATTGTCTCTTGACCTTCCTATTTCAGGCATGGCCTCACTTACTGGTTCTCATTGTTCAATTTGTGCTTGTATCAACTCTTCCAACAAGTCCTTGCTCTCGTTAGCAGGCTTGACTATTATGTCAGCACCTTCCTTGCTTTTCCCTCGAGGTTCGATGAGGTCACCCTTACTAAAGCTTGTGACTATCCTTATACCCGATAGTGCCAGGTGTATTCTCTATGCTACATAGTCAGCCTCACACTTGGTTGCCCTTTTGAAGGGTCTTCCTAGGAGGGTTTCCTTCCTGTAATTAGCACTATTTGGAGGAACATGAAATAGGATAGGCAAGCTTTCAGTTTCATTTGTCACAAGGATTTTGCACTTCCCTATGAGTGCTTGTGGGTGTCCGCCATAAGGGCTAAGAGTTGCATTAGTCGGTGTGAGTTATGGTTGGCCTAGTAGGGTCCATGATTCATAGGTCAAGATATTAAAATCTGCTCCTCCATCAATAAGAGCATCGATAGTATGCTCTCTTTTCGCGGTGAGTTTGACCCTAAGATAAGTAGGTGGTACTATGTCTTCATCTTCCGAGTCTTGGCTTGTAAATTTAAGCCTTCGGACAAATGCCCTTGAGTCCCCAACTACACAACCAGATGTGGATACTCCATTGATGTCTTGGATCATCAGTGCAATGCTATTCAAGGAGCATCTATCGTCAGGACTGTCAGATCTAGTCATTCTCGCTATTTTAGCTTGATGTTGTTGCTTTCCGCTTTGACTAGATGCAGTCCGAATGCAACACGTATGTGTTTTTGCAGTGTGGCCTTTTTGCCCTTGTCGGCTAGATTGGCCCATTGATGTTCTAGGTCTCTATTTCTGTCTGGGTGTGGGCTTTTGGTTGCTGTTTTGCAAGTGAGAATCCATGCTCGTGTAGAGCCATTACTACACCAGGGTCCAATTTGGAGGACCTGTTATGATGTGCGTTTTCTCTCCAACCTACTTGGGGGAGGTGTGGAGCCCCCTCTGTGGGGGTCTAGGGGGGGGGGGGGGGGGCAATCCCCCCTGGCCCGTAGGGCCGTTACGGTAAACACCATACACAATTTGGAGGACCGTTTATAGCCAAATTTTGAACTACTTGCTCTAAGTTTCAGCTCAGTGATGGATCTGCGATGTGCCTTTAGCTCTACGTAGCCTTTGGGGTCAAATTTGGGGTTTAGATGCGTTAAAATTTGTGTTCTAGATACCTGTCCGATTTTGACAGTTTTTTGTCCGATTCTCAGATGTTCGATTTTCAGGAGTTCGATTATCAGAATCGGACGTCCAATTTTGGGTTGGTCCGATCGGCCCAGTGGTCTGATTTTGGTCACGTCTGATTTTGCCAGGTGTTCAATTTTGAGCTGTCCAATTCCTTGTGTTCGATTTCCAGGGCCCGAGTATGGATTTTGACATCCAATTTTGAAGTCCAATTTTAGTGTGTCCGATTTTCACGGTCTAAATGTCCGATTTTGAGACTGGGTCTGATTCTCGCAGTGGTCTGATTTTGGGATTCGGATCGGACAGGGTGGTCCGATTCTAGCAGTCGGACAGTCTGACCCCAAAATTGAATGGTCCAATTCTGAAAATCGGACAGACTAGTTCAACGACGCGGACGATGGCCCACGGGTTGCGTGCGATGCCTCAAGGTCAATGCCTACTCTACGAAATCGTCCCGTGCCTTCCAAATAGGTGCAAAACAATAGAAGGAACTGCCAGTCATACCTGGAATCAATGAGGGATTCGAATCGATCAACACTTCAACGATCTCCCCACAGCTCTCTCTCTCTCGCTCTCTCCCTCGCTCTCAAGCTCACTCTCTTCTCAGAAGGCATGGTGTCAAATGCGGTCTTTCCTGGTTCCTCGGGCCTCTTATTGCCCCATCCTAGCCTACTGTGACCTTAGAAGTTAGTCCCTCATACTCTTCCAGCCAAAAATCTGAATTTGTATTCCTATTTCCCTGTTTCAGCCTGTTATACAGCAACAGAAAACCCTATTGTTTGCTCCAATGTATTGCTCCTATCCTTCCTAAATGTAAGAAAAAATTATAAGAAAAATACCTACACTACTCCATCATGCTTTCCCAAGTCCAAAACAACAAAAACCTACTTGCTAAGGAGATGGAATACCTCTTCAAACTCCCTCGCTTCCTACCTATCTACCTCAAGCACCGGTTCGGGGAAAACCCTACTTCAATGCTCGATTTGAAGCGTGCAAGTGCTCAGGGCTTGAATCCGTTGGTCTCGGCAACGGAACCAAAATTTGGGAGCTTTCGCTCAACTGCCAAGACCCACGGACCGCTTATTGTTCAAGTGTTCCAAGTCGAGTACTAATGGCTACCTCTCACATAGCCAACGCGCCATCCATATCTATGGGTGTAGTGAGCTTACCTCCATGCCGATCAAGTTACCTCCTCTCCCGCGCACTCCAATAGCTCCACGATTCAAGTGCAAGCTTCAAGCAAGCTCCATCCTCAAGCTCCACGATCCAAGCTCCATCACCGCGAGCAAGAGAAGAGAAGAGAAGAGAAGAGAAGAGAAGAGAAGAGAAGAGAAGAGAAGAGAAGAAGAGAGGAGAAGATGGAGAGCTTCTCCTCCCCAGTCCCTCACCCTCACACACTCACTCCCTCACACTCCCTCTCTCAAGCACAAGCTCAAGCAAGAAAGAAGAAGAAGAAGAAGAAGAGGAGGAGAGCCACTTTTGGCCACACACAAGAATGAGCTTCTCATTCACTTTTCAATTTTATATACAAAACCCTAAATCCCTTTTGGGCGGTCATCCCCTTATCCCCTTTTTTACATGGCCGGCCTAGGCCCTTTTTCCCATTGTCCTTCTATCTTTCTAGCTTCATTTCCACTACTCCTCTAGATTTACAAATTGCATGGGTGAGAGCCCGGTGCTCCTTAAAATTAAATCACGATGCGCTTGCGCTCTTTTACAAAAGTCCCGTTTTAGACTTGCAAGGTTGCGGACAGCAGTTCCAAGTATCCTGCAATTTCAGTTGTGTCCATCGTATACAGGTGCACAGGTTACAGATTTCAGATCTGTAAGTTCAAAGGTGTTTACCAATGAATTAACACAAGTTTTATTTGCAAACTGGTTGCAGATTACATGTATTGTTGAGTAGACAGTAAAAAAGGCTGTTTGGTGTATTGCTATGGACTACAGGTCGAGGGTTGCAGAAGGTTTGCTTGTTGTTTGGTATTAGTTTTGTGATAATGGCAGAGAACAGTGGAAATCCCATTATTGAGAAGCTCGACAAGAAAAACTACCCTTCATGGAAGTTTCGTGTGATGAACTTCCTTATTGGAAAGGGCCTTTATGAATTTGTTTCAGGTGAAGAAAAGGAGCCAGAGCTTGCAAATGAGTTAAAAGCATGGAAAGAGTGGAATGCGAAAGACAAAAAGGTGATGTACTGGCTATCTGCAGTAATTGATAATACTATGCTGGGACATATCAGGAATGCACAAACTTCACATGCAGCTTGGACAATTTTTGAGAGCATATTTTCAGTAAATACAAAGACACAAAAGATTCAACTCAAGCAAGAGTTGAATGCCTTGAAGAAAGGGAAAATGTCTGTCAATGAGTATGTTTTGAAGGTGAGGATCATTGCAGATGTCTTAGCAGCGATTGATGCAATGCCAGATGATGATTTGGTTTCATCCACTCTGAGTGGCCTTAACAATGAGAAGGCATGGAAATCATTTGTTACTTCAATATATGTATGGAAGCCAATTCCAGATTTTGATGAGCTGATCTCTCTCATGATTACTGAAGAGATCAATATGTAGGGTGATTTGTTTGAAAGAAATGGTGAACAGGTCCAAGCATTTTACTCAAGTTCAGGAAGGGGACGTGGAAGATCCTCTTCAAGAGGCCGTGGTATGGGATGTGCTGGCGATAACCAGCAAAACAGGTTCAATCAACAGTTTGGTGAAATGCACGTTTCTGGAGGTAGAGGAAACTTTAGAGGCGGGGGGAGCTCTAAAGGAAGAGGTGGATGGCAGAACAGAGGTTCTAATAACTCTGGTATTGTGTGTCACTACTGCGGCAAAACAGATCATATTGCAGCCCAATGTTATGCTAAGAAAGATGATATTTGCAGTGGTAAGTTGCAGCAAGGAAACTATACATTGTCTTCACGACAGAATGAAGACAAAAATGAACGTCTGTTTGTTATGCAGAATATGCTGAATGCTGTTACAGGAAAGGGAACACATGATGATGTTAGGTATGTTGATTCAGGTCCATCCAATCACATGACCAGCCATGCAGAATGGTTTGGAGAGATGCAAGATTTGCAAAATGCAGGTTATGTGCAGACAGGTGATGATTCATGCCACCCAATTTCACACATTGAAAAAGTTCCCTTGTCCTTGCATGATGGTAAGACAAAGAGTCTTTCAGATGTATTACATGTGCCACCTATTACAAAGAACTTGGTGTCAGTCGATCAAATGGTAGAGCAAGGGCTACAAGTCAAGTTTAATGCAAAGGGCTGCTTTGTAGAAGACTTCAATGACAAGTGCAGGTTAGTTGCAAAGGGAAGTAGAGTTGAATCTGGATGCTGGAATCCCTACTATGAATGCTGCTATGTATGCTAAAGGAAAATATGTTGTTGCAAATATTGAAATTTGGCATAAACGCATTGGACATGCAAATGTACAAAGGCTAAAATTAATGCAGTCCAAAGGGTTGGTTCGCCTACATTTAGAGTTGCAGAATTTCATAAGGTATGCGAAGCATGTCAGTTTGGTAAGCAGGCAAGACAACCCTTTTCACATGACAGAGATGTAAGCAGAAATATCCTTGATGTTGTGCATACAGATATTTGGGGGACCTACACAAAATGTATCTCTTGGAGGCAGTTCATACTTTGTCACATTCATTGATGATTGTTCTAGAAAGCTGTGGGTATATTTTATGAAGGAAAAGAGTGAAGCGTTTGAGCACTTTAGAATCTTCAAGGCTGCAGTTGAAAGAGAAACATGCTTTAAAGTAAAGTGCTTAAGGTCAAATGGAGGGGGAGAGTACCTCTCGAATGAGTTCAGTGATTTTTTGAGGTCTCGTGGGATAAAGAGACAGTTCACATGCAGGTATACCCCACAGCAAAATGGGATTGCAGAAAGGAAAAATAGGCATATTATAGAAGTTGAACGCACCTTGATGGCTGAAAAGAATATGCCCAAGCATTTTTGGTTTGAGGCTGTTCATAATATTGTTTATATTATGAACAAAACTCCCACAGCTGCAGTTCATGGGATGACTCCTGAAGAATGCTTTACTGGCAAGAAGCCTGATGTATTGCACTTGAAGGTATTTGGCCGTGTTGCATATGTTCATGTGCCAGATGAGCTACGGAATAAGCTTGATCCAAAGGCATAAAAATGTGTCTTTATTGGATACTCTTTAGAGCAGAAAGGGTATCGCTGTTATAACCCTGTTACATGTAAGTTCAGAGTGAGCAGGGATGCCATCTTTGATGAAATGAGTAGTTGGTATGCATCTAGTGGTGATGCATTAGATGATGATGATGATCATGACACTCATGTGTAGGCTGAAAAGCAAGAATCACAGACTCTTAGTGGACCAGAGACATCATTTGGTAGTCCTTGGTTTGGGAGACTAAGGAGTAGCTCTACATCTTCAGGTGCATCTAGTAGCACTACAGGTAAAGACAAAGGAAAGAATAAAGTGTCAGAAGGCATTGATGTAGTTCTTGATGGAGACTCCAGTGGTTCTCAAAGAGCTTGGATGATGAGCTTGGCATTCCTTTAGTGAGGACTCCAGGTGTGCAGAGAGCACACGTCAATGCAAAGACTCCATTGAGTGATCCAGTGGTATGCGGGTCTAGCAGGGTGAGATACCCTGTTAACAGATTTGGTTTTGAAGGGTATGCAGCTCACCATTTTGCTTATATGGTGAAAGTGATTGAGGATGTTGAGCCCACATGTTTTGAGGAGACTGTTGGTCATGCTCATTGGGATGCAGCAATGGATGAGGAGATGGCTGCATTAGAGGCCAATAAGACTTGGGATCTAGTATCATTGCCGAAGGACAAGAAAGCTATTGGATGTAAGTGGGTTTGTAAGATTAAGCACAATGCAGATGGTTCTATTAGTAGGTACAAAGCTAGGCCGGTTGCAAAAGGCTATGCCCAGACATATGGCATAGATTATGAAGAAACCTTTGGTCCAGTTGCTAGGATGGCAACTGTCAGATGTGTGATTACTTTGGCAGCAGCCAAAGGTTGGAGATTGCAGCAAATGGACGTGAAGAATACCTTCTTGCATGGTGATCTACAGGAAGAAGTGTATATGGATCATCCAATAGGTTATGAAGATTTAGAGCATCCCACATATGTGTGCAGATTGAAGAAGGTGCTCTATGGGCTCAAGCAAGCACCTAGAGCATGGTCTGACAAGATTAGAGAGTATCTTGTCAATATTGGCTTCTATGTTTTTGATGCTGATCACTCACTTTATGTGAGAAAGGGAGATGGAGGTTTGGTTATCATAGTCATCTATGTGGATGACTTGATTATTATAGGTGATAGTGATAGTGGGATTGCTAAACTCAAGGACTTTTTGAAGAAGAAGTTTGAGATGAAGGATTTAGGTGAGCTAAGGTACTTCCTTGTCATTGAGGTGATCAGATGTGATGATGGTATATGGCTGTCCGTTGTCCAAGTATGGTATGACAACATGCAAACCACTTTTAGTCCCATTGGAGCAGAATGTAAAGTTGAGTGCTGATGTTGGGGATGAGATAGAAGACCCTACTATGTTTAGGAGGATAGTGGGGAGTTTGATCTACATGGCCATTACAAGGCCAGACTTGAGCTACGCTGTTGGTCTTGTGAGTCAGTTTATGCAAGTACTTAGAAAGCCACATTTAGATGCAGTCAGATACATATTGAGATATGTGAAGTCCACATTACATTATGGACTTTTCTATGAGGCAGGTACAGATGTACAGGTGTTTGGATACACAGATGCAGATTGGGCTGGTAGTATGTCTGATAGAAGATCTACTAGCGAATACATGTTCTCTCTTGGTAGTGCATCAGTTACTTGGAGCAGCAAAAAGCAACCTACAGTTGCTTTGTCGAGTACAGAGGCTGAGTATAGAGGTGATGCTGTTATAGTATGTGAGGTAGTATGGCAGTAAAAGTTATTGGTTGATTTAGATGTGCAGGTGGAAGGTCCAGTTGTCATTTATTGTGATAACATGAGTAGTATACAGTTAGCTAGGAACCCTATGTTCCATGCCAGGACAAAATATATTGAGGTACACTACCACTTTGTGAGAGAGAAGGTACTAGTAGGTGAGATTGACTTGGTGTATGTCAGCACACAGGATCAGATAGCTGACATCTTCACGAAGGCATTGGGTATAGAGAAGCTTCAAAAGTTTCGAAGCTTACTTGGAGTTACAGAGATGTAGTTGAGCTTGAGGGGGAGTGTTGAGAAGACAAGCTCAACACATGCGGACATTGATGATGGACCGCCTGGTTAGATGGGTCCACACGTCTACACTTAGCACGTCGGTGGTCATTATGACTCTCACATGGCCACTGACTCATCACTTACTATATTCAGGTTGTTACACCTATTTACAGCTGGCATAGTTATAGCGCCAATTGACTAGTGTAGTTTGTTATGCATTGTTTGACGTAGTAGGCCACTTTCCTTTTATATTGTATCTTATCTATACTTTGTGTACATTGTAAAGTGTGTGGAAAAAGAAGAAGAAATCAGCAAGAAAACGTTTTTGGCCTTCATCTCTCTTCTTATCTCTTGAGTGAGCTTCTCCCTGTGCATTCTGTGTGTATTTGACGTAGCATCTTGAGCAAGTCCCCCCACCACGCGATTTTTGACAAAAACTCTCTCTCCTTTTGCAATAGGATCACATCTCCCATACATGTCCACCAACACATATCCTATCATAGGATCATTTCCTAAGCGTGAGTTGCTAACCTTAGTATGTATTTCCTAATCTAGATATGATCTAGCTTGAGATCCTGACATACAACATCTTTAGCAAGTAGCTTGTCAAAAACATCCCTTCCTTCTACATTGGAGCCATATTTACTATGCATGCCTACCAAAGTGTTCCCCATGAATAAATGTTTATCCAACCCTCTATAAGTCAACTCACCATGTAAATCCTAGCTTGTTTCCAAAGCTCCACAATTCCACAAGATTTTAAGCAACAAGGAAAGGCCACATCATCATGAATTTGTCCATATGAGGTCAAAGCTTGTTCACCAATCCCATGTTCAAGATATCCTGAGATCAATGCAGTCCAAGAGATTGCATCTCAAATAGGAAGGTTATCAAATATTTCTTGTCCCAACTCAAGATCACCACATTTCATGTTCATGTAACAATTTGTTACCCACAAAGATCATGTTCATGTTCATGTAACAATTAACATGTAACAAAGATCATGTTCATGTTCATGTAACAATTAGCATGTAGTTCTCTGCCCTTCTCTATAGCTAGAACTATACAAAAGCTCTCAAGCTGCAAGGGTATGTGGTTGTATCTAGAGTCATGCTATCCTTCTACATCTATTGCAAATAGCTCAATGATTCTTCACCATGCCCATGGTCTATGAATTCTTTGATAAGGGCATTCCAACAAAGCACATTGCGAATAAGAAGCTTGAACATAACTGACTGCACATCTAGAGCAAGCCAGTTTACTGTGAATGTCTACCAATGTGTTGCCCACAAAGATATCACCTTCTAGTCTTCTTTTGGCTGCCTCAATATGTATTTTAAAACCATGTTTTGACACTTCCATGAATCGACAAATTTTCACACAACAAGTATAGGTAATGGAAATCAAAGATAGGCCTTCAAGTTGCATCTATTTACAATAATGTATAGTCTCCTCACCAAGTCCATGTTCATCATATAGTGTAATGCATGCATTCCATAATAGCCCGCCTTCCTAGATAGAAGCGCTTTCTCTTTTTGAACAAGCCACCTCCCTAACCATTGATCATGCTTGATGAAGCCTAATCAAAGTAGACCACATTTCTTGTAGAAGAAAGAACTGTGCATACTTGGTTGATTTTTAATTGGTATTTTTCAGGTCCTTCTTAGAACATGGACCAAAGCAGGTTTTCTCTTCGGTTGCCATTGAAACAAGCTATGCCTTGTGTTGATAGTATGGCAGAAGCTTGGTGGAGTTGATGCATGAATATTGGAATAATCCTTAAGGTTGAGTTAAATCGGTGATGCTAGCGCCAAGAGGATAGAGTTATCCCACTTGTTCATAATATTTTGATCATCAACAAACAACTAAACTAGCTGGGCCTTGTGCCCAACTATATAGGTAATGTTGCATCCCACTATTGGAAGTGTTGATGATGTCTACAAGTTAACTATGGGTGGTACACCAATAGCAGTGGCACTTGGCAAACAATGCTTCATCTAGATGAGTTGGTAGCATGTTTACCAAGATTGGGGCATTAGTGCAACTAGGCCATGTAATCCTTTTGGCTAGTCTATATCCTCTAGCTCCTATGCTATCACCACCTTTGTTTCTTTAGTGTATTACTTTGCATTAAAAATACTTCCATCTGCTACTTGTCTATTACAACTTATACTAAATGCTTGTAGTGCATGACCATCCAATATCATATTTTTCCCATAGCTGTCAAGATTGTGGGAGAGAAGGAAGGAGTCTCACTTGTAGCTTTCTTGCTTGCACAATGGAGGAATACACACAGAGGTGGAGGTTGAAAACAGTTTTTCTCTTCTTAGTTGTGTAAGCCAAAAAGAATCTCTTACAAAGAAATAGAAGAACCCTATATATGGGTCTCAAACCAAACTCAACTAACTAAGGTGGCATACTAACTGAGCCACGAACTAGAGTAGATAAGGATAGCTGTCATCTAGCTATTATTCATGGGCGGTGTACCAACCACATATGCAATTAACACGTCGGTGACATAAATGCACAACGGTCACCCTGGCATATCACGAGTGGAGCTCGATATCTCAACACTCCCCCTCGAGCTCAATCCCAATTCCTGCACACCAAGCAGGTCTCTGAACTTGCGCAGCTTCTCTGCGCCCAATGCCTTCGTAAATATGTCAGCTACCTGATCCTCTGTGCTGACATAAACTAGATCAATAAGACCTAGTAAAACCCTCTCCCGCACATAGTGATAATACACCTCAATGTGCTTTGTTCTAGCATGATAGACTGGGTTATTTGCCAAGTGTATACTGCTCATGTTGTCACAATAAATGACAACTGGCCCATCTGTAGGCTGATGCATATCATAAAGTAGCTTATGCAACCAAGCTGCCTCACATGCAGCCATTGCTGCATCCCTGTACTCAGCCTCTGTGCTCGATAAGGCAACTGTAGGCTGTTTCTTGCTGCTCCAAGTGACTGCAGCACTCCCAAAAGAGAACACATACCCACTGGTAGATCGTCTATCAGAAATACTACCAGCCCAATCAGCATCAGTGTATCCATACAACTGTATCTGAACCCCAGTCTCATAAAATAGTCCATACTGCAATGTGGACTTCACATACCTGAGTATGCGTCTAGCCGCATCCAAATGTGATTTCCTTGGAGCCTGCATAAACTGACTTACCAATCCAACAGCATAGCTCAAATCTGGTCTGGTAATAGTCATATAAATCAAACTTCCTACTATGCGTCTGTACATAGTAGGGTCTTCCAGAAGCTCACCTGCATCTGCGCTCAGCTTCACATTCTGCTCCAAAGGAACTGAAATAGGCTTACAGCCTGTCATCCCATATTTGGACAGCATGTCCAATCCATACTGCCTCTGCAAGAGCTGTATCCCACTTGGTGATCTAATCACCTCAATGCCCAAGAAATAATGCAGCTCTCCCAAATCCTTCATCTCAAACTTTTGCTTCAATAGCATTTTCACATGAAGGATATCTTCATCAGTGTCACCTGTCATAATCAAATCATCAACATAAATGACAAGCAGCATAATACCTTTCTCTGTTTTTCTCACATAAAGTGAGAAATCTGCCTTGGAAATCTGAAAGCCAATAGTGACAAGATACTGCCCTATCTTGTCAGACCATGCTCTAGGTGCTTGCTTCAAGCCATACAACGCTTTCTTCAACCTGCAAACAAACTCAGGATGAACAGCATGCACATAACCTGGTGGCTCCTCCATATAGACCTCTTCTTGCAAATCACCATGCAAGAAGGCATTCTTTACATCCATCTGATGTAAAGACCATCCCTTTGATGCAGCCATAGCAATGACTGCTCTTACGGTTGCCATCCTTGCAACCGGACTGAATGTTTCTTCATAGTCAATGCCATATGTTTGTGCATACCCCTTGACTACTAATCTTGCCTTGTATCTGTTTACAGAACCATCTGCATTGTGCTTTACCTTATAAACCCACTTACAGCCAATTGCATTCTTATCTTTAGGCAAAGGTACTAACTCCCATGTAGCATTTGCATCCAAGGCATCCATTTCTTCATCCATGGCTTTCTCCCATTTTTCTTTTCCCATGGCTTGCTCAAAAGAAGTGGGTTATGGTTCCTGTATCACTTTGACCATATATGCATAGTGAATGGCTGTAAATCCATCATATTTCAACCTATCCATAGGATACCTAGATCTCGTAGACCTGCGCAAAGTAGGTTCACTCCCAGGTGCTCTCAAAACATCCCTAGTCTTCCTTACTCCAGGTGTAACAATAGAAGGAATACCCAACTCATCATCAATGCTCTGTTCTGAGCCACTGGATTCACCATCCACATGAGAGTGACCTGCATTCACATCAAACATGGGCTGATCTACCTTCTCTTTTCCTTTTCGTGACACCTGCATACCACTATTTGCACTGCCTTGAGAATATTCTTCTGATCTCAATCTGCCTGTCCATGGCGAAGAATGTGAACCACTGCTAGAGGACGCTCCAGGTCCACTAATATTTTGTGACTGCTGCTGTGAATTCTGTGCAGCATTACTGTTTTGTGCATCTACATCATCAATCATATTTACTCGTTTATACCAGCTACTCATCTCATAAAAAACAACATCTCTGCTCATTGTAAACTTACTAGTAGAAGGGTTATAGCATCTATACCCTTTTTGCTGCAGAGAGTAACCAATAAAGATGCACTTCTCAGCTTTTGGATCCAACTTGGATCTCAACTCATCTGGCACATGTACATAGGCAATGCAACCAAAAATTTTCAAATGAGAAATATCTGGTTTCCTACCAGTATACCTCTCCTCTGGAGTCATCCCATGTATTGCTGCAGTGGGAGTCCTGTTCATTATGTAGACTGCTGTAGCAACTGCTTCAGCCCAGTAAAAATCTGGCAAGTCTTTTTCATTGAGCATGGCACGAGATACCTCTCCAATATGCCTGTTTTTTCTTTTTGCAATTCCATTTTGTTGTGGGGTATGACTGCATGAATATTGCTGCTTTATGCCATGCTCCTACAAGAACCTTGCAAACTCATTTGAGAGGTACTCTCCCCCTCCATCTGACCTTAGGCATTTTATTTGCAAACCTGTTTCTTTTTCAACCATAGCTTTAAGAGTTTTGAAATGCCCAAAAAATTCACTTTTCTTTTTCATAAAATACACCCAAACTTTTCTGCTATAGTCATCAATAAAAGTGACAAAATAATGACAGCCTCCAAGAGATGCAGCTTTAGTAGTCCACACATCAGAGTGGATTAATTCCAATGGCTTCTTACTCTCTTGAACATGTCTAGGAAATGGTTTCCTTGCCTGTTTTCCAAATTGACAAGCTTTACATATCTTATGCATTTCTACAACCTTGAATTTGGGCAATCCTGCAACAATATTTTGGGCCTGCATTGATTTAAGTCGCTGTACATTAACATGACCAATGCGTTTATGCCAGATATCAATATCTGCAACTACGCCGTCCCATGTGCAAACATTGCTGCACTCAATTCAGGCATGTCTGCATCCAATGTAAACATTCTGCCCTTCTTCTTTCCTTTTGCTGTCAAGCGACCTTTATTTTTCATATCCTCAACAAAGCATCCATGAGGATTAAATCTGACCTGCAAGCCCTGTTCAACCATTTGACCAACAGAAACTAGATTCTTGGTGATATTCGGGACATGAAATACATCGGACATGTATTTCTTTTTCCCATCCTGCATAGACAAAGGAATTTTTCCAATCTGCACAATAGGATGTGCAGTATCATCACCAGTCTCCATAAATCCTGGTTTTTCCATTTTCCTTGCATCCTCCATCAATTTTGCATGACCTGTCATGTCGTTTGATGCACTTGAGTCAACATACCATACA
This sequence comes from Lygodium microphyllum, assembly GCF_053477565.2. NCBI lineage: Eukaryota > Viridiplantae > Streptophyta > Polypodiopsida > Schizaeales > Lygodiaceae > Lygodium > Lygodium microphyllum. Next base: position 76,881,750 of record NC_141143.1, read on the forward strand.
TCGTTGCTTTCTTCTGCACTTGTCAGAGAATTGTACATGTGCTACACCATAAACAAATGCTCATTTCTGTCATCACCCTGTCTACTAGAAGATGCATAATTCCCTTGTTGCAATTTACCATTCATGATGTCATTCTGCTTTTTATAGCAGTCCTTAGCCATATTACCCATTTTACCACAGTAGTAGCATTCAACATTACTGTTTGCATTTTGCCCTCTTTGCCATCCACCACGACCTCTTTGGCTCCCCCTGCCTCTAGAGTTACCACGTCCTCCTCCATAGGACTGGTTTTCTTGAGTTTGCTGCATATTTTGATTTCTACCACGGCCTCCAGATCGGCCTCCTCTACCTCTGCCTCTACCTCTGCCAGCATTTGAGTAGAAGACAGCTTCTTTTGAAGTTTCTCCTGAAGAAGATGCACCACCATTTCTCTGCTCCTCAGAAATTAGAAGAGCAATCAACTCCTCAAAATCAGGAAATCTTTCACGAACTGAAATGGATGTCCGAAACTGTGCATAGTCCTTTCCTAGACCATTCAAGGTCATAGAAACTAAATCATCATCTTCCACTGGCGACCCAATGGAAGCAAGTGCATCTGCAATCTTCTTCACCTTCATGTGGTAGTCATTGATGCTCATATTTTCTCTTTGCACATTATGCAACTCTTGCTTGAGCTGCATTTTCCTGGCTTGCGTATTTGTGCTATACATTTTTGACAAAGTATCCCATACCTCCTTTGGCGTACTTGCATCCTGAATATGCACAATCATAGAGTCTTAAATATTGATAGACAGCCAGTACATAACTTTCCTGGCTCTCTCATGCCATGCTTTAAATGCCTGCTTTTGCTGTTGATTGGGAACATCAGGAAGAACTGGTTCTTCTTCATTTCCTGCAACAAATTCCCAATATCCTTTTCCCATAAGGAAATTCGTCATTCTAAACTTCCATGCTTGGAAGTTGTTCTTATCAAGCTTTTCAGTGACAATCTGTGAAAGAGAATCAGACGCCATTACAGAACATTGTAAAAAATTCTGTCACTGCAAAGAACACAACTTCAGCCTCACAAGGGCTAATCTGCAAAACTGACGAAAGTGGTATATGACCACACAGTCACTTCCTAGTAACGATTTTGCATCAACAGGCAATAGGGATGATTCTGTAACTCCCAATCTCTCTGCGCACAGGTATACGATGCAATTTCTACAGTAACTTTTCATCGACCTGTAGAAAAGTGGTCGCACAGCATAAAACTGGGCCTTTTCCTGAGTGCGTGCAGAAAACTTCCGCCTCCAAAACAGGCCCCGAAATGGCCTCAAATAAAAAAAAAAGGGTCGCCTAGAGCTAAAGCCCTATCCCACAGCATATACTGCCCTCTTGCTTCACGCGAAGGGTGTCTCAACCTGAGACAATGCACTCTTGCAATTTCCGGCTGTGCTACCTGCAGAGATCTGCTCCCAAAACAGAAAATGAAAGCAACACTGCTCCTCTTACCAGAACACCGCGAGCTTGGCTTGCTTTCTTGAGCTCCCTACCACGAACAAGGCTCTGATACCATGTCAAGATTATGGGAGAGAAGGAAGGAGTCTCACTTGTAGCTTTCTTGCTTGCACAATGGAGGAATACACACAGAGATGGAGGTTGAAAATAGTTTTTCTCTTCTTAGTTGTGTAAGCCAAAAAGAAGTCTCTTACAAAGAAATAGAAGAACCCTATATATGGGTCTCAAACCAAACTCAACTAACTAAGGTGGCATACTAACTGAGCCACGAACTAGAGTAGATAAGGATAGATGTCATCTAGCTATTATTCATGGGCGGTGTACCAACCGCATATGCAACTAACACGTCGGTGACATAAATGCACAACGGTCACCCTGGCATATCACGAGTGGAGCTCGATATCTCAACAATAGCTTGCTGTCACACAGTGACCATAGATGTGGGGCTTCTTGACCTCTTTAGTCTTAAAACTTGAGGAAAGACATACATTTGGTAGCTACTTCTTGAGAATAAGAGTGTGGGAGCTTTCGCTCAACCGTCAAGACCCACGGACCACTTATTGTTTCAAGCATTCCAAGCCGAGCACTAATGGCTACCTCTCACATAGCTAATGTGCCATCCATATCTACGGGTGTAGTGAGCTTACCTCCATGCCGATCGAGTTACCTCCTCTCCTGCCCACTCTGGTAGCTCCACGATCCAAGTGCAAGCTTCAAGCAAGCTCCATCCTAAAGCTTCATGCTCTAAGCTCCATCGCCGCAAGTAAGACAAGAGAAGAGAAGAGAAGATAAGAAGAGAGGATAAGATTGAGAGCTTCTCCTCCTCGATCCCTCACCCTCACACACTCACTCTTTCACACTCTCACACTCCCTCTCTCAAGCACAAGCTCAAGCAAGCAAGAAGAAGAAGAAGAGGAGAGCCACTTTTGGCCACACACAAGAATGAGCTTCTCATTCACTTTTCAACTTTATATACAAAACCCTAAATCCCTTTTGGGCGGTCATCCCCTTATCCCCTTTTTTACATGGCTGACCATGGCCTAGGCCCTTTTTCCCATTGTCCTTCTATCTTCCTAGCTTCCTTCCTACTGCCCATCTACCTTTACAAATTGTATGGGTGAGAGCCCGATGCTCTTTAAATTAAACCATGATGCGCTTGCGCTCTTTTAGAAAAGTATTGATTTGCGCTTTTTCTTGTGCGCCCTTTTCCTTTATTTAGGACTTTTTTGCATTTCTTGTGCTTCCATATTTTTCTTGGCGCGCCTTCGTCTTCCGTTTCATGTTTGGCTTGGCCTTTGCCTTCTGCTTTAGCTTTTTCAAAATTTTCACCTTGTTCATCTAACAGTTAACATTACCCCCCTCCTAGACGAGTGCTAGTCCCATGGCCCTCACCGTCGTAGGTAGCAAGCTTTAGCATGCACCGAAGACGTGGGTGGCAGGGACATTGGTGCTGTCATGGAGGAGTGTTGGTGGTGGTGTGGAGGAAGGTCATTGGGGGCACGTTGGTGGCCTACGTGGCTGGTGGTAAGGTTGTTGGAGTTGGTGGTAGGGTTGTTCTTTGTTGGGGATTCGATTCTTGGCGGGCCTGCAGAACGATAAAGGATAAGAATTCAGAGTTGGGTGTCGATGAAGAGCAAATGACACTGTTGTTGGAGTCTTCAATACCTGCAATTGAAAAACTCTCATAGGTGGTCTCTCCCCAGGGGTAGTACTAGTCTTCTCTATTGTGCACATGACATAGTGCAATTAGTTTGGGAGACATGTCGAACTCTAAGCAAGCTGAGAGTATTGTCTTGCACTTGAGGACCCAAATTGTGTATATACTTTGGTGCAGATATTATGTGAGGGCTCATGCATACTTAGATATTACATAGTTAGAAGACTGCGGGCTAGTTTCTCGTAACAATGTGAGGATGAAGGAAAGTTGTCCATGTTGAGAAGAAGTACACGTGAAGGTATATGAGACATCCTTTGCATTGTGACTGCACGACATAGCATAATTGAATACAGGGACACCACACTTTCTATAGCTGGAAGCTATTGGACTTGCTTGATGAGGATGGTGTACTTTTCATGGCCAATCGTGGGGTGCTTACCACAATTGATTGCAATGGTACTAAGGCAGAGTGCAAGAGGGAATTGTGCAAGTGGGTCAGGGTGACAGGTCTAACCGTAGGCGAGACAAGCTCCCTAGGTATGTCATGCCCTTGATGTGCCCTGAACAATTGTGGGTGATGCTAAAGGGCTAGGGGACTAGGGACGGAGCCAGTCGACCAAGGTCACTAGATATACCTAATTTGAGGACCCCTAGGTGCTGTGCTGTGATCGTGGGTGCTTCTTATCTTTTTGTTCGTTTCTTTTTCTTTTATTTTCTGTTTTCTTTTTTGTTTCTTTTTCTTGCGCTTTTTTCTTTCTTTCTTTCTTTCTCTTCTCTTTTCTCCTCTTTTTTTCTTTTTTGGACTTGCCTGAGTACAACCATTGCAATATGTTGAGGCTATCAGCCTTTCAATGGGTTGGAAAATGTCAAGCTTCGAAGGCTTAGGAAATGGATATTACAGTGACGATTGTGCCCTAGCCTTGTTGTTAGAGAAGCAATTGTTGAGAAGGGGAGATATACTTGAGATATTGCAAACCTCTTTGTGATACGCGATGTTGGTACAAGTGAGGTAACAATTGCCGTGAGCCAACTATAGAGCTTGACCCAGAAAGAGAGCGTAGCCCATGAATATGCTTTGGGCCATGCGATGTGGGCGGTCAGCAAGGGTGATTTTTGCTTTCGGCAACATGGCTTTGTCGCGGCTCTTTGTGGGGTTGATGGTCTTGCGGTGATCGGGCATTGAACCCTTTTGCACAAAGACCTATATCATCTTGCATCCACTTGTCACTTCATGAGAGTACATGCATGGTATATGCCGCAACTATAATAAACTAGTTCAACGCAAGGAGGCATCACTTATCTGAATTCCATGGTGTTGACTTAGATGCTTATCACTTGTGCGCTTGACTAGCTTTTTCTTTTGCTAAAGACGTGAAATATATTAAACGCAGATATGAAAAGTTTGTACAATTGGGGAACATGTCAATACTTAACCATTTAAAGACAAAAAGTCATGGCCAGGTAGCATTTGATAAGCCTTTTATACAACATGGGGCAACTCTATTTGTACGAGGCAGGGCGAGTCTGGGTGGTTGGGCGATTGAGGTTGTGCTGGTGAGGGGCTCTTGTGAGGCTGGGAGGGAAAAATGTCGGCTGGGACCCGGATGGTGTAGTCCGTGGCCACAACTGTTTCTAGAACGCTTTTAAACAATGCGTCAAATTCTTGCTTCTCTCGAGCTACCCTCTTCTCTTTCGAGCATTTGGTGCTCAAGCGTCTGGTAGGAGCCTGTACGGCTGGTGTTGCCACACCTTGTGTGCTCCCTTGAGCTTCTATTCCCCTGGCCTGGGGATCTTTTGGCCTACGTCTGGGCCGGTGTCACTTCGTTTCTTTGCATACCTTTTAAGGGTAGGTACGTAGTGTCTCGATGGAGGTGCTTTTGCTACATGCTCCCTTCGATGATGGATAGCATCCTTGCAAGCCAACTACACTGGGTGCTCCATGTTGGCTATTGTACGGGGACCTACAAAATGCGAACCAAGGATTAGGCCTCAAGGCAGGATAAAACTATTTGCATGGAAGGGATTATACAGTGGGTTATCAAGCACATATGATGAGGAGGGGAGAGGCATGCAGTGTTTGTTGTAGAGGGATGGCCCCCATGATGATGTTCATTTTGCCTCCAGCCATTAGCAGATATTGGCTTATGCTAAGTTGTGTGGACTGGTTGTCATGGAGTGGGGTAGGGCTCATCCTCGAAAGGATAGACCGGAAAGGGGGAAAGGTGTATAGAAAGGGACGGTACCCCGTCTACACCATCAGAGTTGTTGGTCAAGGCTTCCTATGGCGGTAATAAGGGTTGCATGCCCTTCACTTGGAGGTGGGAATGGTCACACGACTTTTAAATGTGTGATGAGAGGAGGACCTAAGGAGCTTAGCCTGTCAAACCCAACTCTTCTCTCTGTGCTTGACTATCATTGCTTGTGTGTGTTGATATTGTCTATACAGGGTCACACAAAAATCATTGTTTATTTATATACATATTTACGAATCCATGTCACTTCATGAGGATAAAAGCCAATTATAGAACCGCGGATTGTGCTGAAGTGTGGCACACGCATCTAGTACTTGTGGCAGCTTACTCAATACCGATAGATATTTTGCAACATCGAGTAGCATTGAACCTTGTCCGAGTCTACTAGCAACATGTAGCTCCTCCTCAGTGAGAACTTTATTAGCGAAAGAGTTCTCTTGCCTAGTTCCAACTAAGTTTGTACCCGAATGGCAGTTATCACTCGAAAGGAAGTTGGCGCCACATAGGTTGGGTCTCTTTGAGACTGCCATTTGGCCAATCGCTCTTTTGAGACTGTCATGATTTGGGCTCCTAGTTTGGCTATTGCAACACGGTTTTTCAAACCAACATTTCTCAAATTGACTTTGACCCTTCGATTGTGGCTTTAGTTGCTCTATCTCTAAGAGATTTGGTTGGTAGAGCACATCATTGAATGTTACAGTTAAGCGTAGTTCGTCAGCTTCCTCATCAGAGATGAGTCGCATGCGTTCATGTAGGAGCCTATCATAGTGCTCGTTAAGATGTTCTTGATCTTCCCAGGGTAGGGAAAATGGCAAGTATTCTCCAAGCTGCTCCTTAGGGAATGCGCCCATGTTCGCAAGGACATAGACATGTGTGAACACTTCTATGTTCAACGAGGGCTTGCTCGGTTGCTATCTCATGCAAGGTTCTAGGAGTTTGCCTAGGCTTTAGCATAGCTGGGGGCTGAGGCCTAGATGAGCAAGATTCGTCAACTCTAGGATTGCTTATGCTCTCGTGGATTGTGCGTTTTTCCTGAGGTTTTGCTGCTATTTTTTCATGGTTCTCCTTGGATGTGACTAGTATAGATTTGTCACCCTGTTGTGACAGCGTTGTATCCACTCTTGATTGGTCGATGCGAGTTCTATTGTCGGTGGATTGAGTGTTGAAAGCAATTGTTGATGGCAATGGCTACTTTGATTTTTCACAGCACACGAATGTGTCTGAGGTTTCACAGATATTAGGAGAAACATTAATGGATTCATTGGTGGATGGACTTGATGCTTTATTCCCCAGCTCTCTAGTGCCCTTGGGGTCCACAGCCACCTGTAGTTGCTGTTGTTTTTGCTGTTTTCTCCTCTTTTTCTTGGTCAGTAAAGGTTCATAACTTAATGACTCAAGACCCTGAACTAGGTCAGCCGTTGATGTGCTTGGTTGGGCCTCAACTTTCCCTTGCTCTAGGGTGTCCTCATGGGACATAGCCGTGGCCTGCTGAATAGCCTTGCTAGGTTGTGAGGGTGCAACTACCTCCCTTTTTGGAGAGTCTATCTCTTCCCTTCTATTTAACTCCTCCAGTCTAGGCTTTAGGCACTTTGGAAGTGCTGGAGTTGTTAATGAAGTTGGTTGCGACACCTCCTCCACAGGTAAACTACTAAAGACACGTTTCGCAAGGGGCATTGTCACGGCCAAGGGCTATGACTACTGTGTAGCAGCTAGTTTAGTGGACTTGCTACTATTGGTGGATTGCGGTGTCAAGTCCTAGGTCGATTGGAAGTGGTCGTGTCTTTTGTTGCCCTTTGAGCATCCACCTGTGTAGATTGAGCATGAGTTGATCTAGTCACATTAGGTTGCGCAATTATATCCTTGGGCCAAGAGCCATGGACGGTGTCATGTCCCACCTCTTGGACATTTGGAAGCTTAGATGGAGATAGAGATTGGGATTGAGTAGCCGCACTTGACGACTGTTGTGCTTCCTGTGTCCGTTTAGGGGAAGAGGGTGTAGGAGACTTGGGACTCCTAAGTGGCTTTGACACTGGCTGGGAGATTTGCTCGTGGGGGTTGTTAGATGATTTTGCTATTTGCTTTGTTGAGCATTTAACCTTGCCATGAGCAATGTTGTGCCTATGATACCTGCTATCCTCTTGGGGAATCAAAGGCTCCTTGGGCACTAGTGGCTTTTGCGTATCCTCAATGATTACATCTAATGTCTACTTGTCAAGCACGCTAGGCTGAGGATCTACCCTCCAATTGGTCCCGTTGGGTTTCTTGATTTCGACCATGAGGGGCTCGGTCACTCCATTGTTTTTGACTTGAGACTTGGTTTTTTGTTTAGATCTCCTCCTACGCTTCTTTGATCTTGATACGATCTGGCCTTCAGTCGACAAAGGAGGTTTAACAGGGGGTTTTGGTACCCAAATCCATCAATTACCTGCATAATACCCTTAAGCACGTAGCAACGCTTTGGATATCCATCACAACGTTGTATTGACTCTCCATCAATGCCTTCGTCTATAAGGCTTGGGCTTCTTTTGGGGTCTTCTACGATATTTGTAAGTCCAAAGGCTGTCCTTGGCATTGTCTCCTGACCTTCTTATTTCAGGCATGGCCTCACTCACTGGTTCTCGTTGTTCGACCTGTGCTTGTATTAACTCTTCCAACAAGTCCTTGCTCTCATCAGCAGGCTTGATTGTTATGTTAGCACCTTGCTTGCCTTTCCCTCGAGGTTCGATGAGGTCACCCTTGCTAAAGGTTGTGACTATCCTTACACCCAGTAGTGTTAGGTGTATCCTCTATGCTACATAGTCAGCCTCACACTTGGTCGCCCTTTTGAAGGGTCTTCCAAGGAGGGTTCCCTTCTCACAATTAGCACTATTTGGATGAATATGAAATATGATAGGCAAGCTTTCAGTTTCAATTGTCGCAAGGATTTTGCACTTCCCTATGAGTGCTTGTGGGTGTCCCTCATAAGGGCTAAGAGTTGCATTAGTCGATGTGAGCTCTGGTTGGCCTAGTAGGGTCCATGATTCATAGATCAAGATATTAAAATCTGCTCCTCCATCAATCAGAGCATCGATAGTATGCTCTCTTTTCACGGTGAATTTGACCCTAAGATAAGCAGGTGGTACTATGTCTTCATCTTCCGGGTCTTGGCTTGTAAATTTAAGCCTTCTGACAAATGCCCTTGAGTCCCCAACTGCATGACCAAATATGGATTCTCCACTGGTGCCTTGGATCGTCAGTGTAGTGCTATTCAAGGAGCATCTATTGTCAAGACTGTCATATTTAGTCATTCTCGCTATTGTAGCTTGATGTTGTTGCTTTCCGCTTTGACTAGAGGCAGTCTGAATGCAACACGTATGTGTTTTTGCAGTGTGGCCTTTTTGCCCTTGTTGGCTAGATGGGCCCATTGAGGTTCTAGGGTCTTTGTTTGTCTCTATTCGGGTACGGGCTTTTGGTTGCTCTTTTGCAAGTGAGAATCCATGCTCGTGTAGAGCCATTGCTACACTAGGGTTTGTTTTGGAGGACTTGTCATGGCACACGTTTTCTCCCTAACCTACTCGAGGGAGATGTGAAGGGGGCAGAGCCCCCTCTGTGGGGGTCCGCGGGGGGGGGGGGAGGGCAGTCTCCCCTGGCCCGCAGGGCCATTGTGGTAAATTCCATACGTGATTTGAAAGACCGTTTATAGCCAAATTGTAAACTACTTGCTCTAAGTTTCAGCCCAGTGATCGATCTACGATATGGTTTTGGCTCTATATGGTCTCTCGGTCAATTTCACTGCCTTCAGGCTAAAATTTGAAAAAATCTAAATTCGGCCTGACAGGTCTGAATTGCAAGGGCCGAGTGCACGATTTGGCCCTGTCCGAGCGCCGAGTAGGAAGGGCCGAATGTGGCTGGTCCGAATGTCAAATTTGGCCAGTCCAAGTCTGGTTGTCCGAGGGCCGAGTGGCCGAGGGCTGAGTCGAGTGGGCCGAGGGCTGAGTGGGCCGAGGGTCAAGTCACGTGGGCCAAGCCAAGTGGGCTGAGTCGACAGGGCTGAGGGCCAAATTTCAAAGTTGGTCCGAATGATCAATTCGAACAGGCCGAGCGGTGGGTATCCGAGTTGAGTGGGCCGAGTCAAGTGGTCCGAGTGGTAGTGGGCCAAGGGCCGATTCTGGGACTTGGCGCAGAATCGGCGTCACTCAAACATGCCGAGCACGGCGTGTTTTTTGCCAGCGCAATGATAAATCGCCAAAATCACACGATTAAGGTCATGGCTTGTCATACACACCTCTAGATCAAAGCTATGGATTGAGGGGAAGAGTTGTATATACATGGAATAGCCAATAAACTCCAAAATGCACATCGGCAAACGAATCAAACCCTCATGCCCTGTTATGATAGTAGAAACCCTTATGCTTGTTTTTCTTCTTTTTCTTTGTTTTTTCCTACCCTAATGCACCCAAATCACAAAGCAAATAACTACCCTACTCCAACATGCTTTTCCAAATCTAAAAAACCAAAAACCTACTTGCTAAGGAGATCGAATACCTCTTCAAACTCCCTCGCTTCCTACCTATTTACCTCAAGCACCGGTTCGGGGGGAAAACCCTTACTTCGATGCTCAATTTGAAGCATGCAAGCGCTCAAGGCTTGAATTCGTTGGTCCTGGAAAAGGAACTCAAATGTGGGAGCTTTTGCTCAACCGCCAAGACCCACCGACCGCTTATTGTTTCAAGCGTTCCAAGCCGAGCACTAATGGCTACCTCTCACATAGCCAATGCGCCATCCATATCTATGGGTGTAGTGAGCTTACCTCCACGCCAAACGAGTTACCTCCTCTCCTGCACACTCCGGTAGCTCCACGATCCAAGTGTAAGCTTCAAGCAAGCTCCATCCTAAAGCTCCATGCTCCAAGCTCCATCGCCGCGAGTAAGATAAGAGAAGAGAAGAGAAGAGAAGAAGAGAGGAGAAGATGGAGAGCTTCTCCTCCTCGGTCCCTCACCCTCACACACTCACTCCCTCACACTCTCACACTCCCTCTCTCAAGCACAAGCTCAAGCAAGCAAGAAGAAGAAGAAGAAGAAGAAGAGGAGAGCCACTTTTGGCCACACACAAGAATGAGCTTCTCATTCACTTTTCAACTTTATATACAAAACCCTAAATCCCTTTTGGACGGTCATCCTGTTATCCCCTTTTTTACATGGCCGGTAGGCCCTTTTTCCCATTGCCCTTCTATCTTCCTAGCTTCCTTCCTACCGCCCATCTAGCTTTACAAATTGCACAGGTGAGAGCCCGGCGCTCTTTAAATTAAACCATAATGCACTTGCGCTCTTTTACAAAACTATTGATTCGCGCTTTTTCTTGTGCGCCCTTTTTCCTTATTTAGGTCTTTTCTACATTTCTTGTGCTTCCATAATTTTCTTGGCGCGCCTTCGTCTTCCGTTTCACTTTTGCCTTGGCCTTTGTCTTCTGCTTTAGCTTTTTCAGATTTTTCACCTCGTTCATCTAACGGTTAACAAAGAGAGATTTTGATGCTTATATTACAATGCAAGACCCACTTCTCATGAGTCATTGCAAGTGCTTGGAATTGAGTAGATGGGTTTTCAGATATCTATGATTGGATTTGGATCTTAAGCTAAAGTAGCTATTTGTATTATGCAGAGTCTAGTCCTCTCTCTAGAACAAAGAACAAAGCACAATGAGGACCATCAGTTATATTGCTAGCTGATGCATTACTTTAATTCATGTTTATTGCATCATGGAAGTACTCACCAAGACATGGATGATACAGGATATCCGCATGTGCCTCGATTTCAATCTATCAAGAAACATATTTCCAAGCTTAGTCTCCACTTAGTCTTTCCATAAAGAGAGGTCATTTGGAGTGGTAGCCTTGAGATTGATTCGCATAGGTAATGCTTGAAGGCCTAAAAGAAGTGGTAAGGCATGAAGAGGTTTTTCCATGTTGCCTCTCCTTCCTTCAGGATACCTCAAGTAGGCCTTTTCTCTATTTGCTTGCTCCTTTTTAGGGTAGTGGAATGAGATATACCCTAGATGGCCACACATCCAACATGCTATGAGATCATGGTTCTAACCTCCTCCTAGGGATCTACCTCTCCCTTTGCCCCCTAAAGCAATGACCAACAAAAGCCTAAAGTCCATTAGTATGGGATTATCCTCCTCGCTATAAGAGGCATAAGGGTTCATGTATGATTCTTCATCTAGTGGTTCCTCTACAAAGTGCACTGGAGTATCGCTTGGTGGATGGCTCACTATAGGTCCTTGTGGTCTAGTGATTCCTGTTGGGTTGATGTCAATCCTTGGGGGGACCGACTTTAAATCGTTAGATGTGGGTAAAGCCAAAGGGGTTCCTCTTCCAAAGTTAGACTGCCTAACTCTTGGATGATATACCTAAGCATAGGCATAATGTACTTGCCTTGATTACGTAATGAGTAACGTTTTAGTAGTTTCCTAGAGTTTACCTTCTAGCTGTCACCATCCTTACTCTAACCAGAATGATCAGATTTTGTCCTGGCTAGTTAACCCTAGGTCTACCCAGCAGGGGAAGCGTCCTATCGTTACCCACATCCGGAGGTATCCTTTGAGAGGCTTCTTGTCTGGAAGGAGCAACTGCCATTACCCTTGGTTCATGGAGTACAACGATTTTTTTCAATAGCAGACTAAGGATTTATGAGATCCCTCACAGTGCTCTAGCACAGTTGTCATACCTTTCCCCTAAGATAATTTATAGTTCGGGTTTTGAGACCAAACCCTAGGTAAGTCAGCGAATCAGCCCTTCCTAGAGTTTCTTCCTAGCCTTTGTTTTGGGGAAACCTCTCGGCTAACCAAGACCACCTTGCTATAGGACTGGATTCGTTGGGAATCCATCCACCTGCTTCCCTCTATGGACGTTCTTAGTTATCTAATTACCTACCACATTATGTGAAACATATAAAACAACTTCATTAATTAAAAATCCCTTTATGCACAGTTGTTCGTTTACGTAATTTACTCACGGACATATAATCAGAATAAAACAAATTCATTGATTATGTTCCATAATGTGTGTTCTCCCACCCATACAGAAGAAAAATTACAATTTTCCGTGCTGCCTCATCCCTCGCATTTGCATGTCACCAAGATCAAATCCACCTATAGCTAGCATTTATAGGGTCCCAAGTAGAACTCAGGCCATACATGGGACCAAGTAGTTCCCAAGTGCGTAAAGGATTTACTAGCCAAAGCCCCCTGGCACCTTTCCACCTCCTACTTAATATGATCCCTGTTGGGAGACCTCTCGCCATCGGTCCATGCTTCCGCGGTGGTAAAAACATCCCCTCTTGGTATGGGGATTCAACACCTATCCTTGGGGGAGGTATAGGGCTTCTCAATTTTTATATGTTCCAATACTTAATTTAATTAGGATCTAGAAAATTACAAACACGATTGATGTCTTCAAGCAATTATGACTTCAATCAATCATGCAACTTTCAAGTGATGATTAATCTAGTAGCAATCGATAGTTGAGTTTCACATAATGAACTCTTCCCCTTGGAATTTAACTAAGGGTATCTAGATTTTTGGATCTCTAACTTCCCTATCTTCAACTTAAAGATATTTTTGGTCTTTAAAATCTTCTATCAGAGCTTCTAGATTAAAACTATATCCTTGGCTAGTTTCTTCAGGGTTTCTTTCTTAGTATTTTCATCTTGAATTCACTAGTCTTCTTTTCTATGGGGTTAATCTTAAAATTCCTCATGATTTCTCTTGAGTTCTAGGTTTTTATAGTTCCCCTAACAGTTTCTAGCCTATAAGATGTTCTTATCTTATTCCTATTGAATTTGAATAGAAAAACATGTGGTATTGAAATTGGTAAAGGGTTGTTATCTACGCCCATGACTTCCTTAGTGACTCTCGTGTCTGCAAATCCAATTGTTGCTTCCACGTTAGTAGGGTCATTTTAGATTTTCACTTTTGAATTCTTTTTCTTCAGGGCCATGATGAAAATATGATTCGTAGAAGAAGAAGAACACGACAGTAATACCAGTTGGCAAGGGTGTAAGATTCTCGATGATGATGATGGTTATTGCGGGATTTGATGATGTAGGCCTCACGGATGGTTCTTCTTGTTTCATGGAAAGCAATACTTCTCTCTCACTCACCTTGGCAAGCAAGGGTAAGAACAAGGGTGGCTCTTTCTCTAGTATAGAGTAAGAGTGAGAGAATAGGTATGATCTCTCTCTCTCTCTAGTAGATGGAATGGGGATGAGAGTAGAGGTATGACTTCTAACCAGATTGATGGAATAGGATAGAGTTCTCCAATGTCTCCTCTCCTTGGATTAGAGTAGAAGAGGATGAGAGACATTCAGCGTATCCCCTTCCTTGGGTTGAATGGAATGATGCCTCTTCGTCTCATGGAATAGAGTCTCCTGCTTCTCAATCAGTGTCTCGTCCTTGTCAAGATGGCTCTTGTCTCTCTCTCTTGGTATGGAGCTAAATGTCTCCTCCTTCTCGATCACTGTCAAACCCAGGTTTTCCTTCTTAATTTTTATTTATATCGTTGTAATTCAATCATACAAGGTTAATTGTTAGAAATAGGATATATTTTGTCCTTGTTGTTCACGATGAAGGAACTTAGTCATTAATACATTTAATGGAACATGCAAAATAAATAAAGCATAAACGTATTTCTAGCAAATAGCTTTATGCATTGAAATGAATTATGAGCTAGATTATTACCCATTAAAATAGTATACTTCGGTTAAGTCTAAAGGTATAAAACTACATCTCGCACTATTAAACCCTATTCTTTTTGCAATGAATCATCATGGAAAGTGCAAATCATGAAATGACTCTTACGATGCATAAACTCTATGAAATTATCGTTGTTAACTGCATAAATTAGCAAGAAAAAGGTTGCTTATCTAGCATGAATTTTGTTCGCAAAGAAAAGGGAAGTTTAGTTGAAATTAACACCTCAAATCGATAAGTTAGGGTTACGCATAGACAACCAATCATGTGAAAGTAATCTCGAAATTATCTTCTAGAGTTAACCAAATTGATATAAACTTAAAAATACATGTGCTGTGAAATACCCGTTGTGGGAATGAGTTAAATTCCAAGAAACGCCTATACCTTAAATACTTGCCCACATTCCTTGAATGTAGGGTCAGTGAATCGTAATCGTAAAAGGAACTAGGGTTTGTCCCTGAGATTCTTACAAAAATGAAGCTAGGAAACCCTAGGTCTAACGACGTCAGCTTAAAGAACCTGAAATTGATTGTTTTGTGACTCCATTATCGCATAGTACGATGCAGCACTTGCACATCAAGTACGGAGTCATATGGTCTTGTGATTTAATCACAAAAAGAAAGGCCAAATTCTCGCAACGAGGATGGCGGATCCTTACGCAAGTTATCTTGCAAGAGGATGTATACTTTGATATCCTTCTTGAGTAAGGAAGATTAATTGGAGATTAAAGACTAGAAACTGAAGTACTCAATGAACTTTAAGGTTTGACCAAGTTGGGTTAATAGGGTATGCCCTAACCCAGGATATAGGGGATCTTCCCAAGTTGCAAGTCATCCCGGATCGAGTGCTAGATGCATTCGGAAGGAAGGATTCATTCCCTAGCAGTTTGCCAACAAAAACAATCAATGGAAATGTTTGTGCTTGCTACAGATTTTAGAGCACTGTTTGGCTTTGTTTGATCAATGAAATAAAAGATAAATGAATATCTATACTTTAGGTTGAAGGCCTGAAGGGAGAGGCAGCTTCAGTTACCCCCGACTGCATGCCTGACCCTAACCAAGGGGGTTGTTGACTGCGTTAGGAACATGGACCGAACCTGCCGCAAGAGGTCTCTCCGTTGAGTGCTTCTTGGAGCAGGAGGACGCTTAGGTGCCAGGGGGGCTCTGACCGTAAATCCCTCACCTTCTGGGTCCTGCACAAGAGGGTAACGTCACTCGGGATTGGATCTCGAGGCCCGCATACTAGTCTACGGGCGGAAACTTGGAATAGTGATCCCTGTGAATTGCTGGATAGCCTTCGGGCAGATTGTGGAAAAGCCTACGGGCTAGACTCTTTGTATTTCAAAGATAAATATGATAATCTGTTAATAAGGAACTCGTCTGATATTTTTTTTCTATGTCAAGTGATAAGATTACGTGAAGGAACCAATGCCTAACGGGTTAATTAAAGAAGTTGGTTATTACATGTCCAACTAATGTGTTAGGTAATTAAATAACTAAAACAACCCGAGGAAAGTGCGGAGGATGGGCCATAGGTCCGTCCTACGGATGGGTGGTCCCGGTTGGCCGGGAACTTTTCTCAAATCGCGATGAACAGTAGTAAGATCGTCAAAGAACTCGAACAACTAAAGCGTTGACCTAGAGCTAAGAGTGAACCCGATTTATATTGTTTTAGGGGAATGGAATGGGACTATGCCTTATGGCAGAGAGGTTGAGCTTTGCATCCCTCTCGTTTCCCATTCTCCTTGAACCAAGCACAGCGTGAATCCGCTTTGGACCGGGTGTTTCTGTGTAAAGTAGTTCGCTTGGGTCCGACACTAGTTGCTGTTAGGAAATGACCAATTGGAAAAACCCTAATTCAGGTCGATCCTAAGTGGGAACAATCGAAATACTTCCGCTACGTGGCAGACACGGAAAGCCCTAGATCGATAACCCCGTAACATTCCATGGGAGTGCGGGGCGAAGCTTTCTAGACATCCTTTCCAATGGACTGCTAATACGTGTCCTGAAAATACAAGTGGACACGTTACACTAGGGTGTAGAATGGTTGAAATTCCTCTTGTAACAAACCTTTAATAACCTGTATAATCCTTGTGGTTGATCAATGGAGTCCCAAACAATTCTATTGAGTTGAGATCTTTATGTCTTCAAGAACTTCACTTGTGTACCTATGGTGAGGGAATGGCATGACAAGCTCCCTGCATGAGCTCCAAATCATTGGGAGGTGGGAAAAGTTCCCCCAGGTCAGTTGGTTGCACCCCTTTGGGATCTTTAATAGTAGGGGGGGGAAGGGTCCCCTCTCTATTGTCCCACTATCTCCCTTGGCATCCATTTTTTTTCTTGGTGGAAATATCAACATGCTAGTAGCATTCTAATTAATCAATGAAGGATGAAATGCATAATTGAAAATTTCCTTCAGCCTTCAAATATATGCATAATTGATGAGTGAAAATTTGAAATGAAGAAATGAGTATTGGCTAAGGGTCTTACCAATGCATTTTAGTGACTTAATAATTGTTAGTACTTACCCTTTACAAAATTTCAATCTTGGGCAAAGAAAATTAGACAATCAAATCAAGGTTATGCATGGAGACATTATAAATGATACCCATGATGAAATAACATCAAAATGAATGCTGAAATTCAATGCAACAAGATTTGATCGATGAGAAGAGCACTATTCTCTAGTCTATTGATCAATTCAGAAAATTAATTGACCAATAATCTCCCAACCAACAAGTGAAAAGGCTTAAAGTAAGTGAATATTTAGAGATTTTAGAGATTAAGCATGTAAAATATCTTGATCAAGCTTAAAGAAGATGATTAATACAAGCTATTGGGTTTGAATCACACCTATGCTCATAGAGGAGTATCGGTGATCTGTGGTAGGACAATGGGGCACTTTTTACTCTTCTTAAGAGAATGGTTTTCCCCCAATTATATTATCTTCTATTTGATGTGATTATGTTACATAGTTCGGTCACTTATTGTGTTTTACACCTTTTGGGTGTGAGCGTACATTAATAACCCTAAGGTTTAAAGGTTGCACTTTTGTACTTTCACTTATATTCTTGGAAATTGCATTGGGAGTCTTGCTATTTCTTCACTCTCTCACTCTTCACTATCAACGGTGTACTCTTAGTTGATCTTTGATCCTCCATATCTCTCACATTTGTTATCAAAGCTCATCATAGTCTAGCTCAGCCTCTGTAGGCTCATCACCCTAGGCTCGTCAACTCCTACTCTCCCTGCCTCTTGTAAAAGGAGACATTTATCTATTTTTAATTCAAAATTTTGAATTTTAGTAAGGGGCTTCTTTTTTCCCGCTGAGCAATCTTATGTCTTGGATGTGACTTGAACATAGTTATTGTTGCAATGATTTCTTGGGAAGTGGGTTAGAAATTTTGGGGCTTTTGGGCTCGGGGAAGTTACTATATGTCTATTCTCTACATCATGTGCGTTCAATGCCTATTTATAAATATCCAATCTATGAATTTTTCTTGAATAAAGCATATAAAAGTGGTATTTTAAAAATACCTTTTTTTGAACCCACATGATGCACACATATATTCATGAGTACATTACTCGAGCTTTTGGGTTTGGCACATGTATTATAGGTTGAAATTGTACATTTTGGACAACAAAACTTTGGGGCTTTTGTATTTTTTGTGCTACCAACAAGCACTATTTGTGCATTCGACAGCATGTACATTGGACAATTTTGATAGAGTGTGATAAAGATTTGTTAATTATAGCATGGTGTATGCTATAATTTCTGAAAATTTCCAAATCTAGCTCTTGGTCTTGTGCTCTTTGAAATAATGACATTTACTATAGCCAATTAGGGATAGAGTGATGTATTCACATATATATCCAATGAGGATACATTGGATGGTAATAATTAGTATCTATGGTCTTTCATGATGAAGAATGTGCTGATTGCAAAAAGTCTGCAGGATTATGTTAGTAGTGAAGAGTTTGTCCTGGAGTCGTGGCTCCTTGGTTAAAGGCCTACTCCAGCTCACAGCCACTTCCCCAAAGATCAGCAACACAAAAGGCTTGAGACACATGGGATGCTCAAGCATTGTCACTAATTACATTGGCAGTGCAACAGTCTATAATCTTGCACATACGGTTTGCAGGTCCATCATGCGAAGCATGGCTTACACTTGAGTAGATATTTCCTGGAAAAAATGAGATATGCATCTCTTTCTTGTTGAAGAAAGAGCTTGAGAATCTGAAGATGGATAAAGACAATTCCATTTAGGATCATCTTAACAAAATTTAAGACTTACATGAGCAGTTAATGAATGTTGATGATTATTATTCATATGCATAGTCGATCTCTACCACTCTAAATTATTTGCCACCCTCTTATTTGGCCTTTCATATAGCCCTAAATCTCACCATGAGAATTTCTCCATAGCCACTTACCTTTCTAAAGTTGGTTAGTTTGCTCCTAGAAGAAGAGCAAGTGAGAAAGAATAGTGGAGTGGATTTTATAGCCTCTGAAGAACAAGCTTTTATGGCAAGGAAAAAGAGCAAGGGCAGCTAGTCAAAAAATGCTCCATAGAGTTTTGGAAGTTTAGATACTTCACAGAGCAATAAGAAATAGGGGACATGCAAGCCAATAAGGGAAATTGTCAGTATTGTAAGAAACCAGGTTATTGCATCACGAAATGTAAGAGCACAAGAAGCAAAATTAAAAGTCCAAAAGCAAAGTGCAAAAAGGAAAAATGCACATTTTAAATATAAAAGCAAACATTGCAGGAATAGTCGCGATAACCTTTCCATCATGTATTTGCTCTTCCCCTTGGGATCAGAAGCGGTTCCATGTAAAATTTACTTAACACACCCTTATTTTTCGACTAAGGCATATGTTAAGGTTTCAAACACTTTACAAGACATAAGTCCTATTAATCACTTACATTGATTGATAACCCATCCTTCTTCCCAACAAGTACAAAAACATTGGTCTTTCCTTCAAACTTAGGGTTTCCTAATCCCTTGAATTTTTCCCTTGCCTTTGAGGCATGGAGATGCTGTTTGCATTTAGCCCAACCCTGAATAGGATTGATAAACATAGTTGTTATCGGATGGATCTCAAGGCATCGTAGTTTTAATCCTAATGATTGTTGTTTGTACTAGTTATGCACAACTTCAAGATCCCAATAATGAACTAATAGTTTGTGATATTAACAAGACTTTAATGCAAGGTCAATTTGTGTACCATCAATACATGTTTCATATAGTCTTTCCCATGCATGCACCTTCTATGTGCATAACCCTTAAGTAACCTTATATGTTCTTTATGCACGTATGACTTTTTTGTGTAGCACTGGGATGCAAAGTATTTGAGTACATGGGTTTGTGTGAACCTCAATGTGCCATAAGCATAAATCTATGCAAGGTCATCTATGGTTGTGGAAAGAATTTACCTATGCTCCCTTATGAGTTCGTTAACTATCAAAAAATAAATTCAAGCTACTTGTTGAAATGGATTCATACATATGCATATGCCTCAATGAATAGAGGAGATGGCAATTAGTACCTGGATATTCGGATATGAATTATCCGTACCCGACATTGTAATCGTATTAACAATAACACCCTGGCCGGCGGCTCCATTGTTGGATGCGAGATTACCATTGGTGTGTGTCTCCCTCTGTTTGGGGGCCATACTTTCGGCTTGTGAATCTCTCTCTCTCTGTCTCTATCTCTTGTCAGAGAGATAGTATGCTAGGGTGACTCTTCTCGATTGCGATGGTAGTTAAACTCGTGGGATGATGGGGATTAAGCTCACGGGGAGATGAAGGTTAAAATCATAGGGAGATGAGGGTTAAACTTGCGAGGAGATGAGGATTAAAATTGTGGAGAGATGAGGATTAAAATTGTAGGGAGATAAGGGTTAAACTTGTGGGGAGATGAGGGTTAAACTCGCGGGGAGATGAGGAGAAGAGCAATGTGTGTGGTCACCCTCCAATGAGGGGAAGGGAAGGGGATTCTTGAGAGACTCTCTCTCTCTCTCTCTCTCTCTCTCTCTCTCTCTCCTTCTTCTTCTTCTTCTTCTTCTTCTTCTTCTTCTTCTTCTTCTCTCTCTCCCTCTCCCTCTCTCTCTCTCTCTCTCTCTCTCTTCTTCTTCTTCTTCTTCTTTTCTTCTTCTCTTCTTCTTCTCTTCTTCTCTCTCTCTCTCTCTCTCTTTCTCTCTCTCTCTTCTCTCCTCTCTCTTTCTCTCCCTCCCTCTCTCTCTCTCCCTCCCTCCCTCCCTCCCTCTCTCTCTCTCTCTCTCCTCACCTCTCCCTTCCTTTCCCTCTCCCTTCCTTTCTCTCTCTCTTCCTCTCTCTCTCTCTCTCTCTCTCTCTCTCTCTCTCTCTCTCTCTCTCTCTCTCTCTAAACAGTAGAGGGGGGAGAAGTGGTATCGCCTGTCCCTCTTTATTACGATGGGGGGTTGGGGGGGGGGGGGGAGGGGGGATTTTATAGGTGGTAAGGGGGGTATTATTGGGGGGGACGTGGAGTAGTGGTGGTCTCCCCCCACCCACCACCTATCATCCTGCATAGTGCTGTGGAGAGGGGTAGCAGGCCCGTGGCCTCCCCCTCATCGACGTTGTCATCATCGCCTCCTTCCTCGTCAGCTTCATCCACGCCATTTCCCCCACGTCGACAACTCCTCTTCGTCATTTCCCCCCACCTGCCACCTATCGGCGATGATAGGGGGAGGGAATTAAAAAAATTTTGGGATTATTTTTATTAGTTGGGGAGGGGTTCCTTTGTGGATTGCAGGGATATTACATCCTCTCCCCCTCAGAGAACTCGAGATGTCCTCATCTTGAAAAAAACTGGGGAAGATAAGCATTAATGGGGCTTAAGGCTTGTGGGTTAGGATCCACCACGCTTCCGTTGCACTACTCCGATCACTCATAAGCCATGTGGTCTTTTGAAACAACACCTTATTGTATTAGGTCTATCCAAGTTTGGATTACAAGAGAAGAGTTTATTGTAGTTACATCTCATGAATATCCTCTAGGTTTTTCCTAAGTATCTGGTATATTTTGGATCAGTGGAGCTTGTACAAATTCATTCCTTGTAAGTTTGACATTCCATTTTGAAATGACCTAAATCCCTGCTGCAATAAAAACAACATGGAGCTTTATCACTTGTGGTCACAAGATTCCTGGTTGTCCTTAGCATGATTTTCTTCTTTAGGCTAAATTTCCCTAGGATCCTTTTTAGCAGACTGAAGTGGTCCTTTATTACAGAAACTTTGTTTCTGAATTGTCCTCTTTTTAGATTTGGACTGAGGTCCATGGTCAATCGGATTTGCTTGTAATATTAAAGAATACTCCTAAGCTTTGACATTGTGGTAAGACCCAATCTATATTTGTCGAGAAGAACACTTAAGGAAAATTCATTACAAGTTATAACTGCCATTCCTTGCTAGAGTATCTCTAATCATTGTCCTCTTTTTAGATTTGGACTGAGGTCCATGGTCAATCGGCTTTGCTTGTAATATTAAAGAATACTCCTAAGCTTTGACATTGTGGTACGACCCAATCTATATTAGTCGAGAAGAACACTTAAGGAAAATTCATTGCAAGTTATAACTGCCATCCCTTGCTAGAGTATCTCTAATCATTTGCAAGTTCTAGGCTCAAAATAGATGCAACTCATATTATTCGGGTTAACTGTAGTTACAAGAGTAAGATATGTCTATGAACCATACATTAATCAATCATGTAGCATTACGAAGTTTTGCTCTGATACCAATTGTATCGTGCCTGCCTATCAATTGTCCAAGCACATTTTAGTGGCCCATCGAGAAATAAATCTAAGCATCACTGCCCGACACTCCCATGGAATATTCTGAGGTTTGTGGCTTATGGTTTCCCGAGCCCGCCTTGCAATGAAACATTTGCAGCCAAACCCACTAGGATCAACCTAAAATCTAGGTCTCTAGCAGTCAAGGTCTCCTGACAGCATTCTAGCGTCGGGTCTTGAACATCCGACTTTATGTAGAGATACCCAAGACGAAGCAAACCCATACCGCACTTGGTTCAAGGAGAATGGGAAATGAGAGGGATGTTCTACTCGACCTCTCTGCCCATAGGGCATAGTCCCATTGTCTTGGGATGTATTTTGCACTGCCTTATGTGCTTCTACGACTACTCTGAAGCTACCATTGCCTTATGTGCTTCTACCACTACTCTGAAGCTATTTGATGTTGAGAGCTCTCTTCTGCAGGAAGAGATAAGCTATAAGAATTTGGATGCCTCTCATGTGTCTCATGCTTTGACAGTTAGAGGCCAACATGATGGAAAAAAAATAGAAACATTCATTGCTAGCAACTCTTAAGAGACAATCTCATACCTATGGTAGGAAATTCATGCAGTGCCCTGCCCTATAGCAAGATTTCAAATGCTTTTCCAAGTCTGTTTTGACTTTAGAATTTGTGTTGACAAATTCTAATCAATGTCCAACAATTCATACAGACTACTAATATTTATTTAATTTTGTAATACTGATAGTTCTGAAAATGGTAGTATGGGCAGCACTAAGCGTAGAGAGAAGGCAATGTATAATGGAGATGTGCATCAACAAGCACATGAAGAAGAAGATGCTCATTTTATTCCAAGCTGTCATTATTCACAAACGCATTGGGCTCGTGCTACAGCAGAGACAATTGTTAAAGTGGGAGAAAGAGAGACACCATGGTAATGACTGTGGACGGGATTCATAGAGATCTCAGTCCAAGTCATGTGGCAAGTCGCATAGTAAGTCTTGTGGGAAAATGCAAATCTGACTTGTCATCATTTTGGAAAGAAAGGCCACATAAGGCCACAATGTCATGAATTGCGCAATGAAAAGCACAAAGACAAGGGGAAAGATAAAGTGCAGGAAAATTCTTCTGATCGCAGCATAGTACCTGCTAAGTCAAGTGTTAAAATTGAAGAGATCAATGTTATGTAGCTCGAGGATAGTGATGGGGATTATATCATTGCAACAACTTCATCTAGTGCTTTTCGCAGAAGACAGAGATACACTCTATGTATCCACATTGTTGCCTCTTGGACTTAGGTGTGTCCTTTTATGTGACTCCTTGCCAAGAGTGGTTCCATTCATACCATTCCATTTCGGGTTCTGTGCGCTTGGGTAATGACAGGTCTCTTGAGATTGTTGGCATTGGTGATGTTAGGCTGCAGTTTCCTTTTGGTAGTAGTTTTGTTATGCATGATGTACATCATGTACCTGCATTGACATGCTGTGTCATGCCCATTGGATAGCTTGATGATGTAGGATATCATGTATCCTTTGTAGACTCTGTATGTGGAAGATTACTCGTGGGGCAGTCTTGTGCTTGCGAGAGGTGCCAAGGGTGGTAGCCTCTACCCCTTAGTTGTTTTTGGATTTACAATTGATCATGTTTTGTCTGTAGGGTATTTACCTCATGTATCTCTTTGGCATGCCCATTTGGGGTACATGTTTGTTAAGGAAATGAAAATGCCTTATTGTTTTCAGCACTTACCACCCTTTGACTATTCTCATTTTGATTCTTGTGATCATTGTCTTTATTGCAAGCGGACTAGGTCTATGTATAAGAAGTTTGGTATGTCACACATGAGTGAGCCCTTAGCTTTGGCTCATTCTAATGTTTGTGGGCCCATGCCTTGTCAGTTATCCCATAAAGCAAAAGTCCGATGTATTGGCAGTTTTTTAGAGATGGCTTTCTTTGGTAGAAAACTAGTCTGTTGGGCATAGGATGAAATGCCTATGGATAGATAATGGAGGTGAGTATGTCTCATGTACTTTTGAGCAGTTATATGTGATGAGAGGGATATCAAGCATCAGTTGACCGCTCCTTATACCCCTCCCCAGAATGGTAGGGTTGAGCGGATGAATAGGGCCATCAAGGAGAGGGTTCACAGTATGCTTAGCCATGCAGGCCTATCCCAACACTTTCGGGTTGAGGCAGTTACGACTGCCATGCATATCATTAATAGATCACCCTATAGTGCCATTAATTTCCAGGTTGCAGAGGATATATGGACATGAAAGCCTCCCTCTTATGCGCATTTATGTGTCTTTGGATGTGAGGAATTTTGCCATGTGCCTAAGGAAAAGCGTAACAAGCTGGATCCTAAGAGTGTTAAATGCATGTTCCTTGTCTATGGAGATGCAGGAGAGATGGGTTATCGTCTATGGGATCTGTAGGCACAAAAAGTCATCTGCAACCACTATGATGTGGACTTCCATGAAGAAAAGATGGATAGGCAACATGAGAAGATAGTGGAGATACATAGGGTTATATTGTGCCTAATTACTTTGTAAGAGTTTGACTGTGAAACTAGAAGCCACCAAAGTTGCAATGAATCATTGAATGTCTTGTGGATTTTAGGGACCCAGAGGAAGTCTTGGTTGAAGGTAGTGACCTCGAGGATCTATTCAAAATTGATACTGCCTCCATTCTATCCTGATATGTTGTCATAATACACTATCTATCCACAGGAGACACGGCCTCCATTCCATCCTGATATACTGCCATAGCACAATATCTATCCATAGGAGAGGCTAGAGCTGCTTTGTCAAAGGTGGAAAAGAGGAAAACTAGACAGCAAGTCTTGAAATTTTCCTTGATTGCAAGAACACTGTATTGACAACGGGTTGATGATGTTTATTTCCGATGTGTCATGCTTGATGAGGTTTAGTTTATTTGGAAGAGTGTCGTGATTCTGCTTGTGGAGGACACTTTGTTGGACAATTGATTGCATAGAAAGCTGTGAGAGCTAGATATTGGTGGCCATCCATTTTCTAGGATGCATTTGAGTATGTTAAGAGATGTGACACATGTCAGAGACATGACAATAGGGAGAATAGGAAGTGCCCACTAACTCCTATCATGGGCTATACTACCATTCAAGAAGTGGGGCATTGATTTCGTTGGACCTATACATCCTTCATCAACTACACAAAAGTGTTATATCATTGTGGCAACAAACTATTTCACGAAGTGGTTTGAAGCTCACACTACAATGAAGGATAATGCCAAGGAGATGACTAGTTTTATTTTGGAGCAAATTGTTTGCCATTTTGGTCCAGCTAAGGAGCTTGTGTTGACTGTGGGGCACATTTTTTTAATAAAGTGAAAGAGTTTTTGATGGAAGCTCTGAAGATAAAACATAATAATACCATGCCTTACAACCCCCAAGTTAATGGGCAAGTAGAGAGTACCAATAAGTAGCTTGTGGGGACTTTATCCAAGACTATATCCAAAGGTAAGCGTGATTGGGATAAGAGTTGTATGTGGATATTTAGGCTTATAATACAACATTAAAAAGAGCTACATGCCACACCCCTTTTAAATTAGTGTATGTAAAAAAGTGTGTTTTACCTTTGGAGATTGAGCTGCCTACAATAAGGTTTGCTCTAAACCATTCTTTGGGTGAAGCAAAAGCATTGTAAGAAAGGCTAACTTCCCTTGCACATCTTGATGAGATTCGGTTACAAGCATTGTTACATCAGTAAGTAGGGACGAAGTGGATGAAAATTATTCATAACCTTTGGGCTAAGAAGTATAAATTTGCTAAGGGTCAATTGATCCTATATTATGATGCTTGTCGTGAGCTCTTCCTAGGCAAGTTGGAACCCAAATGGAATGGTCCTTACAAGATTGTTTGTATAGGAAAGAATGTCTCTACATCACTTTTAGCGGATTTGTAAGGGGTAGAGTTTAAAACTAAAATTAACTTCAGTAAAATAAACCCTATTATGTTTAGGGGATGACGTTGGACTTTGGTGCCTTTGCAGGTCCTTCAGGATCTAACTTAAACTTGCAGAGGAGGGAACCAAGACTATTAGATGGAGAAAGTCATTTCTTATCTTGAGCATCCATATTTAGAGCACTATTACCACAAGGCAAAGTGATCTAGTGGGGTAAGTATTATCACATTATTGAGTGGCAAGATGAAAGATCTTTCATGTGGGATATTTTAGAGCAGATTTTAAAGCGTAAAAGTGGCTTGAGAGCCTTAAAAGAGATGGTTTTGGTGAAAAATGGAATGATCATGGATCAAGGACTTGGAATTTTCCTAGATGCATTTCAATGTTGAAATCCAATGCAAGCGTCCCTTCATCGATTGGAGTCCATTTGACCCCCCATTTAATGGCCACAAGGTTTGGCATTACAAAGTAGCTATCTGATCTAGAAGCCAAAAAGCTAGTGACAAAGGCCACAATAATAGATTTCAATACCAGAAAGCCACCCTTCCAGTTGGATCATGAATCTAGAGTTATTTGCTCCTCTGTTTGGTCCAAAACCACTTGGGAATAATATGAACGCAAGAAAGTGAACCGGTTTTTTAAAAGTTTAAAGACTAATGTTGATCTAAAGAAGAAACTAATCAAGAAAATTGTCGAGATGGGAGGAGGGGGGTTTGCCAAATTTGGAAGTTTGCAATTGTTGGAATCATCCTTCCTCCTCTTGGGGCTGAGATACTACAATTCCATACTCTGATTTGCTCTAGACCACACGAGATTTAATGTAGTAAATGAAAAGTTTAGATTTCAATATTTCTCTCTCCTGTTTCTCTCTCACCATAAACCATGTTCACATGTGCTAAGAGGATGGAGAGGAATGGGTGCCAATTCATAACAAGATGCAAGGGATGGCATAAGGAAGTGTAAAGGAGGCATTCGCCAAGGGCTGTAAAAGACGATCACAGCGGCTTCTCATTTTTTAAATAGAATGTGTGCATATACGGATTATAAAGTAAGCATCTTTTGTAGAATTTTATAATGAATCTTTCATTTTTATTATGAAAAATGATTGAAAATGGTTGAATATACTTGAATATGTTTGAAATCATAGAATAATCAATAACTTGTAATAATTCACATAATGGGATTTAAAATTGTAAAACTTGCAATGTGAGATTTAATGGAAAATTTCTAATTCCATGGATTTTTACGGTTCAAATGGTGTTCCTATGGAGTTATATTGAATGTAATGCCGAATCACAATCCACATAAGCTTTATAAATTTTAAAATAAAAACTAGTAATTAATAGTAAAATAAATGATAAATTTATTAAACTTAGGATTTTGGATCAGAGAAAAATGAAAATTTTTAATTTAAGGTTGAAAAAAATTAGTGAAATCAAAGAAAGGTTTTTGAGCATATAATGGCTATAGAGCATAACATGCGTTTTGTAATGTCCCCATTACTTAGTTTATTTTAATGTGTGTATACATTCCAAAGAAAATTGATTTATGTTGCAAATTTTTAAAAAATAACCTAATTATGAAACTAACTCTCATTATGAAGATAATTGTTATTATTAATGAGGTATTATATGCCAATTCATGGAAGAAAGACTTGGGAAACCCTCCCAAGACTAGCTTATTAAAACTATGTTTGTAGTACAGAACAAGAAAAAAACTAGCCTAGTGGGTAGTCACTTGGCAGTTAAGTGCACTTGGGTGACGACACTATCGAGATGGGTGACCTCCCGAGAAGATTTTCCTACAACTAGTGGGAGCTTCTCACGCACAACCAATGGCACCAATGAAGCCTTCGTGGCCCATTGCCAAGTATGCCAAGGTCTATACCTTGGTCGTCGCCTTGGTCGTGAGCCTTGGAGTGATGCTGCTCGATGACAAGACGTGTGATGCTCGCCCATATATTTGTTAAATTTGTATCCTTGCGCTACGAAAATGGAGCCCCTCCCTGACGTTGTAAAAAATGCTAAAAGAAAGTGTTCCCTCCTTATCATCGATGACATCATAAAAAAAGCTAAAAAGCAAATGTCATCTTTTTATCCCCCCTCCTCTCCCCTTATTACTATATAAACAGAGGTAGGGCATCATGTCATAAACACACACATTAACACACAATGATCAGTGCAGAAGTCTCTCTACTGTTGAATTGACAAAGCTTTGCTACAATCAGCCCACTGAACTTCTCTCTCTCTGTCTCTCTCTTTCTCTCTCTCTCCACACCTACGCAGAAGCACTGCTTGAATCCATCACCTTCTTCCATGGCTCCAAAGAGACGTTGAGATGTTGAGCGAGATCACACTCAAAGAGTTCCCCAATGCAAGGAAGTAGTCACTACTGCTGAATCATAAGTGGAAGGTAACCCCGAATCCATTCAATCCAAAGGACCAGTTATTCCACAACAAACTGAGGTTGCAGCTATAACCCATAATCACGATGGATGATCGAATGGAGATAATCAGGTTAGTACATAAGAAAAGGATCACGATTAGTTAGAACTTACTTAGACTTGTAAAAGCATGCTAGTATTTTCAAATGCTTTTTAGGAAGGAACACAGAAATTGATGAAGGGGATAGATTCTATGCATCGCATTGACAACTGTGTTAAAATGTCTTATGGTTATGACTGATTTTGGATTTGTGAATGATGAGTTATGGCTCTTATGATTCCGGGCTTGCACAACCGGACATGTTGTGGATTCTGGTGGTCTGGGACATTGGAGTCCCCAACCCAATGCTCCCTTACACACTACGGAGTGTGAAAAAACTCACCTGCGGGTGGGGGTCCTACGCTCCCTAGGGAGGTAGGTATTTTTGGTTTTTGATCACTTGAGTACCTGAGAGGGCAAAGGGTTGAGTTTACAGTGCCCCTATTATGTAGGATGGCTTCGAAGGCTCAGGGAAGCTTAGAGGGGCTCTAAGCCAGTAAATTCCTTGTTGACTGCAGATACAGTGCGATCACATACAGCCCAAAGTTTGTGAGTCTGTGCAAATATGCACCCCCAATGACAACGTCTCAACAGATTGCAAGGTTTTGCCAAGGACTAAATCCACCTTTGAACACACCTTGAATCAATGAGACCAACGACTCTCAAAGATGGTCTTATGTGAGCACAACCTATGGCCAAGGAAATCGCTCAAAATGGCCAAAGGAACTGTCTAATAAACAACTATGAAAGGGGCTACGCAAACTATGATATCGACATGGCCAATGCCAGAGGGAATGGTAGAGCTAATGCAATCACCCAAGGGCCAAATCGGATAGGAATTAGGCACTCCTACCAATGCGGAAGGATTGGACACCCAAGGGAAAATTGTCCTAATCGTCCTCAAAATTCTAGCCCTAACCCGATTGGTGGAAGAGGCCAAGGGAATGGCAACAACAACCCAGGCCATGGATGTGGAAAAATAGTTGATGCTCAGGTAAATACCATGAGTGGATAGCCTGAGGAATGCACGTTAGGTGAAGAATTTGAAAGAGGATCCATTCATGCTACCATGGAAAAGAAAGGAGAGGACCACCAATGTTCAGTAATTCAATCTCTAGCTAGTTACAAGGGTACATCGTTTATAATATTAATTGATTGTGGTAGCACGCATTCCTTTCTTGCACCCAAGACAGTTAAAAGATTGCATGTAGAATCCAAGGGGACAAGGAAAATGATAGTAGAATTGGCTAGTGGGAAGGAAATCGCCTCAACCGAAACTATAGGGAAACTTCAATTTGAGTTAGATAGCCATATAACTGAAATAGAATTTTGAATCCTACCACTAGGATGCTACGATTGCATTCTAGGAATGGATTGGCTCAAGAAGAACAAAGCCCAGATTCTATGTGCTGAAGAGGAATTAATCTTTCAAGACTTGGAAGGAGAAACCGAAAAGGCATATGGGAAAGCTAGAAGAACTAGAGTCCTAGCCAAGGCAAGTCGACTTAGGAAGGGATTGAAGAAACGTCAACCAATATACATGATCCGGTTGAATAAGGCTGAAAACAATAATGAAGGCACTCTACCTTCCTGGATCAATGACTTTGAGGATGTCTTCCCAGAAGAACTGACTCAACTGTCTCCAAAGTGTGAGGTTGATCATGAAATAAAATTGATTCTTGGAGCCGACCCAGTGTCAAAACGACCGTACAAATTGTCTATTCCTGAAACTATTGAGCTTAAAGAACAACTGAGGTAATTGATAGAGCAAGGATTTATCCACCCAAGTAATTCACCTTGGGGAGCGCCTGTCCTCTTCCAGAAAAAGAAGGATAGAACACTTAAACTCTGCATTGAATTCAGAGGACTAAACCAAGTTACGATAAAAAACAAGTACCCCATACCCAGGATAGACAAACTTTTAGATTGCGTATATGGAGCCAAGGTTTTTTCCAAGATTGATCTAAGGCCTGGATACTATCAAATTCGAATCAAGGAACAAGATATTCCAAAGACTGCCTTCAGCATTATGAATTTTTAGTCATGCCATTCGGATTGACTAATTCCTTAGCTACATTCATTCGTCTAATGCAAGACATATTTTGACCATATCTAGATGATTTTGTACTAATATTCTTTGATGATATAATAGTATACTCCAAATCAATAGAGAAACATGAAGGTCACTTAAAGATCGCCCTAGTCACACTTTGTGAAAATCAGCTCAATGCCAAGATGAGTAAATGGGTATTTCTCACTAATAGGATTTAATAACTTGGATACATTGTTTCCGTTAATGGAATCTTTGTAGACCCTACCAAAGTAAAAGATATCCTAGAATGGCCAATACCTAAGACAATAAAAGACTTTCGATGATTTTTGGGGCTGATAGGATGGTATTGAATCTTCATCAAGGATTATTCTCTCATTGCTACACCCTTGACAAATCTTTTGAAGAAAAATACAGTAATCCTTTGGACAATTGAGCATCAAGAAAGCTTTGATAAGCTTAAAGAAGTTGTAACAAATGCAACAACATCAAGCTACAACTGCGAGGATGACTAGACATGATAGTCCTAATGATAGATGCACCTTGAATGTCACTGCATAGAAAACCCAAGACATCAATAGAGAATCCATATCTAGTTGCGTAGTTGGCGATTCAAAGGCATCTATCAGAAGGCTTGAATTTATAAGCCAAGACCCAGAAGATATAGTACCGCCTGCTTATCTTAGGGTCAAACTCACCATAAAAAGAGAGCATAGTGTTGATTCTCTCATCAATAAAGGAGCATATTTTAATATCTTGAACTATGAAGCATGGACCCTACTAGGCCCTAAACTAAATGTATCAAGTTGTGACCCACCCCTCCTGCATATATAGCAAGAGGGGTACGCATAACATGTTATCTAACCAACCTATGGTCCAAGATAATAGTGATAGATGGGTCTCGGCCACTCTTCACATTACCCATATCAACCATCACCTGCCATATAATGCGTGGTCGGATAAAATTTCCCACAAATGACCAGGTCATGTCTCATTATCAATAACAACATCCAGACTAGGACCACAGTTGAAGAAGAGTTCCTCTTCACATAATAAAAATTTGCTAATGAATCTGCAAACTGATTCCAAGAACGTGGGATCAACTGAAGAGATACTCTTTCAAATTCATCAAGTAGGGTCATAGCAGTTCGATGATACATGCAAAGAATAGGATTTCAAATTGTGTATGTCTCAATTAGTTGATTTAAGATCAACTGGGAATCCCCTTTTACTAACAACCACTGAATACTACCTTTCGTGGTAATATTCAGTCCCATAATCAAAGCTTTATACTTCGCCATGTTGTTAGTGAATCCTACCCCAAGATATACAACTAATTTCATTGTAACTCTATGTCGGGGATCTCAAATAACTACTCCAATACTCCCTTTTTTATTAGGGCCCTTGGACTCTCCATCAAAGTATAATGTGTATGTCCATAATGGGTTTACACAGCCAACCATCAAGAACTTCTCTATTCGTAATTATGCTAGTCAAAATTCAACATGCTTAGAGGATGAATTGACAACTCCATCCCACCTTCTTCATTAAACTCAACAGGGATGCTTGTTAAAATTTGTAAACATTGATGGCATAAAACTTTAATTTCCCACACAAAGGTTCCATCTTCTTGCTCAATCACTTTGTATCCTTTGGTCCACCATATATCTTTTCCTAATGATATCTTTGCTCTAGATATGGGTGCTCCAAATAGGGAATTAACCACCCCATCAACCAGTTTAAGCTCTCCTGAAGGTCTTAGATCAACCCCAACATGGACCTGCAATGCATTTATCACGTTAGCATATTCAAAAATAATAAGGTTTAATCTTATTAAGTTTAACCTTATTTTTAAATGCCACTCCCTATAGATCAGCTAGTAAAGCCATGGGCTTATTTTTACCTATCCTAACTACCTTGTAAGGGCCATCCCATCTTGGTTCCAGCTTCCTTGGAAATAACTCCCTATGTGCATCATAATAAATAAC
Source organism: Lygodium microphyllum (assembly GCF_053477565.2). Lineage (NCBI taxonomy): Eukaryota > Viridiplantae > Streptophyta > Polypodiopsida > Schizaeales > Lygodiaceae > Lygodium > Lygodium microphyllum. The sequence continues at coordinate 76,914,118 of NC_141143.1, forward strand.
TAACTGTCCTTTTTTAAATGTATATTTTTTACTTTTAGATCATGCAGCCGCTTCATCTGACGTTTAGCTACCTCCTGGTGCATCAAACTCTGCAATTTGAGCTCATCCAAGTGGGCCACTAGAGTCATAAAATGCTCAAATAGAGAATCTTCTTCACCCAAAGAATGATTGATTGCAAATCTTATGGTCGGCAACTCAATTGCTAAGGGCAAGTCACACTCCTCCCCATAAAATAATTTGAATGGGGTGTGGCCAGTGGCTCATTTAAACATTGTATTATATGCCCATATTGCCACATATAATTTCATATCCCAGTCCCGTTTATTTTTGGAGACTATCTTGGACAAGATACCCACAAGCTGGTTATTGGTACTTTCAACTTGTCCATTTGCTTGCGGATTATAGGGAGTCATCTTGTTATGATTAATTTTCCATGCTTTAGTCATGCTTTTAATCACTTTGTTTAAGAAATGGGTTTTGTGATCCGATACTATTTCCTTTGGCGGACCAAAACAACAGATGATTTTCTCAAGTAGAAAACTAGCAGTCTCTTTTGCATTGTCTTGCCTTGTCACTCGTGCTTCTGAACACTTTGTAAAGTAATCAGTTGCTACTATAATATACCTCTTCTGAGTAGTAGACAATGGGGTAATAGGACCCACAAAGTCAATGCCCCACTTCTCAAATGGAAGGATAGCCATAATCTGAGTGAGTGGTCACTTCCTATTCTCTTTATTGTTCTATCTTTGACATGTATCTCATCTCTTAACATACTCAAATGAGTCCTAGAAGATAGACGTCCACTAATATCCAGCTCTTAAAGCCTTCTGTGCCATCAACCACCCAGCAAAGTGCCCCCTATAAGCGGAGTCATAGCACTCCTCCAAGCATCACACATTGGCGATAGATATCATCAACCCCCTGTTGATATAGTGTTCATGCGAGATCAAGGGACATTTCAATGCCTACTGTTTAATTTTCTTTTCTCGTATTTTGATAGGGTATCTCCAATCTCTCCTGTAGATAGATAGTGCATTATAGCAGCATATTAGGAGGAATAGATGCCGTATCAATCTTAAATAAGTTTTCCATGTCACTTCCTTCAGCTAAGACCTCTTTTGGCTCTCCGAAATCCACAAGACACTCTACAATGCCCCCTATAGCTTTGGTGGCTTGCTCTTAATCTCATAATCAAATTCCTACAAAGTGATTAACCACTTTGCTAAATGATCATGCGGCTCTAACTTGTTCAGCAACAATCGAAGCCCTTGTGCCTTCATATAAAAAACCACCTTCTTATAAAGAATGTAGTGCCTGAACTTTTTGGTCTCAAATACCATCTCAAGGCACAAGTTTTCCATATAGGTGTAGTTAATTTTTGATATGCCTAACTTGCGACTAGCAAAGGCTATTGTATGGTACCATTTTTCCTCCCAAATTTGAGCCAAATAGTAGCTTATGCTATATATTGTTGTTGCTGAAAATATATAGAATACTTCACCCCTTTTAAGTGCTTTTAAAACACTTGCTTTGTCAAGCTCTTGCTTCACATCATCAAAAGATACTTTGCAAGCATTACTCCATACAAATTGACAGTTAAAGGACAATAGGTTTGTCAATGGCAACGTTCTTTCTACCAGGGCATTTATAAACCTTCGATAATACCCTATTGATGATAGAAAGCTATGCACTTCCTTTGGAGTTTGTGGTGGACTCATGGCAACTATGACCTTGATCTTTTTAGGGTCAATTGCAATCCCTACTCAACTAACCACATGGCCTAACAACAGCCCATAAAGCACCCCAAAGACGCACTTTCATGGGTTAAGAGCCATGCAAAATTGTATACAACGCTCAAAACACTTCTGCAAAATAAGCAACTACCTTTCTCTTATGGTGGCTACTCCCATGTCATCAATAAATACTTTCAACTCTTCTGGGGAGATGTCACCAAAGGTCTTTTTGACTTTTCTTTGCTACGAACCAGGTGCATTACATAAACCAAATGCCGTGACATGGCATGCAAAGGTACCAAAGAAAGTAATAAATATCATTTTAAGCTTATCTTGCTCAGCAATCACCATTTGGTTATACCCTGCAAAGCAATCCATGAATGAATATATTTTCCTACCCACTAATTGATCAAAAATTTGGTTAATTAATGGCAACAGGTAGTAGTCTTTAACAGTCTGCTTATTCAGCTTCTAAAGTCTACTCAAAGCCAGATTTGATTATTTTTCTTCTTTCTAATCACAACCGGTGAACACCATTCAGTATGCTAAACGAGGAACATCAAACCCGCTTTTCGCAACTTCTTTGGCTTCTCAAACAGCCCATCCCTGAGTTTGAAAGGCATGTGCCTTACTTTCTGCATACAGTATGCACAACAGACTAGGAGTTTACCTCTAAGTTCATCATAGCTCCAAGAAAAGATGTCGTAGTCCTCTTTTTCTTCTAAACTGAGCATGGAACCTAATTTGATTGGCCACGAATCGTTTGGTGTACCACGGTCCACTCAATCACGTCTGCATCTCTTATCCTATCGTGAGGCTCTATTGGCTCATTCAATGTTATCTGATAGATGTCTTCTGTAGTGGATCATTCTTTAGATCCATTACTCGATGATGTCTCACTACTAGATGGATCATCTACTGTTTCTAGTTCAATAGAGGATAAAGGAGCTCTCTCACTCTGAGGAGACTTAGGGTAAGTATCCACTATTACACGATTGGCACCTCTACTTAGAATCACTCGACTAGCGGGTATATTGACTTGACAGTTTGTTCGTAAAATCCATGGTCTGCTTAGCAGAACTCGATAGCTAGGATGTCATGCAAACCTTATCACCCTAAAGTCTAGATAGCATTTCACGCTTGCAACAGTAATGTGGACTTTAGTGATGCAACCTTTTGGTTGCCTTAGACTGTCATCAGCCATCCTAAGAAGTGTGGATTTTTGGCCTTCCTAAGAAGTCTGCCCCATCAGCCATCCTAAGAAGAGTTTAGTGTAGTGTGACCCCAAGAAGTGTGGAGCCGTCTTTTTGGATTTCTAAACCTAGCCTCTCCATCAAGTCTAAACTCATGATATTGACAGAGGATCTAGTGTCCACGATAGCATGCTCCACTAATATTCCATCCATGTATGTTGGAACCCTGGGACAATGCTTTTTAGCATGATCGAACCAATCTTCTCGTGCTCTACCCAAAGGTTCTACAATATACCCAATACGTAGGATTTTCTTGAATTCCTTGCATACTCCTGAAGACAGTTTAATCAATTGTAGGAGATTCATGTCTGGTTTAACTTTGCAAAGAGAACTTGCTAAATCAAAGTCATGGTAGTCTCTCCTTTGGTCTTTGAACCAACTTTGGTGCCTCTTTTTTAACTTTTTCCTTCTTTCTTGGCAGTTCTTTATCCTTCTTGGGATCAATTTTACTATCAACAGGCCTTAAAGATCCACCTTCCATATCAGGATTCAGGACTTGCTTTCCCCTAGCATCTTGCTTAGGGTTTCCCTCGATAGGTTTTACATTTCCTTTGTCACACTCCCTAGTATTTTGACCTCTTGTTATGGCTCATAGATTAGAAGTTTCAACGTCATTGACACGTACAACCTCAAGAAGGCTAACTCCACTGCCATGAGGCAACTCCTCTACCACAGCCTTTCCTCTTTGCAATATTTGTCTTGGTCCGGAGATTATTTCCTTGTGTGTGATGATTAACTAGACCTGATAGTTTACTTTCTTTTTGGAGAGAACTGATCTTACTCCAAAAAGTAGCATCTAAGTAGCCAGACTTCCTGCAAATATTACATTTGACATTTGGACAATTCCTAGGGAAATGTTGGCCACCACAACACTTGCAGCTGAATCTTGAGGGGGTACCCTCTTCAGGGCATCAACTCCCTATCAAATTTTGTTGCTTCTTAAGGAAATTTGACATTTGGACAATTCTTAGGGAAATGTTGGCCACCACACCACTTACAACTAAATCTTGAGGGGACACCCTCTTTAGGGCATCAACTCCCTATCAAATTTTGTTGCTTCTTAAGGAAATTGACATCCACAGCTATTTGTCTATACTGTTTGCTAATCATGTCAGTGTAGTGCTTCATCATCATATCCTTGACTTCACCAAGGACAATTGAGGCACTTGACTCATAGTCGCGATCATTTGTTTGTCGTCCCATCAGCTATTTGGCCACCACACCACTTACACCTGAATCTTGAGGGGGCACCCTCTTCAGGGCATCAACTCCCTATCAAATTTTATTGCTTCTTAAGGAAATTGACATCCACAGCTATTTGTCTATACTGTTTGCTAATCATGTCAGTGTAGTGCTTCATCATCATATCCTTGACTTTACCAAGGATAATTGAGGCACTTGACTCATAGCCGTGATCGTCTATTTATCCTCCCATCAGCTATTTGGCTACCACACCACTTACAGCTGAATCTTGAGGGGGCACCCTCTTTAGGGCATCAACTCCCTATCAAATTTTGTTGCTTCTTAAGGAAATTGACATCCACAGCTATTTGTCTATACTGTTTGCTAATCATGTCAGCGTAGTGCTTCATCATCATATCCTTGACTTCATCAAGGACAATTGAGGCACTTGACTCATACTCGCGATTGTTTGTTTGTTGTCCCATCAACCTAATCACTTGATATCGACTTTTCGTTTGACTTGGGATAACACTACACTAAAATCTTCTTAGGATGGCTGATGACAGACTTCTTAGGATTATTTGGAAGGTAAACGTTGGTGGATAGTCATCAGCCGTCCTAAGAAGTCCGCAAATTTTTGGCAGTCCATCTTGGGGTCCCGCACTGCCTGGCACCTCTAGAAGTCTCATTTGACATCTTGAGAAATTATGAAAATTTTCCAATCGTCGCTCGGTGGGTCTTTAAAGCACTTTTGGAGCCTGTCGGCTGCTTGCTGCTTAAAATTAACTTAATTGCCTATGCCGCCTTCGAGGAAGTTTATTTTTCCCTTGAAAGTTTGATTTTTTGGTAAATTTTAAGCACCTCTTGAGCTCAAAAATCAGCTCTCACTCAAAGAGACGAAGATTGGGAGTGATTCCCAGTCTTTCAAGTAATGTTTACATTAGCAATGCATTCTACAGTTTATGGATGCAGAATGCAAGTAATGCGGATTCTAGATTGCATCTACGATCCTTCTCCACTATACCGGAAAAGACGCTGGATGATAAGTAGTGGATATTGTTATATTGACACAAACCATCTTGCCTTCCTTCAGACCAATTTGAAGAGGATAAGATGGATGGAAAACCTTAAAGTCGTGAAGGTTTATTTATTCCATGAAGCCAGAGTGAATTCAACTTTATTCACTAGATGCTAGGAGGTTAAATTTAATCGATATATTTACGAGGAAGCAACAAAGTTTATCCTGGCAGACCGAATTATAGTTGTTGGTCGCTCTAAATGCCACAACTACGTCGAAGATGGACTTCTTGATCTTCCTTTAAAGTATCAAATTTTAGATATCCATTCTTCAAAGCTCGATTATTACGGATGTATCCAAAATAACCAGTTTCTGACACAACCCTCAAGGAAGTAGAAGATGATGCAGGTCTCACCTTGGAAACTGACATGGAGAGAGCAATAATTCATGCCTCTCTCAACAAGAAGGGACCAAATCGACGGTTCTTAGTGATTCAAACACCATCAACCTATAATGGTAAACCCTTTAAAATTTTGATTGATTGTGAGAGTACACATTCATTCATATCACCAAGGTGTGCTAGAAAACCAGGCATAGACATAATGCATGCACTTGGGTTGATAGTTGAGTTAGTTGATGGAAAAGAAGTATCCTCAACACAATAGACAAGTAAGATGGAGTTTAATTTGGGTGGCAATCAGATCAACATGCAATTCAGAGTAATGAAGCTAACTTATGTATGAGTGCATGTTAGGAATGGACTAGTTAATTCCCAATGACTCTCATATTCATTTTGAAAATGGCCAAGTCACATTCTTGAATCTTGTAGGACAACAAGTGACCACACAAGAAGCAGGGAAACCAAAGATTCAATTAGCGAAAGCTTCTCAAATCATTAAAGGTTTAAGAAAAGGCTCACTTATATACCTAATCAAATTAAGATTGAAAAGGATAAAGAAACCAAAGATGAACCATCGTGGCTTAGGGAATATGTTGACATATTTCTTGAAGAATTAACTAAACTTCTACCACAGAGTGAAATCGACCACGAAATCAAGGTAGTACTAGGAGTTGCACCAATTGCAAAGCGACCATATCGAATGTCCATTCTGGAAGTCATAGACCTAAAGGAATAAATCAAACGGCTCTTAGATTAGGGATACATTAGACTCAGTAACTCACCTTGGGGAGCTTTGGTGTTATTTCATAAAAAGAAGGATGGGACTCTTCGTCTCTGCATTGATTATCGAGGGCTAAATCGGGTAACAATCAAGAATAAGTATCCAATTCCAAGGATCAACAAGCTACTTGTATTGACTACAAGGAGCAAAGATTTTCTCCAAGATTGATCTTAGATTAGGGTATTACCAGATAAGAATCAAGCAAGAAGATATCCCAAAAACCGCTTTTAGCACAAGGTACGGTCATTACAAGTTTATCGTGATGTCATTTGGATTAACAAACGCCCATGCTACCTTCAACAGATTAATGCAAGATATATTTAGACCTTATCTTGATGATTTCTTCCTTGTATTCTTTGATGATCTTAACATATTCCAAGGATGAAGGAAGTCACGAGTCACAATTGTGGACAATTCTTGAGACAATGCAGACTCATAAGTTGTACGCTAAGAAAAAGAATTGTGCGTTATTCAATACGCAAATCGAGTATTTAGGGTTTATAGTTTCAAAAGAGGGAATTTCAGTAGATCTGGCTGAGGTCAACAAGGATGTACAAGATTGATTGCCTCCAACCACTATAAGCAAAGTTCGTAGCTTTTTGGGTTTAACAGGATGATATCGGGTCTTTATGAAGAATTATGCCTTGATTCTTGCACCCCTTACCAACCTAATCCAAGAAGTAGGTTGCCATTAAATGGACCCAATTTGAATAGGCTAGCTTTGACAAGCTCAAGCTAAGCTTAGTCGCGACCCGATTACTTTAAACCTATTTGCTGGTAAGACTTTGACCACCTCCTCATAGATGTAGCGAGTCTATTCTACCTGCGGCATCCGATGTGTAGGATCGAGTTCGCACGTGTCTCATGGAAGATGAATAACTTGATAATCTTCAAGTCCTCCAACCATTTTAGCCTCTTCAGATTGTTTTGAAGATAGGCAAGTCGATTGACATTTATGTAGCAGTAACCTGCAGTTCAAGGTCAACGCCTTTCCGCATACAATGGTGAAGGGTTGTAGAGCCGATCCAGGATCCTCCTCATGTCGGTTCTTCTACGATAACTTGAAGAATTCATAGCCATCCTAAACATGATATGAAACACAAGGAACGTGCTCCATGCCTCGTAGGTCTAGAAGCATCAATAATCCAGAAGTGAGTAAAAGAAAAAAGATTTTCCAGTGAAATATCACTTCACTCTTCCTAGTTATTCTTATCTTGATTGTTTTATTCGTTGATTGGCTCTGATACCAACTGTAATGTGCCCACCTACTACCAGTTGTCCATGCATATTTTTAGCGGTCCATTGAGAGATGAATCTACGAGATGGTGCTCGACACTCCCATGGAATATTATGGGGTTTGTCACCTAGGGTTTCTTGAGTCCGCCTCGTAATGAAACGTTCGCAACCAAACCCACTAGGATCGACCTAAATCCTTCTGGGTTTCTAATGGTCAAGTCATACTACAACCTTCTAGCATCGTCTGATCTACTTTGCGCAAAGTATCCAAGTCGAGACAAGCTCATATCGCACGTAGTTCAAGGAGAATGGGAAACAAGAGGGATGCATCGCTCGACCTCTCTACCCATAGGGTAAACTCCCATTCCGGTCCCCTAAAATGATATGAGCCAGGGTTCTACCCTACATTAACTAAGGTCAATACATCATCGCGATTTGAATGTTGAGAAGCCTCCCAGTTCTCTAGGACCTTGCCATAGGACGAACCCGTTAGGGGTTCCCACTCGCTTCCCTTGATAGCTTTATTTTTGTACTTACCTAAGGCACATTAGTGGTAACACATACAAGAAGCTTCCTTAATTAACCCGTTAGACACATGTTCCTAAGGCACATTAGTGGTAACACATACAAGAAGCTTCCTTAGTTAACCCGTTAGACACATGTTCCTAAGGCACATTAGTGGTAACACATACAAGAAGCTTCCTTAATTAACCCGTTAGACACATGTTCCTAAGGCACATTAGTGGTAACACATACAAGCATCTTCCTTGATAGCTTTATGTAATTTTAAGCATTGACACGAAAGTAGTTCAGACAAGTTCCTTGGAAGTAAACTTTATATTAACATTTCAACTGAGATACAAGTCTCGTCCAAAAAGGAAAAAATTTGTAATCCATGAGGATGCATCTTATTTTCTTCAAGTTTCTGCCCTTGCATTAGTAGCAAGGCCTCAAGAATACATCTCGAGTCATGTATATTGTTTGAGTAGGACCCAAAGGCAGAGAGAATTTATGGCCAAAGCCCCCTGGCATCCAAGAGTCCTCCTATCTTCAAACTAATCCAGGGAGAGAACTCTCGTGGCAGGTTTGGTCCATGTTCCCCTCACGGTTATTTAAAACCCCCTTGGATAGGGTTGGTGGCAAGCTTCTTCATGCGATGCCTTACAAGCTTCTGAGATACATTCTATGTATGCGCAGTGCTGGCTCTTGGATTCGGGTGTATCCTTTCATGTGACACCATGTAGAGATTGAATTATGCTTAACATAAATGCAAGCTAATTCTCTTTAATGGTTTATAAGATGCAATCGTCTTGCACAATCTTGTATATTTATATATATTGGTAATCTTAGATGCACTCACAAAATTTATGCCTACTAGTCAGTTTAGTATTGCAGACAACCCATAAATGCTTAATCAACTTGAAAGGTCATGCTTAATCGGGCTATTCTTTAAGGGGGGGATAGAGGTGGCACATGTGTGCCCCTCCCCCCATTGATTTCATCGTGAGCCTCGTGATGATCATCGCCAAATTTGTTAGCTCTGCATCTCGTACTTCATCTCATGCTTTATTTATCCTTCACATTCGTCGACTATTACTATGGATCCCCCTCCCTCCCCTAGCTAGCAGTGTCAATAGGGGGGAAGAGAAAAGAAAAAAATTGATTAAGTCTTAATTATTAAAAAGGGGGGCCGTCCTATGGGCCACGAAAATATTACAAATTACTTACTTTTGGTCCTATTCTAGTATGCCCGGATTTCTCTAGAGAGTTTACCATATAGTGTGATGCTAGTGGCTATGGCAAGCATAGGGGCTATTTTGCTACAAAACCATGGAGTTATTTCCTTTGAAAGCCATAATTTTACAAAATAAAGAGATGGATATGAATATCTATGACCTAGAGATGTTGGCTATTCTACATGCAATAAAGAAATGGCACCATTATTTGTATTGTAGTTGATTTAGAGTTTTGAAGTGATCACAGGGTCCTAAAGTACTTCCTTACTCAATCAAATCTTACCCCTAAGTAGTGTAAGTGGATAGCTACCTTGCAAAACGACGATTTTGACATCACTCATACAAGGGGCAAAGACAATGTAGTAGTTGATTCTCTATCTAGAATGTGGGCATGCCAGGTTTTAGATATGACTGAGTTACATGGTGACTGGATTGATGAATTATGGGAAGCCTTCTTTTGGATGATGAGCTCAACCATGTACCTCAAAAATTATACCAAGGTCTTATGGAGAAAAACTCACATTATTAGCTTAAACATGGCCTCATTTAGTTGAATGTGCCAAGATTGTTATTCCCTCTACTTCTTCTTTTAAGGTGAAAGTTAATGAGAAGTTACATTCTTTGCCCATAACTAGACACTTTGGAGTGTTTAAGACCTATGATAAAATCAAAAAGAGCATTCATTGGAAAGGATTGTGGAAAGATGTTAGGGATTGAATTATGAAATGTATGCCTTGTTCATAGAACAACGATAGTACCTATAAGCTAGGTGGTTTGTTGCAACCATTGACTATTTAAAAAGGCAAGTGGACACATATTACCATGGACTTCATTATTGGTCTACCTATTATCAAAAAGCATTGAAATAGTATTTACGTGATCGTGGATAGACTTGCTAAGGTAGCCCATTTCATTCCTACCAAGACTCTGTGCATTGCTTTACAAGTGGCCAGTCAGTTCATGGAGTAGATCTTTAGATTACATGGATTATCACACACAATTGTGCATGATAGAGATACCAAGTTCATGAGTAGCTTATGGTAGGCAGTATTCAACTCCATAGGAACTAAATTGGCTCCTTCTACATCTATCATCCGCAAACTGATGAGATCAGACCACAGAAAGGGTTAATAAGTGTTGGAGACTTACTTTTGCCATTTCTATCATGATGTATAGGATGCTTGGAGTTCATGGTTATATTTAGTTGAGTTTGTCTATAATAACTCCACTCATGGTAGCATTTGAGTTTCACCCTTTGAGGCTATGTATGGCTACAAGGTACCCTTACCCACGGTTATTTTTAGTGAGAAGATTAACCCTCATGGAAAAGAGGAATTGGAAAGAATGCAAGTCCTTCTCCAATAATGTAAGATGAATCTTAGAAAATCTCAAGATCATATGAAGGTGTATGCTAATGAGAAGAGGGAACCTTTGGAGTTCCAGGAGAGAGAGTTAGTTCTCTTGAAAGTACCCAAGTCTTGATATTCTATTCTCAAGAGAATAGCTCTAGCAACAAACTTTCTCACAGTTTCTATCGGCCCACATGATCTTGAAGCGTGTATTAGAGACTTGAATGATTGATTAGAACTTTCCTCTTTCATTAAGATTCATAATGTATTGGTACTCTGATAGAAATAGTTGATGAGATGCCTCCTATGGATGAAGAAGGACTTATTCACTAGATTTCTGAGGAGATCATAGGTCAGCATGCAAAGAAACTTCACTCGCACTCCATCATTGCGTATTTGATTAACTGGAAGGGTTTACCACTTGATGAATCTTCTTGGAGGCCAAATTCCATTTTGGATGAGTTTCCCTACCTATGGAATGCATTGGTGGTTGAGACATAGTCATTTGCAAGCCAGTTGTACTCTAAACAGGGTCTCGATAGCAATTTGTTTAAGAACATATTTTATTATAACTAATTTTTTGAATCCATCCACCTATAGCTTCAATGTACTCTCCAATAGCTACGTTTTGATATGAGGCACACTCTATTTGGATATCTCTATTAGAAGTTATGGTAGTTTCTTCAGCATGTCCCGTTTTATATAGCAAACTCTCTACTCTTTACATAGGATATTTTTTGAAGATTTGAAGACATCTAGATTATGTATATGGCAGAGGCTTTCCTCTATTTCTTCATTTTACTAACTAACTCTTCACTATTTCATTCCCATTACATCTTTTGTATAATTGAAATCAAAGTAGTACTCTGTTTCATCCATCCTTCTTTGCTATTCTAACTTTGTTTTTGTGGGCAAAACCTTAGACAGGGATGGATTGTAAGAAGATGGGATTATATGTGTTATTGAGAGAGAGAATTATTAGTAATACCTTATCACACTTAAATAGGTACAAAAGGTGTGAGACATGTAATTATTAACATATTTTATCATAATACAATTATTATTTCTAATCTCACCTACTTGCACTCAGCTTTCATGGCTTCTCTCTCTTCCTTTCTATCTTTCTAGTATTTCTCTCTCCTCTTTTCTCTCTCTTTTGCTCTTCTTTGTCTCACCTCTCAATCCTCTCCTTGACAAGATAGAGTGTAGCACCCATCAACTTTAGTAACCCTACATTCCTCATCAACAAAAACAACTACTACCCTGCACTTCCATTCATCGAGTTCCATGCATCTCTAGGATTTGACACTTCCAAAAAGCACCATACCACATGGACAGAACATGCCATGGGATTGGCACTTGTCTAGCAAGGGAGGTTAAACCTTAGAGACGATAAGGTCCTTAAGGAAGTTTGATAGCTAGAATTGAGGAGAGCAAAAAGACCAGTTGAAAGTATTAGATTTCATTATTCAAAGGCATGTAAAATTTGAAGCTTAGTTTACTATTTTAGGCACCATTTGTATGTTATGTACACTTTATATTTTTTCTATTTGTTACTTCCATATGAAGTTATTTTTTTGCTAAAAATTAAGTGAGCATCAAGCTCAATCTTGTGGAAATTTCAAAATTACATGAGATTATATTAAAAAACCTACAAAAAAACTATGGATGTTGTAGACATCTTTATTTACTTTTACCCAAATGGTTTCCACAATGGCCAAAGTGGAATGGAAAAGGAAGAAACACTAGTCACAAAATGGTACCCAAACTAAAGTGAAATCATAATCCTAATGTATAAAATGTTTAAAATTGAGGGCTCATTGTTGTATGTGTAACTTTTGAGTCCATCACTTCTCTATCTTCCTATCTAGTTGCTTGTTCTTTCTATTGCTTGAGAGCAAGGGACAGTGTGAGGTTGAGTGAGGGACTTGGTGAGGGCAAAGCTCAACCTTCACTCCTTGCTTTCATATCTTGAGAGGGTATGAGGTTGAGTGAGATGAACTATGTGAGGGAGAGAGTGTGAGGAAGCAAGGCATTTGTTGAAAGAATTTGTTCTCCATCCTCTTCTTCTTCTTCCACTACAAGGGAGAGAAGCTATAACAGTGCTTTGTGATGATTATTTTTAGTGAGGCTATACTATGAAAAAAGAGAGTTGAAATATTTATCACACAATAAAACATTGTGAATGTCTTGACTATGAGAGAGAGAAAGAGACATACATACATACATACATACATACATACATACATACATACATACATACATACATACATACATACATACATACATACATATATATATATATATATATATATATATATATATATAGAGAGAGAGAGAGAGAGAGAGAGAGAGAGAGAGAGAATAAAGGAGGATCTTGAAGAGAAGGCCAAGGGGAGTGCCAAGGAAATCACAAAGAGGAAGAGCATTCATAGCTATAATTACCATTATCAAGTTCGTATACTTGAGAGAGGAAGATAGTAAGGGGAGAAAGAGAGTAAATAAAAGGCAGAGAGATCATGGGTAGGAGAGTAAGGAGGGAGATTGAGAGAGATAGACAAATAGAGACAAAGAGAGAGCTTAGAGAAACATGAGAGAGAGATGGGGGAGGAGAGGGAGATGTTGTCTCATTTATGAGAGTTTGATCATTTTATGAAAGAAAACCTAATAATAATTATTATTTTATTCAATTGACCAATTTGATTCATATTATTCTATACCCATATATTCAAATTCCCTCCTCTTAGGGTCAATTATTCATTTGCATACATCCATATGGAGAGAGGGAGCCAATGTCAATACCCACATAGTTGGTGACTCACATTGTTTGTATACTAATTCATGACTTGGTTGAGAGAGTTTTCATAAAATAAGAAATGTGTGTACAAAAAAGAAAAAAAGACATAGAACAAGAGAAACAAGCCTATCCAAAAGTGGTATTACTTTTTTTTCTATTTCTTTACTATGGAAGAATATAGAGTTTTATTTGATCATGTTTAAGGTTTTTTGTCCAAAGCTCATATGCTTATGTTTTTCTTTTTTCTTTGTCAAACTTTTAATTATTTTGTTGTGTCTATGAGTGCAAATGGAGGGATGTATTCTTGTTTATCTTATTGTAGGTGCCATTCTACTTTGTGGCATTGTGGCTTGTGTATTCAACAAAATATTACAAGCAAAGGTGGATTGTGCTCACTCCATGCACAATACACACATCATCACAAGGAGATTCAAATCCTTGTTTAGAACTAGTACTCCTTGGGGTGAGCCCCAAATGTGCCAATAAGCCATGCATTAGGATTTGGTAGCTTTGAATCCTCAAATCTTGTACATAAGCCAATGTTGGGCTTCTTATAAACTAATATTCTCGTTATAATGCAAAACAAAATGTTGTTTCATCAGAATTTTTGTTGCTCTTAAACTTTTTATTGTGTCAAAAGCAATTTTTATTGTGTTTATGTCTCGATACAAAATGAATTGTATTCATATAAATGCATAATATCGTATAATAATGGGCATAAAATAGTTATTTTGTATAGTTTTGAGTCAAATGAGGCTGGAAGGGTGGCAATTCCATAAAGCCCTATCACTAAAAAAACTAACAATCATCCCTATTAGTGTCAATAATTTTACTACAACCGTCATTATTTGAGTCACTAATATACTACAATCATCACTATTGGCATCACTATTAGCATCACTATTATTATCTTTATATAGTGATGCAAATAGTGACATGAATAGTAATACTTTTATGGTGATGCTAATAGCAATGATAAGGGATTTTTTAATAATAGACTATCAACATCACTAAACACCTTACTATGGGCCCAATATGTTGTATTATTATTATTATTATTCTTGACTTGACATTTTAGTGGCTGTGATGTGGGTTAGAAGAGGTGATATAGTCGTTTTGAGATCTACAATTGGATCATGAGACCACAAATGAGCCATTCATGCATTTTGAATTACAATGCAAAGAAGGTAAGTAGGTGAGTCTACTACACCCTCTTAATATCTTTACTTTTTTTCATTTATGAGGAATGATGGAGAAAGCTTAGATGGTTTGAAACCAACTAGGTGAGAGATAGTTGATATAGGTCAGTCAATTCTTGAAATTCTAGGAGTCTCTTTTCATGTCCCATTGTTATGCTCTCATTGATCCTAATAGATTAGCTCTTTAAATTACATGACTAAGAGACTCAATCCCATCAATCAAACTTGTCATGATAGTAGATATCTAAACTTGCTAGATCTTATAAGCCAAATCCAGAGATCAAGGTTTTAAGGTAGCAATGAAAATTAAAATGCTATAGGATAACTAAAATTCATGACCTTAATAATCAATCTAACAAAAAAGCATTGCCAAATTTTGTTTATCCACTTCAAAAGTGAAGCTAATATACTAGTCTATAAGTTGTGTGGAGCTTTTACTATGCATTTGGGCCCTAGCCACCACATTCTAGACTTATATGACAACTCTCTTGACCATATATCTTGGCATCTGGAGCAATTAGTTATGTCCTAAATCATGTGGTGGGGGGACTTTCTTGAACTACTATGCCGAAAACATATAAGACATACAAAAGGAAGCTCGGTTAAGAGCACAACAAGAGAGATGAAGGCCAAAATGTTTTCTTTCTCTTTTCTTTTTCCTTTTTTCTCTAAGAATACAATATACACAAAGTATAAATAAGATAAAATATATAGAAAAGTGGCCTACTAAGTCAAACAATACATAACTGACTATACTAATCAATTGGCACTATAATTATGCTAGCTATAGGTATGTGTAACAAACTAAATATAATAAGTGATAAGTCAATTGCCATGTGAGGTTCGTAAAAACTATTGATGTGCTAGATGTAGATATACAATCCTATCTAACTAGGTGGTCCATCATCAATATCTACATATATTAAGCTTGTCATCTCAACACTCCCCTCAAGCTCTATTACATCTCTGAAACTCCAAGTAAGCTTCAAAAATTTTTGAAGCTTCTTTGTATCCAATGCCTTTGTAAAAATATCATCTATCTAATCATCTATAGTGTTGACATATACCAAGCTGATCTCTCCTGCAAGTACTTCCTCTCTCACAAAATGGTAATGCATCTTAATGTGTTTTATCCTAGCATGGAACACTGGGTTCCTAGTCAGTTGTATATTGCTAGTGTTGTCACAATGAATGACAATTAGACCATCACTCTACACATCCAAATTACCCAATAGATTTTACAAAAATACCATATTAGGTAGATGCTACCATAGCAACACCTTTATACTCAACCTATGTACTCAATAAAGAAATTGTTGGTTACTTTTTGCAGTTGCAAGCAACTGCTACACTACCAAGGAATACCATGAATCTACTGGTATATCTTTTATCAAACTTTCTACTAGCCAATCTGCATCTATGTATCCAAACACCCATACATCCTTACCTATCTCATAAAGATGTCCATAATGTAAGTGGACTTCACATATCTTAATATGCATATGATTGCATCCAAATGAGGCTTCATAGGTTTATACATAAATTGACTCACAAGTCTAAGAGAATAGCTCAAGTATGTGGGCCTTGTGATAATCGTATAGATCAAACTCCTCCCTACTACTATCTTGTTGAACATAATAGAGTATGATATCTCATCCCCTACCTTAGCACTCAACTTTACATTTTTCTCCAATGGCATTGAAAGAGGTTGATGTGCCGTCATATCATTCTTGGATAATATATCCAAGCCATACTACCTTTGGGATAGCCATACACCATCTGTACATTTGATCACCTTAATACAAAGAAAGTACCTTAGCTCACCCAAATCCTTCATCTCAAACATTTGCTTCAAAAGGACCATAACATTAGCAACCCCAATGTCACTATCACTTATAATAATCAAGTAATCCATGTAGATAACTATGATGACCAAACCTTTATCACCGTTTCACACATAAAGTGAGTGACCATGCTCTAGATGCTTGTTTTAGCCCATAGAGCACCCTTTTTAACCTACACACATATGTGAGATGCTCTGCATCATTATAACCCATGGACTACTCCATATATACCTCTTTTTACAAATTAGTATGCAAGAAAGAGTTCTTCACATCCATTTATAGTAGAAATATCCAACCTTTGATTGCGACCAAAGCAATCACACTTAATAGTTGCCATCCCAGCAATTGGATTGAATGTCTCTTTATAATCTATGTCATACGTCTACACATAGCATTTTGCAACTAGCTTGGTCTTGTACCTACTAATAGAACCATTTGCATTATGCTTTATTTTATAGACATATTTACAACCAATAGCTTTCTTGCCCTTGGGTAATGGTACTAGATCCCAAGTATTATTGGTCTCTAATGCAGCTATCTCCTCATCCAATGCTAATAAAAGCATAGTGGTGAGTTACATAACCCTCAAAACCAAATATTGTAATAAGGTATCTCACCCTATTAGACTTATGTAACACTTGATTAATCAATGAAGCCTTTATACTACCATGTGCTCTTTGTAAACCTAGTGTCCTAATTGAAGGAATATCAAGCTTATCATCCAAGCTCTCTAAGCCACTAGAGTCTTGACTAAAGGAATATCAAGTTCATCATCCAAGCTCTCTGAGCTACTAAAATCTCCATCAAGTATTGCATGACTAGTAGATGCATGATTACTATTTGACAATTTCTTCTTCTCTTTGTCATTACTTGCAATACTAGTAGATGCACCTGAATATATGGGGCTGCTCTTTAGTCTTCCAAACCAAGGACTAACTATAGATCTACTACCAAATGATGTCTTTGGTTCACTAAGAGGTTGTGATTCCTACTTTTCTGTCTATACTACAAGACTATCATGATTATCAACATTATCCAATGCATATCCACTAGATGTATAACAACTGCTACTCTCATAAAAAAATAACACCCTTGCTTACCTGAAACTCACCACTAATAGGGTTACAATAATGATACCCTTTCTGCTCAATAGAGTATCTAATGAGAATATATTTTTCATCTTTAGGGTCCAATTTATTTCTTAACTCATCAGGCATATGAACATATGCAATAAAACCAAATACATTCAAATATAATATATCATGTTCATTGCTGGTAAAACATTCTTTAAGAGTCATACCATGAATTACAACTGTGGGAGACTTGTTAATAATATAGATAAAATATGAACAACCTCATACAAAAAATACTTGAGTATATTCTTTTCATCCATCAATGCATGTGTAACTTCTTTAATATGTCTATTTTTCCTTTTTGCAATTCCATTTTTATGTGGATATATACCTACACAAAAATTGTTGCTTTATCACATGAGACCTCAAAAAATCACTCAACTCATAAGAGAGGTATTCTCCCTCTCCATATTTGATCTCAAGCACTTAACTTTCAAGTCTGCTTCTATTAATTTTTAACAATAGCCTTGAAGTTTTAAAGTGCTCAAATGCTTTACTCTTTTTCTTCATGAAATATACCCACAGTTTTCTAAAGCAATCATCAATGAATGTAACAAAATACTTACTACCACTAGGAGATACATTTTGGACATACCCCTAATATCTATGTGTATAATATCAAGTATATTCTTGCTTATGTCTCTATCATGTCAAGAATCACGTGGTGGGGGGACTTGCTTGAGTTGTTGCACCAAAGATATATCATACACAAAAGAAGAAGCTTACTCAAGAACATAAGAAGAGAGATGGAAGCCAAAATATTTTCTTGCTAGTTTTTTTTTCTTCTTTCACACACAATACAATGCACACAAAGTATAGATAAGAAATAATGTAAAGAAAAGTAGCCCACTAAGTCAAACAATGCATAGTTGACTATATTAATGGACTAGTGCTATAACTATAATAGCTCTAGGTAGGTGCAAAAAATTAAATATAATAAGTGATAATCTAGTGGCCATGTAAGGATCATAATGATCACTAACATGCTAAGTGTAGACATGCAGACCTATCTAGCTAGGTGGTCCATCATCAATGTCTGCACATATTGAGCTTGACATCTCAACACTCCTACTCAAGCTCAACCATATCTTTCCAACTACAAGTAAGTATCCAAATTTTTGAAGCTTCTATGAACCCAATGCCTTTGTGAAAATGTTAGCTATCTGATCCTATGTGCTAATATATACCAAGTTAACCTCTCCTACAAGTATATTCTCTCTTACAAAATGGTAATGTATCTCCATGTATTTTGTCTTAGCATGGAACACTGGGTTCCTAGCTAACTGTATGCTACTCACGTTGTCATAGTAAATGGCACTTTGTATACATCTAAATCACCCAATAGCTTTTGTAGCCATATCATCTGACAAGTTGCCATAATAGCACCTCTATACTCAGTCTCTGTACTCAATAAAGCAACTATAGGTTTTCTTTTTCTATTCCACATAATTGTTGTACTACCAAGGGAAAACATGAATCCACTGGTAGATCTTCTATCACATATGCTACCAACCCAATCTAAATCTATATATCCAAGTACCTATATATTCTTACTTGTCTCATAAAAAGGTCTATAATGTAAAGTTGACTTCACATACCTCAATATGTATTTGACTACATCCAAATGAGACTCTTCGAGCATCTGCGTAAACTAATGACAAGGCCAATATTATAACTTGAGTCTAACCTTATGATAGTCATGTAAATCACACTCCCTACTATCCTCCTAAACATAATAGGGTATTCTATCTAATCCCCAATATCAATACTCAACTTTACATTTCACTCCAATGGCATTGAAAGAGGCTTACATATTGTCATACCATACTTAGATAGTATATCCAAGCCATACTACCTTTGGGACAGCCATATACCATCATCACATGTGATTAGCTCAATACTAAGAAAGTACCTCAACTCACCCAAATCCTTCATCTCAAACTTCTTTTTTAAAAGGTCATTGAATTCAATAATCCCACTATTAGTGTCATATGTAATAATCAAGTCATTCACATAGATGACTATGATGACCAAGCATGCATTTTCCTTTCTCACATAAAGTGAGTGATTAGAATCAAAAATATAAAAGCCAATGTTGATAAGATACTCTCTAGTCTTGTTAGCTAGGTACTTGCACACATATGTGGGATGCTCTAAATCCCCATAACTTACTGACTTCTCCATGTATAGCTCTTCTTACAATTCACCATGTAAGAAAGAAATTATTGATATCCATTTGCTACAAATTCTAATATTTGGTTTTTGCCGAAGTAATCACACATCTAACAATTGACATCCTAGCAATTGGACTGAATGTCTCTTCATAATCTATGCCATATGTTTGAGCAAAGCCTTTTGCAATTGGCCTATCCTTATATCTACCAATAGAACCATTTGTATTATGCTTGATATTTTAAACCCACTTATATCCAATATCTTTCTTACCCTTAAGCAATGGTACTAGATCCCAAGTCTTATTAGCCTCTAATGTAACCATCTTCTCTTCCATTGCTACATTCCAATAAGCATGACTAGCAACATCCTTAAAATAGGTGGGCTCAACATCCTCAACCACCTTTACCATATAAGCATAATGGTGAGCTACAAAACCTTCAAAACCAAATCTTTTAATAGGGTATTTGACCCTACTAGACCTATGTACCACTGAATCACTTTAGTGGAGCCTTTACATCACCATATGCTATTTTTATACCTAGTGTTCTAACTGAAGGAATGGCAAGCTCATCATCTAAACTCTTTAAATGATGGAAATATCCATGAAATAAAAAATGACTAGTAGATGCATCATTATCGTCATTTGACACTTACTTCTTCTCTTTGTATTTACCTGTAACACTTATAGATGCACCTAAAGATGTGGGGCTACTACTTAGTCTTCCAATCCAAGGACTAACTTTAGATGTAGTAGCAGATGATGTATCTAATCCACTAGGGCTCTATTAAATATCATGATTATCATGACAAGCCTATGACAAGGTTATGACAATGATACCGTTTGTGCTCTAAAGAGTATCCGATGAAAATACATTTTTCACCCTTTAAATCACGCTTCTTTCATAGCTCATTGGACACATGAACATATGCAATGCAACCAAAAACTTTCAAGTGTGAGAAATTTGGCTTCTTCCCTATAAAACATTATTCAAAGGTCATTCCATAAATTCTAGCTATGGGAGTATGAATAGCTTCAAACTAAAAATATTTTGGCATATTCTTTTTAGCTATCAACACCCATGCAACTTCTATAATATACATATTTTTTCTTTTTGCAACCATTTTGCTATGAGAGATATATATACAAGTAAAATGTCATTTTATTCCATGATACCTCAAGAAGTCACTAAATTCATTAGGGAGATACTCCCCCCTCCATATGACCTCAAGCGTTTAACTTGTAAGTCCCAACAACCACCTTGAAAGTTTTGAAATGCTCAAATACATCACTCTTTTCCATCATGCAATACACCCATAGCTTTCTTGAATAATTGTCAATAAACATGATAAAATATTTACTGCTATATCAAGAGATATATTCTATATAGGTTTGCAAACATTTGTATGCAAAAATCAAGTATATTCTTGCTCACATCTCTATTATGCAAAAAAGGTTATCTTGCCTACTTGCCAAACTAATATGCTTCACACATTTTATGAAATTTTGCAACTCTAAAGCCAGGCAGCCCTATAACCAACCCTTTGGGATTGCATTAATTTTAGCATTTTCACATTTTTATGTCCATATATGTTTATCCCATATTTCAATGTTTGCAAATCACTCCTTTGTCTTTAATATACATAGCAACATTCATAACAAGAATTCAAGCATAAGTGAACTCTACTTCCTTTTGTAACCAACTTGTACTTATCATTATAATCATCCACAAAGTAGCCTTTTACATTAAATTGAAGTTTCAATCCTTGCTCTACTATTTGATCAATAGACACTAAATTCTTTGTGATAAATGGCAATACATCTGGCAAACTGACCATCATGCAAGGACAAGGAAACTTTTTTTAATATGTAAAATTAGGTGGTATGAAACATCATATGTCTGCATATAATCCGAGTTTTGTAAATCCTTCATCTCTCTATACCATTCAGTATAACTGGTCATATGATTACATACACCTAAATCAACATATCATACACCATCATCTATCCCCTTTCCTATAAGAGTATTCATCATATGTTGCATAACAAACACTTGAGGAGAATCTATTACAACCTCTTCCTAAGCTTGAGTAAAATGTTTAGACTTATTTGCCACTTCTTTTAGATGATTCACCATGCATATTGATCTCTTCAGTGATTATGAGAGATACTGACCTATCAAAAATTGAAAACCGTTTCTATGCATATAGACAAGTGACAAGTTATTTTGAAGTATTCTCATTATTAAGACCACCCACAAGGCTTAATACATTGCAAGGTTATTTGTCAAAGAAATATTTAAGCTTCATGGGTTTTCAAAAAAGATAATCAATTATCAATATTTATTCTCAATTCTAGAAGAGATTATTTGAAGCTATCCATACACAATTATGCTGTAGTACAACATATCAACAACGAACTTATGGTGGCCAAATAGAGGGAAGAATCAAGTCATACAAGATATCTTAAGGGAAATTGTTGTAGAGAATGTAAGTGCTAGATGTAATATCTGCCCTTAGTGGAATTTTCTTACAATGACTCTTACAAATAAAGCATTAAGATGACTCCATTCTAGGCCTTGTATGGGAAAGACCATCTCACCCTACTCAACTTCTTTGATCCAACACTAAAGGTAGAATCTACCAAGAAGATGCTAGAACATAAGGATGAACAAGTTAAGGCTATAAGATTGGATATTCAAGTGGCTAAAGATTAAAAAAAAGGCCTACATTGATCTTGGAAGACAATAATAGATCTTAAAAGAATGAGACATGGTGTTTCTTTGTATAAGCTCAAAGAAGAGCTCACTGTGATTGGGTGAATTCAAAAAATTAAGCCTAAGATATTATGGACCTCACAACATCCTCAAGTGCTTAGGGATCAATGCATACAAGTTGCAACTTCCCAAACACTTAAAGATCTACAATGTTTTTCATGTTAGTTTATTAAAATATTATTTTATTGTAGGTTATAAACAAATTTTAATGTTGATCCAAGGATTCCTTGAACTCCAACCTAAAAGAATACTTGATGTAAAGGAGAAATCCCTTAGAAATAGAGCTTTAAGGGAATATCTCATCTAGTGGAAGGACTTTCTTGAAGAGGTTGCCACTTGGACTAATAAGAAAGCTCTATGTAAATAATATCCCAAATTTCTCAATATGGGGACATCTCAATTTCTCTAAGGGGAAGAGGACATTAAAACCTTGATCTAGATAACGAAGAAAAGAATGCCTAAAAGCCTTTCATTTATTCACATCATCTACACTGTCGATCATCACTACCATTATTTATCGCCATCATCATCACTAAAGCTCTGTCACATGATTGGGCTTGCAAATTTCCAAAGCCATTTAATCACAAAAAAAAAAGATCACCCAAACTAATTGGGAAGCAAAGTAAGGAGTGGCTACTAAGTATATATAAAGGCTTAATCTATAAGGCTTGATGATTATTCTTAAATTTTTAGAGTGCTAGACTAAGAGAGAGTATTTGTATGTGTGTGTGTGTGTGAGTGTGAAAAGAGAGAGAGAGAGAGAGAGAGAGAGAGAGAGAGAGAGAGAGAGAGAGAGAGAGAGAGAGAGAGAGAGAGAGCTCTATGTGTGTGATAGAGAGAGTGTGAGAGAGAGAGATAGAGAGAGAGAGAGGGAGGGAGAGTGAGAGTGATATAGAGACTGTATATAAGAAGGTAGGGAGATAGTGAGAGAGAAGAGATAGAGATAGAAGGGAGAAAGAAATATGGAAAGAGTGTGAAAAAAATAGAGGGAGAGAGAGAGAGAGTGATAGAGATAGATAGAGAGGGAGAGGGAGAGAGAGAGAGAGATAGAGATAGAGATAGAGATAGAGATAGAGATAGAGATAGAGGGAGAAGGGAGAGAGAGAGAGAGAGATTAAAGGAGAAAAGGGTCATGTCTAAAACCTTGGAGCATCAAGCTATTCATAGATCTCCTATAGTATGATGGCCACAAAGTAATATTTTTGGAAAAGATGATAGCCATAGAAATTTTCCTTATGGTCCTAAATACTATGCCTTGAAAGTTGGATACTTCTTGCCATTCTCCTCTTATGCTTTGGTAAATCAAAGAGATCTAAAATCCATAATGGGATATAAGAGGAGAAAATTTTTACATTATAGAGGAAAGATTCTTAAGGAGCAAGATGATTTAAAGGCTCTCCAAATCTATGTGCACATGCAAATGATATTCCCATCACACAAACTCAAGTTTAAGTGTCTACCTTATATTTTAAAAGACTAGTTTTAATACAAGAATAACAAAAATGTTGGTTACTCTCTAAAATGCACAAACTTATCTTTACCTAATGACTTGGTAAAGATATCTGCAACTTGGTCTTCTGTCCTCACATGGACCAAATCAATGCCACCTGCAATCACTTTTTCTTTGATAAAGTGATAGTGTATCTCAATGTGCTTAGTCCTAGCATGATAGACATGATTACTAGTTGGGAGCATACTACTCATGTTGTCACAATAGAGTGTGACATGCCTGACTTTCTACATGCCCAAATCATCAAGAATCTTCATGAGCCATGCTACCTCACATGTAGCTAGTGCAACACTTCTATACTCTGCCATAGTACTAGAGAGTGTAATTGTAGATTGCTTCTTACTACTCCAGCTGACCATACTGCTAGCAAGGGAAAATGCATACCCACTAGTAGATCATCTATCATAGGTACTTCAAGCTCCAAAGGTTTACCATGCTCATAGAATAGACCATAATTTGATGTAGCCTTCACATATCTCAAGATCCTCTTCATTGCATCCAAGTAAGGCTTCATAGGCCTTTGCATGAATTGGTTAATCAGTCCAACTGAATAGCTAAGGTCCGGTCTAGTAATGGCAAGGTAAATTAGGCTACCCACCATTTGTCTATACATAGTGACATTCTCAATCTCACGTCCAACATCTGCAAGTATCTTAACATTTTTCTCCAATGGAGTGCTCAAAGACTTGCAATCCAACATACCATACTTAGTTTACATGTCTTGAGCATATTGCTTTTGCCACAACAAAAGCACCATGAGGTGTAGAGACAACCTCAATCCCAAGGAAATACTTCAGTTTACCCAAATCTTTGACTTGAAATTCAGCATGTAACATTTCCTTGATCTCTCCAATTCTCGTGACATCATCACATGTAATGATCAAGTCATCCACATAGATGACTAATATCACATAACCAACTCTTTTCTTCTTTGTGAATAGGCTATGACCAGCCTTGCTCATAGTGAAACCAACTTTCTGTAAGCATGCGTTTGTCTTAGCATTCCAAGCTCCAAGTGCTTGCTTCAACCCATACAATGCTTTCTTCAATCTACACACGTGTAGGAAAATATGGATGTACATAGCCCTCGGGCTGATCCATGTATACTTTCTCAATCAAATCACCATTGACAAAAGCATTCTTCACATCCATCAGATACATACTCCATCCTCTAGATGCTGCCAATGCAATCACTGTTCTCACGGTTGCCATTTTAGCAACAGGGTTGAATGTCTCCTCATAATCAAGACCATATTGTTGTGCATACCCTTTTGCCACAAGTCTTGCCTTGTATCTTTCCAATGTGCCATTTGATTTGCACTTCACCTTGTGTACCCATTTGCAACCAATAGGCATTTTGCCTTTAGGCAAATCAACCAAATCCCAAGTGTCATTTTTAGCCAATGCTAAATATTCCTCATCCATTGCCTTACACTAATGATCATCCAAAATAGCTTCAGAAAACTTTGTGGGTTCCTTGAAGCTAGTGACGTTTGCCATATATGCATAGTGCCTCACTATGTAGCCACTATATGTAAGCCTATGCACAGGCTTCCTGGCTCTTTCTAATCTCCTCAACTAAGGTGCAGTATGAGACTCCCCTCTCTCATGAGGTGGTTAGTATCTATGTCTCACACTAGGAGTCACAACTGATGGAATACCTAACTCACTGTCCAAGCTATCAGTGCCAGGTGAATCATAACCACAAGTGAGGGCCCTGTAACATCATCAAGTTTGCTTTTCCTTTATCCACATTTCTACCCCTCCTTGATATACCCATGTCAGTGGGACAAAGATGCTGAATTCCTCAATCTACCTGTCCAAGTACTAACGGATGTAGTAGCATTTTTAGAAGGCCCGAAAAATTCTACACTCTCATTTGTACCTACATATACATAAGTCTCCTAACAAACCTCATCATCATTCATCAAGATGGTCTTCTTTTCATCCCATGACTTCAGCTCATCAAATACTACATCTCTTGAAACCAATGTCTCATGAATAGAAGGATTGTAGCATTTGTAAGCCTTCCTATCTTGTGCATACCCAATAAAGATGGCCTTTTCTGCCTTTGGATAAAGCTTCTTCCTCTTCTCATATGGAACATGTACATATGCCAAACATCCAAAGACCTTAAGATGATTAATGTTAGGCTTTATCCCATAAAGCCTCTCATGAGGAGTCACCTCATGTATCCCTGATGTTGGTGTACAATTCATGATATACACAATAGTCATTACATCCTCTGCCCAATATGCATTTGGTAAGCTCTTCCCATTTAACAAGCCTCTAGCCGATTCCATGATCACCGCGTTTGTCCTTTTTGCCACACCATTTTGTTGTGGTGTGTACCTGCATGTCAATTGCCTCTTTATCCCATGGGTTGCCCCAAGAAGTGATCAAAGTCTTTAGATACATGTTCTCCACCATTATCAGATCTCAAGAATGAGATGTAGTAAGCCAATTCTTTCTCCACATGTCTCTTGAAGTCTTGAAAAGCATCCATAACACCACTATTGTGCTTCAACACCCACATACAATCATGTATACCTACTATAGTCATCTATGAATGACACATACTAACGTGATCCCCCAAGAGATACATTCTGTGAGAGTCCCCATATATCAAAATGTACAAGCTATAATGGTCTAGTAGTAGTGCTTACATGCCTCATAAATGGAAGCCTTGATTGCTTCCCAAATTGACATGACTGACATACATGTCCCAATTCCACATGCTTGAACTTAGCTCCAAATACAACTTGCTTATACAACATATTCTTTAGCTTTTGAACATTTACATGAACAATCCTTTTATGCCATATTTCAAGGTCCCTTATTGTAGCATTGTCATGTGAGTACATAGCAACATTCAAAGCTAGAAATTTTGTATCCAATGTAAACATCCTATCATTTCTTTTGCCTTTAGCAATGAGTTTGCATCCTTGACCATACTCTTCAATGTAGCAACCATCTCTATTGAATCTAACTTGTAGATTTTGTTCAGCCATTTGTCCTATAGAAAGCAAGTTTTTGGTTATGGAGGGTACATGTAACACATCATAGAGGTTTTTTTTCTTGTCACCATGCATCATCAAGGAAATAGTACATGTATGCTTAATGTCATGATGGCGCATCATCCCCTATTGTGCAAACATATCTGTGAGCACTTTCTACCAATGTGTCAAACCACTCTCCATGAGGAGTCATGTGGTTAGATGCCCCCGAGTCTATATATCATACATAATCTGCTTTTCCTTGTGTAGGCAGCCCTTTCTTCACATGTTGCATAGCAAACAACCTGTCATCCTCCTGCATACCACTAGAAGAGGCATAATTACCATGTTGCCTCCCTCTTGTTCTATAATCATTTTGCTTCTTGTAGAAATCTTTAGCTACATGTCCATATTTGCCACAATAATGACAATCCTTATTTGCATTTGATTGTCATCCATGACGCATTTGGGGCTGCTGCTAAGTGCCTCTTCCTCTAGATGAGTAAACCCCTCTTATGAGCATTTGAGGCACCTCTATTTGCTTGAGGCCGCCTATTTTTCCATCCAGTACCTTGTTGTCCACCACGGGTTGCATATGCATTTCTAGCCTCTCTTCCTCTAAAGTTTGACATTCCTCTTCCACCTCTACCCCTTTGATTTGAGTAGAAGACATTGTCCGTGCTGTTTTTAGACCCACTGGAGCTTGTATTAAGTCCAAGCTTCACTTCTTCATGTAAAAGAAGTGCCACAAGTTCAGCAAAGTCAATTTGCAATATGCAAAGAAACATGGACAAAGAGATATCTTTGGTTCAAAGGCACTAAGCAGGCCTGTCGGAATTGGTTTGTGATCTAGCCACAAAGTCCTTTGTTGCTTATAAATGAAGAAACCCTTAATTGCTGGAAAACTTATGTATCTGGAACATGCCCAACCAATTGGTTGTCAAAATACATTGAATAGCTAAGTATTTGGCAAATCGGCAATAGAGTAAGAAATTTGTCCTGTCAAGTGGTTATGAGATAGATTTAGGTAGACCAAGGACATAATATTTCCAATACCAGCAGGAATAGTATCAGATAGGTCATTATTAGATCAATCAATCTATGGCAAGGATTCACATGATGTAATCCCTTCCGATACAATTGTGTGAAAGATCGAGTGAGTACAACGATTTCTATCCCACTCGTGATCCTTCACCAGTCACTCTGTGACAAGAAATTGTTCCATCTGCATAGCAAAAAAGCTCGGAGTCTGCTTTACTTCTGCTCAAATTGTTCGTCTGTTCGATGACTGCAGATCTCCTCTTTTGGAGTTTTTCTCCGACAAAGCTTATTCTCTTATTGTAGTTTCTGCTTGGGAGACCATGAGACAGTTTTTGTACTCTTCCCTTTTTGTCTCTCGTGGGCGGCTTGGAGCTCGACCTGAAGTGCTTTGCTTTGCGTTTTGCAGTAACACCAATTGCACCATCCCTGAGTGGCCCAAATTACAGAAAGAAGCTTGCAGAAGAGTACGGGTTCACGAAAATTGGTGAGCCAGTTCCACAGGGCATTACCAAAGGTTTTCCACCAGAGGTTTTTGTCATCAATGATCTCAAAGCATGGAGGACTCTGGCTCTGGAGAGAGCCGGACAAAGACGAGGCCAGATGGGTAGCAGCCATGCTGCCTCCTTAATCCATTATCTTCCACACTCAACTCATGTACTACATACCAAACATACAAAACTAAGGTAACCTAGATGCAACCGTGGTTAAGTTAGTATGACTCAACCTTATTCAACTAAGGTAGACAACTGAACCAAGGTTCATGAGCTTGAGTCTTAACAAACCAAGCATTTGAAAGGGCTACAACCCATTGACGAAATGGTAGAACCAATCAAGAATCCATCATCGACATAAAAATTTTTAAGTAATCAAAACCATTATGTAATAGTAGACCGCAAGAATCTTTGAGACTATACTTATCATAGGATAGACATTCAATCCTACATTTAGGACATGGCTATAGATACAAATGAAGATATTGTCACATATATCAAATGATTGGTTAGCACCTTCACTTTGTCCACTTGTAGCTATGATAAAATGGACTTGGGTCTTCTAGATGACAAAACAAGTAAACAAATTAAAACCCTACCATGTTCTTAGGAGGAATATGAATTTATCTTCATTAAGCACACCACCATAGGGGAGGAGTTGATAGAAAAACAATTGTTAAGAGAAAAAGAATTGTATGACCACAAGATCACTTCCTTAAGGCTAGTTACCTAGACACGATAAAGAAGGCCTAGATGACTTGGATCATCTAGCCAAATCCAAGTCCCCATTGTTATAGAAGTGGCTCATACAAAGCACATAGTAGGAAAGGATGATCAACTATCAAATTATGAATGAATAGCATCATGCAATAAAGTGAATGAGGATGACCCTACCTACATTGACCCAACATTATTCTGAGTGCTTGCTTTAAGTTGGAATAGACCATGAAAGAACCACATTATGATACATCCATATTTGCATCAGATTCTAAGTGAGGAAGAGCTTCACATGGCCAATAGAATAGGATCAAACAACTTTCTAATAGATATAGGTATATTGGCATTAGACTATATGATATGGATCACTATGCATCGCTAGAGTATAATCCTCACTTTTTCGAGTGGTTGCTTTAAGGATTACCAATTGCAAATAAACAAACCTCCACTTTTCTATAAATAGAGAATGTTTATCTCTTTTTTACTTATTTATTAAATCATTTTTAGAGCACCACTTGAACTTACTATAAGATCACATTCTTCACCATCCCTATAGTACTTATCACATGCTACATTTATTGCACCAAGAAATATAATGCATAAGTCCAAAACCCTCTTCAAGGTATGATGGTAAAAAACTTAAGTGATCTTCAATTTTTCCAATCTTTGAGCACAAACCCTAAAATGGAAAAGGGACACAAACCCTAATTCATAGGGGTGTAAACCCTAAAATGGAAAAGGGACACAAACCCTAAAATGCAAATAGGGCATCATCCTAGAGAATGAACCTAAACATAACCCTAATTTTAGTCTTTATAAGGATAGGAGGTTTCAATTGTATTTACCATTTTGGTACATCCATGTGTTGAAGCTATATCAATGCAACTATTGAGCAACCATTCACTTCTTTTTATCATTTGTCTCCATTATTGAGAGAGAGAGAGAGAGAGAGAGAGAGAGAGAGAGAGAGAGAGAGAGAGAGAGAGAGAGAGAGTATAATGTGTGTGTGGAGTGAGAGACTAAGCAAAGGTGAAGCTCTACATCTTTTTCTTGCTTCTCTTTTCTTCTTCTTCCTCTTCGTCCCATGAATGGTAACAAGGTTGAGTTTTGAGTTGTATGTGAAGTTTCTAGATTGTGAGAGAAAGAGATTTCACAAGGTAAAGCTCTTCTCCATCTTCGTTCTCTCCTCCTTCTCTATCGTCTTCTCCCATTGTTGGAGTACTTGTGGTGGTGGATGTAGAGGAGCGACAACATTGAATTGTATTGTTTGGGTCATGGAACCATCTTTGAGCCTTCAATTTTTTGAACTACAATCTGAGGAGGTGAGTTGGCGAGTTCACAACACCTCAAAGCTAGTCTTGTATTCTTGCTTTCTTAGGTTATGGAGGAGGATACATGGTTAATTAGAGTGGACTGTCGAGAAGACAATGTGAGAGATTGTTATCAAAGTGAGTTATAGTTTCTAAAAGAATAGAAGTACATCCAATGTCCCAACTATTGTGCATTTAGCCCAATAGGTGTCAAAAGTAGTTTGTTTGCAAGAGGTTACTTGGCTAAAATCAAATGAAAATCAGAGCTTCTCTTACATCTCTTGGTTAATTTCTTTTATTTTTTTATTTTCATGATTATGAGGAGAAGGCATGGATAAAGACTCAAAGCTAGAAGGAGAACCGTGTGAGAGGTCGATTGCAAGCTTTCTAGATGTGGAAGATCTTGAATAAATAAGAATGGCAATGTCCCTCTATTGACCCTCTTGAGAGCTAACATATAGAGTGTGTAAGCAAGGTATACAAGGGATTTGTCCATAAATAAAAATCATAATGGAGATTGCTTATTATAACCACAACAATTGAACATCTCAATACTAGACAAGCAACAAACAAAAGATCTCACATCATCTTCATCAAGGTCTCCCTCTATAACTCAAATGATAAAGAATTTAGGCAATGGGCAAGACAAGGATTGGGAAATAGAGGATGGAGAGTGTAGAGTTTCCTATTCTCATAGCAAATAATTATTGATCAAAAGTCAAGGCACACTAGTTGTCAAATGAGACAAAGGAGTGGTTAATTGTCTCTTACGAAGGGTGATTTTTTAATGAGATTTCTCTATGAGCTTTTGAAACCATACAACTAGATTTTGATCTATCATTTTCCTAGAATAAAATTGGAAATAAACCATGAAGTCTTAATAGATGTAACTTTATCTCTTGTACTATTGCATTATTGTTGCAAGTGCTATTGAATTCAAGCATTCAATGAGAAGCAATGTGGAGAAGATATTGATGGCAAATTGTTTGAGATGCATCACACGAGAGAGAGAGAGAGAGAGAGAGAGAGAGAGAGAGAGAGAGAGAGAGAGAGAGAGAGAGAGAGAGAGAGAGAGAGAGAGAGAGAGAGAGAGAGAGAGAGAGAGAGAGAGAGAGAGAGAGAGAGAGAGAGAGAGAGAGAGAGAGAGAGAGAGTATAGATTTTAAAATATAGCCTGTATTTGAACATGTAACATGGTGTTTTTCCCTCTTTAACTACCTCCATTTAATACATGCTATACAGGGAAAATTTTGAAATCTTCTAGTCCATCTCCATGTAGACACAATATTGGACCTTCTCCACACATGCTATGCCATGTGACTACAATCTGTAAGCATGTAAAACACTATCTGTTAGAAATCAAGCTCCATCCGTATCTCTTTATGTCTATGTGACTGAACAACACCAGCGGATACAGATGTACATGTGTGTGACATTGAATAAGTTGGTGTAGACTTGATATAACCATAGTCAAACCTAGGGTAAGCCTCACTTTCAGTTCGTAGTCTAGTTATGGAATAATGAAGAAGAAGATGATGAGTTGATGCTCATGGGTTCTGCTCCACTCTCTGTCTCTCCCTCTCTTCCAATATGGTATCAGAGCCATGTTAGGTGGGCTCTCTGGAGCAGGAGGCAGTGAAGAAGACCTAAAGAAAGTGAAGATCTAGGGTTCTCTGAAGATAGGCAGCAGGCTACCATTGTTCATGACAAAGGTATGCATTGAAGGGTATGTGCTCATTCTAATGAAGCATTGTTTGTGACTTGTTTGGGGGCTTACCAAGGCTCCATTGAGCATACTTGAGTAGCCAATTATAAAGCTCAGATGTGCTGTAAACACATCATGTCAGGCTATGTGAATTACACCTGCATCAACAGACTTCTGCTCTACTACAAATCTTGAAATTGGGATGCTCATTGGGTCATAAAGTGTTTGTCCATAGATAATGGATGGTACTTGAAGGTTGTACTATGCTATTGCGCTTGTGGGAGCTCATCTATGAGCTGTAACAGTGAATTGCAGACCTAAAATTAAGTTTGAACTATTGTATACTTGAATGGGTAGCATGTACTTTGTCATGATTGACACAACATAACTCTCTAACATGCTCAGAAAGCATCATTGAAGCATAGGTATATGCAAGAAGGACATATGCACTTGTTCTTGTGCCTTGGAGCTGAAATTTGGAGGTCAAAACATTCAGATTTGGGAGCCTTTTACAAGCTGAAAACTATCATAGATCTGTGAACAATAAGCATTACATGACATTGGTTGGTTCCTATGAACTACATGACTTGGGATATGTCTACTTAATGTATGGAGGACTAAGACAAGCATTGAATGCTACTAAAAATTGAAGTCTAGGACTGAAAATAAATGCATTTAAAGTGTCTTGGCTGGTTACAAGTAGGGAATGCAGTCCATGACTTTGCTCTTTGAATACAAAGTGTCAATGGTTGTATGTATGGTCATTTATTGTGCCCCGACACACTGAAGCAAATGTATGAAGTGATTTGAAGACATTTTGAAGCAGAATAAACTATGTTTTGCTAAGCATTTGCTGATTACAACTTGTAGGCAAGATATTTGACACTTGTACTTGATGTATATGCACTAATATGTGCTCGAATGATCATGTGTGAAACCATATATGTACTAGCAGATATTTTGGAGGTTTTGGAGGATGTATGACATGTATACATCTTAGTTTTAGCTTTGAATCAGGTGTTTTTCACTAATAGATTACAGATTTCAAACTGCATGTATGTACTTTGACAGTAAGGTTGCATGATACTACAAACTTAAAGCGACTACATGGTCTTTGTACTAACTGATCTACCTACCGGTTATGCCACATGTTTGTGGATGGTTTTGAGATGTTGATGGGCTGAAATAACCTGGTTTTAATAGTGAATTTTTTGCAAAAATTTGTCATAAATAGTCAAGGACTGGAGTTGGTCAGTGAGACTTGTTTGCTTGCAGGTAGTCATGCATTACATAGTCTGTTACAACATGGCAAATGCACAAGGCACTAACAACATTAACCAGATTGTTGGTGAGAAGTTGGATAACAAGAAATTTGCATTGTGGAAATTCAGAATGAAGAACTTTTTGGTTGGGATAGGATATTGGGACCTATTTATAGGTGATGAGGCTGAACCTGAAGTGTCTGAGAAGAATCCAACTAATGAACAGAAAAGGGCTCATAAATAGTGGACAGAGAGAGCATACAAAGTGCTACATTGGTTTTCCTTAAGTATATCTAATGCTATGGCAATATAGATCATTAGATGTGATTCCTCGAAAGATGCTTGGGACATACTCATGAAGAACTATGGAAATGTAATACATGAAAGAAAGATTTAGCTAAAACAGCAATTCAAGAACATATCTAGGAATGGTAGAAGCATCCACGCTTATACGAAACACATTGAGGTGAGGTATCACTTCATACGTGGGGTCGTTGAGGACAAATCTATTGATCTTGTCAAGATCTTGACTAACCAGAATCCTGCAGATCTGCTCACGAAAAGCCTCTCTACAGAGCGCTTTGCCTTCCTCAGGAGGTTGATGGGCGTGGGATGAGATGACGTCTTTCCTCATCCTATTGTACATGTGTACATGTTGTACTACCTTTTTCTTTTTCTTTTCACTCCTCACTAGGGCAGATTCGCCTTTAAGTGGGAGGTTGTTGGGGGTAAAGGCGCCTCCGCCTAGCCGCCCGTGTATTACTACACTGACAGTCACCGCCACTTTATTCTTTATTCTTTTAGTGACAGTTTGAATAAAAGAAGGCCCGATCACACATTGTGACTATTGGAGTTCCCATTTCTTGTCTCTCTCTTTCTTGCTCTTGATCTCCCGCCATAGCTCTCGAGTGCAAGCTTCGATCCTTCTCACCTTTCAGTAGTAGCACAATATTTGGCATGGCACACATACACAAGGTGGGCGGCTTTAGAGGCAAGGGGAGATCACCCCAAGGCAGAGGTGGTGGATCCTGTAGTCGAATGATCAGTCCAACAGGGACAATGACTATCATTATTGTGGCAGATATGGGCACATTGCAAAGGATTGTTATAAGAAGCAAGCAGATATGAAGGCTAAGGGTAGACAACATGGGAACTATGAGTCTTCTAACGGTTGCCAAATCAGATTGTTAGGCCAATGGAATGACAAGTTGACGATCGAGGCTACGAGTTGAGTGCATCTAATGTCCTTGGCGAAGTTAAGGACATGGTGAAGCATTATACCGATATGATTTCCGAACAATATCGACAAATAGCCGTCGACGTTAATTTCTTAAAGAAGCAACAAAATTTGATAGGGAGTCGACGCCCTGAAGAGGGTGGACCCTCTAGATTCAGTTCTAAATGGTATGGTGGACAGCACTTTCATGATGGTACATTGACTCTAGGGCTTCTAACCATATAGCACCCCATGGAGAGTGGTTTGATGAGTTGGTTGTAGGTTCACATGGTTATGTTTGTATTAGGGATGACACCCAGCATGACATTCAGCACATAGGAGTTATTCTGTTGATGATGCCTAATGGCGAGAAAAAGAGCATGCATGATGTATTGCATGTACCATCAATAACTAAGAATCTCTTGTTAGTGGGACAGATGGCGAAAAAAAATCTACAGGTTAGATTCAATAAAGATGGATGCTTTATTGAAGAACATAGTAATGGATGCAAATTAATTGAAAGTCAAGGTTAGATTCAATAAAGAAGGGATGGCAGGATGTTTACCTTGGACGCATCCATTGAAAGTCAAGGCAGCCATGTTTGCACATGATGAGGGTGCTATTCGGGATGTTGAGATTTGGCATAAGAGGATTGGCCATGTTAATGTACAAAAGTTGAAATCTATGCAGCAAAAGGAAGTGGTAGTTGGATTGCCCAAATTCAAGTATAATGACTTTAGCCATGTATGTCCTGCATGTTAGTTTGGAAAGTAGGCACGATTTCCATTTATGAGACATGTGAATAATAGCTTGAGATCCTTGCAGTTGATACACTCTAATGTTTGGGGTCCGTCTCATAATGCTTCATTTGGAGGTGCTTGTTACTTTGTATATTTCATTGATGATTTCATAGGTACACTTGGTTGTACATACTGAAACATAAAGATGAAGTGTTTGATGCAATCAGAGATTTCAAGAAGCATGCTAAAAATGATTTGGGATGCTATATCTCTTGTCTTAGATCAAATGGAGGCGGAGATATGTCTCTAAAGAGTTTGACAGATATCTTGCAAAGTAGAGATCAGAAGATAGTTTACTTGCAGCTATACACCGCAGCAAAATGGTGTAGTAGAGAGGAAAAAATGGGTACTAAAGGAGTCAGCAAGAGTTATGAGGAATGAAAAGTGTTTGCCTAATGCTTACTGGGCTGAAGCAGTGGTGATTGCTGTATATGGTTGAATAGAACCCCTACAGTAGGGATTCATGATGTAACACCTTATGAGAGGTTGTATGGTCATAAGCCTGACATTAGGCACTTAAAGGTATTTGGCTGCATTGCATACATGTATATGTTGAATGAAAAGAGGAAGAAATTGGATTGTAAGGCTGGCAAGAGCATATTTTTGGGTTATGCATAGGATAGGAAGGCCTATAAATGCTATGTGCTGTTAACTCACGAGGTGTTGATAAGCCGAGATATTGTCTTTGACGAGCTCGCTTCTTGATATGGGAATTTAGTTGCAGTGCCTACTAATGGATCAGTCTGCACAAGTAATGCTGAAAATACCCTTGCAGTTAGTGCATCTATGAGTGGTTCGACACATGATGTGTCATCTATAGTGAATCCTTGGTTAGGACGGTTGCAGAATTGCACTCCTACATCCATGACACGGACATGTCAGTGAGGGGGAGATTGGATAAGGGAAAATAAAAGATTTTTGAGGATGTAGCATGTCCACTTACTATAGGTTATGAGTCATCCAAGAGTGATAGCTTGGACAATGAGTTGGGGATTCCTTTTGTTATGACGCCTGGTGCAAGGCAAAATTGGTATGTACCGCCTCATGAGAGGCATGCTCAGAGTGAGCCACAGTTGAGGAGATCTAAGACAGTTAGAAGACCAATTGACAGGTACACATACACTGGATATTTAGCCCGTCATTACGCCTATATGACTAAGGTGACAAGTTTCAAAGAACCCACTAAATTTGATGAGGTAGTTGCAGATGAGAACTGGTGTGCTGGCATGGACAAAGAGTATTCAACTTTGGCTAAAAATGGAACATGGGATTTGGTTCAGTTGCATGAAGGCAAAGTCCCCATTGGCTGCAAATGGGTGTATAAGGTTAAATGCAAGTTGGATGGGTCATTGGAACACTATAAGACCAGGCTAGTCACAAAAGGGTATGCATAGTAGTATGGCCTTGACTGTGAGGAGACTTTTAGTCCTGTGGCTAAAATGGCAACTGTTAGAACAATCATTGCATTGGCATCATGTAAAGGCTTGAAGTTATGGCAAATGGATGTAAAAAATGCATTTCTGAATGGTGACTTATAGGAAGTTTATATGGAGCATCTGAAGTTTATATGAAGGCTATGTGCATCTGGATTTTCCAATACATGTATGCAAGTTGAAAAAGGCATTATATGGGCTAAAACAGGTACCCAGAGCTTGGAATGCTGGAATTAGTAGTTACTTACAGTAGCATGGATTTAGATTGGGTGATGCAGATCACAGTTTATTTGTGAAGAAGACAGATCATGGCAATGTGTTTCTGGGTGTCTATATCGATGATTTAATCATTAATGGAGATTATGAGAGCGGGATTGTTGAAATAAAGTCATTGTTGCAAGCTGAATTCAAAGTCAAAGATCTTGGTGAGCTGAAATATTTTCAGGGAATTGAGGTAATGTCTACACCTCAAGGCATATGGTTATTGCAGAAGTAGTATGCTTATGACATGTTATAGAAGTATGGTTTGGCTAAATGTGAGGCTATGGATATACCCCTAGACCAAAATGTCAAGCTGCAGATTGATGTTGGGACTAAGATAGAGAATATTACCATGCATAGACAGATGGCGGGCAGCTTGATCTACCAAACTATTACTCGACTTGATTTGAGCTATGATGTGGGGCTGATCAGTCAATTCATGCAGAAGCCTCGCAAATCGCATTTGAATGTAGTTAGGAGAATCATGAGATATGTAAAGGGAACAACAGATTATGGGTTGTTTTATGCATATCGAAAACCCCTTGACTTGACAGGGTACACTGATGTTGACTGGGCTGGTTGTGCCTATGACACGAGATCAGCCAATGGATATGCATTTGGATTGGGCAGCAGCATGATCAGTTGGCAAAGTAAGAAACATCCTACAGTCAAATTGTCTAGTACAGAAGCTGAATATAGGGGTGTGGCCTTAACGGCCTGTGAAGATGTTTGGTATGCTAAAGTTACTGAATGACTTGGGGATACACTTGGACAACAAAGTGAAGTTGCATTGTGACAAT
Source organism: Lygodium microphyllum (assembly GCF_053477565.2). Taxonomy (NCBI): domain Eukaryota; kingdom Viridiplantae; phylum Streptophyta; class Polypodiopsida; order Schizaeales; family Lygodiaceae; genus Lygodium; species Lygodium microphyllum. Next base: position 76,952,269 of record NC_141143.1, read on the forward strand.
ATGAGTAGTGTGATGCTTGCAAGCAATCCCTTCTACCATCCAAGATATAAACATATTGAAGTACACTACCATTTCATCAAAGAAATGACACTAGCAAAGCAGATTGACTTGTTGCATGTAAAGACTGAAGACCAGGTAGCATATATCTTTATCAAATCACTTGGTAAAGAAAAATTCATCTATTTTAGGCAGCTACTTGGAGTGTTGCAGATGGTTTGAGCTTGAGGGGGAGTGTTAGAAATCAAGCTACACCCGTATCTCTTTGTATCTATGTAATTGACTAACATCAGCTGAATACAATTGTACATGTGTGTGACATTGAATAAATCGGTGTAGACTTGATCTAACCATAGTTAGATGATGGTTAGTCAAACCTAGTGTAAGTCGCACTTTCAGTTCGTAGTTTAGTTATGGAATAATGAAGAAGAAGAAGATGAGCTAATGCTCATGGGTTCTGCTCCACTCTCTATCTCTCCCTCTCTTCCAATAATATCATCTAGCCAAAGGAATGTCTCAAGAAGCAATTTGCATAAGATTAATGTGAAGAGAAAAGTTTTAGCACTAACAATCTCAATGTTGCAATAAACGAACATGAATTTAGTGTATCATATTGCAAAACTAAAGAGACATTTCAGTTCCACCCTATGCAAAAGTTCCACACTTGCATTCGGTTGGATACTTTTTAAATAAGATCTTACTGGTGAGAAAAGAAATAGGACCTATTGTAGTACCCATAACCCTATATATGTAAGGTGGCTCAAGACCCCACAAATGGAAAATTGTGCTACATTATCATGATACTTTGGACTAATGTACATATTAAACTTAAATAAATTCATATAATTAATATTTGGTAATGTACAATACTGAATCCTTCCATATTGATCAAAGTTTCACTTTACAACTAGTTTATCATTCCCAACTAAATGCATGGTGATTGAAATGGACTCTCAACTAACATAGACATGTGCTAGACAATAATTTTCATGATCATCCTTCTTAGTCTACCAAGTATGAATCCACATGAGCGAATATTGGATCAACCAATTGATGGGAAAATTACACCATAGAACTTGAATCAATGGTATCAACATGGTTGGCTACATGGATGGAGGAAGGTCAACCCAATGAAATCATGGACCATGTGCTAGGAACTACCTTTAAGGGTAAGGCTTGATGATGCATGAATTTGTTCAAACTCAAGAAGTTTAGAAGTGCCTACCAAATGAGAATATGTGCATATTATACATAGTGAAAGATTTCAAAGGAAAGTTTAGTGAAATTTAGCATGAAGAAGATGATTATTTTAGTTTCTTAGCTTAAGAATTGGGATAGATAGTTTCATCAAGCACCCATACATTACATGAAGAAATGTGAATGGCATTTTAGTAGTGCTAAAGCTTTTCAAATCAATAAGCACATGGTATTAGCTCCAAACTATTATAATGTGGTAGTATACAAGAATATGAGCCTCAAAAGGAGCATTAGATGTTTTTTCTAAAGATTTATAACATTGGGATAGGGTCCTAGATTGCATTTTACATTATTCGAAATTGGTTTTACACATGGATAAATACATTGGGCCGTATTATTCATGTGGTGACGCATCAGCTAATGAGGAGATGACCAAATATTTCTTACATTTCAATCATAAGCTTTTCAATTGAAGAGTTTTTGTAATGTACTTACAAAGTCTTATGTTTTCTCATAGTTGCAAGCACTTGCATTCAAGTTTCTAACCTAAGTTTATAAAAATGGAAAAAAGGAATTGGATTTTGTTATTTTTGTTTCTTAGAGTTTTCTGAATATTAATTAATGTTAAAGTTTAAAGTAATTAGTGTAATTTTTAGTAGTTTTTAATTAATTATATAATTTATAGGTTTTTAGATAATTATATTATTTAGAGTTTTCCTAATTAGTTAGATAGTTTATTGATTAATTGGGTAGATAATTTAGAATTTATTTGTAGTGGTTGAATTATTAATAATTAATTAGATATAAAAATATTTTAATAATTAAAAATTATTTAGCTAGTAAATAATTGAATTAGGATTAAAATTTAAAGAATTTAACTAATTATATAATGAAAATAAAATAAAATTTAAGGTATGATTAATTAAGGATATAATTTTGAGAATATCAAATAAATTTATATTTAAGGGGAATATTTTGTTGTCTTAGATATTTTCTTGCACTTTAAAATGAATCTATAGAAAATTTAGAGTTTTTTTTAATTTTATTATGTTGAAGAGCATCTCACACTTTAGAATAATCAAGAGTAAAGAGAGATAATTAGGGGGAAAAGTATACAGAGAAAAGAGAAAGTAAAAAGAGAAATGAGAGGATAACTAGAGCATATATATATATATATATATATATATATATATATATATATATATATGAGAGAGAGAGAGAGAGAGAGAGAGAGAGAGAGTAGAAGGAGACAATGTGATGATAAGAGAGATTATAATTTAGTCCCAAGGGTTGAGCCAAAGCAAAAATTTCATGCCTAAATATTGTCATCAATTCATCCATTCTCAATGGTTGGACAACACATATGTATAATCTTAGTGAAATTTTGATAGTGTTTGCTAACAAAACTAGGGATTTTAGAGAGATCCATAATCCTAGCAAATTGTGCTAGGCTTGGCTTGAATGAGACTGAGCAACCGCAAGTGAAAAACAATCTTATCACATGTCAAATTATACTTTTCTACTACTATGCATTCGTCACATGGAAATGAATGGAAGAATTTGTACTCTTGAAAAATGTTATACTTTCATACTCATATGTGTCTCTGTATAACATGCACCAACTTCTACTAGATACCTTGTATAGATCAACAAAGATCATCACATAAGTTATAATTGATTCACACAAAACATTGTCTACGCAATATAGTGTAATCATAACACATTGAACATAATCGAAAAATCATAATCAATACAATTTAGAACACAACTTTACAATAATTAAGTTTAATAATCCATTAATAAAGTAATTTTAGATAATTATATTACATTGTTATATACAAGGTAGCATTGTATTGTTACACAGGATTGTGTTTACAAGTTTACAAGATCTAACAGATATTGAATCTATCAAACAAGCTACTTGGGCTTGACTTTGATAGTTGATGATTAAAGCCAAGTGTGCCACCTTGTATTTGCACCATTTTCATTCTTAAATCATCCACAAGGCATCAAAGTTGGGCATTTTCTTACTCTAACACTTGGTTATGTGCCAATATCTCTTCTTCGACTATCTTTCCTTGCAATGCCAATGTGACATCTTTATTGCCATCTCCAAAATCTATTCGTGCTCTTCAAAAAGTAGTATGATAGGTTTCTTTTGGAGTAGTTGTGGATCATGCCCTCTTTGTGCTTGTACCTTATTGGTGATGTGTCCTTGGCTCACTCTTGCATTTGGCATCTTATTAGTCCAATTTGCTCGTCTTCTCAAAATATAATGCATATAGCATTGTTGGACAAAGCTGATTGCTATCTGGATGTTATTCGAAAAAAGTTTGTTTTTGTCAAATAGGCCTGGCTAGAAGGACTCTATCCAAACCTATATGTTGAAGATCCAAAAGTTTTGGAGGGGAAATCTCCGTTGCTCAACCTAATGTATGAAATAACATGTTGGATACAAACCAATTTGGGCAAAGCTTTCTAATCTCCTTCAAGGGGAGTTTGTCCCCGTTTGCATCATCTTTCTCCTCAACATGCTTATTTTTCAACTTTGGCATAATCTAAAGGATAAATAATAATACATATATGAGTATATTATAATAAAATCATTAATTTAATTGAATAATATTTTAGAAATGATAAATAAATTCTATTTGACTTTAAGTTGAAATATTGCAAGCATCTATGATTAAACATAGCATAAGACTAAACCCTCAACCCTAAATTCATTTTGTGGTATGAGGTAAGCTTCTCACATTGTCATAGCATGTACATTTCAAAGCGTAACCATAGGGGTTTAGAGGACAGAAGGGATGTAGAGAGTAGGGAGAGAAAGAGAGCCAAGAAATTCTATGAATTAGATTAAAGAGAACTCTTACAAATTCACACAATACACTACAACTCTTAATAAACTCTTCTCTATACAATCGAACAAACTCAATCAGGCCAAGAAATTTTGCAATGTACTTTGTTCAAAACAATGCTTCTGGATCACTCTAAACAATTTGGGTGAGGCATATAGCCACTTGGAAACTATTCAGCCCCAAAACCGGCCTCGAGTCGTGCCCTCGCCGCCTCGCGCTACTGACTCCAACATCCTGGAGAATCTGTAGCCTCCTCCCTCAGTCGGCGCTAGTCGTCTGCATCTAACAACTCGGGCTTTGTAGCCCCACTCTTGATTGCCTTGCGTGCGTCGGATTGTCTGTGTGATATATATACATGCATGCAATCCATCATCCAGCCCGTAGAAAATCTATCTACTGAGGTTGGAACCGGAAACTCCTCATGCAAGGATGCTACTATGTAGTCCTTGCTCCCCTCCGGTATGTTCTTCCAATGATCTAAGACGTTGTGCTGAAAAACTTGTTGGCACAACTCTCTCATGCGAGCCATCACCCTTCTCCCCTCATAATTCATGATGATGGCTCTTGACCTATCATCAACTAGATATGCATATCCCCCTGGGATCTGCCTAAGATGGGTCCTCTCCCATCTGCGTCCACGCTCCTGGGCATATCCAGGAGACCCCTGTGTATCCGGTGTACTGACCGGGGTAATATCTCTCGGAGTGGCACCATAGGGGTGCCACCTCACAGCTGAGCAAAAGCCAGAGTAACTGGAGTAGACGTCCCCACAGGTGTGACAAATCCTGGAGGTGATGCAACTCCAGCTGAACGATGAGACGGAGACACCACGTCCGTGCCTCCACAGCATCCACCTGAGCCTGAGCCACGCTCCCTGGAACTGCCATGAGAGTGAGGATTCGCATCTGTATCTCGTGTCGACCGTGGGCTCATTGCATCCGTATCTTTGTAGCATCCCCCTGACCCTGAAGCACTTCCTCCCTCTGGCCCACCAAGCCTAGAGCGTCGAGCTCGTCTGCTCGAAGCTGAAGCATCCGATCACGCTGAAGTAGATCTAGCAGAGCGCCCTGACGAGGACGAGACAGCTCTTGGTCTACCATATCTCTGAATCTCACGATCTGGTCTGGAGACATGTGTGTGAAGATATCCTGTAACTCCTCATTGCTCATCCCTCGACTCATCTTGAAAATGTCACCTGCACAGATAAAAAATGATGTTAGAATAATCAATTTAAATCATACAAAGCACAGCAATATAAATCCTTAAAAAAAGATCTCACTTAAAGTGCATATCTTATGTACCCTTATAAGCGATTGGTCAACGAATTGAGTAAGTGGATGCTCCAAGTATGAAGTATCCTATGGTCCCATGTCAATCTATTGACACAACTCCGTATACACTAGAAGGTCGATAGACATGTCACCACAAAAGGATGAGTCCACCTCGTTCTCAAAGAATTCTTGGACTCCTGTATTTTCACGTTAGCCGATACTGGCTCCAAGCTTTTGGTAGCCTCCATCCCTTGCAATATCGACCCCTCTATTTTCATATTGTCTTCATCTATGCTCGGAACATCGCTTTGATTATATACTCTCGCACTTTGGGGAGTTGAAGGTATAACATACCACTATCGAGGTTGTCGGGGCTTTGGATAGACAATTACATGTTCACAAACACGTACAAGAGAGTTTAAACCATTGTGACATGTACCATGACGTAATACAATTAACAAACAAATGAGTCCATGCACATGTTCACAATGGGCCGACAACACAAAGGTGTCGCGCAAATCTGTCCATTTTTTTCCGGAATCTATTTCGAGAAATCCAGATGGACCTCGTTGAACTGTTGCTCTAGCTCCTCCAAGTACCACTTTGAACCACTGCACATCGAATAATATCATGGAGAAGCTACGGTAATCCACCGTAATAATACTTTGCAAGTTCCCAAAATACTCCATCTCATCTACAATTGTGTTTGGATCCATTGCTCGTCGCCGGCTCTCTTGCTCGAACCTTGCCATGATATCACAGTCCATTGTGGAGCGCATTTTGTCAATATGCTCAACGCGAAAATGCAGTCCGTGCGACCATGCGGCGCTATATATTTTGTACTGTACATTGAAACACTCAAATTAGATGTCTCATATAAAATTTAGATACGACAAATCCTAAACACCTCATTACCTTTGGACTACATCCCCTCAAGAATTCCCACTCCTCCATTGAGACCTCTGTCCCTTCGCGAGACATTGCCATCAAAGCTCCATGCAACCATCACGTTGACATGAACCGCGGCATCTCCTCCATGCCCTCGGGATATCGAATCGGTTGATGATGCGTATTACGTCAGAATTCAGCTTGCGCTTCCTCTCGATCTTGCCTAGTGATCTGGTACTTGGCGAGCCACATCTCCATAGAGGCATGGTGCAAAATACAAAAGTGATTCACCTTCTCCTCCATTGAGGCATCCATTCTTTTTTCTACCCCATTTCCAACCACCACATCTCCAGTCAGTCTATCATTGTCCTTCAGCGACCATAGCATTTCGTTGTCTGGATCCACCGTTGGTAGCCATTGTGAAATATGCACTAGTGCCTCAGACACCAACCAACCTTCAGCCATGCTACCTTCTAGACGAGCTCGCTGTCGCACAAAGCCTTTCAGGGTTTTCATGAAGCGCTCTAAGAAGAACATCCATCGCGTATGGACAGGTCCAGAAATCTCCACTTCATCTACAAGATGCACAAGAAGGTGGATTTGTATCGTGAGCATGCTGGTGGGCAGGTATTTCTCAAAGAGACAGACCGTCTCCACTACTCCCCACCTCGCGGATTCAATAGAGGACATCTTAATCTCCTTTTGTGAGATCCATTGCACCAAAGTCGACAACCTATAAATGGCCCCGCGTATTTCTGGAGTAAGACATCATGTGATCGTGATCGGTAGTACAAACTGCCACAAATGAGAAAGCATTATGAATAATGGCTACACTCCAAATAGCAAAATGCGCAGGCCAATTACAATCCATTCGTAGTACAAACCTGACATATCTTATGCCAGTCATGGGATTTTAGCCCTGATAATTGGTCGTCTTTAGAAAATGCAGACCTGAGAGAACGCATCATACCTGTCGGAGTGCGGATAGACTTGACTACTTGCTTCACAATGCGCTCTTCTTTAGTGGACAATACCCAAGGAGTGCGAGGTAACTGCACGTGACCATCAACACTCGACTGCGGCCAAAGCGCCTCCATCTTACCTACCTCCTTCAAATCCATTCGTGCCCCTATAGTGTCTCTCTTTCCTGTGATGTAGTCCCATACTAAGGTGCCCACATTCTTGAAAATATGCATGGGATCCAACAAGTGGTTGACCTGTAAGTGGGTCCAATATGGCAACTTGTAGAAAACTGAAAACTGCCGCATTCCGTTTGGATGTGATTCCGCGTGGACCATTTTCAGCTCATACCAGCTTGCGGCGTTCATATGTGTTAGAGGTCATTCAAGAAAACCTTCTCTGAGTTCATGATCCTCTGGCAAGAAAGCAGCGTGTCCTTGATATACCATCTTCTTCATGGTTCGTGACCTTCGGGAGTCTAACTGTGGCCTGCACAATGGACATGCATGATAACCTAAGGTAACCAGACTTGTTCCAACATCACGACCCAGTGAATACAAGCTTGAGCGAGATTAAATATAGATATTACCAACGAGAACGAAGGCCTATTGTAACGTGTCCACTTGCTATCTTCAGGACATGTCTTAGCAGTCCATCGGAAAGGATGTTTAGAAAGCTCCGCTCGGCACTCCCATGGAATATTACGGGTTTTGCGATCTAGGACTTTCCACGTCTGCCACGTAGTGGAAGTATTCCAGCCGTTCCCACTTATGACTGACCTGAATTAGAGTTTTCCCTATTGGTCATTTCCTAACGGCAACTAGCGTCGAACCTGAGCAAATTGCTTTACGCAGAAACACCAGGTTTGAAGTGGATCACGTTGCACTTGGTTCAAGGAGAATGGGAAACAAGAGGGATGCGAATCTCAACCTCTCTGCCATAAGGCATAGTCCCATTCTGTTCCCCTAAAACATCGTAAATCGAGAACATCTATAACTTAGACTCTAGGTCAATGCTCTTGTTGTTTGTATTCTTTGAACGATCTTCCTACTGTCCATCTTGATTGAGAAACGTTCTCGGCCAAACAGGACCACTCATCCTTTAATTCTTTGATCAAACAAAGCAAAAAAGTGCTCTTAAATTTGTAACAAGCACAATCATTTCCATTGGTCGTTATTGTTGGCCAACTGCTAAGGAGTGAATCCTTCTTTCCGAATGCATCCAGCACTTGATCCGGGATTAATTTCGACTTAACAAGATCCCCTATATCCTGGGTTAGGGCGTACCCTATTAACCCGACTTGATCAATACTTTAACTTCATATGTTATTCCAATTTATTGGTTGGTCTTTTGCTTCCAAGCAATTATCTTTACCCAAGAAAGATACTATATTAGGACGATTATTCATCCTCTTGTAAGATAACTTGTGTAAGAATCTGCCAACCTCATTCCGAGGAATTTGGCCATTCCCTTGTAATCTAATCACAAGATCATGTGACTCTGCAACTTGTTGCACAAGTGTCGCATAAAACTATGGGACTATTCTATCCATCAATGGAGTTTTCTAATCACGGTATCATGATTAGATGTAACAATCCGTCCCTGATTGCATTAGGCCGACATTGTCGGTCCTAGGGTTTCGAGTTTCATCTTTTTAGCGAGAGATCCTTAGGAAAATCCTAGATCTTTTCTCACAAGTATGTCCTACTATCCCTACATTCCGTGAATGTGGGTAAGTATTTGGGGTATACGGGTTTCAGTTTTGGCAATACGTGCAACTAGGTAAATGTCTTCACCATGCTAACCCTAGTTAGTTCCTTGGGATACATTGCATTGAATTAACCCTTTTCTAAACGAGTACTCCACGGTTTTAGGTGTTTAGGTTTATGCCAATTTAACCTGTCTATTCTTGAAGATAATTACGCTATCATTTCCATAACCACATGACTCATTGTCTACGCATAAGTTGGTTTTCAAACCCTAACTTTTCGGTTTAAGATCAAGCATAGGTTAGGTTATAGCCTAATTCCAATTAATCATTCTATAACATGTGAACAAGATTCATGCTAAAGCATGTAGCCTTTTACTACTTTCATTTCCGAATGAATTTGTCATATGCAGAACTTACACACCCTTCTGTTAAATTAAGTTTTTAGACCACTTGCCTAGTTAAATCTTCTTCATGTAATCCTAGCAATTTCCTACGATTGCTAATAACTTTCTTTAAGAATCATTTCAAAAAAAGATATTCAATAATGTAATATGCGGTTTATTCCTTTCATGCTTAATCAAAGTGTACTTTCATAATTCCGTTTTGTAAATATGGACATTAATCTAATTTCAATTCATTGCAATGTACAAAAGCTACTTGTTAGAAATGCATATCAATCTTCTGCTTACTTTATTTTGTTCGTTTTATTGAAAATACTAATGGCCGAACTCTTCCATCGTGAGCTAATTCTTTTAAATTAACCAAAGTATTTAAGACAAAAAATGTATCCTATCTCCAAAAATCATCCATGCACGATTGAATTATAACAACATAAAATCAAAATTAGGAAGAAAAACCTGGACTTGTGGTGAGATATCCATGTGGATGTTAGGAGACGATCCTCCTGCGGATGTGCCTTGTGCTTTCTTAGGAGCCATCGCGAATGCGGCCTTTCCGTCTTGGATGCGGCTTTGCGAAACTCCCTTTGTAATTCCATCGTCCCTTATGAATGTTTTTTCCTTCCTTTCGTAGAAGCTCCGATGCAAATTGAATACACAAAAAGGGGTTTAGCACTCGAGCTAATTGGGAGATTGAAGGAAATCCAAGGGAACAAGCTTAATGAGCCCTTTTAAAGGCCTTAGATAGGACCCACGGAAAAGGGGTACTAACTGGACTTTTAACGGATTGGAAAGAGGTCCAAAGGGTATAAAAGTTCTTAAAAGGGATATCTCCATGGAGGGGGAAAGAAACCCACGGGAAAAGGTTTAAATCCTGGGAAGGGGGAGGTAGAAAAACCTTTTTAGAGCAAGGCTTATCAAGCCACGGGAATGGGGCTTTTCTTGAATCCCGAGGGGTAGTTTTTAGGATGCTCTAGATGGGTAAAAAGGGGGAAAAGGGGGGGGGAAAGGGGCTTAAAGAGAAGTTTTTGAGTGGGGGAAAAAGGGTATGAAAGAACCCTTAGGAGGGATTTTGTGTGGGGGAAAAAGGGCTTAAGGATGCCACATGAAAGGGGGCTTCTTAGGAGGCTATTAGAAGCTTCCTAAGAAGCTTTTGAAGCTTCTGAGCAATGTGGAAGCCCCACGTGGCGGGAGAAAGGGCAGCAGATGGCGACGTGCCGACGGACAGGGCGGATTGCAGCGGCAGGTGGGGACTGGGCAGCGTTGGATCTCTCTTCCCGGCAACCTCCTCTCTCACCCCTTCACGGCTATCAGCAGAGTCACGACTCCTCTCTTTTTCCTCCCAAGCTCCCATAGCCATGGGTTATATAGGGAGAGGGAGAGGTACCTCCCTCCCCTACGCAGCATCGGGCATGCCTATCTTCCTTCAGCAAGCTCCAGCAAGGAGCTTGCTCACCCCTTGCTATTCCCTCCTCCTCCAGCACGACAGTCGGCTGGAGGAGAGAGGGATTAATTTTTTTTTTGCCATTAATCAATTATCCTCACCGCTCAAAGAGGCAGTTCATGCATGTTCTCTTGGAAAATCAGAATATTACACCTGTTCACCAGATCACTCTCCGAATCCCGGAAAGTCATGCATCGTCCATATGAGAATGGCTTGAATATTGGCTGACCATCAACCATCGCGCCTGCTTATATCTTGCAAGGTGACCCCATCCTCCCACAAAATCTTAAGCTCATCGACTAATGGACGAAGATACACGTCCATATTTTTGACTTTATAGCGGCCGGAAACGAGTAAGGTAAGGATGAGATTTCCTTTCTTCGTAGAAAGCCATGGAGGGATATTGTAGTTGATAAGGACTATAGGCCACACACTGTAAGAAGTTGACTGCAAACCGAATGGGTTCACGCCATCCATCCATTGCAAGACCGAGCCGAAGATTCCTTGGCTCTCGGACAAAGCCTAGGAAGGTAGAGTCAATGTGGCTCCATGCGCGTGAATCCACTAATATTCGTTGAACTCCATCCGTGGACCTATTCTGCGCATGCCACGTTCTCAAGCTCGCCATGTTGGACGTACGAAACATGTGGTTTATGCGGGGGATAAGCGAAAAGTGTCTAAGAACTTTTTGCGGGATAGTTTGCCCTTGCAAGTCCTGTTGATACTTGTGAGCACCACACTTTGGACATGTCTCCATAGTCTTGTATTCTCCTCGAAACAGTATGCAATCGTTGATACATGCATGGATGTTGTTGTGGTCCATGCCAAGCTTTCGTAAAACATGTCGTACATCATCACGAGACTTAGGCATGGTATTTGCAGGTGGTAATATATGATATTTCAATAACCTGAAAAAAAATCATAAACACCTTGAAAAAGCACAAATGTTTTTAATAATAGTGCCAAAAAAAAAATCAACGAAGCATATGTATAAGGTACCTGAACAACTCGGTCACACTCATATCGCTCCACCCATATTTTGCTTGCACACTTAAGAGTGCAAGCAATGTCTTCAGGCGAGATACTCGGCACCCATCATATAATGGTATAGATGCTTCCTCTCTAAGCGGATCAAAAGTCTCGACATCTATGGGAAGCAATGCATCGATCATTGCTTCCATCTCAGGCTCCAAGATTGTAGGTAGGTCTGGAAGGTTGCCTGTCTCCTCTGGCATTGACGGTATAGATTGGCCTTGTAAGTGGTGGATTGGCTCATGCACTCCATCCCTCGCACGCCCACGAACTCTTCTAATTGGCCACAAAGGGTGCACTCCTCCTTGGGATGAGACATCACCTCCTTGGATAGAAAATTTGCCAACGAGACCCAATCTTATTGTATATGGTATTCAATTAGCTTGCGAGTACAATGCATGATTGATATTAACTTTTCTTATCGTTTGTTGAAAATCCGCAATCGCCTGATCAATGATCTCAGATTGAAACTTGCCAAATCGTTGTATGTGTTCTATAGACAATCGACGTTTTTGTCTAATTGCCAGCCTGCATTGAGACCAAGGACATGGGACATGCTAATTAAGAAACGCCTCACGATCTTGAACAACAGGACCTTCATCGTTTTCCATTTTATCTACGTTACAACAAACAATTTGTTTTTGTTATCATTCTTTTTTTTTCTTAAATTGTTATCCTCTCCTTCCATCTCTCTCTTTTTTTTTCTTTCTTAAATTGTTATCCTCTCCTTCCATCTCTCTCTCTCTTTCTACGTTACGACTCATTAGGGGATTTTTGAGGTCTCGAAAATGCCCAGTAAGAGATCCTAGAGAGAGAAAAAAATTTAAGAAATAAAATAATTTTATAGAATTTTTAAAAGGTTTATATTTTGGTAAGTTAAAATATCAAAATTCGTTAATAAGTCATTGTCGTGATATTCTCGTGGTCACATCACCTCTCCTCATTAAAGTGAAAAGTAATATTCAATTTGAATTTTGGTGGATACTCGATTGCCTCCCTCCATCATTTCTCTCTTCTTTTTTTCTCCTCCTTAGTAGTCTCTTCTTTGTTTTCGTTCTTGCTTCTAATCATATCCTTATCTATGGATCAATCATCCAATGATCTCTGTAGCTCTCATAAAAGACCTCTTTATCATCTTCATATTGAGTTGGATAGTGAGTATGAACCAATAAGAAAGAGAACAAAATCTATCACGGTTACAGAGTCTATGAAACATATATTCAGGTTTATTGAAAATCTCAAACGAGGAGGAGGAGGTTGTGATAAAAGAATCCAAGCAGCAAGGTATATTTTTTTTCACTTGAAAAATCTTAAATATGGCTTTATTTAAATTACTTTGCATAAATTTGTGATGTTAATTTTGCTTAGATCTCTTCTACAACCAAATGCAAGTGAAAGAGATTCTTTAAAAGCAGCTCAGTTTTATTATCATCTTCTTCCTTCAGTAGTTTTAAAGGATATTTTGGAGAAGAAGAAATTTAAAAAGGCAAAGAAACAATGCTTGGAGTCATTTGTAAAGGATCATTCTTTGGATTCTGAGTTAGTATAGAAGACATTGGATAGTATTGGTACCAGTCGAGATGCTCATATGCAACTTTTTTAGCTTTTAAAATCAAATATGAAGCAAGGATAGGTACACAATTGCATACTTTCGAAGCCATTTGTGGTTAGGACTATCAGACAGAGAGTTAATAACAAAGTGATGGGGACTCTAGGTGAGCCTTTTCATATCAAGGCTACCTTCAAAGGCAAGAAAAAGGAGGTTACATTCAATGAATTTAACAATATTTTCCTTGACTTGCCCACCCTACAATGCTTAATGATCAGATTTTATGACTTGTTAGTAGCAGAGGCACAGGGAGTGGCTAGATTTGTGATTAAACTTAATGAAAGTGAGATTCTGAAATGTAAAAAATTGGAGAGAATCTCTATCACCTTGATGAATAGAGCACTTTTGTCAGGTCATTGCAATCACTCAACATCATTTAGTGTTTAATCTGAATATAACATCTGGTGGCCAGGAGCATTTGAGGTAGATATTGAGAATTTTGATATATTATATTGGGTTTTTCATCAAACATCAATACCTAATGTTATTCAAAGGCAACAAGCAGGAGAAGAGCTATTTGTTGAAGGATTTGAGAACTATAGGATTGAGTGGCACATAGCTGGTGGCCTAAAGACACTCAAATGTATGTATAATGTATCAAAGGGAGCCAACTCGAGATCTCCTTGCTTATACTGCATGTCACCAGCTGCAGAGTTAAACTCAAGCAATTGGAATAGAGCTCCCTCTAGGCACAATAAGGATCCACAGTTTAAACCAAACTTGGACATTCCTTTAGCGAATGCCCATATTTGTACACTTCATGCACTTTGCAGGATAATTGAAAAGCTTGTTCATCTCTATATAGGATTTGCATAGAAGCTGAAGCCATTATCAACTAGAACAGATGCTATAACAAAGGTTGAAAAAGTTCTTTCTGCAATTGGTTTGCATGGTGGCAATGTTGTTATTGAATCAGATCTTCAGAAGTCTAAGGATGGTAATGTCAAGATTGTGGGAGTGAAGGAAAGAGTCTCACTTGTAGCTTTCTTGCTTGCACAATGGGGGAATACACACAAAGGTGGAGGCTGAAAATAGTTTTCCTCTTCTTAGTTGTGTAAGCCAAAAAGAACTCAAGTACATAGAAATAGAAGAACCCTATATATAGGTCTCAAACCAAACTCAACTAACTAAGGTGGCATACTAACTGAGCCACGAACTAGAGTAGATAAGGATAGCTGTCATGTAGCTATTATTCATGGGCGGTGTACCAACCACATCTACAGCTAACAAGTCAGTGACATAAATGCACAACGGTCACCCTGGCATATCACGAGTGGAGCTCGATATCTCAACGCTCCCCCTCGAGCTCAATCCCAATTCCTGCACACCAAGCAGGTCTCTGAACTTGCGTAGCTTCTCTGTGCCCAATGCCTTTGTAAATATGTCAGCTACCTGATCCTCTGTGCTGACATCAACTAGATCAATAAGACCTAGTAAAACCCTCTCCCGCACATAGTGATAATGCACCTCAATGTGCTTTGTTCTAGCATGATAGACTGGGTTATTTGCCAAGTGTATACTGCTCATGTTGTCACAATAAATGACAACTGGCCCATCTGTAGCTGATGCATATCATAAAGTAGCTTATGCAACCAAGCTATCTCACATGCAGCCATTGCTGCGCCCCTGTACTCAGCCTCTGTGCTTGACAAGGCAACTATAGGCTGTTTCTTGCTGCTCCAAGTGACTGCAGCACTTCCAAAAGAGAACGCATATCCACTGGTAGATCGTCTATCAGAAATACTACTAGCCCAATTAGCATCAGTGTATCCATGCAACTGTATCTGAACCCCAGTCTCATAAAGTAGTCCATACTGCAATGTGGACTTCACATACCTGAGTATGCATCTAGCCGCATCCAAATGCGATTTCCTTGGAGCCTACATAAACTGACTTACCAATCCAACAACATAGCTCAAATCTGGCCTGGTAATAGTCATATAAATCAAACTTCCTACTATGCGTCTGTACATAGTAGGGTCTTCCAGAAGCTCACCTGCATCTGTGCTCAGCTTCACATTCTGCTCCAAAGGAACTGAAATAGGCTTACAGCCTGTCATCCCATACTTGGACAGCATGTCCAATCCATACTACCTATGGAAGAGCCGTATCCCACTTGGTGATCTAATCACCTCAATGCCCAAGAAATAACGCAGCTCTCCCAAATCTTTCATCTCAAACTTCTGCTTCAATAGCATTTTCACATGAAGGATATCTTCATCACTATCACCTGTGATAATCAAATCATCAATATAAATGACAAGTAGCATAATACATTTCTCTGTTTTTCTCACATAAAGTGAGAAATCTACCTTGGAAATCTGAAAGCCAATAGTGACAAGATACTGTCCTATCTTGTCAGACCATGCTCTAAGTGCTTGCTTCAAGCCATACAAGGCTTTCTTCAACCTGCAAACAAACTCAGGATGAACAACATGCACTTAACCTGGTGGCTGCTCCATATAGACCTCTTCTTGCAAATCACCATGCAAGAAGGCATTCTTTACATCCATCTGATGTAAAGACCATTCTTTTGATGCAACCATAGCAATGACTGCTCTTACGGTTGCCATCCTTGCAACCGGACTGAATGTTTCTTTATAATCAATGCCATATGTTTGTGCATACCCCTTGACTACTAATCTTGCCTTGTATCTGTTCACAGAACCATCTGCATTGTGCTTCACCTTATAAACCCACTTACAACCAATTGCATTCTTATCTTTAGGCAAAGGTACCAATTCCCATGTAGCATTTGCTTCCAAGGCATCCATTTCTTCATCCATGTCTTTCTCCCATTTTTCTTTTCCCATGGCTTGCTCAAAAGAAGTGGGTTCTGGTTCCTGTATCACTTTGACCATATATGCATAGTGAATGGCTGAAAATCCATCATATTTCAGCCTATCCACAGGATACCTAGCTCTGGTAGACCTGCGCAAAGTAGGTTCACTCCCAGGTGCTCTCAAAACATCCCTAGTTTTCCTTACTCTAGGTGTAACAATAGAAGGAATATCCAACTCATCATCAATGCTCTGTTCTAAGCCACTGGATTCACCATCCACATAAGAGTGACCTACATTCACATCAAACATGGGATGATCTACCTTCTCTTTTCCTTTTTGTGATACTTGCATACCACTATCTGCATTGCTTTGAGAAGATTCTCCTGAACTCAATCTGCCTGTCCATGGTGAAGAATGTGAACCACTACTAGAGGATGCTCCAGGTCCACTAATATCTTGTGACTGCTACTGTGAATTCTGTCCAGCATTACCATTTTATGCATCTACATTATCAATCACATTTACTGGTTTATACCAGCTACTCATCTCATAAAAAACAACATCTCTGCTCACTGTAAACTTATGAGTAGAAGGGTTATAGCATCTATACCCTTTCTGCTGCAAAGAGTAACCAATAAAGATGCACTTCTCAGCTTTTGGATTCAACTTGGATCTCAACTCATCTGGCACATGAACATAGGCAATGCAACCAAAAATTTTCAAATGAGAAATATCTGGTTTCCTACCAGTATACCTCTCCTCTGGAGTCATCCCATGTATTGCTGCAGTGGGAGTCCTGTTCATTATGTAGACTGCTGTAGCAACTGCCTCAGCCCAATAAAAATCTGACAGGTCTTTTTCATTGAGCATGGCACGAGATACCTCTCCAATATGCCTGTTTTTCCTTTCTACAATTCCATTTTGTTGTGGGGTATGACTGCATGAATATTGCTGCTTTATGCCATGCTCCTGCAGGAACCTTGCAAACTCATTTGAGAGGTACTCTCCCCCTCCATCTGACCTTAGGCATTTTATTTGCAGGCCTGTTTCTTTTTCAATCATAGCTTTAAGAGTTTTGAAATGCCCAAAAACTTCACTTTTCTTTTTCATAAAATACACCCAAACTTTTCTGCTATAGCCATCAATAAAAGTGATAAAATAATGACAGCCTCCAAGAGATGCAGCTTTAGTAGTCCACACATCAGAGTGGATTAATTCCAATGGCTTCTTACTCTCTTGAACATGTCTAGGAAATGGTTTCCTTGCCTGTTTTCCAAATTGACAGGCTTCACATACCTTATGCATTTTTTCAACCTTGAATTTAGGCAATCCTGCAACAATATTTTGGGCCTGCATTGATTTAAGTCGCTGTACATTAACATGACCAATGCGTTTATGCCAGATATCAATATCTGCAACTACATAGGTTCCATGTGCAAACATTGCTGCACTCAATTCATGCATGTCTACATCCAACGTAAACATTTTGCCCTTCTTCTTTCCTTTTGCTATCAAGCGACCTTTATTTTTCATATCCTCAACAAAGCATCCATGAGGATTAAATCTAACCTGCAAGCCCTGCTCAACCATTTGACCAACACAAACCAGATTCTTGGTGATATTCGGGATATGAAATACATCGGACAGGTATTTCTTTTTCCCATCCTACATAGACAAAGGAATTTTTCCAATTTGCACAATAGGATGTGCAGTATCATCACCAGTCTCCACAAATCCTGGTTTTTCCATTTTCCTTGCATCCTCCATCCATTCTGCATGACCTGTCATGTGGTTTGATGCACCTGAGTCAACATACCATACATCGTTGCTTTCTTCTGCACTTGTCATAGAATTGTTCATGTGCTGCACCATCAACAAATGCTCATTTCTGTCATCACCCTGTCTACTAGAAGATGCATAATTCCCTTGTTGCAATTTTCTATTCATGATGTCATTCTGCTTTTTATAGCAGTCTTTAGCCATATGACCCATTTTACCACAGTAGTAGCATTCAACATTATTGTTTGGATTTTGGCCTCTTTGCCATCCACCACGACCTCTTTGGCTTCCCCTGCCTCTAGAGTTACCACGTCCTCCTCCATAGGACTGGTTTTCTTGAGTTTACTGCATATTCTGATTTCTACCACGGCCTCCAGATCGGCCTCCTCTACCTTTGCCTCTACCTCTTCCAGCATTTGAGTAGAAGACAGCTTCTTTTGAAGTTCCTCCTGAAGAAGATGCACCACCATTTCTCTGCTCCTCAGAAATTAGAAGAGCAATCAACTCCTCAAAATCAGGAAATCTTTCACGGACGGAAATGGATGTTCGGAACTGTGCATAATCCTTTCCTAGACCATTCAAGGTCACAGAAACTAAATCATCATCTTCCACTGGCGACCCAATGGAAGCAAGTGCATCTGCAATCTTCTTCACCTTCATGTGGTAGTCATTGATGCTCATACTTTCTCTTTGCACATTATGCAACTCTTGCTTGAGCTACATTTTCCTGGCTTGCGTATTTGTGCTATACATTTTTGACAAAGTATCCCATGCCTCCTTTGGCGTACTTGCATCTTGAATATGCACAATCATAGAGTCTGAAATGCTGATAGACAGCCAGTACATAACTTTTCTGGCTCTCTCATGCCATGCTTTAAATGCCTGCATTTGTTGTTGATTGGGAACATCAGGAAGAACTGGTTCATTTTCATTTCCTGCAACGAATTCCCAATATCCTTTTCCCATAAGGAAATTTGTCATTCTGAACTTCCATGCTTGGAAGTTGTTCTTGTCAAGCTTTTCAGTGACAATCTGTGAAAGAGAATCAGATGCCATTACAGAACACTGCAAAAAATTCTATCACTGTAAAAAACACAGCTTCAGCCTCACAAGGGCAAATCTGCAAAACTGATGAAAGTGGTATTTGACCACACAGTCACTTCCTAGTGACGATTTTGCATCAACAGGCAACAAGGATGATTCTGTAACTCCCAATGTCTCTGCGCACAAGCATACGATGCAATTTCTACAGTAACTTTTCACAGACCTGTAGAACATTGGTCGCACAGCATAAAACTGGGCCTTTTCCTGAGTGCGTGCAGAAAACTTCCGCCTCCAAAACAGGCCCTGAAATGGCCTCAAATCAAAAAAACAGAGCAACACCGCGAAGGGTGTCTCAATCTGAGACAATGCACTCTTGCACTTTTCGGCTGTGCTACCTGCAGAGACTTGCTCCCAAAATGGAAGAATGAAAGCAACACTGGTCCTCTTACCAGAACACCGCAAACTTGGTTTGGTTTCTTGAGCTCCTTACCACGAACAAGGCTCTGATACCATGTCAAGATTGTGGGAGAGAAGGAAGGAGTCTCACTTGTAGCTTTCTTTCTTGCACAATGGGGGAATACACACAAAGGTAGAGACTGAAAACAGTTTTCCTCTTCTTAGTTGTGTAAGCAAAAAGAACTCAAGTACATAGAAATAGAAGAACCCTATATATGGGTCTCAAACCAAACTCAACTAACTAAGGTGGCATACTAACTGAGCCACGAACTAGAGTAGATAAGGATAGTTGTCATGTAGCTATTATTCATGGGCGGTGTACCAACCGCATCTACAGCTAACAAGTCGGTGACATAAATGCACAACGGTCACCCTGGTATATCACGAGTGGAGGTCGATATCTCAACAGGTAATTGTGTCCCAAAAAAACCATCTATTGGTGGAGTGAAGGCTAGAAGATTTCTAGGCTTTCATGGGAGACTTGGTAAGATAAACTCGAGAAATGGTGGCTCAACTATTAAATTTAATCAGTGGAAATCCCTACATAATGCAGTTAAGGATCACACTGATAATGGACAAGCTCGGAATAGAAAAGCTAAAGTTTGGGAAACACTAGACAAAGTGTTTTTTTTATTGTGATAAGACTGAATGGAATGATGATGATCTCAAAGACTTTAAAAACCAATTGAAAAGGCAATGACAGAAGCTTGGGATGATCAACACTTTACTCACTATATGGTAAGAAGTTTGTATATGTTTGTTTCTTCATTGTCGAACTCATATAATGTTTTTTAATAACTTTCTTTATTTGTTGACTATGCAGTATATTCTATACAACCATGCTCCATACTTTATTAAACAATATGGATCTCTATCTCTCTGGTCAACCCAAGATATGGAAAAATCACATTATCAAGCAAGAACAAAATATTTCAGACACACAAGACATGGAGGTGGAAGACACAAAGCCAACAATTTATTAGAGGTTTTTCAATGGTTCTATCGACAAATCTGGCATAAATTCAAGCTTAAAGATACAACCACATCAAGCAATACATCATCTTTAGCAAGGACTATACAAATTGTTACCCAAAGAAGAAAAGATAGATATTTAAATTCTTACTCAAAGCAAAGATTTACAGAATGGTTACAAACCAAACAAAGAGTTGGGAAAAGATGGGTTTCAAGAAACCCTTGATCTTTGGCATCTTCTAGTCTGATTGTGTTGCAGAAGAGTCCTTAGTTTCAGGCACCTCAACAGGGCCTCCAGAGGAGTCCTTAGTTTCAAGCACCTCAGCAGGGCCTTCAGAGGAGTCCTTGGTTTCAAGTAGCTTGACAGGGCCTCTAGAGGAATCTTTTGTTTCATCCCTCTCAATAAGACCTCTGTATTTCAAAAACTCTTGTTTTCGATAGTAAGAATTTGAAGATCTCCTATTTGAAGAGGAGCCAAGAACTCCAAAATATCCAGCTCTAGATCCACTGTATCCAGGCATGAAGCCAAAAACTCTTATGGCTTCTTCCTTCTCCACTAAAATGATCTTGTCCAAACCTCTGCTGAAAACTTGAGATTCAATTACCTTTGAGATAGCTCTCAAAGCCATCATTGGTAGACTTGGAGAGCTTGACAATCTACTATGATATATTACAATTGTTTGATTGTTTAAGTTTCCATTATAATGGCCAAGGCTTTGATTTTTCCCAAGCTTCATTGGCCTAGAGCCCTTGGCCCTTCCAAGAAAGTTGTCCAGATCTTCAATCTCAATCTACACAACAAACCACAACAGTATAAGATATAAGATATTTATCTATAATGCATAATAAAGTATAACATAAACTCAATGGGTAACTTCGAATTATATTTCATACCTTAGGGTGTTCGTCTTCTTCGAGAAGACTATCATCATAAAGATTTATTGAACTCTTGGGTTTCTCATATGATGGAGACTTCAATCTCTCTTCATACCCTACATCATCAATATGAAGTTTCTTCTGGACCTGTAAGAACTCTTCTTTTGTAGGTAGCCCCCCCTTTTCGTATTCTACAATCTGATTAATGCATGTATGTAAGGCTATAGAGCTGTCTTGGAAATTCTCTCCCTCAACATCAAGACTTGCTAGTGGTTCTTGTTCATAACCTATAAAATTCATGTCATTTTGGCCCCAACCTGCAAGGATTGCTAAGCAATAATCTTCTCTAAGATAAAAAAGATGTTGAATATCATTTAGCAACACATATCTCTTCTTGTTGATAAGATAAGTGGGAAATGTTGGAACACATGCAAGAGGACCTTCTTCATCAACCTGTGCACTTGGCTCGATCTCCTTTTCTTCCACCATTGTGATATTGTCACTCTTGAACAATGGTCTACACATAGAAATATTGGGAAACATCTTTATGGTAGTAATAAAAAATGAAGTATGCAATGCAACGTTTACATTGTTATTAGGACCCTTGTTAGTTGTTATCTCTCAAACTATGACCAGAGCCACAAAGTTACATTTTGAAATGTCAATAGGATACAATTTATCACATGAGTGGACTTTATTCATTTAATGGAGCTTGACATGCTAATTTAGGTAGAAAACCCACCTTGACCCGAATCTCCATCCATGGTTGTGGGATTCCCATTCACTTGGGAAGATCTCCGCTTCGGGGCCATCCTCAATTATGAGACTCTTTGAGTCGTGGGGAGAAAGTCTGTAAGAACCTTAGCCAAGAGACAATGTACGAATAGGGAGCGCCTTTTGGGAGCTGTGTATCCTATACACGAACTTCAGTAGAGAGCTTTAATGGGATGCATCTTCTTGTGCAGGGATTGCAGAACTCTAGCATTCCAATGCAACCTGAGCATATCCTGATGATGAAGATATACTCCCAAAGGCACAAAAAGGGAGCTCGGGTGTGAATTGGGCTTGGGGGGGAAGGTTGGAAAAGTTCTAGAACCTTCTCTCTCTCTCTCTCTCTCTCTCTCTCTCTCTCTCTCTCTCTCTCTCTCTCTCTCTCTCTCTCTCTCTCTCTCTCTCTCTCTCTCTCCCTCTTCCTCTTCTACCTCTCCTTCCTCTTCTTCACCTTCTCTCTTCTCTCCCTCTCCTCTTCTTCTCTCTCTCCTTCTCTTCTTCTCTGCCTCTCCTCTTGTTTTCTACGCATGGGGGCCCGCAACGATTGGCGATCAAGGAGGGGGGTGGCTTTAGTTGGAAGCCCCAGGGGGTGGCTTTAGTCGGAAGCCCCAAGGGGGGGCCTTACTACCACGCTGAGCTAGAGGGGGACCGCTACCTGTCGGAGGGGGCACTGTGTAGAATAACGAGGGGGGAGGACCTGTGCGTCACGGCCAGCAGGGGGGCTGCTTGTACCCGAGGGGGAGGAAGGCTCCCCTTTATAGGGGGGGGAGGACGGAGCCACCCGCCACCTGGGGGGGTTGCATGCCCCCCATTACCAACACATCACTCCCTCTCTCTCTCTCCCCCCGATGTGTTGTCGGCGGGGAGAGAGAGGGGGAGTTAAAAAAAATTGAACTAATAATATATATTTTTTAATTAAGGGGGGGGAGTTCCTATGGGGGGGCACAGGGGAAGCACGCGGGGGGGGGGGGGGGAGGGGGGACATTACACCTATTCATGCCATTTGTTATTGAAACCTCCTCAAAATAGTGTTCAAACTATTGCAAATAAGTCAAGAAGAAGGCTCAAAAGGTCTTTGATAGTGAAAGGTCATGGTTGAAGGATATGAGGCCTAAAGGTCCATGGATGTTGAAGGAGCTTGAAGAAAAAAAGGAAAGTAAAGGTCTCCTGAAAAGTTTCCGGGGTTCTAGTCTCCCCCCAACTCTCTAAGTGTCATTTTATCTAGGTTGCACCAAATTTAGTCCCCTCTTGAAAGGCCAAGAGCTACTAAAATAGCATCCCAACCACAGTTTTTTTCACAACCTTGTTAGTAGTCTCCAAAATGATCACGGTTTAGATTGGTTAAGCCTATCTAGCAACAATTATGATGTGACCGAACCCTGTGACCAAGATCTAGTTGTAGTTCCTTGCCTTCAATGACTACAACTAAACACTGATATGAAAAGGGACTCTATAATAGAATCAAAATCTAAGCTTTGATGCCAATGTAAAAGAGCTAGAATCCACAACCAAAGAAATGGAAAAATAAAGTCAAGAAAATATGGGGGCCATGATCAACATTATCGTAACCTATGAATTGATTATTAATCTAAAGTATTAGACCATGGAAATTGATAGAGGCAACAAGGAGCTCACCCCTTCCAATGGTGGAGCAAGATACTCACCCCTTAGTTATGGTGGGAGATCCACACAAGGAAGCTCCAAGAGAAATATTTGATTAATGGCAAGGACATGTATTTCCCATAATTTTATATATCCCCCTTCTCTACCACTAAGTCCTATACTTCATTATAGAAGCTTGTCTCCTCATGTCCTGAAGGCAGTGCGTGGAACTTTACAAGGTATACGTAATCATCCACTTTCAGAGCTTAGACAAAAAATCTCATGACAACACGACTGCTTGGTCTAACTCTGACAATTGTTGAGCTTCCAAGGTGTGGTGATTGAAATGAATGCTTTGAGGTGTCTAAATACACAATGCTTCTGGATCATGTCCATAGTTGGAAGCACTCCTTTATCAAATGTATGCAAAAGCTTAAGTTTGGACATAAGGTTTACCAAACATTTGATAATGAGTGCTTTCAAACCATGTAAAGTTAAGGTGTCATGCTAACCAACATTTAACTAGACAATTATATAATAGATATTTAAGTGTGTCAAGGCTAATGTAAGGTCTCGTGCAGCAATCTAACCTTCTTTTGGAGTGTAAAGATAGCCTCTAACACACACAAAAATTAATGTTTTATTGGTTGGATTTACTATTGCCATACTAGTGTAAGTCTCAAATACTAGCAATAGCAAATTCCAGTAAGTCTTTTGCTTGAGATGTGAGTATGAGTATAAGCCTCTAACACAACACAATACAAATGATTATCCTAGTATCTTAATTCTAGAGTTTAAGGTAAACCTTTTGAGACACATAGATTGAGATACTAAATTAAAAATTACTTTTGATTTGTGAGGTAATCTCCAAACACACCAAAAGTATTAAAATTTAATAAATTAGATGACAATTTAAAAAATTAAAGTGTGAGGCAACCCTCTAGCACAACAAAAATATTATAAAATAACGAATAACATCAATGAAGTGTGAGATAAATCTTTGATGGAAAAAAGTATTATAAAGTAATAAATAATATTTAAAAAATAAAATAAGAAATAAAAGATTAACTAGGGAAGCTACAAGTACAAAATAAGAGCATATCTGACATCTTTTCTTTTAATCATAACACACCAAAATTTTCAATCAAAAGGCTTTCAAATGAAGGAAAAAGATGGGGAAAATGTATTTATGCATGCATGCTTTCCACTGAAGGATCTTTCAATCAAATGACTTTTTCTATGAAAAGGCCTTCAATAAAATATTCATTCAATCTAAAGATTTTATATTCTCTGGTTTGGGTCATTATTCGGGAACATGCCTAATCATAGGGTGAAATGTGTATAAGAGCCATTATTTGGACCAAATAATGCTAGCTAGATAGTGTCTAGGATTCTCCACATGGATGGTCAAAATCTCTCATCACATACAAGAGACACATGTTATTCTTAGTTTCTTCTAAAAGGTTTACGAAATGTTATTTAGAACCTCTATTCATGGAAAGTGAATGTTAATGTCATGTATAAACTCTATCTATGGCAATCAAAGGTGAACATTTTGAGTTAATCAAAGAAACATTACTATGTATTTATTTCTATGAGAAGGGATGTATTTGTGTGGCATACTTCATGAGAAGGTCATGTATGCTATTCAAGTTTGAATGGCTATCTAATTTAGGTCCCACGAATTGCATATCATGGTGTGCCCACCTAGAAAGAGGTGTTTGTTAATATCAGGTACTTTTGTATAAATAAATGTGTTCATTTGTTGACCTAGAGCTTAGCAATTTACATCTATTTTTGCAGACTTCCTAAAACCTTGTGGAAAAGTGGGATGCTTACATGTATATGCTCTTCTAAACTACTAGTCTACATGGTTTTGAACCCACGACACATAGAAGGGTGTTCAAAACTACCATTCAATTCATCTTTGTTCAACAAATTTTTATTTTTGTTTGGAGGAAAGTAATGGGCTCAATATAAGTCTTTTATTGAAAAATATTTTGCATACCAAATCACACATATTATTTAAGAAAACTTTACCCAACAACAATAGAGGAGCCTTGTGAGAAGTATCCCTTACCATCTCATTTACCTTCTTCATTTTAGCTGAATATTACTGTACTACAAGTTTAAGGTTGGTGATATTGTAACATATAACCTCATTCATTTGTAGGGATGGTTGTAGCTACATGTGTAACAAATGGAACTGATTCATTTATGGAGATGATTGTAAACACGTAATTGGGTTCATCCTCTCATTCATGGATTCCTAAGGATAAATGCCTATTTTTCTTATTTTTGATATTACATTGTTGGAATTTAAGCTTTAAATTAGGTCACTATGCTTTTGCCTCAAAATTTTAATACACAATATCACTTGAAATCTTTTCTTTTTGGAATTGGTCAGGTTAGAGTTTCATATTGAAATTATTATTTTAATAGCATGAAATGCAATTCAAAATATGTAATTTCTATATATTTAATTTATGGAGATTCCTCTTCTACTTACTAGCCACCTCTCTCTCTCTCCCTCCCTCCCTCCCTCCCTCCCTCTACAAGGATACGGAGGCATAGCGACGGTGCTTTCCGATGCAAAATAGCGTCGCCGCTATTAGCATCGCATTTGCGACACTAATAGCGATGCAGATAGCAACGGTGCTCAAACAAAAAAATGCGGGCCGAAACCCGAGCACGTTATTTTGTGCGAACAAACGAAAGAGAGAGCAAACTCCATCTTGCATTTGAGAGGGAGAGAGAGAGAGAAAGAAAGAAAGAGGGAGAAGGAAAGTTTCTCACCACCGCCACCGTTGTTCGCAAAGAAGAGGAGGAAGTATACGGAGGGCGAAGAGGAGCCGCTGAATCCATCCTCGGGCCTTTACGGTGAGTGCATTGCTCCTTCTTGCATTTTTTGTTTTTTTCTCTCTCTTTTTCTTTTACTTGTTTTTATTGAAAATCATGTGTATTGAGAGAGGGAGAGGAAATGAGAGAGGGAGAGGAAGAGAGAAAAGGAAAGAAGGAACGAGAGAGAGAGGGAGAAAACATTAAACATAATAGGGAAAGAGAGAAAGAGAAGGAGAGGGAGAGGGAGAGGGAGGGAGAGAGAGAGAAGGAGGGAGAGGTTGTTGTTATTGTTGTTGTTGTTTTATTTCTTCTTTTCTTTTTTAATTGTTTTTTGTTGTTGTGGTAGTCATAGTAGTAGTAGCGGTAGCGGTAGCGGTAGTGGTTGTTTAATATCTTATTTTCTTGTTTGTTGTTTTTGTGGTTGTCATAGTAGCGGTAGCGGTAGCGGTAGCGGTAGCGGTAGCGGTAGCGGTAGCGGTAGCGGTAGCGGTAGCGGTAGCGGTAGTTGTTGTTTAGTTTCTTATTTTCTTGTTTGTTGTTGTTGTGGTAGTTGTAGTAGTAGTAGTGGTAGTGGTAGTGATAGTAGTAATTGTTGTTTAATTTCTTCTCTTCTAGTTTATTGTTGTTATAGTAGTCGTAGTCATGGTCGTAGTCGTCGTAGTCATGATTGTAGTAGTAGTACTAGTAGTAGTAATAGTAATTTTCTTATTTGTAGTAGTAGTAATAGTAGTTTTTTTTCTTTTTCTTTTCTTGTTTATTGTTGTTTAGTTTTCTTGTTTGTTGTTGTTGTTGTTGTTGTTGTTGTTGTTTTTTCTTCTTTTCTTGTTCATTGTAGTAGTAGTGGTTTGTTGTTGTGGTAGTCGTAGTCATTGTCGTAGTCGACGTAGTTGTGATTGTAGTAGTAGTAGTAGTAGTAGTAGTGGTTTTCTTGTAGTTTTTTTTCTTTTCTTGTTTATTGTTGTTTAGTTTTCTTATTTGTTATTGTTATAGTAGTGGTAGTAGTAGTAGTTTTTTCTTCTTTTCTTGTTTATTATAGTAGTAGTAGTAGTAGTAGTAGTAGTAGTTGTTGTTGTTGTTGTTGATTTTTCTTCTATTCTTGTTTATTGTAGTGGTAGTGGTAGTAGTAGTGGTAGAGGTAGTGGGAGAGAGAGAGAGAGTTGTTGTAGTAGTCGAAGTCGTCGTAGTCGTGATTATAGTAGTAGTACTAGTAGTAGTAATAGTAGTTTTCCTGTTTGTTGTTGTTATAGTAGTAGTAGTTTTTTTTCTTTTCTTGTTTATTGTTGTTTAGTTTTCTTATTTTTTGTTGTTGTTATTGTAGTAGTAGTAGTAGTTTTTTCTTTTCTTGTTTGTTGTTATTATAGTAGTAGTAGTAGTAGTAGTAGTAGTAGTAGTAGTAGTAGTAGTAGTAGTAGTAGTAGTAGTAGTAGTAGTAGTAGTAGTAGTAGTAGTAGTAGTAGTAGTAGTAGTAGTAGTAGTAGTAGTAGTAGTAGTAGTAGTAGTAGTAGTAGTAGTAGTAGTAGTAGTAGTAGTAGTAGTAGTAGTAGTAGTAGTAGTAGTAGTAGTTGTTGTTGTTGTTGTTGTTGTTGTTGTTATTGTTTTTTCTTCTTTTCTTGTTTATTATAGTGGTAGTGGTAGTGGTGATCATAGATGTAGTCGTAGTCATCATAGTCGTGGTTGTAGTAGTAGTGGTGGTTTTCTTGTTTGTTATTGTTATTGTTGTTGTTGTTGTTGTAGTAATAGTTTTTTTTGTTTTCTTGTTTGTTGTTGTTGTTGTTGTAGTAGTGGTAGTAGTAGTAGTTTTTTCTTCGTTTCTTATTTGTTGTAGTAGTAGTAGTAGTAGTTGTAGTTGTAGTTGTAGTTGTAGTTGTAGTTGTAGTTGTAGTTGTAGTTGTAGTTGTAGTTGTAGTTGTAGTTGTAGTTGTAGTTGTAGTTGTAGTTGTAGTTGTAGTAGTAGTAGTAGTAGTAGTAGTAGTAGTAGTAGTAGTAGTAGTAGTAGTAGTAGTAGTAGTAGTAGTAGTAGTAGTAGTAGTAGTAGTAGTAGTAGTAGTAGTAGTAGTAGTAGTAGTAGTAGTAGTAGTAGTAGTAGTAGTAGTAGTAGTAGTAGTAGTAGTAGTAGTAGTAGTAGTAGTAGTTGTTGTTGTTGTTGTTGTTGTTGTTGTTGTTTCTTCTTTTATTGTTTATGGTAGTGGTAGTGGTAGTAGTAGTGATAGTGATAGTGGTAGAGAGAGAGAGATGTTTTGTTAAAGGAAATTTGTAGTAGAGAGAGATATATGTTTTGTTAAAGGAAATGAGAGAGGGGGAGGAAGAGAAAAAGGAAGAAGGAATAAGAGAGAGGGAATAAACATACAACATAATAAAGAAAGAGAAAGAGAGAGAGAGATGGAAGGAGAGGAGAGAATGAATGAATAAAAAACAAAGAGAGAGTGGTGGCAAGGTCCGGTGAGGTTAGGTGCAATACCATGAGATGGGAAACACTCCGATATACATTAATTTGTGGGTGGGTGGAGACTTTACATATGTTAATTTTTGCTAAGTTACAAGAGAAGAAATCCCTTCTCAAACAATTTAAGAAATAAAAAAAGAATGATAACAAAAACAAATTGTTTGTTGTAAAGTAGACAAAATGGAAAACGATGAAGATCGTGATGTTTAAGATCGCGAGGTGTATCTTAATCAGTGTGTCCCATGTCCTTGCTCTCAATGTAAGTTGGCAATTAGACGAAAACGTCGATTGTTTATAGAATACATATGACGTTTCGGTGAGTTTCAATCTAAGATCATTGATCAAGAGATCTTAGATTTTGAGCAAACGGTAAGAAAAGTTTATATCAATCATGCATTGTATTCGCAAGATAATTGAATACCATATACAAAAAGATTGGGTGTGGCTGGCAAATTTTCTATCTAGGGAGGTGACGTCTCGTCCCAAGGAGGAGTGCATCCTTTGTGACCAGTTAGAAGAGTTCGTGGGCATGCGATGGGTGGAGTGCCTGAGCCAATCCACCACTTGGAAGGTACTACCCAATCTATACCATCAATACTAGAGGAGATAGGCAGCCTTCGAGACTTACCTACAATCTTGGAGCCTGAGATGGAGGCAATGATCGATGCATTGATGCCCATGGATGTCAAGACTTCTGATCGACTTAGAGAGGAAGCATCCATACCATTATATAATGGGTGCCGAGTATCTCGCCTAAAAACACTTCTTGCACTCCTAAAGTGTGCAAGCAAAATATGGATGGAGCGATGCGAGTGTGACCGAGTTGATCAGGTATCTTGTATGTACACTTTGTTGATTTCTTTTCAGCACTATCATTAAAAACATTTGTACTTTTTCAAGGTGTTTTATGATTTTTTTTAGGTTACTGAAGTATCATATATTACCACTTACAAATACCATGCCTGAGTCTCTGATGATGTACGACATGTTTTACGAAAGCTTAACATGGACTACAATAGCATCCATACATGTATCAACGATTGCATACTGTTTGAGAATACGAGACTATGGAGATATGTCCAAAGTGTGGTGCTCATAGGTATCGACAGGAATTGCAAGGGCAAACCATCCCTTAAAAAGTTCTTAGACACTTTCCGCTTATCCCCCGCATAAACCACATGTTTCGTACGTCTGGCATGGCAAGCTTGACAACGTGGCATGCATAGAATAGGTCCACAGATGGAGTTCAAGGAATATCAGTGGATTCATGTTCATGGGGCCACATTGACTCTACCTTCCCAAGCTTTGCCTGAGAGCCAAGGAGTCTTCGGCTCGATCTTGCAATGGATGGCATGAACCCATTCGGTCTACGCTCAACTTCTTACAATGTGTGGCCTATAGTCCTTATCAACTACAATATCCCTCCATGGCTTTCTACAAAGAAAGGACATCTCATCCTTAGCTTACTCATTTTCGGCCGCTACAAAGTCAAAAATATGGACATGTATCTTCGTCTATTAGTCGATGAGCTTAAGTTTATGTGGGAGGAGGGGGTCACCGTGCAAGATATGAGCAAGCACGATAGTCAACGATCCACCAATATTCGAGCCATTCTCATGTGGACGATGCATGACTTTCCAGTATTTGGAGAGTGCTTAGGTAAGTAGGCTTCCGTTCTCATTGGAAATATCTATCATAGCTCGTTCAAGTTTGTATTCACTGGATAGAGGTGTTGGGACCGGTCTGGTTACCTCAAGTTATCATGCATGTCCATTGTACGGGCCACAGCAGTTAGACTCCAGAAGATCACGAACCATGAAGAAGATGGTATATCAAGGATACACCGATTTCTTGCCAGAGGGTCATGAACTCAAGGAAGGTTTTCTTGGACGACCTCCAACACGTATGAATGCCCAAAGCTGGTACGAGCTAAAAATGGTCCATACAGAGTCACATCCAAATGGAATGCAATGGCTCTCAATTTTTTGGAGTTACCGTATTGGACCCACTTACAAATCAACCACTTGTTGGATCCCATGCATATTTTCAAGAACGTGGGCAGCTTGCTATGGGACCACATCACAGGAAAGAGAGACACTATAGGGGCATGAATGGATTTGAAGGAGGTAGACAAGATGGAGGCGCTTTGGCCACAGTCAAGTGGTGCTGATGGTTGCTTGCAGCTACCTCGTGCTCCTTGGGTTATGTCCAGTAAAGAAGAGTGTATTGTGAAGCAAATTGTCAAGTCTATCCACACTCTAGCGGGTATGATGTGTTCTCTTAGGTGGTCTGCATTTTCTAAAGACCACCAATTATCAGGGCTAAAATCCCATGATTGACATAAGATATGTCAGGTTTGTACTACGAATGGATTGTAAGTGGCCTACGTATTTTGCTATTTGGAGTGTAGTTGTTGTTCATAATCCACATTCTTGTGTATCTTGTAGATGAAGTGGGGATTGCTGGACCTGTCCATAGGCGATGGATGTTCTTCTTGGAGCGCTTCATGAAAACCCTGAAAGGCTTTGTGTGACAACAATCTCGGCCAGAAGGTAGCATGGCTGAAGGTTGGTTGGTGTCTAAGGCGCTAGTGCATATTTCACAATGGTTACTAACGGTGGATTCAGACAACAGTATGCTATGGTCGTTGAAGGACGATGATAGACTGACCGGAGATGTGATGGTTGGAAATGGGATAGAAAAAATAATGAATACTGCAATGGAGGAGAAAGTGATCGCTTTTGTATGTTGCACCATGCCTCCATGGAGACATGGCTTGCTAGGTACCAACAAGCTAGGAAAGATCGAGAGGAAGGCGATCTGAATTTCGACGTAGTACGCGCCATCAATCGATTTGATATTCCAAAGGCATGGAGGAGATGCCGTGGTTTATGTCAACACGATGGTTGCATGGATCTTTGACCGCAACATCTCGCGAAGGGGTGGAGGTCTCAACCGAGGAGTGGGAATTCTCGAGGGGATGTAGTCCAAAGGTGATGGCGTGTTTAGGATTTGTCGTATCTATATTTTATATATGACAACTAATTGAGTGTTTCAATGTACATTACAAAATATGTAGTGCAGCGTGGTCGTGTGGACGGTATTTTCGCATGGAGTGTATTGACAAAATGCGCTCCACAATAGATTGTGGTATCATGCCAAGGTTCGAGCAAGAGAGCTGACGACGAGCAATGGATCCAAATACAATTATAGATGAGATGGAGTATTTTGGGAACTTGCAAAGTATTGTCACGGTAGATTACCGTAGCTTCTCCATGATCCTATTCGATGTGCAGTGGTTCAAAGTGGTACTTGAAGGAGCTGGAGCAACAGTTTGATGAGGTCCATCTGGATTTCTTGAAATAGATTTCGAAAAAAAAGGACAAATTTGCGCGACATGTTTGTGTTGCCGGCCCATTGTGAACAGGTGCATGAACTCATGTGTTTTTTAATTGTATTATGACATGGTACATGTCACAATAGTTAAATATCTCTTGTACATGATTGTGAACATGTAATTTTCTATCCAAAACCCTGACAACCTCGATGGTGGTATGTTATACCTTCAACTCCCCGAAGTGCGAGAGTATATGATCAAAGCGATGTTCCGAGCATAGATGAGGACAATATACAAATACAGGGGTCGATATTATAAGGGGTGGAGGCCATCGAAAGCTTGGAGCATGTAGAGGAGCCAGCATTGGATAACAATGATGGAAATACAGGAGTCCAAGAATTCTTTGAGAACGAGGTGGACTCATCCTTTTGTGGTGACATGTCTATCGACCTTCTAGTGTATGCAGAGTTGTGTTAGGATATTGACATGGGACCATAGAATACTTCATACTTGGAGCATCCACCTACTCAATTCGTTGATGAATCGATTATAAGGGTACATAAGATATGCATTTTAAGTAAGATTATTTTTTTAAGATCTATATTACCGTGTTTTGTATGATTTATATTGATTATGCTAACATCATTTTTTGTATGTGCAGGTGATCTTTGTGGATATTTAGATCATCAAGATGAGTCGAGGGATGAGTGATAAGGAGCTATAGGAGATCTTCACACGTATGTCTCCAGATTAGATAGCAAGATTCAGAGACATGATGAATCAGGAGCTGTCTCGGACACCTTCAGGCCGCTCTATTAGATCTACTTCAACGCGATCTGATGCTTCAATTTCTAGCAGACAAGGTCGATGCTCCAGACTTGGGCTAGACGGAGGGAGTGGTTCAGAGGGATGCTGCAGAGATTCGGATGCAGTGAGCCCGCGGTCAGCTTGGGATACAGGTGCTACTCCTCGCTCTTACGGTGGTTCAAGAGAGCGTGGCTCAAGTGGTTGCTGTGGAGGCACGGACGCGGTGTCTCTGTCTCGTCGTTCTGTTGGAGTTGGCCACCTCCAGGATTTTTCATACATGTAGGGATGTCTACTCCACTCACTCTGCATTTTGCTCAGCCGTCTGTAGGTGGCACCTTTATGGGTGCTACTCCGATAGATACTACCCCGGTAAGTACACCGGATGTACAGGGGTCTCCTGGATATGTCTAGGAACGTGGTCGCAAGTGGGAGAGGACCCATCTTAGGCATACCCCAGAGGGGTATGCCTACCTTGTAGATGATAGGTCAGGAGCCATAATCATGAATGATGAGGGGAGGAGGGTGATGGCTCGCATGAGAGTTTTGTGCCAACAAGTTTTTCGGCACAATGTCTTGGGTCATTGAAAGAACATACCAGAGGGGAGCAAGGACTACATAGTGGCATCCTTGCATGAGGAGTTTCCAGTACTAGCCACCGCAATAGATAGGTTTTCTACAGGCTGGATGGTAGAGTGCATGCGTACATATATGTCACATAGACGATCGGGACGCATGTAAGGCACTCAAGAGTGGGGCTTCAAAGCACGAGTGGTTAGACGCGGACGATTGGTGCTGACTCAAGGAGGAGGCTATAGATTCTCCAGGACGTTGGAGACAGTAGCGTGAGGCAGCAAGGGCACGACTAGAGGTCGGAGTGGTCCATCATCTTGGGAGTGGCGGCCATAGGACATATCTGGAGGACTTTGTAAGTTTTTCTTTTGTTTTTCTTGCTTATTTTTTTGCAATATTCTTTGTATTGACAATCGTGTTTCTAAGAATTGTATTTTGTTTTCTTTGCAGCACTCCATTACAAATCACGATCCCACCGGCCTTGAGACTCAATATGCAGAGAGGCACGGTCTAAGTGCATTGATCGACCGATTGTATGGACGAGGCGGCCCTGTAAGTCACTCATCTTTCTTGTCTGTAGTTACCATGTTTAATTAGAATACATTATTGTATGGTGGACTGATGTGTAGTTGTTTCTTTTTTTGCAGAGTCTGTTCGATGCTCCTTTGCGACGAGACGAGGTTTCGGATGGCAATGATCTATAGCTCGCCCTTGGATCCCTGGAGCTCACACACCCTTCTTTTTTGGTCACATGATCTGTGTAGACATTTTCTATGTGGTAGTAGTATCTTGCCATGATTGTACCAAACGCTTTCATTATGCGATCATGTATTTATTTCATGTATTAGTGTTATGATTTAAGTATACTTTGTCTTTATTTACACAGTATTGTACACATTTCTGAAACTATTTTGTATGGCCCAAATAAAGCACATAGTGCTATATGTGGCAGTTGCTGCCCTGCCAGAAAAAAAAATCACTGTTACCATCGCTATTAGCATTGCAAATTTACTGCACACGTTGCTATTAGCATCGCAAAATGCATCACAAAGCGTCATTATCAGGGTCGTTATTTGCATCGGTATTTGTCGACACTGATACCAACGCAAATAGCGACACTGATAATGACGCTAATACCGATTGTTCTATGGCGTTGCCAATAACGATGCTTTTTGTGACGACGGGGGCAAATTTATTTATGAACATTTTCGTCGCTTTTAACGTTGGTATAAGGCTTATATCTTGTACTCTCTCTCTCTCTCTCTCTCTCTCTCTCTCTCTCTCTCTCTCTCTCTCTCTCTCTCTCTCTCTCTCTCTCTCTCTCTCTCTCTCTCTCTCTCTCTCTCTCTCTCTCTCTTTATCTACTTATATCACTTGTAATGCTATTATAAAGGAAAAATAGTATTATTACATGTTTCAACACACCCATGTTTGGATGCAATCATTGTAGAAAAGTCAATACTATCTAAAATATACCATGTGTACATATTTCTAGATGATCATTCTATATCGCCACCACATTGCATTGATGCCTAGAAACCTTGTATCCATATGTGAATACAATCATTGAAGAAAAGTCAATACTATCTAAGATATACCATATGTGCATGTTTCTAAATGATTATTCTATATTGCCACCACATTGCACCGATGCCTAGAAACCTTGTATCCATATGTGAATACAATCATTGAAGCAAAGTCAATACTATCTGAGATATACCCTATGTGCATAAATCTAAATTATCATTCTATATTGCCACTACATTGCATTGCTACCTATAAACATTGGATCCAAGCTCATATATATGACGATTCAAGCACTTTAAAATATCATTTTCTTCAAGTTCATGAGTAGGTGATAAAAGAGTGACCATGAGTAAGTGAGAGGGTTTGGTAAATACAAGTTTGACATTTTTAGGAGCAAAATTGCTAGTTTGTATTGACGATAATCATTATATATATAAGCTTTTGATACAATATATGTTCATTGTTTAGCCAAACCAAACTTCATGTCCAATGTTTTATTATCATGTTTGAGTTGTGTTTGTTATAATAGTAACATTATTTTATTTTCAAGCTTGCTCGTATCATATTAAATCCTTATTGTATTGTTATATTTCAAATTCCTCATCTTAGAAAACAACTTAATGAGTGATTTTCTATTTTACTATTTCGAAATCTTAAGCATGTTTGGTTCAATTGACCTTGCATGCATAAAGTTTCAAAAAGAAAAGCATAAATCTACATGTTGCATACACTCACCTTTGTTCAAATGGGAGTTGTCTTTTGTAGCTACCAACATTGTGCTTTAGAGTAAGTGATTAACATTTCTTGTCTTATAAAGTAGGTGTAGTTAGCTTTTAGGCTTTGCACTTTACTTTAACACCATGGAGAGCTTCTATAGTTGTCAAATGAGCATATAGTTGTCAAATGAGCATATTTGCAATTGTTTTCTCTAGAAGCATTGGGTACTTTTGTATCCACTTAAGCACATTTGCAATTATTATTTGTCATGAAAAAGAAGTATGAACACAAGAGTAGATCCATTTGTACATCATATTTTGAAACCTAAAGCTTGATTCCAAAAAGAATGGCCTCACATTTTGGTAATGTCTGTCTCATTAGTAGGCTAAAATATTTACCAACAAAGAAATCTTATCCCATATCACATGGGACTTTATAGGAACTTTAAGAATGACTAGGTGGTTAAAAACGTAGAGCCACAAAGGAAAGAACTAGAGTTATATGTAAGTTTGCATCTATAGTGTTCTAGTGACATAGTATTTATCACATTCAATGTGTAAAGTGTTTAAAGGAACTTTTTAGTATGGATCTTTGAATGAGATCTTTTCTCGATTGGATATCTCAACAACAAACATTGTGGGATGAACAATGTTCAACCACTTTAGAAGGTCTCAAATAAACAATTTTAACTCTGGAAAGTAAGGTTTCCATTTCAAAGAAAAGGAAATCTAGGACACTTCCCCTCTTTCATATAGTATGATACTTTAAATCCATCATTGATTTTATGTCCTTATCACTTACTTTTGATAAAAGCATATGTGGGCATTGTTAGCATATGTTAAAGTTTGCGTAATTATCCAATCCACTCCATTACTTTGATTGTGGAATTATCTTCTCTTTTTATATGGTTATGAAACTCTTAAAAGGGATTTCTACCTCTTCTTGTTGCAAAGCATCATGGTGCTATATCTTTGTGATCAACACAACATTCTTTGATGGGCAAGTCCAACACTTCTAAACTAATTTGTAGACATGAGCACAAGTTCCACAATTAATGTTGACTCTGCTTATAACAATGGTCATTCTTATAGGTCACATATTTGTTGTATCCATGTTGGCTCGATAACAAAACTATTGAAGTTATCAATGTTTGCATGCAAAATGTCACCTCCTTGCATAGAGAAAATTTTCAAGAATCATTAGATATAAATGTGCAACACAAAGTTGCGCTAGTTAGCATAGATATAAATGTGAAAAACAAACTTGTCCTAGAAAGGACATATAGCATGATAAAGTCTATGTTTGTCAAAACTCTTGGGGACCCAATATATGAGAAGTAGAGAAAGTTGGGATCCATCTATATTTTGTCAAATTTGTGGCTTTCTTGGACTAAATTATAAGGTATATGCATGCAATAATCTATAAGAGTGATTAGCTATAGCATGGCCATTTCCATTAACTCAAGGCATTGGAATGTTTGGCATGTAGAGAATATCTTCACTATAAAAGTATGATTCTCTTATCAAAATACCTATAATTCTATACAAAGATCGCTGAGATAGTAAGCTTAATATATGAGGACATTGATGATGGATTGCCTAGCTAGATGGCTTTCATGTCTATACTTAGCATGTCGGTGGTCATGACGACCATGTTTCATCTTTATTATATTTAGTTACTCAATCTCCTTACACCTAGCATAGCTATAACACCAATGGATTACTATAGCTAGTTGTGTTTTTGTTGACTTAATATGCCCTCTTGTTCATGATGTATCTTATCTACACTTAGCATACATTGTAGTATGGGGGGAAAAATAAAAAAGATGAATAATAATAAGCATTTTCCTCCATCTCTCTTTTAGCCCTCTTTTGGTATGTTTGAGTGAGCCTATCTTGCATCTTTTGTATGTGTGTTTGGTGTAGTGCTTAATGCAAGTTCTCCCATTACACAAGTTTTGTCATGGTATTGAAGCCTCACAAATGTTAGAGGTTTTTTTGGACGACCAAGTAAAGGACGAGCAAGGAGGAGTGGTTCATGCAAGTTCTTCCATTACACAAGTTTTGTCATGGTATTGAAGCCTCACAAATGTTAAAAGTTGTTTTGGAAGCCCAAATAAAGGAGGAGGGAGGTTTCAAGAAAGCAAGTAATGGGTAACTTACTCTCCCAATTTCTCAAGTACAAGTTACAATTTTCAAATGTCTAAGTTTTAAAGTACTTTTAGAAAGAAAAGGCAAGGTTTATTTCCATATAGTTTGCAAATTTCTTGTATTGTTGAGCAAGTAGTGAAAAAAGTGCCTAGTTTGTAACATTGCATTTCTTGTATAAGGTTGTAGAAAACTTCCTTACTATCGTGGTATATGAAAAAAATGGAACCAACATCCTTGGGAAGTTGGATAAGAAAAAATTCCCTTCATGTAAGGCCTACATAATAAACAAGTTTCGTTAGAAAAGGCCCTGCATGAGTTTGTTATAAGTGAAAAAGGGACCTAGAAGAAAAGTGAAGACCATTGTCTTGAAGATGAAGTAAAGGCATGGAATGAATGGAACACAAAGGAAAAAAAAGTGATATATTGATTATGGATAGTTATCGATAATAATATGCTATGGTATATAAAAAATACAGGTTTCACGTGTATCTCACGTGTATCTTGAACTACACTCAAAAATATGCTTTTTGTAAATATAAAGGCAAGAAAAATGCAACTCAATGAAAGATATATATGACATGTCTATCTAAGAAATCATTGATAGTACAAGTTTGGTAGTCCATCAAGGGAGATACCTAGATGACCCCATCAAAACTCTCACAAAATATCCAAACTTTGTGGTCTAGGGTCACTTGAGTTTACCCTCATAGGGGAAGCTCCACCTCATTCCCATGAGAATCAAGTTGTAAATGAGGAATCCTACTTGACTGTAAGGTCTCCTAACAAGATTTCTAGTATCAACTACATGGGCAATTGCTTATGTGAGACAACCCAAATAAAGCGGATTTGTGTCACACTTGGCTCAAAGAGACTAAGAAACTACGTGGAACTAGATGCATCAAACCCTCTATGCATAGGGTAAATATTCACTCTGGTCCCCCTAAAACAACACTAAGTTGGGATCTAAATGACTCTCTAAGATGGTCATCATTCAACTCTTACTAGAATTTTCTAGCCTAATGCTACT
This sequence comes from Lygodium microphyllum, assembly GCF_053477565.2. Lineage (NCBI taxonomy): Eukaryota > Viridiplantae > Streptophyta > Polypodiopsida > Schizaeales > Lygodiaceae > Lygodium > Lygodium microphyllum. Next base: position 76,991,339 of record NC_141143.1, read on the forward strand.
TGTGGGAAACCTCTCAGCTAAATATCGAGACCACTCGATCATAAGACAAACCTAATCCATCCTCTCACTTTCCATTGGAGATGGAGTTTTCTTAGTTTTATAATTACCTACTATATTAATTTAACATATACAAACACTTTCTTAATTAACATGTTAGAAATGACTCATTTACTAATGTAAATACAAATACAGAAATAGAGAAAGTCGTATTTTCTAAAAAACATAACTTTTATTTCAAAGTTGAACAATCATTGTCTTGTTATATCAATTCCAATCCCAACTTTTCCTGAAGAAAAAACTACCAATCCACCCTCAGCTAGCATGGGGCAATTTTGGGAGACTTATTTTGGGCTTGTAGAGGAGTAGACTAGTCTTAGTGCAGCCAAGGAATTACAACCAGAGCCCTCTAGCTCCTTGATACCTCTTAGCTAACTCCTAGTCCTAAAGAGAGCTCTCTCATATCCAATGCTAGTCCTAATATTTGGTATAGACAACTAGCTCCTTGGTGAAGAGCTCTACAACTAACCTTGGGGGATATCTAGTGCACATCTCCAAAAGTTCAGCCTCCATTGATATGACCTTATCAAATGCACTTGGATTAGGTTTTTGTTTAGGGAAGAGGACAAAATGAGCATGCTTTCGGTAAAAGGCTAAGGTGTGCATGGCATTGGCATAAGAAAGGAAGGAACGTGGCGTAAAGTGGTGAGAGATGGATGATGAACGTCAACTCAGGTTCCAATTGATCATGTTGAATGCTAGAGAGATGAAGGACTTGCAGTTTGTCTAGTCGACAGCTACCAAAGCTGTACTCAAGAAGCGCACAGCTACTATCAATCGTTTACGCTTGCTGTGATCATGGATTGGCTGGATCACGCCAGTGAGAAGATAGGATAGTGTTTGGGATTATTTGCAAGCAGGTGGCGACTGAAGTGAGCTAAGCTTCAACTTTGGAAAGGAGCAGACTGCATTGTGGCAACAAAGTATTCTGCTAATACATTGAAGTGTCGTTCCTAATTGTTGGATTACATCACTGAGCTCAAAGAAGACACAGCTTCATCTCTGCTAAGATTGCAAATTGCAAAGGCTAATAGGCACCATACTATCAGAGCCAGAAACACACTTAGACTTACCCAGTTATTTCATGCAAGGCTGTCCAACACACAAAGAAGATAGAGAAAGGCTCAATGGAGCTCACAAGTGCATGATGCTCATGGTCAACAAACAGCGGGATGCTAAAGATGGCGGCAGTTATAAGCTCCACAAGGCAGCATTGGAGGCATGAGGTGTTACAGTGGATCTTGCGGCCCTACTACTACTAGCGCTGGCCGTGAAAGCAATATAGATAGTTGCAGTTATCCATAAAATACTCTTCGCTTGGTATATCATATTTTGATGGTGCTAACACTTTGTCATCCTAAAACCCTGTATAAACCTCTTCATTGTAAGACTTTTTCAAAGCTTTAGCTTGCCCGTGTCTTTATCCATAAGGTGACATCTTATCAAAGAACCCTTTTCTTATGAAATCTAGATACGAAAGATAATTAGAGAACGGGGGACTGCAACTAGAGAAACAGGCGGCAAAATTCATGCAATCTCAGATCATCAAATGTTGATGAAGGGGAGGGGGTAAGAGAACGCAATCATGTTTTATCAACCATTGTGGAGTGGAAGAGGAGAGACTCTTCATCGTGAAGGAGCCACCGCTTGTCATGATAAGAGAATTATGTAGGAAAGATTATAAAAAAGCATCATTAGTCTCCTTATGAGGAGGCTCTATTGAACCAACAGACCCTGGAAGCAATCTAAGCAGTCATGTTAACTACTATCATCTTGGTCGATGAGTAAAGCATACAAGTTCTATAGAACATAAGGAGTCGATGTCACTACAAGGGAATGGCCTAATAGTGGCATCCGATTCTGATGAAAGATATTTAATAGTGATGCCGAGAGCGATACAAATGGCAACATGGGTCTAAGAAGAAAAGCACCAAGTATCAGAGCATGGCATTTCTCGAAACCATTTGTGAAAGAGAATGAAAGAGAGAGAGCTCAAAGCTTTGAGAGAGAGAGAGAGAGAGAGAGAGAGAGAGAGAGAGAGAGAGAGAGAGAGGAAGGCGAGGAGGGAGGGAGGGAGAGCTCATGACCACCTCCATCGCTGCTATAGCCACATGCAAAGAAGAATGGAGGATGATGCAAAGGTGAAAGGAGGGAAGATGTAAAAGCGAGGTGTAAAGGGTTTTACTTTTTAGCATTTGTGAACACATATATTTCTATCCAAATCCCCGACAACCTCGATGGTGGTATGTTGTCCGTCAGCTCCTCAGAGTGCCAAAGTGTATGATGAAAGTAATGTTCCCAATGTAGATGAGGAGAGTATGCAAGTGGAGGGATCGATATTACAAAGGGTGGAGGTCGAAGAGGACTTGGAGCATGTAGAGGATGTTGAAGAGTCGAGCTCATAGTCTTTGGTCACTTGTCTACCTTAGTTGAATAAGGTTAAGCCATACTGACTTAACCATGGTTAGATCTAGGTTACTTTTTTGTTTGTATAAGTGTGTAGTACTACAATTGACTTGATAGGGTTGAAGATAATGGATTGAATAGGGAGCATGTCTGCTACCCTTTTGGACTAAGCCTTTGTCCATCTCTCTCTCTGATTTGTTATATGGTACCAGAGCTGATTATTGAGGTTCAGGCCAAAAAGAGTGAGCTATGTGACAGAAGAACCGCTGCATTGCACGCCCTTCCAAGATTGGTTGCAAGGATCTGCATTACCATTACTGGTCCAAGCGGTTAATTGACTGGGATTGTTGAGGCTTGTATGCAAGTTCATGAGCGCAGCAGCAACATCCGTGTGGTCCATAACAGCAAATATTGTAGGTAGAGAAGGCATCCACAAGTCAGTGAAGGGCGTGTAGAGTAGCATCAAGAATGGGGGAAATCAGACTGTCAATGAGCTCACCTGCAAATATTTAAAGCACTCGTTCGTCAACTGTGGTCGCCACAAGTCGGTGAAGGGCGTGTAGAGTAGCATCAAGAATGGGGGAAATCAGTCGGTGAAGGGCGTGTAGAGTAGCATCAAGAATGGGGGAAATCAGACTGTCAATGAGCTCGCCTACAGATATTTAAAGCACCCGTTCGTCAACTATGGCCGCCTCTTGCATGCACGAAACAGAGAGGAGGCATTGTGCTCTCAGATGTGGCCGAATTAATGCAGGGATTCCTATTGTGGCTATAGGGCATTGCTTCAGAAAGATTTGGATGGAATCAATACTAGTGGTGAGAGAAAGAGATTATAGGAGCCTGCCAACTATGGGTGACACTTGTGCTACCAGGTCTAGAATTGTCTAATATGGAACTAATAGCACTGATTACACCTCGCAAGGTCTGGCAGAATCAACCACGATCTACACTGCTTTCAACTACACCTCTGGCTATATCCATCATTGCACACTCCATGGTCTAGATTTTGAGACAAAGTACTTTTACAAGCTTGGAGAAGGAAATGCATCAGGAGAGTTTTGGTTTGTGACATCACCAAACAATGATCTGAGAGCAAGAGGGAAGCAACATGGTAATTATGCCTCTTCTTGTGGTATACAGGAGGATGACAGGTTGTTTGCTATGCAACATGTGAAGAAAGGGTTGCCTACACAAGGCAAAGCAGATGATGTATAGTATATAGACTCAGGGGCATCTAACCACATGACTCCTCATGGAGAGTGGTTTGACATATTGGTACAAGGTGCTCATGGATATGTTTGCACATGGGATGATATGCAGCATGACATTATGCATACAGGTACTGTTCCCTTGATGATGCATGATGATAGGAAAAAGAGTCTCTATGATGTACTGCATGTACCCTCCATAACCAAAAACTTGCTTTCTGTGGGAAAAATGGTTGAGCAGAATCTACAAGTTAGATTCAATAGAGATGGATGCTACATTGAAGAATATGGTCAAGGATGCAAACTCATTGCTAAAGGAAAAAGAAATGACAGGATGTTTACATTGGATACGAAAATTCCTGCATTGAATGCTGCTATGTACTCACATGACAATGTTGCAATAAGGACATTGAGATATGGCATAAAAGGATTGGTCATGTAAATGTTCAAAAGCTAAAGAATATGCAGTATAAGCAAGTTGTAATTGGACTCCCTAAGTTCAAGCATGTGGAGTTGGGAAATGTATGTCAGTCGTGTCAATTTGGGAAGCAATCAAGGCTTCCGTTTATGAGGCATGTAAGCACTGCTACTATACCATTACATCTTGTATATTCTGATATATGGGGAATCTCTTCACAGAATGCATCTCTTGGGGGATCACATTACTATGTGTCATTCATAGATGACTATAGTAGGTACAGATGGTTGTATGTGTTGAAGCATAAGAGTGATGTCATGGATGCTTTTCAAGACTTCAAGAGACATGTGAAGAAAAAATTGGCTTGCTACATCTCATGCTTGAAATTTGACAGTGGTGGAGAATATGTCTCTAAAGACTTTAATCACTTCTTGGAAGACCATGGGATAAAAAGGCAATTGACACGAAGGTACACACCACAACAAAATGGTGTGGCAGAAAGGAAAAACAGGGTGATCATGGAATCGGCTAGAGCCATGTTGAATGAGAAGAGCTTACCAAATGCATATTGGGCAGAGGCTGTAATGACTGTGGTGTATGTCATGAATCATACACCAACAACGAGGATACATGAGGTGACTCCTCATGAGAGGCTTTATGGGATAAAGCCAAACATCAGCCATCTTAAGGTTTTTGGATGCTCGGCATATGTACATGTTCCAGATGAAAAGAGGAAGAATCTTGATCCAAAGGCAAAAAAGGCCATATTTATTGGGTATACACAATATAGGAAAGTGTACAAATGCTACAATCCTTCTACTCATGAAACATTGATCTCAAGAGATGTAGTATTTGATGAGCTGAAAGCATGGCATGAGAAGAAGACCATCTTGATGAATGATGATGATGCTTGTCAGGAGTGCAAAAATTTTTGGGCCCTCTAAAGATGCTACTACATCTATTAGTCCTTGGACAGGTAGATTGAGGACTTTAGCATCTTTGTCCACTGACAGGGATATGTCGGTGAGGGGGAGAAATGTGGATAAAGGCAAAGGAAAACTTGATGATGTTACAGGGCCACTCACTTGTGGTTATGATTCACTTGGCAGTGAAAGCTTGAATAGTGAGTTTGGTATTCTATCAGTTGTGAATCCTGGTGTGAGAGACATAGTTACGTACCACCTCATGAGAGAGGAGAGTCTCATACTACACCTCAGTTGAGGAGATCAGAAAGAGTCAAGAAGCGTGTGGATAGGCTTACATAGAGTGTCTATATAGTGAGGCATTATGCATATATGGCAAAAGTCACTAGCTTCAAGGAACCCACAAAGTTTTCTGAAGCTATTTTGGATGATCATTGGTGTAAGGCAGTGGATGAGGAATATTCAACATTGGCTGAAAATGACACTTGGTATTTGGTTGATTTTCTTGAATGCAAAATGCCTATTGGTTGCAAATGGGTATACAAAGTGAAGTGCAAATCAGATGGCACATTGGAAAGATACAAGGCAAGACTTGTGGCAAAAGGGTATGCACAACAATATGGTCTTAATTATGAGGAGACATTCAGCCCCGTTGCTAAAATGGCAACCATGAGAACATTGATTGCATTGGCAGCATCTAGAGGATGGAGTATGTATTAGTTGGATGTGAAGAATTCTTTTCTTAATGGTGATTTGGTTGAGGAAGTATACATGGATCAGCTCGAGGGCTATGTACATCTAGATTTTCCCACACATGTGTGTAGATTGAAGAAAGCATTGTATGGGCTAAAGCAAGCACCTAGAGCTTGGAATGCTAAGATAAGTGCATGCTTACAAAAACTTGGTTTCACTATGGGCAAGGCTGATCATAGCCTATTCACAAAGAAGACAAGGGCTAGTTATGTGATATTAGTCATCTATGTGGATGACTTGATCATTACAGATGATGATGTCATGGGAATTGGAGAGATCAAGGAAATGTTATTTGCTGAATTTCAAGTCAAAGATTTGGGTGAACTGAAATATTTCCTTGGGATTGAGGTTGTCTCTACACCTCATGGTACTTGGTTGTTGCAAAAGCAGTATGCACAAGACATGTTAACCAAGTATGATATGTTGGATTGCAAGTCTTTGAGCACTCCATTGGAGCAAGTTAAGCTACTTGTAGATGTTGGACATGAGATTGAAAATGTCACTATGTATAGACAAATGGTGGGTAGCCTGGTTTACCTTACCATTACTAGACCAAATCTTAGCTATTCAGTTGGACTGATTAGCCAATTCATACAGAAGCCTATGAAGCCTCACTTGGATGTAGTGAGGAGGATCTTGAGATATGTGAAGGCTACATCAATTATTCTATGAGCATGGTAAGCCTTTGGAGCTTACAAGATATACAGATGCTGGCTGGGCAGGAAGTACCTATGATAGGAGATCTACTAATGGGTATGCATTTTCCCTTGGTAGTAGTATAGTCAATTGGAGCAGTAAGAAGCAACCTACAGTTGCTCTATCTAGTACTGAGGTAGAGTATCGAGGTGTTGCATTAGCTGCATGATGTGAGGCAACATGGCTCATGAAGCTTCTTGATGATTTGGGCATGCAAGAAGTCAAGCCTATCACACTCTATTGTGACAACATGAGTAGTGTGTTCCTAGCCAGTAATCCTATCTATCATGCTAGGACTAAGCATATTGAGGTACACTATCACTTTATCAGAGAAAAAGTGATTGCAAGTGACATTGATTTGGTCCATGTGAGGACAAAAGACCAAGTTGCAAATATCTTTACCAAGTCATTGGGTAAAGATAAGTTTGTGCATTTCAAAGAGCTACTTGGAGTGAAGTACCCCACTTGAGCTTGAGGGGGAGTGTTGAAGAATCAAGCTCATAGTCTTTGGTCACTTGTCTACCTTAGTTGAATAAGGTTAAGTCATATTGACTTAACCATGGTTAGATCTAGGTTACTTTTTTGTATGTATGAGTGTGTAGTACTACAGTTGACTTGACAAGGTTGAAGATAATGGATTGAATAGGGAGCATGTCTGCTACCCTTCTGGACTAAGCCTTTGTCCATGTCTCTCTCTGATTTGTCATAGAGGAGGTAGACATGGGCAACGATGATGGAAAGACAAGAGGCCAAGATTTCTTTGAGAACGAAGTGGATTCCTCCTTTTGTGGTGACCTATCTAGACCTTCCAATGTACATGCAGTTGTGCTAGGAGATTGACATGGGACCCTAGGCTGGGTCATACTTGTTGCATCAACCTACTCAATTCATTGATGAATTGCTTTTAAGGGTACTTTAGAATATGCATTTTAATTAACATCATTTTTTTCAGAGTTATATAATGTTCTTTACTTAAATTTTTATATTGATTATGCTAACATCATTTTCTATCTATGCAAATTATCTTTGATGATACTTGGAGAGTAGGATGAGTCGAGGGATGAGCAATGAGGAGTTGTAGGAGATATTCACACATATGTCTCTAGATCAGATGGCCCAATTTAGAGATATGGTGGACCAAGACTTGTCTCGCACAACATCATGTTGTTCTATGAGATCTATTTTGGCATGCTCTGATGCTTCGATTTCCAGTAGACAAGGTCGATACTCTAGTCTTGGCTTAGATAAAGGGAGTGGTTCTGGGGGGTGCTACGGAGATGTGGATGTTGTGAGCCTATGGTCGATTCTAGATAGGGGTGCTACTCCTCACTCTCGTAAAGGTTCTAGAGAGGGTGGCTCAAGTGGGTGTTGTTGTGGAGACATTGATGCAATGTCTCCATCTCATTGTTATGTTGGATACTTGTCAACTCTAGGATTTGTCACACCTATGGGAACATCTACTCCTCTAGTGACTCTGGGTTTTTCCCGCATGTGGCAATCCTATGGGTGCTACTCCAAGAGATACTACCCCTGTGGGTACACCAAATATACATAGGTCTCCTAGTTATGACCAGAAGTGTGGTCATAGGTGGGAGAGGACACACCTTAGATGTACCTTGAAGGGGTATGGATACCTTGTAGATGATAGGAAAGGTGTTGTGATCATGAATGATGAGGGAAGGAGGGTGATGTCTTGCATGAGAGAGTTGTGCCAACAAATTTTAGGCACAATGTCTTGGACCATTGCAAGAATATACCTGAGGGGAGAAAGGGCTATATAGTGACATCCTTGCATGAGGAGTTTTCGGTATCTACCACGGCATAGAGGTTTTTCACTGGGTGGATGATGGAGTGTATGCATGCATACATGTCACATAGATAATTAGATGCACACAAGACACTCAAGAGTGGCATCTCAAAGCCCAAGTGGCTAGATGCAGATGATTAGCAAAGACTCAAGGCTACAATTTCTCCAAGAAGTTGGTGATAGTAACAAGAGGTAGTGAGGACACGATTGGAGAGGCAAGGGTCATACATCATCTGGGGAGTGGCAGCCCACAGGACTTATCTAGAGGACTTTGTAAGTTTTTCATTTTTTCTTCTCGCTTTCTTATTTGCAATATCACTTATACTAACGATCATGTTTCAAACAGTTGTATTCTTCTTTCTTTGCAATACTCCATCACAAACCCCGATCCCATCAGCTTGGAGACTTGAAAGACACAATCTCATTGCACTCATCGATAGACTGTATACATGTGGTGGCCCAGTAAGTCAATGATCTTTCTTGTCCAAAGTTACTATTTTTTTTAATGCATTATGTATAGTATACTGATGTGTAGTTGTTCCTTTTGTAGAGTCCATTTGATGCTTCTTTGTATCGGGATGAGCTTTGTGATGGTGAGGATCTGTAGCTCGTGCTTGGATTCATGGAGTGCCCACTCTCTTCTTTTTTGGATCTATGCAGGAATCTTCCATGTACTATTCCTTAGATGTACTTATCATCCTTTATATAAAAGCATATCTTGCGATAATTATAGATAGAATTCCAAGTTTTGGCTCTCCTCTCTCTACATGGTTCCATGTAATGTCACGAGTTTTCATCAATGGTCTTGTACTTATTCTATGAATTATTAGTCTTGTGGGTTCAAGTAGATTTTGTGCTCATCTTGACGACCATTGCATACCCAACATATTTCCCTACACAAAAAAAATTTATATATAACCGTCGCTATTAGTGTTGCTAATTTCTTTTCACTCATTGCTATTATCATTGCTATCCATGTGGCAAACAGTCGCTATTTGCGTCGTCACAACTAGCAATGTATATAGCAATAGTTTCTACGACGATTTTATAGAGATGCTTATACCAATGCTTTTAGCACGACGATAGGGGCAATATTTTAATGAACATTTGTGTTGCTTTGAACGTCGATATGAGGCCTGTATCTTGTAGTGTATCCACATGAATCCCCAAGTCATCCACCATCAACTTAACTAGCCAAGTAGCCTCACATGCAGCCAATGTTGTAGCCCTGTACTATGCTTCTGTACTTGAGAGAGACAAAGTTGTTTGTTTCTTACTACTCCAACTAATGATGATACTTCCAATTCCCAACACATATCCATTAGTCGATCTCTTGTCATACAAATAGGCAACCCAATCTGGAGCAAATAACCTATAAGCTCAATAGGCTTACCATGCTCATAGAACAACCCATAAGACAATGTACCCTTCACATATCTCAAGATCCTCCTCATAGCATCTAGGTAAGGTTTCATTGGTTGCTATATAAACTGGCTAATCAAACCAACTGCATAACTCAAGTACAGTCTAGTGATAGTGAGATGGATCAAACTCCCAACCATCTATCTATACATAGTCATATTATCTATCACACTCCCTTTATCAACAACCAACTTTACCTTTTTCTCCTATGGTGTGTCCATGGGTTTGCAGTCCAACATCCCATATTTCAATATATTTTGGGCATACTGTTTTTTGTATTATCCATATCCCATGAGGTGTATGCATAACTTAAATCCCTAAGAAAAATTTCAGCTCTCGTAAGTCCATAATCTGAAATTATTTCTGCAACATAGCTTTTATGTCATCAATGTCTTGTATATCATCACCTATGATCACCAAATCATCTACATAGAGCACCAAAATCACATATCATGTCTTTGTTTTCTTGGTAAATAGGCTATGATCAGCTTTACCTAGCTAAAATCCAAGTGACTACAAGTAGAAAGTAATCCTAACATTCCATGCTCGTGGGGCTTGCTTAAGCCATACTTCTTTCTTCAATCTGCATATATACAAGAGATAGTCATGATGCACATAGCCCTCTAACTAATCTATATAAACCTCTTCTACCAAATTACCATTTGAGAAAGCATTTTTCATATCCATCTGATAAAGATTCCATCCTTTGGATGCATTCAATTCTATAACAGTCCCGTACAATTGCCATCTTAGCAATCAAGCTAAAAGTCTCCTCGTAATCTAGCCCATAATGCTAGGCATATCCTTTCACTACCAATCTAGCTTTGTACCTCTCTAGTGAGCCATCAGACTTACATTTTACTTCATAGACCCACTTGCATCCAATAGGCATTTTGCCCTCAAGAAACTCAACCAAATCCCATGTTTTATTTTTCAGTAGCAAGGCCTCATATTCATCATCCATAGTCTTGCGCCAATTCTCATCCTTAACTGCTTCTACAAAAAAAGACATGGGCTCTTTGTATTTCAGCACTTCTGTCATGTATGCATAATATCTCACTGAGTATCCACTATAGGTAAGCCTATCCACAGGCTTTCTTTCTCTGTGCGATCTTTGCAATAGAGGTAAACTAGACTCCTCTCTCTCATGAGGTGGTACATATCTCTACTTGACTCCAAGTGTAACCTCTCTGCATGTATACCAAACTTGCTATCAAGACTCTCAAAAGAGTCATACGCTAAAGTCTTGATAGCAAGTCTCAAAAGAGTCATACGCTATCATTGACGTATACCTTCTCTTTTCTTGTATCTCTCCCCCTCATTGACGTATCCATGTCAGTGGATGGAGACCCATGGCTGTGGAACCTTCTTGTCCGAGGACTTATACTGCCAGAGGCATCATGAGAAGGTCCACTAGTAGAAATAGTGTCTTTCTATCTATTTTTTAGTATATGTTCCCTATGAAGTGTCATCATATACTATAGCCTACTCAGCACCATACCAAGATGCTAACTCATCAAACACAACATCACGGGTGAGCAACATCTCTTGTGTAGTCGGAACAATGCACTTGTATACCTTCCTTTCTTAGGAGTATCCAATAAAAATACACCTCACTACTTTAGGGTCAAGTTTCCTCCATTTTTCATCTCAAATATGGACATAGACAATACTATCAAATACTTTCAAATGTCCATTGCTAGAACCTCTGCTACTACCAGGAGAACCACGGCCTCATTGATTAGAGTAAAAAGCTATATCTTTACTTTTGGACCTACTTGAGCTCATAGCCTAAGCCAATTTCACTCCTTCATGGATAAGCAAGGATACCAATTCATTAGCGTAAGATATTTCAGTCCTGATTTGAAATCGACATATCAAAGTACTTAAATTCCGACCCTAGACCATTCAAGGTTACAGCCACCATATCATCGTCATATACTTCAGCTCCTAAAGAGCTAACTAATCTGCAATAGTCTTGATCTCAATCACATAATCATGTATGGACTTTCCTTTCCTATCCATTGTGTTAAACTTCTGCTTTAACTAAATTTTGTGTGCATTGGTAGTCGTGCCATAGTATCTCATCAAAATATTCCAAGTATCTTCAAGTGATTTTTGATTCATTATCAACATGACCATTGTGTCAGAGATACATAAAGATAGCCAATGCAACACTCTCCGTGCTCTCTCAATCCATGCACGATAAGCCCTAAGCTAATCAGTAGTTGGTTGACCCTTTTAGGAAGCTTAGGCTCAATTTTTACACCTATAACCAAGTCCCAGTAGCCCTTTCCAATGAGAAAATTTTCCATCCTGAACTTCTAGATAGCATTGTTGTTTTCTATTTTTTCACCCACTATTTGAGCTATGTTATTAGTCCTTTCAGCATTTTCCATCTCTGCAACTCTATGTATTCAATGCAGTCTGAATTAGATCATGTTTGACTCCCTGGAGACCAAGGAAGTTGTATGTGATAGTTTTAGCCCAAAATTTTTTTGATAGTAAATCTCTACAATAATCAATGTATTTCAGCTCATAGACATGTCAAAAACATCCCAAAACACATAGAAAAACATCTAGACATGATGGCATGTTCATGTAGACTTCATATCATGTATGTCTTGTATGCAACCAAGCTATGTAACAATAGACAAACAAGTAGTCTGTAATGACTAGCAGTTATTTCCCTCTACAAACGGAATTATTTTCAGCTCAAAATAGCCACAAAATATCTATGACACGTACCATAACATTCAGTTCAATGCCACGACATATAGGCATTAACGGTGGTACTATGACCATTATAGTGCCAGATAAACTCTTTACAAGCTATTAATAGCCAGTCCAACGATAAATTCAATCCAAATTTAAAGTATTTACAACCCACAACATTTTAAGAACATCCACATCACATCCCCAATACATGTGGAAAAGACATAGGCATTTGCAGATACCAAACAAGCATCACAGTGCTTCAATTGTCAAGTATGACCTATCATACATTCAATGATGAATTTCAACCTACAATTTTAGATCTATAAAGCAATCAAATACTAAATTTTTCAGCCCCTTTTAATCATTCCAAATGCACAAGATCAAAGACATATACATTGCCAAACATTTCTCAAACCACCTCATGTAGTTGAGTGTGTCCAAATAGGTGTTTAATGGTTAAAACATGTCTAATTTTTCCTTGTCAAAGGAGGTGCATCCATGCCTAACCACTTTGAATCTATGTTGTTATTTATATATGCTCATCACAAAGCATTCATGGGGTGTTCAATAACCAAAATAGTGATCATTAATCATAGCAACCAATAATTGCAAGTTGCCCCAACCTAATAACCCACAAATAGGCACAAACGTAGATCTGTCCATGCATGAATAGTCCCCACATGTGCCAAGTAATCGTACCTTTGAGGCAATGCAAATTGCTGCCACACGTGAACTTCTACAAGACTTCATTCTCTAGCTCATTGAAACTCCAATGATATGCTTCCAGGCTTCATAGATCATTCATAGATCATGGGGGTTCATTGGCCTAATACCATGTTCAAGTATTAAGTGAGAGAGATAGACATAGGGATAAAAAAATAGTGAGAGAAGTATACCCTCATCTTCTCTTCTTATTCCATCACATTAACTGAGTAACACACAGTGAACTAGGTCTAGATGACTACACTAACTAACCATTGACTAACTATGGTTAAGTCAAGTACCAACTTATTCAAGTCACACACATGATAGACAACTATACACACCTAGTTGTTATGTCAGTAGGTAGTAGGTACACTAATGGAGCTTACATATCTCAACCGGGGGAGACATTTCTTCCCATTTTTTTCTTTTTAAGTTTCTATTTTTCTTCACTTTTATTTGTGGAGAGATGAATGGGAAAGAAATAGAGAGGGACAGTGATACAAATAGAGAGATGGAGGGAAAGATAAGAATAGAGAGCAAGAGAGAGGGAGAGAGAAAATTAGAGAGAGATGGGGAAAGAGAAACAATGAGGGAAATAAACGCATATTATCTGCCATAACATAGAGAAAATGGACAATGATGATGATCGGGACATTCAAGATCATGAGACATATTCCAATCAGCATGTCTTGTGCCCTTGCAGTTAGTGCAATTTGGCAATTTGACAAAAGCATCACTTATCTATAGAGCACGTGCAATGCTTCATCGAGTTTCAATTGAATATCATTGACCAATCAATCTTGGACTTTGAGCTAGCAATAAGGAAAATGCATATCAATCATGCTCTACATTCAAACTATATTTGAAGATCATATGCAATAATATTAGATGTGCTCTAAAAATGTCTACAGAGAGGTTGTTGTTCTGTCCCAAAGAATGCACCTATTGTGGCCCATAATAAGTGCACACATTAGATGTGCTCTAGAACTATCTATAGAGAGGTGGCATTTCGTCCCAAAGAATGGACCTATTGTGGCCCATAAGAAGAATTCATGGATATGTAATGAATGGATTACTTGAGCCAATAAACCCATTGGAGGCCACGCTGCTAACTACGCCCTCGATACCAAAAGAGATGGTGGTCCTTTCAAACCTTCCTCCAATCTTGGAACTCAAGATGGAGGCAATGAGGAGGATAGCCCGTAGGAGGAGAGTCCCCTACCACCAAGGCTAAAAGAAAAGCTTCATCCTCAAAGGCCTCAACCATTGGATTCGGTGGGGTCCTTACTGCCATCATTAGAGAAGCCTTGTGGCAAGGGTAGGGAGAAGGACAAGGAATTAATGAAACACCGAGCAGGTCACCACCTCACCAGGAACAAGAGGCACAATCCAGTGAAAGGATGATGAGTGAGGATGAAGAGAAAAGAGAATAGGAAGAGCAGTCTATAGCCATGGAGAGGCCAAGAAGACAAAGAAGAAAGATACATAGGAAAATCAAGAAGAGGAGAGAAGGAAAAAAGAAAAAGCAAACTTACAAAAGGCTCGTAGGGATTCTAGGAAGGCGAGGAGGAAAGAAAGAGAAAGGTAGATGAAGAGGAGGAGGAGTTGAAAAGAAAGGAGGATGAAGATATAGCCCTTGCAATGTGTAGATCCATTGAGAAGCAGTCCAGGCGGGATGAGTTGGAGCCCATGAGTCCAATTAGAGATGAAAGGCCAGGCTTGAGTGCCCATGTGCTAGAATTCATACCGCCTGTAGTAGAAGGCAAGGGCAAGGCCCCAATCACCCCCATTCCTACTCTCTTGGTGCCCATCACTACCACTGCCATATCCACACCTAGCTCTATGACCTAGGTGGATGCCAGCAACCTAATGGCCCAGGTACAATACTTTGTGAATAAGAAAATGAGCTAAGGAATAGGAGAAGGGACCCCTGTGGTAGATGCCGAGTCTAGACAAGACTCAAAGAAATAGAAGGTGGCAACCTCTACAACCTCCATCCCTGCAGCAGAGATGCCACCTATCAAATATGATGAATATGTCAAGGAGCTTCTCTCTCAACTAGAGAAAGCCAAGGAAGAGAAAAATATAGCCAAAGATAGAAGCAAAAAAAGAGCCAATGGCTGCATTTCACTTAGAGAAAATACACCAAATAGCCATGGCCCTAAGGGGGATCAGTGAGCTCAAGGAACAGCTATAGGCTGAAGAGGAAGCAGAAGCGATTGGCAAGCAAGATTGGATGAAGAGACTGAAGCCCTAGTGCACCTGCAAAGACACAACAACAAGATCATAGGGATTTATGAAGACTAGCAAGCGGAGATGGAGAAGATCAGTAAAGCCACAAAGAAACTAGAAGCACTGAGGGAGGAAAGAGCACACAAATACAAAAAAGAAGTCGAGAAATTGAAAAAAGAGGCAAGCTCAGAACAGGAAGAGCATAAAAGACAGAAAAGAGAAATGGAAGATCAAGAATAGAGATTAACAATACTAGCTCAGAGGCAGGGGGAAAGCCTTGAGGAGATGACGAAAAGAGTAGACAAATTGGTAGCTCATAATGAAAGAAGAGTCAAAGCCTTTGGTGTGTTGTCTAGCTCAGGTTGAAAAAGATAAAGTACTAGTTGAAAGCCGAGCAGAGGCCACGCAAGTGGGCTTCGAAACCCAACAATGTGCCTTCCTCAATACATTGCTTGATCTCACTCAGATAGAGGAAGGGAAGGCCATTGAAACCATCAAGAAGAAGTAGGGGATTGCACGTAGGGCCTTGAAAGCAGGCCTATAGATGTCATTGCAATATGTGGGAGTCAGCTTGACCCTTGAAGAGCAACAAACATACCTGTTGTTGGCAGGCTTGACACCATAGAAAATAGATGCAATAAGATTCGTGGAAGGGGTACAACAGGAAACCTAGCAAGGAGATGAGGCTAGCACAAGCTTCGAGATGGGGCCTCATGAAGAAGAGCTAGACCCATGGCCTGATTTCCCACCACGGCCGCCGAAAGGCCAGCAACAAGCAAACACATCTGAAGAAAGAAGGGTTGCACTTAGGGAAAAGAGAAAACAAATGGTGGAGGAAGTAATGAGAATATTGAATGCTAGACCTATATGAGTGCCATCCGCACCTATTCCACTGAGCCAGGATAATTTCCCAGTGAGCTTCCACGTTGACTTGGTAATTTGGGAACAATAGGAAACTTCTAGAAACTCCTTTGATATCTGAACTTCCAATTCCCCGCCAATTTACACAACATTGGAAGCAGGCTCTGGGAGAGATGGCTAGCTGAGAGAGAACAAAACCCCACCCTCTGGGTCACATCAAAATTTTGGCAAAACAAGGTTTTTGAGGTCCCAAGATCAGTGCTGGGGGATGTGAGTACCAGCCTACATGGAGAAGGCATATTTGTGATGTAAATATGGACACTTGAATGGATTTCTGCAATACCCTCCCATTCGAATGCAATAACCTGATATTCATGCCATGCCCCCAAAGGATGGGAGTGGATTTTGACCCCAATGTACATGGCCGATACGACTTTCCCATAATTTATAATGCGAATTGGACTAAGCCTGAAGAGACCCTTGTCTTCTCCCCAAAAAATCTCTATGACTCTGTAGTCCATTTTGTATATGAATTCTCCTCGTGCCCCTACCCTGCATTCATTACTACATGTGATTACCTTAGACTACTTAGAATACTACTTAGGTAAAATCCCACTCCACAAGAACACAGCCTTCCACCCATCTATTTTGATCTCAATGCCATAAATAGCTACGCCATGGCTCGATTGATAATGCACGCTACTCTTCTCCCTTCATTTTTTTTATCCCTTCTAAAAGATATGAATGATAGCCACTTTACGCATTGCAATCATCCATTTCTCTTTACTACCATTGTGCAAGTCTGCTTGAACCTCAAAGGGTACTTGTAGAGTTGGCAATTCTTAAATAAATCTCTTAGGCTCCCTTCTCCACCCCACTCAGATGATGAAGCTTAGCTCTCATCCTACCTTTGTATTCTAAAAGAAAAAGGAAAAGAAAAGGCCAAAAAGAAAAGAGAGAGAGAAAGAAACAAAGAAAGAAAAAAACAAAGATGAAAAGAGAAGAAATCACAATGAAAAGCAGTTCACCCCACATAGGCCACAATCACTGCACCTAGGGGTTCTCAAGTTAGGTGTGTCTAGTGGCTTCAATCATCTGGCTCCGGTCCCTAACCCGCTAGCCTCATTTTGATTCCCCATTTCATGCTTAGGACACATTAAGGGCAGGATATACCTAGGGAGGTAACACTTGTATGGTTAGACCTGTCACCCTAAGCTACATGCACCGCACCTGCCTTATGCACAAATTGGGTCCTTAAGTGTGGGACAACACCTAGACCCAGCTCTCAGTTCCACTAGCATGAGCATAATTCACCACATAGTGAGGTAGACACTCCCCCTAGGTAGCACACTTCTTCTCTTTTCAGGTAATGCTGAATACTACAAACCACCAACATCGGAGGCCCCACAATCCACTCGGCATACCCTTGGCCTCCAACAACGCAATCATCTCAACGAGTAACAATCCACACAATGCCCCATCATCCATGCAATACATTCTTGACCCCCACCATCTCAATCGGTTAATCAACCTCCCCCCAAAACCAATCCCCATGAGACCCCATCATCATTGACTCGCACAACCGCCCTTTTCAATCACCAAATCTTCATAAACTCAGAACTACCAATGTTACAAAACTTGCAATTGTCTAGGAGGGGGATAATGTTCCACAAGATATCACCATGCAGCCCACATGACACAGAGGAAAACCAAGGAAGCCCCCATCAAAAAGTGAATGAAGAACCTCATTTTGGTCAAGTAGGAATAGTGGAAGAGAAGGCAAGCTCTGAAGAAACAATGGAGAGCACCGAATATTCTAGCAAGGTGCTAAAAAATAATGTGGGAAAGCACTAGATATTCTAGTAAGGCTCTCTCAAGGATGAGGGAGAACTTCTCAAGGATGTAATTCATCTTATAAGAGAGCGAGGTTTCCTCCTATGCAAGTGGTAAAGTCTAAATATACATAAGCAAAAGGATGAAGCCTCTTGAAGGGAGTCCGAAAAAGCTACACCTAGCAGGGGACGAGGGGAAGGATCCGTCCAATATCATATTCAATTTCAAGGATGGATACGTCTCGTCCACCTACTATTTTCCAAGAAGGATCTATCCAACACAATATTCAATTTCAAAGGATAGATCCACTCAAGGCCAACATCAAAGAGGGACCCGCCCCAACTACACCTTCAATTTCAAGGGCCAGTCCAACACCATTCCCTGCAAGGGCTTATATACAAACTCAAAAAAGCTATTTGGCTACACCCATCCCACCTTCCAACTACTACACATCAGTGCCATGGGATTGGCACTAAACTAGGGGGGTAATGTTAACCTCAGCACAAGAAGAACGTGAAAAAAGTGGAAAAGCACAAGTTGGGACCTAAAGGAGGTGGCTCGCGGAAATCAGACGGAATGGAAGAGGCAGGATGGAGAACGATTAAAAGCACAAGGGCGGCCTCAAAAATCAAGTCAAATGTAAAATCACATTTTTAAATGCAAGGCGCCCCTAAAATTGTTGTAAAAGAGCACCAGGCTCACTCCTATGCAAAATGTAAAAGGTAAATGGCATAGGCTAACGGGCATAGGCTAAAGAATAGGGCAAGTAGAATGGAAATGGGAAAGAGGACCTTGCCACAATGGTGGGTCATGTAAAAAAGGGATGGGTGCCCAAGGGATTTTAGGGCATGTATATAAGCTCCAAAAAGTGAATGATGAGAACTCATTCTTTAGTGTGTGGCAAAAGTGGACTCATCTTCTTCTCTCATTCTCTTCTCTTTGCTTGCTTGTGTGAGTGCTTAAGGGAGGGAGTGTGAGTGAGTGAGGGAATGAGTGTGTGAGGGTGAGCGATCTTAGAGGTGAATCTCTCCATCATCTCCTCTCTTCTTCTTCTCTTCTCTTCTCTTCTCTTCTCTTGCACGTGGCTATGGAGGATGGAGATTGAAAGAAGCTTGAGGATGCTTGAGCTTACATCACGAATCGTGGAGCTACCAAAGTGCTTGAGAGAGGAGCCAACTCATTTGGGAATCAAGGTAAGCTCACTACACCTCGGTAGGATCAAAGGCGTGTTGACTAGGTGAGAGATAGCCATAGGTGCTCACTTGAAATGCTTGAAGAAATAAGCAGTCCATGGGTCTTGCGATTAAGCATGAGCTCCCTCTACATGTCCTCTTGGTCTCTTCTTATTTCAGTGCACATGCCTTGATTGTAGATATGGATGATGACATGCACAATTGGATTTTAGATTCAAGTGTCTCTTTTCATGTCACCCCTCATCACGAGTGGTTTTCTGACTACACTAATGGGGGTAGAGACACAGAGTTGTCCATCTTCGGGACAACTATTCATGTGACATTGCAGGTATTGGCACTGTGCAACTGCAGTTTCAGCATGGATCTGTCTTCACTTTTTAGTATGTTAGGCATGTACCTCAGCTCAAGAAGAGCATAATTAATACTGGCTAGCTAGATGATGATGATTTTCATACCACCTTTGGTGATGGGAAATGGAAGTTCTATAAGGGATCTAGGGTTATTGCTAGAGGTTGCAAGAGTGATACTTTGCATCCACTTTATGTATCTAGTGTGTGTGACCATGTTGTCACCATAATCGAGCAGCCAAGTGTTTCCTTGTGGCATGGCTAGTTGGGACACATGAGTCAGACTGGAATGAAAGTACTTTCTCATTTTGGTTACTTGCCTTGTCTTCATTATGTTGATTTTGTGCACTGTGATCATTGTGTTTATGGAAAGCATGCATAGACGTCTCATAAATTATCTCTTTCATTAAAATATTTGCCTCTAGAGTTAGTACATTTTGATGTCTATCAGATGCCATGGTTATCTCTAGGGGGGAAGAAATACTTTGTCACATTTGTCGATGATGCTACTTGGAATGTATGCCTTTACCCTATTTGTAGCAAGGACCAAGTGCTTGAAAAGTTTCAGAAATTCCTAGCATTGGTTGAGGACCAGATTGATAAGACACTTAAAGCTTTTCAATCATTTTGTGATAGCAAGGGGATAAAGTGGGAGCTCACTGCCCCTCATAATCCACCCCAAAATGGAGTTGCAGAGCGCATGAATCGGACCATACATGATAAGGTCCGTAGTACGATGTTGTCTCATGCTGCATTACCCCCCATGGCTTTTGGGCAAAGGCTGTTATGATAGCCATTCATCTGATTTAACAGGTCATTGAATAGGTCTTTGGGGGGAGAGTCCCTTAGGAAGAGTGGTTGAGCAAGCCACCTTCTTATGCTCATTTGTGAGTGTTTGGCTGTGAGGCTTTTGTGCACATATGGAAAGAAAAACACAACAAACTGGAACCAAAGTCTTGTAAATGCATATTCTTAGGATACGGTGACAAGGGTGAGATGGGGTATAGACTTTGGGATCCCGAGAAAAGAAAGATAGTAGGCAACAATGACGTCATCTTCCATGAAGATCGCATGCATAAGCAGCCCGAGAAGACTGAGGAAGTCAGGAGGGTTGTTTTCAGGGAGGATGTACCTTTTAGATAGCCGTTTATGCCCAATGGACAACAGTGTATACCTACTATAAATGACCCTAAAAATGTAGTACATGGCAAACCTTGGCAAGAAGCATTGGCAAGTAGTGAAATGTATTATGAGATACCTCAAGGGCACAATGGATTTGTGCATTTTCTTTGGTAAGCAAAAGGCATCTATCATTGGCTTTACGGATGCAGACTATGTTGGACATGCAAACTACAGGAAGTCCACTTCAGGGTATGTGTTTACCTTCACAGGAGGATCTGTTTCTTGGATATCCAGGCTATAGAAGTGTGTTGAAGTGTCTACTACCAAGGCAGAGTATGTGGTTGCCACCACTGAGACATGCAAAGAGGCCTTATGGTTGTTATGTTTGGTTGCTAAGCTTAGTATCACTGAGGTTCTTATCCTCCATTGTGAGTGCTATCATGCTAGCATGGAACCCTGTCTTTCATGCAAAGACAAAACACATACATGTGAAGTATCATTTCATCAGGGAGGTACTTGAGAGCAAGAGCATTGAGCTAGTCAAGGTACACACTGATGATAACCCTGCAGACCTTCTCACTAAGGGTCTCCCAGCAGAGTAGTTTGCCCATTGCAGGCAGATGATGGGTATTGGATAGGTATAGTCTCTTTTAGCTTTGTGCATACTTAGAATTAGCTGATTCTTTTCCTCTACCTTTAGGTACATTGCCTTTAGGGGGAGGTTGTTGGGATAAAGGGCAGTGCCTAATGCAGTGTGCATGCCCGCCCTAAGGGCTTGGGCTTGTATATGACTTGTGTACCTATTTGAAATTTTATTGGGTACTCTTGAGTACCACAGAAACTATTGTGTCATTGTCTCTCTCTCTCTCACCTGCATCTATAGCTTCACTCCTTTGATCTCTGCATTCAACACACTGAATATTCTAGCAAGAAATGCATTGGGTGCATTGTAATTCATTTTGTAAAAGAGCACTAGGCTCCCTCCTTTGTAATTTGTAAATGTAGACGCGCATGGGTGAAGGAACTGTCAAAATAGGAAGGAATAAGGAAAGAGGACCTAGGCTAAAATGGTTGGTCACATAAAAAGGGATGGGTCCCCAAAGAGAAGGTTGGCATGTATAAAAATGTAAAAGTGAATGAAGAAGATCATTCTTGTGTGTGGACAAAACTAGCTCTTCTCTTCTTCTTCTTCTTCTTCTTCTTCTTCTTGATTGCTTGTGCTTGTGCTTGAGAGAGGGAGTGTGAGGGAGTGAGTGTGTGAGGCCAAGGGACCGTGGTGGAGAAGCTTCCCATCTTCTCCTCTCCTCTCCTCTCTCTTCTCTTATCTTGCATGCACAATAATGGAGCATGGAGCTTGGAGCTTGAGGCTTGAGCTTGCACCATGGATTGTGGAGCTACTGAAGAGATTGGGGAGAAGGAAACTCAATTGAGCATGAAGGTAAGTTCACTACACTCATAGGTGTAAGATCATGTACGACTATGTGAGAGGTAGCCATTGCACTTGGCTTGAAACGCTTGAAGCAATAAGCAGTCCATAGGTCTTGGCGATTGAGCGAGAGCTCCCACACTAGAGGGAAAAGTGGATTAGGGTTCAGGGTCTTCGCTTTAGGTAAACCCTACGTGTAACATCTTCATGTATACTAAATTAGTGGAAACTTTTCTTTTCAAAATTTAGTCTTGCTTTTGGAAAAACACTATTTTTGCTTTTTTATACAAGCCTAAGAGTCAAAGATAAAATTTCAACTATGATTTTGGTAGAGATTGAGGGTTTGTGAGGGATGATGGATGAAGTGTCTCTATTTATCTTTGAAATTATTTATGTCTCTAAATTTGTTTAACTACGCGTGTGAAATTATCTTGCATGAGCACCTTTAAAGACATTTTGCTTGATTGGCATCTAAGGTCAAATTTCTTTTGCATGCATACACAATGAATACAAACTCTAACTAATAAGAAATGTCTTGTGATTGAGAAAAGTAGTCCAAGAATTGAAATGATAGTCATAAGCCTCCAAAAATAGGCTAGTTTTAGAAAAATCATGGCACAACCCTTGAAAAGTGATACATACACTTGAAAAGGTTAGCTTGACCCTTGAAAAAGGCAAAGCATACCTTTGAAAAGTTAGCCTAGTCCTTTTGAAGGAAGTGTTCTATGTTTGAATCTATAAACATGTTGGGTATGGTGGGGTTTTGCCTTGTATCTTGTTTCCATTTCCAAATCTCTTTTGTGTATTCACTTTTCACTCAAGGTGACAAAAACAAGCAAGGAGAGATGAACCTTGAAAAGGCCAAGGATTGTGTGTGAGCTTAGCACGAGTGTTATCATTTAGAGAGGCTAAGCAGGGGCATGACAATAAGACCCAATGCTACCATGGAGGTTGTGGGTTGATGGCCATCATGTCATGTTAGAAGGATCAGGTAGTGTCAGTGGTTCCCAGGGTCCACTCACTAACTAGCACTGATGAAATAAGGGGCAATGGGTGGTCCCATGGCCTAGGGACTTCTAGGGAGCCTCTTACAAGGTTGAAAAAATAATATTCACTGTTGATACAAGGTCGTCTATAAATCCTTATTTCATGAAAAATTATTTGTGAGTTTTATGCAATTCCAATTGATTATAAGTGTTTATTTTTTCAAAATTTATGTTTTAAAAATGACATTTAATTCAATTTTGTGTTAGATAATCATGGAATGATCTAAGAAAATTTGTGGGGTTGCTTGAGGTTAGATTGGGAACCTCCCAAATTGGTATTAGAGCCTAGGTTTGCATGCTTATTAAAAACTAAAAATTGGATTTCAATTGTCCATTATATATGAAAAGAAGAAACAAAGATTTATTAAAATGTTTGTTCCAATGCTTGTCTAGAACTCACATTGCATAAAGACGGCACCATAGAAATACCCATTAGCTTTCTTAGAAAAGGTTTTCGCTTTTTTTTCATTAAATATAACTTTTTTAAATTCACAATATTTTCATGGCCATGTATGAATAAATTTAGAAATTAGAAAAGAAGAGATATGAGAAACTCCATATTAGAAATAAGATCCCATAGTACTAGTATTGTTTTAGGATTCCTTGAGACTTGAACTTGAGCCTAAATGGAGAAGCCTTTGCATCCATGGGTATAATTTTTTCTATTTTTATTGAGTTTATTAAGAAAATGAAAGAGAGAGAGAGAGAGAGAGAGTGTGTGTGTGTGTGTGTGTGTGTGTGTGTGTGTCAAAAGCCTATATATGTTGGGGATTAAAGACCACATATGCCTAGTCCACTACATTTACTTGTACTTACTATTTGCATACCTATACATTGTAGGTGGCATGTCTTTGTCACTATCACTTCATTCTTTATTCTTTACATGACAATAGAATAAGGGAAGGTAGGTCCAACATTGTGACTTTTGGAGTTTCCACATACCATCTTGTGCTCTTTTGTTTGAATCTCCATAGCTCTTACTGCTTCCACTCTTGCTCCACCATCAACTAGAATCAGAGCGCCATTCGATGCTCTTGTGATTTTGTGCCTAGAGTAAGGAGCGCGAGGAGTGAAGCGTTGTCACGAAAGTTGAAGATTTGCAAAATAGAAGGGTTGCACATGCACCAACTCTAAAATATGCACAATAGTTAGATCTTATTTGTGAATTGAGTTCAATGCATGAAAGTTTTTTTTTTTGGATGCAATGAGTTCTTTGGGTTGATTCATGATAAAATGATTAAGTGATAATTAGGAGTAACAAGCATATCTTCTTTCATATTTATGTTGCAACATTAAATAAAAATAAAAACAAAAATGATGAGCTTCATGGTATGTTGAAAGAACTTGAAGGAATTATAGATTCCATCCTTGTTTACATTACTGGCATCGGCAAGCAAGACCCTCATAGGGGCACGAGAAAAGAGAGAAGGTTGAGAGAGAGGAGATTGAAGAGATAAAGAGAGATCTCATGTTTATTAATAGGGCTTCCATGAGCTATCGGTCTTGGAAGCTACCTTGTTGATGTCAACCTGAGGCTAAGGTAGAAAAAAGCTAGAAAGGGAACCAAAAAAGGCAAGTGTTCCTTTGTTAAAAGAAAATGTTGATGCTTTCTCTCTTCTTCACCATCATCATCATCTCCTTAGCATTATCTTCATTACCACATGTGGCATATTACTATCCACATGTACTATCTTCACACTGATTTAGGGTGCTTGTCCCTATTTGCGGTCATCATCTTCATCACCATCACCATCAACATCAACAACACCATCAATATCAAATCGTCTATTGTTGGCAGTGATTTGTTAGCGCTTATTGTCCTTGCCACCATCATCATGATCAGTGTGTTCATTATCTTCTATATTTACTTTAACTATTTGGTTGTCATGCTCATTGAATCAGAGACACATGTTCCGAAAGGTGAGAAGGATCGAAGCTTGCTTGGAAGAGCTATGGCGGGAGAGCAAGAGCAAGAAAGAGAGAGAGACAAAATGGGAACTCCAATAGTCACAATGGCTAACCGGGTCTTCCTTTATTCAAACTATCACTAAAAGAATAACGAATAAAGTGACAGTGATGGGCGCCCGCACCTGCAGCCTGTAGTAGCAGGTACTGTCAGTGTAGTAATACACGCGTGACTAGGCAGAGGCTCCTTGACCCCCAACAATCTCCCACTCAAAGGCAAATTTTCCCTAGCGAGGATGCAAACAAAAAGAAAAGACATGACAATGTACACATGTACAACAGGATGAGGAAAAACGTCAGCTCATCCAACGCCCATCAATCTCCGAGGAAGGCAAACCGCTTAGTAATGAGGATTTTCATGAGTAGATCTACATGATTTTTGTCAGTGGACAAGGTCAATAGACTTGTCCTGCATAACCCCACGTATCAAGTGATACCTCACCTCAATGTGTTTCGTCTTCGCATGGAAAACCGAATTCTTGGTTGGCTGAATAGCACTCATAGAATTCGAATGCAATGTAGATATAGGCTCAATCCCAAGCTCATGAACCAAACGGCCTAACCATGTGGCTTCCTTGCAAGCCTCAATGGCTACAATATACTCGGCCTCAGTGGTAGAGAGAGCGGTACACTTTTGAACCCTAGACATCCAAGAGATAGCACCTCCAGCATAGGTGAATACATAGCCAGAAGTGGACTTCTTACTATCTACATGTCCTGCGCATAATCCGAGTCTGTGCACCACAGAACTCCACTATCTTGGTTGCCATAGAAAATACACATATCTGCTATGCCTTTCAGGTATCTCATGATACCCTTCACAACATCCCAATGTTTCTTGCCAGGTGTAGCCATATAGTGTGCCACAACACCAACTGCAAAGGCAATATCTAGTCGAGTGGCTATCATGACATATATCAAACTGCCCACGGTTGATTCATAAGGGATCTTGGCCATCTCGGCCCTCTGCTCATCTGTTTGTGGTGGACAATCGGCCTGTGAAACCTTCACATAAGAAGGTAATGGACAACCAATAGGCTTCATGTCCTGCATGTGGAAATGCTGAAGGACTTTATGAATGTACTCCCTCTGTGAGAGGTAAAGTAGTCCCTAATGCCTATCGTGCTTAATGTGCATACCAAGAATGTGAGAGGCATGTCCCAAATCCTTCATCTCAAAGCTCTTCTTCAGTTGAGATTTAAGAGCATCCAGCTCATCATGAGCTTTCCCTGCTATCAATATATCATCCACAAAAAATACCAAAATAAGCAATGAGCCATCACGAGCTATCTTAGTGTAAAGATGCGGATCCATAGCACTCCTAATGTAGCCTTGTGACTGCATAAAGGCATCAAACTTATGATACCACTCCCTAGGTGCTTGCTTCAAGCTATAAAAACTTTTCTTCAACTTGCATACTAGGTGCTTCCTGCCAGGTTTTGCAAAACCCTTAGGCTGCTCCATGTAAATCTCATCATGCAAGTCCCCATGTAAGAAAGCCGTCTTGACATCCATCTGGTACAAGTCCAAGTCAAGATGTGCAATCAAAGCTAAGACTAAGTGTTGTCGTGCCGCTATGCACACATCATGTAAAAAAAACTAGAGTGTGGCTTTCTTATTTATTTAGAGAGCCAATGCCATTTTAGACATTAGTGTTAGTGTCCATGGTTCAAAAATATTAAATTTTTGGACAAGTTTTAGACAATTTTTGATATTCCAGATATTATCTCTTGTAAAAATCCATAAAACTATAGAGAACTTCTAGATTAGGATGACATGTAAAAGAAAACATGTAGCTTTCAACCAATTTGAGAGGATTTTATGTAAAAAGAGAGATTGACGAAATCGCGCAACACCGATCACTGTTTTCAAGCAGTGAACAGCACTCCAAAGTGGGAGATGAAGAAGGAGTGATCTGGCAAAATTCTGGTCAGGTTTCCTAGTATTTACCCCCTTTTGGAGCCAATGGAAGGATTAGATTGGCGATCTAAGCAGCATAGAGGAAGGCATTATTTTATACACGTTTTTGTCTATTAGAGTTTTATCTTCTCATAATGCACGAATAAACTGGCAGGCTTCATCTCTGTTAGTATTCTTCTACATTTTCTAATTCTTTTTGGGAGTATTCTTCTACATCTTCAATTTCTTTGAACTCCTTCTCTTCCGTCTACTCCTCTTCCTGAATCTTCCTTCACCCTGCTATCTCTTACCCCCGTGGTGGACTCTCGGCACCAAACACACCGACACCGTGTTAGGGAAAGTTTATGCTATCATTAGAGGTGAATTCCGAAATATATTTGGGCTGATTTGGGGCTGATATCTTCATCCATATTCAAAGAATTAGCTACAAGTGTGTTCTTTTAGTTCATTTCTTACTGTACACAAGACATCTGTCAAAATATGCAAGTGTTATGCGCCCTTATGGCAAGACAATGTTTGTAGATCATTCATAGATGCTTTAAGTTGAATTAAGAGGAGCATTTTCTCTTATTTATTGGCTGTGGTAACTTATCCTTATCAGGAGCTCAATTTGAAGCTCTCTTGAAGCAAGTCTCTTTGCCCTACAAGCCTTGTAATTGACTCATAAGCTTTTGTCCCTAACAGTCTACATTGAATGTAATCATGCAAAGTTGATTCATGCTATGGCATCATGTATGAATGATGGGATGCAGAGTTGTTTATGATACATGACAGCATATTGTACTTGATTTTATAATTTGTGATTGCTCTTACAGTGAAGAAAATAAGCTTGATTTGAGTTAGAACTTATGAGATAATACTCTTGTGATCTTTGCTAAGAACATGTAGTTGGAAGCTCTATTAACATCTTCAAGAACTTGGCTTGAAACCTTCAACCCGTCTCTTATCTCTACCATCTTCGAAGTCTAAGCTCTTGAACCCCCATACATTCTTCTCTCTCAAACCTCTGTGATTGACTGTGAAGTACCTCTTGAATCTTTAAACATTCATTGTAATCTACTTATCTCTTGAAGATATATCTCTATCTATCTTGTCCAGTTTTCTTGCCAAACCCCTGTGGTGACCTTCAACCCTATGTGCTACGACATTGGTGAACCCGACGTGAAGGTCGGTGTAAGAGAACTCCAAGATGGGGGATTCTTCAGGAGATACTCTACAACAATTGGTGCGCATATTGCAGTAGACTCAACAATAAACAAATCCAAATGTTACAACAACAACAATAACAAAGGCAAGACGAAGAGAAGATTGATTCCACAGCTATCAAGGCCCTAGAGGAAGTTGGGCATGAATTAAAACAATTTAATGGTCAAAATGTCTCTGTTTTCATTCACTTGTATGTTGAGAAAATGCTCGTCTTTGGTGTACCGCAACATGAGTGGAGTCGCTATTTTTCCAGATTGGTCTTCAAGAAAGAATCCATGGTCTTTTTCAGCAAGATGCGGATTGGGATGTATTCAAAAAAGCCCTACACGAAGAATTATTCTTAGAAGACTCTGGCCTAATGATGAAGAAAAGTTTCACTGATTGGGTTGAGAAACCCAACAAAGGTTTAGCTGCAACAGCTTTATACCATGAGTTTGAAAGTAAATTTGGACAACTTGATGCTGAAGACCAATAAAGCATGGAAGGTCAGAAGATTGAATTATTCCTTAAGGTTGCATATCCCATTCTACAAGAGAAGCTTGTTGATCACCTAGAAGATGCTACCTCGAATCAGGAGTCAAGACTGCATGGATGGATGTTACTGCTGCAGTTAACATGATTGCTTAAAGAGAGCGGATGTGACTAAGATTGGGCTCTACTTCAACTTCAACAACTCCATTGATGGAGCTTGTTCCACCTTCAAAATCCCCTATTCCTTTGACTAATCAACCAACTCTTTCTTCTTCAGTTCCTTCTAAAAATGATGTCATGGATGAACTCGTTAAAAGCATGCGTGACCTTCATCTGAATCTTACAGAAATTAGTTCAAAGGTGGTGAAGCTAGATGTCAAAGTTGAAGAACGGGGACCATCATCAACTCAAAGACCCATGAGAGAAGGCTTTAAGAGGTGATGTATTTGGTGTGACAGCCAATAACATGACAAGAGGGAGTGTTCTTCCTTCCGTGAGGCTGAAGCATAGAAGCTCCTCTTTTGGAAAGACATAAAAATTCATGCAACTCAAACTGGTCTTCCATTAGAGCCAAATTTTGGTAATGGTGGAATGAAGAAAATATTAGAAGATTTAGTTGTAAATAATGCCCACGCAACAATTGATGTAGCTACCTATAGGCTGCAAATTGAGCCAACTAAATCAAATTTGAAAGCATGTAAAGCTAATGTGCAATCTAAAGTATGGATGCAGGCACTAGATCAAATGGAACGTGGCAAAGCAACCAAAGAAGATTTGGCTAATGCCAATCAGTGCATTCGAGGAATAACTGGTTGGAAAGAATTGATAGATTCTTTTTTTGCTTTTGCACATTTGGCTAATGTCAATAAAAAAGAAGTCTTGATTGAAGAAAAGAGAAGAAGAGAAGATGAACCAAGGCCTTCATCTTCTGACCCTCCGAAATAGGTAACTAGAAGAACGCCTGAACAACCAAAGCTTGCTGAAAATATAAGCCCAGATCAAGAGATGGAAGATGTGCCACAAACAAAGAAGACCAAAGGAAAGAAGAATGGCAAGTAGCCAAGCTATAAATTGCAGTCTGGCATAGAATCTACAACCGATCTCAAACGAGTCCTAGAAGAACGAATTCTGGGAAGCAAATTTGAATTGACCTTAGGTGAAATTCTTGAAATTTCCAAACGTGAATTCCATGATGTAATTATTAATGTAATCAAAAGAAAAAGACAATATGTTGGTGATGATGCTGAAGAAACAGTGCATGCTTTTTTGCAAGTTCTTCGAGTTTTTGTGCAGGATAAATAGAAGTTGACTTCTCAAGGAATTCATCTTGAAGTAGTTAAAGAATTAATTGCAGCAATTGAAGTTGAAGATAAAGAAAGCATGAATGCAAAAATTAAAGAAGTGAAGGCTGAAAATGTAATAGTCGGTTGGTCCAAACCAATTGGGCTACCCACCTCTTAAAAAGAAGGCCATCTACGGGGGATGGCCCATAGATGTTGATCCAGGTTGGCGAATGAGAGCTACAAACAACTCTTTTGGAGAGTTATATGTTGCATGTCCTAATGTGCAGGTAACTATTGGAGACATAAAAGACAATTTTCACTTTTTTGTTCAAGACTCTTGTAGTTACCCTATCATTCTTGGGCAACCTTACATTTCTGAAGCCCGCTTGGAAACAAAAGCTATTGATAATGGTTCTTCCTATGCTTGAATCCGAAGCAAGGATAATGAACGAGCTATCCAATTTCTTAGTGTGTGTTAACCATCATTGAAATAGAGATCGACTGTGTGATTATCCTATGCCTCCTAATGCCCGAGAATTCAAGGGTTTTCGTGCTGCATTGCTATAAAAGGAGGCTATGGCAGTGCGTCATGTAAAAAGATTTAACCTCTCTATGCTACAAAAACTGTCTCTCTAGGAAATATGTATGTATGTATAGCCAATAGTATGGGTTGTTATAAGTCTCTTCTAGCCATGACTAAAGTTGAAAAAATATATGCAGCTGCTCATATAGAAAATCAGTCTGAAAATCAGTCCATAGAAGTATGTACATTGGATTTTTATCAAACAATTCAAGATTTTGTTGAGCAGGAAGACATTGGTTTACTCAACAAGGCTGAAGCGCAAGTGGAGACAAAATACAAGATGGTGGATAAGAAAGTCAAGCATGTGGCAGTCTCACTGCCTCTCCTGAAAGTGAAGGGATGGCTGATAGGGCAGCAAATCGGCCAAGTCTTCGTGGTCCTTCCAACATTGGTCACAAGTTCACATTTGAAAGTATAAAAGAGCTCAAATTAGGTGAAGATTCTTTCCTTTTGCCATCTAAAAAACACTCTTTTATGAAAATGCTAATGAAACATGGAAAAGCTTTTGCATTTCAACAAAGTGAAATAGGCTGTGTGGATCCAAATATTGTGGCTCTTATGGTCATTTTTACGGTTCCACATGTGCCTCAAGCCTATTCCTGTTCCAAGGGCGCATTTGCCCAAATTCATGGAACTTCTAAATGAAAAGATCAAAATGAAGATTTTAGAACCTTCTTCAACGCCTTACTCAAATTGATGGTTTACTATGCTAAGAAAAATGGATCCTTACGATTCATTCAAGATCTACAGCCTGTTAATCATGTCCCAATCTGAAATGTTGGTTTGGGTCCAATTGTTGATGAGTTTGCTGAGGCTTTTGCAAGTAGAGCAATTTATTCTATGGGCGGCCTATATTCAAGATATGGCCAATTTCAGCTTTCATTAGAAAGCCAAGACATTACCACAATGAAGACACCTCTTAGATTGGTCCGCATATGCACTCTACCACAAGGTACAACAAACTCCATAGCCCATATGATGAATGCCATGCACAAAGTCTTAAGGGACTTTATTCCACAACTTACTCTTCCATTTCTTAATGATGTACCTATCAAGGGATGTGAAGTAAATGAAAAGAATGAGGAGCTTGACCAAGATGGGTACATGACATTTGTAGTTAACCATATTCATGATTGTGACATGATTTTGACAAGGCTAGAAGAGGTACATCTTACCCTTTCTGGAACTAAGTCAATTTTTGGAGTAGAAGAAGTCCTAGTGGTCGGACATCTATGTGGCCCCTACGAACGTAAACCTTCACCAATCAAGATAGATGCCATCAGCAGAATGCAAGAAAAATACACATATTTCAGAGGTGAGAAGATTTCTTGCCGCATGTGTATTCTATCTCATATGGATACCACATTTTGCTCATGTAGCCGAAAATCTCTATCAATTATTAAGAAAATGCAAAAGATTCTCTTGGGGGAAAGAGCATACTCTCACTGTACACAAACTAAAGAAGTTGTTAACGTCAACCCCCACTCTCAAAAGGGCTGATTATTCAAATAGTCAACCCATCATCCTTACTGTGGATACAAGTCCCATTGGGATAGGATGGAATGTTGGACAAGAAGACCTTGAAGGTAACATGTATGCAATTCGTTTTGGAGCAAGGGTTCTCAATGAACATCAAAGAAGGTATGCACAAGTAAAAAGGAAATTGTGGGGAGTTGTAACAGCATTAAAGCGTGATCGTGAATACTTTATAGGTGCTTCCATAGTGGTAGAAACTGGTTGTCTTCCACTCTTGGGCCCTTTAGTAAAGTCAAAGAAAAATATTGGTGGCAAAACATGTATCGAGACATAGCACATTTTGTTAAAACATGTTATGTGTGTCAAATGTATTCTATGGTCAAGCATCAAGATGGGTTACAACCGACTTATCCCTTGTCTGTACATTATAGATGGGTTATTGATCTTGTAACCATGTCTACAAGGACATGGAATATGCGGTATTTAGTGCTTGCAAGAGAAGATCTAACCAATCAAGTTGAAGGTAAAGTTTTAACAACCAAGACCACTCAAGTTGTTTGTCGTTTTTTGCTTGAAGAAGTGTTTTGTAGATATGGTTGTGTTGGCAAGGTAACCACAGATAGAGGAGAATTGGATGCCGATGCACATAACTTCTTTGCTCAATTGGGTATCAAGTTGGCTTTGACATCAGCCTACAATCTTGAAGGCAATGGAAAGAGTGAGAGAGGACATCAACCTATTCTCAAAGCTCTAGCAAATTCTTGTAGAGGAAAGATCAAAGAATGGCCTAAAATGCTACCTTTTGCATTATGGGCTGACCGGACTACTCACAGTACAGTGACTGGCTATATGCCAGCTAAACTTATGCATGGACAACAACCAATTATGCCAATTGAAGAATCTATTCTCACATGGAGTCTTATACCTTGGGAGGAAGGCACCAATAGAGAAGAGTTGCTGACTTTGCACATATGACAATTAGAAAGAAGGCCTGAAGATGTTCAAGCAACTATTAAGAAGTTAAAAACAGCAAGACTAAAAAACAAAAAAATATTTGATAGGCAACATCGACTTCGACCAAGAGCTATCCAAGAAAATGAATGGGTGCTTATCTATGACAGTAGCCTAGATAATCAATACAATGCTTCTAGGAAGATAGTAAAGCGTTGGTTTGGCCCATATGTGGTAAAGGTCATTCATGACAATGCCACATATTCATTGACTAAATTAGATGGAACAAGCATGAAGATACCCATAGCTGGAAAAAGAATCAAGCTCTTCAAACGAAGAGAAAATTCAATATATGAGTTATAAGACTTGGATATAATTCAAGAGCATGAAGACATAGAGGAAGAAGAAGAGGTAGAAGATGAAGACATTGACATGGTAGAAGATACTTATTCTGACACTGCAGATCTGTAAGACTTTGGCACATGCTAGAGGATGTGCAAGTTAGGAGGGGGTGGATGTCATGCCGCTACATGCACATCATGTAAGAAAACTAGAGTGTGGCTTATTGATTAGAGAGCCAATGCCATTTTAGACATTAGTGTTAGTGTCTATGGTTCAAAAAATTTTAATTTTTGGACCAGTTTTAGCCAATTTTTTGATATTCTAGATATATTCTCTTGTAAAAATCCATAAAACTATAGACAACTTCTAGATTAGGATGACATGTAAAAGAAAGCATGTAGCTTTCAACCAATTTGAGAGGATTTTATGTAGAAAGAGAGATTGATGAAATCGCACGACGTGCAATCACTGTTTTCAGATACTGAACAACACTCCAAAGTGGGAAATGAAGCAGGAGTAATCTAGCAAAATTCTATCAGGTGTCCTGCTATTTTACCCCCCTCTCGAAGCCAATGGAAGGATTAGATTGGCGATTTGAGCAGCATAGAGGAAGGTATTATTTTATACACGTTTTTGTTTATTAGAGTTTTATCTTCTCATAATGCAAGAATAAACTGACAGGTTTCATCTGTGTTAGTATTCTTCTACATTTTCTAATTATTTTTGGGAGTATTCTTCTACATCTTCAATTTCTTCGAACCCCTTCTCTTCTGTCTACTCCTCTCCTTGAATCTACCTTCACCCTGTTGTCTCTTACCCCCGTGGTGGACTCTCGGCACCAAATGCACCAATATTATGTTAGGGAAAGTTTATGCTATCATTAGAGGTGAATTTCGAAATATATTTGGGCTGATTTGGGACTGATATCTTTAGCCATATTCAGAGAATTAGCTATAATATTGTTCTTTTAATTCATTTTTTACTCTACAGAAGACATCTTGTCAAAATATGTAAGTATTATGTGCCCCTATGGCAAGGCAATGTTTGTAGATCATTCATAGATGCTTTGAGTTGAATTAAGATGAGCTTTTTCTCTTATTTATTAGCTATGCTAACTTATCCTTATCAGGAACTCAATTTGAATCTCTCTTGAAGCAAGTCTCTTTGCCCTACAAGCCTTGTAATTGACTCATAAGCTTTTGTCCCTAACCGTCTGCATTGAATGTAATCATGCAAAGTTGATTCATGGTATGGCATCATGTATGAATGATGGGATGTAGAGTTTTTTATGATACATGATAGCATATTGTACTTGATTTTATAATTTGTGATTGCTCTTACAGTCAATAAAACAAGCTTTATTTGAGTTAGAACTTAGGAGATAATACTTTTGTAATCTTTGCTAAGAACATGCAATTGTTAGCTCTATTAACATCTTCAAGAACTTGGCTTGAAACCTTCAACCCTTCTCTTATCTCAACCATCTCCGGAGTCTAAGCTCTTGAACCCCCATACATTCTTCTCTCTCAAATCCATGTGATTGACCATGAAGTACCTCTTAAATCTTTAAACATTCATTGTAATCTACTTATCTATTGAAGACACATCTCTATCTATCTTGTCCAGTTTTCTTGCCAAACCCCTATGGGTGACCTTCAACCCTACGTGTTGCAACAGTGAAGGGTGGTCATCTTAACC
This sequence comes from Lygodium microphyllum, assembly GCF_053477565.2. NCBI lineage: Eukaryota > Viridiplantae > Streptophyta > Polypodiopsida > Schizaeales > Lygodiaceae > Lygodium > Lygodium microphyllum. The sequence continues at coordinate 77,026,407 of NC_141143.1, forward strand.
ACAGGAGAGAAGACCTCATCAAAGTCAACACCATGCTCTTACTTAAAACCCTTTGCTACCAATCTAGTTGTATATGCCGTCTTGGGGTGTCCAGGTGTACTTTTTAGGTTGTACACCCACTTGCATGGCAGAGCCTTCTTGCCCTTAGGCAATGCAACCAAATCCCAAGTCATATTCTTATGCAAGGAGTCTATCTTAGGCTGCATAGCCCTCTCCCAGGAGTGACTGTCACCCTTGCGCATAGCCTCATCATAGGTGAGAGGCTCTCCTGCATTTGTAACCAAGACATAATGCATCGAGGGCTCAAATCGATCAAGTGGACGTCTATCTCTAGTAGACCGCTCTGCTGCATATCCAACACCCTAGCCATGTGTATCAACTACTGCTACAGGCTGTCCAAGTGGCTGTGTAGGAGCAAGTGCCTCCTCTTGGAATATAACCCTATGTATTGCTCCCATGTTCTTAGGCTGCTTATGCATCTTGTCTTCATGGAAGACTACATCATGACTACAAATGGCTTTCCGCACCTACATATCCCAGAGGCAGTAATCCATCTCACCTGCATCTCCATAGCTAAGAAAAATGCATTTGGCACTCTTAGGATCTAGCTTACTGCTCTTGTCCTTGGGCACATGGCAGTATGCCTCACATCCAAAGACATGTAGATGTGCATAAGACCGAGGTTTCCTAGTCCATACCTCCTCTACAACCTGGAAATCTAAACCACTGGAAGGTGATCTGTTTATGATATGCACAACTATACTGACTGCCTCAGTCCAAAAGCTCTATGGTAGGCCTACATGGCTAAGCATACTATGGACACGCTCCTGGATGGATCTATTCATCTGCTCAGCCAAACCATTCTGGGGTGAGGTATAGGGGGCGGTCAAGTGACGCTTAATATCCCTCCCGTCACATAGTTGCTCAAAGGCACATGACACATATTCTCCCCTGTTGTCAGTCCTAAGGCATTTCAGCCTATGCCCAATTTGGTTCTCAACCAATGCAAGCCATCTCTGAAACACAGCCAAGACATCTGACTTAAGCTTAATGGGGTAAGCCTAGACTTTACGCGAAAAATCATCAATGAACGTCACAAAATACTTTACACCACCCATAGACTGACAAGGCATGGGCCCACAGACATCCAAATATACCAATGCGCATGTCCTACCAAACTTCTTATGCATATTCCTAGTCTGTCTGCCATAAAGACAATGCTCACATGAATCAAAACATGCATAGTCAAGGGGCGGTAAGTACTGCAAACCAGAAAGCATTTCCATTCCCTTCAAGGACATATGGTCCAAACGGGCATGCCAAAGAGATACATGTGGGATGGAACCCACTAACAAAACATGGTCAATAGAGGCTGCCAACCTTGGCACCTCTAGCAAGCACAACTCTGCCACCACGGGTGATCTTCTAAGCAGAATCCCCAAATGAAACATGAAATCCAGTATCATCAAGCTACCATGCAGACATAAGACTGTGTGTAAGCGCAGGTACATAATGTACATCCTCTAACAGAAAAGTACTTCCAATAGAGAATTGTAACTGTACATCTCCATGCCAACAATAGCAAGGGACTTGTCATCACCCAAGTGAATTGAACCAGAGATAGTGCAATAGGAGTGGAACCACTCATGGCATGGTGTAACATGAAATAAAGCACCAGAATCCAAAAGCTAGCATTGCACATACATAGAGTGAACCTCGATCAACGGCATAGCTGTCAAGATTGTGGGAGAGAAGGAAGGAGTCTCACTTGTAGCTTTCTTGCTTGCACAATGGGGGAATACACACAAGGGTGGAGGCTGAAAACAGTTTTCCTCTTCTTAGTTGTCTAAGCAAAAAAGAACTCCAGTACATAGAAATAGAAAAACCCTATATATGGGTCTCAAACCAAACTCAACTAACTAAGGTGGCATACTAATTGAGCCACGAACTAGAGTAGATAAGGATAGCTGTCATCTAGATATTATTCATGGGCAGTGTACCAACCGCATACAACTGACAAGTCGGTGACATAAATGCACAACGGTCACCCTGGCATATCACGAGTGGAGCTCGATATCTCAACACTCCCCCTCGAGCTCAATCCCAATTCCTGCACACCAAGCAGGTCTCTGAACTTGCGCAGCTTCTCTGCACCCAATGCCTTCGTATATGTCAGCTACTTGATCCTCTGTGCTGACATAAACTAGATCAATAAGACCTAGTAAAACCCTCTCCCGCACATAGTGATAATGCACCTCAATGTGCTTTGTTCTAGCATGATAGACTGGGTTATTTGCCAAGTGTATACTACTCATGTTGTCACAATAAATGACAACTGGCCCATCTGTAGACTGATGCATATCATAAAGTAGCTTATGCAACCAAGCTACCTCACATGCAGCCATTGCTGTGCCCCTGTACTCAGCCTCTGTGCTCGACAAGGCAACTGTAGGCTGTTTCTTGCTGCTCCAAGTGACTGCAGCACTCCCAAAAGAGAACACATATCCACTGGTAGATCGTCTATCAGAAATACTACCAGCCCAATCAGCATTAGTGTATCCATACAATTGTATCTGAACCCCAGTCTCATAAAGTAGTCCATACTGCAATGTGGACTTCACATACCTGAGTATGCGTCTAGCTGCATCCAAATGCGGTTTCCTTGGAGCCTGCATAAACTGACTTACCAATCCAACAGCATAGCTCAAATCTGGCCTGATAATAGTCATATAAATCAAACTTCCTACTATGCGTCTGTACATAGTAGGGTCTTCCAGAAGCTCACATGCATCTGCGCTTAGCTTATTCTGCTCCAAAGGAACTGAAATAGGCTTACAGCCTGTCATCCCATATTTGGACATCATGTCCAATCCATACTGCCTCTGCAAGAGCCGTATCCCACTTGGTGATCTAATCACCTCAATGCCCAAGAAATAACGCAGCTCTCCCAAATCCTTCATCTCAAACTTCTGCTTCAATAGCATTTTCACATGAAGGATATCTTCATCACTATCACCTGTCATAATCAAATCATCAACATAAATGACAAGCAGCATAATATCTTTCTCTGGTTTTCTCACATAAAGTGAGAAATCTGCCTTGGAAATCTGAAAGCCAATAGTGACAAGATACTGTCCTATCTTGTCAGACCATGCTCTAGGTGCTTGCTTCAGGCCATACAAGGCTTTCTTTAACCTGCAAACAAACTCAGGATGAACAGCATGCACATAACCTAGTGGCTGCTCCATATAGACCTCTTCTTGTAAATCACCATGCAAGAAGGCATTCTTTACATCCATCTGATGTAAAGACCATCCCTTTGATGCAGCCATAGTAATGACTGCTCTTACGGTTGCCATCCTTGCAACCGGACTGAATGTTTCTTCATAATCAATTCCATATGTTTGTGCATACCCCTTGACTACTAATCTTGCCTTGTATCTATTCACATAACCATTTGCATTGTGTTTCACCTTATAAACCCACTTACAACCAATTGCATTCTTATCTTTAGGCAAAGGTACCAATTCCCATGTAGCATTTGCTTCCAAGGCATCCATTTCTTCATTCATGGCTTTCTCCCATTTTTCTTTTCCCATGGCTTGCTCAAAAGAAGTGGGTTCTGGTTCCTGTATCACTTTGACCATATATGCATAGTGAAGGGTTGTAAATCCATCATATTTCAGCCTATCCACAGGATACCTAGCTCTGGTAGACCTGCGCAAAGTAGGTTCACTCCCAGGTGCTCTCAAAACATCCCTAGTCTTCCTTACTCCGGGTGTAACAATAGAAGGAATACCCAACTCATCATCAATGCTCTGTTCTGAGCCACTGGATTCATCATCCACATAAGAGTGACCTCCATTCACATCAAACATGGGCTGATCTACCTTCTCTTTTCCTTTTCGTGATACCTGCATACCACTATCTGCATTGCTTTGAGAAGATTCTCCTGATCTCAATCTGCCTGTCCATGGCGAAGAATGTGAACCACTGCTAGAGGATGCTCCAGGTCCACTAATATCTTGTGACTGCTGCTGTGAATTCTGTGCAACATTACCATTTTGTGCATCTACATTATCAATCACATTTACTAGTTTATACCAACTACTCATCTCATCAAAAACAACATCTCTGCTCACTGTAAACTTATGAGTAGAAGGGTTATAGCATCTATACCCTTTCTGCTGCAAAGAGTAACCAATAAAGATGCACTTCTCAGCTTTTGGATCCAACTTGGATCTCAACTCATCTGGCACATGAACATAGGTAATGCAACCAAAAATTTTCAAATGAGAAATATCTGGTTTCCTACCAGTATACCTCTCCTTTGGAGTCATCCCATGTATTGCTGCAGTGGGAGTCCTGTTCATTATGTAGACTGCTGTAGCAACTGCCTCAGCCCAATAAAAATCTGGCAGGTCTTTTTCATTGAGCATGGCATGAGATACCTCTCCAATATGCCTGTTTTTCCTTTCTGCAATTCCATTTTGTTGTGGGGTATGACTGCATGAATATTGCTGCTTTATGCCATACTCCTGCAGGAACCTTGCAAACTCATTTGAGAGGTACTCTCCCCCTCCATCTGACCTTAGGCATTTTATTTGCAAGCCTGTTTCTTTTTCAACCATAGCTTTAAGAGTTTTTAAATGCCCAAAAACTTCACTTTTCTTTTTCATAAAATACACCCAAACTTTTCTGCTATAGCCATCAATAAAAGTGACAAAATAATGACAGCCTCCAAGAGATGCAGCTTTAGTAGTCCACACATCAGAGTGGATTAATTCCAATGGCTTCTTACTCTCTTGAACATGTCTAGGAAATGGTTTCCTTGCCTGTTTTCCAAATTGACAGGCTTCACATACCTTATGCATTTCTGCAACCTTGAATTTAGGCAATCCTGCAACAATATTTTGGGCATGCATTGATTTAAGTCACTTTACATTAACATGACCAATGCGTTTATGCCAGATATCAATATCTGCAACTACACCGGTCCCATGTGCAAACATTGCTACACTCAATTCAGGCATGTCTGCATCCAACGTAAACATTATGCCCTTCTTCTTTCCTTTTGCTATCAAGCGACCTTTATTTTTCATATCCTCAACAAAGCATCCATGAGGATTAAATCTGACCTGCAAGCCCTGCTCAACCATTTGACCAAGAGAAACCACATTCTTGGTGATATTCGGGACATGAAATACATCGGACAGGTATTTCTTTTTCCCATCCTGCATAGACAAAGGAATTTTTCCAATCTGCACAATAGGATGTGCAGTATCATCACCAGTCTCCAAAAATCCTCGTTTTTCTATTTTCCTTGCATCCTCTATCCATTCTGCATGACCTGTCATGTGGTTTGATGCACCTGAGTCAACATACCATACATCGTTGCTTTCTTCTGCACTTGTCACAGAATTGTTCATGTGCTGCACCATAAACAAATGCTCATTTCTGTCATCACCTTGTCTACTAGAAGATGCATAATTCCCTTGTTGCAATTTTCCATTCATGATGTCATTCTGCTTTTTATAGCAGTCTTTAGCCATATGACCCATTTTACCACAGTAGTAGCATTCAACATTACTGTTTGCATTTTGGCCTCTTTGCTATCCACCACGACCTCTTTGGCTCCCTCTGCCTCTAGAGTTATCACATCCTCCTCCATAGGACTGGTTTTCTTGAGTTTGCTGCATATTCTGATTTCTACCACAGCCTCCAGATCGGCCTCCTCTACCTCTTCCAGCATTTGAGTAGAAGACAGCTTCTTTTGAAGTTCCTCCTGAAGAAGATGCACCACCATTTCTCTGCTCCTCAGAAATTAGAAGAGCAATCAACTCCTCAAAATCAGGAAATCTTTCACGGACGGAAGTGGATGTTCGGAACTGTGCATAATCCTTTCCTAGACCATTCAAGGTCACGAAAACTAAATCATCATCTTCCACTGGCGACCCAATGGAAGCAAGTGCATCTACGATCTTCTTCACCTTCATGTGGCAGTCATTGATGCTCATACTTTCTCTTTGCACATTGTGCAACTCTTGCTTGAGCTGCATTTTCCTGGCTTGCGTATTTGTGCTATACATTTTTGACAGAGTATCCCATGCCTCCTTTGGCGTACTTGTATCCTGAATATGCACAATCATAGAGTCTGAAATACTGATAGACAGCCAATACATAACTTTTCTGGCTCTCTCATGCTATGCTTTAAATGCATGCATTTGCTGCTGATTGGGAACATCAGGAAGAACTGGTTCTTCTTCATTTCCTGCAACAAATTCCCAATATCCTTTTTCCATAAGAAAATTCGTCATTCTAAACTTCTGTGCTTGGAAGTTGTTCTTGTCAAGCTTTTCAGTGACAATCTGTGAAAGAGAATCGGACGCCATTACAGAACACTGCAAAAAATTCTGTCACTGCAAAAAACACAGCTTCAACCTCACAAGGGCAAATCTGCAAAACTGAGAAAAGTGGTACTTGACCACACAGTCACTTCCTAGTGACGATTTTGCATCAATAGGCAACAAGGATGATTCTGTAACTCCCAATGTCTCTGCGCACAGGCATACGATGCAATTTCTACAGTAACTTTTCACCAATCTGTAGAACAGTGGTCGCACAGCATAAAACTAGGCCTTTTCCTGAGTGCGTGCAGAAAACTTCCGCCTCCAAAACAGGCCCCGAAATAGCCTCAAATCAAAAAAACATAGCAACCAAGGGCTAAAGGCCTCTCCCGCAACATATACTGCCCTCCTGCTACACCGCGAAGGGCGTCTCAATCTGAGACAATGCACTCTTGCACTTTCCGGCTGTGCTACCTGCAGAGACTTGCTCCCAAAACCAAAAAATGAAAGCAACACTGGTCCTCTTACCAGAACACCGCGAACTTGGTTTGCTTTCTTAAGCTCCTTACCACGAACAAGGCTCTGATACCATGTCAAGATTGTGGGAGAGAAGGAAGGAGTCTCACTTGTAGCTTTCTTGCTTGCACAATGGGGGAATACACACAAGGGTGGAGGCTGAAAACAGTTTTCCTCTTCTTAGTTGTGTAAGTAAAAAAGAACTCCAGTACATAGAAATAGAAAAACCCTATATATGGGTCTCAAACCAAACTCAACTAACTAAGGTGGAATACTAACTGAGCCACGAACTAGAGTAGATAAGGATAGCTGTCATCTAGCTATTATTCATGGGCAGTGTACCAACCGCATCTGCAACTGACAAGTCGGTGACATAAATGCACAACGATCACCCTGGCATATCATGAGTGGAGCTCGATATCTTAACAATAGCATCACAAGAACTAGTTGCAAGTATGTACTCCCCATTAGAGTCATCAGTCTGCATGACATTTATTTCCTCGATTTTCACACTAGATTTTGCAAGCACCATGCTATGATCAGAGGGCTTTTCCTGTACTTTGTATTTGCCCTTCTCTTTGCGCTTCTCATTGTGCAACTCATGACACTGTGGGCATATATGACCCTTCTTGCCGCAATGATAACATGTGACATTAGCATTTCTCCCACAAGACTTGTTGCACGACTTACCATGTGACTTAGACCTAGACTTCTACGAGTCTCTGCCACGTGCATACCCATGATCATTCTTTCCATTACCATCTCTGCCTCTAATAGTCAAAGCATGTGACACACGAAAGGCATCCAAGTTCTTATGGTTGATCTCTTCCTGCAGAAGAGTACTCTCTACATCAGGCAAGTTCTTACAGTTGATCTCTTCCTGCAGAAGAGTACTCTCTACATCAGGCAAGTTCAAAATAATAGCAGGAGCACATAAGGCAGTGTGGAATACATCCCATGACTCACTTAGAGTCCCAAGTAAAAATAATGGAGTAACCTCATCATTGAAAGTAATGTCCTGCAAAGTCAAGTTCTTGAGAATAGCATGGAACTGGCTCAAATGAGTAGACATTGTCATATTCTCCTTCATGCACAGGTCCATAAATTGCTTCAGCCAATACATCTGACTTGTTGGACTTTTCTTGTTATAGAGATTCTTGATTTTATCCCAAAGTTACCAAGCACTCTGTGCTTCCTAAACCACATTGTAATGCACCTATTCAATGAGAGACAAGATGAAAGAGGACTTGCATAACTCATCAAGCTCATCCCATTCATCATCAATTATAGTTTCAGGCTGCTCACCATGCATCCTTAGTGGCTTTATCTGCGACTTTCGTATCAATGCCTTCCAATCTTGGCTCTTTCAATAGGCATAATTCATACCATGAAGCTTAGTGATGTTGAAGATAGTATTGTTAGTGGAAGAAGATGCATACTACAGTCCAAAATGGTGCAGACAGTTCAAAAACAGCTTGTTGTAAACTGTAGAAAATGACCAAAAAATGACCAAAACCAAGGCAAAATGGCAAGAAACGAGTATTTAATGATGCTGCCCACCAAGTACCATCAAAAGTACATCAAACTAGGATGATTCAACATGAAAAATATATGACAGTCTGGATATATATGCTTGCTATAATTTATGACAGCAGTGTACAATGAGAGCTGATAGTAGGCAAAACCCAATATTCTAAGTCAGCTAATGCAAAACTAGAATCAAACGGACATAAACAAGCATGTAACAGTCAAACTGACATGAGCCAACACCCAAGCATGTCAGACAAAGTCCATCAATAAAGTCGATACACCCCCAATCAATAGTGCAAAATGTACATACCACTGCCAAGACCCGACACAAGTCAATGTCTACTCAGTGAATACAAAGCCGAATCAGCCCAAGTGCATCTACATGGACCAAGGTATATCAATCATACATCATCCACTAGGAGATCCCAGTCTTAAAGATCCAAAAGCTCAATATGCATAACCTGCACTACTCAATGTCTGATAAGCATACAAAGATGCTCCCATTGGCACAAAAGCTATAAGTGTCAAGCAAATAAGCTCAAACAAATCATGTAAGAGCACTAGTGATGGAGTATCCAAGATCATACATCAGTAAGACATTCAAAGCATGTGAGCAGTCAAGTATCCAATGATAGCATCCAATGTCATGAATGTCAAGATTGTGGGAGAGAAGGAAGGAGTCTCACTTGTAGCTTTCTTGCTTGCACAATGGGGGAATACACACAAGGGTGGAGGCTGAAAACAGTTTTTCTCTTCTTACTTGTGTAAGCCAAAAAGAACTCTCTTACAAAGAAATAGAAGAACCCTATATGGGTCTCAAAACCAAACTCAACTAACTAAGGTGGCATACTAACTGAGCCACGAACTAGAGTAGATAAGGATAGCTATCATGTAGCTATTATTCATCGGCGGTGTACCAACCGCGTCTGCAACTGACAAGTCGGTGACATAAGTACTCAACGGTCACCCTGGCGTATCACGAGTGGAGCTCGATATCTCAACACTCCCCCTCGAGCTCAATCCCAATTCCTGCACACCAAGCAGGTCTCTGAACTTGCGCAGCTTCTCTGCGCCCAATGCCTTCGTGAATATGTCAGCTACCTGATCCTCTGTGCTGACATAAACTAGATCAATAAGACCTAGTAAAACCCTCTCTCGCACATAGTGATAATGCACCTCAATGTGCTTTGTTCTAGCATGATAGACTGGGTTATTTGCCAAGTGTATACTACTCATGTTGTCACAATAAATGACAACTGGCCCATCTGTAGGCTGATGCATATCATAAAGTAGCTTATGCAACCAAGCTACCTCACATGCAGCCATTGCTGCACCCCTGTACTCGGCCTCTGTGCTCGACAAGGCAACTGTAGGCTGTTTCTTGCTGCTCCAAGTGACTGCAGCACTCCCGAAAGAGAACACATATCCACTGGTAGATCGTCTATCAGAAATGCTACCAGCCCAATCAGCATCAGTGTATCCATGCAACTGTATCTGAACCCCAGTCTCATAAAGTAGTCCATACTGCAATGTGGACTTCACATACCTGAGTATGCGTCTAGCCGCATCCAAATGCGGTTTCCCTGGAGCCTGCATAAACTGACTTACCAATCCAACAGCATAGCTCAAATCTGGCCTGGTAATAGTCATATAAATCAAGCTTCCTACTATGCGTCTGTACATAGTAGGGTCTTCCAAAAGCTCACCTGCATCTGCGCTCAGCTTCACATTCTGCTCCAAAGGAACTGAAATAGGCTTACAGCCTGTCATCCCATATTTGGATAGCATGTCCAATCCATACTGCCTCTGCAAGAGCTGTATCCCACTTGGTGATCTAATCACCTCAATGCCCAAGAAATAACGCAGCTCTCCCAAATCCTTCATCTCAAACTTCTGCTTCAATAGCATTTTCACATGAAGGATATCTTCATCACTGTCACCTCTCATAATCAAATCATCAACATAAATGACAAGTAGCATAATACCGTTCTCTGTTTTTCTCACATAAAGTGAGAAATCTGCCTTGGAAATCTGAAAGCCAATAGTGACAAGATACTGTCCTACCTTATCAGACCATGCTCTAGGTGCTTGCTTCAAGCCATACAAAGCTTTCTTCAACCTGCAAACAAACTCAGGATGAACAGCATGCACATAACCTGGTGGCTGCTCCATATAGACCTCTTCTTGCAAGTCACCATGCAAGAAGGCATTCTTTACATCCATTTGATGTAAAGACCATTCCTTTGATGCAGCCATAGCAATGACTGCTCTTACGGTTGCCATCCTTGCAACCGGACTGAATGTTTCTTCATAGTCAATGCCATATGTTTGTGCATACCCCTTGACTACTAATATTGCCTTGTATCTGTTCACAGAACCATCTGCATTGTGCTTCACTTTATAAACCCACTTACATCCAATTGCATTCTTACCTTTAGGCAAAGGTACCAATTCCCATGTAGCATTTGCTTCCAAGGCATCCATTTCTTCATTCATGGCTTTCTCCCATTTTTCTTTTCCCATGGCTTGCTCAAAAGAAGTGGGTTCTGGTTCATGTATCACTTTGACCATATATGCATAGTGAATGGCTGTAAATCCATCATATTTCAGCCTATCCACAAGATACCTAGCTCTCGTAGACCTGCGCAAAGTAGGTTCACTCCCAGGTGCTCTCAAAACATCCCTGGTTTTCCTTACTCCAGGTGTAACAATAGAAGGAATGCCCAACTCATCATCAATGCTCTGTTCTGAGCCACTGGATTCATCATCCACATAAGAGTGACCTGCATTCACATCAAACATGGGCTGATCAACCTTCTCTTTTCCTTTTCGTGATACCTGCATACCACTATCTGCATTACTTTGAGAAGATTCTCCTGATCTCAATCTGCCTGTCCATGGCGAAGAATGTGAACCAGTGCTAGAGGACGCTCCAGGTCCACTAATATTTTGTGACTACTGCTGTGAATTATGTGCAGCATTACCATTTTGTGCATCTACATCATCAATCACATTTACTGGTTTATACCAGCTACTCATCTCATCAAAAACAACATCTCTGCTCACTGTAAACTTACGAGTAGAAGGGTTATAGCATCTATACCCTTTTTGCTGCAGAGAGTATCCAATAAAGATGCACTTCTCAGCTTTTGGATCCAACTTGGATCTCAACTCATCTGGCACATGTACATAGGCAATGCAACCAAAAAATTTCAAATGAGAAATATCTGGTTTCCTACCAGTATACCTCTCCTCTGGAGTTATTCCATGTATTGCTGCAGTGGGAGTCCTGTTCATTATGTAGACTGCTGTAGCAACTGCTTCAGCCCAATAAAAATCTGGCAGGTCTTTTTCATTGAGCATGGCACGAGACACCTCTCCAATATGTCTGTTTTTTCTTTCTGCAATTCCATTTTGCTGTGGGGTATGACTGCATGAATATTGCTGCTTTATGCCATGCTCCTGCAGGAACCTTGCAAACTCATTTGAGAGGTACTCTCCCCCTCCATCTGACCTTAGGCATTTTATCTGCAGTCCTGTTTCTTTTTCAACCATAGCTTTAAGAGTTTTGAAATGCCCAAAAACTTCACTTTTCTTTTTCATAAAATACACCCAAACTTTTCTGCTATAGTCATCAATAAAAGTGACAAAATAATGACAGCCTCCAAGAGATGCAGCTTTAGTAGTCCACACATCAGAGTGGATTAATTCCAATGGCTTCTCACTCTCTTGAACATGTCTAGGAAATGGTTTCCTTGCCTGTTTTCCAAACTGACAGGCTTCACATACCTTATGCATTTCTGCAACCTTGAATTTAGGCAATCCTGCAACAATATTTTGGGCCTGCATTGATTTAAGTCGCTGTACATTAACATGACCAATGCGTTTATGCCAGATATCAATATCTGCAACTACACCGGTCCCATGTGCAAACATTACTGCACTCAATTCAGACATGTCTGCATCCAACGTAAACATTCTGCCCTTCTTCTTTCCTTTTGCTATCAAGCGACCTTTATTTTTCATATCCTCAACAAAGCATCCATGAGGATTAAATCTGACCTGCAAGCCCTGTTCAACCATTTGATCAACAGAAACCAGATTCTTGGTGATATTCGGGACATGAAATACATCGGACAGGTATTTCTTTTTCCCATCCTGCATAGACAAAGGAATTTTTCCAATCTGCACAATCGGATGTGCAGTATCATCACCAGTCTCCACAAATCCTGGTTTTTCCATTTTCCTTGCATCCTCCATCCATTCTGCATGACCTGTCATGTGGTTTGACGCACCTGAGTCAACATACCATACATCGTTGCTTTCTTCTGCACTTGTCACAGAATTGTTCATGTGCTGCACCATAAACAAATGCTCATTTCTGTCATCACCCTGTCTACTAGAAGATGCATAATTTCCTTGTTGCAGTTTTCCATTCATGATGTCATTCTGCTTTTTATAGCAGTCTTTAGCCATATGACCCATTTTACCACAATAGTAGAATTCAACATTACTGTTTGCATTTTGGCCTCTTTGCCATCCACCACGACCTCTTTGGCTCCCCCTGCCTCTAGAGTTACCACGTCCTCCTCCATAGGACTGGTTTTCTTGAGTTTACTGCATATTCTGATTTCTACCACGGCCTCCAAATCGGCCTCCTCTACCTCTGCCTCTACCTCTTCCAGCATTTGAGTAGAAGACAGTTTCTTTTGAAGTTCCTCCTGAAGAAGATGCACCACCATTTCTCTGCTCCTCAGAAATTAGAAGAGCAATCAACTCCTCAAAATCAGAAAATCTTTCACGAACTGAAATGGATGTCCGAAACTGTGCATAATCCTTTCCTAGACCATTCAAGGTCACAGAAACTAAATCATCATCTTCCACTGGCGACCCAATGGAAGCAAGTGCATCTGCAATCTTCTTCACCTTCATGTGGTAGTCATTGATGCTCATATTTTCTCTTTGCACATTGTGCAACTCTTGCTTGAGCTGCATTTTCTTGGCTTGCGTATTTGTGCTATACATCTTTGACAGAGTATCCCATGCCTCCTTTGGCGTACTTGCATCCTGAATATGCACAATCATAGAGTCTGAAATGCTGATAGACAGCCAGTACATAACTTTCCTGGCTCTCTCATGCCATGCTTTGAATGCCTGCATTTGCTGTTGATTGGGAACATCAGGAAGAACTGGTTCTTCTTCATTTCCTACAACAAATTCCCAATATCCTTTTTCCATAAGGAAATTCGTCATTCTAAACTTCCATGCCTGGAAGTTGTTCTTGTCAAGCTTTTCAGTGACAATCTGTGAAAGAGAATCAGATGCCATTACAGAATGCTGCAAAAAATTCTGTTACTGCAAAAAACACAGCTTCACCCTCACAAGGGCAAATCTGCAAAACTGGCGAAAGTGGTATTTGACCACACAGTCACTTCCTAGTGACGATTTTGCATAAACATGAACCAATAATGATTCTGAAACTCCCAATGTCTCTGCGCACAAGCATACGATGCAATTTCTACAGTAACTTTTCACCGACCTGTAGAACAGTGGTCGCACAGCATAAAATAGGGTCTTTTCCTGAGTGCATGCAGAAAACTTCCGCCTTCAAAACAGGCCCCGAAATGGCCTCAAATCAAAAAAACAAGGTCGCCACGGGCTAAAGCCCTCTCCCGCAGCATATAGTGCCCTCTTGCTTCACCGCGAAGGGCGTCTCAACCTGAGACAATGCACTCCTGCAATTTCCGGCTGTGCTACCTGCAGAGATCTGCTCCCAAAACAGAAAATGAAAGCAACACTGCTCCTCTTACCAGAACACCGCGAACTTAGCTTGCTTTCTTGAGCTCCTTACCACGAACAAGGCTCTGATACCATGTCAAGATTGTGGGAGAGAAGGAAGGAGTCTCACTTGTAGCTTTCTTGCTTGCACAATGGGGGAATACACACAAGGGTGGAGGCTGAAAACAGTTTTTCTCTTCTTACTTGTGTAAGCCAAAAAGAACTCTCTTACAAAGAAATAGAAGAACCCTATATGGGTCTCAAAACCAAACTCAACTAACTAAGGTGGCATACTAACTGAGCCACGAACTAGAGTAGATAAGGATAGCTATCATGTAGCTATTATTCATCGGCGGTGTACCAACCGCGTCTGCAACTGACAAGTCGGTGACATAAGTACTCAACGGTCACCCTGGCGTATCACGAGTGGAGCTCGATATCTCAACAATGAAGACAATCTAACGAGCCAAAGAAAGACCAAAAAAAGCTCCAAAATATCCAAAGTCAAGCCCAAACGAAGTTCCAGTAGCATTCAAGTCCAAACAATGTAACTAGCATGTGTAGATAACATAAGCATCAGGCATGTACCAACGGGTCATACATAGACCATAGGTATAACCTCTATCACAAAGCATGCCAATGTAGACCAATGTTAAGTAAATGCCAACCAATACAAAGCTCAAATAAGGCTCAAAATACATTTCAAGACCATCCAAAGCATTTGCCTGATGCCAGGAGGCATATTCCACGGTGGATTCCGTGAGGTTTTGCGGTGGATTTCGTAAAATTATATTTATTGCCGGGGCTTATACACAAGGTGGATTCCTTATGCGAAAAGTCAATGGGGACGCTTGTCCTTTTCGGGCATCTTGTTAATTTAATGTGCAAGTGGGTGATTCCATAGCGGGTGATTCTGCAAAATACATATTTAAATTAATAAACGTTTATGAGTTTAGATTGTGCACTCGTAATAAATTAAGGTTAGGATTGAGTTCTAACCAATTTATTTATTTTGTAGCTGAAGACTGCTAGGTATTCACTTTTGTCAGTTTAATTTTATTATTTTCTAACAATTGTGAATGCTTCAATTGATGTGTAGAGCAGGCAGCGGTGGCATTGGGAAGCACTGGGCGATAGTGTGTATTCAAGTTATTTAGAAGAAATTATCATTTTTTATGGGCGCGCATCTTAGGCATGGTGCCAATATTTATTTTGACGCACTTATTTATTGAAGTGCTTGACATTTATTTATTATTTTATATGTGCATGGGTGCACGATTTAAATATTTGTTATTGGACATTGTATGTGGGCACAGCTCGACTCTTTGGGCGCCCAATAGCTTTAATTCTTTAGTGGGACAAAAGCAAACACAAAAGCTAAAGCATGCTAATTGTAAAGTGGACTTTTTTTTTTAAAGCTTGGAGATGAATAATATATCAAACATATGATTTGTGGAGCACTCACACAAGGCATGGGGGGAGATTATACCCAAGGCATGGGGGGAGATTGTACCCAATTAGTCTTTTGCTTCATGTCGTGCAAGTCTTCTCTCTTGTTTTTTGTGCAAAAGTAGAGTTCTTTTGTTCTTGGGGACCTTCCGACGCTCACTATGCGTGCATACAGCATCCGATCTGTGCACTAGTGGTATCAGAGCGAAGCTGAGATCGAGAGCTTCCAATTGCTTACCATCTCGTACGAAGGCAGAGCTCCTGGAACGATCGATCTCTATAGTCAGTCTCGTGCCAATCCGTCAATACCAACATATTCCTGGCAGTGAAGAACCCCCTGCTACGATGTTGGATCGTGAAGGACCGGCCTCTATAGGCGGAGGACCACGCGGGAAGCTTCTTCATCAAGTCTTCTATTCTCAAAAGAAAGAGATAAGCAATTTTGAATTACTGTGGTTAAAAAGTTTAATAAGCTTTTAATAAAGCTTAATCCTCCAAAAGTTAACAACGGCGGCAAAAATAGAATGCAATCGACGACGACGAACGTGGCGAGGACATGCCACCGTCCTGGGGAAAAAAAATTTAGCCTTAAGCTTTTTTAAAGCTTAAAGGCTTTAATCTTTTTTTAATCTTAAACCAATTATCTCCTTTGAATTTTTTCTCATAGCAGCAGTTCTCGCTGGAGCAAAAACGAACTCATCTTCAACCTTCTACAAGCCCCTGTTCACACTTGTGGACTGACAAAATTCAATTTCAGCAAAAATTGCTGCCCGCAGTCTGCACGCACGAATTATCTTCTTAGAAGACGACTGTGATATCAAATTTCGCATCCGCAAATAAGAAATACTACAAAAAGCCTTTTTTTTTTAAGAAATAAGCCTTGTAAACCCGACTTTGAGCTACACTCATCCCTCTAACAAGATTTCGAGTGTGTGAGATCTTTTGGAATTTTGCAAAATGTCCGATCAAACCATGGAAGATTTTATGGCTGAAGGTGATTTACCCAAACCAACGATGGAGCAAAAATTGGATTTGATTATGATGCAGCTTCAAGAGGAACGAAGAGCACGCCAAACTTTGCAAACTCAATTGGCCAATCTGCAATGATCTACCGCCGACTAAGATAGACCGCAATCTGAAGATCTTATACGGCATAGGATCAATGCAACACTTGAAGCGCAATCTATTCAGAAAGAAACAAAGATACGTAAAAGAAATTTCAAATTTCGTACTTTCAATGGGTCATGTGATGGAAAGACTGTACTTGCTTTTATCAGTCAATTTCATGATTATCTCCATGAAGAATAGTATGCTGAGAAATACAAAATTAAGTGATTATGTTGAATGTAGAAATTTCTTAGTTGTGCCTTTGCAATCTAGTGACATTATCTTAGGAATGCCTTGGCGTCATCATTACAATCCTGATATAAATTATTCCACACATTCAATGAAGATTCATTCTAATGGGAAACAAATCACATTGCATGGTATGCACACTTTCGATAATTTTCCATTACTTAGTCATACACAGGCTAAACGTGCATTACGAAAAGGTAGCAAATCCTATTTAATATGGGTGAATGAAATTGAAGCTAAAGAAAATCAAATGCATCCTAAGCACGCACAATTTGTTTCACAATTTCAAGATTGTTTTGCTATTGACTTACCACCTAGATTACCACCTATACGTCCCGAAGATCACAAAATAGACCTAATTCCTGGATCACAACCACCATGTAAAGCACCATATAGACATAACCAAATTGAACAGAAAGAAATTCAAGCCCAAGTTGAAGAATTGTTAACCTGCCGAGGACTCATTAGACCTAGTAGTTCTCCATTTGGTGCACCTGTCCTATTAGTGAAGAAGAAAAACAATACCTATCGCATGTGCATTGATTATCGTGCCCTAAATAAGATCACTGTTAAGAATAGATATCCGATTCCTAGGGTAGATGATCTTATGGACAAGCTACAAGGATCTGCAATATTTAGCAAGATAGATCTTAAATCTGGATACTATCAAGTAAGATTGGACACATCTGATATATTCAAAACTGCATTTAGAACACAATTTGGACACTATGAATTCATTGTTATGCCTTTTGGTTTAACTAATGCACCAACCACATTCAGTCGTATGATGAATCGCATATTTTTGAAGCATCAGCATTGCGTCATTGTTTTCTTTGATGACATATTGGTTTTCAGTAAGAATGAGAACGAGCATTATGAACATTTATCTTTGGTTTTCAAATTATTGAAAGAGAATCAATTATATGCTAATCTGGAAAAGAGTGAATTTTTCCAAACACAAATTGAATACCTAGGACATATTGTTTCATCTGAAGGTACTAAAGTTGACCCTAAAAATATAGAAGCAATTTTGAAGTGGCCAATACCTAAAAATGTGCACGAATTACGTTCTTTCTTAGGTCTTGCTAGCTTTTACAGAAAATTTGTGAGAAATTTTTCATTGCTTGCATTATCTTTGACAAAATTAATAAAGAAAGGCATTGTGTATCATGGATCCGACAATCAACAAAAGTCCTTTGATTTATTGAAACATGCTTTAACTCATGCTCTTGTATTGCAATTATCTAACTTCAATAGACCATTTTTCCTAGTAGTCACTGATGCTAGTGGATCTGGAATAGGAGCAGTCCTTATGCAATATTCTCATCCCATAGCCTACTCTAGCTGCAAACTTAAACCCTCTGAACTTAAGTATTCTACCTATGATAAGGAATTGCTAGTTGTAGTATAAGCTTTACGTCAATGGAAACACTATTTAATGAAATCTGAATTCATGATCAAAACAGACCAACAAAGCATTAAACATCTCCTTAGTCAACCACATATATCTGACCGACACATTAAATGGGCTGCTTTTATTCAAAGTTTTCATCCACTCATACAATATCAACCCGAAAAAGAGAATGTTGTTACCGATGCTTTAAGTAGAAGATCGACTATACATAATATTTATGTGATATATTTTGACTCTCTTCTCCCTATGAAAGATACTTATGACCAAGACCCTAGTTTTCAAGCTGATTGGAATAAATTAGTTGCAAATAACTGGATTCCCATTGATTCATTGTCTTACACTGATGGATTTATGTTTTATGAAAAAAGATTATGTGTAACTGTTCCATTTCGATCATTTGTTTTACATGAAATTCATTATCTCCCATACCAAGGCCATAGAGGAATTATTTCTACTTTGCGCATGCTAATTGAAGATTTTTATTGGCCACACATGGAATCTGATGTATCTAACTTCGAATCTGAGTGCTTAATTTGCCAAAGAGTTAAACGACACCATGATAAACATATATGGTTTATTAATGCCTTTACCAATTCCAGAACGACCATGGGAACAAATCTCAATGGATTTTATCACTGGTTTGCCTAACACTAAAGCTAATCATGACATGATTTGGACTATTGTTGATAGGTTTAGCAAACAATAATATTTCATTCCATGCAAGAAAACATTAACTGCATCTCAAGCTGCTCAATTATTCTTAAAAACTGTTTTCACTAATCATGGTTTGCCAAAAGTTATTATTTATGACCGTGATTCTAGATTCTGCAATAATTTTTGGATTACTTTGTTTACTAATTTAGGAACAAATATTGATTTTTCATCTGCATTTCATCCTAAAACAAATGGGCAAACAGAAGCTACTAAGAATACCATTTTAGATCTTTTGCATACATACACAATTTCAAAACCACAAACATGGGATACACATTTACATTTACTTCAGTTTGCATACAATAACACACCACATACAGCTACACTGAAACCATTTGAAATTATTTATGGATATAGATTACCTACACTTGTTACATCATTGTCAAACAAAGTTCAAGCTGCTGATGATATTGCTAACATGCACGCTACTATTTTTGATGAAGTTAAAGATATGATTGCGAAAGCCCAGCAATCATATATAAAACAAGCCAACAAGAAAAGAAAAGCTATGAGTTCCAAAGTTGATGATTATGTTTGGTTACATATTGAAAAGTGAAGATTACAAAGTGTTGACAAACACCCTGTAGTAAAGTTAGCTCCTAGATTTTATGGACCTTTCAAGATCATTCACAAAATCAATGACAATGCATTTAAACTAGAATTACCACAACCTTGGAAAATCCACAACACTTTTCATAGCAATTTATTACGACCTTTTAGAGGCCAATTACCTATACATCCTGTTTATAAAAACCCTCCTTTGCTAGAAGAAGAAACTGAAATCCTTGAGCCTGAAACTATTCTAGATACTAACTTTATGACCACTAGAACTAGTCGTAGATATTCTAGATATTTGGTTAAGTTTAAAAATCATCCTCTTGAAGAGGCCCAATGGATGCACACTCGAGACCTAAGTGCTTATTACCCCTCATTGTTGGCTCCATATTCAGCTAATAGCAATTTAGGACAATTGCTATCCCACCCCAGGGGTATGATGCCAGGAGGCATATTCCACAGTGGATTCCATGAGGTTTTACAGTGGATTCTGTAAAATTATATTTATTGCCGGGGCTCATACACGAGGTGGATTCCTTGTGCAAAAAGTCGATGGGGACGCTTGTCATTTTCGGGGGTCTTGTTAATTTAATGTGCAAGTGGGTGATTCCATAGCGAGTGATTCTGCAAAATACATATTTAAATTAATAGACGTTTATGAGTTTAGAGTGCACACTTGTAATAAATTAAGGTTAGGATTGAGTTCTAATCAATTTATTTATTTTGTAGCTGAAGACTGCTAAGTATTCACTTTTGTTGGTTTAATTTTATTATTTTCTAACAATTGTGAATGCTTCAATTGATGTGTAGAGCAGGCAGCGGTGGCGTTGGGAAGCACTGGGTGATAGCGTGTATTCAAGTTATTTAGAAGAAATTATCATTTTTGATGGGCGCACATCTTAGGTGTGGTGCCAATATTTATTTTGACGCGCTTATTTATTGAACCGCCTGACATTTATTTATTATTTTGTATGCGCATGGGCGCATGATTTAAATATTCGTTATTGGACATTGTATGTGGGCACAGCTCGACTCTTTGGGTGCACAATAGCTTTAATTCTTTAGTGGGACAAAAGCAAACACAAAAGCTAAAGCGTGCTAATTGTAAAGTGGGATTTTTTTTTTATAGCTTGGAGATGAATAATATATCAAATACGTGCTTTATGGAGCACTCACACAAGGCATGGGGGGAGATTGTGCCTAATTAGTCTTTTGCTTCATGCCGTGCAAGTCTTGCTTTATGGAGCGCTCACACAAGGCATGGGGGGAGATTGTACCCAATTAGTCTTTTGCTTCATGTCGTGCAAGTCTTCTCTCTTGTTTTTTGTGCAAAAGTAGAGTTTTTTAGTTCTTGGGGACCTTCCAGCGCTCATTATGCACGCATAAAGCATCCGATCTGTGCACCATTGCCAACCTTCATTTGCATCCTAATAGTCATATGAAACACCCAGGAAGCACTTGTGACTAGTAGGTAGAGCATAAAGTGACTAAACAAGCTTCAGCCCTAGAGTGTACAGCAATGATTTATTGTGTAAAATTGAGTATTTCAAGCCACTAAATCAGCTCCAAATGATGGCCAATCAATAGGCATACATTCCACAAGCATTCAGAGACGACTTGGGACCCCAATCGGGCATAATCGGGCATCAAATGAGCATGTAGCATAAGTATAAAGTGTAATAATAGGGGGCTGCCCTAATTTGGGCTGCCTATGGACTATGCAAAATAGTCAATGGCAGAGCAAATTGAGTCCCAAAAGCATCTCACACCATAGACATACATTCCCCTAGCATTCGGAGAGCATTCGGGACCCCAACCAGGCATCAAATGTCAATGCCAACCAAGCATAAACATAAAGTGCTGGTGTAACGCTGTTTGTGGCTGCCTGTGGACTATGGAAAATAATCTTGGACTGGGGTAAATCAGTCCACAAATCAATGCTAATGATAACCACCAATGTCGAGCATCAAGAGGGTGTTCCCAAGTGCCAAATGAAGTGTTTTCAAGATGCCAATGAATGCCAAGGGAGGACCGAAGTAAAAAACGATTTTTTTTGTAGTCCCTTCCTATTGTACCTTGCAAAATGAAATAAACACTCAAAAGAATGCTTCAATACCTTTGAAGGAATGCCCTGAGGGTGCTCAAATGGGCCGGGTAGGTGCTCAGGAAGTCAGGGAGTGATGGGAGCTCGAGAGAGTCGGCTATGGCTACTGGGAAGGAGATCCAATGAGTGTAGGTAATCAATAGGAAGCTGAAGGAGTCACGGACCAAGCTTGAATGCTCAAGCAACCATGCTCTAATACCACTTGAAAGTTGAGAAGGATCAAAGCTTGCTTGGAAGAGCTATGGCGGGAGAGCAAGAGCAAGAAAGAGAGACACAAAACGGGAACTCCAACAGTCACAATGTGTGACCGTACCTTCCTTTATTCAAACTGCCACTAAAAGAATAAAGAATAAAGTGATGGTGATCGGGTGCCCACCATCATTTGCAGTGTGCAGTGGCAGGTACTATTAGTGTAGTAATATACGGGCGGATAGGCAGAGGCACAACATTAACGTAATCATGATCGGTATCAAGATCCTCACTAGCATCAAATTGTGCTACTAGTTCCATTGAATTATTGGCACCTACTATGATTAAATGCATCTACTATCGCCCTCATCATCATCATCATCATCAACCATACCCTCTTCATCATCATTATCTTCTTTATTATCTGTATCAATTGTGTTGTTGGCTAGATTTGAAGGAACATGTTGGTGTTATTTAACGTCATTGTCATCAATATCATCATCTTTATCTTATTCTCAAGTAGTTGTGTGGCTGTCCATGTTGATGTAAAAGCACATGTTTCCCATATTATCATCATCCTCATCATCATCTCATCATTAGCATAAACTTCCTCTTCAACATCTACTCTAACAAGATTGCTATCATCCATGTGGGTTCAGGGCTAACTTAGAGGCACTTGTTATTGCCAATCATCTTCATCTCTCCCACTAACTCCACTATCCCCTCTGTCACAACATATTTATCCTCTTTCCTTACTAGTCTTTTTCCCCACATCATCTTCCGTGAGTAGTGAGACACAAACACCACTGCAAGGAAAGAGTTTCCCACCGCTATCACAAGAAGAGACAATAAGAAACATGAAGAGCCACCATAGGAGGGAATAGATCATCGAGAGGAGATAGTGGAGCCACCATCAAAGGAAGAAAAGGGAGGTGCGACCATTCACTAGTTGGAGGTAAGATTTTATCTTAAAGTTTGTGTAGATCATTAAAGTATGTTGATTGGCATAATTCAATCAAGTGGGTTGTTATTGCATTTAAAAGAGTGAGTGAGAGGTCCACCTAACACCCTAGCTTCTCTGACTCCCACCCTATTCATAAAGGGGGAGAATCTAGAACATTTTAATGGGAATGTGTGGCCTCATATGCATTTTATTGTTTGACACCTTGATAAATAGACGTGATTGGTTAAGGTCATTAAAGTTTGTGGTGTATTAATTTTTGAATATTTATGAATACATCTCCTTGCACAAAATGCATAATGCACACTACATAGTACATATACTACATATGAAAATGTGCACTAGTACACATGCACATGTGCATTAGCACACACCTATAAGGTGCCCGCCTATCGGTTGTCCAAGCACATTTTAGCGGTCCATTGAGAAGCAAATCTAAGCGTCACCACTCGGCACTCCCATGGAATGTTCTAGGGTTTGTCTAGGGTTTCCCGATCTACCTTGCAGTGGAACGTTCGCGGCCGAACCCTCCAGGATCGACCTAAAATCTGGGTTCCTAGTAGTCAAGGTCTCCTGACAACATTCTAGCGCTGGGTCCTAGACATCCTACTTTACACAAAGATATGAAATCCAAAGCGGATCCACACCACACTTGGTTCAAAGAGAATGGGAAACAAGAGGGATGCACCACTCAACCTCTATGCCCGTAGGGCAGCATAGCCCCATTCCGATCCCCCAAAAAGGCATGAATTGGGGTTCTAACCTAACACTTACTAAAGGTCAAACATCGATAAAGCCTCCCAGTTCTCTGGGACCACCCTACCATAGGACGGACCCATCGAGGTTCCACCCATCCGCTTCCCTCAATAGGCGTTCTTTGGTTATGTAATTAGATCCTATCACATTTATGTGTGACATTTAAAATTAGCTTATTTAATTAATCCTTTTAAGAAATAGGGTTTGTTCACGTAATTTACGGCAGAGCAAGAAATCCTTTTGACAAGCAAGTTCCTTAACTTATTTTCCAATTAATCTTTGTCTCCTACCCATACATGAGAAATTATGGGGGATTTTATTTTTGCGGGCTTTCATTTTCGTTCTTTTCTAATCAATCTCTTTTTTTCGAGCTTTTTCGTGCAACATATCCATTCTGCATATAAATAGTCTTACTTAAGGAGTACGACACATTGCATTTACATGAACACACACACATCAAGAAAACAAAACCAACGGAAAACTAGTAAAATATATTCATGTCAAATAGTTGCAAGGTACACTCTTCCTAAAAACAAATCAAAGATCCCAATGCATGTAATCTCTTAGACAAAATCGGGCATAGTCACATGACGAAGTGTATAATAAACATATATATAAAAGTAGTAACAAAATGAAATGTCTAGAGTCTCTCGAAAAAAAAAACACACTCTCTCAGCATGGTACCGGTCCACACACTATGGTGGACAAACACTCCCCATAGAGCACATCATCTATTTCTAGACACATGCAATGTCTCATCTCCTCTGCACTGGCCCGCGCCAAACCACCACACCCCGCAAACACATCCAAAACATAGTCGTAGCATTTCGTAAATGTAGCTAGTAACCACCTAACCATATCACCAATCACATATCACCAATCAAGATACAGAATCTTTGTGGCCATGCAAGTAGAAACAATGAAAATACCATACAAGGTAACCTGAGAGCAAAAACATGCAAGACTACTTACCGAAAGAAAAGATGAGACCTCTCTGCTCCGCCTCTGACAATGACACCATCAACGTCCATGGGAAAGACACAATCATCCATCATGTAGCTACGATACGCTGGAAACAATCTCTCTGAAATCTTCTCCCCAGCCTCTCTGTCGTAGCAAGGCACAACATGACCAGCACGATGCCAAAGACACACAGTAAGATCAAGTACCTATTCACGAGTGGAAATAGAATAAGTGATCCATGTTTTTATTTAAAGCGTGTAACATAAACTTTATTTAGAACATACAACCGTACGTTCAATGTATCCAACTTTGTTATCTTACCGCCTCTCTAGTAACGGGATGTCGATAAGCCTTGGAGTCACACATGAGTGTCCAAGTGCGGTGAAGCACAAACCCCACCCTTGCCGCATCCGTAATAAACTCACCTATATGCTCTGCTAAGCACATAGTGACTAAGAATCCTTGGTCGGCCAAATACTCGCGAGCAAGGTCCATACAACCCATAACTAGACCCTTTGAGAACGTGTTCCACTTGGGAATAGTCATGCCCTCTACAAACAACATTGGTATTATGGTATATGAGAAGTGAGTTTGATGTAAACCTTGTGTGATAGAAAGCATAACTTACCCAATGGGATGGGACCTAGAGCATCCACAAGCAAGCTCGTAGGAAAATCCGCAAATATCAATCGAGCCACCTCTTGACATGGAACTCCATCTTTGCTATAAAGATGCATCTTTTGTGTTGCAAAAAACTTGTTGATGCTATACACAAAACAACATAGTCATTAATGCAAAGTAACAGATGATGCAATGCTATATGCAACATGTAAATTGATGTTCTTGCAATATGTAGTTGTCATGTCTACCTATCAAGGGCAAATCTATCAATTTGGGTCACATCCACTAATAGAGCATCGACATATGTTTGATACTGGAACCCTGCAACAATTATCTCAAAGTAATTTATTTTTAATAATCATACACGAATTTTAAGTTAATATAAGACTTCTCACCTACTAAACGGGTCATAGGTCGCCTCTCCCAATTCTCTCGACCAAGAGATGAATCTGCAACAAAGGAGGTGGTGGGCGCCATAGAGGACTCTGGCACATTTTTTCTCCCTGGATAACCTTGAGTACCCTGGGTGGCACCTTTGGTAGCCTTGGTTGCTTGCTTCTCTACAGTGGTGGGTGCGGTAAGCGGTTCATGAGTATCAACTCCCTCCTTGAATCCTACATAGTATCATTTACCCTTAGACTCCCATGCATGAGCACAAAAACTATTGCTACAAAAGTTGACAAGATGTTTACATAGATTGAAGTACTTACTGTCATGCAGATCTTTCTCTTGCTTAGGGATAACCCCCACAGGGTAATCCAGCCACCAAGGGCAAACACTTGCCTCCCATGCCGTCAATTTTCTATCACGTAATGATGGAGAATACATAGTGTTCTCGTCACGAACATCAATCCACTCTCTTGTGAATTGCGGAGCTACATCCAGCCTCTTCTCTTCTACACATTGTAGTATCCACCTGCAACATTCTTGCCAATTACGCAAGCAAATGCATGCAATCTAATATGAAAATCAGACATACAATCTAATATGAAAATGCATGCTAACCTATAAATCACACGTTTGGCTGAAAACGTAAGCTCTGGCATCTTCTCTGCAACATCTGAAGATTTCACTCCATCCAAGAGGTGTACAAAAGCCTACACAAGTTTCACAAGTGCTTAACATTAGCACATATACATTTTAAGAAAGAACTTAAGAAAGCAATATGAATGCACTGCATTGAGTCAACCTGCATGACATGATTCTTCATGTTAAGCTTAAAGAACTCCTCAAATGAATCTGGTAGCTGTGGACCTTCTACTTGTATCCTATCAATCTAAAGTAGTGCCTCCGAATGCAAGTGAGCCCAATATGTCTCTTTCTTCATGTAAACCCGAAAGAGCTTATAATCACCAAAATGCAGGTATTGGGGGTCTTTGGCCTTTGTGAGACTCATAAGATGCAACAATATTTTTTTCCTGTGATGCACAACAATATACACAAATAGAAAGCATTGAAGAAAAAAGCATCACATACACACACCTTGCGTTATATATACAAATTACCTTTCCGCAGGGATTTTTGAGCTTGTGAGACAATACAGCTTGTCTCTTGTGATCTTGAGCATGCTTGCATCATCCCACTTTAGCCCAAATAACAACTTAAAGAACTCATCACCATTTTGGGGATTAGCAATGGATAGGTATTTGTAACCCCTATCCTTAAGGCGCTCCTCTTCCACCCTTGTAGCCTTCTCCAAACGTTTCTTCCTCTCTACCTCATCTAGACCAAGAGCCTCAAGCTTAGCAGTTTCTTTTGAGATGAAGACATGAAATTCATCCTATCATTCCAAAAAAAAACTAAATTAGAGATAGAAAAGCACATCTCATACAAGTGAGCCATAGAAAGAAAATCACCTTCCATACAAGCTGAGATATCAAACCGCAAGGAGAGTTATACCATGGAGCAACACCATGATAATACATTGCCTCTATACTCATCTCAACCTCAGCCCACTTCCTCATGGCCGGACTCAATCTATCTAGAATGGAGTCTTGCAATACCAAACTTTTGAAACATATACACCTCATGCGCAATATTTGGAGTAACATGAGCTCTGGCAATACTATTGAAAACAAACAAAAGCATAATATGAGAATGTAAGTGTAACATATTACAAAGAGGAGCATAGTTAAAGGAAGAAGACTTACGCGTTGGTGGTGTCTAGTGCGAGTAGTAGCTCTGCTTCCTTTGCCTTGGGCACCTCAATGAATTGGCACCGTACACTAACATGGTAGTGAGCACAGTCGGAGTACTCTGTAATTGAAAACCAACAAACATAAGAATGGGATACGAACATTCAATACTTGCATGTATAGTGGACAACTTACTTTCCTTGATGCGTTTCCACCACGTTTTAAGCATGTGGTTTCCATCCCAAACCAAGAACTTTTTACCCTTAAGGTCTTGCCACTCTCTTCCAAGAGCCCTCTCAAAATCCTCATTTCTTTGACGCCATATTGGACCCCATTCATCTAGATTGCTGGCTGTCACAGACATGGTCTCCCCTCTCGGACCTTCAACTGACACAAGGAAGTGTCCCATAGTCTCAAGATAACCAGTGGAATCAAAGGAAGGAATCAACCACTGGGCATCATCCGTAGCAAATCTGACTGCCTCATGAGCCACTAATCTGCAAAGAGGCACAAGAGGAGGTAGCGCCCTCTTTTTTATATAAAATTGACTCAGCACATCCTTCATCAGTCCTAGAGAGACTTGCTTGCCTAAGTTCCTTGAGTGCTTCTTTTCTTTTTCATCGTCATTCTCCCTTTGATCACTATCACCACTCACCTCTTCTTTGTCATCTAGACTATCATGCTGCACATTAGTCTCTGTAGGAGCAGATATTAATAAGTAAAAATTAAAAAAAGTAGCATTAAACCAATCATATTTAATACATAACACTGAACAAAGCGTCATATGTAAATGAAATGGACACATAAGTGACTACTTGTGTGCTCCGCAACCCCGTCAATTGTATTGGAGTCCCCATCCACTTGTGCTTCGTCATCAATGTAGACACATCTTTTTGGACCACGTCCTTTCTTTGTTGAAGGAGTGTCCACTGATCTCAAACGTGATGATGCTTCTTGCTCTAAGATCTGCCCAGGAACACATCCTGAACGTAGCTTCATACAGACTTCACGGCTACTATGAGGTGACACACATTTCTTTCTCTTTCTAAGCACTCTTTTAGGTGCCATAACTTTCTCTACACACTTACAAATAGATACACAATCAACCTCTTTAAGATTAACAACACAATCAATCTCTTTAAGATTAGCAACACAATCAATCTCTTTAAGGTCACGGGACAAAGCCACGGACGAAGCCACACGCTTGTGCAGAAGCCCACGGATCGTCCGCGCGGACGCGGACGATTGGGGGGTTCAATCTCTTACCTTATTCTCACGAAGCATATGGGACGAAGCCACACGCTTGTATCCATGGGGGGTTCAATCTCTTACCTTGGAGGCCCGTCGGACGGCATACGGGACAGCATACGGGACAGTTGCCATGGGGCATAAGCCCACCCATTGTCCGCGTGGACGCGGACGATTGGGGGGCTTCAAGGTGTTACCTTGGAGGCCCACACAACGGCGCATACCAAATGACGGGACGGCATACAGGACGGTTGCCATGGGGCATAAGCCCACCCATCGTCCGCGTGGACGCGGACGATTGGGGGGCTTCAAGGTGTTACCTTGGAGGCCCACACGACGGGACGGCATAACCAAATGATGGGACGGCATACGGGACAGTTGCCATGGGGCATGAGCCCACCCATCGTACGCGTGGACGCGGACGATTGGGGGGCTTCAATGTGTTACCTTGGAGGCTTCAACAAGGCGTCCAAGCTCCCAAATCACATCCATATCAGTGTTTAACTCATTCCAAACTGATGGAAGATGGATTCCTACTATCATTAGCAAATGTAGTTGGATCACCATGCAACAAGCAAAACATGGAAAAAGGCTCGTTTATCTCTGCTTGGAAGGGCAGAATCCGAGATTTTAAGCTTGGAGCAAATAAGAATAGCATCAAAGAGGTACTAGTGCAACATGTATTCATGCATAGAGAGCTGTGTTTGAAACCTGGATCTTCAAAGCTTCCAATGCATAGACCAAATTGTAAGAATTTGATTCTTAAAGTTTTTCCTTTCTTAAACATGGTTTAGGTTTTTCCATTATAATATTTGTTTGTCTTGTAGATGTCTATCCCTCTAATCTTGAGGAATGGCAACCAGTGGAATCTATTATTGATGTTATTGATGTTATACATGGTTCAATTGGAGAAGAAATGTATAGAGGCAGAAAGAAGACAGAGCTTGCAGAGAATGGAATATTCTTTTATGACCATTCTTATGTTATTCCTATGCGGCGTTGCCAATGGGGATAAATAAAACTCCTTCCTTTGCCAGATTTTTCAAGCTTTGAGTGGCCTTTGCCGAGTCCAGCTACTAGTGAGGGCTATAGATGTAAGATATTTTCTGAGATCCAGAAAGCACTAAAATCTAATATCTCAAGTAGGCTAAGGAAAGTTACTTTATTTATGCCTATTAATATATTTATTGATTTCTTCTCTAATATGGAGATAAGAATAACAAAAACCATGCTTTCAGTGAAGAGACTAACATATGATCATATCATACAATTTGTTGATGAAGGATGGGATACAAGGACAGAAGGAAAAATTATATGTAAGATAGATCAAGACTCTATAGCTTGTAAATATATGATTGCTACTCAAAATTTTATAGTGGATCTTGATATTTGGTTCAATGAGGATATTATTGCAATCTTAAAGATCAGAAAATCATGTACGCTACATCAAGTGAGGATGGATTTACAAAATGAAGACATTGAACTACCATGCTCCTTTGTATTCCAACTTGACAAGAAACGAGTAAGTTTTCACATCATATTATATCTACTTAGATGTATATCAAGATCTCATTTTCTAACTAGCTAACATTTGTAATTTATTTTTTGCAGATATCGAAAAGGAGAGAAAATAATATACACTGCAATGACATTCAAGAAAAGATATCTTTACTATCAGTATAAAATATATGTACAAATTTTGTAGCAGATGTCTATCTGCCATCTCTATGAGATATACAAGGGCTGAAGGGAAAATTTCTATATATGAAGGCTTACAAGGCGATATGGCAAAGCTATTTCTTTTTTGGAGAACTATCCTTTCTAGGAGTCCTTTTGCCTTTCTTTGATGTCTAGGGTATAGAAGGTGTTGAAGCTGTGGATTTGCCTTCCGTGGTTATAGGCACCGCATCTCCTTCATGGTGCAAATCCCCACCAATCTCTGTTGTTGGTTGTATACAATTGACCATTATATACTTCAAGAGCTTTGCTCTGATGTACCAAACATGCTCAGATGTATAGCAATCCTTCGAAAACTGTCACACATCTATAGAAAAAAGAGTTTTAGTTCATTATTGTTCTTACAATAGACTATATTTTTATCATCAATGGACTATTTGCAATTAATATCTATCTTAAAGTTTAGCATCTTTCATATTACCTTTACATGTTTATCATCATTAAGATAAACAAAGTTAACCATTCTTCTAGCATTTGCAATCACCCTCCAGCCCACAAGAATGGCTATCATCCTGATGGGGAGACACTGCAACCACCAACACAAAGTAAAACTATAAAGAGGACAAATGGTAGTTCATAGAATAAACTCATGTTTCAATTATTTTAATGAATAACTTACCGCAACTTGTCTATATTGCATTGTTGCAAGCAAATCAGACGACATAGGGGGTCTTTTCTCTAGCTCTTCAATTAATCTTTTGGCACCTCTGTATATAAAATATGTTGAAATTTAGAGTACTTACAAAAAAAAGAATTGAAATATCAAGGAGCCCTTGGATAATATAACTTACAATTTAGTATTTCCATGGCTTCCTTTCATAGAGTTGATTAAAAAGCATTGCTTATCCACAAGGTCTATTGCAATCAAGCTCCAATGAGAACTAAAGGTAGAGAGAACGGTACACTTCTGAACCCTAGACATCCAAGAGATAGCACCTCCAACATAGGTGAATATATATCCAAAAATGGACTTCCTACTATCTGCATGTCCTGCATAATCAGAGTCTGTGTACCCCACAACTCCAGTATGCTGGTTGCCATAGCAAATACACATACCTGTTGTGCCTTTCAGGTATCCCATGATACCCTTCACAGCATCCCAATGTTTCTTGCCAGGTGTAGCCATATAGCATGCCACAACACCAACTGCAAAGGCAATATTTGGTCGAGTGGCTATCATGGCATACATCAAACTGCCCACAGCTGATGCATAAGGGATCTTAGCCATCTCGGCCCTCTCCTCATCTATCTATAGACAATCGGCCTGTGAAACCTTCACATTAGAAGGTAATGGAGAGCCAATAGGCTTCACATCCTGCATGTGGAAACACTGAAGGCTCCCTCTGTGAGACAATCGGCCTATGAAACCTTCATATAAGAAGGTAATGGACAGCCAATAGGCTTCACGTCCTACATGTGGAAACACTGAAGGCTCCCTTTGTGAGAGGTAGAGTAGTCCCTAATGCCTATTGTGCTTAAGCATACCAAGAATGTGAGAGGCATGTCCCAAATCCTTCATCTCAAAGCTCTTCTTCAGTTGAGATTTCAGAGCATCCAACTCATCATGAGCTTTCTCTACAATCAACATATCATCCACATAAAGTACCAAAATAAGCAATGAGCCATCACGGGCTATCTTAGTGTAAAGACACGGATCCATAGCACTCTTGTTGTAGCCCTATGACTGCCTAAAGGCATCAAACTTATGATACCACTCCCTAGGTGCCTGCTTCGAGCCATAAAGACTTTTCTTCAACTTGCATTAGGTGCTCCTTGCCATGTTCTATAAAGCCCTTAGGCTGCTCCATGTATATCTCATCGTGCAAATCCCCATGCAAGAATGCAGTATTGACATCCATCTGATACATGTCCAAGTCAAGCTGCGTGACTAAGGCCAAAACCAAGCGTAGGGTGGTCATTTTGACCACCACAGGAGAAAAGACTTCGGTCAACTCTATACTCTTGTTTAAAACCCTTAGCGACAAGACTTTCCTTATAAGCTGTCTTGGGGTTTCTAAGGGTACTTTTCAATTTGTACACCCATTTGCACAGCAAAGCCTTCTTGCATGTAGGCAAGGCAACCAAATCCCAAGTCATATTCTTATGTAAGGAGTCCATCTCAGACTGCATAGCCCTGTCCTAGGAATGACTATCACCCCTGCGCATAGCCTCCTCATAGGTGAGAGGCTCTCCTACATCTATAACCAAGATATAATACATTGAGGGCTCAAATCTATCAGGTGGACGTCTATCTCTAGTAGATCATCTCACTACAGTGTCTACTGCATGTCTAGCATCCCATGTCCAACACCCTGGCCATGTGTACCAATTGTTGCTATAGGCTGTCCAACTGGCTATGCAGGGGCATGTGGCTCCTCCTAGAATATAACCCTATGTGTCTCTACCACTTTCTTAGGCTGCCTATGCATCTTGTCTTCATGGAAGACTACATCATGGCTGCTGATGGCTTTCCGCACCTGCGGATCCCAGAGGCAGTAATCCATCTCACCTGCATCTCCATAGCCAAGAAAAATGTATTTGACACTCTTAGGATCCAACTTACTATGCTTGTCCTTGGGCACATGGCAGTATGTCTCACATCCAAAGACAAATAGATGTGCATAAGACGAAGGTTTCCCAGTCCATACCTTCTTTACAACCTGGAAATCCAAACCACTATAAGGTGATCTATTTATGACATGCACAGCTGTATTGATCGCCTCAACCCAAAAACTCTGTGGTAAGCCTACATGGCTAACCATACTGTGTACACACTCCTGGATGGTTCTATTCATCTGCTCAGCCAAACCATTCTAGGGTGGGGTATAGAGGGCGGTCAACTGATGCTTAGTACCCCTCTTGTCACATGGTTTTTCAAAAGCACGTGACACATAATCTCCCCCATTGTCAGACCTAAGGCATTTCAGCCTATGCATAGTCTAGTTCTCAACAAATGCAAGCCATCTCTGAAATGCAACCAAGACATCTAACTTAAGCTTAATGGGGTAAGCTTAGTCTTTACGTGAAAAATCCTCAATGAATGTCACAAAATAATTTGCACCACCCACACTGGCAGGGCATGGGCCCACAGACATCTGAATGTACCAATGCCAAGGGCTCATTCATGCGTGTCCTACCAGACTTCTTATGCGTATTCCTAGTCTGTCTGCCATAAAGACAATATGGTGAGATGGCAAGCTCAACATGTACAGACATTGATGATGGACCGCCTGGCTAGATGGGTCCGCACAACTATACTTAGCATGTTGGAGGTCATTATGATACTCACATTTAGTTTGTTACACCTACTTACAGCTGGCAAAGACATAGCGCCAGTCGATTAGTGTAGTCGGTTATGCACTCTTTGACTTAGTAGACCACTTTCCTTTATGTTGTATCTTATCTATACTTTGTGTATATTGTATTATGTGTGGAAGAAGAGGAAAAAATCAGCAAGAAAACGTTTTGTCCTCCATCTCTCTTCTTGTATTCTTGAGTGAGCTTCCTCTTGTATATACATTATGTATTTGGCGCAGCAGCTCAAGCAAATTCCCCCATCACGCGATTCTTGATATGGTATCAGAGTCGTGTCACTGAGAGAGGCTGATTTTGAAGGCTAAAGTGAAGGAGAAGAAGCAAGGTTCGAGCAAGCAAGCAATGGGTAAGAAGCTCTCCCATTCTTCTACTCTCTCTCTTGGATAGTGCCTATGGAGGCACCGAAAGCAGGTCGAGCAAAAATCTTAGATTGCTGTGAGATTTGCTGTGCGAGCAGAGCACTGTATATTCTACAAGAATGTGCCATTAGGGCTTACCCGTAGTTATTTTGGGCATTTGAGGCCATTTCAGGCCCCGTTTTAGAGCCGCAAGATTGCGGACAATAGTTTCAAGGTACACTTTTGTGATTTTGGCTGTATTGACTGAAAGTGGGTGCACAGGTTGCAGATTGCGAATCTGTAATTTTTGAGATGTTTGCAAGAAGCAAACACAAGGTTTATCTGCAAACAGGTTGCAGATTACATGTACTATTGAGCAATCAGTGAAAAAGGTTTCTTGGTGTATTGTTGTGCACGTGTTGTGAAAGATTGCAAAAGGCTGGCTTGTTATGTTGTATCCTTTTTTGTGATAATGGCAGAGAACAGTGGAAATCCCATTATTGAGAAGCTCGACAAGAACAAATACCCTTCATGGAAGTTTCGTGTGATGAACTTCCTCATTGGAAAGGGCCTTTATGAGTTTATTTCAGGTGAAGAAAAGCAGCCAGAGGAGCTAGGTATCCCTCCCGACTACAGATGAGTTAAAAGCATGGAAAGAGTGGAATACAAAAGACAAAAAGGTGATGTACTGGCTATCTACAGTCATTGATAATACTATGTTGGGACATATCAGGAATGCAGAAACTTCACATGCAGCTTGGACAATTTTTGAGAGCATGTTTTCAGTAAATACAAAGGCATGAAATATTCAACTCAAGTAAGAGTTAAATGCCTTGAAGAAAGGGAAAATGTCTGTTAATGAGTATGTGTTGAAGGTGAGGAGCATTGCAGATGCTTTAGCAGTGATTGATGCAATGCCAAATGATGATGATTTCGTTTTATCCACTTTAAGTGGCCTTAACAATGAGAAGGCATGGAAATCATTTGTTACTTCAGTATATGTACGGAAGCCATTTCTAGATTTTGATGAGCTGATCTCTCTCATGATTACTGAAAAGATCAATATGCAGGTGATTCGTCTGAAAAAAATGGTGAACAGGTCCAAGTATTTTACTCGAGTTCAGGAAGGGGACATGGTAGATCCTCTTCGAGAGGCTGTGGTATGGGGACGTGCTGGCGATAACCAGCAAAACAGGTTCAATCAATAGTTTGGTGAAATACAAGTTTCTGGAGGCAGATGAAACTTTAGAGGCAGGGGGAGCTCTAGAGAAAGAGGTGGATGGCAGAACAGAGGCTCTAGAAATTCTGCTATTGTTTGCTATTATTATGGCAAAAGAGGACATATTGCAGTCAATTGTTATGCTAAGAAGGATGATATTCATAGTGGTAAACTGCAACAAGAAAACTATGCATCGTCTTCACGACAAAATGAAGACAAAAATGAGTGTCTGTTTGTTATGCAGCATATGATGAATGCAATTACAGGAAAGGGGACACATGATGATGTATGGTATATCGATTCAGGTGCATCTAATCATATGACCAGTCATGTTGAATGGTTTGGAGAGATGCAGGACTTACAAAACCCAGGTTATGTGCAGACAGGTGATGATTCATGCCACCCAATTTCACACATTGGAAAGGTTCCCTTGTCCTTGTATGATGGCCAGACAAACAGTCTGACAGATGTATTACACGTGCCATCAATTACAAAGAATCTAGTGTTTTTTGACCAAATGGTAGAGTAGGGATTGTAGGTCCGATTCAATGCAAAAGGTTGTTTTGTAGAAAACTTTAATGATAAGTGCATGTTGGTTGCAAAAGGAAGTAGAGTTGGCCGAATGTTCACTTTAGATATTGGAATTCCTGCAATGGATGCTACTATGTATGCTAAAGGAAAAGGAGTAGTTGCAGATATTGAAATATGGCATAAACGTATTGGACATACAAATATGCAAAGGCTGAAATTAATGCAGTCCAGAGAATTGGTTACAGGGTTACCTTCTTTTAGAGTTGCAGAATTGCATAAAGTCTGTGAAGCATGCCAGTTTGGTAAGCAGCAAGACAACCCTTCTCGCATGATAGAGAAGTGAGTAGAAAAATACTTGATGTAGTGTATACAGATGTTTGGGGGCCTACACAGAATGTATCTCTTGGTAGCAGCAAATACTTTGTCACATTTATTGATGAGTGTTCAAGAAAGTTATGGGTATACTTCATGAAGGAAAAAAGTGATGTGTTCGAGCACTTCAAATCTTTTAAGGCAGTTGTTGAAACACAAACGGGCTTAAAAGTAAAGTACTTGAGATGAGATGGAGGGGGAGAGTACCTCTCTAATGAGTTCAGTGGCTTCTTGAGGACTATGGGATAAAGAGGCAATTTACTTGCAAGTATACACCACAGCAAAATGGTGTTGCAGAAAGAAAAAACAGGCATATTGCAGAAGTTGCACGGGCATTAATGGCTGAAAAGAATATGCCCAAACATTTTTGGTCTGAGGCTGTCCATACTACTGTTTACATTATGAACAGAACTCCCACAGCTGCAATTCATGGGATGACTCCTGAAGAATGCTTTACTGGCAAGAAGCCTGATGTATCACACTTGAAGGTATTTGGCTGTGTTGCATATGTTCATGTGCCAAATGAGCTATGGAAGAAGCTTGAACCAAAGGCAGAAAAATGTGTTTTTATTGGATACTCTTTAGAGCAGAAAGGGTATCGCTGTTATAACCCTGTCTCACAAGTGAGTTCAGAGTGAGCACGGATGTTATCTTTGATGAGATGGAAAGTTGGTATACACCTGCTGGTGATGTTTTGGATGATGATAATGATCAGGACAGCTATGTGCAGAAAGATAAACAAGAATCACGGAGCCTTAGTAGACCAGAAACATCATCCGGTAGTACACCTACAATGAGCCCTTGGTCTGGGAGACTAAGAAGTAGCCCCACATCTTCAAGTGGATCTATAAGTGTTGCAGGGAAGGACAAAGGAAAGAAGAAATTGCTGGATGGTAATGATTCATCTACCAGTCATTTGGGATTTGATGGAGATTCTAGTGGTTCAGAGAGTTTGGATGATGAGCTTGGCATTCCTTCATCAGGACACCAGGTGTATAGAGAGCTCATAGTAATGTAAAGGCTCCATTGAGTGATCCGTTGGTACAAAGATCTAGCAGGGTCAAATAGTATGTTAAAAGATTTGGTTTTTAAGGTTATGCAACTCACCATTATGCTTATATGGTGAAACTAGTTGAGGATGTTGAGCCCACTTGTTTTGAGGATGCTGTTGGTCATGCTCATTGGGATGCAACAATGGATGAGGAGATGGCTGCATTAGAAGCCAATAAGACTTGGGATTTGGTACCCTTACCTAAGGATAAGAAAGCTATTGGCTGTAAGTGGGTTTACAAAGTCAAGCATAATGCAGACGATTCAATTAGCAGGTATAAGGCTAGGCTGGTTGCAAAAGGCTCTGCTCAAACATATGGCATAGATTATGAAGAGACATTCAATCCAGTGGCTAGGATGGCAACTATTAGGTGTGTGATTGCCTTGGCAATAGCCAAAGGTTGGAGTTTGCAGCAAATGGATGTTAAGAATGCCTTCTTGCATGGTGAATTGCAAGAAGAAGTGTATATGGAGTAGCCAGCAGGTTATGAGGACTTAGAGCATCCCACATATGTGTGCAGGTTAAAGAAGGTGCTCTATGGGCTGAAGCAAGCACCTAGAGCATGGTCTGACAAGATTGGAGAGTATCTTATCAATATTGGATTTTGTATTTCTGATGTTGATCTCTCACTTTATGTGAGAAAGGGAGATGCAGGTTTGGTCATCATAGTCATCTATGTGGATGACTTGATTATTATAGGTGACAGTGACAATGGGATTGCTGAAGTTAAGGACTTCTTGAAGAAGAAGTTTGAGATGAAAGATTTGGGTAACTTGAGATACTTTCTTGGTATTGAGGTGATCAGATGTGATGATGGTATATGTGTAACATCTCCCCCCCCCCCCCATGACCCCCGTGCCTCCCCCCATAGGAACTCCCCCCTTTAGAATTTTTTTGAACTTTTTTTTTCTCTCCCTCTCTCCCCCTGCCATGTGCATGGCGGAGAGAGCGAGAGAGAGAGAGAGAGAGAGAGAGAGAGAGAGAGAGAGAGAGAGGGAGTGAGAGTAATGTAGAGTAGGGGAGCATGCAGCCCCCCAAATGGCGGGAGGCGTCTTCCTCCCCCCACCTTATAAGGGGCACGACAGAAGCTTTCCCCCCCGGCTCCGCCTGGACACAATGCCCCCCACCGTCACCTGCATCAGCGCCCCCTCCTCTATGGCGTTCAGACAGTGTCCCCCCTCCGTTGCGGCACAGTGCACCCCCTCCTCCAAACTTCACTGCTGCCGCCAATGATTGAAAACACCCCCCCCCCCCATGAATAGAAGGGAAGGAGAAGAAGAGGTAGAAGGTGAGAAGAGAGAAGGAGAAGGAGAAGGAGAGAAGAGAGAAGGAGAAGAAGAAGAAGAAAAGGTAGAAGAGGAAGAGGAGAGGGAGAGAAGGAGAGAAGGAGAGAGAGAAGAAAGAGGGAGAAGAAGAAGAGAAAAAAGAAGTAGAAGAGGAAGAGGAGAGGGAGAGAAGAAGAGAAGGAGAGAGAGAAGAGGGAGAGGAGAGAGGGAAGAAGAAGAAGAAGGGGAAGAAGAAGGGAGAGAGAGAAGGATAAGAAGAGGGAGAGAGAGAGAAGGAGAAGAAGAGGAAGGAGGGAGAGGAGAAGAAGGAGAAGGAGAAGAAGAGAGAGAGAGGAGAAGGAGAAGAAGGAGAAGGAGAGAGAGGAGAAGGAGGAGGAGAAGAGGGAGAGAGAGGAGAAGAGGAAGAAGGAGAAGAGGGAGAGAGAGAGAAGGCGAAGAGAGAAGGAGAAGAAGAGAGAGAGAGAGAGAAGAGGGAGAGGAGAGAGGGAAGAAGAAGAAGGGTAAGAAGAAGGGAGAGAGAGAAGGAGAAGAAGAGGGAGAGAGAGAGTAGGAGAAGAAGAGGAAGAGAGGAGAGGAGAAGAAGAAGAAGAAGAGGGAGAGAGAGAAGGAGAAGAAGAGGAAGAGAGGAGAGGAGAAGAAGAAGAAGAAGAAGAAGAGGGAGAGAAGAAGAGAAGGAGAGAGAGAAGAGAGAGGGAGAAGAAGAAGAGAAGAAGGAGAAGAGGAGAAAAAGAAGTAGAAGAGAAAGAGGAGAGGGAGAGAAGAAGAAGAAGAGAGAGAGAAGGAGAAGAAGAGAAGAAGAAGAAGAAGAAGAGAGCAATATGCCCTAAGGATATCTTAAATGACTTGGTTGACTCTCTCCGTTTGGCCATCAGTTTGAGGGTGATAGGTTGTACTGAAGCAAAGTTGGGTCTCAATGGCCTCGAATATCCCACTCCAAAAGTGAGATGTGAAGAAGGAATCACAGTCACTAACGATCCTTCTAGATAACCCATGGAGTCTGAATATCTCCTTAATGAATAATGTGGATATGTCTGAAGCTTTATAGTTTGTCTTGACTGGAATGAAGTGTGCAACCTTAGTGATCATGTCTACTATAACCATACTTGAGTTGTATCCTCCTTGGACTGAAGGTAGTCCAACACCAAAGTCCATGATGCTGATAAATTCCCACTTCATCTGGGGAATTTCAAGAGGTTGCAATTTCCCGGGCATCTTGACATGTTCCGCTTTAATGCACTGGCAAGACAAACATTACGTGACATATTTGAGCACATATCCCTTAAGCCTTTCCCAATGGTAGCTTTTTCTGACAGTGTTGAGAGTCTTGACATATCCGGGATGGCCTGAAAAGGGGGAATCATGTGCTTCCCAAAGTATTCTTTGTTTGAGTTTCCTGCTTGAGGGTATGCACAATCTTGTCCTAAAGGTGAAAAGTCCCTCTAAAAATCCTTGATATTTGATCTTAAGTTTGGGGTTTTGGTCATTTTCCATAATCTCTTCCATCATCTTCAGATATTCTGGATCATAGCTAGCTTCCTCCTTTGCTAATTCAAGGATAGGGTTGCTGGATATTGATACCATAGTTGCCAATGATTGGGCCATCGAGGGTTCCTCCATAATAAGGGAGTTGAAGAACGCTTTGCGGCTTAAGGCATAAGCAACTACATTCTCCTTGCCAGGTCGATACTTGATCTCAAAATCATATTCCCGCAGAACCTCAATCCAATGTCGTTGCCTCATATTGAGGTCAGTCTCTAGGTGAAGATCCATTTAAGGCTCTTGTGGTTCATGACCAAAGAGAATTTGTTGCCAAGCAGATAGTGTCACCAAAGCTTGATAGCATGAATAACTACTAATAGCTCGAGGTCATGGGTAGCATAATTCCTTTCATGGGTCTTTAGCTTCCTTGAAGAATATGCTATAGGATGACCTCCTTGCATTAGTACTACATAGCCCAGTGCAAGTGAACTAGCATCTGTGACAACTTCAAATTCCTCGCTCAAGTCAAGGAGCTTTAGAATCGGTGTTGTCACTAGGCAATGCTTGAGCTTATCAAAACTTGATTGTTCAGTGTGGGTGTCCATGCTATGGCAACTTGCTTCTTAGCAAATTTGTAAGGGGTGATGCGATTAAGGCGCAGTTCTTAATGAAGATATTGTACCAACCTATTAATCCAAGAAAGCTATGAACTTCTTTAACAATAGTTGGTGACGGCCACTCTTGGACATCTTTGACCTTTGTAGAATCTACAGAGATTCCTTCATTTGACACAATAAATCCAAGATATCCAATCTGCCTCTTGAGGAAGGAACACTTTTTCTTCTTAGCATAGAGTTTATGAGATCTCATGGTCTCAAAGACGATGCGAACATGGGATTCATAGTCCTCCTCTGCCTTGGAATATATCAAGGTATCATCAAAGAAGACAAGCACAAAATCATCAAGATATGGTCTAAAAATATCATGCACTAGCCTGTTAAAGGTGGCAGGGGCATTAGTCAATCCGAAAGACATCACCGTGAATTTGAAATGACCATATCTTGTGTTGAATGCCGTCTTAGGAATATCTTCTTCTTTGATGCAGATCTGGTAGTATCCTGACCTTAAGTCGATCTTGGAGAAGATTTTTGTTCCTTGCAATCGATCAAGTAACTCGTCTACTCTTGGGATAGGATATTTATTCTTGATGCTTACTTGGTTCAGTCTTCTATAATCAATCCAAAGGTGAAGTGTACCATCCTTCTTCTTTTGGAATAAGACTGGAGCTCCCCAAGGAGAACTGTTGGGGCGTATGTACCCTTGGTCCAATAGCTATTTGAGTTGTTCCTTTAACTCAATAGCTTCAGGAATGGACATCTTGTAGGGCCTCTTTGCGCGACTGGTGCAGCTATTGGTGTTAACTTAATTTCATGATCCACTTCCCTTGGTGGTGGTAATTCAGTCAATTCTTCTAGGAACACATCTACATACTCTTTTAGCCAACATGGTTCTTCATTGGTGTCCACTACCTGTTCTGGTTTGTTTAACTTGATCAGATAGACGAGTAATCCTTTCCTTATCCCTTGAACTATTCGCGTTGCCTTAGCCAGCTGGATCTTTGGTTTACATGCTTCTCCTTGTGTTGCCACTTGCTCGCCATTAGGATTACGGAAGGAGACTTGTCCTTTTCGACAATGAATGTGAGCATCGTTGGGGATTAGCCAATCCATCCCGAGTAGGCACTCATAGACTCCTAGACTCATTACCCTGAACTTAACATATGTGGGCTTGTTTTCGAGTAGGATTTCCACCTTAGGAGTTTGTCTAGTGCAAGTGATTTCTTACCCATTTGCTAGTTCAACAAGTAGGGTAGGTGCAGCTATAGTGGCTATTCCTAACCTTCTTGCACAAGCTGGTGAAATGGAGGAATGAGTGCTGCCACAGTCAATCAGGGTTTTGAATTTCTTAAATTGGTAATCTAATGGTGTTTGGATTATTGAGAACTGGTGATTTGGTCCCGTTTTATGGAGAGCGGCATGAATGGATGCCCTCTCAATCTCAACTTCCATGGACGGGTCTTCTTCTTCGTTGATTCCCTTGGTGGAGATTGGAAGTTTTTGCCCTTCCCATTGCTGCACGACTACGGCCATAGGTAGCTCTGGCTTGGCCACTGAATTTTCCTTGGCGACACTCTTCGCCAAGTTTGGGACATTCCCTTTTGAAGTGTCCAGTTTCATTACAGTGGAAACATAGCATGCTTTGATTGCTCCTTTGAGTGGGGACAAGGTCACTCATTGCATTTGCCCTCAACTTCTTCCGTTGTCTTTGACTTTGTCCTTCATTTCTCTTGATTTGAGCTTTCAACATTCCAGGATTCTGGTCTTTATAAGACCATAGTCTATTATTTCTGGGCTTCGGCTAGACTTCTTGGGCAATAGGTCCTGCTCTTATCAATGCATCTTGCAAATCCGAAGGACGCATTGATTCCAACTAAGTGTTCAATGGTGGGTTCATCCCATCACAGAACTTTGAGACTTGTTAGGGAATACTCATTGTCGGAGCATATTTCAACAAGGACACAAATTTCGAGTAGTACGCCTCCAGTGACATGTCCAACCGTTTCAATTTGAAGAACTCGTTCATTTTCTGAGTTCTGTATGCAGGTGGCATGTACCTTCCCTGAATGGCTTCCTTTAGCTTATCCCAAGTTATTGTGCTCTCCGTGACTGCTTGGTCTTTACACCATTGCTTCCACCAGAATAAACATAAAAAATCTTATTTATCCATAAAGAAGCATAAGCTTCAAGTACAATTATTCGAGAATAGATAAGGATTGGCTGGGATGATTTTCTTTTCAATAGATACATCAATGCCAGGTTAATAATTCCCTACTGGATTTAGCTACAGGGACAGAATAGTAATATGGATTGGGGGAATGGATTCTTAGGAAACGGTAAGTCATAGAAAGTTTAGAAAGTCCCCGTTTTTGGTAGCCATGATGTTCATTTTGCCCCATTACTTTGATTTTGTCTGCTGGCAAGACTTTGACCACCTCTTTATAGATATAACGATTTTATTCTACTTGCCGGCATCCAATGTGTAGGATCAAATTTACACGAGCCTCATGAAAGATGAATAACTTGATGATCTTCAAGTCCTCCAACCACTTTAGCCTCTTCAAATTTTTTTGAAGATAGGCGAGTCGATTGGCATCTATGTAGCAGTATCACATGCATCTATGTAGCAGTATCACATGCCTTAAGTCCAACACCTTTCCAGATACAGTGATGAAGGGTTGTAGAGTCACTCTAGGATCCCCATCATGTCAGATCGTCTTTGATAACTTGAAGAGTTCATAACCATCCTAAACATGATCTGAAATACAATAACCACGAATGAGTAATAGAAAAAAAAAAATTTCCTAGTGAAAACATCACTTTTCCCTTCCCAATTTATCCCTATCCGAATTGTTTTATTCATTCGTTTGCTCTGATACCAACTGTAACGTGCCCGCCTAACGGCTGTCCAAGCACGTTTTTAGTGATCCATTGCAAAACGAATCTAAGCGTCATTGCCCGACACTCCCATGGAATGTTTCGGGGTTTGTCGCCTAGGTTTGCACAAGTCTACTTCACAACGAAACGTTCTTGACTGCCGAACCCACTAGGATTGACCTAAAAACTAGGTTCGTAGGGGTTAAGGTCTCCTAACAGCATTCTAGTGTCGGGTCCTGGACATCCTACTTTACACAAGGATACCCAA
The DNA here is from genome assembly GCF_053477565.2 of Lygodium microphyllum. Classification (NCBI taxonomy): domain Eukaryota; kingdom Viridiplantae; phylum Streptophyta; class Polypodiopsida; order Schizaeales; family Lygodiaceae; genus Lygodium; species Lygodium microphyllum. The sequence continues at coordinate 77,070,133 of NC_141143.1, forward strand.
GCCGAAGCAGATCCATGCCGCACTTGGTTCAAAGAGAATGGGAAACGAGAGGGATGCACCGTCCAACCTCTCTGCCCATAAGGCATAGTCCCATTCCAGTCCCCTAACACGGCATGAATCAAGTTCTAATTCTAAAATTACATAAAGGTCATTCGTCTATAGAACCTTGTGAGAAGTCTCCTAGCTTTCTAGGACCACCTTGCCGTAGGACGGATCCATCAGGGGCTCTGCCCACCCACTTCCCTCAATGGGCATTCTTTAGTTTCCTAATTAGGTCCTATCACATTTATGTGGAACATTTAAAAATAACTTCCTTAATTAAGCCCTTTAGGAAATAGGGTTTGTTTGGTAACTTATGGCACTAACACAAAAACAATCCAAACAAGTTCTTTAGAAGTAAATATTATATTAGCATCTTAACTGAAATACAAGTCTCGTCCAAAAAGGATGGATTCCGCAATCCGTAAGGATGCATCTTATTTCCTCCAAGTATCCGCCCTGCCACTAGTAACAAGGCCTCGAGAATCTATCTCGAGTCATGTCGATCGTTTGAGTTGGACCCGAAAGTAGGGAATTTACAACCAGAGCCCCCTTGCATCCAAGCGTCCTCCTACATTCAAATTGGCCCACTGAGAGACCTCTTGTGGTGCGTTCGGTCCACGTTCCCACCACGCTTATTTGGAACCCCCTTGCCTAGGGTTGGCATCCAGTTGGAGGTAGCTTGACCCGCCCTCCTTCAGTTCAGCCTGATTCATTATTCAATTTCCTATTGTGAGCTTTGGTCATTCATTTCCTTTCACAGACATTGAACCTAGATTTACAAGCATAAACAAACTCTGAAGGTGAGTGCTCTCAAGACATCTGCTAAGGTGGAGTCCTCATCTTTGACACTAACGTTGCCCTTCTTGACCATTCTTTCCTTGGCGTCATTTTTTATTTTTTCCCTGGGGGATGAGGAATACACTCTGCACAACCCCACTACTATGTATTAGGTTAGAGCAATTTCACTATAGTTTCAAATCATGGCTCCCCTAGGTTACTATCCTTTGATCCCCCTATCTTGAGATCTTGGTCTAGGGTTTTGTTGGGTCAATTGGTAATCATCTCTTCTATCTTAGAACTCTATCACGTTCTAAGTTCACCCTAGGGTCTCCTCGTCTTCAAGATAATGGAAACTTATATTTGCTCCCTTTTGCAAGTCAGCATAAACAAAGTCTATTTACCATTCCGAAATAGCTACGAGCACCAAATGTAGCTTGGCAAATAGTCATTCTCCTTGTGGGTACTACATTTGAGCTTCTTTGTATTAGCTTCAGGATGTTCCATATTCTAGAAATGATATACCTAAGCGTGTTTTTGGGCCCATCGTGGTTGGCTATTGGGGTAGAGACCAACGAGCATGTTGGTTCAAACCGATTTATCTTGCAACTAAGGTCCTAGGTGGGTCGAGTTAAAACCTTTACGTCGCTTATCGGTCAGGACCTTATTTACCAAACTATTCCTTTCAAATAAGCTCAATATTTCATGTGTGCATCCTAATCTACATTTTTAGATGCATACCCCATTATGTAGTGCAATTGAAGCTACTCATGATGCCATGCAAGTCCCAATGCAAGTCTCCTCCTAAGTTGTCAATGCGATGCGAGGTCCCTATTCATAGAATTCCCTTCCAATACTTTTATGCAACTTGAAAGGCATGACTTAATTATTCAAATGCGAGTGTACATGCATTCATTGAAAATGCAAGTTAATTCTCTATGATGGTCTATGGAGTACAATTGACCTAGACGGAATATTACGTACCCTGACAATCTATGATGCATCTGCAAAAGTTTGATCCTGATACTTACTTGACTTGTTTCCGCTATAACTGCAAATACTTAATCTTATTCCCGAAAACTCATGATTATTAAACCTTTTTCAACTACTTTACAAGATATGCAAGTTACTCGATGCAAGGTATGTAATGACGCCCATGCTTAAATATTCAATTTTCAATTTCTAGACACGGGAGGGGAACCTGATTTTGGAGTGTTGAGTTAGCGTTCACACCTGATAACCCATTCGTGTTGATGGTGGTGTCTTTGCCCCATCCTTCTCCCGTAGTCACAGCTTTTACAATTTCCTGGGAGATCTTATGCTTTGGGGCCATTTTGGAGTTGGAGGCGGCCTTCACTTCCTTGGAAGGACTCCTTGGTGCCGGAATTACCTACGCCTTGCCTTGCCTTTCACTATCTCCTTGTCAATTTGAGGCAGTCAATGGAGAGGTTACGAGGATCGCAATGGGGGGAAGAGGGTACTTGAGCCTTTGCCCACAAGAGGAGTTGTCCTTGACCTTATTCCTCTCTCTCTCTCTCTTTCTCTCTTTTCTTCCCTTACTCTAGGTTCTCCTTCCCTCTCTTTCCTTCTTTCTTCCTCTCCTTCACTACCTCTCCCCCTCCTTCTCTATATGGTAGCAAGGGGGAGGAAAAGAAGAATAATGATTCTGATGAAAGGAAAAGGGGGGATAAATTATAAGGGAAGGGTGGCAATAGAAGGAGAAAAAAAGAGAGAGGGTTTGTCCCCCTGTTTAAGGAGGGGGGGTTTTATAGGGGGAGGAAGGAAGGACACGGCCCCCCCTCCTCCCTCCCTTTGCCTTCCCTTCGGCCGTCGGACTAGCCCTCGCGCCATGCAAACTGTGCCTCCTAGAAAGAGAAGGGGAGATAGTGGGGGTTGGAGGTGGCACACGTGTGCTCCTCCCCCCCCCCCCCCCATCACATTTGTCATTTCCATGATCCTTGCTGTCCTCTACTCGCCTCGCCACGTCAACTCCTGTTCTTTGTCGTGATCTCCTCCTCCCCCGTCGAGTTCTATATGTCCCTTCCCTCACCTTTGCTTTCATTGAGTTCAACTCCTCCTCCCGCTGCCAACCGATGGCGTTGACAGGGGGAGTCGTAATTTTTAAAAAAATTATGTTATTAACTCATTGATGGCGATGACTGAGTAAAATAGGGGTGGGTGTCATCATCATGATGGCATATTATAGGAGTGGAGCAAAAGGTTTGAGCAAGCTAGATGAAACATAGTTTATTGATGCAGGGCAGACTTCTTTGGAAGGGGGTACCTATGGAGGTACCTCGATAGTGTTTCATTCCCCTGTCACTTCAACAGATTCTCCCAATTTGTCAAATGATGAGGGATTATTGCCTCTTGAACATCAAGATACTCCTAGACATGCACTTGAGAGGTTACAACATATAGTGCTGGGGAGGACATTTTTGTTACAGAGTCTATAATCCCATCTCACATGTCTCTCCACTTTAATCCTTTACCACCTCAAAGGAAGCCCAAGAAGCAAAGAATAATGAATCCAAATCAACTTGTGAATCCAAAGGTTTGAGCATCTAAATTTTCAAGCAAAAAGAAGGAAGACCGTGACTGCCATGTAGCCCAATTTGAGACAAGGTGGACAGCCAATGGATTCAACCCAGTGTATGGAGATCAACTCAAGAAGTAGCAGTTTGCTACCACCTTGTAGGGGAAGGCCATGGATTGGTTTGCCAGTTATGGTATGGCAGCTTTCAATACATATGATGCTTTAAAAACAACATTTTGGGCACTTTCGTAAAAACAAAACATCGGGAGATATTTTAAGGAAGCTCAAGAAGATCAAACAAAAGACTATGCTCATGGAGGAGTATGCCCAAAAGTTTAAGAACTTGCTAAATAGGTTAGATGATGATAATGCACCTTCACTTGAAATGCAGATTACCTATTTTATGAAGGGCCTAAGGGGTAAGATTAGGAATCCCATTGCCAATGTGGAGATGGGTCAAAATGATACATTGGACGCATTGATCAAGGTTGCTATGAGAGTGGAGAGGAGACTTGGTACCTCCAAATCAAAGACTCGTATAAGGTTGAGTGCTCAAGGTGCTAAGGTTGGCAACCTCCTTTATTCCTTGCTTGTATCTAGATCTATTAACCATGTTTTAGCTATGTGGTTGACATACCACATGTATCTTTATGGCATTGTCACCTTGGGTACATGTCCTTAAAAGGAATGAAAATTCTTTCTTGTTTGTAGTACCTTCTGCCCCTTGACTACAAATATTTTGATTCATGTGAACATTATCTTTATGGTAGGCAGATACCTAGAGCTTATTCCATCTTGAAGCATGCTTAAATTGGGACTTTCTTGGATCATTTGAAGCTGAAGATAAGTCATCTTTGTGAGAAGTATCTATATCAACCACACTCTTCACATACAAGCATAAGAGGTACTTTCAATCATCTTTAATCTCTCCCTTTTGAACCCTATTACTGAGCTAGTCCAATTGATGAAAGAGGGATTAAAATGATTAAGAATACCAATCATTTTCTCAAATGTATTTCATGAATAATCCATAGAGCTACCTTAGTGATTAATCACTGCTCAATCACTTTCATTCACTGAAATAATCACTCTCAATGCCTCTAATTCTTATCCGCTTTGCCCTAACCCTGACACTGAATTGTTTACCTCTTGTTTCATTGCCATGAATGAAAATTTTGCCCAATGGTAAGTGAAATAAAAATTGTAAAGTAGTGAGTCACTACTGCAGGTATTCCTTACCTATCCCCATTTCATTTTCAGCCCAATTCCATTCAAGTTCTTGCATATCATGAAATGGCAATCAAATTCCTTTCAATACATGCATTTCATGTTGTTTTCTTAGCCTAGCATTGAACTGCCATGTCTATACCCACGAGGAAAAGTGGATGCCAGGCGAGTTGGTAGGACAAAAGAGAGGTGACCCTCCCCTATTGATGAGGACCCTAAAGGGGAGCACAACCCAGCTTGAGAGGGAAATTGCACACCCCTAAAGTCTCAGATCCCATGCAATTAAAGTTTAGGTGCAGGTACCATTTCAAAGGCACAAGAATTCAGCCTATAGCATGATGTATTTGGCATTGGTTACATGATATAATGGCAAATGCATGGCAGCCATTGAATATGGCAAATGTATGTGACAAATGTATGGGTAGCAAATGTATGTGACAAATGTATGGAAAAGGCAGGACAATATGCAAAAGGGGTAAATGTATGACAACATAATGCAATACAATTGGCAAATTGGGACAGAGCTATGCTGAGCAAGATGTATCTTACTTGTGGCATTTGTACTTTGGGTCATCATTAAAGAGTTGGGACAGGATATGTAAACAAGATCTCATTGATCGGATCCCTATCTTGCAGTCTACAGTGGGATTATTCAACCATTTTGATTCTTATAGAGGTCGTTCTCAATTTTGCAATTGTATGGAGTTCCTTTGCGGGTCTACATAGTAGGTACATACATGAAATTGATGGTACAAGTCATTAAAAGACTAAAATAGAGCATTTATAGGTTGCAAGAAATTCCAAATAGCTACTATAAAATGCTTACAAAATTTTCTGTACTCAACCATTTTCAATACTTGATAGCTCATTTGAAAGGGGGCATCCTAAGCTTTAAACATAGCCAAAAAGTTCATCATTTGGATAACTAGAGATCAAGATATTTGAGCTTTTTTCTTCTACTGTGTATATCTAGGATAGAACATCACCTATGAGCATGAAGCTTCACAAGAGGCTATTTACCATGAGAACCATGATAATGAGGAGCTAGAGATTAGTTCAACACATGCTGCAGTAAACAATCAAGTGAATGGGATTGGCACTACTCATGTATCTACTGATTCTAAACGTTTTCAACAACTCTCCAATGACATAAGGACATGAAGTCAGGCATTGACAAGCTTGTGGCTCTCTTGAGTGAGAGGATATTACCTATAGCAATTCCAAATGCTCCAAGTCCTCCCATTATTGAAGAGTAGCCAAAGAACACAACTCCTAAGGTTGTTTGACATTATGAAGTTGGAGAGCCATCAATAGCTCATCCCTCTCATTTTCAACCTCAATTTTAGCCCCTTTATCAACCCGAGACCTAACTAGCTCTCATGGATAGGATTTGGAAGATAAGATTCATGCTAACTCAAGGCTTGATAATGACACACATGGATGCCAACCTTTTTACAAGTCTTTTTATGGACAACCATCTACTATCCCTAAACCTACACATGAAGGGAAAGCTGAAGAACAAAGGTCTTATCATGGTAAGTCATGGTAATAATTCTCATGGGCAGCATCCTTACAATGGACATGGTCATGTAAATTCAGCTCCAAATTCTTATGGTTAGCAACATCATGTCAACAATCATCATGTATATAATCAGCCCTCTAAACAAAGGCTCTCATTCAAATCAATTTTGGCCACATCAAATGAGTGGATAGCAACCACCAATGAATGACACAACAAATATACACTCTCCAATGTATGGACATCAAGTCTATGGATAGCCTCATGTTGTTGGCAACTCTTTCTCTCTGCCACAAGGACAATTTAATCAGTCAAATGGGTTTGCAAATATTCATGGATAGCAACAACCATATGTTCATGGAACATGGAGTAACGATGTTCAAAGGAAATTTTCTTTTGGTCCATTATGGATAGCAACACAATAATGGCTAATCTCATCAATATGATTGGGAATATAAGGAGAAAATAACAATTTCTAATTTCAAGGGTGAAAATCCATCCCCTAGCGAATTAGAAGAATGGTTTGACAAGCTTGAGATGTATTTGTCTTTGTATCCTAGACCGGAGAATGCCAAAGTTAAATTTGGAGCCCTACATTTGGAGGGATATGCACACACTTGGTGGCAGTACATATCAAGGATTGGTAATGAATTCTTGATATGGGATGCATTAAAGAGGGCAATAATTGAAGTTTTCGTGTCTCTTATTGAAAAAGAGAAGTTAGAGAAGAAGTAGTGTCCTCTTGAGCAAAGGGGATTATTGGTTAGAGATTATTCTAATCAATTCCTTAACCTCTCCATGTATGTGGATGGAGTATTTGACAATGCCAAGCTGAATAAGTATATATTTGGGCTTGAATCTTCTCTATCTTTGGAAGTGGGAGCTATAAAACCATCCTCTTTATAAGCTGAATAAGTATATATTTGGGCTTGAATCTTCTCTATCTTTGGAATGTTGGAAGAGAGAGGGAGAGAGACAATGTAATGGAGCAGCAACCTGACCTTTGGGTCGTTCATCATCTTCCATTTTTTCATAGACTACTAACATAACATAAGTGTATACAATAGTACTAAGGTTCGTAGGACCATTCACACTGGGTCTAAGACCACCGACTTATTTAATGTCCCACACTTGCTGATATAGCTAGACATAGCTAATGTCGGTCATACATACTAACAGGAGAGAAATGGGAGCTTGATATTCTAACACTCCCCCTCAAGCTCAAATCATCTTATGAACTCCAAGTAGCTGTCTGAAACTACTAAACTTATCTTTACCCAAAGACTTGGTAAAGATATCTGCAACCTGTTCATCAGTCTTCACATGCATAAGATCTACTCTCCCTGCAAGAACCATCTCTCTGATAAAATGGTAGTGTACCTCTATGTGTTTTGTCCTGGCATGGTATACTGGATTCATTGCCAGGAGTACACTACTGAGATTGTCACATAATAAGGTCAGTGGAGCATCCACCTAAATATCCAAATCAGCCCATAAGCTTGAGCAGCCATGAAATCTCGCATGCTGCCAATGCAGCACCCTTGTACTCTGCCTCAGTACTAGACAATGCAACCATTGGTTGCTTCTTACTACTCCAGTTGATCATGCCACTTTCAAGGCCAAAAGCATAACCACCCGTAGATCTGCGATCATATGAGCATCCTGCCCAATCCGCATCTGTGTATCCAACTAGTTTCAAGGGCTTATCTCTCATATAGAACAGCCCATAATCTACAGTGGACTTAACATATCTCATAATCCGCCTAACAGCATCCAAATGTGGCTTCCTGGGCTTCTGCATAAACTGACTTATGAGCCCAACTGCATAACTCAAATCCGGCCTAGTGATGGTCAAGTAGATCAAACTTCCAACCATCTGCATGTACATAGTCACATCCTGAATTTCAGCTCCAGTGCTAATGTCCAGCTTGACATTCTGATCAAGGGGTGTATCCAATGGTTTGCATTCAGCCATGCCATACTTCTTCAGCATTTCCATGGCATAATGTTTCTACATCAGCCATAAACCATTTTCAGCCTTGATTACCTCAATACCCAAAAAGTATTTCAATTCATCTAGATCTTTCATGTCAAATTCAGATTTCAGCATCTTCATTACATGCTGTATGCCCAAGTCATCATCACTAGTGATTATCAAATCATCAACATATATGACTAGCACTACCAAGCCACTGTCGTAAATAGGTTGTGATCAGCCCTCCCAACAGTAAAAACCAACCTCTGCAAGTAGTTACTGATCCTAGCATGCCAAGCTCTCGGAGCCTGCTTCAGCCCATACAGTGCCTTTTTTAGCTTGCATACATAATGCTGAAAATCAAGGTGAACATACCCTTCTGGCTGAACCATATAGACATCCTCTGCTAAGTCACCGTTAAGAAATGCATTCTTAACGTCCATTTGCTGTAATTTCCATCCTCTAGCAGCAGCCAAAGCAATCGCATCGCGTATGGTTGCCATTTTGGCAACAGGACTGAATGTTTCCTCATAATCAAGTCCATACTGTTGGGCATACCCCTTAGCAACCAGCCTGGCTTTGTACCTTTCCGCACTGCCATCCGACTTACATTTGATTTTGTAAACCCATTTGCATCCAATGGTCTTTTTTTCTTCAGGAAGTGGCACAAGTTCCCATGTCTTATTTTCAGCCAGGGCATTCATTTCTTCATCCATAGCTACACACCAGTTCTCATTTTCCACTGCTTCAGCATATGTACCTGGTTCTTTGATCTCCATCACTTTTGTCATGTAAGCATAATGCTTTGCAATGTAGCCACTATATGTCAACCTGTCAACAGGGTATCTAACCCTTTATGAGCGTCTAAGCTATGGTGCACTGCTCAATTCCCCTCTCTCATGAGGCGGAATGTACCTGCTCTACCTTACACCAGGCGTATAGACAGTCGAAATACCAAGTTCACTGTTTAAAGTGTCAGTAGACTCATATCCAGAAGTCATCCTACCAGGTGTCATCATCCCAGATACATCCTCAGTAAATTTCTCTTTTTCTTTGTCCGCAACATCATATCTCCCCCTCACTGACATACTGGTGTCAGTGGACGGTGAGCTCCTCAATCTCCCTGTCCATGGAGATACTGTCTGACTACTTGGTCCTGTCATAGCAGTGCTCTGCTGCATATCAACTATAGATACATGAGTGGAAGGCATATCCGATGGCACTGTTGCCAATGATACATACCAAGAACCCATCTCATCAAAAATATCATCCCTGCTCACCAAGGTCTCCCTGGTAGAGGGATCATAGCATTTGTGTGCCTTCTTCTCTTGCGAATATCCAATGAAAACACACTTATGCACTTTTGGATCCAGCTTCTTCCTTTTTTCATCTGGAATATGCACATAAGCAAGACAGCCAAAGACTTTCATGTGACTTACATTTGGCTTATAGCCATACAGCTTCTCAAACGGTGTCATCTCATGAATACTTGCAGTGGGAGTCCGATTCAAGATATACATGGCTGTCATAACAGCCTTAGCCCAATAATAGAGTGGCATCTTCTTCTCATTCATCATGGCACGAGCAGCTTCCATCAAGACCATGTTCTTCCTTTCAACTATCCCATTTTGCTGAGGAGTGTAGCTGCAGGTAAGCTGCCTATGTATGCCATTTTCAGCCAGAAAGTTGTCAAACTCATTTGACACATACTCCCCACTGCTATCTGACCTCAAGCAAGAGATATAACAGTCAAATTCCTTTTCAACCTGCTTTTTAAACTGTTGAAAAACACCAAACACCTCATCCTTTGTCTTCAGAATGTAAACCCAAGTATAGCGACTGTAATCATCAATGAATGTAACATAATACTTCGAGCCTCCCATGGATGCATTATGGGCTGGCCCCCAAACATCAGAGTGCACTTACTGCAATGGACGTGTACTCTGCCTTACATGCCTAACAAATGGCAACCTTGACTGCTTACCAAACTGGCAAGCATCACATGCATGACCAATATCTAAATATTGGAACTTGGGTAAACCTGTAACAAGCTGTTTTTTCTGCATAATTTGCAGCCTTTGCAAATTTACATGCCCCACTCTCTTGTGCCAAATTTCCAAGTCTCTGATAATGCCAAAACCATGGGCAAACATAGCTGAATTCAGCTCTGGCAAGGTAGCATCAAGAGTAAACATTCTGCCATTCCTATGATCGCGAGCTATCAACTTGCATCCATTATCAAACTCTTCAATAAAGCAACCATGCTTATTGAATCTAACTTGCAAGTTCTGCTCCGACATACAGTAAGTTCTTCGTAATCGAAGGAACATGCAATACATCATGCAAATTTTTCTTTTTTCCATCATGAACCACAAGACGCACTTTGCCTTTAGCTCAATGCTATGCTGCGTGTCATCACCTGTACAGACATAGCCATTTTTTTTAGCCACCATATTAGTGAACCAATCACCATGAGGAGTCATATGGTTCGATGCCCCTAAATCAATGTACCAAACTGCATCATCAGTGCATTTTCCAGCAACTCTGTCTTTTACATACTGCATGGCAAACAATCTATCTCCTAAAGTATCATATACCTGACTAGATGTAGCAAAATGCCCATGTTGTTTGCCTTTCTGATTGCCTTGCTTCTTCCAGCAGTCCTTGGCAATATGCCCATACTTTCCGCAGTAATGACAATCCTTATCCTTGTTCGGATTGTCAGATGGACGCTGCTGTTGCCAGGAGCCTCTACCTCTAGGGCTAGATCTCCCCCTACCTCTAAAGTTTCCACCACCTCTTGCATTCGATATCTGTTGATTGTTATTGCCATAGGATGCATTTTGTTGGCCTCCTCTGCCAAATCCATAGCCTCTACCACGGTTTCCACGGGCACATTGATTGGAATAGAAAACTGCATCCTTATTTTTAGAACTGCTAGATCCTGCAGCCAAACCAAGCTTAACCTCTTCATGGATAAGCAATGCAACCAACTCATTGAAATCAAGCATTTCAGCCCGTACAGACACAGAAGTGTCAAAAGATTTATACTCAGGCCCCAAGCCGTTCAAGGTCACAGCAACCATGTCTTCATCTTCAACCTGTGAACCAACAAATGCCAACTGATCCGCAATGGTCTTAACCTCCGTGACATAATCCTATATAGATCTACTCTTCCTCTCCATGTTGTTGAACTTCTGCTTCAACTGTATCTTCCTGGAACTTGTGGTTATGCCATAATACTTGACCAAAATGTCCTATGCATCCTTAGGAGAGCTGCAGTTCATTATCTACATTACCATGGCATCTGAGATACATAAAGAGAGCCAGTGTAAGACTCTACGAGCTCTTTCTGTGTGCAATCATCTCTGATCAGCCGTAGGTCGATCTGGGAGCTCAGGTTCAGCTTTCGCTCCAGTCACCAACTCCCAATAGCCTTTCCCTATTAAGAAGTTCTCCATGCGGAACTTCCATATGGCATAATTGTTACTGTCAAGCTTTTCCCCCACTATCTGAGTTATGTTGTCAGTCCTTTCTGCATTTGCCATGTTGTACCAGACACTATTTAGTCATTGCCTGACTTCCTGTAAGCCAACAAGTCACTCTGACCAACCTTAGTCCTTGACTACTTATGACAGTTTTCTGCAACTATTCTCTACAAAAAACTAGGGTATTTCAGCCCTTTACAACCTCAAAAACATCCACAAACATGTAGTATAACCCGTAGGTACATCAATCAGTACATAGACTTTGTAGGTATTGTAACTCTATGTCATGCAAGCTTATTACAGTAAAGAGAATACGTAGTTTGAAACCTGCAATTTTTCAGTAACCAACAGTGAATTTACTGTCAAATACCACTTTAAAACATGTCATACACGCTCCAAACTTTCCCAGACATTTGCTAATATATGTAGGCAACTAGACATAGTCATACGGGCACAAAACAGTGAATATCCAGCAAGTACAAGTGACATAAATCTGCTTACAGATTGTATACAGCCAATAAACTGTCAACCAAGATGTATTTCAGCCTAAGAGATCCTCAAGCCACTTCATACATATACCACTGTGTGTAGGGATCAATACATAACCATACGGGCATTCGCAAACTCTCTGTCTTCAAGAAGTAATGTCAAAAAGTACATGGACTATTTATGACCAGCCAATACCCTGTGAATACATTTGTTTCCAGATTTAGACTTCAATTTTTAAGAGCTTCCAATGCTCATATCAAAGCATATAGCATTCAACATTCATATCCCGTACCATACTACTCCTTGTAAGTAACAGAAGGCATGTACTTCTTCAAGGCCAATGAGTATATAATATTGACAGTTTTATGACAGTTTTCAGCCTGTCATTGGCTTCCCAGAACTGAGCATTTCAGTCAAAAATTTCAGTCCACAACCATGTCAGACAGTGCATATGGTTCCCAGATTATGTATATGCTTCAACAAGTTCTCCTGAGCATGCCAAGGAGTTCAAGGCTCTTGAGTAGAATCAAGTGTATGTTGTATACTCATAGATTACAGCAGTTCTTCACTGTTTTCAGACCTGTGGTCAACTGTTACAGCTCATAGATGAGCTCATGATCAAGTACTGACACATCCAGGACTTCAATGACCTTCCAGAGAGCATAGACAAGCTGTGTGTCAGTCATGGATGATGGAGTTGATGATTTGCAGACCATGAGGGCAGCAACATAAACAGGTGCAGTTCACGCAGCCTGTAGATCTAATTCCAGCCAGCTACTGTTGATGGTAATAATGATGATGAGCACTCAAATATGCTCAAGGGTGCTCCCCAAAGCTCCCACAGAAGCCTCAAACACTAACATGAAGTACATACTCCATCTGATCAAAAATGCATACCTTCAGAGATATAATGATAGCCTGCACAATGACAACCTGCTTCTCTTCAACCACTGCCCTGAGTCTTCAGGCTGTAGGTCTTTCTCATAGCTTCATGCCTTCAAGAGCCCATCCATGATGGCTCTGATACCATGTTGGAAGAGAGAGGGAGAGAGACAATGTAATGGAGCAGCAACTTGACCTTCAGGTCGTTCATCATCTTCCATTTTTTCATAGACTACTAACATAACATAAGTGTATACAATAGTACTAAGGTCCGTAGGACCATTCACACTGGGTCTAAGACCACCGACTTATTTAATGTCCCACACTTGCTGATATAGCTGGACACAACTAATGTCGGTCATACATACTGACAGGAGAGAAATGGGAGCTTGATATTCTAACATGGAAGTGGGAGCTATAAAACCATCCTCTTTATAAGCTGCCATACAATTGGCTGAAAGGTATGGTAAAAAATACAAGACTTTTTAGCAAAGAACAAGGCAACATTTTTAGCCAAACCATTCCACTAGAATAGACTGAATTTTAGCAAGTAGGGAAGGCAACAAATACCTACAGCAAGATCCCTACATTTCCTACTATTTATGAATCAAAACAGGGCAGTACTTTCAGATTTAATGCTGAAAATAGATCATATGGAAAGAGAACTAAAATAGGTGGCAAAAAATCAGCTCCTATGGTGCAAGGGAAGCATGTGTCTAATGACAAGCTGAAGGACATGTGTGCAAAATGTCTATGCTTTAAATGTAGGAAGAAATGGTTTCCCGATCAAAGACAAAATGCAAAGCCAAGAATATCAAAACGAGCATGATCTTTGAAGAGGAACTGGATGTGTGAGGTGTCCGCTAGTCTCAATCCACGACACACCTTTTAGTAGTCCACCAGTAGGTTTTCTGTAAATGATGTCGCCCGGTGCTCCCTTGGAACATCACGGGGTTTGTCACTTAGGCCCTACCAAGTCTACTTCGCAATGTGAGAGTTCCGACCGAACCCACTAGGATCGACCTGAAGTTTTGGGTTCCTAAAATCAGATGGGTCTCCTAGCAGCCAGCTAGCGTCAATAATTTCGAGTCCCACTTTCAGATGATTATTCGATCTGAAGCGGACTTGCCATTGCACTTGGTTCAAAGAGAATGGGAGACGGAGGGAAGTGCGGTATGTCAACCCTCCTGCCCATAAGGCAAACGTTTCCTTTGATAATGGGTCATCTTTAGTTTTTTAATTACCTACAACACATTTATTGGAACATATACAACCAACTTCCTTAATTAGTCCATTAAGTCATAGGTTCCTTCACACAATTTATCTCACCAACACGCATACAATTTGAATAGTAAAGCAAACTTCTTTATTATATTGGAAGTTTATAACAATTTCCATCATTCCATCCCAGCGGAAGTGTAACCTGTCCACCTATTCACTTGTAGGACACGTCTTAGCAGCCAATCGGGAAGAGAATCCGGAAAGCACCGCTCGGCACTCCCACGGAATGTCATGGGGTTTGCGATCTAGGTCTTCCCGAGTCTGCCATGAAGCGGAAGCATTCTGACCGTTCCCACTTAGGACTGACGTGAATCAGGGTTTTCCTAGTGGTCAAATTCCTAGAATGGTAGCTAGCGTCGAACCCCAGGTGAACTACTTTACACAGAAACGTCAGGGTCGAAGTGGATTCATGCTGCACTTGGTTCAAGGAGAATGGAAAACAAGAGGGATGCAAAGCTCGACCTCTCTGCCCATAAGGCATAGTCCCATTCTATTCCCCTAAAATAGCATAAATCGGGACTCTAGTATTCTAGATTCTAGATCATTGTTCTTTACTGTTAATTTCCTTCGAGAAAAGTTTTCGACCAACCGGGACCACTCTTCCATAGGATGGACCCATGGTCACATCCACCGCACTTTCCTCATTGTTGCTTTAGTTATCTAATTACCTATCACATTTATTTTGACACGCAAAAACAGCTTCCTTAATTAGCCAATTATTCACCAGTTCCTTCACGTAACTTAAGCAGAGACATAGAAAAACAATGTCAAACAAGTCCCTTTTCAACAATTGATCTTATTTATCAGTCTTTGGCATACATCATAATAATCCAGCCCATAGGCTATTCCATAATCCGCCTGAAGGCAATCCATAATCCACCCGAAGGCAATCCAGCAATCCTCAGGGATTACTAATCCAAGTTTTTACCTGTAGACTAGTATGCGGGCCTCGAGATCCAATCTCGAGTCACGTCGGCCTCTTGTGCAAGACCCGGAGGCAAGGGATTTACGGCCAGAGCCCCCCTAGCACCCAAGCGTCCTCCTGCTTCAAGTAGCACCCACGGAGAGACCTCTCGCGGCAAGTTCTCCTGGCACCCAAGCGTCCTCCTGCTTCAAGTAGCACCCATGGAGAGACCTCTCGCAGCGGGTTTGGTCCACGTACCCAGCACGGCTAACAACCCCCTTGGATAGGGTCAAGTAGACAGTCGGGGGTAACTGATGCTGCCTCTCCCTCTAGGCCTTCAACCTTAAGCATTAATTATTTTTCCAGCTTTAGTTCATTGAGCAAAGAAGTACAAACAGTGCTCCTAACTGTACAAACACAATCAATCCAGTGGTCATTTATTTGGCCAACTGCTAAGGTGTGAATCCTCTTCTCCGAATGCATCCAGCATTCGATCCGCGATCAATTGCGACTTGGCAAGATCCCAAGGGTTTCGTTGGTTGTTTATCCTTTTATCCTTGGGTTAGGGTTTACACCCTATTAACCCAAATTAACCAACACCTTAGGTTCCTCAAATTAAGACAGTAAATCCTGGGCAACCTTGTCGCCCTAACTCCATTGGTCCATTACTTGCTAGGCAATACATAACTTCCCTAACTTGGCAAATCAGTCCAAAGAAGGGTGAAGTAGCAGGTAGTCTACTCATCCTCTTGCAAATTAGACTTGCACTAGAACCTGCCAACCTTGTTCCAAGGAGTGGCAAATCTACCTTGTGATGTAAACACAAAGCCATGCGACCTTGCAACTTGTTGCATGGGACAAGTGTCGCACCTAACTCGTGGGATCATTTCTCCCATCAAACAGCGTTCCTTGGTCAAGAAATACGTCTGGTCAAGATGTAGGGTTTGGGAGTCCTCTTGACCCAACCCAACCCTAACCTTGCTAGGCCAATAACGTTTGGCCCTAGGGTTTCTAATTTCAAATGGAATTCTAGTATTTGGCCGTTGATCCGTAGGGTAAAAACCTAGATCGTTCTTGCATGGGCATCAAACTAACCCTAACATTTCGTGAATGTGGGTAGGACCTTTGAGGTCGGAATTATCAAGTAGATTTTTCGAGTGCGATACTAAGCAGAATTTTAACCTGACTTAACTCTACCTAGCACATTGAGGTAAAATCATCGTTTGAGTTACACCATTGCAAGCAAATTACCTAATCGATCTAAAATTATCTTGTGACAAGAGGTGATCTTTCCTTAGAAGAGATGTAAATACTTTTCCTAAGAGATGTACATAAATAAATTCAAGATACAACATTCCATACAAGTATCCCATTCATAGACTTTTCCTTCTATGCAGCTAAAAGATTTCAATGATCATTTCTTTTCCCTTGCTCTAAAACTATAATGATGCAACGGGATCCAAGCTTTAATGATTGACAATTTAGGACTAACTCGTATAGAAACCTACGTTGAATTTCAACAAGAACTCTACCTATAAACCCTTTGTTCAATGCATTCAATTCATGCTTTAATATGAAATGCATCTTTTTCTAAAACAACTTCGATAAAGAAGTTCATGCATGAGTGAATATCATAGGACTATTTATTGACTTAATCCATCCTACAGCATTTAACTCGACTTAAAATGTAAGCATTCTCGCATGCAACAGGTAAGTTCATGGTTTCCTTTTCATGCAATGCAATTCTTTGGACAATATTCAACGGTGTCATGCCCATGGATTTAAATCATAAGTGCAACATGCGACAAGCCCTATCCTTCTTAGTACGATCCCTCTTCTAATTTATGCATTATACATTCAAGGGGATTGCAACTACCCTTGTTGACGGGAGTACAAGCAATTTCAATTAATCGGCATGCACTAACTTTGTAAAATGAATCGATGAATGCATTTAAATTTTTCTAAAAACCATCGTGCTTAACACATCCCTTTTATGCAAGAAATACAATTGGAATCTGGGCATGAGGACTCGCAGCGATGTCCACACGTAAACTTGGGCTAGAGGCTCCCGCATGTGCACCTCGCGTCTTTTGCTTGGGGGCCATCAATGACGTAGATTCTTGACTCCGCAAACTCATCCTTGCCTTTATCCGATCTACGAACTCCCTCCAGGCTTTGGGAAATCTGCCTCAAAATCTGCCTACTCCCCTCACGTGCAAAAATTACATTTACAAGGCGTGGTTATAAAAACCCGGGAAAAGCCGTGTGTACAAGGCTTATGGAAGCCTTGTTTTTTAAGAAGCTTCTGTTTGACAGAGTGACGTGGGGGGGAAATGATTGGGAAGGAGGAGATTGACAACAAAGGGGTAAGGATGAGGATCACAATGGCGATGGTGATGAGATGGGCGACAGCAGCGCAGCAGTAGCGTGGCGTGGATGGCAGCAACCTAGGGCAGCACGATACGGCGGCAGCTCTTTGACTCCCTTCCCTCCTCCCCAAGCTTCAAGGGGGGAGTCTTATAGGCTAAAAGGGGGGGAGGGGGAGATAGCCACACACGTGGCTTGTGTGCATGCCTCCTCCCTCGTGCTTTCCCACACCACTTAGCTCCACTCCCTCTCACACTCCTCTCCCCTGCCATGCATCGGCTGAGGGGGAGAGGTTTAATAGTAAAAAAATTTGCAAAATTTTAGCCATTACCCTTTTGCCTTTCCCGTAAACTGTGTTCTTATGCGGCCTTGCGGTCTTCAAGCCGCGTCCTCTTATGCACCATGCGGGTGGAGTTTATTAACGCGCGAGGGTGGAGCATTTAGCCCAAGGTTCTTCTAGTCACGGGGAGATTATTTTAAGCTGCTCTTGCGCGGGGCGTGTAGTGGTCAAAATTCATTAATATCTCGTGCGGAAATATTACATTCTCTCCCCCTTAGAGGAATCGAGATGTCCTCATCTCGAGAAGAGCTGGGGGTGTTGTTGGTTGAGAGTACTTCCATCCATCCAAGTGGCATCCTCTTCGCGATAATCTTTCCACTGGACGAGGTACTCTCTCAAGGTTCTGGATCTCAAATGCCTCTCCCTAACATCTAAGATCCTGTCAGGCCATAGCTCAAGAACTCCTTGGCTAGGCATTACAACTTGTTGATCATCGAGCACATGACTAGGGTTAGGCACATACTTTTTCAATAGACTGATATGGAATACATTATGAACTTTTAGGTTCTTAGGAAGTTGCAGCCTGTAAGCATTAGGCCCTAGGCACTTGAGAATCTTGTAGGGTCCACAATACCTTGGACTTAGCTTTTTGCATTCCCCCAAGGATAGGGAACTCTTCTTTGGACGTACGCAAATGAAGACCATATCTCCTTGAGCGAAGGATCTATCTTGACGTTTCAAGTCCGCGTAAGCCTTCTGTCTATCCTTGGCAGCTTGGATGTCTTGTCTTATATCGACTCGATTTGGTCATCCATATCTTCCAACATCTGTTTTGAAGCTTCAACCCTTAAGGTTGGATCCGAGAAGTTTAAAGGACTTCGACAATCATGCCCATACAATGCTTGGAAAGGGGTCATCCGAATGCTTTGTTGATAAGAAGCATTGTAGGCAAACTCAACCAGTGGCAAATATTGAATCCACTTTTTGGGTTCATGGCAGCAGTGTGCCCTTAGCATATCCTCAATGACTTGGTTGACTCGCTCCGTTTGACCATCGGTTTGGGGATGGTAACCTGTACTGAAATATAGTTGAGTCCTAATGGCTTCGAAGATAGCCCTTCAGAAGTGTGATGTGAAGAGAGAGTCACGATCACTAATGATTCTTCTGGGTAACCCATGCAGTCTGAATATCTCCTTGATGAATAACCTTGCAATGTCTGAGGCTTTATAGTTTGTCTTAACAAGAATAAGATGTGCAACCTTGGTGAGCATATCCACCACAACCATAATGGAGTTGTATCCTCCCTGAACTTGGGGCAGGCCAACAATGAAGTCCATGCTAATGAATTCCCATTTCATTTGGGGAATGTCAACTGGTTGCAACTTCCCTGGCATTTTGACATGTTCGGCCTTAATGCGTTGACAAGACAAACATTCAGTGACATATTTGAAAATGTCACTTTTAAGCCTCTCCCAATAATAGCTCTTTCTGACTGCATTGAGAGTCTTGGCATAGCCAGTCCTGAAAAAGGGGAGTCATGGGCTTCCCAAAGTATCTTCTGCTTGAGTGACTAGTGAGAGCGGAGTTTTGAGCTCAGGATGTGCCTAAAATTTCCCAAAAAATCCAGAATTTAGGGGAAAAATATTTAACATCGAAGGCGGCGGCTCCAGCTTAGGACGATTTTAAGCACCAAGTGAAAGACGACTTTTAAAAGGCGCCCGAGTGACACTTGTGGATTTTTAATAATTTTTCAGACTACCGTGCGGGTTGTCAGGAGTTGTCAGTCAATGCGGGATGTTAAGCCGGACGCGCAAAAATTTACAGCACTCAAATCGGATGCCGGATGGGGAAATGGCCACAAGATGGGCAAGATTTGAAAAGGTGGACTTATTTTTGGGTTGTGACCTTTGGGGCATTGGACATTTTATGCATCTTGGCAAATCGTGGTGAGAGAAAGTAGGATCAAAATGTGAGGAAGAGGGCACCATATCTGTGCCGAAAATTGCGCTTGATGGAGATGGAGAGGGTGATTACTGCCTGCAAATAACCCACACAACCGATCATACACCCGATCTACTCCTTTCTTGCTGATCATATCACCGTCCTTCGCCCGTACAATGGTGGCCTGAATGAAGAATTCTGATTCCAGTCTTTCTCTCTCCTCCCTCTCTCTCCCCTAAGGGGTTGCTCTTGTGTGCAAGAGGAAAATGAAGAATGGTGAAGGAAAGCTTGTCCGGTGGAGACCCGATTGCTTTCGGATCATTGTAGACATGAAGATTGCTGATTGTGAAGATGCTGGACATTAAATGAGGGCTGACCCGCAGTCCCGCACCAAAACCGAGATCCCGAGACATGAAGCCTAAGCGGTAATTCAATTTTTATGAAGGAAAAATGAGTTTTTATGCTATTTGTTTGATGAAACATTGTTCTCATGGGCTGATTATGCATCATGATGTTGTTTTCTATGAGTTTCAACAGTTTATAATCTGAAAATCAGAAAATCATAAGTGATATGGTTGAAATTAATGTCATAAAACCCGAAAACCACGCGTTTAAGGGGTAAAATGGGGTTTTTTTTTGCAAAATAAATGGAAAATATGAGACATAATGCCTACAAAACCTGAAATTTTGCTATCAAGTAACCTAAGGGCCACAGCCTACAATCAATCTTAATCTTTAGTCATTTTTTTATTGAAGAAAATAGAGGAAAAATACTAAAAATTTGTGAAAAATGGGATTTAAATGGGAGAAAATTAGGAAACGGTAAAAGAAAAATTCCAGAAAATTACATGTGTATTTGTGCAATGTATAATGAAGGTAAAGCACGAGGTTGGACTCGGTTTACCCTCGTTTCTATGTTTCCATCCATGTTTATCGCTTTCTTTGTAAGGAAATACACATAAAATGACCTTTTCACCTATAAACGAATGCAAAATATTAAACGGTAGGGTGAGAGGGGAGGTTGAGCATCAAAATATAATTTAAAATTTGATTTATGTGTTGCATCAGGCTTATAGGACGTTGTTTTAAAATAAAGAGAAAGGCAGCATGAGCATAAGGCTCGGTGTCTTTTCTCTTTGCAGTACATAAACGTTAGCATAGAAATTATGAAAAGATTGGTTTCGCACGATGCACAATGCTGATTTTCTTTTGTTTGTGCACTAAACCATTCACATTATGCACTATGCATGGTTCATGGTATCAAAGGAAAAGCTCCTGGACTGCATAGCAATTGTTTTCTTAGGAGTTTGACCCACGATTGAGAGTGTAAGGTTATCCCTTGCCGCCGTAGGATAGAGGGTCGGTTTCCTAAGGGACTGTTAAGTGAGGACACATGGTATATCTCCTGGATTCAAAATATAAAAAAGAGGAGTTTGTGTTCGTTTGTGTTATATGTTGAGCAGCGCATCAAGGGGCCAATCCTTGCGATGTAGGAGAGCTGCAGTGGGGCCGCGGTGTTTCTACCGAGAGGTTGCCTCCATGTATGTGATCGTGGCATTGCCAAAGTGTATGGGTTCTCCCTCTGAGGAGTAGTTTAGAAAAAAGGGAAATGTTGGACTATAAACTATAAACGCATAGATTAGGCTTTAGGGCAGTTAGGAGAATATGCCCCTGAAAGAGATGGCCAATACTGGTTGCGTGTCTTGAATGTAACACGCCAAGACCCCCATGAGAATGTGAAAGCCTATGCTAAGAAGCTTAAGGAAGTGTTTCGTAAGTTACAAACTTACATTCCTATTCCGTCGGCTGCCCAATTGCAATACTTCTTGCATGGATTGGATTTCAATATTCAGGTGCAATTGAGCAATGTGGCTTTGGCTGATATAGACACCGCCATTGCATGGGCAGAAGGAGTAGAAGCACGATTACAAATGGCCTACTTCTCTCGAATAAATCTTAATGCGGGTTTAGTACCTAGAGGCAATCTACCATTAACGAATGGAAGTCAAGGGATGCCTATGAATAACCTTAATGGGAGAGGAAGCATGGTTCAAAATGTACCTTTGCTACCAGCTCCTCCTAGTGTGACTATGCCTATGGCTAGTCAGTTGGCTCCACCAAATGTTGGAGGCCAAGTTTCGAACCCTAATGTTGTTCCTGTGGGTCAACAACCAATCCCCAATCAAATTGTTAGACCAATGGAACGACGAGTAGACGATCAAGGCTATGGGTCGAGTGCATCTAATGTCCTTGGAGAAGTTAAGGACGTGATGAAGCATTACACCGACATGATTTCTGAACAATATCGACAAATAGCTGTTGACATCAATTTCTTGAAGAAGCAGCAGAATCTGATAGGGAGTCGACGCCCCGAAGAGGGTGGTCCCTCAAGATTCAATTGTAAGTGGTGTGGCGGACAACATTTCCCTAGGACCTGTCCAAATGTTAAATGTGATATTTGTGGGAAGTCGGGTCATTTAGCCGCTACCTGTTGGAGTAAGATTAGTTCCCTCCAACAAGGGAGTAAACAGCTAGGTCCAGTTAATCATAGAGCGCAAGGTAATAACCTCCAGCAAAATGATGGACCACGACAAATATTGCAAAGGGGAAAGACCACTATAGAAGAGTTGCCACAAGGCAATGGAGTCAGCCTTATTGAGGCTGTACGTGTCAATGACGCTGAAACCTCTAACTTAAGAGCCATGACAAGAGGCCAAAAGGCTAAAGAGCGGGATAAAGATAAGGAACTGTTCACAAAAAAGTCAATCCTAAGAAGGATGAGGAAGTGCCAAGAAAGAAGGCATCATGATTTTGATTTAGCAAGTTCTCTTTGCGAAGTCAAACCAGATGTAAACCTCTTACAGTTGATTAAATTATCTCCAAGAGTACGCAAGGAATTCAAGAAGATCCTGTGTATTGGGTATATTGTAGAACCTTTGGGCATAGCACGAGTAGGGGAAGATCGGTTTGATCATGTTGAAAAGAATTGCCCTAGGGTTCCAGCATATGTGGATGGAATATTAGTGGAACATGCCATTGTAGACACTGGGTCCTCCGTCAATATCATGAGTTCAGAGTTAATGGAGAGGTTAGGTCTAGGCATCCAAAAAGATAGCTCCACGCTTCTTAGAATGGCTGATGATAGTCTAAGACAACCAGAAGGTTGCATTACTAGAGTCCATGTTATCGTCGTAAGTGTAGAATGCTTCTTGGACTTTAGGGTGATAAGATTTGCAGGACGTCCTAGCTATCGAGTTTTGCTAGATAGGCCTTCGATCTTACGAACCGACTGTCAAGTCGATATACCCGCCGGTCGAGTGGTTCTGGGTAGAGGTGCTAATCGAGTAATAGCCGATGCTTACCCTGAGTCTCCTCAGAGTGAGAGACCTCCTTTATCCTCTACTGAATTAGAAACAGTAGATGATCCATCTGGTAGTGGGACATCATCTAGTGACGAATCTAAAGAGGGGTCCACTACAGAGGACATTTATCAGATAACTCTAAATGAGCCGATAGAGCCACAAGATAGGATAAGAGACGCGGATGTGATTGAGTTAGACCTTGGCACGCCGAATGATTAGCGGCCAATTAAATTAGGTTCCATGCTTAGTTCAGCAGAAAGGGAGGACTATGTGTCCTTGATTCAGGAATTTCGCGATATCTTTGCTTGGAGTTATGACGAGCTGAGAGGCATTCCTCCCAGCCTGGCTGTTCATACTATTCCTATAAAAGAAGGCAGTCGTCTTGTGCATCAGAAGGTAAGGTGTATGCCTTTTGAATTGAGGGACGGGTTGTTTGAGGAGTTACAGAAGTTACAGAAAGCTAGTTTAATTTTCCCTGTATAGTACACGAAATGGTGTTCACCAGTTGTCATCAGGAAGAAGAAAAACAACCAGATCTGACTATGTGTAGATTTTAGAGAGTTGAATAAGCAGACGGTTAAGGATTACTACCCATTGCCATTTATTGACCAGATTTTGGATCGATTAGTGAGTAGGGAAATATATTCATTCATGGATTGCTTTGCAGGTTATAACCAGATGGCAATTGTAGAAGAGGACAAGTTGAAAACAACTTTTATTACTATCTTTGGTACTTTTGCATACCATGTGATGGCCTTTGGTTTGTGCAATGCGCTTGTATCATGGCAATGAACAGCAGACAAGACCTTTGGTGACATCTCCCCAGATGAGTTGAAAGTATTTATCGATGACCTGGGGGCAGCCACTGTGAGGGAAAGGATGTTGATTATTTTGAGAAAGTGCTTTGAGCGCTGCAGACAATTTTGTATCGCTCTTAACCCCCGGAAGTGTGTCTTTGGAGTGCCTTATGGGCTATTGCTAGGCCATGTGGTCAGCTCAGTAGGGATAGCAACTGACCCTGAAAAGATCAAGGTTATAGTCGCTATGGGTCCACCACGCACTCCGAAAGAGGTTCATAGCTTTCTGTCATTGATAGGGTACTATCGACGGTTTATAAATGCCTTGGCAGAAATGACGTTGCCATTAACAAACTTATTATCCTTTAGCTGTCTATTTGAATGGAGCGCCCCTTGTAAGGTAGCTTTCGAGGATGTGAAACAGGAGCTAGCAAAAGCACATGTTTTAAAAGCACCTAAAAGAGGCGAGATATTTTACATATTTTTAGCAGCCACCATGCATAGTATCAGCTACTATTTAGTCCAAATCTGGGAGGAAAAGTGGTATCATCCGATAGCTTTTGCTAGTCGAAAATTGGGCATTTCAGAGATCAACTATACCTACATGGAGAAGTTGTGTCTTGCGATGGTCTTTGCGACTAAAAAATTCAAGTACTACATCCTCTATGAGAAGGTAATTTTCTATACGAAGGCGGAAGGGCTTAGGTTGCTTATGAACAAGCTGCAACCGCCTGATCGTTTGGCAAAGTGGTTAATCACTTTGCAGGAGTTTGATTATGAGATTAAGAGTAAGCCACCGAGGTTGCAGGGGATTGTGGAATGCCTTGTGGATTTCGGGGAGCCGAAAGAGACTTTGGCTGAAGAAAGTAATATTGAAAAAATATTTAAAATTGATACAACTTCTATCCCATCTTGGTATAATGCTATTACACATTATCTATCAATAGGAGAGATTGGAGCTGGTTTATCAAAATCAGAGAAGATGAAAATCAAACAACAGGCTTTGAAGTTTTCCTTGATTGCAGGAACACTATATCAACAGGGTGTTGATGATATCTACCACCGATATGTGATGCCTGACGAGGTTCCTTTCATCCTGGAAGAGTGCCATGACTTTGCATGTGGAGGGCACTTTGCGGGACGGTTGACGGCACAAAAAGCTTTAAGAGCTGGATATTGGTGGCCATCCATCTTCCAAGATTCCTTTGAGTATGTTAAGAGATGTGATACTTGTCAAAGACATGACAGTAGAGAGAATAGGAAACGCTCACTTACGCCTATTGTGGCTATCCTTCCATTTGAGAAGTGGGGCATTGACTTTGTGGGTCCTATCACCCTGTCGTCTACTACCTAGAAGAGGTATATTATAGTAGCAACTGATTATTTTACAAAATGGTCAGAAGTGCGGGCGACGAGGCAGGACAATACAAAAGAGACTACAAGTTTCCTTTTAGAGCAGATTATCTGCCGTTTCGGTCCATCGAAGGAACTAGTGTCGGACCGTGGAACCCATTTTTTGAATAAAGTGATCAAAAGCCTTGGCAAATCAAGCATAACAAAACGACCCCTTATAATCCACAAGCAAACGGGCAAGTCGAAAGTACTAATAAGCGTCTTATGGGTATCTTGTCTAAAATAGTCTCTGAGAAGAAACGAGACTGGGACAGGAAGTTGTACGTGGCAGTATGGGCGTATAATACAATGTTCAAGCGAGCTACTGGCCATACTCCATTTAAATTAGTTTATGGAGAAGAGTGTGTGTTACCCCTTGAAATCAAGTTGCCAACCATACGGTTTGCAACTAACCACTCTTTGGGAGATGAGGATTCACTCTTTGAACGTTTCACGACCATAGCCCACATGGATGAACTGAAATTGCAGAGCTTATTACACCAGGATGTAGCTAAATGTCGGATGAAGCAGTTGCATGACCTTAAAGCAAAGAAGTATATCTTTAAAAAAGGGCAATTAGTTCTGTATTATGATGCACGTAGGGAGTTGTTTCCAGGGAAGCTGGAACCTAGATGGAATGGCCCCTACAAGATTGTCAGGATAGGGAAAAATAGATCTACGGCTCTACTAGCTGATCTGCAGGGAGTAGAGTTTAAAAATAAGGTTAATCTTAATAAGATTAAACCTTAGTATTTCTAAGTATGCTAATATGGGGACAATGCATTGCAGGTCCATGCTGGGGCTGATTTGAGACCTACAAAAGAGCTTAAAGCTGGTTGATGGGTCAGTTAATTCCTTATTTGGAGCACCCATATCTGGAGCAGAGATACCATCAGGGGAAACTTATCTGGTGGAGCAAAGGATACAAAGTGATTGAGCAAGAAGACAGAACCTTTGTGTGGGAGATCAAAGTCTTCTGCCATCACTGCTTACAACTGTTGACAAGTATCCCTGTTGAGTTCAATGAAGAAGGTGAGATGGAGCCGTCAGTTCACTCTCTAAACATGCTAAACTTTGATTATCATAATTACAAATAGAGAAGTTCATGATCACAGGCTGTGTAAACCCATTGTGGACGTATACATTATATTTTGACAAAGCATCCAGGGGCCCTAATAAAAAAGGGAGTGTTGGAGTAGTAATCCAAGATCCCCGACGTAGAGTTACGATGAAATTAGCTACTTATCTCGGGATAGGATTCACTAACAATATGGCGGAGTATAAAGCCTTGATTATGGGAATGCATATTGCCAAACAAGGTGGTATTCAGCGGTTGTTAGTAAAAGAGGATTCCCAGTTGATCCTGAATCAGGTAGATGGGACATACACAGTGCGGAATCCCATCCTTTGTATGTATCATCGAACTGCGATGACCCTACTTGTGGAGTTTGAGAGTGTCTTTTCAGCTGATTCCACATTACTAGAATCAGTTTGCGGATTCACTGGCAAATCTTGCTTATGAAGAAGACATTTTCTTCAGCTATGGTCCTAGTTTGGATATTGTGATCAATGATGAAACAGGACCTGGTCGCTTGTGGGGAATGTTATCAGAGCATGCTATATATAGCAGACGATGGTTGATATGGGTGATGCAAAGAGTAGCCGAGACCAATCTACCATTGTTATCCTGGATCCATAGGCTAATTAGACAACATACTATGCGTACACCTCTTGCTATATATGCAGGAGGGATGGATCATAACCTTATGCATTTAGTTTAGGGCTGGGAGCCCTGGTTTTTCCTCCTTGGAAAGGAGCATATTATTGTATATCTGTACTATTTTGGGGAGGGATGTGTAGGTGCTATTGTTTTATCTCGTTAGACCAAGAGGGCCCGTTTTGCGAGGTTTTACTGTTTTATTTCATTAGGCCAAGAGGGCCACTCAGTTTCTTTAGAGGAAGTGCTTTATTTCGTTAGGCCAAGAGGGTCAGTTGTCTGTTTAGTACAGGTGCGGTTAATGGTTTCATGTTTTAGTCTTGTGCTAGACAGGTTCAAAGAAGAGCTTGGAAGGAGCCTTTGTCACGATGGAAGCTTCTTGTGGCTCTATCCAGGTGATATCTCTCATTTATGAGTACCGTGTTTTTATGCTATATGTATCTGTGTGCTTGTAGGGGATTTTCTTTTCTTGTTGGAGACCGGCGTCCAAGGCATGAAGTCCCAAGTTTAGGTTAGGTATGTCTAAGGGAGGTCTAAGTAGTCATTGCCTCCTGTAAAGACATTGCCGGGCATTGAAAGACCTGTTTTAGAAGGCAGTTCTAGTGACCCTGTTCTGCTAGCCTGCTAGGCAGCCATTCTAGGAGTTCTTGTTAGTTGTGAGGCAATTAGAGAAGCCTGCCAAAAGGAAAAATGATGATGATAGAGAGGAAAAGAAACCCTGAGTATCTAAAAGACAATAAATATATACAAAGGTGTGTAAAAAGGGGTTCTAACCCCTATAAAAGAAAAGAAAGGCAAAGTTATAAGCAATTGATCATCACCTTGCGAAGGCCTGGTAGGTTCCTAGGGATGAGTCAGACCCGAGGCCGATGCCTTGTCTTCCTAGGGGTGGCATCTTGCTGGAAAAGAAAAAAGTAAAGAAGGTTGGAGTGAAAATAAAAGTGAGTGTCAAAAAAATATTAAGTGTCGCCTTGCAAGGGCTTGGTAGGTTCTTGGATACCGAGACAGGACCTGAGGCCGATGCCCTGTTCTCCCTGGGTCACTATGCTCAGCTCCCTCCTTTTTACATGCTTGAGTATGGAAAAATAAAAACCCTAAAGGAAGAAATGTGATAAAAGAAAATACTTATTGATTAGGCTATGGGAGTCCTCGCCTAGTAGGAGCTCCTGGTTGTGTTGTCCTTAGTTAGGTAAGTAGTTCAGACCACCACTTGGGGCGACCTCTTTGATAGTTCTTTTTAGTTTGGCCGTGTTGGAGCAGTCGGTTAGTGACTAGCTTCGGATCTTCTATCAGATTATGCTAGGCCTACTCCTTGTGGATTTCATGCCTTGGTTTTGTCAAGGGGTAGGGTGAGCATTGTGATGTGTTTTAATATATATCTATTTTATATCAGCTTGATGCTTCCTTTGGTTGTTTTGTACAGATCTATTGTGGGATTCGACGAGCTGAGTCACCCTATCCCATGGTTGCCAATGAGAGCGGAGTTTTGAGCTCGGGATGTGCCTAAAATTTGCCAAAAAATCCGAAAGTTAGGGAAAAAATATTTAACATCGAAGGCGGCGACTCCAGCTAGGACGATTTTAAGCACCAAGTGAAAGACAACTTTTAAAAGGCGTCGGAGCGACACTTGTGGATTTTTGATAATTTTTCAGTCTACCATGCAGGTTGTCAGGAGTTTCCAGTCAATGCGGGATGTCAAGCCGGACGCGCAGAAATTTACAACACTCAAATCGGATGCCGGACGGGGAAATGGCCACAAGATGGGCAAGATTTGAAAAGGTGGACTTATTTTTGGCCAAATGGGTTGTGACCTTTGGGACATTGGACATTTTATGCATCTTGGCAAATTGTGGTGAGAGAAAGTAGGATCAAAACGTGAGGAAGAGGGCACCATATCTGCGTCGAAAATTGCAATTGATGGAGATGGAGAGGGTGATTGCTGCCTGCAAATAACCCACACAACCGATCATACCCCCGGTCTACTCCTTCCTTGCTGATCATATCGCCATCCTTTGCCCGTACAATGGTGGCCTAAATGAAGAATTCTGATTCTAGTCTTTCTCTCTCCTCCCTCTCTCTCCCCTAAAGGGTTGTTCTTGTGTGCAAGAGGAAAATGAAGAATGGTGAAGGAAAGCTTGTCCGGTGGAGACCGGATTGCTTCCGGATCATTGTAGACATGAAGATTACTGATTGTGAAGATGTTGGACATTGAATGAGGGCTGAAGATGTTGGACATTGAATGAGGGCTGACCCGCAGTCCCGCACCAAAACCGAGATCCTGAGACATGAAGCCTAAGTGGTAATTCAATTTTTATGAAGGAAAAATGAGTTTTTATGCTATTTGTTTGATGAAACATTGTTTCCATGGGTTGATTATGCATCATGATGTTGTTTTCTATGAGTTTCAACAGTTTATAATCTAAAAATCAAAAAATCATAAGTGATATGGCTGAAATTAATGTCATAAAACCCGAAAACCACGCGTTTAAGGGGTAAAATGGAGTTTTTTTTTGCAAAATAAATGGAAAATATGAGACATAATGCCAACAAAACCTGAAATTTTGCTGTCAAGGAACCTAAGGGCCACATCCCACAATCAATCTTAATCTTTAGTCATTTTTTATTGAAAAAATATAGGAAAAATACCAAAAAATGGTGAAAATGGGGTTTAAATGGGAGAAAATTAGGAAACGGTAAAAGAAAAATTTCAAAAAATTACATGTGTGTTTATGCAATGTATAATGAAGGTAAAGCACGAGGTTGGCCTTGGTTTACCCTCGTTTCTATGTTTCCGTCCGTGTTTATCGCTTTCTTTGTAAGGAAATACACATAAAATGACCTTTTCACCTATCAACGAATGCAAAATATTAAACGGTAGGGTGAGAGGGGAGGTTGAGCATCAAAATATAATTTAAAATCTAGTTTATGTGTTGCATCAGGCTTATAGGATATTGTTTTAAAATAAAGAGAAAGGCACCATAAGCGTAAGACTCAGTGTCTTTTCTCTTTGCAGTACATAAACGTTAGCATGGAAATGATGAAAAGATTGGTTTCGCACAATGCAAAATGTTGATTTTCTTCTGTTTGTGCACTATGCATGGTTCATGGTATCAAAGGAAAAGCTCCTGGACTGTATAGCAATTGTTTTCTTAGGAGTTTGACCCATGATTGAGAGTGTGAGGTTATTCCTTGCCGCCGTAGGATAGAGGGTCGGTTTCCTAAGGGACTGTTAAGTGAGGACACATGGTATATCTCCTGGATTTGAAATATAAAAGAGAGGAGTTTGTGTTTGTTTGTGTTATATGTTGAGTAGTGCATCAAGGGGCCAATCCTTGCGATGTAGGAGAGCTGCAGTGGGGCCGCGGTGTTTCTACCGAGAGGACCACATCAAGAATACCAAGGTTTGCAACCAAAGGACCTAACTAAAGAGCCTCCTTGCAAGCCTCACTAGCTACAATATACTCTACCTCTATAGTAGATAGAGTCGTACATTTCTATATCCTAGACATCCAAGAAACAGCACCTCTAGCAAAGATGGAGACATAGTTGGAGGTGGACTTTCTACTGTACGTATGTCCTACATAGTCATAAACAATGTACCCCATGACTCCTATATATTCCAGTCACCATAACATATGCACATATCTACAGTGCCCTTAAGGTACCTCATCATATCCTTCACGGCATCCCAATGATACCTACCAAGTATAGCCATATAGCCTGCCACAACTCCCACTGCAAATGCCATGTTAAGACTAGTGGCTATCATGACATACATCAAATTTTCCACTACGAATGCATAAGGGATCTTGGCCATATCAACCTTCTTCTCATCATACTGCGGACAATCATCTTCACTAACCTTCATATGAGAAGATAAAGGATTGCCAACAAGCTTAACACTTCCATATGAAACCACTCAAGGACCTTCTGGATGTACTCCTTTTGTGACAAGTAAAAGAGCCCCTTAGAGCGATCTTACATGATATGCATCCCAAGAATATATGAGGCCTAGCCCATGTCTTTTATCTTGAAGCTCTTCTTAAGCTAACTTTCAAGGCATCCAACTCATCGTGAGCACTCCTAGCAATCAACATATCATCCAAATATAGTATCAAAATCATAAGGCTACCATCACGATCCTTCTTTCTATATACACACGGATTCATATCACTATACGAGTATATTCCTGTGAATGCATGAAAGCATCAGACTAGTGGTACTATTCCCTAGGTGCTTTACTTAAGGCCATAAAGACTCTTTCAACTTGCACACTAGGTGCTCCATGCTTTTTTTCTCAAAGCCCTTAGGTTGCTGCATCATCATGTAAGTCCCCATATAAGAAAGCCGTCTTTACATCCATTCGATGAAGATCTAGATCTAACTATGTAACCAAGGCCAAAATCAATCGTAGGGTAGACATCTTAACTATAAGAAAGAAGACTTCATGGAAGTCAACACCATGCCCCTACTTAAAACCCCCTAGCAACCAATCTAGCCTTATGTGCTAGCTTGGGGCATCTAGGGATACTCTTCAACTTGTACAGCCACTTGCATGGCAAATCATGCTTTCCACTAGGCAAGGAAACCAAGTCCCATGTATGATTTTTCTACAATGAGTCATGCTCTGACTACATGGCCCTCTCCCAAGAGTGACGATCACCTTTACGCATGGCCTCATCATGGATAAGAGACTCACCAACATTTGTTACCATAACATAATCCATGGAGGGTGCAAAAATCGATCAAGCTAATGTTTATTTCTAATAGACCATTGCAAAATAGGCTATTATGCTTGTGCATCCTATCTAATATTATGGTCATGGACTAGTGGAACATCAACTATTGCAAATTGTCTAGCTAGCTGTACAATAACTAGAGGCTTCTCTTAAACTATCACCATGCATACCTCAACTACTTGCTCAAGCTGCTTATGTATTTTCTCTTCATGAAAAACAACATCATGGCTATAAATAATATTTTGAGTGTGTGGATCCCATAGGTGATAGTCCATCTCACCTACACCCTCATAGCCAAGAAAGACTCATTTCACTTACTTAGGATCCATATTATTATGCTTGTCCTTGGAAACATGGCAGAAAGCCTCAGAACCAAATATATGCAAATGAGCATATGATGGAGGTCTTCTTGCCCATACCTCCTCTATAACCTGATACGTAAGAGCAATGCATGGGGATCCATTAATCAAACGTATATTAGTAGTAACTACCTCAGCCCAAAAGTGATGTGATAAGCCTACCTAGCTATGCATACTATGGACGATCTCTTGAATTGCTCGGTTCATGTGCTCAACCATACCATTTTAAGGTGGGGTGTATGAGGTAGTCAACTGACACTTAATACCCCTCTCATCATCACAAAACTTCTAAAAGGCTTTAGATATATACTCACTCCCATTGTCAAATCGTAAGCATTTCAACATATACCCATGTGCATAATGCTAGACTTCTTATATGAACTATGTGTCTACCTACCATAAAGACAATGATCACAATAATCAAAACATATATAGTCAAGGGATGAAAAATACTACAAATAGGTAAGCATTTTCATTCCCTTTAGTGACATGTGCCCAAGGCAACAATACCATAACAATACATATGATACACAATCACTGCCAAAGCATGGTTAATAAACCCATATATGAGTAAGGGATAAAGAGTGCCAGCCTTCACACTTCATGCCAAGAAAAGATTCTCATAGGTGATCTTCCATGAGAAATCACCAAAAGATACAAAGTAACCTGCATTATCCAACTATCCAATAGAGAGTAGGGTTTTGGTCAAAGCCAAAACATGGCGATCAGCATGTAAAGTAAAGATATTGCCTAGGAAATTGCAATTGTATATCTCCAATACCAACAATATCCAATGTCAAGTCATTACACAATCTAATAGATCCTATCATGCTATAATAGAAATGGCATCACTCTCAATGAGGGGTAACATAAAATGAAGCCCCTAAATCAATTAGCCAACACCAAGAGCATCGGTAAATGGGGCAATAATCAACTACGATACATCAAGAGAAGAACTTGCAAGTATGTAATCATTATCCAAATTAGTCTCCTACACTATATTAATTTCTTCAATCTTGATGGTGAACTTGCTAGGGAAAATGTTGTGATCATCATTATTTTCTTGCACTTTAGCCTTTCCCTTTTTCTTGTACTTGCCATCATGTATTTTATGGCACTATAGCTGAATATGACGTGGCTTTCCACAAAAATGACAAGTCAATGTAGACTTACGGCCATGGAACTTACTACAAGACTATCCACATGACTAAGAATGAGACTTTTGAGAGTCTCTCCCATAGCCATCATCATTAGCGCTCTTAGCATGACAGCTATGAGAACCATCAACATTCTTCTGGTTAACTTATTCATTCAACAATGCAGCCTCTACATCATGCAATTTCAACCCATCAATAGCACGTTAAAAAGGAGAATGGTAGAAATACCATGTGTTAAGACCAACATCGCCACCGTTGTTGGATCATATGAGAAGAGAAAGTAGAACGAGACCGCCTCATGAGGAGAATCATAAGGGCTATCAGAAGCACGATGAGGACAGTGCGACACCCAAAAGGAAGAGGATAGGTCAACTGTGATTGTAAGGATCCCTAGGGAGGGAAGTACTTCTTCAAAGATAGCCATTGATCAAGAAAGGATCATCAGAGGCATCAACGGTCTGCACCTGAACAAAGCCGTTAGGATTGACAACAAGTACCTTGTATGGGCCCATCCACCGTTGTTGAAGCTTGCCAGGAAACTTGCCAGATCTCGAATCATAGGCTAGGACAAGATCGCCTTCTTTGAACTCCTTGTGCTTGATGAAACTGTCATTATAATGTATTCCATGATTCAAGCAATATAACCAACAAGAATAATGGTGGAAGAATCTCCTTAAAGTCAATCCCTTGCAAAAACAATTGAAAATAGAGTGAAACTCATTTAACTAAACAAACATGGAAGAGTCCTCCATACGAAGGTCCATGAGATGCTTCAACCAACACATCTAAGAGAGACATGGTTCTCTTTATCATAAACATCATGGATCTTCTCCCATAACTACCATATGTAGTATGCCCTTTAGAGACAATATTGTAGAATACCTACTTAGAGAGTGACAAAATGATTATAAATTTACATAACTCGTCCAATTTAACCCAATCCTCTATATCATAGCATTTTGACTTTACATCATCATGTGTCAATGGCTTAATTTGTAATTTTTGCACCAAAACTTACCATATATCTACCTTCTAATAGCTATAATTAGTGCTCTCTAATTTGTCAATGTTAAAGATAGCACTGTCATTTGATCCAGTAGCCATCATGCTAACAAATGAAAGCATAATATAAGAAGATAGGCTATTGTTAATGTCTACAAATCAACCCCACTTCCAAATCAAAGCATCTGCTCTCATAAATAATGCATAAACCTACAATTACATTATTGATGTAATAAATATAGCAATGAATCCAAGACCAACTATGAGCAATCAAGAGGGAAAAGCCAAGCTCCCAATGCTAGGTATATCCGATATATTCATTGACGTTGGGATGTTTGGAAAATGTATTGAGGTGCTCATTGATTAACTTGAGCTTGCATTGGCTCAATTTTAGTAGGCTTTTCATTGTTGTAATAAAATGGGCAGCAAGCATTTACACAAGGAAAGTTTATGTCTATTGTTCTTTAATGCCATTCAAGTACTTCATTTGATGTGTTGATGTATGCCATTGATACTATCCTCTTGAAAGCTTTTGAGCTTTGACTCTCAGCTTGGTAACATTCATATTGATAGTGGCTACTTGACACAGTGCTTCTACGCTTATGTGTTTGAGGATTTACTACATGTGTTGCTCCCGAATGTATGGTCTTGATGTATCTTAGCTTCCAGATGCTTATGAACATCATGTATTGAGCTCATCTTACTCAATTGTCTTTCAGTATTGTTCTAGTGGGAGTCACTTGAGTTACTTGAGATATTTTGCATTTGAACAGAGCTTTGGCCTTCATACAATTACGCATAGTCTATTGAGACACTGGGACTCATTGAGATATGTGCATGCTTTCTTGATGCTTATTGGATGATGTTACTCTTTAGTGGTATTATTTGATTTATGCTTTCCCACTAGCACTTATCTCTGTCGGTATGATTTTAGTGATGTATACACATTGCTTAGTTATGTATTGAGCTTTGTTACCCTTGCTTAGTTGGTGAACTACATCTTATACACAGTTATATTTGTTGTCTAGTAGAAGCACACCTCCTAGCGATTAGTCTAAAGCGTTTTGGCGCTTCGCACAATTTGTAAGCATGGCTAAAAATTTGGTAGGATGCAAAGTGAACACTCTCCATGTTACCAATATCAATTACATATACATCACAACAAAATAACATAATTGAGAGAAATAAGAAATCTCTCATCGACATGACATGATGCATAATTAAAAGTTTAGCTTTGCCACAATTTCTAGCTTGAGGGTGTTTTGTGTACAACTTATTTACTTAATAAGTCTCCCATCAAGGCATTACAATCTATTACTCTATATGAGACGTAAAAGTCATTTTTTGCTCATTTGTCTATTTTTGCTTATCCGCTTATGCATTACTACCAGTACAACAATTCAAAAATTTACACCAAGCCAGTAACATAACATTCCAAACTCTGCATTTCCTGAAAAGGTAGCAAAAAGGTGAAAATTTGCTAGCATACAACTGCACTCCATTGTCTAAAGCCCCCTTGCACACGGCCCAAAAAGCACCAAAAACCTTACTGCCAGAGGAGCGAGGATTCAGGAAGTTTATATAACAAATAAGCCATAGGAGCACTGGTCTCCCTGAAAATCAGATGTCCTGGAAATAGTAGTAAAAATCCCTAACAAATACATCTCAATTTTCACACAGCAAGAGCCACATAACAGAGAAAGGAGATCACCAACAATGACATTTTTTTGTCTCAGTTAGAACCTTAACTCCTTCACAGAGTTTCCTCCCTCCCAAGTATAATTTGGAAATGAGCCAATCAATAGGTAGCTTGCAAGCACATGCTTGTGTGGAGAGAGCAGAAGAGAGTGCAAGCGAGCAAGAGAAAAAAGTCCCCACAATGTAAGAATCACCTGGTCCATATGATGAGCAAATCAGAAGCAGGGACCATTCCTAAGATATGGCAAGAGAATATGTGCAGGTAAGGATGCTGACTGCTGACAGAGGATAAGGGGGGCCCCTCACGCTATTATTGGATAGAGCTCCCCAATACTGCAAAACAGGCACACCAACTTCATGACACATTGACTCACATTCAATTACATGAGCTCCTCCAATTCTCTGGATGCCAGAGGGAAGGTATCCAGAAGTTACAATATCACATCCAGCTGTGTCACAAAACAAGCAGCCAAAATAAGCCAAGACAAACATTTTGGAGGCCAGAAACCTGATAAAACGCAGAAGAAATTAGGTGCTGAAATATTTAGTGGTAGGCTATCTCATCTAAGCAACACCCTAACAGAATTTCTGGCAGCGTCCATTGGGCACTATACAATACAAGCAGAATTTTTCTAAACAGAACTGTGGACAGGTGGCACTTACAACAACAAAAAGAAAATGCACCGAGGCATTTTGGAGGCCACCTGCACATGAAATTAGGTGCTAAAATACTTTTAAGGGGGTGCCTCATCTATCAAACCTCCACATTGTACGATACAAGCAGAATATTCAACATGCAACTGCCACTAAACCGGCCCTCTTACCTAACTCTAGTTAGCATGCACTGAACACAATTTGATGTGATCAAAAGTTTAATTTATTTTAAGTCAAGAGTATTCTGAAGCTGAAGATCACCTGCAAAGAGCTTTTTCCAATGCAGAAGATGAGAAGCTCATTCCTTTGGTGTGACGAGCTAAATGAATAACCCATACAGGGTCATATCTAGTCAGTCAGACAGATTATGTACATTTATCACGACTGACTGCATAGACAAGCTCTGTTTATCTACAAAGAAGGTAAGGATAATACATTTATTATGCACAGGGATATCACTTCAAATGAGAATCATATACTGCCAGAACACTCTCGGAGACCAGAAGTGGCAACTTTTCAATGTACATAAACAGCCTCCTTAGATTGTCTTTAGTCAATGTTACTGTGTCTTGAACATCACATAATTCTGTGAAGATCCAGAGATCCCTTGAATCCACCCGTTTCAGGCTGTCCCGACAGAAAGGACATGATTGGGACCGAGAATGCCTGCAATAAGAGGCTCACTCAGGTTAAAAATATCTACTTGCATTGGTCAAACAACTAAGATCATGGCCACTCCAGACTTCCCACCTCAAGAGCAAGGAGAAAAGAAAGTAAACAATAACAATCCAAAATAAATGAGGACAGAAGAATTGCAAAATGAAAAAACTAAAGGTGATACATGGGAAGGACAGCACCATAAGACATCAAAGCAGTAAATCAAGAGCATAGGGAAGAGATCACCAGATTTCACATTGATGTAAAAAATAATAAGCTTCCTTAACATCAAGAGGCGCCCACCCAAAGAATCTATTTCCTGACACAAAGTTGAAGTTCAGAAACCAGAGAAAGGGAGACTCATGTGATTTTGCAGAAGGAAACTGTGACACGCCAAGTTTGTTCCAAGAAGAAAGTGGGATATTCTAGATTTTGCACTTTCTTATTGCGGAAGAAGTGCGAAATTTACTGACTGGGCTTGTGAATCTCAGTAGGTAAAAGAGGAGATTTTCAGTAACTCATACTTTGGTTTTGCCATGCTGCACACAAAAAAACTCAATTGGAGATTTCACAATCCAATGTATGTTGCCCCATATAAGGCCTGCTAGAGGGACAGCAATCATCTCCAACCTTACAAGTCTCCACAAGAATCCAAGCCACATGAATGAGGAATCTTATACTAGCTCATAACAACCAAATACTAGAACATTGACATATCATCAAGGCATCATTCATGAGTGCACAGAACCAAGTGACTTTACTTTACCAAACAACTGAGGCCAGTGAGATAAAAGCAGCTCAAGCCCTTACCAGTCCCTGAAGCACTTAATGCACATTGCATGATTGCAATCCGGAAGTACAACTTTAGTGTTGTTCTCCATGCAAATTCCACATTCCTGCTCCCACTCAAGGTCTGCATCTGACATGTTTCCCCTAGTGTCATCACACTTCTTTTTGTATCTATCCAAGCAAATAGCTTTTTGTTTTAGCTCTTCCATTTCTGTTAAACCTCCCTCTAATTGCTGCAATGAAGGCAAAATGTATGCTGCAAAGAAATACCAATGTTGTTAGTTTGGAGTTTCTTTTCTGACCATGGAATCCAGACTTGTCAACATGAGTACGGAAACAATAATTTACCGTAGAATTCACGGAGGCTAGACTTCCTCTCATATGTAGACATGGTTGTTGTACCATCTTTATAAACCTGGAATCCACCACCCAAAACCTCTACTGATCAGATAAGTTTCACAATTACAAACAATTCAGCATGCCCAGGTATGCCAAGGACAGCTCTCCATCACAACTAACCTAGACAACGAAACAGCCAATAAACAAAGACCCAACCATGTAACTTTGTCAGAAAAGCATGCGACCTTGTAGATTAAAATCCGCAGCAGGCCAAGGGCACCAGCTAAGCTACAATCTGTCCACCTGACTAAGAACAGAAAGAAGTGTGCAGCTGGGCTGTAGGAGAGCCTCATCTGCATGCATGCTCCATCATAATCCCTGGGAAACTCAAGTGCCCTGCAAATCATCCAAAGATTCTTCCATAAAAAAGCGGCCTCATGAATACAGTGGCTGCCAGAAAAAATAACATATGCGTGCACTCTCAGAAACATTTAGAGAAACCATGTCGTCACCTTAACTCTGTGCAGAGAAACAGACACATCGTACAAGACACACAACATTTGTGTACTCTAATATGTCCATTAACCATCCATCAATGAGTCCATGGACTCAGAAAATGTCATAAAAGATGTCTCATATGCTTATGTCCCTGAAGCCTCCAACGAAAAATGTGTACTGGTAGGTCTATCTCAAGTGACAAAAAGATATTTCATCAACGGTTTCGCTGTATTAGATAAAACTAGGCCGAGGCAGGCCTTGGAACCTGATCTGTTGAAATTGGAAGTTCGAGCTTTGGTCGAGCATCAAACTAAAAGACCTCACGAATGATGAAGAAAATACCATGATTTTACAAGGCCAGTTGAGAACTTAGGTCTAAAAATAATCTCTCTCTCTCTCTCTCTCTCTCTCTCTCTCTCTCTCTCTCTCTCTCTCTCTCTCTCTCTCTCTCTCTCTCTCTCTCTCTCTCTCTCTCTCTCTCTCTCTCTCTCTGTGCGTGCGTGCGTCTCTATCTTTGTCTGTCACTGTCTGTGTCTGTGTGCGTGCGTGCGTCTCTATCTTTGTCTGTCTGTGTCCCTGTCTCTGCCTCTGTGTGAGCGCGTTCGCACGCATACCCGCAAGTAGCACAAGAAAAAAAGCGCTGTAAATATTGAGACTGAAGGGGCAGAAACGATAGAGGCTTACAGTGTGTTGGCGTGTTGAATGTCTGCTTCCAAGGCTTTGAGAGACTCCTTGAAGGATTTCCCTAGGCCAAGCAGTAACATGGCTGATCTGAAGCCGGACTTGTGACCTTCTCCCTTCGTCTAATGCTTCGAGAGTCCTGTGCGGGCGTTAAACCTCTGTGTCCTGCGGCATCTCTGCAAATGAATTGCTTCTTGTACCTAGGCGACGCGCAACAATCCGGCGTTTTGGATGGCTCTCAGAATGCCAGAGGCGAATTCCATTCGTCTTCTGGAAGAGGCAAAGCTTGTGTAGGAAGCACGGAAAACCTTAACAAAGGGGGGAAGGAAGGCAGACCCGGGAGTGGGGGTGGAGGTGGGGGTTGCGGGAAGGGGGGCGGGGAGCAAGGATGGAATCCTGTCCTTTTTCCCGGTGTTTGATGGAGGGAGGGGAGGCGCGGTGGACGGGGGCGAGTAAAAGAGGCGTTTGGCAGGGGCAGCGGCACGGATAGCAGCACGGCACGCTTATGTCTCGTCAGGAGATGGGAATCGCCATGGAAAGCTCGGGCAAGCTTTTTTCTAAAGCAACATGGGGAAGGGAGAGAGAGAGAGAGAGAGAGAGAGAGAGCAATTTCTCATTACCAGAAAAAAAAAGAGACCAATTTCCAATTACGAAAAGAGACCAGTTTTCAAATTCTGCACTTAATTTAATAAAATAAATAAACTTATTTCAATTTCCAATTACAACCAATTCAATTTAATTTCCAACTGCGAAAAGAAACCAATTTCCAAACTCCGTGTTTGATATAATAAATAAAAAGTCACGTGTCGTGGCTTTTTCTATTTTGCCAGAATTTGTTTCCATTTGTCTGTTTATTAGAATTTCAATCCTCATCAATTTCGCAAATTTGATATTTTATTAGAATTTCAGTCCTCATCAATTTCCCAAATTCAGTATTTATTTAATTTGATAATAATTTCCATTTTGTCTTTTCACTAGAATTTTTCAATCTTCAGCCGCCACGTCAGCTGGCTTGGGATTCCGGAGAGGAGCACAGATATCTTTATCTTTTCATCGGGAAAAAAATAAAGGTTTTTTTGTTTGCCCCCTCTGGGGCGATAATCTGTTGCTTGAAAACAACAAATGAATACCCGTTTCTTTCCTCGAGAAAAATAATGTTTTCATTTCCCGAAGGTATAACTTGATAATGCAAACATTAATTAACCATTCGTTGTATCTTTTTTTCTTTCATCGAGAAAATATAAGTTGAAATTAGAAAATACAAGCATTCCTCGTTAAAAATATATAATAAATATGTTTTTATTTTGTATTCAATGGTTGACAATTTACAAAACAACATTCTTTAGATCACAAACACGCGGGAGGAATTTTTCTTTCTGCACAGAATTTTGAATATTTTCTTCGCCTTGGATTTCAATTCAATGCTCTTCTTGAGTCTTATGTTTGGGATAAGAACACATGCAGCGTTTGGGCCCGCCCCCTCCCCCCGGGCCCCGCCACACACACACAAGGATAGTGCTCTAACTCATTGCTTTTCGTTGTCATAATAAGAAGAAGGTGACATCATGCAAGCCAAGAATTTTAAATACTTTGCCCTCTTACCCACCTTGATGAACTTTTGGTATTATTGTGAGAAAAATCTCACATTAACTAATCCAAGTCTCATTGTTATAACAAAAGCTTCATTGCAACAAAGGGTCTATGCTTTTGATATCCTCTTTGAAATTGTTCTTCATCTCCACTAACACATCTACAACTTCCTCGACATTGGCTCCAAGTTGAGAGTCCTCATGCAACTTTTGCATCTTTTATACATCCTTCTCACCCTACAAATAGAAAATCACATTTAAACCCATGCAATGGTTCAAGTCATCCTAACATCTATGAAAACTTTTTCTTTCTTTTTATACATATTTCAAGCTTCCTCCCAATTAAAAAAAACACATTGTTAGTAGAACTAGCACTCTACACGTGTCATTCATCAAGGCGTCTCTGAGGAAATGATGTTGATCTCTCTCTCTCTCTCTCTCTCTCTCTCTCTCTCTCTCTCTCTCTCTCTCTCTCTCTCTCTCTCTCTCTCTCTCTCTCTCTCTCTCTCTCTCTCTCTCCAAACACTAAACATACGTTTTGCAAGATATAAGAGGGGTTTTGCATATGCCAAAATTAAACAACTTCAATCATAACTTGCTTATGTTCTTCCCATGTTACAATATGGATGAGTATGTCATCTAAATATATTGCCAAGTTCTTCTTTTCTATAAGATCACCAAAGATTTTATTGGCCACACATTGGAAAGTATTGACATTATCACTAAGTCCAAAATGGCATTCTAGTAAGCTTTGCGTTATGCGAATGTCATCTTATGTGCATCTTTTGGTGATACTGGTATTTGCTAATAACCGGATGCTAAATCCAAGGATGTAAAGTATCTTGATTTTCCCAAAGTATCTAGCATATCATCTAACCTTGGCAAAGGGTATACATCATGCTATGTAATCTTGTTGAGTGGTGGGCAAAAATCAATGCGAAACTTGTATGTGATGCCATCTTTCTTCATTAGGTGTGGCTCTAATGCCTACTCACTTGAAGAGTGTTGGATGATGCCTTTCTATAGCATGTATTTGACTATTTCACATATGTATTGGTTTTCCTTCAGAGATTTTCTTCACATAGACATTTTTATTCGAGGTGATGTACCTATTCTTATTTCATGGCAAATTGGAAGATTGACTTTGTTAGTGACTTGTCGTGGCTAGAATAAATCTTTGTAATGTTGCAGTATGTATTTGATATCTTGTGTTCTTTTATTTTGGTGGACAAGACGTTCTTCATGAATGAGTTGTGTGCATGTAATCTCTTCCATTTTTGCTAGTGCATCTAATGGGATTCAGATGTTATTATTGATTCTAAGTGTTTTTGTCAAATGTCTATTCTTATTTGTGTTTTTATAAGCCAATCTAAGCCTAAGATGATTTGAGAAACTTGTGTTGGTAAAATATACAAGTAATGTGTATCTTTTGTGTGCCCTAATTGTAGATGCAACAGTGTGACTTTTCTTATGCGATATAAGTTGCAATTGTTTCCAAACAAGACTGTTATTGGGTTTGTCATTGTGATTTGTGCTCCTAAGGTCTCAACTAATCGGTGACTAATAGAGGAAATTGTACTTCCTATGTCAATCAAAGTTTCTACTTGCTTGCCATTGACTTACACTTGACAGTGCACAGTTGTCATTTTGGAAGGCTTGTGATCGATGGTGCACTGCAAATATCTGGTCCTCATCATCCATTCACTCAAATGTTTTCCTAAATCGCAACAAATTTGACTGGCTCATTTGTTATCACTTGTAAGTTTTGTGTTTGCGCCCTTTGAAGTTTATGGCAATATTTCCTAATGTGACCATAATTATTGTAGA
Organism: Lygodium microphyllum; assembly: GCF_053477565.2. NCBI lineage: Eukaryota > Viridiplantae > Streptophyta > Polypodiopsida > Schizaeales > Lygodiaceae > Lygodium > Lygodium microphyllum. Next base: position 77,113,098 of record NC_141143.1, read on the forward strand.
AAAAACATTTTGGTCTCCCCTAACTGTCAATGACCTCACAAATGGGACTGTTAGTCCCCCCACCCCCTCTCTCCTCCTTAAAACAAGGAAAAGAGGAGAAAATAATAGTAAAATAATAATATCACTACAAGATATAGGCCTTATACCGACGTTTAAAGCGACAAAAATGCAAATAACAAAATTTGCCCCCGTCGTCGCAAAAAGCGTCGTTATTGGCAACGCCATAGAACAGTCGGTATTACCGTCGCTATCAACGTCGGTATTGGCGTCGGTATCAGCAACGGTTTGCGATGTCTATAACGACGCCAATAACGACGCGAGCAGTAAAATTTGCGACGTTAATAGCGACAGTAACAGGGGAAAAAAAATTTGTGCTTGCTGCCCTGCCACATATAGCACTGTGTGCTTCATGAGAGCTATACAAAATAGTTTCTGCACTACTGTGTACAATGCACTTGCAAACAAAAACAATGTATACTGAAATCATAAAATTGATACATGAAATAAATACATGATCGCATAATAAGCAATTGGTATAATCATGACAGGATATCACTAATACATAGAAAATGTCTACATAGATTAGACGACTCAAAAATAAAGGTGTGTGAGCTCCAGGGATCCAAGGGCGAGCTACAAATTCTCGTCCCCCGAAAGCTCGTCCCGCCGCAAAGGAGCATCGAACGGACTCTGCAAAAAAAGAAACAACACATCAGTCCACCATACAATAATGCATTCAAATATCTCATGGTAACTACAGACAAGAAAGATGAGTGACTTACAGGGCCGCCGCATCTATACAATCGGTCGATCAATGCAGTGAGACCGTGCCTCTCTACATATCGAGTCTCAAGGCCAGTCGGATTGCGATTCGTAATGGAGTGCTGCAAAGAAAACAAAATACTAACTATTAGAAACATGATTGTCAGTACAAAGAATATTTTAAAAAAATAAACAGGCAAAACAAAAGAAAAACTTACAAAGTCCTCCAAATATGTCCTGTGGCCGCCACTCCCAAGATGATGGACCACTCCGGCCTCGAGTCATGCCCTCGTCGCCTTGCGCTGCTGACTCCAACGTCCTGGAGAATTTGTAGCCTCCTCCCTCAGTCGGCGCCAGTCGTCTGCATCTAACCACTCGGGCTTTGTAGCCCCACTCTTGATTCCCTTGCTCAAATCATCTATGTGACATGTATGCACTCATGCAATCCATCATCCAGCCCGTAGAGAATCTATCTACTGAGGCTGGCACTGGAAACTCCTCGTGCAAGGATGCTACTATGTAGTCCTTGCTCCCCTCCAGTATCACTACAACAAAAAGGCTCCATAGATGCACTTGTAGACGCAATATTTGAACTGTGTTAAAAAATGTCGGGCGCGTTTATTACCGCATCTACTGCTGTGTCTAAAATTTCGCGTCTAAAAGCGCGCTTATAGTGAGAGTTACACGTCCATATAGACGCGCGTATTGATGCGCTACGTAAATATATAATCATATTTATAAAAAAGTGGATATATTCATATTGTGTGTCTATACACGCGTGTATCTGCGCGTCTAAAAAAGCGTTTACCTTGCAAGTTTTTGACGAGAATAGACGTGCATTTATCCTGCAATTTAGACGCACTGATAGACGCGCAAAACAGAGATATGAAAAAAAAACCAGAGAGCATGTGGCTTTGCATGCTACATGCTCTCTGGTTTTTTTCCCCCCATCAACATCAAATTGTATGCTTAGGAAAAACAGAGAAAGATTATTTTGAAGATTGGATACTGAAAACAAAACAATGTATGTAGAACACCAAATTTTATATATATAGATGAAACGTTTTTACATGATGAGTTCTAGTGCTTGTGACCTCAAGCATGGTCATGGTCGCAAGCACTAGCTGAAAGTAATACATATCAAAAATGAAAATTACAAGCCAAGGGGAGGCATGCATGCATGGGGCTCCTCTACATCTCCTCAGAAGAGGCATCATCATCGCTACCACCACCGCTGCTGTTGCCGCCACCGCTACTGCTAGTCCCCCCTTCGCTATCCTCAACTGCATCAGGGTTCGCCTACACAAAGGATTAAGGTATATAAATACCATTACAAACAATAAATTAGAGTTATCTATACTTTTCATGTAAAAAATAAAACATACCTCTTCTGGTGGTGGAATCCTCATGGCACGATTATATTACTTCTTCGTGATGAGTCCCTCCTCCTAGAAATGCTGCCAAGTGGACGCCCGGTTATGACCTTGATGGTAGCCTATCTCTCTAGGAGTAGGCATCCTACCAACGATATGATACTACAAAACAATTTGAATATACAACATATTAGAACACAATACATAATGAAGTGAAACAAATTACAAAATTTAATTTAAAAAAAGAAATCAAATAATACTTACAAACTCAGCCTCCCATGACTCCCTACCACCCGATCCATAATGCTACGATCCCATGGTTGCCATCTGGATACATCGCGCCTCTGCATGCTGGCGACTTGTCATTTTCTCCGTTGCTCTCTTATTGGCCTCTTTCCACTCCCTGCGGTGGCAATTGGGTGGTTGGCCATATCCAGGGTGCCCCTACTCTTGTCTCCACAGTGACTCCTTGGCACGCGTCATAAGGTGAGACCTCTTGTTATAAAGCGCGTCTCTCACCTTTGACCGTCCCCAATCATCTGAGAATCGTGAATTCTCGGGATTAGGGTACCTTCTATGTACTTCTCGCAGCACCTCTTGCCACAAACCATTGTTTTGGTGCTTGAAGGGAATCATGCAATCTTTGTATGTGGCATGCATGACACTCCTCAAGTAGGCTATCACTTCCCTCCCCTCAGAGTCATGCAAGATACCACCAACATCAGTGACAAAGTAGTACATTTGTGGAGGCTCACCTCTCTCATTTTTCGGTGAGGGTGATCGAGAGCCACCTCCTAGGCAACCCCCACAAAGCCCTCGACCTCCTCATCCTCCCGCACGACTCTCCCTCCTCCCTCGATGGGCACTACCCTCTACCTCACTCGATGCACGTGCTTTTGCAGATGCATGTTCTTCGGCCGATCCATGTACCTTAGCTGATCCCTGTGCATCAGCTGATCTATGTGTTTGCATAGTGCGTGGAGTACCTGTTAGTAGAGGTGTGCCAAGGTTTGGTGTTTGTGCGGCAGTGCTAGGCAAAGATGTGATAGGTGTCCCAGACATCACACTGAAAACCTCCTCTGCAGTGGGAGGGTGACCAAGATAATTGGTCATTTCCCCCATGAATAGCTCCTTGTTTGGAAAACCTCCAAAAAAGCTACTAACACCTCTAGAAAACGCTGCTAAGGTGTTGTTCATGCGTTCCAACTCAGGATCAGTGCTGGAGGATCCAGGATTCCACATCTACATAGTAAAAATCATATTACCTTGTGCAGATAAAACATATTACATGCTATGTCTATATCTGCGTCTCTGTGTGCGTCTGTTAGCCCGTCTATTTCCGCGTCTATACCTGCGTCTACACTGTCACCTAGACGCACTGACAAACGCGCACAGTCCGACCATTTCTTTTCAAACTTGGTTAAAAAACGTGCAAAAAACCTCCATAGATGATAGATTATAGCATGTAAAGAGAGAGACAAATAGACTGAGAAAGCAAACAAGATTGAGGGAGAGAATAACTCGCCTTCTTTGCTTGTTCCGACGGGTGGCGGCTAGATTGCAAGCTCCTTGTTCTCCTTCTCCCTTCCCTTGGTAAGTTGCTTGAATCTTCTTCTCTTCCTTGCTATTTGGCTCTTGTTCTTTACTCTTTGGCTCTTCTTTCCTCCTGTCCTCTTTTTACTCTTATTTCCTTGTCTCATTGTCTTCATGAAGTGATAAATAGACATGAGTAGTGATGTCGAGCTCGAATTGTAGAAAACACGCAAAAAACGCAGGAAAGCACAGGTTTAAAAAGAAAGCCACAACTTTTTTTAATTTTTTTTTATATCTGCATGGCGCGTCTGTAAGCACATGTAAATGCACATGTATATGCGCAAATAATACCTATTACACACGGTGACAGACGCGCAGGAACAATTAAACTGATTAGATGCTAGCTTTTGGTTGTTTTTGGATCAACATGACATGACTTTCCTAGTCTTTCAATATCAAAATGTTTGCCTCCATGTTGTAAGTATCAATGCATGCATTTAGGGAATATGACATATATAGATTGTATGTGCATAGTGGTCCAACAAATCAAGCCTCTTTCTTATTTGCAGGCATTATATATTATAGTTAAACTCTAACAGTTTATATTGTGCAAAAAGGTATCATTGATTTAAGCTAAGATCTTGATCTACATTGCTATTCATACAATTTCATGTATGTTAGGTTGGCCAATATGCTTGATTAATGCAAGATATGCTTGATATGATGTTTTTGATTGAGAATACTGGTGAAATATATAGAAAATCTTGAGATAAGAGATGGTACACTAGCAAATCAATTGACCTATGTGGTGACATATATAACAAAGCTTGAGGATAAGAGATAACACATTGGCAAGTCAATTGGCACATATGTGGTGACTTACTAGACCATCCCACTTACAATTGCATGCAAGTATCAATAGGTGGATAAAGCATAAATGGTTTTTAGCTAGAGAGAGATAATGCAATGAAGGTGTATACGAAAGAGATAGAGAAAGGCATATTATCCATCAATCAATCAAAGATATGTACATGAAGTGACTTGATATAGTAATTAGAGTATCGTCATTTTTAGGATGCTCCATTGACTTCTGCAAGTTTCTATAACCTTGAAGTAGAATATAGCCAACCACACTATCCATGGAAGGAAAACTCGACCTCATCAAATTAACCAAGTTAATTTACTTATACATTTCATAGATAAGAGATTTGTAGTTGGCTTGTTGGTATTGCAAAGTATCCTTACAGTGATCTATTTTAGTCACCAACAAGTGGGCGCACTGGCTAAAGATGATGAAAAGAGGACATGTGCACATTGACTATATGTGGTCCACCTTATCTAAAATTATATGTGAGCTATAAGTGCACCTTGACATGATTGGAATAGGTTGCACATGCACAAGCCAACTGATTTACATCAATCTACTCATGCTATGAATTGGCATGCATGGCTAGGTTAAGTGCACAACAAATAAGACATGTGAGGGTATTGATTAGTTATCTCTCTCTCTCTCTCTCTATATATATATATATATATATTGCAAATGCACAAGTCAACCTTTGATCTATAAGTTTTAGCCATGGCTAGGTTAAGTGCACAATAGATGCAACATGTGCATATATCAATCACTTCTCTGATAATTATATCGTATATACATCCAATCATCATGCCCTATCCAATCACATTTGTATAGGGCATGATTGGATGTATATAGGGCATGAAATCACATATATATAATTAGCTTTGAATGATTGGATGTATATTTGTAATATTTAGAAATAAGTAAAGTTGGTAATGTATATCATGTCCTATACATGTATGCCCTATACATGTATATCATGTCCGTATGATCCTATACATGTATATCATGTCCTTATGATCCAGGTGTAATTATGTTGTATATATATCCAATCATGCCCTATCCAATCATGCTCTATTCAACAAATACTAGCTGTTAAGAGGTTTGGTCATATTCAGGGACTTTATGAGAAATGAAAAATATGTGCGTTTATTTTCGCATCTATAAGCGCGTTTATAAACGTGAATATATAGATGTGTTCTGTATACTAGCGTGCATAGACACGCTGACACACGCATTTATAAACGTGCCCGCTTTTTCGCGTGTATAGTGCACGTCTATAGGGCCTTTCTCTTGTAGTGTATGTTCTTCCAATGATCCAAGACGTTGTGTCGAAAAACTTGTTGGCACAACTCTCTCACGAGAGCCATCACCCTCCTCCCCTCATCATTCATGATGATGGCTCCTAACCTACTATCGACTAGATATCCATAACCCCCTGGAGTTTGCCTAAGATGGGTCCTCTCCCATCTGCGTCCACGCTCCTGGGCATATCCAGGAGACCCCTGTGTATCTGGTGTATTGACCGAGGTAATATCTCTCGGAGTGGTACCCACAAGGGTGCGAGTGGCACCCACAAGGGTGCCACCAACGGCTGAGCAAAAGCCGAAGTAACTAGAGTAGACGTCTCCACAGGTGTGACAAATCCGTGAGGTGACGCAGCTCCAGCTGAACGACGAGACGGAGACATCGCGTCCGTGTCTCCACAGCATCCACCTGAGCCCGAGGCACGCTTCCTGGAAGGGCCACAAGAGCGAGGAGTCGCACTTGTATCCCGTGTCGACCGCGAGCTCACTGTCTCTGTATCTCTACAGCATCCCCCTGATCCCGATGCACTCCCTCCCTCTGGCCCAAGTCGTGAGCGTCGAGCTCGTCTGCTCGAAGCCGAAGCATCTGATCGGGCTGAAGCAGATCTAGCAGAACGCCCTGATGACGAAGACCGAGACAGCTCCTGGTCTGCCGTCTCTCTGAATCTCGCGATCTGGTCTGGAGACATGCGTACGAAGATGTCCTGTAACTCCTCATCACTCATCCCTCGACTCATCCTGAAAATGTTACCTGCACAGACAAAAAATGATGTTAGAATAATTAATTTAAATCATACAAAGCACATTAATATAAATCATTTAAAAAAAATCTCACTTAAAATGCATATCTTATGTACCCTTATAAGCGATTGGTTAACGAATTGAGTAAGTGGATGCTCCAAGTATGAAGTATCCTATGGTCCCATGTTAATCTCCTGACACAACTCCGCATACACTGGAAGGTCGATAGACATGTCACCACAAAAGAATGAGTCCACCTCGTTCTCAAAGAATTCTTGGACTCTTGTATTTCCACCATTGTTAGCCAATGCTGGCTCCAAGCTTTCGATGGCCTCCACCCCTTGCAATATCGACTCCTCTATTTGCATATTATCTTCATCTATGCTCGGAACATCGCTTTGATCATATACTCTCGCACTTCGGGGAGTTGAAGGTATAACATACCACCATCAAGGTTGTCGGGGGTTTGGATAGAAGATTACATGTTCACAAACACGTACAAGAGAGTTCAAACCATTGTGACATAAACCATGTCGTAATATAATTAGCAAGCAAATGAGTCCGTGCACCTGTTCACAATGGGCTGACAACACAAAGGTGTCTGCAAATCCGTCCATTTTTTTTCAGAATCTATTTTGAGAAATCCAGATAGACCTCGTCGAACTATTGCTCCAACTCCTCAAAGTACCACTTTGAACCACTGCACATCGAATAGTATCATGGAGAAGCTACGGTAATCCACCATAACAATACTTTGCAAGTTTCCAAAATACTCCATCTCATCCACAACCGTGTATGGATCCGTTGCTCGTCGTCGGCTCTCTTGCTCAAACCTTGCCATGATACCACAGTCCATTGTGGAGTGCATTTTGTCAATACACTCCACGCGAAAATACCGTCCGCACGACCACACTGCACTATATATTTTGTACTGTACATTGAAACACTCAAATTAGATGTCGCATATAAAATTTAGATACGACAGATTCTAAACCCCTCATCACCTTTGGACTACATCCCCTCGAGAATTCCCACTCTTCCATTGAGACCTCTGTCCCTTCGCGAGACGCTACGGTCAAAGCTCCATGCAACCATCACGTTGACATAAACCGCGGCATCTCCTCCATGCCTTCGGGATATCGAATCGGTCAATGATGCGTACTACATCGGAATTCAGCTCGCGCTTCCTCTTTATCTTGCCTAGAGATCTGGTACTTGGCGAGCCACGTCTCCATAGAGGCATGATGCAACATACAAAAGCGATTCACCTTCTCTTCCATTGAGGCATCCATTCTTTTTTCTACCCCATTTCCAACCACCACATCTCTAGTGAGTCTATCATCGTCCTTCAGCGACCATAGCATTTCATTGTCTGGTTCCACCGTTGGTAGCCATTGTGAAATATGCACTAGCACCTCAGACATCAACCAACCTTCGGCCATGCTACCTTCTGGCCGAGCTTGTTGTCGCACAAAGCCTTTCAGGGTTTTCATGAAGTGCTCCAAGAAGAACATCCGTCGTGTATGGACACGTCCAGCAATCTCCACTTCATCCACAAGATGCACAAGAAGGTGGATTTGTATCGTGAGCATGCTGGTGGGCAGGTATTTCTCAAAGAGACAGACCGTCTCCACTGCTCCCCGCCTCACGGATTCAATAGAGGACGTCTTAATCTCCTTCTGTGAGATCCATTGCACCAAAGTTGACAACCTGTAAATGGCCCCGCGTATTTCTGGAGTAAGACATCGTGCGATCGCTCATTTCCTTTTCTCTCTCCTCTCTCTCATTTCTGGAGTTTAATGATATTTCTCTTTTTCTCTCTCCTCTCTCTCTCTCTCATTTCCTTTTCTCTCTCCTCTTCCTCTCATTCCTCTCCCTTCCTCTCTCTTTTTCTCTCTCCTCTCTCTCTCATTCCTCTCCCTCCCTTGTCCTCTCTCATTCCTTTTTCTCTCTCCTCTCTCTCTCATTCCTTTTTCTCTCTCCTCTCCCTCTCTCATTTCCTCTCCCTCCCTCGCCCTGACCCTCTCTTTCTCTCTTTCCCTATTAGGTTTAATGGTTTTTCTCTCTTTTTCTCTCTCCTCTCTCTCTCTCTCATTTTTTTTCTCTCTCCTCTCCCTATCTCATTTTGTTTTCTCTCTACCTCTCCCTCTCTCATTTCCTCTCCCTCCCTCGCCCTCACCCTCTCTTTCTCTCTTTCTATTAGGTTTAATGGTTTTTCTCTCTTTTTCTCTCTTCTCTCTCTCATTTTTTTCTCTCTCCTCTCCCTCTCTCATTTCCTTTTCTCTCTTCCTCTTCCTCTCTCATTTCATTTTCTCTCTTCCTCTCCCTCCCTCGCCCTCACCCTCTCTTTCTATCTCTCTTTCCCTATTAGGTTTAATGATTTTTCTCTCTCCTCTCTCTCTCTCTCATTTTTTTTCTCTTTCCTCTCCCTCTCTCATTTACCTTTCTCTTTCTCTCCCTCTCTCATTTCCTATCCCTTCCTCACCCTGACCCTCTCTTTTTCTCTTTCTCTATTATTTTTAATAATTTTTTCTCTTTTTCTATCTCCTCTCCCTCTCTCATTTTTTTCTCTCTTCCTCTCCCTCTCTCATTTCCTCTCCCTCCCTCGCCCTTGCCCTCACCCACACCCTCTCTTGCTCTATTTGCCTATTATGTTTAACATCTTATCTCTTTTTCTCTCTCCTCTCATTCTCTTTTTTTCTCTCTCATCTCCCTCTCTCATTTCCTTTTGCTCTCTTCCTCTCCCTCCCTCATTTCTTTTCCCTCCCTCTCCCTCTCTCATTTTCTCTCTCTTCCTCCCCCTCCCTCTCTTTCTCCCCCTCCCTCTCCCTCATTTCTTCTCCCTCTCTCATTACATACAAATTATACAAAAAATAAATAAAAAAGAGAGAGAATACACTCTCCCTCTCTCATTCCCTCTCTCTCTTCCTCTCTTTCTCTCTCTCATTTCCTCCCTCTCCCTCTCCCTCTCTTTAATTTCACTCTTTTCTCCCTCTCCCTCTCCCTCATTTCTTCTCCCTCTCTCATTATATACAAATTATACAAAAATTAAATAAATAAGAGAGAGAATACACTCTCCCTCTCTCTCGTTCTCTCATTTCATCCCCCTCCCTCTTCCATTTCCTCCCTCTCCCTCTCCCTCCCTCCCCCATTTCCTCCCTCTCCCTCTCTTTCTCTCTCATTTCCTCTCCCTCTCTCAATATATATACACAAATTATAAAAGCAAAAGGGAGAGGGAGAGAGAGAATGCACTCTCCCTCCCTCTCCCTCTCTCATTTCCTCCCCATCTCTCTCCCTCTCTCTTTCCCTCTCCCTCTCTTTCTCTTTCTCTCCCTCTCATTTCCTCCCCCCTCCCTCTCCCTCTCTTTCTCTTTCTCTTTCTCTTTCTCTTTCTCTTTCTCTCCCTCCCTCCCCCTCCCTCTCCCTCTCCTTCTCTTTCTCTCTCATTTCCTCTCCCTCTCTCAATATATATACACAAATTATAAAAGCAAAAGGGAGAGGGAGAGAGAGAATGCACTCTCCCTCCCTCCCTCCCTCTCCCTCTCCCTCTCTTTCTCTCTCATTTCCTCTCCCTCTCTCAATATATATACACAAATTATAAAAGCAAAAGGGAGAGGGAGAGAGAGAATGCACTCTCCCTCCCTCTCCCTCTCTCATTTCCTCCCCATCCCTCTCCCTCTCTTTCTCTTTCTCTCCCTCTCTCATTTCCTCCCCCCTCCTTCTCCCTCTCTTTCTCTTTCTCTTTCTCTCCCTCTCTCTTTCTCTTTCTCTCCCTCCCTCTCCCTCTCCCTCTCTTTCTCTCTCATTTCCTCTCCTAAACAAGTAAAAGAAGGAGAGAATTAAACACTAAACAAGCAAAAGAAGGAGAGAATGGACTCACCGATGAGATATGGCAAGGGTTTGGCGGCTCCTCTTCGTGATGAAGGCTCCTCCTCTCCTTCGCGAACGGCGGCGGCGGTGGCGGCAAGCCTTCTTCCTCTCCCTCTCTCACGACAGTCGCTCTCTCTCTCTCTCTCTCTCTCTCTCTCTCTCTCTCTCTCAACGTTCGACGAAAATGCGCGAAATGAACCCGCGCTCGGGTTTCGGCTTGTTTTTTTTCCTTGTGGGGCGTCGCTATTTGCGTCGCAAATAGTGACGCCGCTACCTGCGTCGCTACCCACCGTTGCTATATGTTTAAATCCTTGTAGCGTATTCTCTCCACTTTTGCAATCCCATTTTGCCTTTTTTATGTTATCCACAAACGATATACTGAGATTCCTTCTCTCTCCTCATTCAAGAGTCTTTTTCAACCAAATTTTATATTTAAAAAGGATTGAGTTACGGAAGTGTGGTGCTTTGTTTTCAATGCAAAATGATTAATAGATACAAGGTAATTGATCTTTTAATCGAGAACAAAGAAAATGAAATTTCAAAAGTTTCTTTTAAGATATTTTGGAGATTTTTTATATATTAGCTTTTGGTAAAAAACAAACCAACTAGTCAAATTTCATATTTTTTGGAGGTAAAATAGAAATTTCTAAAATTCGAAAAGTCTTGGACATCCCTACTCTCTGAGCTATTTTCCTCTATATCTATACTCTCTCATGGCTCTATTATGACCTCTTCTTTGTGTTTATGCAACCTTCATTAATAGAGTGAATTACTTACACCCTCCTTTTTCTTGGCACCTTTGTGTGCCTCCCTGTGCATCTCCACTCTACCTCCTGTGACAACCAAGTAGGCTCCCCGTTTCTATTAACAAATAAAATGAATATAGGAAAGAAGAAGTTGCATATTGAGGTAGAGATTGAATATGCCCCATTATTCATTACAAGCAAATGGAATTGAAACATGTGGACTTGTGGTGGGTTGATGGGAGAATCTACCCAATTGATCCCTTAAACAATAGACCTCCGACTTTCTTAGAAAATCACAAATTTGCTAAAGTATGTGTGCAAGGGTGAAAATGGGTTGCTTGGTTACATTAGGTGACCCAATGTGATCAGGTGTTCAAAGAATTTATAACTTGCCAAGCAATCATAAAAATTTATCATGATGTGATCATTGCATATCAACTTCATATACAATAGCTTATAGGACAAGTGGTACATGTAAATGAAACTATAATTCAACAAAATAATCAAATTATTAGAATGCAGGACACTATCCATGACATTGGTATCTCATATGAGGAGACAAAGGAACAATTGGATGACCTGAGAAAGATCAACAGCAAGCTAGCACAAGAGCGCAAATGAAAGAAGAAGCCAGAGAACCTAGGTGAGGATGAGCTTGGATCATGTATTAGTAGATTGCTGAAGGCAAGTACATTAGAAAATGCTTTGAGCAATCCTAAGTTTAAGGCTGTGAAGGAAAAGGTGATTGAGTGCACATTGAATAATGTATCAAATGAGTTCTTAACTGTGGGTGCACAATCCATTTGTGACGGCTTACTCAAAGATATTCAAAGGTGTGAAGATTGGGTTTGGTTGTGTGCTGAAGATAAATAGAATTGTGCCTCTTTCTTAACCTTCAAAGTTAATAGAGACCCAATGGCAACTTAATGCAAAGGTTTTGGAGCTAGTAGGAGATCCCATGCATGTTCAATGTATGGAAACGCTAAATTTTGGGACCAAGAATGCATATCAGGTGAAGTTCACTAAACTCAACAATTACTATTTAGATTTGTACAAGGTACAGTCGACAATGGTAATGTACTACAATATGTATGTTGAGGAATGTAATGGTAAATTGCAGTTTGTTATAAAATTGGATGAAAGTGAGGTCATCAAAGGAGTAAAGCTTGAAAGAGTTAGTGTAACTTTGATGAATAGAGCCATACAATTCGACAAGAACAACCCAAGAAACTTTAGTATTCAATTTGAGCGCCATATGTGGTGGCTCGCTGCATATGAAGTTCCTAAGGAAACATTTGAGGTGCTACATCTATTCTTATGCACACAAGAATTCCAAACATCATTGATTGTCAAGAATATAGTGAGATACTCTCGATTGAAGGGTATGGTCAATACTTGGTTGAATGGTATCTTGCAGGAGCCTGAAAACTTTAAAATGCATGTGTGGAATCACCAATTGTACAAATATAAAGAATCCATGCCTATATTGCTTGACATAGAGAGTGGAAGGAAAGAATGGAAATAAGAACTAGCAAAGGGTGACAAGTGCTGATGTGTAATAGAGAAGATTCCACTTGGAAGCCCATCTTCAACATTCCATTGGACCATATTCACATTTGTTCATTGCATGCTTTTGTTAGAATCATGGAGAAACTTGTATATAAATACATTTGCTTTGCTTATAGGATGCAACAAAAAGAAGAAGCCATTGCAACGTGTAGGAATGTGGAGCGAGTGCTATCAGAAATTCGGCTATACGAGCATTAAGTGATGATTGAAAAAGATGAGAAGACATCATGAAAATCTGGTAACTTCCCAAAAAGCGTTGCTTTGGAGGAGCAAAGGCTAGGAAGTTTCTTTCAGCACCCATCAATGAGGAAGGAAATGTCATGGTTCGTAGGTTGCAAGACTACGATGGGTGGAAAAAGTTGCATTTTGTAGTTCCTGATTGAAGTAATGGAGGAAAAATAAGGTTGGCCAAAGCTAAGGTTTGGATTAGCCTTAACAAATTGGCTCCTTTACTTCGCAAGATGGTGTTTAACAATGAAGATAAGCAAGAATTTATTGATATTGTGCATATCTTCCACGAAAACATGGTGGAAGCATGGGACAAAAACTCTATCACACATTACATGGTGCATACTAAGTCAATATTTTAAAATTATATGAATTTTATAAACTATCGAGCATAGTTTTACTCATGTGTGATATGTGTCTTTCTAACATATCCTTGAGGCACATGGGCCATACTTTACAAAAAAGAAAGCATCGGAGTTTGGTCCACACAAGGGATAGAAATTCACATTGGATAGCGTGTGGTACATACCAAAGAAAAATCGATCATGGTGAAGGGGCGAATGGTAACAATCCAATGATCCAATTGCTATCTTGGTGGTATAGGATCATAGTAGCGGATGAAGCTAAACTCTCACAAAAGAGAGTAAATGAAAGTGCTGATGAATCAGCTATAGACATGATGGAATCATGTCATGTCACTAAAAGAGTGTGTTATGAAGACTCAAGTGCCAAAGAAAACCATGCCAAGTGGCTAGAAACAAGGCTTTGAGAAGTCATTAAATGGGTTCGAAAAGAGCTAAGATAGTAATATGAATAATGTGTTCAATGTGAACATAATTCCTTGTTTAAGAGAGAAAGAGAGTGTATGCATATTTGTGAATGAGTCTTACAGCTTAGTTTTATATAAAAGAGGGTTTCACTGTCTATCTTATTCATTGAGTTCTCACATCTCTTGTGCAAGAAAGATGGCTAGGCCAAAGGTAGCTGCAAAGAAGCTTCCGCTTAGAGCCCCATATCGTGTTCAACTGCTTGGAGCATCTACTAGCTCAGATGCACCCCCTTCTCAACCTAACCCATCTTCCTCAAGCCACCCTCACAAGGGTCCTCCTCAACATCTCCACAAGAAATACAAGTGAAAGCCAGGTATAGTGGCCTTGAGAAAAATCATGAGGTATCAACGCTCTTTTGATCTCATAATTTCTTCAAAGGCAAGCTTCTTGAGACTTGTTCGCGAGATTGTGCAAGACCTCTACCACATAGAAAGTAGGAAGTGGTTTTTGGCACAAGGTTTGATCGCTTTACAAGAGAATGTCTTCATAATCTATAGTGTGCTACAAATGTCTTTTTGGTTGACTTGATGATTGAAGCTCAACATTGTGCAATACATGTGAAGCGCATTACTGTAACTCCCAAGGACTTCCAACTCACTTCCAACTTGTAAGAAATCTTCAAGCAGCGAAGAATGCATTCGTTCCAATGGAATGAACATAGTTTGCAATGTTATCTTTTTTAACATAGTGTTCTCCTCATGCATTGGACATATGACTATGTCCCAGTGCAAAACTGTTGTATGCGCCCTTAAAATATGAATTAACATTTTACTCTTGTCCTTTGCTCTCAACTTTCACTGTGTATCTTCGTTGTATTTTTAACTCTTACTTATAGTTTTTGCTAGCACTATTAATTTCAATAGGAAAAATATGCAAAAATTTACCATTTCTTGTTGCAGACTTTACTCCCATATGTCTCTGTATAGTCTATGTGGTGCGAAGTTTCTAAGGACTAGTAGTCATGATGTTGATTTCTCGATTATTGATCCATCCATAATTTTGGTGTGGGATGATTTTTAAAATTCCAAACTGTATCAGAATGCGACAAAACTTCACACATACACTCGTTAGGTGGTGAAGAGGCCAAATATTTTCTTTATAAAAAAATGCTTACAAACTCCTAGTCCGAAGTTTCGCATCTGGAGCTACTTTTCTGGTGGCAAGCATGAAAGTGGCTCCAGATGCTAGACTTTGGACCATGCATATATTTTTTTTTTCAAAAAAAATATTTGGGCTCTTGGCCACCTACCAGGAAAGTGGCTCCAGACGCCAGACTTCGGACCAAGGGTCTGGATGTATTTTTTTTTTCAAAAAAAATATTTAGGCTCTTGGCCACCTAACGAGTGTACGTGTAAAGTTTCATCACATTCCGATTTATGATCACACAATGGACACTGCCTATGAAGCTGCATTAACCTAGTTTTGGGATTTAAATGGGTTAAAAGTTCATTCTTCTTCTCATTTTCACATCTTTCTTTCTTTGCTTTCTCCATTCTCACACCCCCAACCTCTGTCTCTCCTCTATCTCGCCCTCCTCGAGCTTGCATGGCACGCACCAAGCAAGTCACTTGTCGTTTCTGCCAGGAGAAGGCCTCACACCAAGGCCCATCACCTGGAGCACAAGGTGGAGCCTCCTCTAGTGTAGCAGTAGTAGTGCTCCCCATAGAGCACAATGACTACCATAGAAGAAGTCTGAGCATTGTCACCCTTTGGGAGATAAGAAGAATCCAGCATGACTACGAGCTTCTCATCTCGAAAAGATCTTTTCATAAGGTCATTTGGGAAGTTATGCAATACTTGGAGCTGAAAGGGCTTGGAAGATTTTGGGCATGAGTAAGCGATGGTGCATCGACAAGAAAGTGAATTGCTGCAGCTATGGAGGCCCTGCTGCAAACGGCTACAAAGGGGTTTCTCATCGACTTGTTCAATGATACACAACTAGTAGCCATCCATGCAAAGCGTGTCATCACAATCACAGATAAAGACATGAACTTTATCGTTTGGCTTCGACATGACAAGGGGACTCCTCTATAGACTATGAGATTAATGATGCAAGGTTTTGTAACGAGTGTTATAGCACCATAGCATTTTGGAAGGCCAAAACATTTTGTATACTCTGTCACATTGGAATATATATATATATATATATATATATATATATATATATATATATATATATATATATATATATATAAAATATCTCATGTGATATGTACTGAATTCAATTAATTGAGTAAAGTTGTTTTGTTTTGTTTCTTGAAACACACGACTCTTAATTTTTATTTAACGTACGCACGCATTGAAAGTAGTAATACGTACGGATATGAGTTACGTTATCGCTTATGCATAATCATAAGTGCAGCACTACATGTTGACATAATTAAATTGGATTGTGTTAACGCATGCGAATGCATTATTCATGTACCATACATTATCGTCACACTTACACGAACCACACATTTATTCAATAAAGATTTATTTATAAGGAAAAAGTAAAAAATCTTATATTCATCAAGAAAAATACATGCGATGACTGATAGATATGGCAGATACAAAAAGCTAATAGCTAATAAAAACTCTCATTCGTTCCTTGGCTTTTTCATCGGTGGAGAGGAGGGGCCAGCTTCCAATGAAAATAGAAATTCCTTCTTTGCTTCAAAAATGACATGCTCCCCCTTCAACTCTTTCTCCCAAGAGAGAAGTGGATCTGACACTTCAGCAAGGTCACCTAATGTAGCAAGCACATACATTGCTCCACCACGCGTTTGATCAAACAAGTAAAGAAGCATTGATCGCTTGACTAGTACCACTTTCTCCAAGCTAGATATCACAAGTATCACTCAAAAAGATCCAACTTGGTCAAAGCCCAAATTTTCATGATTGTTTCTTGCCCTTGTGGTGAGCACTTCTCATGGAAGACCACCAAGTCTAGAACAAGGTTGTCATTGTACTCCTTTAAAGTTGAATCCTTCCATTAATCTGCATGCCAAGCTCCTCCTTGCCTCGATGCAAACTCATCTATATACAATATGTCCTAAATGACAAAGCCAAATCAAACAATATAATTAGCAACTAACCTAGAGTTATCAGAAAGTGACGAAACTTGATCATAGGGTGCATCGGGTCCCCCATAGTCCATTGGTGAAATCTTGCAAAAAATGATGCATGCAACTGCCTTGTCCAAAGTCTAGTGTCTGCACCTACGGTCAAGTTTCCTTGCATAAAAAAATATGGTAGTTAGAAATCTCACCTTCTCCAGATCATCTTCTATCTTCATTTCCTCGTGTGTCAACAAGGCACCTCTTTGGGTAGAGGGATCTACAAACTCCTTGGTAGGGAACTGGGGCCTTGGTCCAAATAGATCATGCTGTAGTGCATCAAATTCAACATCTGGTGTTTTGCGTATCTAGAACCAAAGCGCTTGAATATATAAACACATGATTGCACTGGAATAGAGGACATAAACACAGACATAATTCATGTACAAACTCAACATCCATAACCAAAAGCATTTATGATTTCATAACTCGTACATAAAGACTTAAACACTCAAAGAATATGACACAAATATTGAGATCAATTAGCAATGACTATCAAGACATGGCACTGTCCATTCCCTGTATTCCAAATCCATACGATTCATCATCTAGAATACAACTGTTGCATACCAAAATCAGCACCTAACATACAGGTAACATGTCTCATGACATTTATGGACACACTTACATAGGCTGATCTCAAACGACTATCTTCATATATTAAAGTAAGAAAATAAGGAAACTATTGGATTCAAGTCCTAGGGATTTGTGCCCCTAACACCTAGCACATACTAGCACATGCATGATTTGAATCCACAAGCATAAAGTAAGATATTAGATGACATAAAGAGCATACTTATACCTTGCCAGAGGCCTGCACCTCTAAACATGCCACACATAGCTACCATGAGTAGAGCTCCTCTAAGATACTCATAATCTTCTTGTACAGTTGCATAAGTAGTTCTAAGGCCAATAAAAAATAGATGAAGTACAAAGATCCAAAAAGAAGTAGCAACATAATAGTATGAGCATCCAAAAAGAAATAGGAACATAAACTATGATGTCCCTACAAGAGGACATCTACACTCGAGAAGACTGACCATTATGTCCAGTAGGTATAGCACCTTCCATATCCTGAAACCCTCCATGCACTACATCACTGCTATCACCTGCATGAAAATGCTTCTCCTGCAACAAAGTAGCAATGTAATTCTCATTGTTCCTCTTAGCCTCCAGAACCTCCTGTGATCTAATCTCCAAGTCATGACATTTTTCCTCTAGCCTAGATATCTTCTTATATAACCCTTCATTTTCATGATTGTCAACTGGCTGCTCTACCATAAAATCATCCTTAAACATAGCAAAAGGACAAGAAACCAAGACATCCAAGTTTTGAGCAACCTTCAGCCAAGATTGTTTCACTTTCAAAACCAAAGCATTATGAAGTTTCGCATACTCTGATTTCAGCACCACTGACCCATCAACACCAACATCCAAATTTTGTAATATTTGCTATTCCACCATCCTCAAGGGATGAAATCTATCCATCAACAATTTATAATCAACCCATAGTTGCCCATACATATCCATAAAATGTTGCATACCATCGAAACACTGAGACTTCAACTCTTCTGTCCATTTTTCAAAGACATGCCCTGAAATTTTGTTTTGCTCTATTACTTGCTGTAATTCTAAAACAACCTGTTCATGATACTGAACAAACAAAGCATCATAATCAGTTGTTTTCTGCCTCAGCTCTACTGAGCCAAATCATCAGTCTGCATCTTCTCTGTTTTTAGTTGATAAACAACCTGCTCATGATGCTGAACAAACAAAGCACCATAATCAATTGTTTTCTACCTCAGCTTTGCTGAACCAAATCATCAGTCCGCATCTTCTCTATTTTCAGTTGATCTTGCAAGCTTTGAAGCTCTGCTACAATGTCTGAGTGAGCATGGTCAGATTGCCACAAATACATCATGATTTTCTACATCAAATTCATGGCATTTGACATGCTACCAACCTCAGAAGCATCCCCATCTAGCTTTTCCAAAACCAAAGGAGTTTGAGATGCATGCATAGACTCAAAGTCTTTATGCAAAGCCTTCTTGACAATGATAGGAACATCAGCCGAAACATTTGGGAGCTGCTCATCCACTTGAGGTTTACCCCTAAGCCAAATCCTACCAATTTTCTGCTTCTTTTTCCCTGCATGCAAATTACATGCGTAGAGTTTAATGTATTCATTTTGATCTATGCATCCACATGCTTGACATGATCATCATGTATTTGCTTCCCATGATCCTTATCAAAGTCCATAACAACCTATTTTGCATGTCATTCTTGATAACTTGCTTGCATCAAGTCTTTATAAATAACAAATTTATATTTATCACCACCAAAAATACCATCCCCACTATCCTTTCCATCACAAGTGTCTTCTATCTTTGATACGCATTTGAAAGGACTGCTTGTGTTTGCTAGAATCTAGATTTTTGATTGAAATTATTGTCAAACAGAATAAAAGGAAGGATCGCGCTAGGCTACCCCCAAGCTAGCGGCGAGACCCTACTCCAAGGGGGTCATGATTATTGCTACGAGAGGCTTGGACCAGCTCCGTAGGTGAAAGGTCAGTCACCATCAGTAGGGATAGTCTCAGATAGTAGGAATTGTAGGTGCCAGAGGGGGCTCTGGTTGTAAATCCTGCATTGTTCCAAGAATCTAACGAGCCCCTTCATGACCCAGGATAAGATCCTGGAACCCTAAATACTAGTTCTAAGGGTGGAATCTTTGTGGACAGAATATCCTTATGGAATTCTGTGTATCTTCCTGTAATATTTCTGCACGAGATATTAATGAATTTTGACCACTATACACCCCGCACAAGAGCAGCTTAAAATAATCTCCCCGCGACTAGAAGAACCCTGGGCTAAATGCTCCACCCTCGGGTGTTAATAAACTCCACCCGCATGGTGCATTAGAGGCCGCGGCTTGAAGACCACAGCCGCATTAGAACACCCTTTACGGGAAAGACAAAAGGATAATGGTTAAAATTTTGCAAATTTGTTTATTATTAAACCTCTCCCCCTCAGCCGATGCATGGCAGGGGAGAGGAATGTGAGAGGGAGTGGAGCTAAGTGGTGTGGGGAAGCATGAGGGAGGAGGCATGCACACAAGCCACTTGTGTGGCTATATCCCTCCCTCCCCCCCCCCCCCCCCCTTCCTTAGCCTATAAGACTCCCCCCTTGAAGCTTGGGGAGGAGGGACGGGAGTTAGAGAGCTGTTGCCGTATCGTTCTGCCCCAGGCCACCGCCATCCACGCTACGCTGTTGCCGCCCATCTCATCACCATCGCCATCGTGATCGTCATCCTCACCCCTTCGTCGTCAATCTCCTCCTTCCCAATCATTTCCCCCCCACGTCACTCTGTCAAACAGAAGCTTCTTAAAAACCAAGGCTTCCATAAGCCTTGTACACACGGCTTTTCCCGGGTTTTTATAACCACGCCTTGTAAAGTTAATTTCTGCGCGTGAGGGGAGTAGGCAGATTTTGAGGCTGATTTTCCAAAGCCTGGAGGGAGTTTGTAGATCGGATAAAGGCAAGGACGAGCTTGCGGAGTCAAGAATCTACGTCATGGATGGCCCCCAAGCAAACGACGCGAGGTGCACACGTGGGAGCCTCTAGCCCAAGTTTACGTGTGGACGCCGCTGCGAGTCCTCATGCCGAAGTTCCAATTGTATTTCTTGCATAAAAGGGATGCGTTAAGCACGATGGTTTTTAGAAAAATTTAAATGCATTCATCCATTCGTTTTACAAAGTCAGTGCATGTTGATTAATTGAAATTGCTTGCACTCCCGTCAACAAGGGTAGTTGCAATCCCCTTGAATGTATAATGCATAAATTAGAAGAGGGATCGTGCTAAGAAGGATAGGGCTTGTCGCATGTTGCACTTATGATTTAAATCCATGGGCGTGACGCCATTGAATATTGTCCAAAGAATTGCATTGCATGAAAAGGAAACCATGAACTTACCTGTTGCATGCGAGGATGCTTGCATTTTAAGTCGGGTTAAATGCTGTAGGACGGATTAAGTCAATAAATAGTCTTATGATATTCACTCATGCATGAACTTCTTTATCGAAGTTGTTTTAGAAAAAGATGCATTTCATATTAAATCATGAATTCAATGAACTGGACAAAGGGTTTATAGGTATAGTTCTTGTTGAAATTCAATGTAGGTTTCTATATGAGTTAGTCCTAAATTGTCAATCATTAAAGCTTGGATTCCATTGCATCATTATAGTTTTAGCGCAAGGGAAAAGAAATGATCATTGAAATCTTTTAGCTACATAGAAGCAAAAGTCTATGAATGGCATACTTGTATGGAATGTTGTATCTTGAATTTATTTATGTACATCTCTTAGGAAAATTATTTACATCTCTTCTAAGGAAAGATCACCTCTTGTCACAAGACAATTTTAGATCGATTAGGTAATTTGCTTGCAATGGTGTAACTCAAACGATGATTTTACCTCAATGCGCTAGGTAGAGTTAAGTCGCATTATAATTCTGCTTAGTGTAGTACTTGGAAAATCGACTTGATAATTCTGACCTCAAAGGTCCTACCCACATTCACGAAATGTTAGGGTTAGTTTGACGCCCATGCAAGAACGATCTAGGGTTTTTACCCTATAGATCAACGGCCAAATACTAGACTTCCATTTGAAATTAGAAACCCTAGGACCAAACGTTATTGGCCTAGCAAGGTTAGGGTTGGGTTGGGTCAAGAGGACTCCTAAACCCTACATCTTGACCGAACATATTTCTTGACCAAGGAACGCTGTTTGATGGGAGAAATGATCCCACACGTTAGGTGAGACACTTGTCCCATGCAACAAGTTGCAACATCGCATGGCTTTGTGTTTACATCACAAGGTAGATTTGCCACTCCTTGGAACAAGGTTGGCAGGTTCTAGTGCAAGTCTAATTTGCAAGAGGATGAGTAGACATCCTGCTACTTCACCCTTCTTTGGACCGATTTGCCAAGTTAGGGAAGCTATGTATTACCTAGCAAGCAATGGACCAATGGAGTTAGGGCGACAAGGTTGCCCAGGATTTACTGTCTTAATTTGAGGAACCTAAGGTGTTGGTTAATTTGGGTTAATAGGGTATAAACCCTAACCTAAGGATAAAAGAGTAAAAAAGCAATGAAACCCTTGGGATCTTGCCAAGTCGCAATTGATCCCAGATCGAATGCTGGATGCATTTGGAGAAGAGGATTCACACCTTAGTAGTTGGCCAAATAAATGACCACTGGATTGATTGTGTTTGTACAGTTAGGAGCATTGTTTGTACTTCTTTGCTCAATGAACTAAAGCTGGAAAAATAATTAATGCTTCAGGTTGAAGGCATGGAGGGAGAGGCAGCATCAGTTACCCCCGATTGTCCTCCTGACCCTATCCAAGGGGGTTGTTAGTCGCGCCGGGTACGTGGACTGGACCCCCCACGAGATGTCTCTCCGTGGGTGCAACTTGGAGCAGGAGGACGCTTGGGTGCCAGGGGGGCTCTGGCCGTAAATCCCTTGCCTTCGGGTCCTGCACAAGAGGTCGACGTGACTCGAGATTGGATCTCGAGGCCCACATACTAGTCTACGGGCAAAAACTTGGATTAGTAATCTCTAAGGATTACTGGATTGCCTTCGGGCGGATTATGGAATAGCCTACGAGCTAGATTATTATGATGTATTCCAAAGACTGATAAATAAGATCAATTATTGAAAAGGACATTGTTTGACATTGTTTTTCTATGTCTGTGCTTAAGTTACGTGAAGGAATCGGTGAATAATTGGCTAATTAAGGAAGCTGTTTTTGCGTGTCGAACTAAATGTGATAGGTAATTAGATAACTAAAGCAACCATGAGGAAAGTGTGGCGGATGTGACCATGGGTCCGTCCTACGGAAGGGTGGTCCCGGTTGGCCGGAAACTTTTCTCGAAGGAAATTGACAGCAAGGAACGATGACTTAGAATCTAGAATACTAGAGTCCCGATTTATGCTATTTTAGGGGAATGGAATGGGACTATGCCTTATGGGCAGAGAGGTCGAGCTTTGCATTCCTCTTATTTCCCATTCTCCTTGAACCAAGTGCAGCATGAATCTTCTTCAACCTTGACGTTTCTGCGTGAAGTAGTTTGCATGGGGTTCAACGCTAGCTATCGTTCTCGGAATTTGACCATTAGGAAAACCCTGATTCAGGTCCGGTCCTAAGTGGGAATGGCCGGAATGCTTCCGCTTCGTGGCAGACTCGGGAAGACCTAGATCGCAAACCCCATGACATTCCGTGGGAATGCCGAGCGGGGCTTTCTGGATTCTCTTCCCTATGGGCTGCTAAGACATGTCCTGCAAGTGAACATGTGGACATGTTACAGTTGGTATCAGAGCGAACCAACGAGGAACTAATATATACAAGGAAACTTAATGAGGAGAAGTAGAGAAAATGTTGCTGTTAAAAAACATTTCCTTACTTATCGATGCTCGCTTGCAGAGTCGTGAAGCATGGAACATATTCTTGGTGTTCCAGGTTATGTTTATGACCGCGATGCGTGCTTCAGATTATCGACGGAGGCTCGATATGATGAATATCCTAGACCGCATCTACAATCCTTCACCCCTGTACGTGGAATGGAGATGGACGGGTGATTCAGGAATTTATTACATAGATGCCCACAGACTTGCATACCTTCGAACCAACTTGAAGAGATCAAGTGGCTGGGAGGACCTAAAGATCGTGAAGCTGTTCATCTTTGTTGAGGTTCACGCAAATGCAACCCTACATGTCAGCAGTCGGAAGATTAAGCAGAACACGTATGTGTATGAGGAAGTGACTCGAATAATCCCTGCCAACAGAATCAAGGTATTGGGACATTATGAAAAGAACGGGTATCAAAGGAAAGGATACCCTAATCTTCCAATGACCTATCGATTTCTGAAAATCCATGACCCCAATCCATACTATTACTCACTTCCCGTAGCTGAATGTAACACAATCTTATTCTCCAAATTAACGTATCAGCTTGCTCTACCATCCCAAGAATAATTGTACTCGAAAGGGCTATGTCCATATGAATGAAATAGACTTGTTATCAATGATTGTCTTGGCTATAAGTATTGGTAAAGAAGTTAAGTGATTAGGTCACTTGGCTGAAAGCTAAACTGGGCATGAAATGTAATGTGAGTAACGTTAGCAAATTTTTAACGTAAAGAATTTCAATGCCCAGGCACAACCTCAAGTGTAGATCCCTAGTTCGACCCCTACACCAAGTGCGACCATGATTCAGGAGAAGAAGTTTCTTCTTAAGAAAATCAAGCCACCAGAATTTGACGGCAAAGGAAGGACCGTCCAAACTGATGCCGAGATATGGATCAAATCCATGGAGGATTATTTCAAAGCAGCAGGCATTGCACCCGCTAACCGAGCGATGCTCGCCAAGCTGAAGCTTACCGGCGAAGCAAGACTTTGGTGGAAGCAATGGTGCAGAGACCAAGGGATCTCGAAAGGGTCAGTTACTTGGGAGAAGCTAAAAAGAGCTGTGCGAGAAAGATATCTACCACCTGCCTACCGCACGCAGAAGATGAATGAGTTCTATGAGCTGAAACAGCTTGGTCTATCTCTTGATGAATACTATTCAAAGTTCGCATCTCTCTTTCGAAGTATGTGCCACAAATGGATATGACACAACATGTGTCAAAGTTTTAAGCCAAATTAAACCCACCCGTAAACACCTGCCTTGAATCAACGTGCCCAATAGACCTTCAGGATGCACTCATTCGAGCTGCACCCATAATATAGGAGGTGCAGACTGGACCAAGAAATAACAAGAATTGGTCTTATAAGGATCAAAACAAGGGAGTGTATAGATCCCAGGCTAAGAGAACGCATGGCCAAAATCAGGGATAAAGGAAGAAAGCTAGGACCAACAATGTCAATAATTTTGTTCCTACCCAAGGAAATGGCGACAATCTCTGTTGCTTCCATTGCAATGAGCCTAGTCATTTCAAAAGGCAATGTCCCAAGCTTGGCGGAGGACAATGTCAAGGACCATCCCAAGGAACCGTCCGTGGCCAAGGAGCCACCGTCAGGACCAGAGGGAGAACCTCCAGTGTTGCCGACAAGGAGTTCGGTGATGAAGAAGATCCAACCATGGAAGCTAACTTTGAAAGGGCAACAATTCATGCCGCTCTTCACAAGAAAGGCCCCAATCGCCAATTTTCGGTGATTCAAACCCCATCAGAATATCAAGGTAAAAGCTTCAGAACCTTGATTGATTGTGGTAGTACACATTCCTTTATTTCACCAGTTTGTGCAAAAAGATTAGGAATAGCCACAATAGATGCACCTACCTTACTTGTGGAATTAGCAAATGGTCGTGAGGTCACTTGTACCAGGCAAATTGCTAAGGTGGAATTCCTGTTGGGAGGAAAATCAACTTTGGTCAAATTCAGGGTTATGAAACTAGGTATCCATGAGTGTTTGCTCGGAATGGATTGGCTTAAACCTAATGGTGCCCACATTCACTATGGAAAGGGCCAAGTTTCCTTTCGAAATTCTGAAGGGGAATTGGTTACAACTCAAGGAGAGGCTGGGAAGCCAAAAATTCAACTGGCCAAAGCATCTTGGATAATAAAAGGAGTTAAAAAGGGGCTACTTGTCTATTTGATTAAGCTTAATAAGCTAGATCAGAATTAGGAGTCTAGGGAAGAACCTTCATGGCTAAAGGAATACGCAGACGTATTTCTTGAAGAGCTGACAGAACTTCCTCCTCAAAGGGAAGTCGATCATGAAATCAAGCTAGCGCCAGGAGCTACTCCAATCGCAAAGAGGCCATATAGAATATCCATCTCAGAAGCGATTGAGCTGAAGGAGCAACTCAAGCAATTGTTAGACCAAGGCTACATCCGTCCTAGTAGTTCACCATGGGGCGCTCAAGTGCTGTTCCAGAAGAAGAAAGATGGGACGCTTCAACTATGTATCAATTACAGAGGGTTGAATCAATCAACCATTAAGAACAAATATCCCATACCAAGAATAGATGAACTTCTTGACCGTCTTCAAGGTGTGAAGATCTTCTCAAAGATTGATCTCAGGTCTGGATATTATCAGATAAGGATCAAGGAAGAAGATATCCCAAAGACGGCATTCAACACAAGATATGGACACTTTGAGTTCCTGGTCATGTCATTCGGGCTGACAAATGCACCTGCTATCTTCAACAGGCTAATGTCTTGATGACTTCATACTCATCTTCTTTGACGATACCCTAGTATACTCCAAACAGGAAGAAGATCATGAACCCCAGCTTTGCATTGTCCTTGAGACAATGAGGGCACACAATCTCTATGCCAAAAAGAAGAAGTGTGCATTCTTCAAGTGATAGATTGAATATCTGGGATTCATCATATCAGCGGAAGGAATTTCAGTAGACCCGGCCAACGTCAGAGACGTTCTAGAATGGCCAACACCAACAACTGTCAAAGAAATACGTAGTTTTCTTGGGTTGATAAGATGGTACAAGGTCTTTATAAAAAACTATGCCCTGATTGTAGCACCTCTAACGAATCTACTGAAGAAGCAAACATCAATTGTATGGTCAACTACTGAACAATCCAACTTTGACAAACTAAAGCAAAGCTTGGTATCAGCACCTATCCTGAAACTTCCAGACCTTGGTAAGGAGTTTGAAGTGATAATTGATGCTAGCACACTTGCCTTAGGATGTGTGCTTATGCAAGAAGGTCATCCTGTAGCATACTCTTCAAGGAAACTGAAGAGCCATGAAAGGAACTATGCTATCCACGATCTGGAGCTGTTAGCTATCATCCATGCTCTCAAGCTTTGGAGACATTACTTGCTGGGTAACAAGTTTACTAGTGACGGATCATAAAAGTCTCAAATGGATCTTTACCCAAAATGAGCTCAATATGAGGCAACGTCGATGGATTGAAGTGCTAGAGGAGTATGATTTTGAAATCAAATACCGGCCTGGAAAGGAGAATGTAGTTGCCGATGCACTCAGTCGCACAACATTTCTGAATTCTCTGATTTTACAAGATCCATCAACAGCTAGATCTTTAGCCACAAAGGTATCCATGCCAAACAACCCAATACTTGAGCTAGCTAAAGAAGAGGCATGCCATGATCCAACTTACCAGAAATTGCTAAGGGAAATCCCTATCAAGGATCAGGACCCGAAGCTACATGCAAAGTATCTAGAATTCTCTATCAATAGTGGACTTATCTACTATAGAATGAGATTATGTATACCTACAAGCCAGTTGATGGGACCTAAAATGGGCCGGCACTGGCTATAGCACTAGCCGGACCTCATGCTCATAACACACAAACACCCTCACGGCCTCCCGGACCAGGAGCATCAATCTAATGCTAAAGGACAAACTACCCTAAAGCCTAATCTATGCGTTTATAGTTTATAGTCCAACGTTTCCCTTTTTTCTAAACTACTCCTCAGAGGGAGAACCCATACACTTTGGCAATGCCACGATCATATACATGGAGGCAACAAGATGCATTGATTCAAACAGCTCCAATAGTTTAGGAGATTGAACAAAGGCTAAGAAATGCAAAAATTTGAAACAGAAAAAGTCAGAATAGGGGCAACTTCCAAGGTTATGCAAACAGAGACCAAGGCCAGTACCAACCAAACAAGATGAAGAAGACCAAATCAAATGTAGTGGGGAGCTTTATACCCACCAGAAGGAGCAATGAGACTCCAAGATATTTCTATTGCAAGTAACTAGGACATTTCAAAGGTAGTGCCTGAAGCTTGGCCAAGGTTAGTTTTGCGGGGCAAAGCCAAGATGCCAGGGGAAAGGTCACTGTAATAAACCTAAAGGAGATTAGTAACGATAAAGATCCCACGATGGAGTCCGATATGGAAAGAGCTAGAGTACATGCCACTCTCAATAAGAAGGGTCCAAATCACCAATTCTCAATAATTCAAACACCAGTAGATAATTAAGGTAAACCCTTTCGAATTTTAACCGACTGTGGAAGTACTCACTCTTTGGTATCACCAAAATGTGCAAAAAGGCTATGCATAAGCACTATTCTTGCATCTAGAATGCTTGTGGAATTAGCAAACAGCAAAGAAATTCTATCAAAACAACAAACTAGCAAGGTAGAATTTAGCTTGGGTGGCAATTCTTCCAAAATGAACTTCCGAATTATGAATCTTGAGACTTATGAGTGTTTGCTAGGAATGGATCAGTTAATTCCAGATAATGCCCATATCCATTGCGGAAAGGGTCAAATCACATTCCAGAACTGAAAGGCAGGACAAGTAACCACTCAGGGAGAAGTAAGAAACCCTAAGGTTCAGCTGGCTAAAGCCTCCCGAATAGTAAAGAGACTGAAGAAAGGATTACCTGTCTATCTAATTAAACTCAACAAGACTGAGCAGGATAGCGAAGCCAAGGATCAACCATCTTGGCTAAAAGAATATGTGGATGTTTTTCTAGAAGACCTGATAGAGCTCCCACCAACAAGAAAAGCAGATCATGAAATTCAACTTATTCTAAGCGTTGTCCCTGTGTCAGTCCAAATGACCTAACCAAATGTCAATTCTTGAAGCCATTGAGATGAAAGAATAACTCAAGCAACTATTAGACTAGAGATACATCCGACCAAGTAATTCACCATGGGGAGCCTCGGTTTTATTTCAGAAAAAGAAAGATGGAACACTCCACCTTTGTATCAATTACCGTGGATTAAACCAGGTGACAGTGAAAAACAAATATCCAATTCCCAGGATAGATGAGTTGCTTGACTGACTCCATGGAGCAAAGGTCTTTTTAAAGATTGATCTCAGATCATGATATTACCAAATAAGAATTGGGGAGGAAGATATCCCTAAAACTACTTTTAACACAAGGTATGGTCATTATGAGTTTATTGTGATGTTGTTTGGTTTAACAAATGCTCATGCCACCTTCAACAGGTTGATGCAAGACATTTTTCAACCCTACCTTGACAACTTTGTCCTCATCTTCTTTGATGATATCTTAACATATTCAACGAATGAAGAAGACCATGAACCACAACTACGAATAGTTCTTGAAACAGTGAGAGTCCACAAACTGTATGCTAAAAAGAAGAAATGTGCTTTCTTCAAGAAGCAGATTGAATATCCAGGATTCATAGTATTGGAAGAGGGCATTTGAGTGGATCCTGCCAAGGTCCAAGATGTACAAGATTGGCCACCCCCAACAAAGGTCAAGGAAGTGCGAAGCTTTCTAGGGCTAATGGGTTGGTATATAGTCTTCATTAAAGACTATGCCTCAATTTCCGCACCTCTTCACCAACCTTCTAAAAAAGGAGGTCTCCATTATGGACGTTCGATGAACAATCTAGCTTTAAGAAGCTTAAGCAGAGTTTAGTAACCACCCCTATCCTAAGGCTACCCAACCTCAACAATGAATTTGAAGTCATAATTGACGCAAGCTCTCTTGCTTTGGGTTGTGTGCTTATGCAAGAAGGACATCCAGTAGCCTATGCTTCAAGAAAATTAAAGATCCACAAAAGAAACTATGCCACACATGATCTAGAATTACTTGCTGTAATTCATGCCTTTAAACTATGGAGACATTACTTGCTTGTTAATAGGTTTTCTCTAGTCTCACTGATCATAAAAGCCTAAAGTGAATTTTTACTCAGTCAGATCTCAATATGAGACAACGTCGATGGATTGAAACCTTGCAAGAATTTGACTTTGAAATCAAGTATAGACCAGGAAAGGAGAATGTGACAGAAACCCTAATCCATAAATCGTTCCTTAATGCTCTAATCCTAGAAGAACCCTCTAGGATTGGAACTCTTGCCAGAATGATTTCAATGCCCCCAGTAACCCTCTCATAGAAATGGCTAAAGAAGAGGCAACAAGAAGGATCCCAACTATCAGAACTTGTTAAGAGAAATTTCCGTTAAGGATTCAAGTCCAAAAATCAAGACTAACTATCAAGATTTTTCCATAAAGGAGGAGCTTGCCTACTACATGACAAGACTATGTATTCCTGCAAGTCAGAAACTTAAGAGGAAAATACTCTAGGAAGCTCACGATTCCCCATTTTTGGGTCATCCTAGTTATGCTAAGACTCTTAATACAATCAGAAGAAGCTTTTACTAGGAAAGAGTCAAGGGTGATGTACTCAAGTATGTCACTGAATGCCTAAACTGTCAAAAAATTAAGGCTGGGTGTGTCAAGTTGCCAGGAAAGCTCCAACCGCTTGACATCCCTCAAAATGAAATGGGAGTATATCAGCATGGACTTCATAGTTGGATTACCCCTGATACAAGGAGGTATAGCTCCATAATGGTAGTCATTGATATGCTAACAAAATTCACACACCTTATTCCTGTAAAAACCAATTACAAGGCTTTCGATATCGCCAGGCTTTTCATCAAGGAAAATTTTAGGTTACATGGATTACCCCAAAGAATCATCAACCTGCGATTCTCTCTTCACCTAAAAATTTTGAAAGAGTTTGTTCAAAGCTCTAAGAACCCAGCTCTGCTTCAGTACTGCTTACCATCCCCAAACCAATGGTCAAATAAAGCAGGTCAACCAAGTTATTGAGGATATACAGAGGGCTTATTGTAATAGGGAACCCAAATGGTGGATCCAATACCTACCCTTAGTTGAATTTTCCTATAATGCATCATACCATCAAAGTATTCAGATGACTTCTTTTCATGCACTATATGGGCAAGATTGTCTTACACCATTAAATTTTTATGATTCTACCCTATGGGTAGAAGCATCTAGGCAAATGCTGGAAGAAATGGATCAACACAAGTGAAAGCTATAAGGCAAGATATTCAAGCCGCCAAGGATCGATAGAAGGCATATGCTGATCAACGAAGGCAAGAACGCATCTTCAAAGAAGGTGACATGGTTTTCCTACGAGTTCGCCCAAAGAAAAGTTCCTTATCTTTGGGGGAATTCAAGAAGCCAAGCCCTAGGTATTGTGGGTCATATAAGGTGCTAAAGTGTCTAGGGCCAAATGCCTACAAGCTACAACTTCCTAACAACTTGAAAGTACATAATGTATTTCATGTCAATCTATTGAAAGTATATGTCCCTAACCTACAAGTTCGCCCAAAGAAAAGTTCCTTATCTTTGGGGGAATTCAAGAAGCCAAGTCCTAGGTATTGTGGGCCATATAAGGTGCTAAAGTGTCTAGGGCCAAATGCCTACAAGCTGTAACTCCCTTACAACTTGAAAGTACATAATGTATTTCATGTCAGTCTATTAAAAGTATATGTCCCTAACCTAGACCATGTACTAAACGATCAACAGATTGTAATTCCCAGTCAAGGAATCATCGAACTTCAACCAAAAAAGATACTTGACATGCGGGAGAAGACTCTCAGAAGAAAAACCCTTAGAGAAATCTCATCCAGTGGAAAGACTACCTTGAAGAGGATGCCACTTGGATTGACCATGAGTCACTATGTAACCAATATCCCCAGTTTCATTCGAGATGAGGACATCTCGATTCCTCTAAGGGGGGGGGGAGAGGATGTGATATCCCCACTTTGATCTAAAATATTCTTGACTTCTCGCAAAATGGACTTGAAGAACTCTAAAATCATTAAATAGAGAAGACGTCAAGCAAAAAGACCCGAGGACCGGATTGATAAGGATTGTAGCCACCTGTCACGGAAGTTAATACATGAATGAGAGTTATGAGCCATATTAATCATTAGTGTCAGTATCTATAGTATGGATGGTCCAAAAATACTAGATTTTTGGATAAAACTAGCATATTTTAATATTTTGGATATTATTTATTGTAAATATCCTAAAAAGCTATGGAAACTTCTAACACAGGGTGTATTTTAAAAAGTAAGTGGATTTTTCAGCCAGTTTTGGAGATTTAATGCAAAAAGAAGGACTGGCAAAATCATGCATGTCGTGATCACAGTTTAAATGCATTAAAAAACACTCCGAATGGAGAGAAGAACAAGGAGTGATTTGGAAGAATTCTGATTAGGTATCCTAGGGTTTTACCTCCCTTTTGGAGCCAACAAACAATCAGATTTGTAGTCTGAGCATTAGATTGCATCTTGAAAGCTTCAAATTGCTGATTTTGCTAAGATCCCCTCCATAAAGAGCTCTTCTTCTTAGCCACAACCCTTCTTCTCTAATTTAGCTATAAATGAGAGGCATGGGGAGTCATTGAGAGTAGTCGGAGCAAGAGTGGAGAGGCCCTTCTTAGGAGTATAAAGTAAGAGAGAGTGGGGCAAGAGAAGAACGAGCACGGGAATTTATCGTTAAGAAGACAAGAAAGATACTCCGTGAGCTCTCGAATTCAATTCCTTCATTCCTTCTATCCTATTCCCCCCTTATGGAATCAAGACTCTTCTCAATTTCTCGAAATTCTTGGTGATCGCTTTTCCTCCCTGTCGATAAAAATTCCATCAATCTAATTACCCTCAAGCTCCTTCACCAAATTTTCCTTTTTGCAATCTCACGATTAAATACCATGGCCCCGAAGAAGAAAGCTACAAAGGTTACCGAAGCAAGAGTTGCCAATAATGTTGCGGACACAATTACTACAACAAAATGTTGAGTATGGGAATTACAAATGAAGCCGCAAATACCATCAACCAAGCACCCGTCATGGGTTTGTCTCGAAGTTATCTTGCCACTTATGCTAATTTGTCTCGAAGTTATCTTGCTACTTATGCTAATTTGTATCGAAGTTATTTTGCCACTTATGCTAATTTGCCTCGATGTTATTATTTTTGGAAAGAAAAGATTTGTCTTGGAAATAAAATTGTTAAAAAGTTTATGTATAATGCATTCGAAATAAGATGTTTGTGATTGTAAGCTAGGTATTGATCTTTCCTAAAATCATTAGGCTAAGAGATGGATGATTGATCTTTCCATTGAAGACAGAACGTCAACTGCGGTAGTGTTCTTGTTGGTGCTAGATCTCCCCAAGGCTAGTGTGAATAAAACCTACTCCAAGGAGTTTTTCTTTTTTTGTTTCATGTTAGTGAGTTTAGACCAATCATGGCATGAAAGGTCTTGTTGTAGGAAACTCTAGTCATAGGAGGAGGTGAGGATACCAAGGGGCTTTGGTCATAAAATCCTTAGGCTTTTACCAACTGCCAACTACCCTTCGATTTCCAGACTGTGTTTGGAAGTTCCAATACTATTTGGGGAATGAAACTTGGAGAGAATAATACTCTGAATAGAAAACATTGTAAAGGTCATTTTTAAAAAAGAAACTATGAAAAATGAATTGCTTTACTTTGTTTTTGTGTTGTGAATTAAGGGCATGTAATGAATTTGTATTAGGAGATAATTCAAAGAAGTTGTTTTTATATGTTGAACCTAAAGAGGTAGGTAATTAGATAACTAAAACTACTCTCGAGAGAGAAGTGGGAGGATGGACCCCCATAGATCCATACCTATGACTGGGTAGCCTCGGTAAGCCGATAGCTTTCCTAAGAAGGAATAAAAATTGCACTTGATGGACCATTAAAAACTAGAAAGCTTGATTCACATCACTTTAGAATTTGCTAATGCTAATTAATAGCTAGTAATAGATTTAACCATAAAAACTCAGGTCGATCCTCGTGGAAGTGGTTGGAACTTCCAATGCGGGATAGACTCAAGTGAGCCTAGTTAGCAAACTCTGAGGGTTTTATCAAAATCTCAGACGGTGCTTCCTAGGACATCTCTTGATGGGCTACTATGAACATACCGCCAAGAAAAGCTCGAGCAGCACGTTATAGTTGGATTTTGAGTTACAAGAATATAAACACATAGCTTGAAGGAGAAGCTTTCGAGAGCACAACACAAAGTGTATTGAGGGTATGAATAAAGAAAATTCACAAGACTAAGTATACTCTAAAGTGAAAGGGCATATATACAAGACCGGGGGAAAACAACCTCATAAAGATGAAAAAAGTACCTTAGTGGTGCTAAATGTGTCTATACACATTACTATTGAAATATTTAACAATGTAGATGAGGCTTGATGAGACCTCAAATTAAAGGTAGCCATGTTCTTAGTAAGGAGGTAAAAGGATAGAGGCCATACCATGTTCAGTTTTTGCTTGTAAGATTTCCATGGAGCTAGTTTAAGCTAGGCATTATTGAATTGTTTGTGGCATTATACTATAAAAAAATTGATTTGGAGTCCACAATGATGCACATGCCTTGTAGGGGGGGAAAAGTCCTATAATACACTAGGCATTTGCATGATATACCCCAGAGAAATCACCTCACTAGTAGCTGAAAGATGATAGGCTATTGAGCAACAATGTTTTTAGCCATGGTTGAGGGGCTAGATGGTTAAAAGTGTTACAAATCATACCATGTCGTGAATCTAGCACCTCAAATATTTAATATAGACAACATTATGAAACATAAAAGAATTGAATAATTTAAAAAATTTAAAAAGAATAAGAGATGACCTAAGATAGGGCCCAACCTTTCTCATGATAAAAGCCATAGTTTGTCATTTTTCATTATGGAATATTGATTTACGTAGCTATTAACATTCATATCACATATCCATTTGTAAAAAAATACAAATATCAATCAAAATACAAAGTTTTATGCATCAAGAGGTTTCTTATAGCTTGTTGAAATTAATGCAAAGAATTCTATGTGTTGAATCATAATGCTTTAATATCACCATTGTATTCAAAATATGCCAAAACACCAAAAACAACTCCAAAAGCTCTAAATTCCAAATTCAAATGATGGAAAAAAAACAAAACTAAGTTTGATTCCGTTATCTTATTTTATGCATGATTTTATTGTTTTTATAAAGAAAGCCGAGTAAACTTTTTAAAAATAAACCATAGAGAAAATAGAAAAGTATTTTATAAAGATATTATTTTAATAAAATCATATCTTAAATATATTATTATTATTATATTATATTAAATATATTAAATAAAATAATTTAATAGCAAAGTCTAATGGTTCATTAAAAATTACCACTGAAGAACCTTAAATCTATAATGTCATGCATATATTTCACTTACTATATAGATTCATCTAAAGACTATTTATACTCAATAATTTTTTAAAGTATTAATTTTACCTAATAATCTATTTATCGATACAATACAAAGCACATTAATATGCTTTCATCTATCTACTAAGCATAATGTAACCAATTTCACACGTAGCACTGTGCATAATAAGTCATATACCATACAAGAAATAGAAAAAAGCAACAAAAATAAATAAAGTAACAATCATCATATTTTCAAAATAAATTATGATAAGTACATAAATATCACAATTTCATAATATTTCTTGGGGGTTCAAAAGCAATTGTCCCCATTTGATAAAGCACACAAAACCACATAGGTGATCAACCATATGCTAGTATTTCCTTACGTAGCGAATATGTATCTTGTTGAGAAATAGAAAAATGATGTATGCTCCAAGAGGAGCTGTCCTGAATCCCATATGCACAGTGAGGAGAGTGGAACAACTCAAAGCCTATAAAGCATTGTACTTGACTATGAAATGAACACAATATCATGATGCTTTGTACTTTCAGTTAAGTGTCTATCATTGTCAATTCTACACAAGATTGTGTTTATGAGTCCAAGCTAATCTATCTTGGAACCTAATTCACTTGTGTAATATTTATCTCTACTTGTCCATGTCATTATGGACTTGGTTTACATCTTTGATCCACCATAGCTTGTGTCATGTCCTAGATCCACATCGTTTAACATGGTATCAGAGCCTAGTTGGGCATGGCACAGCTCACACTCTCAATCTCTAGTCTCCCTTCATCTCTGGTGATCTCTAACTAGCCCACATTCAGCTCATATCTTCAGTTTCAACTTCAAATCTCAGTTGGACCTTGTGGCAGCCATAGCCAGACTGCACCTACCCACATTGGAGCTCTTGGATCTCTCTCTATGGGCCATTTCTTCAGGTGATTCCTTCTGGAGGTATCTTCCCTTGCTCAAGACGCTTCATGCTAGCACTTCAATCGACGACATTACTACTTCCTAGCTCCAGCATTACACAAATCGAAACACGCTGTCCTGTCTGCGCCTGTCCACTGTCGTACTGCTGGCGCCAATCGTACAGTTCGCAATCGACCGTGTGAGCATAGGGCTTTTGAAGCTCACTATGCAAGCCTACTCCCCATGCAATATCTTGGGCAATGGTCAACTCGTTGAGCTGCATGAACTGAAAGAACAGTCAGTTGTTTGAAACCCTAGAGGAAGCCATATCCAAAAATTTGGGAAGCTTGGCAACCTTGTTCCTTTTCTCATTACCATCATCAACAGTGATTTTAATCACTGAGGAATACTCTCTGAAGATCATTACTAGTCTGGAAGTGTCCAAGGAAGCTCAGAAGCCATCCACAAAGTTCCTGAGAGAAAGCAGATCAAGTACCGACTAGTATCCATTAACACTCAACTAGTGTCAATTTGACACTGATTCTCTTGTGTCTCTTGACACATTAAAATACAATCTTTTGTTGCTGGTTAATTGAAGTTTAGCAACATGGCAGAGATTGAGCAAATAGCTAAATTCAACGCTGAAGGATTTCATGCCTGGAAGGAAAAGACCATGTATCACCTGATGCGAAATGACTTATGGGACCTGTTTGAAGATGATGCAGATAACAAGAAGGAAGATGATGAAGACGGGTTGTTGAAGAAGACCAGTTCAAATCCAAAGAATGGAAGAAGATGAATAATAAGGCACTAGGCATCATTGCCTGGGGATTAAGTGATGATGTGTTACATCATATATCTGGCATTAGAAATGCTAGAACCGCCTGGGAGGAACTTGATAAAATGTTTGGTACTCAAGCAAAGAATTCAAAGGTAAAACTTCTCATGCAGTTTTATAAACTGGATATCAAAGACAGTGCTTCTATGACCATACACATTAATAAGTTTAAGAGTTTAAAAACTCAGCTTGCATCTCTTAAAAAGAATATTAAGGAAGATGAAGCAATAGCCGTACTGCTTTGCAAGTGTAAACAAGGATCCATATGAAAATCTTGTGTCCACTTTGAGTAATGTTCCAAGCCTTAGACTTAAAGATATTGAGCACTCACTACTCGATGAAGAAGGCAAAGTAAAAACCAAGAATGCAAAAGATAATGTCTCATCATCTAGGGACAATCTTTTGTACACCAAAGGAGCTGCTAGACCTAAAGGAAGAGGTCGAGGATTCATCAACAACAACAACAAGGATCGGATTACATGTCACTATTGTGGTAAGACTGGCCATGTAGCCAGTGAATGTTTCCATAAGAAAAGAGCCCAACAATTGCAAAGTGATCATCACCAAAACCAATTCATGGAAGAAGAAGAAGAAGAAGAATATGCTTCCGCTACCATCAATAACTCTGACATATTGTTTTGAAGAACTTTCATTGTATCTTTCATATGTTTTTCCCATAGTGGATCTTTCTTTTCCTTAGTGGATTTGATTTGTAAAACCCTTGCCAAGATGTAAAGTCTCAAGCTTTAACTTGACTAGGCTGCCTATGAGCTAGTCTTCCGGGCCATGTTATCATGTAGGGGGGGCAAAAGCCAGCAAGTGTAGGGACTCATCATTTGAGGGGGGGTGTTGAGAAATAGACAAATGATGTATGCTCCAAGAGGAGCTGTCCTGAATCCCATATGCACAGTGAGGAGAATGGAATAACTCAAAGCCTATAAAGCATTGTACTTGACTATGAAATGAACACAATATCATGATGCTTTGTACTTTCAGTTAAGTGTCTGTCATTGTCAATTCTACACAAGATTGTGTTTATGAGTCCAAGCTAATCTATCTTGGAACCTAATTCACTTGTGTAATAGTTTATCTCTACTTGTCCATGTCATTATGAACTTGGTTTACATCTTTGATCCACCATAGCTTGTGTCATGTCCTAGATCCACATCGTTTAACATATCTTTCTATGAAAATCAGATTTCATGGATTTTCATGAAATACTACCTTGTTGTGTAGTGAATTTGTACCTGTGAGATGTTAATGTGATTATGAATGATAGTTAGTTATTAGGCAAGAATATCAAGGGGATTTACTTTGTAATAAAGCTAAGATGACTTTGAAGATATTGAACTAAATAATTACTATGTAATATAGATGAAATATAAAGAGATTGAACAAATAAAAGTTATTAAATGTACATATATAAACCTAAATCCATTTTGGTTATTGAAGTAATTTTTGAGTTATAAACATCTCGAGATTGAAATACTTAAATTAGAATATTATACATAAAATAAAGCTTTAGTTTTTTTGATAATTTTACAAAATTTATCCAACTAATAATGCTCTAAAAATAAGCAGCAATGGACCAAATCAATACTTGAAAATGATGAGAGAGCATGTTTTTGAAACAAAATTATAAAAATAGACAAAGAGACCAACTTTGACTAATCTTAACTGAAACCTTATATTGTGTATTAAAAACAATCTTTGGTACAAGTTGTAGTTCTTTTTATAAGCTACAACTTTTTCTTTTATGCTACAATTACATTTTAAATAAATCAAAAGTTATTTTGATGAGAAGCTAGGTCATTATATAGGTTTGAGCTAGAAAGTTTTGGGTTAGTTTGAAGGTCTACTCTAGAGGCAAATAACTTTTTAAGTATTTAGAATCAATTTAAGATAATAATCACAGTCATATATAATAAAATATTTTATAAATCATCTCCTAAATGATAACTTGCGAATTCAAAGGTAAAGGTAAGAAAATAAAGCCCAAATTTTATAAAAATGGAAATTTTTGTGTATACTATAAAACATGGGTTTAGAGTCACTTTATGATTTTAATATCTCATGAAATATTCAAAATTTGTAAATATTTTCATATCTCATTCTCAAATTTTGAACAAATAGAAAGTTATATAGTACTTGGAAAGCAATTCCATAACAGGATTGGGGGAAGACTGAAATATAGTCATGATGATGACTTTAAGATTTTAGAGTTTGAGCAATCCATATAGTTATTCAAAATTTAATAACTTTTCATAAAGATGCCAACAAACAGTCGAAAGTTAAATCATAGCTAAGCTCTTATACCATTGTTGTGAAGCAACATGTGGTGAATTTAGCATCTCAAATATTTAATACAAACAATGCTATAAAATACAAAAATTAAATAATTTAAGAAATTTTAATAAATAAGAGAAAACACACAATAGGGCCCAATCTTTCCCATGACAAAAGCAATGGTTTACCATATTTCATTATGAAATATTTATTTACATAGCTATTTACATTCATATCATATATCTAATTGTAAAGAAAATATGCATATTAATTAAAATACAAAGTTTGTGTGTCAAGAGGTTTTTTATAGCTTGCTAGAATCGTTGTAAAGAAATTTGTGGATTGAATCATGACATTAATTTGATATCACCATCACATTTGGAATGTGCAAAAACCCTTAAAACGACTTCAAAAGCTTTGAATTTTGAGTTTGGATGAGGGAGAAACAACAAAACTAAGTTTTTACCCCATTCTCCTATTTTAAATGCGATCTTATAATGAAAGGTAGGAAGGCTGTCTAAGACTTAGCTACATTAAAAAAATAACAAAGTATTTTATAAATATTATTATTTTAGTAAAATCGTATCTTAAATATAAAATTTTAATATTATTTACATTAAATATATTACATTTGATAATTTAATAGAAAATACTAGTGATTTATTTAAAATTACCACTAGAGAAACTTAAATCTATAATGCCATACATCTATATAAAAATATCACATAAATACATATTAACATATATTTTACTTACTAAATAGATTCATCTAAATATTATTTATACTCAATAATTCTTTGAAAGTATTACTTTATCTAATTTTGTTTAATAATTTGCTTGCTAAAATACAAAGCACATTAGTATCCTTCCATATATTATCAGGCATAATGCAACTAGTGTTACTACATGTGTGTAGTGCTATGTGTAACAAATGCAGGATACTTCCCTTTGATAAAAAAAATACACGAAGAATACAATGCAGAAAAATTACTCTCAATAGAAAGACAAGGATAGTTTGGTCTTTGTTTTATTCTTTTAAATAAAGTAGATGATAATATCTCATAATGAAAAATAAGAAAAAGAGTATAGTTACAAGGATTTTTGAATATCAAAGCTTCCCATTAATAAATCTATGTGAGTCCTAGATCAGGTCTAGAAAGGTGTTTACAAATGCTTTCACTGGGTGTAGATAAGTTTTGATTTTATATCCATCAATGTGATTATTTAACTAGCTACTATCTAAGCTCTAGTAATGAGCAAGTTGGTTACCTTATTATAACTAGTGATATATCTATATGTTGGTCAAATTAGGAAGCTTGCTAGCTAGCTACTAGCTTAGATCGTTAACTAAGTAACACTTATGAGTATAGCACACCCTTTGTTGATCTCATGTGATAGACTTACATACTTACAAGTTGACCTCTAGAGCTTGAGATAAGCCATATATGCCACAATCATATCCATCATTAGATTAAGTGTTTGCTAATGATCAATTTAATTTTCTTAATCAAGATAGGAGAGAGAGTTTTTCTTGTGAGGTTTTTCTACTTTGGAGATACATTGCATATGTCTTCTTGCTTTTTCTCTAGTTCTATTATATGTACTTCAATTTGTAGTAGATTAGCTTTAAAACCATAACAAAACCCATAGGAACATAGGAGTTGATCTTACACAAAATGCATAGGAGTTGTATTTTATGGATGAAATGATCTCTTTGTGTTAGTCTAACACAAAATACATAGGAGTTTCCCCATTAAGGAACACAACAAATAGTCAAGCGATGAGCCTAAATATAGTAATGGAAAACACAAAGAGGTGTAGTCTAAGAATTATGAGATCCAAATTCGAAAGACATCTTACAAATTCTATTGTAAAGTTTTTAGATATATAATGCATATAGAGATAATAACATCTTTGAATAAGGGAAGACCGGTCACACATTATGACTATTTGAGTTCCCACATATGGTGTCTCTCTCTCTTACTCTCTTACTCTATTCTCCATAGCTCTTGCTTCCACTTACATGCTTCCACTTGGGCTCTCCCTTTCAACTAGCAAGCATTTGAGGAGCTTCTTTATCCTTTACTTTAGCTTGGATTCAAAGCTTTAGCTCCAGGTTTCATGCTAGTCATTGTTTCTTCCTCTTGAGGTATGCATTGAGCTTTTTCTTCTCCTAACTTGTTCTAGCTTGT
Source organism: Lygodium microphyllum (assembly GCF_053477565.2). Lineage (NCBI taxonomy): Eukaryota > Viridiplantae > Streptophyta > Polypodiopsida > Schizaeales > Lygodiaceae > Lygodium > Lygodium microphyllum. The sequence goes on from NC_141143.1 coordinate 77,154,240, forward strand.
TGCCCTTGGCTTGTCAAAGAGATTCCCAAGGTTTAGTTGAGCCTTCTTGAGTGCTCATTGAGTTGAGTAGTCATTCTGTCTGTTTTGAGTAGATATAGGGCATTCTATAAAAGTTGTGGATAACTATGGTAGCTTGATAGTACTTTCGTATTTTGGCCATAACTTTTGCATACATATCAGATTTAAGTATCTTATTGCTTTAAAAAAAGCATACAACAAGAGCTATAGATCTCAGTACTCACAGAGTTAATTTTGTTTAGCGTTTAGTTCTTTGTTTTACATAGAATAGAATAGCTTTAGTTTGAATTGCAAACAATGAATTCCATAATGCATGTTTAATGCTTTGAGGACGTTATTTTAGTGGCCAGATGGTATGGTTATACTTTGAGATGCTATTTGGATTGTTTAGAGCTTATTTAGCTCAATTTTTCAAAGGTTTATTTCTATCACAATAGTTTGGACAGCAAGCATACAATAGTGAGCTTCATGCTTCAAATGCCAATTGTGCCTACATGGTATTTTGGGTATGCTACATATCTATGGTGATGTATAACATTGATATATGAACCCATATATGGTTATGATATGCCTTAGTACTTGGATTTGTGCTACATTTGATGTACTTAGGCTTTGGTCAGTTACTTTCAGCTTTTGTGCTTACTCGCTTATACGGGTATTGAAGCTTCATTGGATACTTGTGCTCTTGAATGTATTTGTGATGCACTTGGGCTTCTGGGATGCTTTGATGTATATGTCTTGAGCTTTGCTTGCTCACTTTGCATTTTAAATTCACTTCCAATGGGAGATTCTTGTGCTTACTTGGTAGAGCTTGGTTTTTTGAGATAGTGAGACTCTTGGTTTATCTACATGCTCTCGTGTATGCTATTGGATATAGTTACTCCCACTTGTGGGCTGATTTGATTTCATATGCTTTGGACGCCAACACTTACCTCTGCATACTTTACTAACACTTTGAGTTTGTGATACTTTGAGTTCCTATCAATCTTTGGTACCAACAATGGGCTATGCTTAGTCACTACTAGTTGCATTCTTTGTATTCTTGTTGCTGCTCAGATATCCCTGGCAATGGGATATTTCTTTCTTGGCTATTTTTCCATAGTTGGATTGACATATACTACGATCTTTATTTCAGCATTACTATACTATAGTTTTCAATATTGTCTTGGAGAGCAAACATTGTAGTTTGGTATATTGCTTGTAGTTGGTGGACAACTCCACACATATTCTCACTTGTTTTGTCCCTCTTTTGGTTGAGTTCTCAAGGCTGATTTGTAGTTATTTACAACAGCTTATTCTCTTGGATTTTTCATTAGTATACTATCATTATGACTAGCTCTTTGAATGATAGTGCTATTTTCTATATTAAAGATCTTAATGGCATAAATTTCACGTATTTGGAAGATGTAGATATGGCAAGCGGTTCAAAAGAAAGGTTAGGCCATTGAAAACCAAGAGTGTAAATCCCAAAGGCATGGATCGGGATAATTGGGATGAGCTATGCAAATCCACTCTTATACTGTCATTGTTTAAATAATTTTACTTCAATATTGTTGCACCCTCACTTGAGGATAATGCCTGGAAGTTATGAAAAAAGTTTTCACTCAATTTTTAGCTAGTTAACTTTGTAGGGCATTGAGTTCAAGGATAATCTACCTCCTTCATTCTTTCTTATAATACTTTTTGAGTCATGGAACACTTTTTGTATTGCCATATGTGCTAATATGCTTAAGAAGGATGGGTTGAAACTCCAAGATTTTAAGGATGCTTTAATCATAGAGGAGATAAATAGAAAGAATGTGGATGTAGGCCATACTTTTCATACATTGACATTTAGACGTAGAGATGGTGGTAAGAGTAGTAATGACCACCATGGTAGAGACTCACAGAGGTCTTAGTCTTGTGTTGTGCAGTCTAAGTCCTATGGTCATAAGTCCTCTTTTACATGTCATTAATGTAGAAAGTAGTGTCATATTTAGCCACAGTGTCATAAAATGTGCAATGATAAGTACAAAGAGAAAGGCAAGTGCAAAGTGCAAGAAAAGGATGATGATCATAACATTGTCCCTGGTAATTCCAATGTAAATATTGAAGAGATAAATGTAGTGTAGCTAGAGTCAGTTGATGAGTACATCATAGTGACTTTCTCTCTTGATGCTTCTTAGTTGATTGATGCTTTGTCTACATATTCTTAGTGCTAATTGATTAATTTGGGGGATTCTTTTCATGTTACCCTACATAAGGATTGGTTTCACTCCTATCACAGCATGACAGATTCTGTGCAACTAGGAAATGACTTGACATTGGATATTATTGGCATTGGGGATATAAGGTTGCAGTTTTCTTTAGGTAGCTCTCTTACTTGCATAATGTATGTTATATATAAGCTTTGATCAAAAGCCTTCTATTTGGATGATGTAAGCTATTATGTATCTTTTGATGATTCCACATGAAAGATTGCATGTGGGAATCTTGTCTTTGTTCAAGGTGCCAAGGTTGGCAGCCTTGATACTTTATTTGTATATGGTTCTCTTGACCATGTTTTGGATGTGGCTGACATACCACATGTATCTTTATGGCATGGTTGCCTTGGGCACATGTCTTTAAAGGGAATGAAAACACTTACTCATTTTGCAATATCTTTTGCCTCTTGATTATCAATGTTTTGATTCTTGTGACCATTGTCTTTATGGCTAGTACAATTCTCATAAGAAGTCTAGCATTATGTACATAGGTGAGCCTTTGGCTTTTGTGCATGCTGATGTATGTGGTCCCATGCCCTGCTAGTTATTGGGTGGCATGAAATAATGTGATACATTCATTGATGATTATTTGCATAAGGTCTGGGAATATCCTATTAAGCAATAATCGGATGTCTTATCTACCTTTCAACATTGGCTTGCTCTTATTGAGAACCAATCTCTAGGTTTAGATTGAAATGCCTATGGTCTAACAATGGAGGTGAATGTGCTTCTAAAGCATTTGGGCAATTTTGTGATGAGAGGGCTATTAAGGGTCACTTGATTGCCCTATATATCCCACCCAAAAATTATGCACATGAATAGGACCATTCAAGAAAGAGTTTGTAGTATGCTTAGTTAGGCAAGCTTAATGCAACATTTTTGGGTTGAGGCAGTTACCACTACCATACACTTTAAACAGATCCCCATGCATGACTATTGGTTGTCAGGTTGCAAAGGAGGTATGGTCTGAAAAACCTCCCTCATATGTGCATCTTAGAGTCTTTGGATGTGAGGCTTTCTACCATGTGTCCAACAAAAAAAGTAATAATCAAGATCCTAAATTAATGAAATACCCCTTTCTTTGAATAGAGATGTAGGTGAGATGGGCTATTGCCCATGGGATTTGAAAGCTCAGAAGTTTATATGCAACCACGATATTGTTTTCCATGAGGAGAAGATACATATGCATCCTATGCAAGTAGTTGAAGTACAGAGGGTGATCTTTCTTCAGGAGGAGCCTCATATTATCATATAGCCAACTAGATAGCTTATAGTTAATATTCTAGTGGCCCATGGTTATGATGTCGGATAGGACGTACATGCTCCACTACCTACTTTGAGATGTTCTACTAGGGATAAATGTCAACCTAATCAATTTGCACCTTCCATGGATTATGTTATGGTGATGACAGATTCTAGTGAGCCCTTTACTTATGAGGAGGCCATGCATAGAGGTGACAATCAATCTTGGGAGAGAGCCATGCAGTCTGAGTTTGAGTCACTAAAGAAAAACCATGCATAGGATTTGGTTCCTTTGCCTAGTGGGAAACATATATTGCCATGCAAGTGGGTATATAAGTTGAAGAGTATCCCTAGATGCCCTAAGCTAACATATAAGGCTAGATCTTAGGGCCAAAAATGGGCTTGACACTGGCTCTACTAGCTCTAGTACGGGCTCCTAGACAAAGACAAGTCTGTTAAGCTTATTAAGATCTTGATTGACAAGAATCCTACAAATCTGCTTACTAAAAGTCTCTTAATGGAATGTTTTGCCTTTCTTAGGAAGATGATGGATATAGGATGAGGTTATGTCTATTTCTCATCTTGTTGTACTTTATGTATATATGTGCTTTGTCACTTTTCTTGTTCTCTCCTCACTCAAGGCACATTCTCCTTCAAGTGGTGGGAGGTTGTTGGGGTAAAGGTACCTATGCATATGCTACCCTATATTTACTTTACACACACCGTGAATGCACACTTGTACACTGTAGGTGGCAAATGGGTGTCTATCATTGTCACTTTATTCGTTATTCTTATAGTGACTATTAAATAAGGAAATATTGGTCACATATTGTGATTATTGGAGTTTCCACATATGATGTCTCTCTCTCTTGGTTTCTTGCTCCATCCACCATAGCTCTTGATTTTGCTTGTGTGCTTCCACTCGTGCTCTACCTTTCACAAAATGCAACTCAAAGGAAGTATTCAGTATAACTAAATCAAAATGAAAGTGCAATGACAAAAAAAGATGATTATTCATGTAGAAAGGGTACCTTTATATAGGCTTACAACCAAGTGGTTTAGGATCATGGTTTTTGGTAGGTACCTTTTACTAGTGGTTTCTAGGTGGACAAGGTTAGTGGCTAAAATGCATTCACATAGTAGTGCAATGGGTATAGGGAGACTCTCCCTTTATTGATGGATACAATCACATGATAAATCAAATTAAATTGGGCAATGTGACCCTTTCGCAAGTCTCTTAGGTACATATCATGTGTTTGGGATTTTAACATCCCTCTTCAAACTAATGATGTATATAGCTTTGTGCATGACCATCTTTTGCTATAGCTTGGTCATCACATGACTTGCCATGGACATGTCTACCCTTAAGTAGCTCAGAGGCACATTTGCTTGTCTTCTCAAAATGATCATAGGCATCCTTTGCATGATCACTTGTGGCTCAGAGGATTGGATGGTTTAGGAAACTTGGGCTTTAGACAATATGACTTTAGCAAAGGCTGATACAGTAAGAATTTACAAGGGTTTCATGACATGACTTGAGAGAATTACAAAAGAGTATGCACACTTTCTAAAATAATCATTTATAAGTCAAAACATCAAAAGGATCCTTCTTAGCTCCCTTCTTCTTCTTCTTAAAAGTCATGGATAATTCTCATGCTTCTCTTCTTCAACTTTAGCTTCTTCCTTATCTTCTTTAGTTTCCTCCACTTCCTATGAAAAAATCTTTTTCTTTATGACTAGGCAAATCTTTTTGAGTTTGCTTCCTATGAAAACAATCTTTTTCTTTATGACCAAGCTTGTGACAAAAGTCACATACAATGGGGTGATTGACCTTCTTCTTTCCTTTGAACTTGGTGAATCCACTTTCTTTGTTAAAGGACATACCTATTGATCAGAGCTATTTGAATGACACTGTGTTTATAAACACATGTATATGAGCTGGAAATAGCTTTGAAGTTTTAGCAACACATATGATAGTGGTTTTGCATATTAAAGATGAAGTATCTATAGAGAAACCTAATTCGGAGAGATAATAGAGCAGCCATATATTTTAGTTGCAATGGTTTGACAATAAAAAGGATCAACTATTAACTTTGAACTGCACTTAAGCACATTAGCTTCATTTCTTAAAAATACAATATCCCATTTTTTAGTACAATAAATAGAGAAGTAGGAAAGATAGCACATATTAGTAATATAATTAATAGTTCAATGATGGAGATGATAACCATCAGTTATATAGCCCAAAACAACCCCCAATGCTAGAATTGATCTATTTCGTTTAGAGAAATGAATCATAGGAGTTAGAGCTTCTCTAAGTTGAAATATGGAGTAATATTCTTGCTCAATCAAGTCAAGACCTACATCATAGATAGTGTAGACATTTGAACCAATGGTTCTATTTTCCATGATGTTTTTAGTAGCATGAGATAGAGAGCTTTAACATGATTCCAATTCTTAGGAATAATTGTACTTTGGGTGGCACTATAGTTTAGATCAAGAGTAGAAAAAAAACATGTGATTTGAGTAGCAACAATGGTGCCTTGACTAAGACTCCATGTTAACAAAAAACATGTGATTTCAATAGTGAATGTACAAGACACTGGCACCCATTTTTAGCTCAACACCGATGAGCTTTGCTCAATATTAGAAAATGGTGCTAAAAATAGCCAACATGAATAGTGACACTTACTAGCATGATTTCAGGAGACATATGGTGCCTAATTTAGTGTCAATTCAAGGCACATCTTTTGCAGAGCTATTGGATGCAAGTACCTATGCTTATGAGCTAATTTGATTCTGTATGCCACACTTACTCTATATGAGCTAATTTGATTCTGTATGCATTGGATATTGACACTTACTCTATTAGTAGTTGTCAGTGATGTATATGCTTATGGATGTTAGAAGAATGAGAGAGAGATAGGGGCAATAGAGAGTAGACAACTCTTAGTGTTCATCTTCGATATTCATCATACTCAAAGCACAAAGTACACCTAACTTAGGTCTAGTGACTAACCACTGACTTATTCAAGACACACACATATTCTGTGCATATCGAAGACACACACATGATTGATAGCTACACACACCCAACTCTCATGTCAGTAGGTAGTAGGTAGACAGACCTTGAATAATTCAACACTCCCCCTCAAGCTCAAGTCACTTCCTGTATCAAACAACGATCTAAAATGAGTGAACTTCTCTCTACCAAGTGAATTGGTAAAGATGTCGGCCACTTGGTCTTCAGTCTTCACATCTATGAGGTCTACCCTACCTCCAAGCACCATTTCCTTGATGAAATGGTAATGTACATCTATGTGCTTTGACTTGGCATGATAAACTGGATTGCTTGCCAAAATCACACTACTCATGTTATCACAATATAGCTTGAATGGTTTATCCACATGAATCCCCAAGTCATCCATCAACTTAACCAGCCAAGCAACCTCACATGTAGCCAATGATCCACCCTTATATTTTACTTTTGTACTTGAGAGAGCCATAGTAGGTTGTTTTTACAATTCCAATTGACCATGCTACTTCCAAGACCAAATGCATATCCATTGGTCAATCTCCTGTCATACATACAACCAACCCAATCCACATCACTATAACATGTAAGCTCAACAAGCTTACCATGCTCATAGAACAACCCATAAGACAATGTACCCTTCACATATCTCAAAATTCATCTCATAGCATCTAGGTAAGGTTTCCTTGGCTGTTGCATAAACTAGTTGATCAAACCAATTGCATAACTCAAGTTTAGTCTAATGATAGTAAGATAGATCAAACTCCCAACCATCTGTCTATAGATAGTCACATTCTCTATCATATTTCATGTATCAATAGCTAGCTTTACATTCTATTCCAGTGGTGTATCCATGGGTTTGCATTCTAGTATGCCATACTTCTCCAACATATTACGTGTATATTGTTTCTATATATACATATCTCATGAGTTGTGTGTATAACTTCAATCCCTAAGAAAAATTTCAACTCTCCCAAGTTTGTAATTTGAAATTCTTTCTATAATATAGCTTTTATGTCATCAATGCCATGTATGTCATCACGTGTGATCACCAAATCATTCCATAGAGTACCAAAATCAAATATCCTGTCTCTATTTTCCTAGTGAATAGGTTGTGATCAGCTTTACCTAGCTAAAATCCAAGTGTCCGCAAAGTAGGAAGCAATCCTTGCATTCCAATCTCGTGGGACTTGCTTTAAGCCATACAATGCTTTCTTCAATCTGCATACGTGTGATGGATAGTCGCAATGCACATAGCCCTTTGGTTGGTCCATTTAAACCTCTTCTACCAAATCACCATTTAAGAAAGCATTTTTAACGTCTATTTGATAAAGATTATAGCTTGTAGATGCAACCAATGCAATAGTGGTCTGTATATGTGGGAACCCATGCTCAACCACCAAGACCCACGAACCGCTTATTGTTTCAAGCGTTCCAAGCCCATCACTAATGGCTACCTCTCACATAGCTGACGCGCCATTCATATCTACGGGTGTAGTGAGCTTACTTCCGTGCCGGTCGAGTTACCTCCTCTCCCGCGCACTCCGATAGATCCACGATCCAAGTGCAAGCTTCAAGCAAGCTCCATCCTCAAGCTCAAAGCTCCAAGCTCCATTGTCATGAGCAAGACAACAGAAGAGAAGAGAAGAGAAGAAGAGAGGAGAAGATGGAGAGCTTCACCTCCTCGGTCCCTCACCCTCACACACTCACTCCCTCATACTCTCACACTCCCTCTCTCAAGCACAAGCTCAAGCAAGTAAGAAGAAGAAGAAGAAGAAGAAGAAGAGAGCCACTTTTGGCCACACACAAGAATGAGCTTCTCATTCACTTTTCAACTTTATATACAAAACCCTAAATCCCTTTTGGATGGTCATCCCCTTATCCCCTTTTTTACATGGCCGGCCGTGGCCTAGTCCCTTTTTCCCATTGTCCTCCTATCTTCCTAGCTTCCTTCCTACCGCCCATCTATCTTTACAAATTGCACAGGTGAGAGCCCGTGGGTGAGAGCCCGGCGCTCCTTAAATTAAATCATGATGCGCTTGTGCTCTTTTACAAAATTATTGACTTGCGCTTTTCCTTGTGCGCCTTTGTCTTCTGTTTCACTTTGCCTTGGCCTTTTTCTTCTACTTTAGCTTTTCCAGATTTTCCACCTTGTTTATCTACTAGTTAACATTACCCCCCTCCTAGACGAGTGCCAGTCCCATGGCACTCACCAGTGTAGGTAGCAAGCTTTGGCCTGCATTGAAGACGTGGGTGGAAGGGACATCGGTGGTTGCTGTGGAGAAGTGTTGGTGGTGGTGTGGAGGAAGGTTGTTGGGGGCACGTTGGTGGCCTAGGTGGCTAGTGGTAGGGTTGTTCTTTGTTGGGGATTGCACTGATGGCCAGCACAAGTGTTGGTTTGTTGGGGATTCTGCACATGACGATTCCTGACGGGCTTGCAAGATGATAAAGGATAAGAATTCAGAGTTGGGTGTTGATGAAGAGCGAATGACACTTTCGTTGGAGTCTTCAATACCTGCAATTGAAAACCTCTCATAGGTGGTCTGTCCTGAGGGGTAGTGCTAGTCTTCTCTATCGTGCACAAGACATAGTTCAATTAGTTTGGGAGACAGGTCTAACTCTAAGCAAGCTGAGAGTATTGTCCTGCACTTGAGGACCCAAACTGTGTATATTTTTTGGTGCAGATATTATATGAGTGCTCGTGCATACTTAGATATTATGTAGTTAGAAGACCGCGGGCTAGTTTCTCATAACAAAGTGTGGATAAAGCAAGAGAAGAAGTACACGTGAAGGTGTATGAGGCATCCTTTGCATTGTGACTGCACGACGTAGCATAATTGAACACAGGGACACCGCACTTTCGATAGTAGCTAAGAGCTATTGGACTTGCTTGATGAGGACGGTGTACTTTTCATGGCCATTCGTACGGTGCTTACCACAATTGATTGCAATGGTATTAAGGCAAAGTGCAAGAGGGAATCGTGCAAATGGGTCAGGGTGACAGATCTAACCATAGGCAAGACAAGCTCCCTAGGTATGTCCTGCCCTTGATGTGCCCTGAACAATTGTGGGTGATGCTAAAGGGCTAGGGGACTAGGAATGGAGCCAGTCGACCAAAGTCACTGGATGTACCTAATTTGAGGACCCCTAGGTGTTGTGCTGTGATCGTGGGTGCTTTGTATCTTTTCGTTCTTTTCTTTTCTTTTTTCCTTTTCAGTTTTTTTTTTCGTTTCTTTTTCTTTTTCTTTTTTCTTTCTTTCTTTCTTTCTTTTTTTTTGGACTTGCCTGAGTACAACCATTGCAATATGTTGAGGCTATCAGCCTTTCAATGGGTTGGGAAATGTCAAGCTTCGAAGGCTCAGGAAATGGATATTACAGTGATGATTGTGCCCTAGCCTCGTTGTTAGAGAAGTAGTTGTTGAGATGGGGAGATACACTTGAGATATTACAACCTTCTTTGGAATGTGTGATGTTGGTACAATTGAGCTAACAGTTGACATGAGTGCCCGGCATAGAGTGTAACCCAGAAAGAGGAAGTGGTTAAGATCATGCTTTGGGCCATGCGACATGGGCACTCACAAGGGTGATTCGCTTTCGGCAATGTGGCTTTGTTGCAACTCTTTGTGAGGTTGGTGGTCTTGCGGTGACTTGGGCATTGAACACGTTCGCATGAAGACCTGCATCGTCTTGCATCCACTTGTCACTTCATGAGAGTATATGCAAGTCGCATGCCTCAAGTACAACGAATAGATGCAATCATGTCAAGATATTACTTTATCAAAATCCTATAATACTAATTATGATGCATATTCCGGTGCTTGTTAAAGACATAGCATATATTAGCAATAGGTAAGGAAAGTATATACAGGCGGGGAGCCTGCCCCTTTAACCATTTAAAGACAAAAAGTTCTGGCATGATGGCCTTTGTTAAGTTGCTTATATATCATAGGGGCTACTCTATTTGCACGAGGCGGGGCGAGTCCAGGTGGTCAGGCAACTGAGGCTGTGTTCGTTGTGAGGGGCTCCTGTGAGGCTGGGCGGGGAAGATGTCGGCTGGGACCTGGATGGTGTAGCCCCTGGCTGCAACTGTTTCCAAAATGCTTTTAAACAATGTGTCAAATTCCTGCTCGTCTTGAGCTACCCTCTCCTCTTTTGAGCACCTGGTAGCGTCTGGTGTTGCCACACCCCGTGTGCTCCCTTGAGCCCTTGTCCTCTTGGCTTGGGGGGTTTTTGGCCTGTATGTCCTGGGCGGTGTCGTTTAGGGCCTCTTTTCGGTGTGTACCTCTTTAGAGTAGGCACGTAGCGTTCTAGTGGGAGCGCTAGTGCCTTATTCTCTTTTCGACGGCGGAGAGCTTCCTTGCATGCCAGCTACACTATGTGGTCCATGACTGCTACCGTAGGGGGACCTGCAAAATGCAAACCAAGGATTAGGCCTTGAGGCAGGATAAAAATATTCGCATGGAAGAGATTATAGAGTGGGTTATCAAGCATATATGATGAGGAAGGGTGAGGTGAGGCATGCAACATTTGTTGTAGAGGAACAGCCCCCTGTTGATGTTTGTTTTGCCTCCAACCATTAGCAGATCTTGGCTTATGCTAAGTTGCATAGAGTGGTTATCATGGAGTGGAGCAGGGCTCATCCCTAGAAGGATAGACCGAAAAAGGGGAAAGGTGTATAGAAGGGGACGGTGCCCCATCTACACCATCAGAGATGTTGGTCAAGGCTTCCTTATGGCGATAATGAGGGTTGCATGCCCTCCAATTGGAGGCGGGAATGGTTACACGACTTCTAAATGTGTGGTGAGAGGAGGACCTGAGGAGCTTAGTCTGTCAAACCCAACTCTTCTCCCTGCGCTTGACTATCATTGCTTGTGTGTGTTGATATTATCTATACAAGGTCGCAAAATTCATTGTTTATTTATGTACATGTTTACGAATCCATGTCACTTCACGAGGATAAAAACCAATTGTAGAACTCAGGATTGTATTGGAGTGTGGCACATGCATCCAGTACTCGTGGTAGCCTTCTTAATAACATCAGGTATTTTGCAATGTCAAGTATCATGGTACCTTGTCCAAGTCTACTTGCAACATGTAGCTCCTCCTCAGTGAGAACCTTATCAGCCAAAGAGTTCTCTTGGCTAGTTCCAGCTAATTCCGTACCCCGAATGGCAGTTAGCACTCGAAAGGAAGTTGATACCACATAGGTTGGATCTCTTTGAGACCGCCATTTGGCCAATCACTCTTCTGAGTCTGTCATGATTTGGGCTCCTAGTTTGGCCATTGCAACACGGTTTTCAAACCAACGTTTCTCAAATTGACTTTGACCCTTCAATTGTTGCTTTAGTTTCTCTATCCCTAAAAGATTTGGTTGGAAGAGCACATCATTGAATGTTACAGTTAAGCATAGTTCGTCGGCTTCCTCGTCAGAGGTGAGTCGCATGCGTTCATGCAGGAGCTTGTCATAGTGCTCGTCAAGATGTTCTTGATCTTCCCAAGATAGGGGAAATGGAAAGTATTCTTCAAGCTGCTCCTTAAGGAATGCACCCATGTCTACCAGGACATAGACACATGTGAATTCTTTGAGCTTAGCATCCAACTCAGTTAAGCATTCTGCGACACTTCTATGTTCAACGAGGGCTTGCTCGGTTTCTATCTCATGCAAGGTTCTAGGAGTTTCCCTAGGCTTTAGCATAGCTAGGGGCTCATGCCTAGATGAGCAAGATTGGTCAATGCTAGGGTTGCTTATGCTCTCGGGGTTTCCCTGTTTCTTATGAGGCTTTGTTATTGTGTCATGGTTCTCCTTGGATGTGATTGGTATAAATTTGTCACCTTGTTGTGATAGCGTTGTATCCACTCTTGATTGGTCAATGTTAGTTCTATTGTTAGTGGATTGAGTGTTGAAAGCAACCGTTGATGGTAACAGTTGCTTTGATTTTTCAAAGCACACGGATGTGTCTGAGGTTTCACCGCTATTAGGAGAGACATCAATGGGTTCTTTGGTGGATGGACTCAATGCTTTATTCCTCAGCTCTCTAGCGCTCTTGGTCTCAATGTTCTTCGGGTCCACAACCACCTGTAACTATTGTTGTTTTTGTTGTTTTCTCCTCTTTTTCTTGGTCAGTGAAGGTGCATAACTTAACGACTCAGGATCCTGAACTAGGTCAGCTTGTGTAGATCGAGCATTAGTTGATCTAGTCACATTAGGTTGCATAGGCATATCCTTGGGCCGAGAGCTACGGATGGTGTCATGTCCCACCTCTTGGACATTTGGAAGCTTAGATGGAGATAGAGATTGGGATTGAGCAGCTACACTTGATGACTGTTGTTGTGCTTCCTGTGTCCATTTAGGGAAAGAGGGTGTAGGAGACTTGGGACTCCTAAGTGGCTCCGACATTGGCTGGAAGATTTGCTTGTGGCTGTTAGATGATTTTACCATTTGCTTTGTTGAGCATTTAACCTTGCCATGAGCAATGTTGTGCCTATGATGTCTGTTATCCTCTTGAGGAATCAAAGGCTCCTTGGGCACTAGTGGCTTTTGTGTATCCTCAAGGATTACATCTAATATCTACTTGTCAAGCACGCTAGGCTGAGGATCTACCCTCCGATTAGTCCCGTTTGGTTTCTTGATTTTGACCGTGAGGGGCTTGGTCACTCTAATGTTTTTGACTCGAGACTTGGTCTTTCGATATCCTCCTACACTTCTTTGCTCTTGATACAATCTAGCCTTCAATAGACAGAGGAGGTTTAGCAGGGGGTTTTGGCACCCAAATCCATCGGTTACCTGTGTGATACCCTTGAGCACGTAGCAACGCTTTGGATATCCATCGCAGTGTTGTGCTGACCCTCCATCGATGCCTTGTCTATAAGGCTTGGACTTCTTTTGGGGTATTCTACGATATTTGTAAGTCCAAAGGCCGTCCTTGGCATTGTCTCCTGACCTTCTTGTTTCAAGCATGGCCTCACTCACTGGTTCTCATTGTTTGACTTGTGCTTGTATCAACTCTTCTAACAAGTCCTTGCTCTCGTTAGCAGGCTTGACTATTATGTCAACACCTTCCTTGCCTTTCCCTCGAGGTTCGATGAGGTCACCCTTGCTAAAGATTGTGACTATCCTCACACCCGGTAGTGTCAGGTGTATCCTCTGTGCTACATAGTCAGCCTCACACTTGGTCGCCCTTTTGAAGAGTCTTCCTAGGAGGGTTTCCTTCCTGCAATTAGCACTATTTGGAGGAATATGAAATAGGATAGGCAAGCTTTTAGTTGTCACAAGGATTTTGCACTTCCCTATGAATGCTTGTGGGTGTCCCTCGTAAGGGCTAAGAGTTGCACTAGTTGGTGTGAGCTCTGGTTGGCCTAATAGGGTCCATGCTTCATAGGTCAAGACATTAAAATCTGCTCCTTCATCAATTAGAGCATCGATAATGTGCTCTCTTTTCGCAGTGAGTTTGACCCTAAGATAAGCAGGTGGTACTATGTCTTCATCTTCTGGGCCTTGGCTTATAAATTTAAGCCTTCTATTAAATGCCCTTGGGTCCCCAACTACACGACCAGATGTGGATTCTCCACTAATGTCTTGGATCGTCTGTGCAGTGCTACTCAAGGTGCATCTATTGTCGGGATTGTCATATCTAGTCATCCTTGCAGTTGTAGCTTGATGTTGTTGATTTCCGCTTTAACTAGATGCAGTCCGAATGCAACACGTACGTGTTTTTGCAATGTGGCCTTTTTTCCCTCATCGGCTAGATTGGCCCATTGAGGTTCTAGGGTCTCTGTTTGTCTCTGTTTGGGTATGGGCTTTTGGTTGCTCTTTTGCAAGTGAGAATCCATGCTCATGTAGAGCCATTACTACACTAGGGTCTAATTTGGAGGTCCTGTCCAGCGCGCATTTCTCTCCAACCTACTTGTGCGGAGGGGGTAGAGCCCCCTCTGTGGGGGTCTAGGGGGGCAGTCCCCCCCAGCCCACAGGGCCATTACGGTAAATGCCATACGTGATTTGAAAGACCGTTTATAGCCAAATTTTGAACTACTTGCTCTAAGTTTCAGCCCAGTGATCAATCTATGATATGGTTTCGGCTCTATATGGTATCTCGGTCAGTTTCACTATCTTCAGGTTAAAATTTGAAAAAAATCTAAATTCGGCCCAATAGGTCCGAATTGCAAGGGCCGAGTGCCCGATTTGGCCCGTCCGAGAGCCGAGTAAAAAGGGCCAAATGTAACTGGTCCGAATGTCAAATTCGGCCAGTCCGAGTCTGGTCGTTCGAGGGCCAAGTGGTTGAGTGAGCTGAGGGCCGAGTCAGGTGGACCGAGGGCCGAATGGCCGAGTGGTCCAAGGGCCGATTTTGAGACTCGGCCCAGAATCGTGGTCACTTGGACGGGTCGAATGCGACGCGTTTTTTGTCGAACTTCAAAAAATTCGTCGCGCCGAGCAATGGAGGCCATCCTACTGATTGAGTAGCTCCAAATCCAACCTACTCATGCACTGGAAGGTGTGGAATTACCTAGGCTGGGCAAATAACTCCCGGATGGCCAGATCGAAGCGGATCCACTCAACGAAGCTTTCTTTCTCTATCCTGCTCTCCTGAAACCTTGCAATGCACAATGTGGCATTTCTTGCCACTCTTGGCCCCTTATCACCTTGTACAGGCTTGCATTCACCTTAATCTTGCTTCCCTTACTAAAATTTAACCCAAATTTTCATTTATTGCCCTTCTTTTCCCTGTTTCAGCTTGTTATACAGCAATAGAAAAGCCTATTGTTTGCTCCAATGTTTTTCTCCTATCCTTTCCAAATGCAAGAAAAAACTATAAGAAAAATATCTACACTATTCCATCATGCTTTCCCAAGTCCAAAACAACAAAAACCTACTTGCTAAGGAGATCGAATACCTCTTCAAACTCCCTCGCTTCCTACCTATCTACCTCAAGCACCGGTTCGGGGAAAACCCTACTTCAATGCTCAATTCAAAGTGGCAAGCGCTCAAGGCTTGAATCCGTTAGTCCCGGCAATGAAACCAAAATGTGAAAACTCACGCTCAACCACCAAGACCCACTGACCTTTATTGTTTCAAGTGTTCCAAGCCGAGCACTAATGGCTACCTCTCACATAGCCGATGTGCCATTCATATCTACAGGTGTAGTGAGCTTACCTCCGTTCCAGTCGAGTTACCTCCTCCCCTGCGCACTCCGGTAGCTCCACGATCCAAGTGCAAGCTTCAAGCAAGCTCCATCCTCAAGTTTAAAGCTCCAAGCTCCATTGCCGCGAGCAAGACAATAGAAGAGAAGAGAAGAGAAGAAGAGAGGAGAAGATGGAGAGCTTCTCCTCCTCGGTCCCTCACCCTCACACACTCACTCCCTCACACTCTCACACTCCCTCTCTCAAGCACAAGCTCAAGCAAGCAAGAAGAAGAAGAAGAAGAAGAGAGCCACTTTTGGCCACACAAGAATGAGCTTTTTATTCACTTTTCAACTTTATATACAAAACCCTAAATCCCTTTTGGGCGGTCATCCCCTTATCCCCTTTTTAACATGGCCAGCTATAGCCTAGGCCCTTTTTCCCATTGTCCTCCTATCTTCCTAGCTTCCTTTCTACCACCCATCTACCTTTACAAATTGCACGGGTGAGAGCCCGGCGCTCCTTAAATTAAATCATGATGTGCTTGCACTCTTTTACAAAAGTATTGACTTGCGCTTTTCCTTGTGCGCCTTTGTCTTCCGTTTCACTTTGCCTTGGCCTTTGTCTTCTGCTTTAGCTTTTCCAGATTTTCCACCTTGTTCGTCTACCAGTTAATAGTATAGTTGCCATCTTAGCAACCCGACTAAAGGTTTCCTGCCAATATTGCTGGGCATATCCTCTCACTACCAATCTTACTTTGTACCTCTCTAGCGAGCCATCAAACTTACATTTTACTTTATAGATCCACTTGCATCCAATAGGCATTTTTCCCTCAGGCAACTCAGCCAAATCCCATGTTCTATTTTTTAACAAAGCATCATATTCATCATCCATATCCTTGCACCAATTCTCATCCTTAATTGCTTCTACAAAAGATGTAGGTTCTTTATATTTCTATACTTTTGCCATGTATGCATAATGTTTCACCGAGTATCCACTGTAGATAAGCCTATCCATCAGCTTCTTTTCTCTCTATGATCTGAACATAACAATGGAGGCGAACTAGATTCTGCTCTCTCATGAGGCAATGTGTATCCCTACATAAGTCCAGGTGTAACCACTATAGGTATGCCAAACTCGCTATCCAATTATTTCACCTATAACATCATCAAAAACCTTGTCTTTTCCTTTATCTCTCCCCCTCAATCACTAACTTATCCATGTCAATGGATGGGGACCCATGGCAGAGCCATCCTATCCAAGGACTTACACTGTCAGATGTATCATGAGAAGGTCCACTAGTAGAAATAGTGTCTTGCTATCCATTTTCAGCATACATGCACCCTGTGAAGTGTCATCATATACTACAGCTTGCTTAGCACCATACCAAGATGCTAACTCATCAAACATGACATCATGGCTGAGAAATATCTCTCATGTAGTCAGAACAATGCACTTGTATGCCTTTCTTTCCTGTGAGTATCCAAGGAAAACACAGTTCACTGTTGTAGGGTCAAGTTTCTTCCATTTTTCATCAGGAATATGAACATATGCAATACTGCCAAATACTTTCAAATGTCGAATATTAGGCTTATAGCCATATAGCTGCTCATAAGGTGTTTTTTCATGTATTCCTATAGTAGGTATTCTATTTATCACATGGACAGCCGTAAGTGTTGCTTCAACCCAATAATGCAATGACATATCCTTCTCATTTAACATGGCCCTAGTTGCCTCCATAATCACCATGTTCTTTCTCTTAGCAACGCCATTCTGCCTGTGGAGTATAGCTACAAGTCAGTTGCCTCCCAATCCCATGATGTATCTATCAAACTCCTTTGAGACATACTCTCCACCACCATCAGACCATAAGCATGAGACACGATAGTTAAGCTCTTTTTTAGCATGCGCCTTAAACTCCATAAAGATGTCCAACACCTCATCTTTATGCTTTAAGATGCATATCTATGTGTACCTACTATAGTCATCCACAAATGTCACATAGTATCAAGACCCATCAAGTGATGCATTATGTGTAGGAGATCCCCAGACATCTAAGTGTATTGTAAAGGTCTATAGCTATTCCATGTATTCTTGGAAAATGAAAACATGGCTTGTTTCCCAAACTAACATGCTGAGCATACATGTCCCAAATCACAATACTTAAACCTTGGTAAGCATGTAATAAGGTCCTTATGCTGCATATTTTTCAGCATTTGGATATTTATATGTCCAATCTGTTTATGCCATATATCCATGTCTTTGATACTTGCCCCATCATGAGCAAACATAGCAACATTCAATTCAAGGATGTTTGCATCTAATCTAAATATCATGCCATGTCTCTAGCCTTTAGCAACCAATCTACATCCTCTACCATACTCCTCTATGAAGTAGCCATCTCTATTACATCATAGTTGCAAGTTTTGCTCAACCATCTGACCTACAAATAATAGATTCTTGGTGATTGATGGAACATGCAATATATCATGCAAGTGCTTTTTTCTGCCATCAAGCAACATAACCAAGGGACAATCCTTGTGTATACTATGTCATGCTGAGAATCATCTCTAGTACATACATAGCCATTAGTGCTTGTTTTCACCTCATCAAACTACTCACCATGTGGTGTCATGTGGTTTGAGACACCAGAATCTATATACCAAACATCATTAGACTTTTCTTGTTTTTTTACCCTTGTTGTGTACATGAGTCATAGCAAAGAGTCTCTCACCAATCTCAAGCTCTGCATGACTAGAGGATGCATAGTATCCTTGCTATCTACCCTTCTGATCATCCTACTTCTTCCAACATTCTTTTGCAATGTGGCCATGCTTACCACCACAGTAATGGCAACTTGTATCCTCATTTGCATTTTCATGAGCAGATTGAGTATGCTAGGATCCTCTATGCCTAGGCTGAGATCTCCCCCTTGTACGTGAGTATCCACCACCTCTACAACAAATCCTTGCTATCTCTGCCCATACTAAGATGCATGCTATCGGGTTCCCTTGCCACAGCCTCTCTAATTAGAGTAAAAAGCTGCATCTCTATTTTTAGAGCTACTCGAGCTCATAGTCAATCCCGATTTCACTTCTTCATGGATAAGCAAGGATACCTACTCATTAAAGTCAAGCATTTCAGCCCTTACTGAAATTGACATATCAAAGGTCTTGTATTCAAGTCCTAGACCATTCAAGGTCACAACCACTAAGTCTTCATCATCTACCTTAGTCCCAATGGACACTAGCTGACAATAGTCTTTATCTCAGTCACGTAATCTTGAATGTGGACCATCCTTTCCTGTACATCATGTTAAACTTCTGCTTCAGCTATATTTTTTTGGCACTAATGGTAATACCATAGTATCTCATCAAAATATACCATGCATCCTTTGATGAGCTGCAATTCATTATTTGCATAACCACAACATAAAAAATACATAGGGATAGCCAATGCATTATCCTACAAGCTCTCTCAATCCATGCTTGATGTGCCCTAAGCTGATCAAAATTTGCATTCCTGTCGGGAAGTTTAGGCTCAACCTCCGTATATGTAACCAAGTCCCAGTAGCCCTTGCCAATGAGAAATTTCTGCATCCTGAACTTCAAAATAGCATAGTTGTTGTTGTCTAAATTGTCACCCACTATTTGAGTTATGTTATCAGTCCTTTCAGGATTTGCCACCTCTACAACTATATGTATTCAATGCAATCTCTGAATTAGAAAGTGTCCATAGACTCCCTATAGACCCAAGTACTCTTTGCATAGGATAGTTTCAGTCCTCAGATGTCTGACAGTAAGTTGACTACAAAAATCAATGATTTCTCAGCTCAAAAACATGGCAAACATCTCCAGACATATGTCATAACAACCATGTTCAGTAGCATGCTAAGTAGGTTTCATTCACTACATGCAAGACATATATGTATATTCCCAAAAACATTTACAACTCATGGTTTGCAATTTCCAACAATAATTCTTTGTACAAAACCAAAGCAATTTTAGGCCACAAACATCCTCAAATCACATTAGACATGTGTCATGACTCGTAGGGAACAATACATGATCACATAAACATAAATGCTTGCTCAGTTTTCCATAATTGTAATAGACAATTTTTAGCCAGTTCAATGCTGTAACTAGTAGTGTATTGTCTACACAATTTGAAGTATTTTCAGCTCAAAATAGCCTCAAAACATCTCTAACATGTACCATAACCCTGGGGGTTCAATGAAGATACATACAAGCATCATCAATAGTGGTGTATATGACTAGTAGCAATGCCAGACAAACTTCTTATAGCCTGTAAACAGCCAGTCCACTTATAATAAAATCAATCCAGATTTGGAGTATTTACAGCCCACAACATCTCACAAGACATTCACATCCCATGTAGCAAAGCTTAGGCATGATAGGTACCAAACAAGCATCACAATGCTTCAACTATCAAGCATAGTTTGTCATACATTCACACACAAATTTCAACCTACTCTTGCCTTCCAGATCTGAGTTTTAAACCCTTCAAGGCTATCCCCAAATGCATGAGAGTAAAGGCATATACATTTTCAAGCATCAGTAGATAACAATGGAGTTCAATATAGCTCCCAATGAGCTACAACCAAGTAGATGTATGATGTCCTCTTCTTGTCAATCTAGAAACAGGTGCAACATGTCCTGCCCATGTTTTTTATGTTGTCGCCTTTGTTGAGGTCAATGCTCATTGTCAAGAGCTCCAATGCTTGCCAATAACCCCTGCAAACAAGCTTTGATAGGCTCTAATCACTGTTTGGCAAGTAGACCATATAAACATACCTAGATCTTGAGCTATGGTGACTGCCAACATTCTAGGACAGCTCTTTACTCATGTAGACCACTCACATGTCTCTTCATTCCACCTCTTGCAGCTCTAGTGCCAAGCTTCCAGACTTCACACACTTTGCGGGGTCATAGGGGTTCATGGCTCTAATACCATGTTAAAAGAATGAGAGAGAGATAGGGACAATAGAGAGCACACAACTCTTAGTGTTCACCTTCATTATTCATCACACTCAAAGTACAAAGTACATCTAACTTAGGTCTAGTGACTAACCCCACTGACTAACTCTAACTCTAGTTACGACTTATTCAATACACACACATGATTGAAATCTACACATACCCAGTTGTCATGTTGGTAGGTATAGTAGGTAGACTAAGCTCGAATATCTCAACAATGGGGTGTATGGCTTATTGGCAATTTGAGTTTGTGACAATCTTTGGTACTAGTGGTCTATGCTTAGTCATTGCTAGTCACACTCTTTGTATTGTAGTTGCTTCTCGAATATCCCCAATGGTGGGAGTTCACTTTCTTAGCTATTTTCCCATAGTTGGATTAACATATACATCTATCTTTATTTTAGGATTTCTATAATTATAGTTTTCAGCATTGTCTCAGAGAGTAGACATTGTACATTGGTAATTTATTGCTTGTAGTTGGTGGGCATCTCTATACTTTGATATTCCCTCCTATTTTGCCTTTGTTTTGGTCAACTTTTGAGGGTTGATTTGTAGTCATTTATAGAAGCCCATGCTCTTGGATTTTACACTACTATACTATCATTATGGTGAGTCCTTTGAATGATAATGCTATTTTTAATAAAGCTTGATGGTACAATATTCACCTATTAGAAGATGCAGATATGGTAGGTATTGGTTCAAAAGGAGTAGGTTAGGCCTTTGAAAACCAAGAGTGTAAAGTCTGAAAGCATTGATTAATATATTTGGGAAGAGTTGGATGAGGTATGTAAATCCACTATTATATTGTCATTGTTAAAGTAGGTTTATTTCAATGTTGTAGCACTTGAGGATACTGCTTGGTAATTATGGGAAAATGTATGCAATATCTATGACAAGCAAAGTTTTTCTTCACAGATGTATCATTGAAACAGCTCATGGACCTTCGCATGAAGGAAGGGGCTAGTGTGTTTGCACATTTGAATGAGTTTCACTCAATTTTCAGTCGGTTGACTTTGCAGGGCATTGAGTTTAAGGATAATCTTCCTCCTTATTATTGTTTATGACTCTTTTTGAGTCATGGGACACTTTTTGTACTGCCATGTGTGCTAATATGCTTGACGATAGTTTGAAACTCCAAGATGTTGAGAGTGCCTTACTCAGAGGAGGATATCAATAGAAAGAATGTGGATGCAACCCATGTTCAAAGACAGGGTAAGAATCTTTGTGCTAGAGAGAGTAATTGTAGGTGCTTTTTACTACTCTAGCTAGCCATACTACTTCCAAGTCTGAAAGCATAACCACTGGTTGATCGTCTATCATATGCACATCTAGCCCAATCAACATTTGTATATCCTATCAACTCAAGTGGCTTTCCAAACTCATAAAAGATTCCATAATCTGAAGTAATGTTCACATACCACATAATCCTCCTAACTGCATCCAAGTGAGGTTTGCATGGCTTCTACATAAACTAACTAATCAACCCCACTGAATAACTGAGATCAGAATGAGTAATGGTAAGATAGACCAAGCTACCCACCATCTACTTGTACATTGTAACATTCTCTATCTCACTGCCAATATCAACTCCCAACTTTACATTCTGATCTAGTGGTGTTTCTATGGGCTTATAATCCATCATTCCATAATCAACATATCCTATGTATATTGTTTCTGTAGCAACCAACAAATTCCTTGAGGTGTAGTCATTACCTCAATGCCAAGAAAATATTTCAGTTCTCCCAAGTCATTCACTTTGAACTCCACCTATAACATGGATTCAATTTCAACAATATCATGGTCATCATCTTTAGTAATGATCAAGTCATCTAGATAAATAACCAAGAATACATTTTTGACATCCATTTGCAAAAGCTTCCATCCCTTAGATGTTTTGAATGTAATGATAGTTCTCACAGTTGCCATTTTTGCAACTAGGCTAAAAGTCTCGTCATAATCAAGTCCATTCTACTACATATACTTTAGCAACTAGCCGTGCATTGTTTCTCTCCAAAGATCCATTTACTTTGCATTTCACTTTGTAAACCCATTTACATCCAATGGGTGTTCTACCTTCAGGCAATCTAACCAAATCCCAAGTTTCATTTTCATCCAATGTTGCATATTTCTTATCCATGGCTGCATACCAATTCTCATCACCAACTACTTCATTGAACTTCATAGGATCCTTGTGACCCATCATTTGAGTCACCTAAGCAAAGTGTCTAGCTGAATATCCACTGTAAGTTAGCATATCAACAAAGGATTTCTAACTCTCTTTAACCTTCTTAATTTGTGATGCATTATCCGATTTCCTCTCATGAGGTGGTACATACCTGCTTTGCCTAACTCCAGGCATAGTAATAGATGGTATACCAAGTTCACTGTCAAGGCTATCACTACCAAGTGACTCATAACCAAAAGTAAGTTGCGTAGTAATATCTTCCCTTTGCCTTTATCTAATCTTTCCCTCACACCGACATATCCGTGTTAGTGGACATAGAAACCATGATTGCGTAGGAGGTGACCTGCTAATAGTGATATGTCTCTTGTAGGCCCACTAATAGTGATACTATCCATAGTATGAATTTTATCATGAGTATCATCTATTGGTCCATCAAAAACAACCACATTTGAACCACCATACCATGAAACCAGCTCATCAAACACTACAATCATGCTAACCAATGTCTCACGAGTAGTTAGGTTGCAGCATTTATAGGCTTTTCTAACCTATGCATAGCCAATAAATATAGACTTAGTAGGCTTCAAATCTAACTTCTTCCTCTTCTCATTCAGTATGTATACATAAGCAATACATCTAAAGACTTTAAGATGGGTAATATCTGGTTTGTGCCCATACACTTTCTCATATGGTGTAAGATCATAAATACTAGCTGTAGGAGTTCTATTTAAGACATGTAGTGTAGTTACAACTACTTTAGCCAATTCTCCTCATTTAGCATGGCTCTTGCAGCTTCCATAAGAACCCTATTTTTCCTCTCTACCACACCATTCTATTGTGGTGTATAGCTACATACAAGCTACCTTTTAATGCCATTCTCAACCAACAAGTACCTATCAAATTCATGAGAGACATGCTCACCGTCTTCATTAGATCTCAAGCAAGAGGTATAATATCCAATTCAACATAGGTTTTAAAATCACTGAAAAGATCTAGCACATATAGCCAAGTATATCTGTTGAAACCATCAATAAACGGGACATAATATCTTGCACCACTAAAGGATGCATTATGCGCCGGCGAATCCCAGACATCTAAATGCACCAATTGCAGTGGCCTAGTACTATTTTTGACATATTTGAAAAATGAAAGTCTTCTATTGCGAGACCAAAAATGGGCCTGATATTGGCCCTAGGACCAGGCCTCCTATACTCATCCAAACAACCCCAGGGCCTCACGACCAAGAGTGTATAAACACTATGAATTGATTTATTGAAACATAGATACAATCTCTAGATTGTAGTCCAAGATGATGCCCTTCCCAACTCCAAGCAGAGGGAGTACCCTGTCGGGACCTAAAACGGGCCCAACACTAGCTCTAAGCAGGGCCTCTCTATACTCAAAGAACACAACCCCTTAGCCTCACGGCCACAAGCATCTAAGGGACACCTTACCCTAACCTAACTTCTATCTAAATTCCACATTTGTTTTAAATTGTAGTCCAATGATTAAGCCTTCCCCACACTCCTCAAAGGGATTCCCTTTACATAGATGGGTGTACAAACACCTCGTAAGCACAAACAAAATGAGGCGCCCCTTGGCTAAATGTCGTGGCCTCTGACTGTAGCTCTCCTATACCTCGAGGATTGGCCCCTCCATGTGCCACTAACACAAATAACACAGACTTCACAAACTCCACTCTTATTTTATAATGTTCCAGGAGATAAGATATTTCCTCATTTAACAATTTTCCAAGGAAACCGAACGCCTAAACCTACAGCTTAGGTATCTCACAACTCAATATGGGTCATATGTATAAAAAAACCAAGTGCAATGCATCCAGGAATTTTACCATGTGATATGTACAATGCAATTGTGAATACCATAGTTTTATGACTCAGCAAACAACATTGTGAAGTGCAATAAACATATCTTTCAATGATTTCATCATATACGTCATGTTGTGTTGCTAAGGATCAGCACCAAGCATCCTCATGTTGCTTGACCCCTTTAAACTTAATTTATAAACATCATATATGGTGTGTACAAACAAATAGATCATAATTTCAAATGTTATCAACAGCTAATCACCATCAAAACCCCTCTTTCCCCCTACTGTTTAGGTTATGCATCATTGATAGGTGTAAAGAGCGGTTTTTTCATGTGTTTTCCTTGTAAAAAGGAGTAAAAACGGACTTTAACATGAAAATAAGGCTTAACTGAGACTTATTCCTGGTGCTCCAGCCATGCCATACATTCACGAACATAAAGCATATTTTTCCTTAATTTTCTAGGGCAAATTTTTTTCACTATTTTCTTTATTTATGTAAATAAAAAATTTGATATTTCAAATTTATGGGTTGGGACTGATCACAATCACTGAGCATTGATTTTATATTCATTTCAAATCCATATGAACCCCAAAATCACAAGAAAATCCCCAAAAATTATCATTTTCATGAAAACTGTATGATTGCGAGTTTTATATGTTTTGATATAAATTATTAAATGGCTAAATTTTTTGGTTTTATTCAAAAATTTTGATAAATTTTAGCATCATCAATCAGAGGCATCCATTTACAAACAAGTTCATCAAACATTCATCATGAAACAAATGAAATGATTGCTTACGCATAGAAACTCGGTTTTGGAGGCGCGTATTTAATGGTTGGAAGGCCACTAACGCTCATTTTTTGCTGTTGACACTCTCTCCAACTCTGATCTATAATCTCCTTCATTCCAATTCTATTATTCCATCAACATCTTGCATCCAACTCCTTCCCCTTCTTCCATAGAATCATACATGTGAACAACCATTAAGAGGAGAGACGATGGAGAAGAGAGAAATACTGGTTTTTCAGCTTCTTCACCAGGTAGCCATTTTCTGATCTGAGACCGGCGATGAAGAGTGAAAATTAAAGGAGATGATTGCTATGATCTGTTGTATGTCTTCTTTGTAGGCTTCAACCCCTCCTCCCCCCTCTCCACAAATCGACACCATGAGGGAGGGGGGAGGGGGCATCGTTTTTTCTTGCATGCCGTTTCAAAAAACGCCCCCCCCCCCCCCTCCCCAATCATAAAAATTTTTGGGGCCCATGGGTCCCCTAAGGCCCATGCCCAATTGTCTTTTCCCTTTTGTTGGTCACTTTTGACCTTTAAATTGCCTGGTCACTCGCATCTCTTCTGTCCAACGCTCGATTTCACATCTGAAAAATCCAACATTTTTGGCTTGACATCTCAAATGGTTAGGAAGCTATTTTTTCTTCAATCCAATTGTCAAAAAAATTACCAAAAATCCGCAACCATCACAATGGTCAAAATTTTCATTTTCGTCTTTCTCGATCTCTAAAAATTGTCGAATCTTCATGTTTCACTTCCATCGGCTTTAAATTCTTGCATAAAATTTGTATTAATATACTCTATTTTGGCACTTCATGGATCTTTAAAAGTTGTTCTCATTGGCGACCATGGGATAGGGTGACCTAGCCCGTCGAATCCCACGAGCTGATTTGCACAAACAACCAAAGAAAGCATCAAGCTGCCACAAAAAATACACTCAACAAAGCACAAGACAGATCTCACCCTACCCCTGGACAGAATTAAGGCATGAGAGTCCACAAGGGATAGGTCTAGCATAATCTGATAGAAATCCAGAGCAAGTCTCTAACCAACTGCTCTAACATGAACTGGCTTGAAAACCTATCAAAGAGGCCACCCTAGTGGTGGTCTGAACTACCTACCTAACGAAGGACAACTAGGCTAGGACCTCCTACTAGGCAAGGACTCCTAAAGCCTGGTCATCATAGTTCTCTTGTAACACATTTTCTTTCCAAGGTTTCCATACTCTGGCATGTAAAAAGGAGGGAGCTGAGCATAGAGTGACCCAAGGAGAACAGGGCATCGGCCTCAGGTCTCCTGACTTGGTACCCAAGAACCTACCAAGCTCGCGCGAGGCGACACTTAATCATTTTCTTTTGCTCACTTTTATTTTCGCTCCAACCTTTATTATTTTTTTATTTTAGCTAGTTGCTACCCCAAGGAAGAGCAAGGCATCGGCGCCAGGGGTGGTCTAACTCATCCCCCCATGAACCTTGCAGGCCTCCGCAAGGCGATAATCAACTGGTTGTGGAAATTTTCCTATTTTGCTTTTCTGATTGAGGGGTTAGAACCCCTTTTTATACACCTCTGTAATTTTTATCTTTAGATATATTCAGAACTTGTTCTTCTTTTTATGTTGGCAGGCTTCTCTAACCGCCTCACACTAGTAGTGACTCCTAGGACAGCTGCCTAGCAAGCAGGAAGGATAGGGTCACAAGGACTATCCTTTGCATGTCTTTAATGCTTGACAATGTCCTAACAAGAGGTAGATGACTACTCAAATCACCCCCAGATATACCTAATCAAACCCTAGGACTTCATACCTTGATTGCCAGTCCCTACAAACGAAAAGAAAATAACCCCCACATACACATATAACATTATTAGCCTAAGGGAAAACTCGAAAAGGCAACGACACCACCTGGAATGGCCACATGAAGCTTCTACGCAGTAAAGGCTCCCTCTAGGCACTTTGCTTGTCTCCACAAATGAAAAGAAAATAATCCCCACATACACATATAACACTATTAGCTTACGAGAAAACTCGAAAAGGTGACGACACCACCTGGAATGGCCATAAGAAGCTCTTGCAGCAAAGGCTCCCTCCAGGTACTTCGTCCAGCCTATGTGATGCAATCACTAAAATAGAAAACCATTAAATGTACATGCACCTAGCAGACGTATGGCCCTCTTGGCCTAAAGAGGTACAACATTTCACAACCAACAGAACAACCCTCTTGGCCTTATGAAATAAAAGCATTTTACTATCATTCAACACAGCATATTGCTGAAACAATCCCTCGGTCCTAACGTTACTCAACTAAAGTACAAAACTGACCAAGGATAAGGCCTCTTAGGCCCTACACTAAGTGCATCAAGTTATTAGCTAATGTCTTGCATAAATAGCAAGGGGTGCTTGATGAATATGATGATACACAATTCTATGCATCCATGACAAAGTAGGAAGGTGCTCACTTGCTACCTGACTCATCACCCAAACTAACCATCGGTGGCCGAAATATGGCATGTCAACAAGAAGACCCCAAAGTAGTCCAGGGCTAATGTTAGGCGATAATTGTAAGGGCTCCCTTGGATCACAATTGAAAAAGACATCTTCCACAAAAGTATAGTTAGCCAGGAAATCCACAAAGCGATTCCATTTTCGAGGAACTAATTAACAAGTCACAATCTCAAAGATATGCAAAACATCCAAGACTGCACGATGGTACATCCGTAAGATGGGATCCTACACACTATAGGTCCCATTTAGCTTATTGATTACTAACTGCAAATCACATTTAACCAATAATCAGTGGATACCATCACATCGGGCTACATTTGGTGTGCAGATCAGACGTTGTATGCTCGCGTAGTGAATGCCGAAAGGTCCCCAAGAACAAAAGAACTCTACTTTTTGCACAAAACTCAAGGTAAAAAGCATGCACGACATGAACAAGAGACCAATTGGGTGCAATCTCCCCCCATGCCTTGTGTGAGCGCTCCACAAAGCATGTATTTTATGTATTAATCCTCTTCAAGCTCAAATAATAGCCCGAATTACAAAATAGCATGCTTTTGGCTTTTGAGTTTGCTTTAGCACAAAATAGAAATAAAGCTAATGGGCGGGCGCCCAAAGAGTCAGGCATACCCAATACAATGTCCAAATACAAATATCATAATCGTGAGCCCATGTGCATACAAAATAATAAATAAATATCCAACGCCTCAATAAATAGGCGCGACAAAATATAGGCGCCATGCCTAAGGTATGCGCCCATCAAAATATAAGTGATAACTCGAATACACGCTATCCTCCAATGCTTTCCTCCACCACTGCTGCTATCTCTACACATCAACTGAAGCATTCACAATCGTTAATAAAATAATACAATTAAACCGACAAAAGTAAATACCTAGCAGTCTTCAGCTATATAAATAAATCAACTGGTTAGAAATCAATCCTAATCTTAATTTATTATGAGTACGCACTCTATACTCATAAACGTTTATTAATTTAATATGTATTTTGTGGAATCACCCGCTATGGAATCACCCATGTACACACTACATTAATGAAACGCCCGAAAAGGATAGGCGTCCCCATCAACTTCTCACACAAAGAATCCACTTTGTGTATGAACCCTGGTCAACAAAGTTTACGGAATCCACCTTAAAACCTCACGGAATCCACCGTGAAATATGCCTCTTGGCATCATACCCCCGAGGTGGGATAGCAATTGTCCTCAGTTGCTATTAGCTCAATGTGGAGCTAACATAGTGGGGAAAGCATTTAAGTCTCTAGCGTGCATCCATTGGGCCTCTTCAACAGGATGGTTTTTAAACTTGACTAAATATCTAGAATATCTTCGGCCAGTTCTAGTGGTCATAAAGTCAGTATCTAGGATAGCTTCAGGTTCAAGTATTTCAGTCTCTTCATCTAACAACGATGGGTTTTCATAAACAGGGTGTACAGGTAATTGGCCTCTAAAGGGTTGTAATAAACTAATGTGAAATGTGTTGTGAATTTTCCAGTGAGGTGGTAATTCTAACTTGAATGCATTGTTATTGATTTTGTGAATGATCTTAAATGGTCCATATAGAATCTAGGTGCCAATTTCACAACTGGGTGTTTATCTACACTTTGTAATCTACGTTTTTCTATTCTCAACCAAACATAGTCATCAATGTTGAAATTCATTGCCTGTCTTTTCTTATTGGCTTGTTTTGTATACGATTGCTGGGCTTTGGCAATCATGTCTTTAACCTCATCAAAAATAGTAGCGTGCATATTAGCAATATCACCAGCACTCTGAATTCTATTTGATAAAGATGCAACAGGTGTAGACAATCTATAACCATAAATCACTTCAAACGGTGCTTTCTTTGTAGATGTGTGTGGTGTATTGTTATATGCAAATTGTAGTAAATGCAAATGTATGTCCCATGTCTGTGGTTTAGAAATAGTGTAAGCACGTAAAAGATCTAAAATAGTACTATTAGTGGCTTCTGTTTGTCCATTAGTTTCAGGATGAAATGTAGATGAAAAGTCAATCTTTGTTACTAGGTTAGCAAACAAAGTAATCCAAAAGTTGTTACAAAATCTAGAATCACGGTCAGAAATAATAACTTTTGGTAATCCATGATTAGTGAAAACAGTTTTCAAAAACAATTGTGCTGCCTGAGATGCTGTTAAAGTTTTCTTACATGGAATGAAATATGCTTATTTACTAAACCTGTCTACTACAGTCCAAATCATATCATGGTTAGCTTTAGTATTAGGTAAACCAGTAATAAAATCCATAGAAATCTGTTCCCATGGTCTTGATGGAATAGATAAAGGCATAAGTAATCCATAATGTTTACCATGATGTCTCTTAACTCTTTGACAAATCAAACATTCAGAAACAAAGTTAAATACATCAGTTTCCATATGTGGCCAATAAAAATCTTCAGTCAATGTACGCAAAGTAGATATGATACCTCTATGACCTTGATATGGAGGACAATGAAACTCATTCAAAACAAAAGATCTAAATGGAACTGTAACACATAATCTTTTTTCATAAAACATGAATCCATCATTATAAGACAGTGAATCAATAGGAATCCAGTTATTTCCAACTAATTTATTCCAATCAGCATGAAAAGTAATGTCCTGATGATAAGTATCTTTCATAGGAGTTAGAGAATCAAATGATATAACAGAGATATTATGAATGGTCGGTCTTCTACTTAATGCATCGGCCACTACATTTTATTTACCTGGTTGATATTGAATGATGGGATGAAAACTCTGAATAATAGCTGCCCATTTGATATGTCGGTCAGATATTTGAGGTTGACTAAGTAAATGTCTAATAGTTTGTTGATCGGTCTTAATCATAAACTCAGAACCCATTAAGTAATGTTTCCATTGTCTTAAAGCTTGTACCACAGCTAATAATTCTTTATCATATGTGGAATATTTAAGTTCAGAGGGTTTCAGTTTACAACTAGAATAGGCTATGGGATGATTATCTTGCATAAGTACGGCTCCTATTCCAGATCCGCTAGCATCAGTAACTACTAAAAAGAATGGTCTATTAAAATTAGGTAGTTGTAATACAGGAGCATGGGTTAATGCATGTTTCAATAAATCAAAAGATTTCTGTTGATTATCAGACCAATGATAAACAATACCTTTCTTTAAAAGTTTAGTCAAAGGCAAAGCAAGTAATGAAAAATTTCGCACAAATTTCTTGTAAAAACTAGCAAGACCTAGAAAAGAACGTAACTCATGCACATTTTTAGGTATTGGCTAGTTCAATATTGCTTCTATCTTCTTAGGGTCAACTTTAATACCATCTGATGACACAATATGACCTAAATATTCAATTTTTGTTTGAAAGAACTCTTTTTGTTCCAGATTAGCATACAATTGATTATCTTTCAACAACTTGAAAACCAAAGACAAATGTTCATAATGTTCTTTCTCATTTTTATTAAATACCAAGATATCATCAAAGAATACAATAACACAATGCTGATATTTCAAAAATATATGATTCATCATTCTACTAAATGTAGCAGGTGCATTAGTCAATCCAAAAGGCATCACTAAAAATTCATAATGACCAAATTGTGTTCTAAATGCAGTCTTGAATATGTCAGACTTATCTAATCTCACCTTATGATAACCAAATTTAAGATCTATTTTATTAAATATGGTAGAACCTTGTAGTTTATCCATAAGATCATCGACGCTAGGAATTGGATATCTATTCTTTACAGTAATCTTATTTAGGGCACGATAATCAATGCACATATGATAAGTATTATTCTTCTTCTTTACCAACAAAATAGGTGCACCAAATGGAGAACTACTAGGTCTAATCAATCCTCTATTTAGTAATTCCTCAACTTGAGTTTGAATTTCTTTTTGCTCTATCTGGTTATGCCTATATGGTGCTTTACAAGGTGGTTGTGTACCAGGAATTAAATCTATTTTGTGGTCTTCAGGACATGAAGGAGGTAAGCCAGGTGGTAGATCTTCAGCAAAACAGTCTTTAAATTATGCAAGAAATTCTTTATGCCTAGGGTGCATATGTTTTTCTTTAGCTTGCAGTTCATTCACCCAAATTAGATAAGATTTACTACTTTTGCGTAATGCACGTTTAGCTTGAGTATGAGTTAGCAGTGGAAAAGCATTAGATGCATGCATACCATACAATGTAATATGTTTTCTTTGAAAATGAATATTAATTGAATGCGTGGAATAATCTATATCAGGATTATGCTAATGACGCCAAGGCATACGTAAAATAATATCACTGGACTGTAATGGTACAACTAGAAAATTCATTCTTTCAGTGTATTCACCAATTTGAATTTCTAGATCATGCACCTCTTGTGTTCCATTATACCTTGTGCCTAAGAATGTTGCTTTAATGCGATAATGCGTAGGAACAATTTGTAATTTCAATTCTTTCACTAACTTTGTAGAAATAAAATCATGTGTACTACCATCATCACGCAAAATGATCTTTTCTTTTCCATGCACTAAACATTTCATTGTCAACAAAGAATGTGGAGTTGGCATACCTGGTAAAGTATCCGAAGGAGTCGTCTTCATCTTCCGTAAAGTCAGGCGTTTCTTCATGTTCTTCATCTTCCATTGCTCCAAGATAGTTGATATGTACAGGTGGCTTCTTCGATTGGCAATTGGCTGCTAGATGTCCAGGTTGATGGCATTTGTAACACACTGTAGGTTTGGTTTTAGATACATTGTTTGCAATGGCAGGAAGTCTAGGAATATTAGGATTTGGCTGTGAAGATGGCTTAGGGTTTTGATTGGTATTCGATGACAAAGCAGGTGGTTTTGTCCAAGACTTACGGAAAGATGATGAAGGAAATCGACCTTGATTGAATCTTCTAAAATTTGAATTGAATTGCTTAGAACCATAGTTACCATTTGCTGGAAATTGTTGTGGACGCTTATCTCTTCCTCGAAGCTTGTCTTCAGTGTCATGAGCTAAAGAAATTGCATCTTCAAGAGTTGCAGGCTTGAACATATTGACTTCAGCGTAGTAATGCCCAAGTAATCCAGACATATACTTGCGCTTGTGAGTCACTTCAGGTACATCTTTAAGCATGCGTAACTGGAGTAATGCATTCCAAAAGCGTTCAGTGTACTGAGGAATAGGCTCACGATCTCTTTGCTGAAGAAGGTCCCATTGCTTTATAGCTTTTTCGTGGAATTGTGAAGGAAGGAAATTATGCATAAACTTCGTCTTGAAATTCTCCTAGGTAGTGGGAAAATCTATACTCTTACGAACCACGGTCCACCAAAGAGATGCTCTATCCACTAAATGATTAGTGACACACTTGATTTTATCTTTTTCAGCGTATGTTTCCTCATGAAAGTAATCATCAAACTGACTGATGAATGCAAGAACAATTTTTCCATCTCGAGTGCCATTGAAAGTACGAAATTTGAAATTTCTTTTACTTATCTTTGTTTCTTTGCAGATGGATTGAGCTTCGAGAGTCGCATCAATGGTACGTTGGATAAGATCTTCAGATTGTGGTTCCTCTTTATCAGTAGTCGATCTTTGTAAATTGGCCAATTGAACTTGCAATGCTTGCCGGGCTCTTCGTTCTTCGTCCAACTGCATCATAATTAAATCCAACTTTTGTTCCATCGTAGATTCAGGAAGATCGCCTTTAGCCATCAAATCATCCATATTTTGTTCTATCATCCTGCAAAACTTCAAAAGACCTCACACTCTCAAAATCCAATTAGCGGGATGAGCGTAGCTCAAGATCGGGTGTACAAGCTTATATATTTTTGTTTGGCTTTCACGGTCTTCGTCTTTGGCAATTGTAGGATTTGAAATCTTTGAAAAATCTGTGTTTTGACCTTCTGCGTGTGCTGAAACTGGTTCAGCAAGTCTGTGTATGCGAACAGAGCCTTCCAGGGAACAACTTTGCAGTTCGGTGCTTCTGCAAAGGAACAGTCCTTATAGGAGTTTTGAGCACAAGTCAGTTCTGACTTCAGGTTACTTGCCGGACTTGTAGAGTTGCAGACTTACAAAACTTGCAGAGTTTTTGGAGCTTTATGTGATTTAGTACTTAGGTAACTAAGCTTTAAGCTTAGTGATAAAAATCATCGAATTGTAGGGGGAGGCCGTTTTTGGCACCGCGAAAATCACGGAAGGGCCGCCCTACTGCCGTTAATTTCAAATTTTGAAGCTCTTAAGCTTCTTTAAGCTTTAAAAGCTTTATATTAAGCTTTCAAGCTTATGAAGTTATGAAACTTATCTCTCTTTACTGTAAGAAGACGACTTGGAGAAGAGGATGTAGGAGTGGTCCTCCGTCGTTACAGGCCGATCCTTTGCGATCAGAGGTTGTAAACAGAGGTTCTTGACCGCCAGGAATCCACCCGTATCGACCGTTCGCGATGAGTCTGACTGTAGAGCTCGATCATTCCAGGAGCTTCGCCTTCACACAAGATGGGTAGCGATTGGAAGCTCTCGATCTCAACTTCGCTCTGATACCACTGGTGCGCAGATCGGACGCTATATGCTCACGTAGTGAATGCCAGAAGGTCCCCAAGAACAAAAGAACTCTACTTTTTGCACAAAACTCAAGGTAAAAAGCATGCACGACATGAATAAGAGACCAATTGGGTGCAATCTCCCCCCATGCCTTGTGTGAGCGCTCCACAAAGCATGTATTTTATGTATTAATCCTCTTCAAGCTCAAATAATAGCCCAAATTACAAAATAGCACGCTTTTGGCTTTTGAGTTTGCTTTAGCACAAAATAGAAATAAAGCTAATGGGCGGGCGCCCAAAGAGTCAGGCATACCCAATACAATGTCCAAATACAAATATCATAATCGTGCGCCCATGCGCATACAAAATAATAAATAAATATCCAACACCTCAATAAATAGGCGCGACAAAATATAGGCGCTATGCCTAAGGTATGCGCCCATCAAAATATAAGTGATAACTCGAATACACGCTATGCCTAAGGTATGCGTCCATCAAAATATAGGCGCTATGCCTAAGGTATGCGCCCATCAAAATATAGGCGCTATGCCTAAGGTATGCGCCCATCAAAATATAAGTGATAACTTGAATACACGCTATCCTCCAATGCTTTCCTCCGCCACTGCTGCTATCTCTACACATCAACTGAAGCATTCACAATCGTTAGTAAAATAATACAATTAAACCGACAAAAGTGAATACCTAGCAATCTTCAGCTACATAAATAAATCAATTGGTTAGAAATCAATCCTAACCTTAATTTATTACGAGTGCGCACTCTAAACTCATAAATATTTATTAATTTAATATGTATTTTGCGGAATCACCCGCTATGGAATCACCCATGTACACAATAAATTAATGAAATGCCTGAAAAGGATAGGCGTCCCCATCAACTTCTCGCACAAAGAATCCACTTTGTGTATGAGCCCCGGTTAACAAAGTTTACGGAATCCACCGTAAAACCTCACGGAATCCACCGTGGCATGGAATCCACCGTGAAATATGCCTCCTGGCATCAACATTCAGCCCCATGATCAAGGCCTTGTATTCTCCCATATTATTAGTAAAAGAGAGTCCTAAATAGACTCCCATCGTCATGACAACCCTATGTCAGGGATCTTTAGTGACCACACCAATGCTCACATGTTTAGCAAGCCCTCTGGAAGCTCTATCAAGATATAGAGTATAAACCCAGGCTTCATTGATAGGCATGCCATAATAATTAGCTCACTCATACTTATGATAATCAAAATCAAGCCGAGAGAGAGGATGTATAGCATGCACAATCCCTCCTTCCTCGCTGAACTCGATAGGAATGCTAGTCAAAAATCATTGACAATGGTGGCAGTTGACCTAAATCTCCCATGTAAAGGATCCATCTTGCCACTCAATAACCTGATACCCTTTCCTCCACCAGATCACTCGACCTTGGTGATAATGTTGCTCAAGATAGAGATGCTTCAAATAGGGAATGATGCATCCCATTCGATCATCTTGATACCTACTGCATGTTAAAGCTGAATCTTGAAGGACCTGCACAGGCACCAAGCCCAACATTATCCCTTACACATAGTAAGGCTTCATCTTATTAAAGTTAACCTTGGTCTTAAACTCTACCCCTTGCAAATCTGCTAGAAGTGTTGTAGAGCCATTCTTTCCTAAACGTACAATCTTATATGGTCCATCCCATTTGGATTCTAATTTTCCTGGAAAGATTTCCAAACGAGCATCATAATACAACTTTAACTGACCTTTCATGAATTTGTACTTCTTAGCCCGAAGATCATAAAGGGCTTTCATTCTCCTCTTCCCTACTTCTTGATGTAGTAAAGCTTGCAATCAAATCTCATCAAGATGTGCTAGAGAAGTATACTGTTCCTGTAATGCTTCTTCCTCTCCCAACGAATGATTGAGGGAAAAACACACAATGGGGAGCTCTATTTCTAATGGCAAAATTCACTCTTCCCCATACACTTGCTTGAACAACGTGTGGCCTATGGCTCTCTTGAATGTCATGTTGTAAGCCCACATTGCCACATATAATTTCTTATCCCAATTGCACTTGCTTTTCGATACTATTTTGGATAAGATTCCCACCAGTTGTTTATCTGTACTCTCAACCTAACCGTTCGCTTGAGGGTTATACGATGTAGTGTTGTTGTGCTTGATCTTCAAAGCTTTAGTCTTAGGGCCACTATGACCTTGTTCAAGAAGTGTGTCCCTCGATCAGACACAATCTCCTTCGGTGGACCGAAGCGGTAAACAATTTGCTCCATAATGAAACCGGCCATCTCCTTAGCATTGTCCTTCACTATTGCTCGAGCTTCAGACCACTTTGTAAAGTAGTCTGTTGTGCTACAATAATATACCACTTTCACATAGTTGATGAAGGGTATATCGGTCCCACAAAATCAATACCCCAATTTTCAAAGGGTAACGTAACCAGAATGGGATTTAGAGGTCGCCTATGAGTTTTCCTTGCATTGTATCTTTGGCAGACATCACAATGCTTAACATAACTTAAAGCATATTGGAAAATTGATGGCTACCAATAGCCAGCACAGAGAGCTTTTTGGGTGGTAAGTCGGCCAGCAAAATGTCCCCCATATGCTGAATCATGGCACTCCTCAAGAATAAATGATACCTCATCGAGTACTACACAATGACGATAGATATCATCTACTCCTCTCCGATACAAGACATCATGTATAATCAAAAAGTGCAATGCTTGTTGCTTGATCTTCCTCTTTTCAGACTTCGATAAAGTAGCCCCAAATCCTCCTATAGATAAATAATGCGTTATAGCTACATACCATGAAGGAATGGAAGCTCTATCAATTTTAAATTGACCTTCAATATTACTTCCCTCATCAAGAATTTCCTTTAGCTCCCCAAAATCCACAAGACATTCTACAATACCTTGCATCTTCGGTGGCTTGCTTCTAATCTCATAATCAAACTCTTGTAAAGTGATTAACCACTTTGCTAAATGGTCAGGCAGTTGCAACTTGTTCAACAACAACCTGAGTCCTTCCACCTTCATAAAGAATACTACCTTCTCATAGAGAATATAATGCCTAAATTTCTTCATCGCAAAAGACCATTCCAAGGCACAATTTCTCCATGTATGTATAGTGAACTTCTGATATCTCCAATTTTCTACTAGCAAAGGCAATTGGATGATACAATTTCTCCTCCCAAATTTGAGCTAAATAACAGCTGATACTATGCATTGTGGCTACTAAAAATATATAGAAAAGTTCACCTCTTATGGGGGGTGCTTTTAGGATTGTTGGCACTTTTGCTAATTCCTACTTCACATCCTCAAAGGATACTTCACAGGCCTCATTCCACTCAAATAGACAGTCAAAAGATAGAAGTTTCATCAATGGCAACGCTCTTTCCACTAGTGCATTGATAAATCTTTGATAATATCCCACTGATGAGACAGAAAGCTGTGCACCTCTTTTGGAGTACACGACAAGCTCATAAAGACTATAACCTTTATCTTTTCCAAGTCAGTCACAATATCAGCTGTATTAACCACATGGCTGAGTAACAATCCATAGGGCACTCCAAATATGCACTTTCTAGGGTTAAGAGAAATGGAGAATTGCCTACAACACTCAAAACATTTCCTCAAAATAATGAGATGTCGCTCCCTTATGGTGGTTATCCCCAGATCATCAATAAAGACATTTAACTCCTCCGAGGAGATATCGCCAAAGGTCTTATCAGCTGTTCATTTCCAAGACCTAGGCGCATTGCATAGACCAAAGGCCATAACATGATATGCAAAGGTACTGAAGACAGTAATAAATGTCGTTTTCAATTTATCTTCCTCCGCAATAGCCATTTGGTTATATCCAGCAAAGTAATCCTTAAATGAATAGATTTCCCTACCCGCTAAGTGATCCAAAATCCGATCAATGAAAGGCAACATGTAGTAATCCTTAATTGTATGCTTTATTAAGCTCTCTGAAATCTACGCAAAGCTAAATTTGATGTTCTTCTTCTTCCTGATAACAACTTGTGAACACCATTCTGTGTGTCGAACCGAAAATATTAGGCCAGCCTTTCATAGCTTTGTCAATTCTTCTATTCTTTGAATAGCTCATTCCTTAATTTGAAAGGCATACGCCTTACTTTTTGTCGCACAGGGTGGCTACCTTGCTTTAAAGGAATCGTATGGAACATCCATGCTAGGAGGAATGCCTCTCAGCTCATCGTAACTCCAAGCAAAAATATCATGGAATTCTTGAATCAAGGACACATAGTCCTTCCTTTCTTCAAGATTGAGCATGGAGGCTAATTTAATTGGCCGTGAATCATTCATCATACCAAGGTCAAGCTCAATTACATCCTCATCCCTTATCCTCTCTTGAGCCTCTATCGGCTCAATCAAAGTCACTTGGTAGATATCCTCTATACGTAGTGGACCCCTCATTGAATTCGTCACTTAATGACGTCTCACTAGCAGATGGAGCACCTAAAATATGAAACTCTATCACTTGATGATGTCTCACTAGCAGATGGAGCATCTAGCATATCAAACTCTGACAAAGATAAAGGAACTCTCTCACTGTGAGGAGATTCAGGATAGGCATCTCCTACTACATGTCTAGCACCTCGACCAAAGATCAATCACCCAATGGGTATATCAACCTGACAGCCTGCTTGTAAGATCCATGGCTTGCCTAGCAATACTTGATAACTAGGTCACCTTGCAAACTTAATGACCCTAAGGTCCAGAATACATTCTACATTAGCAACGGTCACATGGACTTTAGTAATGCAACCTTCGGGTTATCTTAAACTGTCATCAGCCATTCAAAGGATCGTGGAGGTATCTTTTTTTATTTCTAATCCCATTCTCTCCATCAATTCCGAACTCATAATGTTGACAGAGGATCCTGTGTCCACAATAGCATAGTCCACTAATATTCCATCAACATATGCTGCTACCCTTGAACTACGCTTTTCAGCATGCTCAAACCAATCATCTCCTACTCACATTATCCCCAAGGGCTCAATGATATACCCAATGCGTAGGATCTTCTTAAATTCCTTATGTACTCTTGGAGACAACTTAATCAACTATAGAAGATTTACATACGGCTTAACTTCGCAAAAGAGAACTCGCTAAATCAAATTCATGATAGCTAGCAAGAGCTCGCTTTTCTCACCAAACCATTTTCCCCTTTGGTCTTTGAACTAGGTTTGGTACTTCTTTCTTGCCTTTTTCCTTCTTCTTTCTCCTTATTCTTCTTGAGATCAGCTTTACCATCTATGGCCTTGAGAGGTCCACCTTCCATGTTGAGATTAAGGACTTGTGTCCCCTTATCAACTTGCTTGGGGTTTCCCTCGACAGATTTTGCCTTGGCTTTGTCGACCTCTTTACCCTTTTGACCTCTTGTAATAACCCGTAGATTAGAAGCTCTAGTGCCATTGATGCAAGCAGCTTCTATAAGGCTAACTCCACTACCACTAGGTAGCTCCTCTACCATAGCTTTCCCTCTTTGTAATATTTGTTTCAGTCCTTCATCTTGCTAGAGATTATTCCCTTGTGCTCAATGATTAACTGGACCTCTGGCTGTTTACTTCCTTGCTAGAGAGAGCTAGTCTTACTCCAACATGTACTAGCTAAATGGACGGACTTCCCACATATGTCACATTTAACATTTAGATAATTCCTAGGGAAACGTTGGCCACCACACCACTTACAACTGAATCTTGAGGGGCCACCCTCTTCAGGGCGTCAACTCCCTATCAAATTCTATTGTTTCTTAAGAAAATTAACATCAATAGCTATTTGCCTATATTGTTCGCTAATCATATCAATATAGTTCTTCATCATATCCTTAACTTCACCATCAAGGACATTCGAGGCACTTAACTCACAGCCTATCATCTATCTATCATTCCATTGGACTAACCACTTGATTGGGGATTGGCTATTTATTCCCTAGAACAACAGTAGGATTTATCGTTGGGCTTCCAACAATTGGTGGAGCCATCTGACTAGTCATAGGCATGGTCACACTAAGAGGAGTTGGCAACATATGCACATTTGGAATTATGCTTCCTCTCCCATTAGGGGGACTCATGGGCATCCCTTGACCTCCATTCATCAATGCTAAAGTATTTCCAAACCCTAAACTTGGATTCCAGTTTGCCCTAGAGGTATAAGCTACTTGTAATTGTGATTCTCTGCTCGTATAATAGCCGTATCAATGTTGGCAAGAGCAACACTGCTCAACTACAC
The DNA here is from genome assembly GCF_053477565.2 of Lygodium microphyllum. NCBI lineage: Eukaryota > Viridiplantae > Streptophyta > Polypodiopsida > Schizaeales > Lygodiaceae > Lygodium > Lygodium microphyllum. The sequence continues at coordinate 77,194,973 of NC_141143.1, forward strand.
TTGAATATTAAAGTCTAGCCCATTCAAAAAATATTACAACTAAGCAGTAGCTAGAATAGGAATATAAGTTTGCAACTTATGAAATACCTCCTTCAGTGTCTTGGCATACCCACGGACATTCTCGTGAGGTTCTTGACGTGTAACATTGAGGATATATAGCCAATACTGACCTCCCCTTTCAGGGGAAAAGTCTCTTCAAAAGGCTGCAAAGAATAAGCCGATCGTAGTTATGGTTCCAACCTCTAAGCTATGATACCACATTGCAGCTTGTCCTTTCAGAGTCATGTTGAAGAACATCATCAAGTGTCCTTCATCTTCAATTCGACAGTTAAACATTAACTTTTGGAATTCATTGATGTGAAGTTTTGTGTCTTCAATGAGTAGAGAAAACCCTAAGGCTAGCAAGTCCACCATCCCTGCTGGGATTGCAATGGGTTGTGCTGCCATGGTAACAGCTGAATTCACTAAAGGAGTTTGAATAATCGGAACTATCACTCCACTTGAAGTGGACAAACTGATTGGAAGGGGGGAAGTACTAGAGCTTCCTCCCCCTAGCGAACTATGTGTCGAGCTAGGGTTACTAAGACCACGTCCTTGTAAGGATATTGGCCCACTCCTTTGCAGAGAATACATTCTATTTATTTTGGCTCACCGTCTAGCCCGTTTAGCTCTTTCTTGCTTTTGAAGCTCAGCTTGATGGTCTTGTGAGTCTATCTCACTAATTTTTGGCATGCACTAATGAATATGGTCCCAATTGACCGAGATTCAAAAACTACCACTTATTAGCAGCTCCAGGCAAAGGCATCACCTATCAGAACTTAAAGTGGGCCCGCTGACAATGGCTCTAAGCACTTGATGGGCCTCTCTATACTCAAAGAAACACAACCCCTCGGCCTCACAGCCAAGAGCATCTAAGGGACACACTATTCTAACCTAACTTCTATCGTGAATTCCACATTTGTTTTGAATTATAGTCCAATGGTTAAGTCTTTCCCAAACTCCTCAAAGGGAGTCCCTTCACATAGATTGGAGTACAAACACCTCGTAAAAGCACAAACAGAAGGAGGCACCCCTCGGCTTAATGTTGTGGCCCCACTGTAGCTCTCCTACACCTTGGGGATTGGCCCCTCGATGTGCTGCTAACACAAATAGCACAGACATCATTAACTCCACTCTTATTTTAAAACGTTCCAGGAGATAAGATATTTCCTCACTTAACAATTTTCCAAGGAACTTGAACACCTAAACCTACAGCTTAGGTATCTCATAACTCAGTGTGGGTCATATTTATAAAAAAACCAAGTGCAATGCATCTGCGAATTACACCATGTGATATGCACAATGCAATTGTAAATGCCATAGTGCTCAAACATTTTATGACTTAGCAAGTAGCATTGTGAAGTGCAACAAACGTGTCTTTCAATGATTTCATCCTATACGTCATGTTGCATTGCTAAGGGTCAGCACCGAGCATTCTCGTGCTGCTTGACCCCTTTAAACTTAATTTATAAGTATCCTATATGGTGTGCACAAACAAATAAATTAGAATTTCAAATGTTATCAACAACTAATCAGCATCGTTGATAGGTGTAAAGAGTGATTTTTTCATGTGTTTTTTTCCTTGTAAAAAGTGGTAAAAACGGACTTTAACATGAAGACAAGGCTAAACTAAGGCTTATTCCTCATACTCCAATCATGTCATACATTCATGGACATAAAGCATATTTTTCATTAGTTTTCTAGCGTAAAAAACTTTTTTTTATTTTTCACTATTTTTCTTAATTTATTTAAATTAAAAATTTGATATTTTTGATTTATGGATTGGGACTGATCACAATCATTGAGCATTGAATTCATATTCATTTCTAATCCATAAAAATCCCAAAATCACAACAAAACCCTTAAAATTTATCATTTCCATGAAAATCACAAAATTGTGGGTTTTGCGTGTTTTGATATAAATTGTTAAATGACTAAATTTTCTAGTTTTTTTCACAATTTCTAATAAATTTCAGCATTATCAACCCCCCCTCCACAAATTGATGCCATTGGGGGGGGGCATCGTTTTTCCTACACGATGTTTCAAAAAACGCCCCCTCCCATCATGAAATTTTTTGGGGGCCATGGGCCCCCTAAGGCCCATGCCCAATTGTCTTGTCCCTTTTGTTGGTCACTTTGGACATTTAAATTGCCCAGTCACTCGCATCTCTTCCGTTCGACGCTCAATTTCACATCTGAAAATTCCAACATGTCCGGCTTGACATCTTGAATGGCCAAGAAGCTATCTGTCTTCAATACGACTGTCAAAAAAATTACTAAAAATCTACAACAATCGAAATTTTCATGTTCGTCTTCCTTGGTCTCTAAAAATTGTCGAATCTTCATGTTTTTCTTCTGTCGACTTTAAATTCTCGCATAAATTTTGCATTAATCTGCTCCGTTTCGGCACTCCACAGGTCTTTAAAAGCTGCTCTCATTACCCAAACATATAAATGGCTAGCACCTCATAACACAAACAAAGGGAGCACCCCCTAGCTTATCGTTGTGGCCCCATTACAACTCTCCTATATCCTGGGATCGGCCCAAGGATGCATCATCTCAACATATAACACATACCCACAAAGTCCACTCTTCACAATATTCCTTCTAGGAGATAGTACCCTCACCAAATTAGTCCCCAAGGAAATGATTATACTAAACCTATAGTATAAGAAGCCTCACGCTCATCGTGGGTCAATAGTTTGAAACCAAGTGCTATGCATCCAAGAGATAATTCTCTTTATACCATGGGTGACGATGCAATGCAATGCAAAGTGGATGACATTGAGGGCGCAAACATTTTACTTAAATGAAATCAGTATTGTGAATGTGTTCAAACATTCTTTCCATGATTTTCTTCCACTAACGACTTTACTATAGTGATAAGGCAGTGTCAAACTCGCACCACTGTACCTCTTAATAATTAAAATAAGATCGAAACCTATATGAAAAGTGTTACAACAAACAAATAAGATTTTGAACCATAATCAGCACATAAAACCCTCTCTTTCCCTACCATTTAGGGTTTTGCTTATGATGGGTAGGTTAAGAGGTGTTTCCATGTATGTTTCTTCATAATGTAAGCAATAAGTACACACTAAAACATAGAAATGGGGGTACGCTAAGGCAAACCCTCATGCCCTACCTCCATTATACTTATATAAACATAGCCCTAATTTTCCATAGTTTTTTACGTGTTGTCGGAGGGGTTTTTGTCAAAATGTTGTATCCACCGGGGATCAAAGATAGAAGGAAGTAGAGATAGGAGATGGAAGAGAAAAAAAAGGGTAGACAAGAGGTAAACACGATAAAGACAAAGCACAAAGAATCAAATCAATATGTATTGATAGAACCTAGAATCCCTTATCTGGCACTACTCAAAAGCAATCTCCAAGCATTAGATCTCCTAGAGCTCCCTCGTAGACCAAAAACGTGTAACAAACAACAACTTCCTCTCTGCTACTCAAAACCCAAATCTGATGGCTTTGTTGGCTTCAAAAGGGGGGTAAACATCTAGGACACTTGCTTTAAAATCTCCTAGTTCACTCCTTCTTCTTCCAGCTCAAAGTGTTGTTTTCATACTATTAACTACGATCGCAATGCGCGCGATTTTGCCCATCTTTCTTTTTCTATGAAAAATCCAAAATTAGTTGAAAAAGCAACTTGTTTTTTGCATGCCATCCTATTCTAGAAGTTTCCCTAGCTTTTTAGGATATTTACAATAAATAATATCAAAAATATCAAAAATAAGCTAAAATTATCCAAAAAGCTAGTATCTTTGAACCAACCACGCCACGGACATTAGCACTAATGACTCAGATCACATTGACTCTCTAGATCAATAAGAAAGTCAAATGATGATGCACTCTAGAGTTTTTCACACTGTGTGCATATAGTAGCACGACATCCACCCCCTCTGAACTTGCACATCCTCCGGTATGTGCCATCGATGCACCACCTGGGTCAAACACCTATAGCATCAACTTGTCGCTTATCATGCATATAAGAAAGCATCCCCCTGGATCATAGATCAAAATACTCAACATCTACATGACTCTTGAGTCATACCTAGTATTCCCTAGCATTAGAAGGCCTTGGCTGCGTATCATACACTAGAGGCTCTTGAATCTCCATATACATGCTATCAATTCACCCATCAACAAATACATAGCAACATGCCTGCTCTTTCAAAGTCTAGTGCATGGAAATCTGCTTATACTGAGAATTATGTACCTCATCAAATACAAACTGAGCCTCACTTGCATCCAACACATTCTCACCATCACCGAAAAAAGTGAAGCAATCCATATCTTGAAGCATCTTAGAATTGCCTACCAAGGCCTCTGACAAAGCATCCGAAACATTTTCCAGGTGTAGAGCATTACATCTAATGTCCTCTAAAGGCATATCCTCAAGCTCATGAATTGTCTCATAAACGATAACTTTATCAAATCATGTGCATCCAATAAGTCACCAATCTCCGTTTGAGTCCCTGTATCAAGTAAAACATGATCTTCACAAACCTCTTCAAATGCATTAAGAACATCTATAGGTGCAATGGTTGAATCTTCAAGTACATGATCTTCCAAGGCATCTATGGTTGTCTCAATATCAAACGGTAACTTATGTCCCAGCTATTTGCCTTCTTGCTTGCTATCCTCTTTCTGCTCCTGCAAAACTTATTCCATAACATGCTTGAGAGATGGCTGATTTGTAGCTTTAGGTAGATCCACAATTCTTCTTGTCACTTCCTTATATATCCCTGCATTATCTTCATCTCTCTTATGTTTCTCTTCCACAAGTACATCTGTGTTTTTCCCTTTTGCTAAATAAGCATCCACTGAATATGCATCTATCGGTAATTCCCTACCATTTATGTCACCATTGTCTTGCCCTTGCATGAGATATTTCAGTATTAGTAACTTTTCTCTTTTCAGCTACATGCAAAGCATGTGCCCACATTGTATCTAGCCTTTGGACCAACCATGGCCAACCATGGCCAGGCATTCTATACAATTGTAGACCAAAAGTAGAAGCATGTACAGCCGCACAAGCATTTAGGACAGCCAAGTTTTCCAACAATCTGTGCATACATCCCTTTCTAAAATTCAAAGCAAGAGGCAATCCCATTTCTTGTGCATGGATCTTGCCATCTTTTCAAAAGATGAGTTGTCATGCCAAGGCCTCCTAATAAGGAGGACAATCCTTCCTTTCATGTTGCAAACTATCACACCATATACATATTTTCCCTAGTTTAGGGGCTATTGCCTGTCCCCTTTTCTCTTGTCCTTTCTCATCCAATTTTGCAACCTTCAATTGAAGATCCCATATGCCTTTGACCAATTCATCTAATACATCTTTCTCCCTAACATTGGGAACAGCAGCAAGTATAACGTGTTGGGGGTAAAGGCGCCTCTGCCTAGCCGCCCATGTATTAGTACACTGACAGTACCCGCCACTGCACACTGCAAGTGGCGGGCACCCATCACGGTCACTTTATTCTTTATTCTTTTTGTGACAATTTGAATAAAGGAAGGCCTGGTCACACATTATGACTGTTGGAGTTCCCATTTGTGTGTGTCTCTCTCTCTTCTTGCTCTTACTCTCTGCCATAGCTCACTTCCAAGCAAGCTTCGATCCTTCTCACCTTTGGTATCAAAGCGAGGCTTCCTGACTTCTCGAGCTTGGTTCATGGCATTCTTAGCTTCCATTCAAATACCTACATCATTGGGTCTCCTTCCCAACAACAATAGCCGACCTTCTCGAGCTCCCATCACTCCCCGGCTTCCCAAGCACCTTCCCGACATTTTGAGGCACCCTTACGGCATTGCTACAGAGGTATTGAAGTGTTCTTTCAATGCTTTTATTCAGTTCTCAAGTTGTAGTCAATCAGGGCAGCCATAGCTCAAACCCTTGGAGCTTGTATCTTGCTCCCTCTTGCATTTGGGCACTTGAGGCTTGTTGCATGCCTCCTTGGGCACCCCCTAGAGCCTCTAACCACTACCATTGAGGCCACGTGGATGCACAATAGCAGAAGAAGACATCAGCAATTTTGCACCATTTTTTTGGTTGATCTGGATAGTATACTACAGCAGCTCACTTACTCCTCAGTGATGACTATGTCATGCTTCTTTGGGCTTGGCTATGCACTTGGTAATTATATCTAACATGTGTTGAAGCCTCCTTGATCATTGGCATCAGATTTGGGTCTAATCTGTATATTCCAAGGACTGTTCACAGTAGTCCCATAGTCATGTTATGCAGAAGTAACATTGGCATCTAATGCTATGCTTGCTTGGGCACTTCTACTCAACCGGTTTGGTACCTATTAATGCCCGAATGATTGGGGGATGCAAGGCACATGTTATGCCATCATTTTGGACTAATTTTCTTGCTGAAAATACTCAATTTTGAACAGTAAATCACTATTGTAAAATAGTAGGCTGAAGCCTATTACCTCGTGTTTGGTTATGCCTATTGGTTTTGGGCTATGTCTTTGGGATATGCAATGAAGTATTAACCTGCGGGGTATGACATCGAGCTTGTCTTTGGTTCTAGATCTTTATTTGAGCTTGAGCTTGGCTTTGGAATACATTTGATGCTCCGTCTTGGATGTAAATATGGCATGTATGTTACCTATGTCTGACCGGTCTTGACATGCTTGGCCTATGCCACTACTACATGCTAGTTACATTGTTTGGAGCTGATTGCTACTAGTGCCTTGTCTTGGCTTGCATCTAGCTTCCTAAAACTTACTTGGGATATTTCTTGGCTTGCCACAATTGTATTTGGGATACAATTGATGTCTATGGATGCTATACTTGGAGGCTACAAAGCCTATATGCTCATGATGTCTTATTGATGTCTGGTCTTGGAGCTTTCATCACTAGTGCTCTCATATGCCTTTCTTGAGCTTCTTGGCTTGATCCATACAGTTTTTGTGCCAATGGGAGTATCCTTGGATGTTTGACAAACATTGATTAGGTGGTTTATGGTATTGAGCTTTGAGTCTTCTGAGACTGGGATCTTCTTCACTTGGATGTTGCATGGTTGATATACTGTGGTCCACATACATGTACTTGGGCTGATTTGGGCTTTACACTCCCTGAGTATACACCTCTTTGTGTCAAGTCTTGCCAGTGTTGTGTACACTTTTCCCTATTATACAGGGGGTGTGCCGGCATACTGATGGATTCGTTTGACATGCTTGGGTGTTTGCTCGATGTCCATATGACTGCCATATGCTGATTTATGCCCGCTTGATGCTCATTATACTTTGATAGTCAGTGGTTGACTTGATGCATTGATTTTGCCTATAGTTTGCTCTCATTATACCTGGCTCTAATTTATTATAGCAAGCAGTTATGTATGGATTGATGTGGAATTTTCATGTTGAATTATCCTGATTTTATGTACTTTTGATGGTACTTGTGGTGAGGAGCATCATTAGCTATCAGTTCGTGGTCATTTTGCATTGGTTTTGGTGGTATTTTGGCTATTTACAAGAGAAAACAACAAGCTATTTTGAACCATCTTCACTATTTTGTATTGCATTATGGGTTCTTCTTCCATTGACAGTGCTATCTTCAACATCACTAAGCTTGATGATACGAATTATGCCTATGGGAAGAGCCAAGTTTGGCAGGTATTGGTGCAGAAATTGCAGATAAAGCCACTAAGGATGCATGGTGAGTAGCCTGAAACTATGACTGATGATGAATGGGATGAGCTTGATGAGTTATGCAAGTCCACCCTCATCTTGTCTCTCACTGAATAGATACATTACAATGTGGTTGAGGGAGCACAGAGTGCTTGGCAGCTTTGGGATAAAATTAAGAACCTCTATGATAAGAAAAGTCTAGCAAGTCAGATGTACTGGCTGAAGCAGCTTATGGACCTGTGCATGAAGGAGAATATGACAATGTCTGCTCATTTAAGCCAGTTCCATGCTATTCTCAAGAACTTGACTTCGCAGGGTGTTACCTTTAATGATGAGGTTACTCCATTTTTTTGCGTGGGACTCTAAGTGAGTCATGGGATGTATTCCGCATTGCCTTATGTGCTCCTGCTACTATTTTGAACTTGCTTGATGTAGAGAGTGCTCTTTTGCAAGAAGAGATCAACCATAAGAACTTGGATGCCTCTCGTGTGTCACATGCTTTGACTGTTAGAGGCAGAGATGGTAATGGCAAGAATGACCATGGGAATGGCCATGGTAGAGACTCGCAAAAGTCTAGGTCTAAGTCACGTGGTAATCGTGCAGCAAGTCTTGTGGGAGAAATGCTAATGTGACATGTCATCATTGTAGAAAGAAGGGTCATATACACCCACAGTGTCATGAGTTGTGCAATGAGAAGCGCAAAGAGAAGGGGAAAGACAAAGTACAGGAAAAGTCCTCTGATCGCAGCATTATGCTTGCGAAATCTAGTGTGAAAATCAAGGAGATAAATGTCATGCAGACTAATGACTCCGATGGGGAGTACATACTTACAGCTAGTTATTGTGATGCTATGTCGTTGACCGATGTTCACTCTATGTATGCGCAATGCTAGCTTTTGGATTCTGGTGCTTCATTTCATGTTACACCATGCTGTGAGTGGTTCCACACCTACCGCACTATCTCTGGTTCAATTCGCTTGGGTGATGTGATAGGTCACTTGCTATTGTTGGCATTGGGAATGTACGGCTACAGTCTCTACTGGCAGTACTTTTCTGTTACAGGATGTACGTCATGTACCTATGCTTACACGCAGTCTTATGTCTGCAGGGTAGCTTGATGATGATGGGTTTCATGTTTCATTTGGGGATTCTGCCTGGAAGATCACCCGTGGCAAACTTGTGCTTGCTAGAGGTGCCATAGCTAGTAGTCTCTATCCTCTTGTAGTTAAGGGGTCCTCTCTTGATCATGTTTTGTCAATGGGTTCCATCCCACATGTATCTCTTTGGCATGCCCGTTTGGGCCATATGTCCTTGAAAGGAATGAAAATGCTTTTTGGTTTTGCAGTACTTACCGCCCCTTGACTATGCATGTTTTGATTTATGTGAGCATTGTCTTTATGGTAGACTGACTAGGAATACACATAAGAAGTCTGGTAGGACACGCATGAGTGAACCCCTGGCATTGGTATATTCGGATGTCTGTGGGCCCATGCCCTACTAGTCTATGGGTGGTGCAAAGTATTTTGTGACGTTCATTGACGATTTTTCATGTAAAGTCTAGGCTTACCCCATTAAGCTTAAGTCAGATGTCTTGGTTGTATTTCAAAGTTGGCTTGCATTTGTTGAGAACCAGACTAAGTATAGGATGAAATGCCTTAGGACTGATAATGGGGGAAAATATGTGTCACATACTTTTGAGCAACTATGTGACGAGAGGGGTATTAAGCATCAGTTGACCACCCCCTATACCCCACCCCAGAATAGTTTAGCTGAGCAGATGAATAGAACCATCCAGGAGCATGTATGCAATATGCTTAGCCATGCAGGTTTACCATAGAGTTTTTGGGCTAAGTCATAAATAGATCACTTTCTAGTGGTTTGGATTCCCAGTTTGCAGAGGAGGTATGGACTGGGAAACTTCCATCTTATGCGCATCTACGTGTCTTTGGATGTGAGGCATTCTATCATGTGCCCAAAGACAAGCATACTAAGTTGGATCCTAAGAGTGTCAAATGCATTTTCCTTGGCTATGGGGATGCATGCGAGATGGGTTACCGCCTCTAAGATCTGCAAGCGCAGAAAGTCATCTGCAGTCGTGATGTAGTCTTCCATGAAGACAAGATGCATAGGCAGCCTGAGAAGGTAGTAGAGATACGCAAGGTTATATTCCAAGAGGAGCCACGTGCTCCTACTACACAGCCAGTTGGACAGCCTGCAGCAGCAGTTGGTACACATGGCCCGGATGTTGGACCGGTCGCAGAGCCTGCCGTGCGACGGTCTACTAAAGATAGATGTCCACCTGATAGATTTGAGCCCTCGATGCATTATGTCTTGGTTATGAATGCAAGAGAGCCTCTCACCTATGATGAGGCTATGCACATGGGTGACAGTCACTCCTGGGAGAGGGCTATGCAGTCTGAGATAGACTCCTTGCACAATAATATGACTTGGGATTTAGTTGCATTGCCTCAGGGCAAGAAGGCTTTGCCATGCAAATGGGTGTACAAGCTGAAAAGTATCCCTGGAAACCCCAAGCTAGCTTATAAGGCAAGACTTGTTGCTAAGGGTTTTAAACAAGAGCATGGTGTTGACTTTGATGAAGTTTTTTGTCCTGTGGTCAAGATGACCACCCTACACTTGGTTTTGGCCTTAATCATGCTGCTTGACTTGGACTTGTACCAAATGGATGTCAAGATTGCATTCTTGCATGGTGATTTGCATGATGAGATATACATGGAGCAGCTGAAGGGCTTTGCAAATCCTGGCAGGGAGCATCTGGTGTGCAAGTTGAAGAAAAGTCTTTATGGCTTGAAGCAGGCACCTAGGGAGTGGTATCATAAGTTTGATGCCTCTATGCACTCACAAGGCTACAGCATGAGTGATATGGATCTGTGTCTTTACATGAAGAAAGCCTATGATGGCTCATTGCTTATTTTGGTACTTTATGTGGATGATATGGTGATAGCAGGGAAAGCTCATGATGAGCTAGATGCTCTTAAATCTCAACTAAAGAAGAGCTTTGAGATGAAGGATTTGGGACAGGCCTCTCACATTCTTGGTATGCGCATTAAGCGCGACAGGCATTAGGGACTACTCTACCTCTCACAAAGGGAGTACATTCATAAAGTCCTTGAGCGTTTCCACATGCAAGACGTAAAGCCTACTGGTTGTCCATTACCTTCTTATGTGAAGGTTTCACAAGCCGATTATCCCGCAGATGGATGAGCAGAGGGCCAAGATAGCCAAGATCCCTTATGCATCAACCATGGGTAGTCTGATGTATGCCATGATAGCCACTCGTCCAGATATTGCCTTTGCAGTTGGTGTTGTGGCACGCTATATGGCTACACCTGGCAAAAAGCATTGGGATGCCGTAAAGGGTATCATGAGATACTTGAAGGGCATAGCAAATATGTGTATTTGCTATGGCAACCAGGATACAGGAGCTGTGGGCTAGACAAACTCCAATTATGCAGGACATGCAAATAGTATGAAGTCCACTTCCAGCTATGTCTTTACCTATGCTGGAGGTGCTATTTCTTGGATGTCCAGGGTTCAGAAGTGTACGACTCTCTCTACCACTGAGGCCGAGTATGTTGCAACCACTGAGGCTTGCAAGGAGGCCATATGGTTGGGATGTTTGGTTCATGACCTTGGGATTGATACTATACCTACGCTGCATTTGGATTCAGCTAGCCAAGAATCAGGTCTTCCATGCGAAGATGAAACACATTGAGATGAGGTATCGTTTCATACGTGGGGTCGTGGAGGACAAGTCTATTGACCTTGTCAAGATCTCCACTGATGAAAATCTTGCAGATCTACTCACGAAAAGCCTCACTACTGAGCGCTTTCCCTTCCTCAGGAGATTGATGGGCATTGGATGAGATGACGTTTTTCCTCATCCTATTGTAATGTGTACATTGTAATGTCTTTTCTTTTTCTTCTCACTCCTCACCAGGGCAGATTTGCCTTTAAGTGGGAGGTTTTTGGGGGTAAAGGCGCCTCTGCCTAGCCGCTTGTGTATTACTACACTTGCATCTACCGATAATTCCCTACCATTTATGTCACCATTGTCTTGCCCCTGCATGAGATATTTTACTATCAATAACTTTCCTCTTTTCAGTTGCATGTAAAGCATGTGTCCACATTATAGCTAGCCTTCGGACCACAACCATGGCCAACCATGGCCAGGCATTCTATCCAATTGTAGACCAAAAGTAGAAGCATGTACAATCACATAAGCATTTAGGACAGGCAAGTCTTCCAACAATTTCTGCATACCTCCCTTTCCAAAATTCAAAGCAAGAGGAAATCCCGTTTCTTGTGCATGGATCTTGCCATCTTTTCAAAAGATGAGTTGTCGTGCCAAGGTCTCCTGATAAGGAGGACAATCCTTCCTTTCATGCTCTAAACTATCACACCATATATATCTTTTCCCTAGTTTAGGGGATGTTTCCTGTCCTGTTTTCTCTTGTCCTTTCTCATCCAATTTTGCAACCTTCAATTGAAGATCCCGCATGCCTTTCACCAATTCATCTAATACATCTTTCTCCCTAACATTGGGAACAACAACAAGTATAGCCTGTTGAGGATAAAGGTGCCTCTACCTAGCTGCCCGTATATTACTACACTAACAGTACCCGTGATTGCACACTGCAGGTGGCGGGCACCCATCATCGTCACTTTATTCTTTATTCTTTTAGTGACAGTTTGAATAAAGGAAGGCCCAGTCACACATTGTGACTGTTGGAATTTCCATTTGTGTCTCTCTCTCTCTTCTTGATCTTGCTCTCTGCCATAGCTCACTTCCAAGCAAACTTCAATCCTTCTCACCTTCATAGCCATAGGGTTAGCCACAGAAGTGGGTGGCTTACTAGATACATCAATTGTTTTGCCCGTAACAGTGGGCAAGCTAGAGACACGCAATCTTTATCTTCTTTTATGGTTTTTCACCAGTGCAGTAACAGCTTCCTTAATATATCTCCACTATGTTTTAAGCCATGTCTCTGTAGTCTGATCCTTTAACAAATCATCAACCTTCTCTTGAAGCTCAGGATCTACTGCTTGTAGAAACAATCTTTCTAACTTGCAAGAGCTTGTTGTTCTACAAGATCTAACTACTCAAATCGACTTTCAAATTCTCTTAACAATTCTGTAGCCACAAGACCCTTATTAGGTTGTAAAACCCACTCCTGAAAAGTCTTGCTCGTAATCAAACTGGTGTCTTCAATGTAAAATTCATCCCTGAGTGTCTTCTTGAAAGCTACCCAGTTAGCATCCTACATGTACAATTTAGTAATTCGCGCTTTCAATTCATGTACAATGATCCGAACAAAATATTGAATCCATGTAAGTTGAGCCACCCCAAAGAATTCCATCTTTTGAGCATAGGTATGTACATATACAGATATATTCCTACCATTAAACAGATTCATCTCACGCTCTATTGCCAACAAAGTGTTCATCACAACACTTTTCGTTTGAGCAGAAGCCTGCATCACCTATTGTTGTTGTTGTACCTGCATAATCATGTTTATATTCAACACTAACTACTGCAAAACATCACTAGAAATTGTGCTCAAAGGTTCTCCCATCTTGTCTTTCCTTCTGATGACCTTTCACGTCGGGCTCACCAAATGTCGAAGGGATTTTTGTCGAAAGGTCATATCTAGTGGGGATCATCGATGGAAGGAAGTGGAGATAGGAGATGGAAGAGAAGAAAAATAATAAACAAGAGGTAAACACAATAAAGACAAAGCACAATGAATCGAATCAATGTGTATTGACAGAACTTGGAATCCCTCATCTGGCACTACTCAAAAGCAATCTCCAAGCATTAGATTTCCTGGAGCTCCCTCGTAGACCAAAAACATGTAACAAACAACAACTTCCTCTCTATTACTCAGAACCCAAATCTGATGGTGGCTGGTAAAATCCCTAGGATGACAGGACACCTGGTCTAGAATCTCCCAGTTGGCTCCTTCTTCTTCTTCCAATTCAAAGTGTTGTTTTTAGACTGTCAACTGCGATCGTGATGCATGCGATTTTGCCCATCTTTCTTTTTCTATGAAAAATCCAAAACTAGCTAAAAAAGCAACTTGCTTTTTGCATGCCATCCTATTCTAGAAGTTTCCCTAGATTTTTAGGACATTTAAAATAAATAATATCAAAAATAGGCTAAATTTATCCAAAGAGCTAATATTTTTAAACCATCCATGCCACGGACACTAGCACTAATGACTCAGATCGCATTGACTCTCTAGATCAATAAGAAAGTTAGATGATAATACACTCTAGAGTTTTTCACACTAATGTGCGTATAGTAGCACGACAGCACGACATCTAATTTTTCTCAATTGAAACTCAATTTTTCTCTATTTTTTACAATTATTTGTAATTAAAATTTTGGTCTTTTTACATTTTTTGATGTGAAACACTTGATAATATTGATATTCATTGTTATTTTCCATTTTCCTCCATGGAAACACAATCTACCATGATGAAACGCATAAAATTCACAATTTAGCACAAAATTACACTTTTACATGTTTTGCGTATTTTAAATAAAGTGTATAAACAATTAAGACTTGTTGTTCATGTTGATATTTCTGATAGAATGAACCATTTTCAAATACTAGAAAACAATTTCAATCATAGGAAACCAATATGCATCATAAAACCGAGAGTAGCCCACTTATTCATAACCGCATATGCATTCATATTGTATTTCAAAAATAGAAAGTCACAGATGCAATTTTCCAGCCCGTTGATGCTTTCTTACTGCTTGCTTGATCTATCCCTCACAATCCATCATGAACCGGCATCCACTCCCCCTCATTCTCTCAACCCATATGAACTACGTTTATGGTGAGAGAGAAAGCGGAGAGAGAAAGATTGAAATTTGATCTTGTTGAATAGTATATCATTTCTCGCAAGAATTGGAGTGATGGAGAGCAAAAAATTGATGCAACCAATGCCCAAGAGGGTAAAGAGAATCTTTGCCCTAAGTTACCTATTACATTTTGCTTCTAATGCATGCGGCAACAAAAGCTAGACAATGTCAATCTCTTGAAAAAAAACTAGATTGGTTTACCATATTAGTCTTTCTTTCTCTTGATGATTCGACTAAAAATTACCATTTTTGGGGGGATAGAGAGGTACCCAAAAAATGTGCCCCCCCATGTCATTTGATTAGTTTTGGTCTTCTTTAATCAAGTTTAACCATAAGCTTTAAATTATCTAGTTCATTTCGACCTTTTCACACTTGGGCAAAGTGGTTCTAACCTAGTTAAGGGAGCAAACGGTTTTGAAATTGCAATCTAACTGGACGTGTAGCTTTCTAGCGTTGAAATCTATCACACTAGCCTCCGTCACATGCTTTTCAATTTCCAAATCCGATAGCTGATTCATAACACCAAATCTTACGGCCATTAAATGGGGGGTCAAACGGACTCCCATTGACAAACAAACACTTGCGTTGGATTCCCGCTATGCATCTAGCAAAACTGTAGCTCATTGATCCACAACCATTTCATTTTCCATGAAAATTCACTCTTTTATGCCTCCTCTCAGGCCACTTTTGCGCTTTAAAATTGACCTCAAAATTTTGCTCTCATTGGCAACCATGAGATACGATGACTCAACCCATCGAATCCATGAACTGATCTACACATAGAGAAACCATAAAGACCATCAAGCTACTACAATGAAAATATACAACAAAACACAAACACAACTCTTGTGGGAGCTTTCACTCAACCGCCAAGACCCACGAACAGCTTATTGTTTCAAGCGTTCCAAGCGAGCTCTAATGGCTATCTCTCACCTAGCCGACGCGCCATCGATCCTACGAGTGTAGTGAGCTTACCTTGATGCTCGATCGAGTACCCCCTCCCTCTTGCACTCCGGTAGCTCCACGATCCTAGATGCTAGCTCAAGCATCCTCAAGCCTCCTCCATCTCCAAGCTCCATCCTCCATAGCCGCGCGCACAAGAGAAGAGAAGAGAAGAGAAGAGAAGAAGAGGAGAGGAGATGGTGAAGAGCTTCACCCTCTTGATCCCTCACTCTCACACACACTCACTCCCTCACACTCTCACACTCCCTCTCTCAAGAGCACACACAAGCAAGAAAGAGAGAAGAAGAGAGGAAGAAGAAGACTCCTTTTGCCACACACCAAAGAATGAGCTCCTCATTCACTTTTCAACTTTATATACAAAACCCTAAATCCCTTTTGGGCGGTCATCCCCTTTTCCCCTTTTTACATGGCCGGCCATAGCCTAGGCCCTTTTTTCCATTGTCCTTCTATCTTCCTAGCTTCCTTTTTACCGCCCCTCTACATTTACAAATTGCACGGGTGAGAGCCCGGCGCTCTTTTACAAGATTTTAGGGTGCGCCTTTTTATTTAAAAATGTGCATTTCCCCTTTTGTATTTGCTTGGACTTTTAAGGTTGCCCTTGCGCTTTTGGCCTTTTCTCCTTTTCTTTCTTCAGTCGGGCTACCTTTTTTCTGCCTTTGCCCTGCATCTTTTCCACTTTCTTTTGCTTTCTTCGTGTTGGGGTTAACATTACCCCCCTCCTAGACGAGTGCTAGTCCCATGGCACTCTTTGTCGTAGGTAGCAGGTGGTAGCATGCACCGAAGACGTGGGTGACAAGGACGCCTGTGGTTTTCGTGGGGTTTGCATTGGTGGCCGGCACACGTGTTGGTTTGTTGGGGATTCTGCACATGACTATTCTTTCCGGGCTTGTCGGATGGTGAGGGGTGAGCAGTCAGAGTTGGGTGTTGATAAAGAACGAATGACACTTCCGTTGTGGTCTTCAACACCTGCAATTGAAAACCTCTCAGGTGGTCTCTCCCTAAGGGTAGTGCTAGTCTTCCCTATTGTGCACAAGACATATTTGATTAGTTTGGGATACAGGTCGAACTCTAAGCAAGCTGAGAGTATTGTCCTGCACTTGAGGACCCAAACTGTGAATATACTTTAGTGTAGGCATTATGTGAGTGCTTGTGCATACTTAGATATTACTTAGTTAGAAGACTGTCGGCCTGGTTCCTTGTATAGCAAGGGGTCGGTGAAGCAAGGGGCTAAGTTGATGGAAAAATGTGTCAATGAAGACGTGGAGTACACTTGAAGATTGTTGAAGACGTCATTATGGGCTTTCCATTGTCTTTCAAGCCTTGCTTACCACGGTGGGTTGTAAGGGCGTTGAGATGAGTGCAAAGGAATATCATGGGCGAGGCGATCTCCCTAGGTATGTCCTGCCCTTAATGTGCCCTCAACAATTGTGGGGGATGTATGAAAGGGCTAGGGGATTAGGGACGGAGCCAGCTGACCAAGGTCGCTAGTTATACCTAATTTGAGGACCCCTAGGTGCGGTGCTGTGATCGTATGTGCTTTTTCTTTCTTTCTTTCTTTTAAAAAATATAATAGCCTGAGGAGGCGTATACATGGAGGCAACGGTACAAGGGCATGACAGGAGTTTACTCCTCGTCATCTGAATAGTGGGTAAGGGTTGGTGGAGGGCAGGGGGCCTTGTTAAGGAATTTTCGACTCAACAAGTAGCCTTTGATGTGGAGGCGGGTTTTGAGGGTGGTGGTAGAAAGAAAGGGGTGGTTGCACTGGGTGAATTTGTTGTCGTTCATGTCTTCGAGTAGTGCACCATAGAAAGATGGCAAAAGAGAAGCACGCATCATGAGGCGAGTCATGGTATTTCTGTCTATGGCGTTGGGGTCAAAATAGAGGGGTGGGAGGTGGCGTTCTTGGGGTGCGGGCTCTTGGTGGACTAGGATCCTAATTAACCTAAGATAATTACAAGTGGTGATGAATGCGGGGTCGGGGCAAGAGGTGAATTCGCTAAGAAATTTATCTATAGAGCTATACAAGTCGGGGAGGGTGAAAAGGAGGGCATTTCTATGGGAGGTGCTATTGGTATTATAGATGATGGGGAAATCGAACCTGCCGTGGATGGACGGGTTGAAGTCCACTCCTACCCTTCGAGGATATGGCATAAAAGTGGGGTCGTTTCTCTCTGAAGGAAGGGTGTTGCAAAATGCCATCCACGCTTCCAGGTTGACGTCAAAAATGTGTTTCCTCCAGATGGGTTGGCAATTATAGCCTTCCACTGATCTAGGCACCTGGAGGACTTTATCTTGCCAAAACTCGCGGTCCTCGACTCCCCAAGCAGTTGGGTGAGCCTCACGCTCCAGTAACCATTTGGCTTTGAGCCTTGCCCCCATGGCAATGACATCCTCCACCAGCTGAATGGGTAGTACCCTATTCAAGGCAGTGGGAAACTCAAAGCGCAAGTCGAAGGGGTCGCGGTTATACTCCTGTTGTTCCCAGATAATCAATTCGGCACGGAATTCAGTAGGGGAATCTTGGGTGCGCAGTAGGAGAGGGGCAGGCTGTCTCGGGACAGGTCTAGCATTCAGCTTTCTTCTTGCCTTCTCCACCATCTCTTTTCTACGGTTGGTTTGGGCCGCTCTTCGCTCGGCAGATGTATCAGGGGGCTGTACTTCGGTTTGTTGTGGTTGAGGGGGTGGTGTGACACATTCCTCCTCATGAGGTCCTAGATCGAGCTCCCGTTCACCCCCTTCTGCTTGCTCTCGTCTTCTTGTGTTTTTTCCTCTGTGAAACCGAGGTCGTCTATCTCCTGCGCTGTTAGGCCTACCTGTGCAAGATATCTTCTCTGCTCTTCTAGGCTCTGCGGCGGGCCTCCTAGCTGCAACGGCACGTGCAGGTCTTCTATGAGAGCTCTGCATGCAATGGTTAGCTTCCTTTGCACAGCTGATCATTGGCTTCATCTCCTTCTGGTCTGGTGGCGTGGAGCAGCGTATTGAGAAAGGTGTGCTGCTGGGCTATCATGGAGAGCTGGGCTACTTCTGCTTGATTCTCAGCCAGCACCCTGTCTCCTTCGGCCTTTACTAGCCGGCGTGCTAAGTCCCGTATCCTATGCTCGTTATGATCGGACCATTCCTTTGCCCTCCTTTCCATATCTTCCAGACTCTCCCCCTAATGGAGGGTCATTGCCATGAGTTGTTGTTGCTGGGCCTCGAGCTCACGGTGCAGGCGGGACTGCTCCTGGTGTTCCTCTGCAATTTGCGCATTGAGCTAGTCCAGCTTCACCTGCATCCTTCGCACATGTTCTGCCCTTAATTGATCCAGCTCTGCAGCCTCCTGTCTGATTTTGTCAAGCTGGCTTTGCGCTTTCAGATTGGCTGCAGATAACTGATCATTCTTGCGCCAAAGGTGGGCATTCGTTTCCCTCTCCCCGTTGAGACGCTCCATCAGGATTTTCCTTCTTCCCTCCCAGGCAGCGTCGCGTTCCTTCAGGGCTCTTAGTTCTTCTGCCTCCTTAGAGCTGGCTTCCTCCCTGAGCACAGTGATTTCCCTTTGATATTCTGTTATCTGCTTCACTCTGTCCAGCTGGAGGGCGGCTTATGATTCTCGTTTTGCTGCCAGCTCCTCCACGGCTATCCTCCTTTCCTGTCTGGCTCTTTGCAACTGTGCGAGCAGCTCCTTCACGTACTCGTCGTAGTGGCCTGCTGGAGATGGGGGGTGGGGCATGGTTGTAGTGGTGGCAATCTCTTCTAATTTTTGTCTTTTCAATTCCGACCCTGGCTCCAGTTCGGCCATGGCTGCCCTTTTGGCACCTGAAGCTGGGGTGGCCACGGTCGCTTCCCTTGCCAGCTCCCTTTCCACCAAAAACTGCAGCCAGGTGACCTCATTGCTCTCATCGATTTTTGGGGTGTGCCCCTGGGTGGCGGTGGAAGGGGGTGTCACCATGATAGGGGTGCCTTGCATGGGTGGCATGAGGAGAGAGGAGGCTGGCCTGATTGGGTCTTTCCCTTTTCCTTCTGCAGGAAGCAAGTGCACAATTTCCGGCACACCAGTACTGGGACCGGGTGCCTCAGGTTGGTGCGGACCCCCTGCTCCTTCCACGTCTCTTCTTCACTGTTCCTCGATGGAGCGACAAGTTGCCAGCTCCAAATCTTCCTCCTCCTTCCTTCTCAGCTCCTCCTCGGCCCTCTTTTTTCTTTCCTCCTCATCCCTTACTGACTCCCTTTGGGCCCATTCGAGCTCTTCCTTCTCTTTCCTCTTCCGCTCCTCCTCTCTTCTTCCATGTAGGGCCTTAGTTCGTTGTTCCGCCTTCCTTTTTGGTGTAGCATGGGGTTCTCCCTCCTCGTCGGTGTCCGTTTCCATTTCATCAGACTGCTCTTCCGCGTGAGGCTGGGACTGCGACAGTGATTCGCCACTTTTCTCGTCACCTCCTTGTTTGTCTTCTCCTGCTTGTCCCCGCCCTATCGCTTCGTGAATGATTGTGGTAAGGACACCTCCGAACCCTATGGTGGAGGCCTTGGAGGATGAGGCTTTGCGGGTCGATCGAGGTGAAGGGGATTCTCCTGCCACGGCTCTTCCTCCTGCCGCCAGGGCCTTTGCCGAAGCCTCAATTGTCTTTCTTACGAACCCATTGAGGTTCACCTCGTCCAGCGATTGCGCCGCGATGCTTTCGAGCAGAGGTACATTGATTCTGGACATAATGCTGTTGTACCGCTGGCTCGAGAACAGGGCATGCATCATCTTTGCCTGCAGCTGAATCTCTTGGTTGGGGATGTCTGCCAGGCTAATTCCGTCGTTGGTGTGGACCTTCACTTTGTCCATCCCCAACATGGCATAGACGTCTCTTTTTGGTTTCCTCTCCACCTTGTTTGGCAACCCTAGTGCCCTTTCTATTAGCTCGGGGGTCAGTTTGACCTACACTTGTCTGGTAGCTTCCCTGTCCCGCACCGTGATGGTGCCCCTATTTCTGTTGAAGGTGCGCAAGAACTCGGCGCACAGGGTGTAGTTTATCCTCTGGCCCACTGCGTCCAGGTACCTCTGTAGGTGGCATTGCTCCATAATTTGACGTACCGCCGGTTCTTCGATGACCACGTCTTCCAAGTTGAATATGTGGCGGAACTTCAGCTGGTTGAACGCTCTTGTTTCCATTGTGAGGCCGTACTTCGCTTGTTCTTCCTCCGAGAAGGGGAGCTTGCCTGCTTTGTCTTGGCTTGCCGTGGTCGCCACCTGCACATTTAGCTAATTCCGTTTTTAGTATTTTTTGGCAACTAATTTGCTGGACGACCAAAAGCATAGCAGATTTTATTGTCCATAGCCCTAACTTTTCCTTTCAGACTTCTATCACCTCCTTTTATATGGCATTTCAATTTTGAGCTTTTCACACTTGATTTACTTTTTAGATTTAACTCCGTTTATCCCCTTACTTTGGTTTACTTTTTAGATTTAACTCCGTTTATCCCCTTACTGCCCCTTCCCCCTTTTGGAAAAGAAGAATCCGTCCCACGATTGGAGGTTGTGGGGCCAAGGCGTTCATGTTTATTTGTGTAGGAGCCAAACGTAGAAGTTGGGGTTATATTCCAGGTGTGCAGCGCAGTCCAGGTCATAGGCTCGAATGCCTACATGTGTGATGTACGTGAGGACATCTGTGAGCAAATCACCGGAGTCGACCCGACTTGTGATGTGGAGCTCTTCCTCTGTTAAGAGGCGGTCGAGATAGGGGTGCCCTGAGATATGATCGTCCATGGACCGACCCCGAAGAGTGGTTAAAACTCTATACGAGGTAGACCCGACGTAGGTGGGATCATACTCGGCCGTTTTGATGGCTCGGCGTTGTTCGGTGTTGGTCATTATGCGACATCCGTCGACTTCCCATTTCAACCTAAGAGCATACCACTGCTTCAAGAAGGGTGATCCCGTATCCGCCAGGTGGGACAACCTTGCGCTCTCTTGGTCAGTGATGGCAGACGTTGTCCGTGGGTCAAATGATGTGATGAGGTGTTGCTTAATGGCTTGCTCTTTGGAGACCTCACTAGCGAGCAACTCGACGGCAGAGCGAGAAGCCTGTGCAAAGGCGAATTCAAAAGTCTCCCAAGAGCAAGGCATATTGCGCACGCCTGTTGCAAAGGGTTCTGCTAATAGTCCCAAGTCCAGGCGATCATAGCTGAGGGCCAGTGCAACAAAGGTGGCATCGAGCTGTTTGATGCAGTCCACCACATCATCTCCAGTGTCCTCTGTGAGGTCAGCGGCCAGCATTAGAAATGACTTTTGTTCATAGGAGGGCTTAAGGCCGGCGGGTGGTTGGGGTTTACTGGAGCTGGAGGTTCTGACAGTACAGAGCTGCGGCTAGGGGTCTGTTTGAGTCAGCAACCTGGGCGTTGGCCAGATGGATGGGTCGGGTTTGATCTTAGGGGCTATGTTGCTGCAGTCAGCTAGGCTGCTGAGTGGCAGGTTGAGTTGGTTGGATGATGCCACTTGTGGTGATGGCCATTGTTTGGGCCGATAGGCGTGTGCAACACTCTTGGGTTGACACGTAGAGGGGTCGGATGAGTGGGGTGAGCCCTGCGATTCATGGTCTTGAGGCATCGGGGGACAAGGACTGATTAAACTTGAGGTCGACGTAGAACTAGTATGTTTGACAGTTGGGATTTTAGGGATCCACAACGAGGCATTCCCCTCATAGTAGCCTTGTGCACGCAGGAGGATTTTAGGGACCCATATTTATTTTATCACGCGGCACTTGCGATGATGGCGTCTTGGTTTCCTAGGTTTAGATTTGTAGGTCTTCTGCAGACATGCGCATCTAGTTCTAGGCGGTTCTCGAGGCTGCTTAGGTACCCATTGCAAGTGAGTCTATCGGGGTTTTGCTTTGGGTGCTGCGGGCCGCAGTTTATGGGGATCTGGGTGTGGTAGATATGCATGGCCCCCCTCCTTAGTCTTAGCTACGGCTGTTTCTATCGGTGGCCCTGTGAGCGGTGATAGGGTCACAAGGCCCTTGCTGAAAGTCGTGACAATACGCATGTTGCCGATCGTTAAGTGGATGCGTTGCGACTCATAATCAACATTGCAGTGGGTCTGCTTTTTAAAGGTTCGCCCGAGCAATGACTCTGTGCTTGCATCCATGGTACTTGGCAACACGTAAAACAGCATGGGGATAGTTTCAGACTCGATAGAAACGGTGACTCGGCATGTGCCGAGGATCGGGTAGGATTGAGCCCCGTATGGGCTTAAGTTGGCTGTTGAGAGATGAAGTATTGGCGCACCAAGTTGGATCCAATGTTCGTGCGTTAAAACGTTAAAATCCGCCCCCCCATCAATCAGGGCGTCGAAGGAGCACGTATGCTTGGCAGTGACCATGACACGGAGGTAGGCGGGTTCTACAGGCTCCTCCTCATTCTCGCAGATTTCCATAATTGTGGCTACTCGTATTTTGATGGGTGGTTCTACCATTGGTGGCTCATGTAAAGAATGAGTGGGCGGGTAGTACTTCTTGACCCGACTGCCATTGAAGAAGCCCATTCCTTCACCATCCAGTGTTTCTAGCTCGACATTACCAGTTCAGCTGATTGCCTGGACCTTGAAGGGTCCGAGACCTCTGAATTTCATATTTTGCTTATGTTCTTTAACTGAGTAGAGGAGCACTAGGTCACCCTGCTCAAACTCCCGTTGCTTGACATGTTTTTCAAACCAGTGTTTGCGTCGGGCTTTCTCGCAGATAAGTGCGTGGGTGGCTAGAGGACGAACTTCTAAAGGCGTTCCAGCTCAACCAAGCGTTGCGTCCATGCTTTCTTCCCTTCCCATCGTTCTTGGAGTGCTATCCTCAGGCTAGGGACGAAGAATTCTAATGGGAGAATGGCTTCAGTCCCATAGGTTAGCCTAAAAGGTGTTTGACCGACGGCCAATTTATAAGCTGTCATGTAGGCCCACAAGACTGCCATCAACTTGTTATCCCAGTCGCTTCGTGAGGCTGAGACTACTTTAGTCAGGACATTGATGAGAATTTTGTTGGTTGATTCAGCCTGGCCATTAGCCTGAGGGTAGTATGGTGAGGATTTGCGATGGATGATGAGAAAGGTGGATAGGAGATGGGCTATCACTTCCTTGATGAAGTGCGTTCCCTAATCGCTAACCAGTTCGATGGGGCAACCAAAACGCGAGATTACTTGCTCCCATAAGAACTTGGCAGTCGTCCTAGCATCGTTTCTCCACGTGGCTCTCGCCTCCGCCCATTTGGTGAGGTAATCCGTGGCCACCACGATGTACATGGCTTGTGAGTATTGCGCCGCGGGGCTGATGGGTCCTATGAAGTCAATCCCCTATTTTTCGAAGGGTTGGCGAGCAATAACAGGGGTTAACTCCATCTGATCTTTACGAATCGAGACTTTTGTCCGTTGGCACTCGTCACAATGCTTGACGAATTGCGTAGCATCGCGGAAAAGTGTAGGCCACCATAGCTGGGACTGCAGCACCTTCCGTGCTGTCGTGTCTCTGCTAAAGTGTCCTCCTGCAATACCGTTGTGTGCCTCTGAGAGCACATCATGCATCTCATGCTCACAAACGCACCTACGTAGCAATCCGTCTTGCCCCAGCCTATAGAGCTGGCCTGCAATCAGCTGGTAGGGCTGGATTTTCAAGATCAAGCACCTAAGCCGTGCCCGTTCTATTGGTCGTTCGGGCAGTCCATGCTCGAGCACTTGGACTATGTCGTCTGCCCAGTATGGTGTCAGATCGGCCCTGAATAGGTCTCCTTCGCTGGACAGATGAAATAAGTGGCTGTCCGGTAACTCGTCCATGATGCCTTGTCCAGCGGCTTCTCCTGTGGGTATACGGGACAAATGATCAGCCATGTAATGTTGTTTTCCCTTCCGCACCACCACGGAGAAGTCGAACTCTAGGAGCAGGAGAAGCCATCGAGCTATACGTCCTGTAGCACAAGGTTTGTTCACTAAATAGAGCAGGGCTTGATGGTCTACGAAGAAGGTGAAGGGGGTGGCCCGTAGGTAATGCCGGAACTTCTTCACGGCGAACACCATGGCTAATCCCTCCCTTTCCGTTATCGAATAATTCATCTCCGTCTCAGTGAGTTGCATGCTAGCAAAACACACTGGGTAATCTAGGTTATGCTCACCAGGTTGGCACAACACTGCCCCCACGGCAAACTTAGAGGCGTCAATGTGTACGTGGAAAGTAATGGTCCAGTTTGGGGCTCGTAGAATAGGTGTCGTTGTTAGAGCCTTTTTCAATTCTTTGTACGCCCGTTGGCATGCTTCGGTCCACTCGAAGACAATTAGCAGTTTGTACAATGGCCTAGCGATCAGCGTGTAGTTCAGTACAAACTGCCGATAGTATCCTGTGTGACCTAAGAAGCATTGAACTCCCCTGTAATTACCTGGGGATGGAAGGTCAACGATAACTTTGACCTTCGAGAAGTCCGTGGCAATGCCGTTCTTTGACACCATGTGTCCTAAGATGCATCCGTGCTTTACCCAAAACTGACATTTCAAGGGGTTGAGGGAGAGACGGTATAAGAGACACCGTTTAAAGACCGCGCGGAGTTTGTCTAGATGTTCAATCCAGGTCGAATGGACACACAGGTCATCGACAAAGACCTCTAACTCCTTGCGAAGCATGTCCTTGAATATGGTGCACATGAGGCGTTGAAAGGTGGCGGGGGCATTGGTTAACCCGAAGGGCATGACTATGTACGCAAAGGCGCCCCACTCAGTGGCGAAGGCGGTCTTGTGCCTGTCTGTAGGATGCACTTGCACCTGATTGTACCCCGAGAAGCCATCCAGGAAACTATAGGCTTCCTTACCTGCCACTCTCTCAAGCATGTGCTCGGTGTACGGTAAGGGGTAGTTGTCTCTCTTTGTAGCAGCGTTCACCTTCTTGTAATTGACGCACACTCGAATCATGCCGTTTTTCTTCATCACAATGACTATGGGTGACACCCAGTCTGTGTGCTCAATTTCGTAAATGAATCCAGCTCTCATCAGCTTGTCGATTTCCTCCTTGACAGCATGAGCATGTTTTGGATTCATGGGGTATGGTCGCTGCTTGACCGGCGTTGCCTCCGTCGTCATGGGTATGTTGTGAGTCACAACACTCGGATCTACCCCTCGTAGCTCATCTAAGGACCAAGCAAATACATCCATGTACTCCCACAAAAGAGTGACAAGGCTGGACTCTTCTTCCGTGGTCAAGTCCTCGGCAATGAACACTGGTCGGGATACTTCCCCTTCTAGGGCTAGGTTTACCTCCTTGACCTTGGCTGGCCCTTCGATTGGTTCGCTGGTTTGCCCTTGGTGCTTGGCACTTAGCAGAACCACTATCATGTCCCCTCTTTTGAATTTAGAGAAACGTTTAGGGAGGTCTTGCGGCTTTCTTTGTTCCTCTGATCGTGCATCCTTGGGATGCTTTGCCTCATCCTGCCGCAACCGTCTGCGCCTCAGGTGGACAGGTAAGTCCCCCTTGGTGCGTCTGGTCATGGGTGGCCTAGGGATTTCTGGGTCACTATCCGAAGCAACTTCCAATTCAGAGTTAAACCCCCCATTTTCACTAGAGGAGGTGGTCTCCCCCGGTGGCCGCAGTTCAGATGGCGATTCGGTTCTAAGCAGTGCTGCCGTTCCTGGTTGTAGGCCGGCTTGCTCAAGGTCCACTGCTCCCATCCGTTCCAACCAAGCACGATCACATTTCATACACATAACTCCTTGGTCCACTCTAAGGGCATGTCTCTTCTGCGGCTTAGCATCTGCCCGGATTTGCTCAATTTCTCGCCCTTCGGTGTTGTATTCTATGGTATCTACCTCACCCTCACTTTCATCATCGAAGGATTGGCAATCTTCGTATTCATCACAGGAATCTTTATCGCTCGACTGCTCATCCTCTCCCAAGGCTTGTTCTGCCTCGTCTTGTTGGTCGGGAACCAAAGCCCAGTTATACCTGAGGTTCAGTTCATGTACCCTGGTCCACTTCCACTCGGACTCTTCCAAGAGGTCCTGGAGTGGCTTGAGATTGGTGGTTGCATTGCCTGCCAGTCGGTCCGTTAAGTGCTCCAGTATTCCCTGGAGTTCCCTCTTGTTGGTAGGCACTTGGAAGATAGCAGGCTTAGGCCCTTCATGGAGGCTTGATGCCATCATGTAGACAGGTGTAGGGAGTGTTTCTTTTGGCTTGCCAATTGTTTTGACAGCCTGCTCGTACGCCTCATGGTCTGAGAACGGCAGGTCAAGTGTAGCGAGAATGTGCATCCAATCCCGCTCGTCCTCTGGGCATGGGATATACTTAGTTAAGGACCCATAGGGTTCCTTGTCCTGAGTGTTTCCCTTGAGCATAGTAGAGATGGTGTCTAGGTCGACTGGCGAGGTCTTCCAAGTGTCCATCTCTATTCTCACGGCATTAGTTTGGTTGCCAAGGAAGATCAGGTTGTTACCCCAATCTTCGATAACTCTAGCATTGCGCATCTAGGGTCGGCCCAATAAGATATCATAGTCCACTCCCTTCATGACTATAAAGTCGACAGAGAACTGGACTCCTGCAATCTTCACTGGCCAATTCTTCAAGACCCCGAATGGCTTCACTCGCATACCATTTGCTAGTGTGACATTAAACCGAGCAGCTTCGATAGGCGGGTTTTCCCACATCTGCAGCACTGCGTGGCTAAGGACACTAACCCCAACTCCTGTGTCTACAATTCCCTTCCTCGTTGCGTCTCCCAGGGCTAGGACCGGCAGGACTGCGTGCATCTCTGAGCCCTCCCAGAAGGCGTTGACGTGCAAGGATTTAGGCCCGGAGTGTAGCGTTAAACTTGGCAATTGTGTTTCTGCATCCTGGTCTTGAGGATCTGCCGGGGCCTGCTCTTGCGGTCTCTCGACCCACTGCTTGAGGTCCTACCATAGGGCAGGGTGCTGCTTAAGCAGATCTCCCAGGCCAAACGTTATAGGGGTGGTTACTAGTGTGGTCAGGAGATTGCTAAACACTCGTCCTTCCTTTAGCCTAGACTGTCCGGGCCAATGGCCGCGGCTGATCTGCGGCTCTGTTGCGTCTAGGCTTGGCCTCGATGGCACTGCTTGTGGCATAGTAGCCTCGGCAGACTTAGGTTGGGGTGGTGATATTGGCGTGCTTATGCTGGAGATATCATCGATCTCGTCCTTCGTAATGGGTTCAACATCCTTGAGATGCTGTTGAGCCTCCCTCACCCATTCCTTCACCTTTTCTATGGCTTCTAATTGCCGCTTGGGGTGTGGGTATTCCCCTACCTTAGCGCTTCCCTTTTGGGCTGTTTTAGGGGCTGAAGTCTCTGCCTCCGCGTATGAGACTTTCTTCCCTTGAGGTAAGGTCGTAACACTGTCGGTTTTTAGTGCGACCTTAGCCTCCGATCTCTTCTTTTTCCACCTACGGCTTTTCTTTCCTACTGAGGTCGCATCAAGATTGCTAGGTCCTGGCAGAGAGATGCCGGCCTGCTTCGTTTGTGCTCGGGTCATAACTCGCAAGGGAATAGGTGTGGCCTCCCCATCAGGGTTTTCAACACCAAACAGCCCCAGTGGGACGGACGACAAATTAGCTGAACCGGAAGGCAACTTCCGTTTTGGGCAGTCTATGAAAATATGGGTGATTCCGCACTCTGCGCACCTTTGGTCAGCTTTGTCCCTGTTTTGCTGCTCTCTTTCGGGGCAGCATGATGAGACGTGACCGGGATATCCACAAGTCCAACAAGTGACCGGATCATGTGGCTACCCTCCTAGGCCTCTACCCCGTCCTCGTCCTAATGCCATCACTGGCACGGGTCGGTAATCCATGAGGACCGCATTGCCCTCGTCGTCATGCGAGACGTAAGGGTATATGTAGGTCTCTTCGTCACTGGGCTCCTCTACGTAGTGTACGGGAGCATCACTCGGTGGGTGGGTCACATAGGGACCAGGCTGTCTAGGAATGCCGGTAGGATTTATGTCCAGCCTAGGGAGAGCTGGTTTCATATCGTTAGGCACAGGTAGGGCTAGCGGGGCTCCCCTTCCGAAGAATGGCTACGGTCTGTTAGCCGGATAAGGTTGGCCGTAGGGTTGCGCGTATGGTAGTCTTCGTGGTAGTCCACAGTGTGCAGCATCGTGGCCGAACCTACCGCAGTTAGCGCAGGGTCTTGACCTAGGGTCTTGACACTCTACTGGGAGGTGGTTTCCTCCACAGTACACGCACTGGACGTGTGGACGCGTCGGTCACCTCAACATGTCTTGTATTTTGGCCAATTCCGTCTTGACCTCGGCCAAGCCGTGGTCCGTCTCGGTGGTCTTTCCCTTATCTTGGGATGATGGTTTGTGTTGGGGGTAAAGGCGCCTCCGCCGTGCCGCCCCGTGTATTACTACACTGACAGTACCCACCATTGCACACTGCAAGTGGCGGGCGCCCGTCAAGTCACTTTATTCTTTATTCTTTTAGTGACAGTTTGAATAAAGGAAGGCCCGGTCACATATTGTGACTGTTGGAGTTTCCATTTCTTGTCTCTCTCTTTCTTGCTCTTGCTCTCTCGCCATAGCTCGCGTGCAAGCTTCGATCCTTCTCACCTTTCAACTAGTATCAGAGCTTGGCATTCTCTTGCTCGAGCTCGACTCAATGCTTCTCGACCTTCGCATCGACTCGCTTCACGCATTGGATCTCCATCCCGGCAGCCATATCCGATCTCCCCGAGCTCCCGTCACTCCCCGGCTTCCCGAGCACCTTCCCGGCCTATTGAGGCACCTTCAAGGCATTGATACTGAGGTATTTGATCATTCTTTCAGGGTTTTATTTCAGTCTACAGGTTGCAAATAGCAAGGGCAGCGATGGCTTCAAACCCTTGAAGCTTATTCCCCTCATATTGTGCCTTACACCTATCAAGGCTCAAAGAGGCTTGTCATAGGCCTTTGATAGGCCCTTCTTGAGCCCCCCATTACCCCCTTTTCAGCCCATGTGGAGCAGCAGCAAGTTCAGCACCAACAGGGCAGATTGCATCATTTTTTTCCAGGCTGTGAGCACTCATCTACTTCAGCTCCACACTTGGCCATTGCTTCTTGCTCTCTACCCTGATCAAGAGGGCTATAGACTTCATGTTTGATGTCATTCAAGCTTTGGGCATTGGTCTTGATCATTCGGGGCTGATTTCTTCAGATTTGGGACTGTCATAAACTGTCATAATAGGCTGAAAACAGGGCAGCACCATTGGCATTAGCATTTGTTGCTTATACTCCATTCCGGTTGTGCTATTTGATGCCCGTATGCGGTCTACATGATGCCTAGTGCCTTGGGAATGTATGCACATGATTATGCCATGATTTTGGCTTGAAATATTGGCTGATTTGGGACTGTTATTTACTGTTATACAGTGCTAGAAACAGGGCAGCCACACTTGGCATTGGCATTTGATGCTTATACTCTACTCCGGTTACCTTGTTTGATGCCCGTATGCGGTCTACTTCCTACCCGGATGTATTGGGGATGTATGCATTTGGTTTGACCATGATTTTGGCTTGAATTTGGGGCTGAAATCTACTGTTTAGAATAGTAAATACATGCTAGAATAACAGTGGGCTGAAGGTACTTTATAGGCTTTGGCACTTACCTACCGATACCGGATGTATGCTTTGAGCTTTGGCATGATGTCTCTGACATTTGGGGACGGCTTGGAGCATATGTATGAGATTATGGGATGCTTTTGAGCTTCGCATTAGCTCCGTCTTCACTGGCATTTGGACCGACTTGGCATGCTCGTGGACCGCCTATGCCTCATGTCTCTGCTTGACAGTTAGGCTTTTGCATTACATGCTTTGGTTCGTGACATATGCTATTTGGTTCGTGTATGCCATACCGACATTTGGAGCTTGGATTTGGATGTATTTGAGCATTCCCGGCTTACTTGATCACTGATCTTGGTTGCTATTTGGATGTCATTGAGTTGACCGAGAGCTTATTTGGGCTTATGTATTGCTTCATGGTTAATACGACCGGTGCTTCATGTATGTCA
This sequence comes from Lygodium microphyllum, assembly GCF_053477565.2. Lineage (NCBI taxonomy): Eukaryota > Viridiplantae > Streptophyta > Polypodiopsida > Schizaeales > Lygodiaceae > Lygodium > Lygodium microphyllum. The sequence goes on from NC_141143.1 coordinate 77,225,498, forward strand.
TGCTCTCTTGGATGCGCTTGATGCATTGACAGGGTCACTTATCACTGGTGCTTTCTCTTGGGTTGTTTGAGCTTCTGAGCTTGCTTTGTACGCCTTTTGTGCTAGTGGGAGCATTTTACATGCTTGCTTGACCTTTGACAGTTGCATGCTATTGGAGCACTTACATGTATTTGGAGCAGTTTATGTCTTGAGCAGCTACATACGCATTGAGACTTTGGGATCATACTCCGATCTTTATGGATATGTATTGATGTACTCTTGGTTCACAGGATGCTTATGAGCTGAGTCTCATATTTGGATCTTTCTCTTTGAGCAGACACCTATTTGTGTCAGGTTTTGGCAGTTACAGGAACACTTTGCCTAGAGTGTCTGGGGGTGTGCCTTTCACTGGCAGATGTTATTTTGACATGCTTCGGTGTTGAGCTCATGTTCTTTTCACTGTCATTGGCCTTGCTTATGTCCGTTTCATGCCGGCTTTGGACCTAGCATTGTTTGCTTGACATTGGATCCTATTTTGGGACAGTTTACTCTCTAGACTGCATACCTGCAATTTATTACAGCAAGCAGTGAGGTGTACTTTTCATGCTGAAATATCTTGATTTGGTGTACCGCACCTAGTATTAAGTGGGCAGCAACTTTTGGCACACTTTGCTCACCCTTTGGACCCCGTTTTGGTCATTTTTGGACAGTTTCTGCAGTAAAACAGCAAGCAGTTTTGGACTGTTTGGGCATTTCCAGCCTGCATAATGGCGTCATCTTCGCATGATAGTGCCATGTTTAACATTACAAAGTTGGATGGTACCAAATACCCTTACTGGAAGAGTCAAAATTGGCAAGTCTTGGTGCAGAAATCTCAGATTAAGCCACTTCGGTTGAGTGGGGAGCAGCCTGAAACTATGGACATTGACGACTGGCTTGAACTTGATGAGCTATGCAAGTCCATGATTGTATTGTCTCTCACTGAACAGGTACATTATAATGTATTTGAGGAAGCACAGAGTGCATGGGATCTATGGAATAAGATCAAGAATATTTATGATAAGAAAAGCCCGACAAGTCAGATGTACTGGTTGAAGCAGCTTATGGATCTGCACATGAAGGATAATGCGACTATGTCTGCTCACTTGAGCCAGTTCCATGCTATACTGAAGAACCTAACTTCGCAGGATATCACCTTTGGAGAGGAAGTAACTCCTCTTTTCTTGCTTGGGACTCTGAATGAGTCATGGGATGTTTTCCGTACTGCTCTTTGTGCCTCTAGTGCTACTCTAAAATTGGCAGATGTTGAGAGTGCTCTTCTTCAGGAAGAGGTGAATCGCAAAAACTTGGATGCCTCTCGTGGTAGTCATGCTCTGACAGTTAGAGGCAGGAATGATAGGTATGACCGTGGTAATGGCCGAGGCCGTGACTCGCAGAAGGGTCGGTCTAAATCTCGTGGCAAGTCGTGTAGTAAGTCGCGTGGGTGCAATGCAAATGTCACTTGTCATCATTGTGGGAAAAAGGGCCATATTAGACCACAGTGTCATGAGTTGCGCAATGAGAAGCGCAAGGATAAGGGGAAAGATAAAGTGCAGGAGAAGTCCTCTGATCGCAGCATAGGACCTGCAAAGTCCAGCGTCAAGATTGAGGAAATTAATGTCACGCAGACTGAGGAGTCCGATGGTGGTGATGAGTTTATACTTGCAGCTAGTTCTTCTGATGCTTCACACTTGACTGAGACACCTAGTATGTATGCACAGTGCTGGTTATTAGATTCAGGTGCGTCCTTCCATGTGACGCCTTACCGTGAGTGGTTTCACTCTTACCGTACTGTATCTGGATCAGTCAGACTTGGAGATGACAGGTCTCTTGATATTGTGGGCATGGGTGATATTCAGTTGCAGTTTTCCACTGGCAATTCATTTTTGCTTAGGGATGTACGTCATGTACCTGCGCTTACGCGCAGTCTTATGTCTGCAGGACAGTTGGATGATGCAGGGTTTCATGTCTGTTTTGGGGATTCTGCCTGGAAGATTACCAAAGGCAGACTTGTGCTTGCTAGAGGCGCCAAGGCTGGCAACCTCTATCCTCTTGTTGTATCTGGGTCTTCTGTAGACCATGTTTTGGCAGTGGGCTCTATCCCACATGTATCACTTTGGCATGCCCGTTTGGGGCATATGTCTTTAAAGGGAATGAAAATGTTATCTGGTTTGCAGTATCTTCCGCCTTTGGATTATGCATGTTTTGACTCATGTGATCATTGTCTTTATGGTAAGCAAAATAGGTCTACGCATAAGAAATCGAGTAGGCCACGCATGAATGAGCCCTTGGCATTAGTGCATTCCGATGTTTGTGGGCCTATGCCTTTCTTGTCTATGGGTGGCGCAAAGTACTTCGTTACCTTCATTGATGATTTTTCTAGGAAAGTGTGAGCTTATCCCATAAAGCAGAAGTCCGATGTCTTGGCAGTTTTTCAGAGATGGCTTGCTCTTGTTGAGAACCAGACTGGGTATAGGCTGAAATGCCTTAGGACAGATAATGGGGGAGAATATGTCTCGCATGCTTTTGAGCAGTTTTGTGATGACAGGGGTATTAAGCGTCAGTTGACCGCCCCTTACACCCCACCCCAGAATGGTTTGGCTGAGCGCATGAACAGGACTATTCAGGAGCGTGTGCGCTCTATGCTTAGCCATGCAGGCCTACCCCAGAGTTTTTGGGCTGAGGCAGTTAGTATGGCAGTGCATGTCATAAACTGATCGCCTTCCAACAGATTGGATTTCCAGGTTGCAGAGGAAGTTTGGGCTGGTAAGCCACCCTCTTATGCGCATCTCCGTGTCTTTGGATGTGAGGCATTTTGCCATGTGCCCAAGGACAAAAGGAGTAAATTGGATCCAAAGAGCATTAAATGCATATTCCTTGGCTATGGTGAGTCAGGAGAGATGGGCTATCGCCTATGGGATCCGCAGGCGCGGAAAATAGTACGCAGCCATGATGTTGTCTTCCATGAAGACAAGATGCACAGGCAGCCTGAGAAGGTGGTTGAGATCCGCAGAGTGATCTTTCAGGAGGAGCCTAGAGCTCCAGCACAGCTAGTAGTACAGCCTGCAACAGTTCCTCCACAGGGCCAGGGTGTTGGACAGGCAGTTAGACAGGCAACAGAGCCTGCGGTGAGACGGTCTGCTAGAGACAGACGTCCACCTGACAGATTTTAGCCCTCTATGCATTATGTTTTGGTTACAGATGCAGGAGAGCCTTTCACTTATGATGAGGCTATGCGCAGGGGTGACAGTCACTCCTAGGAGAGGGCTATGCAGTCTAAGATAGACTCCCTGCATAAGAATGAGACTTGGGATCTGGTTGCCTTGCCTAAGGGCAAGAAGGCTTTGCCATGCAAGTGAGTGTACAAGCTGAAAAGTACCCCTGGACACCCCAAGCCGGCATACAAGGCTAGATTGGTAGCAAAGGGTTTTAAGCAGGAACATGGTGTGGACTTTGATGAGGTCTTCTCTCCTGTGGTTAAGATGACCACCCTGCGCTTAGTCTTGGCTTTGGTTGCACAGCTTGACTTAGATCTATATCAGATGGATGTCAAGACGGCTTTTCTACATGGGGACTTGCATGATGAGATCTATATGGATCAGCCTAAGGGCTTTGCAGAACATGGCAGGGAGCACCTAGTGTGCAAGTTGAAGAAGAGCTTGTATGGCTTGAAGCAGGCACCTAGGGAATGGTATCATAAGTTTGATGCCTTTATGCAGTCACAGGGCTACAGCAGGAGTGCTATGGATCCGTGTCTTTACACGAAGAAAGCCCGTGATGGCAGTTTGCTTATCTTGGTACTCTATGTTGATGATATGCTGATAGCAGGGAAAGCTCATGATGAGCTAGATGCTCTTAAATCTCAGCTGAAGAAGAGCTTTGAGATGAAGGATTTGGGACAGGCCTCACATATACTTGGGATGCGCATTAAGCGCGATAGGCATCAGGGGCTTTTGTATCTCTCATAGCGGGAGTACATTCATAAAGTCCTTGAGCGCTTTCGCATGCAGGACGTAAAGCCTATTGGCTGTCCATTACCTTCTTATGTGAAGGTATCACAGGCCGATTGTCCGCAGACAGATGAGCAGAGGGCCGAGATGGCCAAGATCCCTTATGCTTCAGCCGTGGGCAGTTTGATGTATGCCATGATAGCCACTCGTCCAGATATTGCGCATGCAGTTGGTGTTGTGGCACGCTATATGGCTACACCTAGCAGCAGACATTGGGATGCCGTGAAGGGTATCATGAGGTACCTGAAGGGCACAGCAGATATGTGTATTTGCTATGGCAGCCAGGATACAGGGGTCGTGGGATACACTGACACCGATTATGCAGGACATGCAGATAGTAGGAAGTCCACTTCTGGCTATGTATTCACTATGCTGGAGGGGCTGTCTCTTGGATGTCCAGGGTTCAGAAGTGTACGGCTTTGTCTACCACTGAGGCCGAGTATGTTGCAGCCACTGAGGCTTGCAAGGAGGCCATATGGTTAGGCCGTCTAGTTGCTGACCTTGGGATTGATGCTACACCTACACTGCATTCGGATTCTATGAGTGCTATTCAGTTGGCTAAGAATCCGGTCTTGCATGTGAAGATGAAACACATTGAGGTGAGGTATCACTTCATACGTGGTGTCGTGGAGGACAAGTCTATTGACCTTGTCAAGATCTCCACTGACGAGAATCCTGCAGATCTGCTCACGAAGAGCCTCACTACTGAGCGCTTTGCCTTCCTCAGGAGGTTGATGGGCGTTGGATGAGATGTCGCCTTTCCTCATCCCTTGTATCTATGTACATTTGTACTGTCTTTTCTTTTTCTTTTCTCTCTCACTAGGGCAGATTCTCCTTTAAGTGGGAGGTTGTTGGGGGTAAAGGTGCCTCCGTCGTGTCGCCCCGTGTATTACTACACTAACAGTACCCGCCACTACACACTGCAAGTGGCGGGCGCCCGTCACGTCACTTTATTCTTTATTCTTTTAGTGACAGTTTGAATAAAGGAAGGCCCGGTCACATATTGTGACTATTGGAGTTCCCATTTCTTGTCTCTCTCTTTCTTGCTCTTGCTCTCTCACCATAGCTCGCGTGCAAGCTTCGATCCTTCTCACCTTTCAGTTTGATCGCTCGCTAGAGGTTGATGTTCGCTCTAAACTCCATGGGTTGGTTTCTTCTAGGTTTGAGCTCCTGGAGCTCCGCTCTTTCAGCTAGTCATCGACCCTGATGGCTTCCTCAAAAACCCTAGCCACCACATCTCGTTGCAAGCTTGAGTTGCCTGCAAGTGCCTTATACAATTCCTCATCTCGAATTCCACTGATGAATACAGTCGATACTGCCCTGTCAGTCGGTCTCTCGCCTAAGGGGATTCTTTTAAGGAGGCTTCTCACGTGGGTCACATAGTCGCGGATGCCCTCCTTCTCCTTCTGCTTGATGTTCATCAGGCGTACTAGCAGGTTGTGAGAGTATCCGAGTTCGGCAAACCTCTTGACAAAAAGGTCCTTGAGGTTATTAAAGTTGGCTCGTTCTATGGCGCCCAGGCTTGTATACCACGTCCTACCCTTATCGCTTAAGCAAAGTCCGAATGCTTGCGAACGTTGAGCCTGGTCGTTGAGGCCATTGGCTTCGCAGACTTGCTCAAATTGCTCAATGAAGCTGTACGGGTCGTCAGGTGGCTGGTACTTGTCGAGTTGCTTGGCGACAATAGGTATTTTGGCTTGGCTCTTTGAGCCCTGGTTTGCCCCCAGCACTGCAAGTAGCCATATTGCTAGTGCAGTGGCACTCTGTTCTACCGCGGTGTTATTGAGCAGCTGTTTCATGAGGAGCTCGCCCAGCGTCAGGTCTTCCTCTAGTGCTCTTTCCTGGTCTGTCCGGTTCCGGCCAGCCAAGTTCAGCACTCGCTGCACCTCATGCAGCTCCATGCTTTGCCTTAGGCTCCTGGCTTGTTGGTCTCTATTATACTCGACTATGCCCTGCAATGCCTTGCGGGCTAGCCTTCTCTCCTCCTCTAGGTCCGCAATGATTGCATCTGCCATCCTGCCACGGTGCTCGTACCGGGCATGCGCATCATAACTGCTCACCATCTGCTGTATAGCGTCTGGGAATGCGCTCACATCGAGCTCCCCTGTAAACCGATGGTCTGAGCCTCCCTCTGTCATGGTTGGATTTTTGCGCCCGCTCATCCGACAGATCCTTGTCGTTGATGCTCCTTGCTTGACTTTACCCTGCGCTTCGCGCGTTTGCCTATACCTTGGATCTTCTCCTATTGATGGGTTTTTTGGGCGATTTATCCGAGTGAGTTTCTTTAATTTTTGAATGCAGTGCTCAACTTATGGTCACTCGTGAGTGTGTTGTTCCTTGTGCACCTGTGCTCAATCAGGCTTTCAGCTTTCCTATGTGTACTTCAAGTGCGAAAATTCAACATGAGTGCTGCGAGCAATTCCCCGGCGTCTCACTCACTCTCACTCATTTCGGGCCTGATAGGCTTCGCTACTCCAGTTCTGGCCGTTCTACAAGTTCTAGGGTCTTGTGCTGCTTCCTGTTGTTCACGCGGGGGTGAGTCGCTGGGGAGTGCCCCAATGTGTCCCTGGATGGGTCAGGTCTTTGTTTTGGTTTGACCCTGGGAATCGGATGTCCGATTTACCAGTGGTTCGATTCTGGAAATCGGACGAGGTGTATCAGGGCTGAGTGGCAGTCTCAAGGTCCGAGTGTCCGATTCTCAAAAATCGGACAGCAGGCAAGTGTTCGATGAATCGGACAAGGGGGTCCAATTCTGGGCTGGTCCGATTTTGGGTGGTTCGATTCGTCCGAATAGTCCGATCGGACAGGGTGGTCCGATTTCTAGAATCGGGCAGACTGGTCCGAGTGTTCGATCCTAGTGGTCCGATTATGGGCGGGTTCGATTCTAGGAATCGGACCGGGCAGGTGGTCCGATTGGTGACGTGTATTAATTCGTCCGATCGGACAGGGTAGGTCCGAGTCAAAGCGTCCGAGTCAGAGGGTTGATCCAAGTTCGAGTGTCCGAGTGGTCCGAGCGGTCCGAGTGTCCGATTCTCAAAGTCGGATGGGTTGGTCCGATCCTAGTAGTCGGACAGGTTGTTCCGATCAGACGGTTGTCCGAGTGTCCGATTCTGGGAATCGGACACTGGGTCGGACGTCCGAGTCCATTGATCCGATGAGCTTGCGCACACGGATTCGCCCAACTTTCTCCAGATATCTATTACTATTGACCACGAAATTCACCAGCGATGGAGTTGGAGTGGTGAGGGGGAGATCGGTTACCTGGGGATCGCCGAACGCAATGTCCTCCGTGCCCTGGTCGATCGGACGGTTGCCAAACTCGCTCTCTCTCTCACTCTCCGTTGGTTGGAAATGGGGGTTCTCTTGCCCTCCCAGAGTTTATACCCTGCTAGTTCTTCCCTGAACACTACATATCCCTTTCCTGGCATTTCCTATGCAGTTACCTTCGCATTTACTCCATTTTCCCCCTGTTTTCTGCGATTTTCCCCCTGTTTCACAGCAGCAACCCTCTGCCTCTTCGTGTGTGATTTCCTACTGTTAATCTACCCTAAACACAACATAAATCGAAAGCAAAACACTGAACTAGTTTCTCCATGTTTTCCAATCATCGACAACCAGAATATCCCAAAATACTTACCTGTTCTGAAGATCGAAAATACCCAACTTCCTACCTATCTCAAGCTTCGTTTCGGGGATGAATACCCTACTTCGATGCTCGATATGAGGTGCACAAGTGCTCAAGCTTGAATTCGTTAGTCCCAGCAACGGAACCAAAATGTGGGAGCTTTCGCTCAACCGCCAAGACCCACGGACCGCTTATTGTTTCAAGTGTTCCAAGCGAGCTCTAATGGCTATCTCTCACCTAGCCAACGCGCCGTCAATCTTACGAGTGTAGTGAGCTTACCTTGATGCTCGATCGAGTACCCCCCTCCCTCTTGCACTCCGATAGCTCCACGATCCTAGATGCTAGCTCAAGCATCCTCAAGCCTCCTCCATCTCCAAGCTCCATCCTCCATAGCCGCACGCGCAAGAGGAGAGAAAAATCAAAAGCATGAAGATCCACGAGAGATAGGCCAAGCATAATCTGACAAAGATCTAGAACTAGTCGCTAACCAATAGCTCCAACACAGAACAACAGAAAAGAACTATCAAAGAAGTCATGCTAAGTGGTGGTTTAACATGCCTACTGGATTTAGGACAACTAGACTATCTGGCCTACTATTACAAAAATAGATAAGATTGTTGATCAACCTTTTGTACCTCCAAATGTCTACTAGTGTTGATGTATCCTCAATGGATAACTTTGCATTGCCCTCAATAGATATAGTTATCTCTTTGCAATTGACCATGCCAAATGCTTTCAATATTTCCCATGTAAACATCTTCTTTAAGGTGAAAATATTTCCAACTTCAATGTCCAACCAATAATATAGTAAGCCCAAGTTTGTCATTTCAAACTCAAAACTCAAAGTCTTTCGAGTTTGAGGGATCATATCTTCATAATGATATACAATAAGAAGGTCGATCACATATAAGACAATAACTATAGACTTGTCACTATCCCTATAAATATATAAGTTAGTATTTGAGGCACGTTTTTTGAAGTTTAAGCTTAAAATCTCTACTACGACAATCATTACCACTCTTACCATCATGTTTGCCCCTAACCATCAATGCATGAGAAGTAGGGGTTGTTGAAAATCAAGCTCATCAATGGTACTGCCACCGACTTTACTTATTACAATTGAAATAGAATTACATGATCCATGCATCATAGTAATAATATATTGACAAAAACCAACTTTAAAAAGATATCACAATTATCTTGATGCTTAGGATTATAAGTGTGTAGCCATGGCATTACTTGATAGCTCCATTATATGAAAACATATTGAGCACTCATTGCATGCCAATCACATTGTAATCACATACCAATCTAAAACACGACTAGTCGCAATCTTATAAGAATCAATATAGTATCTGACTGAAAATAGAGAATCATAGAGTAAAGAGAGAAGATAATAGGAAATCTATATTATATATGATAGAATTACAAGGAGTAGCAACCAACAACAATTTAAAAACATGCACTTAGATATGGAGCTCAACCGGCCTAACCACCCCTGAGCTATATTCATGTACACGAAGGATCTCAATCACGGTCACAATCTCATTCTCATTCACAACCTTGACCTTAGATTTCAAAGAAAAAGTGGATTTCCTATCTCAATAAGTTTTCTTGTAGACAACTTAATGCACTTTTTTTTTTCAAATGACACATTTTCCAAGAAAAGAATATATGTGATGGTCAAAAAATAGCACCCTGTGCAAAACTCGCCAAAAATAACAAATGAAAGGCGAAAGCAATAAGAAAACATGTTTTTTTAAAGGTGTTGAAAAAAATATATTTTGATTTTTGGAGGCTCATATCTTCAAAATGGTGAGGAAATTGACCAAGCCTATGAGAAACAAAATGTTCTTCTTGATGCCCTCTTCAAACTTTATGAGACAAACTTTGACCAAAGTTTGCTCTATTTAACCACAAAGTTCGCTCGAACATAATACATGCTCCTATGTGATAAAAAATTTCACCAAAAATATGCCATTATCAGAATTTTTCCATCCACTAATGAAGTGAAAAGGTAAACCATGATACATTTAGGTCTAGCTACCCTAGACAACCACAAAGCTTGCAAAGCCATCATTAAGGCTTAGGAGTGGCTCATAAGAGGAGGGGCTATAGAGGCATGATTACGTGTTTAGAGTAGCCATAAGAGCACAGAGGAGGTGGCCATTGACTTGCAAGCAAAAGAAAAGAAAGAAGGCTAATAGTAGATAGACCACTATTGTGTACTTTAGTTGGGTGAGCACCAACAACAAGGCTAATAGTAGATAGACCACTATTGTGCACTTTAGTTGGGTGAACACCAACCATAAGGCTACTTCAACCTTGGCTAGCTTGAAGAATGCCTATACAAGTGCTTGTGAAAATGGTCCCCAACAATTTTGCAAGCTCATGTTGATCACATGCATGCACGCTTTTCTTGACCATCATTTAGAGGAAGCATACCCCATTTAATGGTTCTAATGTGAATTCAAAGAAATCAAATCAATTGGAAACAAACCTAAAATTCATTCAAAGTGTCAAAAACTCCTAATGGAAGGGAGTGTTTTTGCCCCCCAAACATAGATTGAAGAGTGTCATAAATAATTTTGATAGCTCTAAGAATGTCATTTTTTGTGACACTTTGGAGCTATTGTCCTATGGGTCCAAGATTAGGATTTGCATTTTTCCCAACAATTTGTGAATTTCAAATCGAGGCACCATCCTATTTGATCCATCTCACCACTTGAAGAGGTACCAAAGTGGATTTATGAATTAGGATTTAAGCTCATCAAAGTGGGAGAAGTGCTTAGGTATTTGGGAGCCTTGGTTGGTTTGGGAGTTACATTAGCCCAAAAGAAGTATTGGTTAGTGGAGCAAAAGTTCAACAAGTATACAAAACTACCAATCTCATTTGGGGGAAGGCTAATAGTCATAGACAAAGTGTTATCACTAGCTGCAATGTTTGTAGCGATTGTAAAGCCAATGGGGAAAGATAGACAATTGATGAAAAAGTTCGTTTGGTCATTTGGAGAGGGTGAGAGATGGCATTCAATTGCATGGACTATTGTCATGTCCCTCTTTAATACTGGAGGTTTGGGACTAGAGAAAGTGGAGGAGAAGGCTAGGAGGGTAGCCTTAGTTTGTTAAGGTTGAGGCAAAATGAGCTCTGGATGATAATTGCAAAATATGCCATTAATAGAGGCAACATATTGCCAGGATGTAGATGGAATACACTTAAATGGGAGGGCAAGGTGGTGACATTGGATACCAAAATCATTGTTTTGGGATATGAGACGGTCAAGGCATTACTAATTGGATGGAGGGGTATAATCAAGAAATTGGTTGGATGAAGACACCAACATGCAAAGGAGACATGGCCTTGCTACAATCAATTAGTTTTTTCCTTTTGCATATGAAGATAAGAAGGCTCCACTAATGGCATGCAATTTAGGTACAAAAGGAATGGGAAGATGGTTAGATATTGAAATGATGAGAAGCGAGAGCCTATGAGCTCGAAGGTCAAGTATAAGCTATATGAGAGGGAGGAGGAATGGTCGAAGGCAATGTTATATAAGAGAAAGTAAAGTTGGCCATCTAGCATAGACTAGTCTTTCGGAATGCATGGTTAACCATTAGGGAAAGGCACTAACTAAAATGAAGAAGAGATTAGATTTTTTGGTTTCACTTCCTACTTATATAGAGAGGGTAGTTAGTGCTTGGAGGGAAAGGTACCCTCATACATCCTTGGCCACATGGAGGAGGTGGCTAGCAAACACGTGGAGGGCTACCCCAAACAAGTTCCTTAACTTGTTGTTATGGAGGGTGACAATTAGAAGGTTGCCTATCAAAGATAAGGTAACTAAATTTGGCAAACTCAACTCTAACTACGCCTTCTATGCTGAGTAGGGAGTTAATGGTCCACTTGTTTTAATGCTGTAGGGAAGCCAAGATGCTTTGGAAGATGGTTAAAGAATGGTTCAAGGCAGTGGGGTTCAATAACATGCTAAAAATGTGTACAACTTTCTTTAGAGAGAGCGAGAATTTGGATGAGGAGACAATGAAGCTTTGGAAAGTAAGAAGAGCTCTGCTTTTTAAGCATATATGGGAAAACAGAAATAGAGTGGTAATGTGTAAAGAGCCTAAAACCTTGGTTAAGGAGTTGTTTAGGATGCTTAAGAATGATTGCATGGCTTTGTTTTTTTAAATAAAAATAATGCAGAGAGTATCAATATTATGAATAAAAGGTATTTACATAGCCTACTAAGAGGCTTCTTCAAGACATAATTGTCTTAGGCCTTTGCTAAGGCATTACAAAAAACCTTAAAAATTCTGTCAACTAGCTAAGGGCCACCATAATTTCACTTTTGACCTTGGGCCATCGATCCTTTGGGACCAAGGGAACTTTAACCCTACAAAAAAGCCTGTCATTTCTTAGCCTCCAGATCTCCTGCATTGAAACCACTCTAATCACATTCCATAGCTTCAGAGATTGTTCATCCATCTTGCCTTGCTCACCAAAAAGTACCAATTTACTGTCAATCCTGTCAAAGAAGCTAGCGCTTCGCACCCATGACTGGAGTTGCTTCCAGAAGCCCCGAACTTCTATGCAGTCCCAAAACAGATGTCCTGTAGACTCCTTCTCTATCTTGCAGAATATACACCATGGGGGAAGCGGCATCAACTTACTTAATCTTTCCCTAGTAGGCAATTTGTTCATGACAACATGCCATAGCATAAAATTAAGTTTCCTTGAGGGGGTAGCCCTCCAAACATTGCAGCACCTCCTTACCCAGGTTCTATTTCTTGACCTTGGGGTGCCATCTACGCCAGTAGTTTGCAGCCCGAAGTATGTGAGACAGATCTTTCCTTGAATAATCCTTTGACTTCCTACATTTCCAGAGTGGTTTCCCCATTGGGCTGGTCATCAACATGGTCAACTTCACCTCACAAACCACCTTTGAGGTTGGCCATGTAGGTTTCACCTTCCTCAAGACTTCCTGGCCAAGGGCTTCTTCGGCAGGAGTTAAGAGGAAGCTTTCCCTAATTTTGTCCATCTTCATAAACTCCATTGAAGAGACTTCCCACCTGCAAAGACCTTTTCCATCTAGCTTCTTAACCACCCTAGGCTTCTCCTTCATGGGCCTATATGGGGGGTCATAAGCCTCTTTGAAAGTCCATATTAGCTACTTCAATGACGTGTCTCCCCTCCTATCTTGGGCCCCCAACCATTTGGAGTCTTCAAGTATCTTTTGCCAAACTTGTGTCAGCCTATGAGCCATCTGTGATTGTGGGATTTTAACTCCAGGGTCAGCAAGTAATGAATCAGTCCAATTTAGATTAGGGAGCCCCAATTTCTTCACACCATTGGAAGCTAGCCAGTGCTTAACTAACAAGGACCAGGGCTAAGGAATCTCCATTCTCTTGAACAAATTGAAAAGGAGCGCCTGGGCCTTTTGCGCAAGTTGGGGGATGCCCAAACCACCTTCCTCTTCTTGTGCAGTAGTGAGAGACCATGAGATTGATCTCCACCCACCTTGCCCACTTTCTTTGGCCCACAACATGCAAGCAAACATCCTCTCCAATTTGGCCCATGCACTATTGCTGAAGTTGAAAACAATTGCTATAAAGGTAACAATGGAGGCCAACATGGTCTTAATGACCAATAGCTTACCCAAAAAGGAGGTCTTAATGACCAATATCTTACCCAAAAAGGAGATTTGCTTTCCTCTCGAATTCTCCACTTTAGACCTGATCTTCATCTCCATCCATTCAGCTCGTTGTTTCATGGATAGTCCAACACCCACCGGGCACCCAAGATATCGGAACACTTGACCATGTTTGATAAGCTTGAACCCCAAGTCCATGAGCCACAAGGGAGGGTCATCAGTCCCCAAATATACTAGCTCAGTCTTAGATTGACTCACTACTGAACCAGAGAGCTCACAAAAGGCCTCATACATTTGTAATAATCCCATGATCGATTGTTTGCTGCTCTGCCCTCACTAGATTTGAGTTGTCGTCGACAAAGAATTGTGCGACAAAAGGGTCCTCGCTAGGAATAGGGAGAGCTTTGACAGAGCCCCTCTGAACCTTCAAGTCTAGGTTTCTCAGTAATGGATCTGTTATTACAGCAAACAAGAGGGGAGCAATCGGGCATCCTTGCCTCACTGACCTCTTGATGTCAAAGGGACATGATAAAATGCCATTAACCTGCACAACAGTTGAAGCATAAGAAAATAGCGCTTTGATCGTCTTGAGGAAGGTCTGGCCAAAACCCATTGCATCCATGACTTCCAATATAAACCTCCAGCTAATGTAGTCATAAGCTTTATCAAAATCCATATTGATGAGTACAAAATCTATATCTAATGTAAGGGCATGATCCATTGACAGCATAAGATTCAATATGACGTCGTGAATCTTACGCCCTTGAATAAATCCATGCTACTGAGAGTGAAGGACTTTCCCTAGCATAAATTTTATTCTATATTCCAAAGCTTTGGCATAAATTTTGTAGCCCACATTTAACATTGTGAGCAGCCTCCAGTTTTCCATCTTAACCTGATCCAAAGATTTAGGTATCAACTTTATCAGCCCTTGATTCAGTGTTGCAGGCATCTCACCTTCGGTCCTGATTTTATTCAATAGTCGACAAAGGTCAACTTAGCAAACTGGCCACAAAGTCTGAATAACTTCCATGGGCATGGCATCTAGCCCTAGAGATTTCCCTTTAGCCATCTTATCCACAACATACTTTAATTCCTCTATTGAGAAGGGGCGACCCAACAATGCTGCATCCCCAGGCTGAATCAAGCCCTTGCTAGGACTTAGAAACTCTGCCAACTTATGACAATAGTTGGGAGACTCTTCCAAGTCAGAGCCCACAATAGCAGAGATGTGCTTCGTAAAGGCCCTGGCAATGTCTGCATTGTCTTTGAGGATTTGGCCCTGACCATCATCAATCATTGTGATCATCTCATGAAACTTCTTAGTCTTCAGTGCCTTGAAATAGATAGCATTAGGAGCATCACCCAAGATATACCAAGTACTTTTTAATTGTACTTTTGTAGCCTCCACTTTGTATTTCAGCATAGTCTCAATGAAGCACTCCACTTCTTTGAGAAGATTATGCAATATGGAATCAGAAGGGCAGACATGAAGTGCTAGCAAGATACATTCCCTCGCATACTCACATCAATCATGCCTATCCCTCCTAACAGCAGCTTGCTCCCAACCATGCTTCAAAAGGAGCAAAAGGCATTGCGCCCAAGTAGCAGCAGGGTGCTTAACTGGTTTCCTAGTATCACTCAGGTTTGTCTAAGTTGGTTGCAAAAGCTGTCCTTCCCTAGGAGAGAGACATTGAACCTAAAAAGTGGAGGGCCCCTAGCTTCAGTTAGATCAACACTCAATCTGAGAGTACAAAGTAAAGGAAGATGATCAGAGAGAGCAAAGTTCGTGAGCATCATAAATCGAACATCTGGAGAAACCCACCATGCACCATGGTTTAAATACACCAGATCGAGCCTGGCAGCCTGCCATTGAGGGCCTAATTGCTTGTTGTGCCATGTAAACTGGAGTTGACAGCTTTGACCAAAGGCTGTGACAATGTCAACTAACTCCTAAGTAATCTCTAGCTCATGCCAGAGGTCTCTTTCTTGGACTAACATGGTACAACCCCCATGAGACCGATCTGCTTCTTGAAGGGTCATATTCCAATCTCCCAGGAATATTGCGTTCTCTCAAACCCAGCCTTTGACATGTCTCTCCATAGCATGGCCCTATCAGCTGATGCATTGTGCCCGTAAACAGAGGCAACCACAAGCTTATCACCTCCTACCTCCATAGTTACAACAATAAGGCTACTGTCTCCTCTAGCTAAGTTTAGAGATGGCTTCAAAGATTCCCTAACAACTAGGATAGTTCCTCTTTTGCCTTGCATGCAAAAATCCCCAAAAACCACATAGCCATTGTAATGGAGCTTTTGGCCTTCTTCCAGGCCTAGTTTCACCTCTTGAATGGCTGAAATATTTGGCTTCCTTTTCTTTATTAGGGCACAAGCTGCACCTTTTTTCAGGTCACTCCCCCTTCCTCTGATATTACATGTTACCACAGCTAATCTCTGCATAGGTGACTTATTCATAGATGAAGATCTCAACCTCATTGCTCTCACTGTCCTCATCAAGTACAACAAAAAAGTTTCTGTCCACTAATGGGTTGTGAGCCAATTTTTTAAGCGATATCTTCTTTCTCTTGCCTTTTGCTCCTTTTGCTTGCTGTGGAGGGAGATTTTCTTTCTCATCAGCATTAGAATAGCTTGCAGATTTTGAAGCTGATGGTACTTGACCGCCTTTGTGAGTCTCCACCTTCTCTTCCTTGGCTTTTCCTTTGCTTTCATCAACACGCTTACTCTCTTTCTTGTCCTCCATATTGGGGCTCGGGCTTTGATTTCACCTTCCCTGGTTGACCATTTTTGGAGTGTTCACCACCTTCCACGTCCTTTTTGGGGCACTCCTTTGCAAAGTGGCCCGATTCTTTACAAATGAAACAAGCATCAGGAAATGTCGAGAACTTGACATCCACCCATAAGTCCATTCCATTCGGGTCAACAAGCTCGAGCATTTCAGGGGGCTATTTTCTCCTGTCCTACAGGACACAAGCCCACTTCTTAGCTTTGATGGCTCCACTGGTTGTGGCAATAGTAGGGACATAAAGAACTTTGCCAAGTGCTTCAGCAAGGACTGCAACCTCTCCATTCAGCCATGCTGGGAGACCAGGAAAACTAACCCACACCAGGCATTTCGTTTGTAGCACCTTTTTCGGGTTGAAATCTGCCCGCCACGGCAAAGCATAAACAAGGTTGCCCTTATAGCCCAATGCTGACCCTAGCACCAGATCCCTTTTAGCTTTTGAAGCAACTAGAGCAAGGAAAAACCCCCTACCAACAAACCTGTATTGGATCAGTGAAGCTCTTGACCCGTAGGTAGCAGCAAACTAGCGCGCATACTCCTCTTCCAAGGGAGGCTTCCCCATAAAGTACATATACATACAACATAGGGCGTTCTTTGCGTATCTTTGCTTGATTCGGGGCAGAGAGAAGGCCACAGGCACTCGCATGACATGCTTTCCCTCCAGCGATGCCTTCTTCTTTTGATTGAAGGCCCGTTGATCCTCACGAAGCTTCTGTTCCAACTCTGCACTATCTTCACCAGATGCCACAACAACAACATAGTCCATTTCCATGGACTCATTGGGTTTTTGCAACTTAAGTGAATTCTCCTGCGCACCGTGGCCATCAGGAGGGTGTTTGGTTCCTTGCATTCATGCAAAGGAATTGCAGGTAGTCAGGCTTGGTGCAATGATTTTCAGCCATGAGTCCGCCTGCAAATTGAAGTTCAGTCCTTGAGTCGGGTGGTTGAGTCCAAATCCAAGTTCCAAGTTTTTCCTTGAGTCGGGCGGGACCGGGCCCGGGGGAAGAAGAAAGTTCATGTGTTTAAATTAGCGTGCAGGCACTTGGCTTAAAGCGGCTAAAGGTTTGGGCAGAGATAGAGATGTAAATACTCGTTTATTTAATACAATAAATAACTCACCCGTCACAATGCCCAAAGTGTCTCATTGCTTTAGTTCCTTTCGGGCAACCTGGTTGTTAACGTGCGTCCTCTCTGCAAACCACGTTATTTAAGCAGAGACGCGCAGCTCTGTCTCAGGTACGTCTTCTGCGCTACCCTAGCAGCATCTCGAGACGGCATAGCACACTGTGGTGCGTGCACCATGTTGTTCGTCTCTTTCACAATTTTCTGCCCGCCCTCCTTGCTAAGTTAACAGATATGGTCGCCTAAGCTTCCATCCCGTCCTTCCAGATCCTTACAGAACGACTGTGTATGCCAGGTTTTCTATAACAGCGTCAGAATGGATCGGACATCACTCGCAGGTGCTTTGCTGCTACCCTTGATAGTCACGCTCTTCTTCGTGGCAGCGAATGCCACGAGTTCCTGGAAACCTTGCAGTGAGTTTTACTTCCGTGGCTGTCGCATCCTCGATGGTTCCTTTCACTTTTTAATCATACCTTATGATCTCCGTCTCTTTGTTTTGTCAGGCTCGATGGAGGATTACAGAGTGACTGTTAAGGATGTGAAGGTTAACCCTGACCCAGTGGTGCGGGGGAGTCCTGCAACTTTTGAGATTCCTGCAGTTACAGGTAAGCTGTTTAATAGTGTACAATTGAGTAAGTCTGCTTTTAGAGAGCAACAAGTTGAGAGATCTGGTAAATTGAGGGAATCCAATCTTATGGCGTGATGCCCTGTGAAATAAGGCTGAGGGCGTGATGCCTTGTGAAATAAGGCTGAGGAAATTGTAGGAAACTGTTTGATGGAAAAGCTGAGGGAGGGAGGGAGAGTTTATGTGTGTGCGTGTGCGCGCGTGAGCGCACACATGTGCATATGCACACACATGCAATATAGACAGAGGAAGGGAGAGGGAAGATGAGTGAGCACAAAGACGGAGGAAGGGTGAGTGAAGATGAGTGAGCACCTTGGGATATAGAGATGTCCATGATCAATGAGACACGTGGCATTTCTAGAGGAGGTTATTACAATGAGACACATGGCATTTCTACAAGAGGTTATTAATGGGAGGTCAAAGATTGCATTGGAGTCGAGGAAATTTAGATCTTTGTACTAATGATGAACCTTCAATACCTCTTTACTGATTGAGTATCCTAAAAACCTAGCAAGGACTTAGATTCTTAGGCTTGTTTCAAATTCTTCTTAGATGGATGTCGCTATGTATATATAGTTTTCATACTTTTATGTAATAGGGTCACTTGATTAGATCCTTTGAAGATTACTATTATTTATTGTTTTCATAGTATTTTTGCATTCCCATGAAACAAAGTGCTTTGAAGGAGTACTTAAGGTCGATGGATCTTGCAATATATAAGATAATATTCTTCAAAAAATGCACAATTGAGAAGAGATTAGAGAACTCGAGGGAAATGACACACTTATTTTAGGAACTTGAAAGGCTATAAGCCTCAAGTGCTTCTTTTGGCATTTGCTTAGATTATTTTAGGATTTTTCAAATTGAGGTCAATTTCTTACTTCTTGCAAGATGCTTGTTCAACACTCTACATGATGACACTTGGCGGGCTCAAGTACTTCTTTTGGTATTCTTTAAACTACTTCAGGATTCTTAAAACTGATATATAAATTTGTGAGAGTGCACAATGGAAAAGACAAGATGAACATGGAGAGAGAAAATAAGGATTGCAATGAAAGAAGAGAACGGAAGAAGAAAATTCACATTGAGCTCATAAAGAATGTTGAATACAAGGAGGATTGTGTGAGTGTAAGTAGCCAACTTTGGAGGAGAGAGAAACAAGAGAGTAGACAGTGAAAAGTAGATTGTGTGAGCTGCATGAGAGTGTACTTGCTTGTTGAACATAAAAGAAAAGATGAAAGTATAACTAATATTTAAGTCTAAGATTGATCTAACCATATTTCTAGCTACTAACTAGAGTTAGGTTTGTTCACTCTAGAGCCTAGTGTCACTACTTTAATGTCTTGAGATACTAGGTGTACACACCATACATACACTAAAGTGTCCACACCACACAAATTACATTGAGCATTGCCCAAAATTGGGAAATTCTAACACCCCTTGCAATGCAAATGTGATGAAGTACAAGAAGATCAATAACCCAAAGGGTAGTAAGTTTAAAGACTTTTGAAAAGCCTCAAACTTACTCACATGATAATGCTTTGGTGAAAATGTTAGTAACATTTTTTTGTGTAGGAACATATATCAAGTTAATCTTTCACGTATAACATTATTCTTTGAATGATGGTAGTGAACCTCAATGCGTTTTGTGTGAGCACGAAACATAGGATTTTGTGCTATTGCAATAGCACTTTGATTTTCTTTTTCTAGCTGTGGCTAGTTGTACACCATTCCTTAGAGGTTGTGTTTATTGCCTAGTGGCACATTGGAGGTTGTGTTTGTTGCACTACTGGAGTGATCATTTGCTGTTACTGGCTCTTCCCTAGGCTGCGTTTTGATAGTTGAGCTGCTGCCTGACACTGTCTGACCACCTAGAGGTTGTGTTTTCACTTCTATTGCTGTCACCCTCATTGCGAGACTCTTTCTGTAGTTGTGTTTGTAGATTTTGTTTCTCTTGTGTCTGTTTAACACAGATCCAGCTACACACAGCTGCATTTGCTATTGCAGGACATCTTTGGAGGTTTCCTTGTTGTGTTTTGGGATCTATTAGGAGTATGATGCACTCTCTAGTTTGTACTCTTTGCCTTGTTTCTCGAGTTTAGGAGTCAGTATTCATTCATTACATAGTGTGTTTCTTGTAGGAGCATTGTATTGTATTCAGATTCATGATTCTCTATGCTCATTGTCTTTGAGTTACCCTAATGCTAACTATATTCTATTGTTAGTTTGTGCTTTGTTATACGATCGTGTTTGAGTTTATATGTTAGGGCATTTCTCCACAGGGCATTGTGATATTGATGCTAGAATGAAATATTTTGAGACCTTTTTTAATTGGCTAGCTTTGAGATGTAATGTGGATCACTTTGTGTACACATGCATTGCATGTTAAAAGGTTAAGTTTGATCAATAAAAGGCACTCGGTTTGTAGTAGCCCTTGTCTATCATGATAGATCATGGGACAACATAGGCATGGATTTTGTTTTTAATCTTCCTAAGACATGTATAAGAAATGATGGCATACAAATCATCATTTGCAAGTTTAGGAAATAGGCTTATTCCCTTCTAGTGGAAAAAAAAGATAATTGTGGATCACATGGCAAGATTGTCTATGTAGAACATCTTCAGATATCATGGCATGCCATAGTCTATTGTGAGTGATAGTGATCCTTGCATGAAAAGTTTGTTTTGGAGAGGTATTTTTGAGAATATTAGTACGATTCTAAGGTTCTTATTTTCTTTAATCCATAGACAAATGGGCAACTTGAAGAGGTACATGCTATTTTCTTAGATCTTTTAAGATGCTATGTGTCTGAGTATAATATTAAATAGTAACAAATTTTGCCACTTTTGGAATATGGTTGTGACAACCAAGGTAACCGTGAAACATTTCACCCCAAGACGTTTTGGTTCACCTCGAAATGTTTCACCTTTGGGAAAGTCCCAAGCGAAACGCCAAGTGAAATGGTTGAATAATATATATGAGATTTTGCCACTTTTGGAATATGGTTGTGACAACCAAGGTAACCGTGAAACATTTCACCCCAAGACGTTCTGGTTCACCTCGAAATGTTTCACCTTTGGGAAAGTCCCAAGCGAAACGCCAAGTGAAATGGTTGAATAATATATATGAGATGGTTTTCTATATAAACGATGAGTTACAACTTATACATTTATACTTTTTAATTTTTTATATATCAACAAATGATGTGTAATACTATATATAGAGTGTCTAAAAACCTTTAAAAAATTAGGAAAAGTTATTATTATTATTTTGTCCATTTAAAATCATGTTTCAGCCAGCCATTTCACTTAGGGCTTTTTGCGTTTCAGTTTTGTCCATTTAAAATCATGTTTCAGCCAGCCATTTCACTTAGGGCTTTTTGCGTTTCAGTGAAATGTTTCAAGCGTTTCAGCTATGTTGCATTTTAGTGCTAGCAAATTGCGTTCGCGGTTACCATGATGACAACACAGTGCACAATTCCATTAGGAAGGTATTGGGAGGTTGTGGAAGGAGAGAAGAAAGTCCCACCCACATTGAAGACAAAGGATAAGATCTTTGAGGGTGACATATCTCGAGAGAATGGATGATATTGAGAGAGAGAGAGAGAGAGAGAGAGAGAGAGAGAGAGAGAGAGAGAGAGAAAACACAAAATAATGGGTAAGAGTGGGCAATAGTTCTACACTCAAAAGATGCAAGTGCTAGAATAATAGAATGAAAGTATAGTAAGTTAGACCTATCTAACTCATTAGAGTTAATTTAACTCTAGAATTAACTCTGGAAGTGGTGACAACTTATTAATGTAGTTGTGTTCACACTATAAACCAACTAACTAAAATATTGGGTGTTGCCCATAGAATTGGTAAATTCTAAGACCCCTGCAGTGCCAATGTGTGGTAGAAGTATAAGAAGATCAATCACCAAAGGATAGCAAGTTCAAGGATTGTCGAAAAGCCTCAAATGTCTCATGAGGAAGTGTTTTGGTGAAAATGTCTACAACATTCTCCTGTGTAGGAATATACATCAAATTGATCTCTTCTACATTGGTCTATATCTGACATAGCAAATGCATGTTTCTAATTCAGCCTTAATTTTTCCAAATTTTTCCTCTGTAAGTCGAGTGAGTAGTATGCCATTCACAAAGAATGATAATCAGAAAGCCCCCCCTTTCATTGTTAATTATAGAGTGGGATCATTCAGACACCCTTTGGTGGCCAAATAAGCATCAATTTTAGTTCATGCACGAGGAGCTGATTTGAGACAATGAAGAGCCTTATGCAACTTGTATACCATGTGCTCTTTCCCTTTAACCACAAACCTTGGAGGTTGTGACAAATAAACATCCTTTTGCAAATCCCCATTCAAGAATGTTGTCTTAATGTCCAATTGATGTAATTTCCAACCATAGCAATCACACATCTCACCCTACTCATACAGGATGTAGGAGCAAAAGTTTCCTCATAATCTATGCCCTTCTTTTGCACATAGCCTTTTGCTACCAATTGTGCTTTGTACTAGTCAATAGTATTATCAACCTTGTTTGAGTTTAAAAACCCATTTTGTGCCAATGGCCTTTTTTACCAAGTGGTATATCCACAATGTAGAGTTAGTGGCAATGGAGTCTAACTCAGCCTGCATGGCTTGCAT
Organism: Lygodium microphyllum; assembly: GCF_053477565.2. Classification (NCBI taxonomy): domain Eukaryota; kingdom Viridiplantae; phylum Streptophyta; class Polypodiopsida; order Schizaeales; family Lygodiaceae; genus Lygodium; species Lygodium microphyllum. Next base: position 77,247,993 of record NC_141143.1, read on the forward strand.
CCAATGTATATCTTGCTGAGCTTCTCATCTAAGGAAGTAGGCTCATCACCATCCAACAGTGAGCTCATGAATACTGTTAGCAGTCATGTTTGTCATGCCTTGTCATCTCCTGCCTGTGAGCCTCAGTCCGAGTCAGATGAGGACTTTAGGAGCTCTAACTTGTCTATCACTTGTTTTGACGGAGGAGGTAGCTCATTCTAGAGCACTCAGTTTATTGCATTTCGGTGCATTTTCTCCTCCAGTCGGGATTTTATGTGCATTTCCCGGGGCAGTTTCTGCATTCTTCAGCTTGCCTCACCTGCCGGACATTGTCCACCCTTTCCGGGATTTTTCTGAGCATTCCTGGCATTTTTACCAGCATTAAATGCTGGTCGGACATATTTATGGCCTCAAATTTCAGGTTGGCCAGTTTTTGGGTTTTTTGGCTATTTATAGCCATTTCCCACTTGGCAGTCAGTTGTATTATCATCTTCCCTCCTTCTTTGGCAGGTGCACACTCCGACTCCGTCATCTTCCTCCGTCTTCGGTGCTGCCGTCATCATCAGCCTGATCTGGTGCCCTCACTGACGCTTCGGGCTGCATGCAGGGGCTGATCAGTCCACAGTTTTGTATTCAGCATTCGTTACAGTCAGTGCAGATTTTCTTCCTTCATTTTCTGCTGTCTCTCTCTCCTCCTCTGTGTTCGTGTTCTTCCGTTGCGCACTCTCACATGGTATCATCGCCTGACTGAGAGCACGGAGGACCTAACGTTGTGGAGAGATACCTCACCCCTCTTCTGCTGCTGTTGTCTCATCTCCAACTGCCCAGGCGGCCCCTCCAGGTGGCCATTCTTCTTGCGTTTGCTGCAGACGACTCCTCCAGAGGCTGCCACTTCATCAAACGACCCCTCCTGCTTGCGTTTACCATCAGGCAGCCCCTCCTTCAGCTGGGCGACACATCATCAGGCTGCGTTTTGCAGATCTGGTGGTCGTTTCCACTCCTGGTGGTTCATCTCCTGCTGGCGACCCACTCCTAGGCTGTGTTTTGGTGCTTTCGGTTTCTGTTCTGGTGATCTTCATCAGATACCCTTGCGTTTTGCAGCTCCAGGTGTTTGTAGGCTATCACAGCCTGTGTTTTGGTGGTTGGTGACCCTACTGTTGGTCCTACTTCGGCTTCGGCACAGTTTTCTTTGGTGTTTGGTGTTTTGCAGATTGGAAGATGTCTTCTCATCAGTTTATAGGCTTTGATGACTCAGATGACGAGCTTTTGTCTCAACACTCATCTGAACGGAGGCGTGATTTTTATCACGAGGACCGTCGTCTGGAGTCTATTCCTCTTTCCCGTCCCCCTTCTATTCATGTATCTCGGCAAGCCCCTTCCAGTGGGCCGAAGATGCAGCCTTTGGTACCCCCTGTACAGGTACCCGTACTTCCTCAGCTGCCCAAAGAGGACCGGTTGGATGGCTCCAATTTTTCTCTATGGTCCTGCAAGGTGGAGTGTATCTTGGACTCCTTCGATCTTTGGGAGCTTGTTTCTGTTCCTATTCCCCGGCCTAAGATGGATCCCGCAGATGGGACATCTATGGATCGTGCAATCTTATGGGATCGGCTTAATTCTAGAGCCAGATCTTTCCTCTTTCTGAGTTTGCAAGATTCTGTCCTTGTTCATGTTCACAGGTTGAAGACTGCAGCAGACGTGTGGAGAAAGCTTGCGTCTCTCTATCAATAGAAGACGTTTGCCCACCGGATATCTCTCGAAAAGAAGTTGCGGATGCTCGCTATTGATGATAGTCCTTCCATGAAGGACCACATCAACAGATTACAGGATATGAGGGATGAGCTTGCATCCCTCGGTCGGACGATATCTTCTGAAGACATGGCTATGATTCTTTTGACTCAGCTGCCATCGCCTCGGTTTGATGTCTTCTACACCAGCCTTCTTACATCGAGGACCCGTGAGAAGCTTCTATGGGAGGAGCTATCCCCGCTTGTCTTGGAGCATGACGAGCGACTCAGAGAGCTCAGTGCTAGTGGATCCGACTCCACTAGAGCCTTTGTTGCAAGTTCGGGAGGACAGAAGCAGAAGAAGTCAAAGGCTAAGACGAAGGACAGTTCTTCAGGCTCTGACTCAGATTCAGAGAGACCGAAGTGCCCACACTGTGGGAAAGGGACACATCCCGAGGAGAAATGCTGGAAGAAGTACCCTCACCTTCGTCCGGGAGCGAAGGGTGGATCTACATCGGAGCCTTCTTCTACCTCTACACCAGCTGTTACCCATGAGTCTGTTCCTTCATATTCATGCTTTGGAGGAGGATCCTTCTTCCGTGGCTGCAGTGTCTTCTGCGTAGCCTTGGTTAGTGGACAGTGGTGCTTCGAGTCATATGACTCCCCGAGGAGATTTGTTACAGGATCTCCGTCCATCAGAGGGTTCAATCACTGTTGGTGACATTTTATTGGTGCCTATTAGTGGTGTTGGCACATTGCCTTTGTTTACCGACCGACCTTCGAGCTCCTTTTCACAGGCCCTACATGTTCCAGATTTGGGCCTTCCCCTCCTCTCAGTTTATGGCCTTACGAGGCTTGGCACACGAGTGATCTTCACCGAGCATGTCGTTATTGAGGATTCTTTTACAGGAGGTGTCTTATCTACAGGTTGGCAGGAGAGCGGGCTTTATAGGCTCCATTCCCCTTCTTTGATGCAGGGTCCTCCGCAGCAGTCTATTGCTACACCCGTTCCCGCTTGTGCACCTTCTATTCCACCGGTTCCTTCCCATCCCCCACCCTCTCCTCGGGTGGTTCCCTCGTACCTCCCATCCCTTTCAAAGGGGGACGATCTCAGTGATGCGGCTGTGGATTCCCTGGCCCCTAGTGTTTTAGAGGGGGATTCCCAGGATCATGAGGAGCTCCTTCAGCAGCAGTCTACATCGACGGACTTCATCAACCTTGGCATTCCTCTTGCCACCCCAGGATCCGTTTCTCCCTTGGACTTCTACCACATCGAGGATCTGAGAGGGGGTGTTAGCAGTCATGTTTGTCATGCCTTGTCATCTCTTGCCTGTGAGCCTTAGTCTGAGTCAGATGAGGACTTTAGGAGCTCTGACTTGTCTATCACTTGTTTTGACGGAGGAGGTAGCTCATTCTAGAGCACTCAGTTTATTGCATTTCAGTGCATTTTCTCCTCCAGTCGGGATTTTATGTGCATTTCCCGGGGCAGTTTCTGCATTCTTCAGCTTGCCTCACCTGCCGGACATTGTCCACCCTTTCCGGGATTTTTTTGAGCATTCCTGGCATTTTTACCAGCATTAAATGCTGGTCGGACATATTTATGGCCTCAAATTTCAGGTTGGCCAGTTTTTGGGTTTTTTGGCTATTTATAGCCATTTCCCACTTGGCAGTCAGTTGTATTATCATCTTCCCTCCTTCTTTGGCAGGTGCACACTCCGACTCCGTCATCTTCCTCCGTCTTCGGTGCTGCCGTCATCATCAGCCTGATCTGGTGCCCTCACTGACGCTTCGGGCTGCATGCAGGGGCTGATCAGTCCACAGTTTTGTATTCAGCATTCATTACAGTTAGTGCAGATTTTCTTCCTTCATTTTCTGCTGTCTCTCCCTCCTCCTCTGTGTTCATGTTCTTCCGTTGCGCACTCTCACAAATACATGCTCATGACAATCATATGCTTTTGTAATATTAGCAAAATGTGCCCCCCTTGTATCATGTGCTGCATGTCTAGCAACCCTTCTAGTGAGTTGAGGTAAAGGAGCATCCAATTTACTTTGGTGGAGAGTTTGTAACAGTCATCAAGCTTCCCACGAAGCTCTTTCAAAACATGTGCATAGGCTAAACATCCATAAAATCCAAAAGTAGTCAACTTTGGGTTGCTTGCCATGCCAAGCTTTGAACGGTGTGATTGTCTTCAATGCTTTAGTGGGTGCACGTTTCAACACATGATTTGCACACTGAAGGCCTTCTTGTTAGGGGTGAAAGAGAACACTACATTTGTTAGTGTGAGTCCACCCTTGTGTAGTGCCAAAGGGTGCAAAGTACCTAGATCTACCCTATGTATGCTGTCACATTTCACGAGAAAATTTAATTTTTCCTTCGTTCTCTTGTGTAGATTCTCTCTCTCTCTCTCTCTCTCATGCAATTGTGAGGGTTGAGGAAGCTCGTTCTTGTTGGGCTGAAAAGGCCCAACTACTTGGCGATCTTGTAGTTGACGGATCCTTGTGAATCTTTGGTTGGAGACTTGTAGATTAGCTTTGTTATTTCATTGAGCTTGGGGACAACAACAATCAAATCTATGAGCCGCTCAATAGAACTCCTTAAATGGATTGTTAGCTCAACTCTCGTTCTCCAAACGGTTGCCGTCATCAACCAATGCCTACAACCAGGGCAGCCACTGTCAAGTTGGGCATCAACTCAACACCTTGCCGTGCCCACCTCCAGCATCATTGCCTTGTCATCCCGCCATAATTAGCCATCATATTGGCATCACCCCAATCACCCAGTCGATGTCACCAGCAATGCACGGAATGCAGCCCAAGACATCGCCATCAACCTCACAACTCCAACTAACCAACATGTTGTCTATATTGCAATGTCACATGTATCATTTCCAAATTCCCTTTCATATCATTCCACCAATATTTTACTTCATATCATAACATTCCTAATGCAGCCTTAAATACTTCACCTCTTTCAATCTTACAAGCATGTTCACATAGTAGCTTATCTCATCCATGTGCTTCGTGTTAGCTTTAATCTCATAGAGATAGGGAATGCCCATTCTGGCACATAGGAACGGATTAACGCGTTCCGGGAGGTCTGAGCCCAAGAAACGCTAGCGGAACGTTCTAGCCCGTTCCCTATCCCATTCTAGCTCGTTCCCCGTTTGGAACGGCCGTTCTAGCAGTGGACTTTTTTTAAACAAAAATTGTTTGAACGGGTGCGACTCGTTGGCCTAACGTCGCTTGTTCAGATGCCCAACTCCCGCCTCTCTCGCTTGCATGCCTCTCCCATCTCGCCCCTCCCGCTTGCTCTAGCCCCTCCCGCTTGCTCCGCTTGCCTCGCCTGTTTGCTCCTGCCTGCCCTCCCTACCTCGTCTACCTACTCCCGCTTGCCTCTCTCGCCTGCTTGGCCGCCTCTCTTCTTGGCTTGACTCCCGCCCACGATTAGGTAAGGATCATTGTCTCCCCCAAATTTGGGGCATTTTGGATCAGACTTCAATTGTTGGCAGTTGTCCCAAAATTTGGGGCTTTCTCAAGGATTGGGGCCCAAATTTGGCTGCAATGTCCCCAAATTTGGGGCATTGGTATCCATCGTCCCAAGATCTATAAGGGCCCCCAAATTTGGGGCATTCTAAATCAGTCATTGCTCCAAATTTGGGAGCTGAAAATGCGCCAAATTTTGGGGCATTTTCAGCAAGGGAATGCAGGCTGGAATTCCCAAATTTGTGGCATTTTGAATTAGTCATTGCCCCAAATTTGGGAGTTGAAAATATGCCAAATTTTGGGGCATTTTCATCAAGGGAATGCAGATTGGAATGCCCCAAATTTGTGGCATTTTCAATAAAAGGAATGCAGGCTGAAGTAGCACCAAAGTTCGGGCATTTTTAGCAAACATTTAACACATGCATGTTGAAATTTTGGCTGCAAATTTCTGCAATTTCATTGAACTTACCGATTATTTGTCACTTTTATGTAGATGGCAGCATTGACATCTATGGGATCTTCATCATCCTCAGCAGATACTTCGTCAACAACTGGACGAAGTCGAAGCACTACTTGGTTATGGTTGGATGAGGTAGATGCAAGGGTGCCATTGAGAGGTGGAGGGGCTTGCCCCTGGAAATGCCAACTTTGCTCTTATGCTTGCACTAGTGGGGTTGATAAAGAGAGAGCCCATCTTCTACATGAGGAGGGGAAAGAGGTGTGTTTTTGCACCAATGTATCAATTGAGAAAAGGCAGGAGTTACTTGACCGCATAGCCACTTCTATGGGGAATTCACATGTTAGGAGAACTCCAAATATAGCAGTGGATTCAATAACATGGACTCCAAAGCTTGTAGGGCATGGTGCTTCATGCAGAAGACCACCAGGACTAGTGGCTATGTAGCCTTCTCGTGGGCCATCAGTGGCAGCAAGTCGTGGTGTTAGACAAAGTTCATTGCACGCTTCATGGGAACCAAAGAAAAAAGAGGAAACAGACGCAACAGTGGCATGCTTTTTTTACCATGACCATATTGCATTCAAATCAGCCAGATCAACTTATTTTTTAAATATGGTGGCAAAGGTTGCAGAGTATGGACCTACATATAAGCCCCCTTCATTAGAAACTACTAGGACTACATTGCTTCAAAAGGAGAAAGCAGCCATAGAGATTGCAACAACAAATATTTTCAATCAGTGGGTAAGAAACGGAGTGACATGGATAGGAGATGGATGGAGTGACACACGCCATAGGTCCATACATGGCGTTGTTGCATATTCTCGTGGGGATGTATACTTCATTGGTAGTCATGATACTTTAGAGACTGGAAAGAGTGCAGATGTATTGGCATCCAAGTGGTGCGAGGCGGTGCAGGCTGTTGGGGCAGAAAATGTAGTGCAGTTTGTGGCAGATGGTGAACCTACAAACATGGCAGCAGGAAACATTTTAATGGCAATGTATCCACATATCACCTTTAGTCCATGCATGGCGCATTGCTCGAATAACTTGTTGAAGGATATTGGGGACTTGCCATGGATTGCATCTCTTGTTGTGAAAGGCAACAAGATTATAATATTTATATGTAATCATTAGTACTTGCATGCTGAGTTTCGCAAGAGAAGTGACAAAGAACTTCTCAAATACTTGGATACATGATTTGCATATAACTTTCTTATACTTGGTCAATTGCACTATTGCAAAGGTGCAATTAGAGAGCTATTTGCTAGTGATGAGTATGAAAATTGGACTGGGGCTGCCACTGCTACTGTTGTGTTATGTAATGCATGTCTCTAATAGAGATTTTTGGGATGAAGTGAATTGCACCAACCAAATGGTTGATCCTATTATGCACATGTTGAGGCTTGCAAATGGCATGGATCCATGCATTGAAAAGATCTATGAAGGTATGGATCGCACGATTGAGAGGTTGGAGAGTTTGGAACCAAATGTAGATTGGTATGAGCAGATGGAATGAGTATGACTCTCCTATGCATGTTGCAGCATATGTGCTTGATCCTGAGTTTCAAGGAAAGATGTAAGAAAGAGATCTTGAGGTGATTAAGGCTTGGAACACATTGCTTGCAAGGCTTTATCCTAGCCATGAAATGCCACGCAAAATTAAAAATCAGCTCTATGTGTATCGACAAACATTAGGGATGTTTGATACAGAGGATGCACTAGAAGACATGACAAATATTAGGGTTGCTTTATGGTGGGAGGACTACGAGGGAGAAGCTCCAGAGTTGGATAGTTTGGCTATTCGTATTCTTAGCCAAACAATTAGCTCTTCTTGTTTAGAGCAACTATGGAGCTCATTCAATGACATTCACTCAAAGAAGAGAAATTGTCTTGATACAATGAAGACGAATGACCTAGTTTATGTGAGCTCCAATCTTCTCTTGCTAGCTCGTACATTAGTTGCAAAGACTGATTCTTTTATACGTTGGGAAAAAGATGACGACGATGATGATGATGATGATGATGGTGATGGTGATGGTGATGGTGATGGCGAGGATGAGAGTATTGACTTGGAAATTGGGGCTCTTGTAACTTGGATCTTTAGACTTTAAAGTTTAGTGCATATTTTGTGTCTTTGCAATGCACACTTGTTGGACTTATGCAACATTATTGATTATAATGTTGAATCATGAATGCGACAATCCATTGTTGATTACAATGTTTTGAATCTTTATTATTGTTGAAACTTGATTATTATGTCTCTAATTTTATGAATTATGGTTGATATCATATCTCTCTTTAGATTCTAAGACTTAGTGTTGATTCTCTCTCTCTCTCTCTATATATATATATATGTGTGTGTGTGCGTGTGTGTGTGTGCCGTTTCCTTCATTCTCGTTTCCTAACTTTGGGCATCCCCCCCCGTTCCCGTTCACGTTTCCCGTTCTTGGTAACTATGTTTAATCTACTATCCTTAATATTGTCACAATTGACTACTCCTGAAACCAGCCTTTCTTTCGTGGATGGGTGGTAAATCCGTGATTACAACTTAATTACAGCAACAAACAATAAATGCAAATCTGAAAATACAAATTTACCTATTGATCTTGGACAATGCACACCCGATTGGCCTCAAAATTGGTGTCTCTTTCAGTATTTCTTTAGCTTTATTGAAGAAAAAGTTGACTTACAATGGGATTTTCCCGATCCCCTTCGCAATCCAAACTCCCCTTGCTGTCCAAAGTGACCAGCAAGTCTTCAATGTGATTTGCCCCTTGATTCGGGCACTTAATTGGCCTTCATCCACTTCATAGATGATGTAAATTCCCCAAATTCAATGGCTGGCTAGTCCTCTACGTGAATTTAGCTGAAATTCACCTTTAGCCTTGAAAAATCCAAGTATTGAAGCTTCCAATTTTTGGGATGCTTTTTGAAGCTATTGCGAAATCCTAATTTTTGCTATAAATTAGGGTTTACAGTAGAGAAATTTGCAATTTCTTAGCTGCCAAGGGTCTAAATGTTGAGATCTTTGGAGCAAGGTTGTGAAATGGTTGGGAGATGAGAGAAAGTTGTAGAGAGAGAAAATTTAGAGTTTTGTTGTGAAGAATGACTGAAAACTTGTCAATTGCAGTTGTTGCCCTGCCACAACAACATTAGGTGCTGTCGTCTATAGCTGAGATATCCAAATCGGTTGTCACCTTATACCTGGATGCAATTGCCTAGTTGTGGAGGGCTCGAATCTGCAATTGCCTCCTCAAAACTCAATTGTGGTTGGTTGCAATGATTGAAAATAGGTTGGCCATGGCTGCTCACACCTCTCCCACATTTGCTACAGTAAGAATGATTTCGTTTTTCCTTTTCTTCAATTACTAAAAATTAATCTAATAATTATTTCGATATATGGAAAAATAATCAGACTGACCAATAATTAAATTGGCTAGGCATCTTCTACTCCCAAGTCTCTCTGAGCCATCTTTGACCATTAGATCGGCGTTAGGTATCATTAAATGCCACATCTATAGTGTCATCAACTGACACTTATGGCCAAATGAATGACCTAGGCCAACAATTGATACCAGATACCACCAAGTATCTATGCAACATAACTTATAGCAACTTTTGCCTTTGATATCTTGTGATTTTCTTGGGTCTCAGGCTCGTAAATTTACTCTAATCCTAGTTGTACCTTACATGTGCAACATTTACTTAGTTATGTGATTAAAAATTAATCCACATGTTAAGTGAGGTTTCAAAAATATATGTCCTCATGACAGCCCTCCCCCTTGAAATCCTTGCAATCGTCCTCGATTGTATTGCCAAATGCATCAAAAGCAAAGTACTACATTGGAATTTCCACAGGGCATCATAGTTAACACAACATTGTGCACTGTTGTTCAACCATTCCATATGCCCAACATATGCTGAAAATTACCAGCCAACATAACATAACATAAGACTCACAAAGAATCTCAAAAACATTGTCAGATTATCATGTGACATGTCCATTTCTCATGAGCTCAACTTATCTGGCAAAACTAAATCATAGTATAGCGAAAACCAAGCATAAACCATGGTTGAAATATCAATGGCGTCATTGATGTTATGATGCCATTGATGTTTACATCTAATTCCATGGACAACAGCATATGTTATGATGCTATTGATGTTTTAGCCATGGTTTATACTTAGTTTTCGCTATACCATGGTTTGGTTTTGCCAAATGAGTTGAGCTCATGAGAAATGATCTTATAACATGATAATCTGGCAATGTTTTTTGAGATTCTTTGTGAGTTTTATGTTATGTTATGTTGGATGCTAATTTTTAGCGTATGTTGGGCATATGGAATGGTTGAACAACAGTGCACAACGTTGTGTTGATTACGATGCCCTATGGAAATTTCAGTGTAGTACTTTGCTTTTGATGCATTTGGTAGTGCAATCAAGGACAATTGCAAGGATTTCAAGGTGAAGGGATGTCACAAGGACATGTATTTTTGAAATCTCACTTAACATGTGGATTAATTTTTAATCACACGATTAAGTAAATGTTGCACATGTGAGATGCAACTGGGATTAGAGTAAATTTACGAGCTGGAGACCCGAGAAAATCAGGGGATGTCAAAGGCAAAAGTTGCTATAAGTTATGTTGCACAGGTTTGGTGATATTTGGTGTCAATTGTTGGCCTAGGTCATTCATTTGGCCATAAGTGTCGGTTGGTGACATTAGAGAAGTGGTGTTTAATGATACCTAACGCCAATTTGATGGTCAAAGATGGTGTAGAGACATTCGGGAATGGAAGTTGCCTAGCCAATTTAATTATTGGCCAACCAGATTATTTTTCAGGGCACTGAAATAATTATTAGATTAATTTTTAGTATTTAAAGACTGAAAATTAATATTTAATTATGGCTAATGCTGGAAAAGCCATTTGAGAAGGTTGCCACTTGTCAAAAATGCCCATGCAAGACTAAAAAACGTCTTTAGAGGTTGAAGGGAGGTATTTTTAGTGTATTCAGCTTGCAAGAGAGAGGGAGGAGATGTTACTGGTTTGGTTTGCAGTCATTGGAGGATCTTCTGAGGTAGCCAAGGGCAAGAGAAGACCAATCAACAGCAAGTGATAGCATCTGCAGGCTGTTGAGACAGGGCAGCAATAGTAAATGATTGATTTTCTTCAATTCTTTTCATCTACAAGCTATTGAGACAAGGCAGCAGCAGGACAGATTTTCTTCAGTTCTTGGCGAAGAAAGTTTGAATTTTCTCTCTCCTCAGCATTCTCTCTCATCTCCTAGCCTTTCTACAGCCTTGCTCCAAAGATTGCAGCATTGAGATCACCAGAGGTTGAGAAATTTCAAATTTCTCTGTTGTAAACCCTAATTTGCAGTAGAAATTAGGGTTTAGTAGTAGCCTCGAGAAGCGTGCCATTTGAATTTGGGGCATTTCCGTTGTCTATGAAGTGGGTGAAGGCTAATTAAGTGCTCGAATCAAGGGGCAAATCAGATTGAAGACTTGCTGGTCACTTTGGATAGCAAGGGGAGTTTAGATTGCGAAGGGGATCGGGAGATACATCAACTTCTTCTTCAATTAAGTTGAATAAATACCGAAAGGAGCACCAGTTTTGGGTCCAATAGGGTGTCCAATGTCCAAGATCAGTAGGTAAATTTGTATTTTCAGATTTGCATTTATTGTTTGTTGTTGTAATTAAGTTGTAATCAAGGATTTACCACCCATCCACGGAAGGAAGGTTGGTTTTAGTACTTGTCAACCAATTTGAAGCAAACATTTGCTTGAGCTAGACCCAAGTGGTAGGTTACTTCCCTTGAATAAGAAGTGTAGACCACCATTGCAATGTGTTTCCCTTAAAAAATGTGGCTGTCTTGCGTATCTTAGATGCCTCTGTGAAGTGGCCTCCTGAATAGGCTGCATGAAATTGCTGAATAAAAACAAGTGCTTTTAGTCTATCTTGTGTACCATTGAAAGGCTCAAACTTCACGCTTTCACCACCTTCATGATAGTCCTTCGGCGGACCTATGGGAGTCAAGTTATCATAAATAGGCTGCTGCAAAAAGGGTGCATTGGCTGTATTTGTATAAAAACCAGCACTATTTGAAGCACCTACATGACCAGCACCAAATCCTTGTGCTCCAACAGTCCTTGGGGGTGTCGATACATATCCATATGGCCCGCTTTGTGCCCCAGGCATCATGCATATATTGCTATATATGGGATTAGGCATTTCACTTGCATTACCCGGAAACATTGGGTGTTGTGAGCCATGCATTGGCTGCTGCATACCATAGGGATTTGTGCCATACATTCCCGTATGCGGCGCTTATCCAACCATAGCATGAAAAATGGTGCCACTACCAAAGTATCCTTGTTGTCCCATGCTTGCATGTGCATAATTTCCTTGCTGCCCATGTTCCTATGGATTGGCACTGCCAAGTTGGCCATGCATTTGCACTTGTTGCCCTACGGATACCAACAATTTGTGCTCATTAGGCATTTTGGGCTCTTCTAAAGAAGGCTTAGGCATTTCCTTCGGTTCTTGTGGCTGTCCCGAAGCTGTAGAAGGTGTCTTATTCTCTTTGCCTTTTCTGTCCTTCTTTGGGGCATTTAAGAATCGAGTAAATTGGGGATCCTTTGCCAATTCAGGAAAAAGATTTACTGCTGTACGCATTCGATCCTTGAAGCTATCATAAAATTCTTCAACCCCTTTCTGGTCATTAGCCTTTTTATGCATTGAAGTGCCAACATTTGGGTCATTTTCCACATTTTCAGCATGCTGTCCATGTTGAGAACCATGCCTAACATTAGTCATTACATTTCCCCATTCACCACGTGATTGACCAAGGAGTGATGCATCCTCTCCACTTGATCTTGTATCACCAAGTGAAGACATGCTTGCTGTAATTGACTATTGAGAATAATCTCAGCAATAATGCAATAGTCCCAACTTGCAATCAAGTACCACGGGCCCACCAATTCAAAGGATTTGATGGTATCCTGGCAATGGAACCATGTGAAGCCAGCCTTCCTTCTGTGGATAGGTGGTAAATCCGTGATTACAACTTAATTACAGCAGCAAACAATAAATGCAAATCCAAAAATATAAATTTACTTACTGATCTTGGAAAATGCACACCCGATTGGTTCCAAAATTGGCGCCCCTTTCAGTATTTCTTTAGCTTTATTGAAGAAAAAGATGATTTACAATGGGATTCTCTCGATCCCCTTAGCAATCCAAACTCCCCTTGCTTTTCAAAGTGACCAGTAAGTCTTCAACGTGATTTGCTCCTTGATTCTGGCACTTAATTGGCCTTCACCCACTTCATAGATGATGAAAATCCCCCAAATTCAATGGTTGGCTAGTCCTCCATCTGAATTTAGTTGAAATTCACCTTCAGCCTTGAAAAATCCAAGTATTGGAGCTTCCAATTTTTGGCACGCTTCTCGTGGCTGTTGCTAAACCCTAATTTCTGCTATAAATTAGGGTTTACAGCAGAGAAATTTGCAATTTCTCAAGCTCCAAGGATCCAAATGTTGAGATCTTTGGAGCAAGGTTGTGAAATGATTCGGAGATGAGAGAGAAAGTTGTAGAGAGAGAAAATTTAGAGTTTTGTTGCGAAGAATGACTGAAAATCAGTCAATTGCAGCTGTTGCCTTGCCACAACAACGTTAAATGCTGTCACCTACAGTTGAGACATCCAAATCGGTTGTCACCTTATACCTGGATGCAATCGCCTAGTTGTGGAGGGTCCAAATCTGCAATCGGCTCTTGAAAACTCACTTGTGGCTGGTTGCAATGATTGAAAATAGGTTGGCCATGGCTGCTCACAACTCTTTCACATTTGCTACAGTAAGAATGATCTTGTTTTTCCTATTTTTCAGCCTTTTTCCAGCTTGTATGGGCAAGTTTGCCAAGTTGCAGCCTTTCCAAATGGTTTTTCCAACATTATCCATCATTAATTATTGATTTTCAGCCTTTAATTACTAAAAAATAATATAATAATTATTTTGGTACCTAGAAAAATAATCAGATTGGCCAATAATTAAATTGGCTAGGCATCTTCCTCTCCCGAGTCTCTCTGTGCCATCTTTGACTATTAGATCGACGTTAGGTACCATTAAACGCCACATCTTTAGTGTCACCAACGGACACTTATGGCCAAATGAATGACTTAGGCCAACAATTGACACCAAGTACCACTAAGTACCTGTGCAACATAACTTATAGCAACTTTTGCCTTTGACATCCCGTGATTTTCTCGGGTCGTGGGCTCATAAATTTACTCTAACCACAATTGCACCTCACATGTGCAACATTTACTTAATCATGCGATTAAAAATTAATCCACATGTTAAAGTGAGGTTTGAAAAATATATGTCCTCATGACAACTCCAACTCGCATTATCCATCTATCAACTCTCTTCAAGATGTAAATATTACTTTCAATAAGATGAAACCATGGAAGTTGTGAGCAACAAAAGTCAAAAGTTTCCAAAGGTTCTCTTTCATAAAGTTTGTTTCAAGAGGTAGTCTTAGTACAAAGTACTCCAAAGGGGAAATACCAGATGTACCACTGCAAGACCAAGATCTTGCTAAAACCACGCTCTTGGAAGATCTCAAGAGGACTTATTTGATTAATCAATGCCAACAAAATCTTTTAGATCAATTACTTTGATGTATACATTTAAGTTTTCAAATTCTCTAAAAAATGATTGTAAAAGCCATAAAATGATAATAGTTGATCACATGTGTAGGTTCTGGATTGTTTCACAATTGGTCTCTTGCGCGGTGCTAGGTGTTAGGGATGAAAGAGGACACCGCATTTACCAGTGTGAACCCACCCTTGTGTGGTGCCAAAGGGTGCAAAGTACATATATCTATCCTATGTATGCCATCGCATTTCCTGAGAAATTTGAGTTTTTCCTTCATTCTCTCTCGTGCATTGACTCTCTCTTTCTCTCTCTCTCTCTCACACACACACACACACATACGTAGTTTTGAGGGTTGAGAAAGGTCATTCTCGTTTGTTCGAAAGGCCCAACTATTTCTAGCCAAAATTTATGAGGTAGCCCTTGCTTTTCAACGTACAACTAATCATTTCCATAAGAGTGCGATTCTTTCTTTTAGCAACTCCATTTTTCTAAGGAGTCATTTTAAGAGTGGCTTGATGCTTAATGCCATGATTAAGTAAATATGTCTCAAAAGCACGAAACATGTATCCCATTTCATAGTAATAGGCCACTTGGCCCTCGAGAATATAGTGGGTGTCAAAGGCAAAAGTTGTGATAAGTTATGCCAGCTGGGCTTTGGGGGTCAATTGGTGTCAGTTTTGACCTTGGGACAATTATTTGGCCAATAAGTGGCCAATAAGTGTTGGTGGTTACACTAGGGACTAGCATTAATTTATTAATTAATGCTAGTCTAAGGGTCAACAGAGATTGGGGACTGCACCAGGCTGCAAACAGCCTAGCCAATTTAATTATGGATGGGCACATTTAATTTTAGGCAGGCTTAGAAGCGCTGAAATTAATTTTTTGAAAATTAATTAAATGGCTAGATAATGTTGAAAAATGGGTTTAGAATGTTGTCACTTGGCAAAAGTGCCCATGCAAATTGAGAAAACATTTTTTGGCAGCAAGGTCTTAGCCATTCAGTCAATTTACAACACACACACACACACACATACACACACACACACACACACACACACACACACACACACAGAGAGAGAGAGAGAGAGAGAGAGAGAGAGAGAGAGAGAGAGAGAGAGAGAGAGAGAGCCGGTAGTCCATTTTCTGATCAGAGAACAACAATTTGTTATAGAAGATAGCTATCTGGGGGCCTCAATAGGCAGGGGACAGCAAGGAATCTCCTTCCAAGGGCTTGCAACAACATTGCTGATCAAGTGACAACATTTTGGAGGTGTCTAGGAGTAGGTAATTGCATTAAATTCAGGTTGGAGCAAGCAGCAAACAAAATTTAGGGTTTTCTCTCGAAGAAAATCAGTTTTTTCTCTCATCTTCTCCAATCCATTCTTAGGAGAGCTCAACATTTCTTAGTGAAAGATGACTTGAAAGTCATGCTTATTGAAAGCAGAGATAGACAACAAGTTCTTTGTAATGCCAAGCACAAACAAGATATCTAGAAGCATGAAATTAGAACCATTTGCAGTAGTAATAGTGATTGTCTCAATGCTACATACATCGTGACTATTGTTGTTCGCACATGTGACACGCTTCCCAGTAGGGGCTGAATGCAAAGAAGTAAACAAGCACTTCTTGGAAGTGATGTGCTTTGATACACCACTATCAAAATACCATGCTTAATGCGTTTTAGCAGCATTAAATTTTGAATCAACCATAGAAGAATCATAATTGCATGTGAGAAATGCATAATCCTCCTCTACCAAGTTGGTTGAAGCATCATGATCTGTTGATTTGTTTACTACTACCTCTTGGAAAGCCAAACAGAGTCTTTCTTTTTCTCCTTTTGACACTCATCAATATAGTGACTGGGCTTATTACAATAATGGCATTTTTCCTTCTTTTTAGATTTATCCAAGTCTTTAACAACCTTGTTTGATGGCTGTCCAACATCACCCTTTCGTTGATTTTTTGCATTTTGCTTGACTATGTCTTTGCCTTTAAACTTGGAAAGCATAGCCACATCACGTGAATGCAATGCAACATTCTTTCAAGTCTCCTCCTCTTGCAACAAGAGGCCTTCCAACTCCACACCCCCCCCCCCCCCCCCAAAAAAAAAAATGACAACATCAAACCTAGGTATGACTCTGGAAGAGAGTTGAGTGTGATGTTAACCAAATCAACATCTTGAAAAATCTCATCAACATTGAACAGTTGCTTATGCAAATCCTGTATAGGAGTAAGATGATTCGTTATGCTATCACCCTCATCCATGTTTACATTTGCCAACTCTCTATGGAGATGAGATATTCTAGCCTCATTGCAGGCTGCAAACATGCACTCAAGTATGTTCCATATTGATTTTGAGATCTTACAAGACCAAATGTGCGGAAAAATTGTCCTTTTCACTGACAAGGCAATCAAGGAAAGTGCGTGAATCCTTGAAGTCCCATTCCTATGATTCTCCATGGGGGGGAGGAGGGGCAGCAGTAGCAATGACACCAACAACCTGTCTTTGAGCATTACGTTGAGGTGTTTGAGGTGCTAGACCTCTTGATTGTTGCAAGGCACCTGTGATGTAGTCCCAGAAGTCCTTCACACCAAGAAGGTTGTGGACCATAAAACTCCACAATGGGTAGTTTGAGCCATCAAGTTTGCCCTCTTAAGTGAGGACACCAAGAATGCTGCTTTGATCATTATTCCCTTGATGTGCCATGCTATTAGTAATGTAGCATGTTAGAACTATTATTCGTTATGTTTGTCATGCATTGTCATCTCCTGCTTGTGAGCCTCAGTTTGAGTCATATAGGGACATTAGGAGCTTTGACATTCAGTCTGTTGTGTGTTTTGATTGAGGAGGCAGTTCTTTCTAGAGCATGTGTTACATTGAATTTCTTTTTCAGTCAGTTTTAGGCACGTTTGCATTGGCTGAGGTTTATTTCCAGCCCTGCATTTCTTTTTTAGTGATTAGAGGGGTATATCCACACCTGTTTTTTCTAGCAGTTTCTCCATTTTTTAATGCAGTTTGCTAGATTTGTGGCACTCCTACACAGCAGTCCGCCAGTTTTGGGGTTATTTGGCCGTATATAGCCTGCTCTCTCAGTTGGCTGGTCATTCATCTTTGCAGGTTTTAGCACACTTTGATGTATAGGGACTCTTCTTTGCCTTCTTGTGTTGCCTTCTGTCATCAGCCTGATTCAGTGTCCTCATTGATGCCTTGGGCTATGTGTAGGGACTGATTAGTCCTCATTGTATTCAGCTTTTTTTCAGAGTTCAGTGCAGATTTTCTTCTTCCATTCTCCTCTCTTCTTGCAATCTTTCTCTTCCCTTCTCTCTCCATGTTTTATGTTTTCTTTGCCGTTGTGCGCTCACATAGTATCATTGCCAATGTGAGGACTTTGGAGGTTCTACAAAGAGGAGACCACACTCAGCTTGCTGTTTGGAGTAGATCCGTTGCAAAGAACACAAACTTTCTGCATTGTTTGGGTCTTCCACTAAATTTATGAGGTTGGCTACTTACATATAGGATTGTTGACATCAGCCACACACAACTTAGGGATCACTGCAGTTCTAGGTTTTTTCTTTTTCTTTTGTTTGGGGGGGGGGGGGGGGGGGCAGCTGAGTGGCTCACTTGGATGGGGTACCAATGTATGTGGTGACAATGGGTGCTAAAATGGGACTAACAGCATCAAAAGATGGTCCATGGCCCTATGGTCAGTTCCAATGAAGCATCTCTTTATCACACGATCATTCCATATTGAAAAATTGGACATAATAGTCTGCTTGAAACTCAAAAAATGGGGCTTTGCAGTCTAGATGAGAGACAGAAGTTGGAGATGGGCTGAGAATGTATGAGAATCATAAGGTCTGTTGGTCCCTGTCATGTAGAGGCTGTTTACCAGTATCGTAGCCAATTGCTGACTCCAACCACGATTGCATCCAAACTAATTCTGCATGGCAGTTTTGGGAATGACTTTTGTCTCCTGAAACACAATATGTGAGAAGGGTTTTTGTTGTCCCATTTAAGTTGAAAGCTTACTATTGAGATAAACATCAATGGGATTTCAGCTTGATATCTGACATATGCATTGTCGGGAATAAATTTATAAGCATTTTCTGAATTTCTTTTGGGAACTTTCAAGCAATATAGGCAGTGGCTTTCTTTTCAATGCTCGTTAGGTGTTGTTACCATTACTGACCACATTGGATCTTTTCAGGTGAGACCATTACTGGTGGCACAGTTACTATTCAGGTCTACTTCTTGGGCGTTCCAGTTCACACAGAAAAGGATGATTTGTGTGCAAAGACAAGCTGTCCTATCTCTCCTGGAGAATTTTCTCTCAAAAATACTGAAGGGCTACCTGACTTTACTCCAACAGTAAGCTTCATGTTTATGGTTTTACTTGTTTTACAGCATGCTCTGGTCAACAAGTATTATTATCTTTATCACATGTTTTGTTCTGCATCTATGAAGGGGCTGCTTTTCCATTTAGCATTTCCCTCCATTCTTCATTCCCCTGTTATGTTTTTGAAGGTTGGAATTCTTGCTACTGCTAGACACTAAAAACATTTGACTGAAGTTGTTGCCTTAAACTTTGGTGTCAGGGTGCATATCGACTTGACATGCATATAGAAGATGAGGATGGAGAACTCCTTTCATGCCTAAAGATCAACTTTAGAATAAGTGCAGAATCCCATGCTCAGCTACAATAATTTGGACATTGACAATGATAGTACACAGCAAATTTGCCAGTGCTTTAAATGATAGTACACAGCGAATTTGCCAGTGCTTTAAAAGCAAGTTACTGCTATATATTTGAGGGTTGAATTGAATTATTGTACAGACCCATCACTCCCAAAAACTACCCCGTTTCATTCCTGATATGTAAACCATCCAGTTTCATGCCATATTACTGTAAATATGCTGAAAAAAATTCAAGTTCAGTTTATTAAGTTACTTCATGCGATTTCACATTGTCATTTTGCTTCTTTTGACATGCTCTAGGTTAAGGAACTGACTATATATGTTGCATATGTGAATGGTCTTGCATAATGCTAGACCAATTGATTTTGACATTAGGTTGTAGGGTGCTTGATCTTGGATGAGTTCTTAAATCTGGAATGAAAAGATTCAAGGTACTGCAAGAATGCAATAAAGGTAGAGAGTACACAGCTATTGAAAAGGAAAAGAGAGCTTGTGATATATGACCATCCTGTAAAAGATTGACCTGCTGAAGTGCTCAACCCTTGTATTGATTTTTCATTATTAAATGTCAAAATCGGGAGTTAATGTTGAAGAGTGTTTTCTTTGGGATATTGGTACGCTTATTTAGTTCCTGCTCAGTCACCAAGAAAGGATTATTAATGGGGGAGGAAATACAGGTATTGGTTTTAGTGGATTTCGTGAATTTTGATGTATTTTCAACTTATTCAGATAGTAAATATTACTTTGGGATACAATACTGAGAGCAATGAGGGAAAGTTTTGAAAAGTAGGTTTACATGCAGCCTCTACACTTCTATCCCCACAGAAAAAATTGGCAGCCACAGGACTGGCCTACTTACCCCGTACTTGAAAATGAGGTTATTCGATGAGTTTTACATTAATTATGACATCAATCAGTTCGCAAACTGGCCAAATATCCTGTTCTCATCCAACATTGTTCAGGTTGAACATGGGATCAACAGCTCCCTGTTCTCCAGTATAGAGCTTTGTGCACTGATTCTACACCTAAATCTATCCTACATTGTGAAGTTTCTCTAAAAGGTGATGCAATGTGTTACCCAAGGGAGAGGTGGCACCCTACCAAGGAATCTCGAAATCAGGACAGATGCAATATATACCCCAACGGAGAGAGCAAAACACCCTTTCAAAAAAACTCAGAATGGGATTAATGATGCAATGCACAACAGTTACCCCTGAGCGAGAGCAAAACACCCTTTCAAAGAAACTCAATGGGATTAGTGATGCAATGCACAACAGTTACGTTGAAATGAAGTTATATTATCAGGCCTCGTGATGTACAAAATCATAATTAAGGAATGTGTTACAGTATTTGTGACAAAAATAATGTTCTCTTTGGTAGTGCACATATGAACTAGGAATGGAAAATTTTGCAATTGGAGCTGTTCGTGGGCAATCTGGATGCATGCTTGGTGCTGAAAAATATAAAGTAGGTTTATCTGTTTGGATCCAAGTTCAAAGATAGGATTTAGAAAGATAGAAAGCTTACTTTTTGGTTAGTCGGCTATTGACCAACTTTCGGAAAAATATAGTAGTGAAAATAGCTGCTTTGGTTGCGGTATGTTTTGGATTATGCTTTGGACATGTACGAATGGGTATCTTACATAGCTTCTTTTTCCTTTGGAGAAATTGAAAGAATCTCTCTAAATTTTTTCATTTTTTGGTCAATAATTGTCTATGTCATTTTTCCATTCAAGTAGATCACCTTCATTTTGCACAAAAGGTGTTTTAGAGCAAGTAGATCTTCTAGCATGGGTAAGATGGCCCTTTGCTGTGACCACCTTACATGTGAAATAGGTTATTGAACAATTGTGACCAATATTTTGTTATGGTAAAGGTCAAATGTAGGTCCTTTCTAGCATCCTAATTGCCTTGTCTACATGATATCAAAATGATCAGCTATCTGTTTGGGTAGAAACAAGTCTCAAGATCTTTGCAGCCACTAACTTCTTTCTTGTAAAGTTTGCAAGCTTGCTTGAGGTGCTGGTTTCTTATACAATTGTTAAATAGAAAAGAAAATGTGATGGAGTTGAGTAGTATACTAGTCATTTTAGGTTCCACTAAGCATATCATGGGCATCACATGCTCTTAAGTGCATCAAAGTCATCGACATTACCATGATTGCCTTTATGACGAGTTTTATGAGTATGTGTTCTCTTTATTGTCTCCTTTTGATCTTGTTTGAGGTTGTTTTTGGAGTATTGCATTTAGCTTTTTATTTTACCAACCATTAATAGGATAGGTTGCAATTATGACTCTTATGGTCTCGCCTATTGTGGGACCTCATGCTCGACTGCCAAACCCATGGACTGCTTATTGCTCAAGTGTTTCAAGCCAGATGTCAATGGCTACTACTCACATAGTTGTATGTGCTCTCACACCTACAAGTGTAGTAAGCTTATCTCCATGCTCAATTGCGTTCCTCCTCCCTCAAGCAGTTCGATAACTCCATGATCCAAGATGCAAGCTCAATCCTCAAGCTCCATGCTTCATTGTCGTGCGTAATACGAGAAGAGAAGAGAAGAAGAAGAAAAAGAAGAAGATTGAGAGCTTCTCCATCACGATCCCTCACCCACACACTCACTCTCACACTCCTTGTTCTCTCAAGCACAAGCTCAACTAAGCAAGAAGAAGAAGAAAAGCGGAGAGCTAGTTTTGGCCACACACAAGAATGAGCTTCTTTATTCACTTTTTGCCTTTTATACAAAATCCTAACCCTAATCTCCTTTTGGACAACCATCATTTTTTTACATGATCGGTCAATTTAGCCTAGGTCTTTTCCTATTTTTTTCCTATTTTCATTGTGCCTTCACCCATGCTCGTTTACATTTACAAATTGCACAAGAGGGAGCTTGGTGCTCTTTTACAAGGATTTAGAGTGTGCTTTTATATTTAAAATGCACATTTACATTTACAAATTGCACAAGAGGGAGCTTGGTGCTCTTTTACAAGGATTTAGAGTGTGCTTTTATATTTAAAATGCACATTCTCTTTTATACTTGTTTTGAACATTTAAGATTTTCCTTGTGCTTTTGGCTTTTTTTCCTCCTATTTCTTCAGTCGGACTGTCTTTTTCCACTTTGCTCTGCATCTTTTAAATTTTATTTTTGCTTTCTTTGCATTGGGGTTAACATTACCTCCTTCTAGTCGAGTGCCGGTCCCATGGCACTTGCTACACTTGATGAGGGATTGGGTGGTTGAAGGGTTGCCATGTGGGTCGGTGATGGGACTTTGTGGAGATTGAACGGGGAGAAAAATCATCAAAAAATTGGATGAGGGATTGCGGAGGTCGAGAATATATTTGATTGGGTAGTAGTGGGGGCCTCTGATGTCGGTGGTTGATTGCAATTGTTGAGTGTACTTGAAAAAGAAAAAGAAAGTGCACTACTTGGCACCGTCTACCTCACTGGGCAGTGCACAGTGTCCATGCTAGTGAAACTGGGAGTTAGGTCGAACCTCAGGGAAGCCTGTGGTGTTGTCTGCACAGTGTCCATGCTAGTGAAACTGGGAGTTAGGTCGAACCTCAGGGAAGCCTGTGGTGTTGTCCCACAGTTGAGGACCCAGTTTGTGTACAAGGGAGGTGTTGTGGGTGTTGACTTAGGGAGATAGGTCTAACCATGAGCACAAACTCCCTAGGTGTGTTCTGCCCTTGATATGCCCTAAGTGTGACATAGGGGGACATGAAGGGCTAGGGGGTTAGGCACGGAGCTAGCTGATTGAGGCCACCAGACGCATCTAACTTGAGAACCCCTAGGTGCAATGTTTGTGATACTTTAATAGACATGGAAAAACTCATGGTTCCTTTCCTGTTGATTTGTGTGAGTTTTTTCTTTGCTTTTGTTTTTATTTTTTTGGAGATTTATTGGGAGGAAGCACGCTAGACATCATCTTAATGCTCTGCAGTAGTTACATGTTGAGGGGGACTAAGAAATTTGCCAAAGAATGCATGTCTTGGCCCTTTGCTCTTCTAACTATACTTGTGGCCATAGAGGGATCTTGGTTCTTGCAATCCTTTCTTTCTTTTATTGATTTGATTCAGAATCATGTCCTTCTTCTTGGATTAGTTCTAGGGGCTCTTGTTGAGGCGATTGCATTTGCTGTTTTGGCTCCCCAAGCCTTAGCAAGGAGAGTTCCTGTGAG
Source organism: Lygodium microphyllum (assembly GCF_053477565.2). Taxonomy (NCBI): domain Eukaryota; kingdom Viridiplantae; phylum Streptophyta; class Polypodiopsida; order Schizaeales; family Lygodiaceae; genus Lygodium; species Lygodium microphyllum. The sequence goes on from NC_141143.1 coordinate 77,271,169, forward strand.
GTTCATCTGTCCAAGCATCTGATGTAGGTGACTAAGATGTCCCCCGTATTCGCGGCTAGGTCCGTGGCCTACATAAGGATAGATCTACACTTATAGGAGGGTTTGAGGCCTGCGGGAGGTTGGGATTTGGTTGAGCTAGATAGCTCAACTACTAATGCCTGTCTTTTGGGTTGTTTAATGGGGTGTCTGTCAGCCACTTATATGATGGATTGGTCTTACGGCTCAGTTGATGTATTGCTCTCGGCGTATGGAGTAGTTGGGACACTGAAAGTGTTAGGTTGAGATGGCCTAGAATCGAATGGTTGCAGCTTTGGTTGATAGAATGGTTGAGGTTCTATGGATTTGGTACTTTTTGATTCAATGGATTTCTCTTTCCTAGCTAGCTATGGAGATGGGTTGGAGGGCTTGGATTGAGGAGCATGCATACCGGTCCTAGTCTTGGGCAACCAAATCCAATTGTTTCCTTCATAGTAGCCTTGAGCGAACAATAGATCCTTGGGTACCCATTGCGGCTTGACTATTCGTCTAGTTTGGTAGTGCCAGATTTGCCTCCTAGGCCTAGGATGTGATATGCTATGGTCACGAGTTCACGAGAGTTGGCTTTTAGGCGGCTGCAGTTGTCGTTTGGGCACACATTTGAGCTAATGCTTAGTGGTCTTGGATGTGTCTCCTTTAGGTTGCAATTGATTTGTCTTGGCTTGGTGGGATGAGTCACAACCCCCCTCCTTAGACTTTGCACAAGGTCTATCTACCAGTGGCATTGTAGGTTTTGATGGAGTTGCGCTACCTTTCCTGAAGGCCGTCACTATGTGAACATTGCCAATGGCGAGGTGAATGCGTTGCGAGTCATAGTTGACATTGTAGTGCACTTGTTTCTTGAATGCGCATCCTAGCAGTGATTCCTAACTAGTGGCCTTGGAGTTAGGCATCACATAGAAGATCATAGGTAGGTTTTCAGTCTCGATAGAGACCGCTATTTTGCATTTCCCTAGCAATGAGTAGGATGGTCCTCCAAATGGGTTGAGTTTAGCATTGGTAGACTACAATTGGGGTTGAACAATGAGGGTCCAATGATCGTATGTAAGGATATTATGGTAAGCTCTCTCATCAATGAGTGCATCAAAGACATGTCTTTTGGTTAGTCACTAATATGCGTAGGTAGGTAGGTGCCATTGCTTCCTCATCCTCTTCCTCAATCTCAGTGATGGTGGCTACTCTTACATTTATAGGGGGTTCTAGCATTGGAGACTTGTGTGGTAGGTGCACTAGTATTGGTCGATTACTAGAGCTCCTGGCCATCATGCAGAGGTCTAGGTGTGCATGTGGGGTTGATGACCTCCATCCTAAGGACAACTAGCTTTGAATCATTGGGTGCCGAGAGAGATAATGGAGCTCCTCTTCCATAATATGGCAGTCTATTCCCTAGGTAGTAGTCTAGGTGTGCATGTGGGGTTGATGACCTCCATCCTAAGGACAACTAGCTTTGAATCATTGGGTGCCGAGAGAGATAATGGAGCTCCTCTTCCATAATATGGCAGTCTATTCCCTAGGTAGTAAGGTTGATTGTATGGCTTTGGGTATGGAAACAGCCTCAGCAATTGATAATCCATTGCATTATGGCCAAAATTACCGCAATTGGCTTATGGTTTGGATCTAGGATCCATGCACTCGGTTGGAAGGTGGTTTCCTCTGCAATGCATGCATTGCACGTGAGGTCGTGTGGGCCTTCTCATCATCTCTTGAAGCTTAGCTAACTCTAGCTTCACGTATGTCAACTCTTGACTGTGATTGACATTCTTTTCCTTATCTTGGGTGCTCTGGTTAGATCTTTCACCAATGGTTGTAGCGCTTTCTGAAGTTTTAGAGATAGTTTTGTCTCGGGTTGTGGGTCTTGAGCTCCTCTCCTCGAGTAGGTCATCCATTCATATGGCTTCTTCAAAGACCCTAGCTAGCGCATCCCTTTGCAGAGTTGAGTTGCTTACCAAGGCCTTATAAAGCTATTTGCTTCGGATTCCACTTATGAACATAGTGAAGATCGCTCATTCGCTAGGTCATTTCGCGGCTGGAATTCTCTTAAAAAAACTTTGCACTTGGGTGACATGGTCTTGGATATCCTCCTTGTCCTTTTTGATTGACGTTCATCAATCTAATGATGAGATTGTCAGAGTATCCCACCTCAAAGAATCTCTTGATAAAGAGACTCTTGAGGTCATTAAAGTTGTTGCATTCGGCATTGTCTAGACTAGTGTACCACATTTTTCCTTTGTATCCTAGGCAAAGTCCAAAAGCTTGTGCGCTTTGAGTAAGGTCCATGAGGTCGTTTGCCTCACATACATGCTCAAACGGCTCCACAAAGCTGTACGGGTCATTGACATGCTGATACTTATCAAGTTGCTTAGCAACCATAGGTATCTTGGTCTGGCTCTTGGAGTTTGGAGTGATTCCTAGTCCTGCAATGTAGTCGCTAGAGCATGTGTTGCCTAAGAGTCACTTTGTGAGAAGCTTGCTTATCAACCTCTAAGGCTCTCTCCCTCTTAGAATTTGGTCCTGTCCAAGCTCTATTGTCGAGAGCTAAGACATGTTGAACCTCACACATTTCTATGTCTTGTCTTAGATTTTGAGATTGTTGCTCTCGGTTGTAGACAACCATGCTTTACAATGCTTTCCTTGCCAACCTTCTCTCCTCCTCTAGATCGGCTAAGATGTCCTTGACTGGTCTACCATGATGCTCCATTTTGGTTTGCATGTCATACACTAGGTCATTAGTTTCCGGATGTCGACTGCAAGTTCTCCCAAGTCATAGTGCTGGTTCTTGATATATTGTTGAATTCTTGAGCATCTAGAGAGTTGATCAGATTGATCAAGTCTAGTAGAGATGCATCCCTAATTGTGCCTATTTTTGTTGTTCCCTAAATGGATTGACAATGCAAGTCTCTTGGTAGTTGGTGTTTGGGGACCTTGGCCATTGTTCAATGTCTGGTTTCTCCTCTTGCTAGTGGGTTCGTTTAGCTTATCTTATCTTGGTGGGTAAGTTTCTTGTTATTTAAAGAAATCATCAATGTTACGAGCACTCAGATGCTAGTGGTGTGCTCCTTAACATGCGCTGAGCAAAATCAGGCTTTCAACTTTTCTATGCACGTCAAATGTTTAATTGATGCAGTGTTGTGCGAATCTAATGAAAATAATGCAGTGCAACATACAATTTTTCCAATTCTTTTGTGCACTTAATGACCACTCTAGTTGGTTTGTTTTGGTCTCTATAGCATCCTAGACGTGTGGTTTGAGGGATGACATGTTTGGTTGATTAGTTCAGGTCTCTATAGGGAGAAGGGGTTGAGGGTCAATGATGTGGTCATTTTCTTGACCTCCAGATCTTAGCTCTTGAGTTAATTAGCTCTATTGTCCGTTTTTCAAAAATTGATGTTTTGTTCCTCGTTCGATTTGTAGGTTTTTTTGTTGGATTCTCAGAATCGGTTGTCCAATTCTAGCTTGTTCAATTGTGGACTTTCAATTCTGGCTGTTTGCCAAATTGGATTGTCCAAGTCCGAGTGGTCCAATTCTCGGAATCAAACTTTGTGACGCGCGTCCAATTTCGACGGCAAAAACAAACCACGAGGCAAAATTTTGATTTCTTTGATCTCTATACGTGATGCTAAGCTCTGAGGACTTCTAGAATCAATGATTGAGTGCTAAAGAAGGTTTGTGTGTACTTGGGGTAGTTGAAAACTTATGAATCGGTGTGCTCGATCTTGTCTTTGCCCTGGAGCTCTAGTCTCTCTCTCTCTCTCTCTCTCTCTCTCTCTCTCTCTCTCTCTCTCTCTCTCTCTCTCTCTCTCTCTCTCTCTCTCTCTCTCTCTCTCTCAAAACCTTGAAATTGAAAATGAGCTCTTTCCCCCCTTTCTCAAGGTTTTAGATCCCCTCTCCAACATTCCTTAGATTCCTTTTCCTCTTCTTTTTCATATCTCAACCCCGTTTTCCTTCATTTAGGCATGCTATTACACAAAACCCTACTGTGGTTTTCTTTCTCTTCCCTTATTTTTTCCTACCTAGATGCCTACAACTCACAAGAAAATACTAATGTTAATCAAACCAACTTATCCAAACTTTAAAAATCCAAAACACATACTTGCAAACGGAGATAAAATGCCCTTTCTTCCTACCTATTTACCTCAAGCACTAGTTTGGAAAAAATCTTCCAATGCTCGATTTGGAGCGCGTAAACCTCGCGTAAGCACTCAAGGCTCAAATCCGTTTGTCCCCTGGCAAAATGAAACCAAAATGTGGGAGGTCACGCTTGACCACCAAGACCAACGAACCGCTTATTGCTCAAGCGTTTCAAGTCAAATGTCAATGGCTACCTCTCACATAGCCGTACACACTCTCACACCTATGAGTGTAGTGAGCTTACCTCCATGCTCGATCGAGTTCCTCCTCCCTCAAGCACTCATCAGGTAGCTCCACGATCCAAGATGCAAGGTCAAGCAAGCTCGATCCTCAAGCTCCAAGCTCCATGCTCCATTGCCGTGCACAATAGAAGAGAAGAGAAGAGGAGAAGAAGAAGAAGAAGAGAGGAGAAGTTGCAGAGCTTCTCCACCACGTCCCTCACCCTCACATACTCACTTCCTCACACTGCCTCTCTTAAGCACAAGATCAAGCAAGCAAAACAAGAAGAAGAAGAAAAGAGGAGAGCTAGTTTTGGCCACACACAAGAATGAGCTTCTTCATTCACTTTTTACCTTTTATACAAAACCTTAACCCTAATCCCCTTTGGGTACCCATCCCTTTTTTACATGATGATCGGCCATTTTAGTCTAGGTCCTCTTCTCCTATTTCCTTCCTATTCACATTCTGCCTTCACCCATGCTCGTCTACATATACAAATTGCATAAGAGGGAGCGTGGTGCTCTTTTACAAGGATTTAGAGTACGCTTTTATATTTAAAATGCACATTTTCTCTTTTGTGCTTGCCTTGAACCTTTAAGGTTGTCCTTCAGCTACCTTTTTTTGCTTTGCCTTGCGTCTTTTAAATTTTCTTTTTGATTTTTTTGCACTGGGGTTAACACCTATTAAAGGATCATAGCTCTTGTTTGCATTTCATCCATAGCCAATCTTTGGCTTTTGTTTTGAGTTTTTCTCCATCCAACATCTAGCTTCTTGTTTGACAATAGGTTCCAAATTTATTTAGTGACTTCATTGTTAACAATGGGGATATGAATGAAGGAATTTGTCTATTAGGGTAAGGTGTGCTAATAAATAAGTCACTATTTTCCAAGGAAAGTAGACTTGGTCCAATAGAAGGTAGTTTCTTCCTAATATGTCTATGGAGAATTGGCTAAAATCAATGGTTTTGGATTTGTTTTCTCCTAGTACAAAAGAGTAAATCGTAATAATCATCTTTGAAGGGGATGCAAACATATTACTTTTCTAAAAATATGTGATATTGGCCTCAAATTTTTTGTCTTGAGAGAGTAAAATTGGTTTTGGGTATATGCATGCTTAGGTGGTAGACTAACTATCTCTTTTTGGGGTGGTGACAAGGGGCTTAGTTTTCTGTTAGCTCTACTGGATTTTGAAGAAGAGGAATACTTTTTTCCTTATGGAAAAACAACAATTATATTGTGAATGCAACAATCATTGAAAAGTTGAAAGTAGTGGTATGTGCCACTAGAAAACGAACATGGTCTAGGATTTGGACTAAATTCTACATATTATTCACATTTGTTATCAAGGGACACTAGGAAACTATGGCATGGAGGTCATAAAATCTTTTACTTGGATCTTTTTTATATAAGCACTTGAAGGGCCTGATTGATTGGGCATTGTTTTGTAGAAATCATAATTGTAAACATGGATATTACTAGGTTGTAGACTAAGAAGTAGAGATGGGGAGTTTTTCATTTCTCCACACATAAGAATTATCAATGATTGTCAAATGTCATTTTGGATGGAGGGTAGGAAACTCCTATTTTAAGTAAGACCTACTTGGATAGAATATTGGGTCTCTTGGAAAGTGACCATGTAGTGGTGATGTTGGAACATAGTGAAGTGGTGTGGAAGTTTGAACTACATTAGATTGACTTGTATAGAGATGAAGGGACTTGTTTGCTCATCGACAATATATAGGGGCACTTGCCCAATGCTCACCCTTTACAATAGACATAGGACAAAGAAGATGCACAAAATGCATTGCAAGTGGAAGTTTGCAAAAATATAGTTCATAGAATATCATCGAGGATATAAACATTGCAACGAGCAATCATTGATAAAGGCATCGGTAGAAGCCACACATAGGGCTTAGGATATCTAACCAAACAAAAAAAGAGGCTTGCATGTGCACACCTTGATTTTGTTCGGATTAGGAAGGTGAAAAGAAATATTTTTCTATTATATGTCTCACCACAAACATTGACACGTGCTAATAGGGGCATATTTAGTTTGGAAAAGAATTGTAGTGCTTGTGGCCTATTGATGTATGACCAATATTATGGCTAGGATGTGCTTGCCATGATGCCATTGCCATTTGATAATGGTTATCACATTTATTGTTTTTCCCATGTTGTTGTTATGCATGAGGAGATATACATGGGTTCAAAATGTAAACAAGAAATATCACATGCAATGTGATCATCATTTCTTCTAGAGAGCAGTGAGGCCTCTAGCCAAGGAGCATCACAAACAATACTACCTTTAATGCTTTTCAACAATTGTGATGCTAAAAGGGCATCCAGTTAAGTTTTCTTTCTAAGTTTCTCCCATTGAGATAATTATAAGTACTTTTATCCATGATGAGAAAGGACTTGAAGTGATAGCTATTAATTTGAGATTGGTAGCCACCCATTTTAGACTAATAAACAATGGTTTGGGGGTCTCATAGTTGCCACTTGTTTGGGACTGGTACTACTAGTCTACCAAGTCTGGGGGGCTCCTTGGTGTAGTAGCTACCAACATAATAGTTCCAAATTGATAGTTGATTGGTAGCTATCACTGGGACCGGTAGCTACCAGTATACCAATCAAGGTACCAATCAGGGAGGCTAACATAGCTAGACTAATATTAACTAATCTAGAATTGGTAGTTATGTGTAAGCCACTAAGTGATGAGCCCTAATAATTTGCACTTAAAACCAAAAGCTAATGATTCCCAAATTCTAGAACGATTCTCACTAGGGCTAGTATCTCTTAGTCTAGGAGTGGTAACTATTCAGTTTGGGACTAGTAGCTACTAGTATGCTAATTTGGAACTAGTGGCTACAATAACTAGGACTAGTATTTTTAGTCTAGTTGACCATCCATGCTACTATTTCTACATTGATATTGTCGTCACTACTAGTCGTGAGACTAGTAGGTACCCATCCCAAGCTAGTAGATTGGTGATAGAACCATAGCTAGCAGTAGGTACTAGTCCCAAGCTGATAGATGATAGTATCAAACTAGATAACCTTAGGGAGATTGGTAGCTACTACTAGTAGCTACATGTTGTTACATTGTTTCCACTCTTTTGACTAGTGATTTGTTTCTTACAACTTGTCTTCATGACTACATAACTCGGGTTTGCACAAAAGAACAAGGCAAGAAAGAAAATACCCTAGATCAGTCAATAGATAATTTGACAAAGGAGCATGACACATGTGTACATGGTGATAAAGAATGGATCATTATCATGAAGAATGATGAAGTTAAGGAGCTAGGTGTTATCAATGCATCTTACAATGAAACAAACAATGTCACTATCCCCCTGAATGTGTGTTCGGATGAAATGGTAAAATGAGTTTGTGCTCAAGAAAGATCCAATAATCTGCAGGTTCCTTAGTCATTAACAATCTAGAATCCAAAGGTGTTCTACAAAAGATCAAGATGATGCAAAATGAAAGAAAAAGGAAGATCACACATAGTAATTGACTTTTTCCCTACTTGTGGTGTATGTGTATGCTAAGAACACTGTGCGGCTTACTTCCCCCTACTTGTGGTGTATGCGTATGCTAAGTGGAATGCGTGTAAGCCCTATGTGATTGGGCTGTAATGTGTTTCTAGTGTTAATTCACTAAGTAGAGAAGTGTTTTTTAAATTACTAACCTAAGCATGTCCATAAATGGTGGATGTACCCTAGCCTAGGGTTTGTGAAAGTGGATGTGCCTAAAGATTTTGTGAGCTTGATGCGAGTCAATTTCTATATCTCTAAGGTGCTCTTACTATGTGTCTACGCATACTTGGATATATTTTCACCTTTTTCTAGGAATATGTTATTTGCAAAGAATTGGTACCATTATACAAGTTTATAGTTGATTACATGTATGCTCACCTATTATATACAAATGGAGCAGTAGTTACTTATCTACCTTGTGTTGAGTGCTTAATACTGTGGATCAAGAGGTTGCAAGCATGTAGGCAATGTCAAATGAAAATGAATATATTCCAATAAAGGTCATTGGAAATTCAAATATGTCACAAGAAGCTAGGAGGAAAGGTGCTACAACCAAAAAGTCCGAAAGTGTCTACAAATATAATTGTTCCTTTTATTACCAAGACTACTAGATTCTTATTTTCAACCCTTGAGGCATTTTGGTTTTGTAATATCTTATCTTTCTTTAATGAATGAAAAAATTCAAACTTTCCACTCCTTCATGAGTGGAATCTTTTTTTTGCAATGCATTGTGATTCATGATAGCTCATTCATGGGAGAATTTGTTTGTTTATTTGCCATGTATTGTATATACAATTGGACATGCTTAGCATGGATGCTTTTCTCAAGGTGATTAAAGGTTGGGATGTTGGATTGTTTAGAGCAACAAAGGATAGTCATGTTGAGGGAGTACCTAAAATGGATGAGGAAAATGAAGTGCTTGACACAAAGAATACTCATGTTAAGGAAGTGCTTGAAATGGTGGGAGAAAGTAAAGTGCATGAATCAAAGGATAGTAATATTAAGGAAGTGCTTGAAATGACTGGAAAAAATGAAGTGCAAACTACTTCACTTGTGGCCAAGATTGTTATGGCTCATAATAGTGAAGAATCAAGGTGTTCTATTGGTTTGCTTGGATGTGGTTCTCTTGGGACTCGAGAAATATGGCGTGAGAGCAAGAGCAAGAAAGGGAGAGACTAGAAATGGGAACTCCAAAAGTCACAATGTGTGACTGGGCCTTCCTTTATTCAAAGTGTCACTAAAAGAATAAAGAATAAAGAATAAAGTGACGGTGACGGGCGCTCGCCACCTGGAGTGTGCAGTGGCGGTGACTGTTAGTGTAGTAATACACGGGCGGCTAGGCAGAGGCGCCTTTACCCCCAACAGCAACTAATATAGTTATTGATGTTGGTTTGATTGATGACAGTGGGTATCACAAACAATAGGATGACATGATTTATCATTCTATTGTCTGTGATTGATGTTGGTTTGATTGATGGAAGTGGGTATCATAGAGGATTTGAGAGTCCTTTGTTTGACACCCAACCGGCTATTATGTTGGATATGAATGGTCTACTACTTACATTAGTCAATAAGAGGCATGTAGAATTGATGTCATGCTATTGATATTAGGTAAATTTTGTAAATGTGGGTGCTTGCTCATTTGTTGGTTACAAGCAAGATGCTCTAGCATTCTTAGATTGGTTCTTGTCATAGTTTGATGTATTTTCATGGATGCGTGTTGCTAGAAGGAAAATATAGTCAATTTATTAAAAAGTTGCTTTCCATCCATAGGTTCAATGTTTCAAAGGATTTTTTGCACAATACAAATGTACAAAAGAGAGTTCTTTTCAGATACTTGGGTGCAAACCAAATTTTTACAAGAAATTGCCATACCTTTGGAAGTAGAAACCAGATAATGTGGCATAAAAAACTATCATGATGGATGTCAACAATTATAAGATGTTATGAAACCCCCAACCACAACTCATATAGGTATGAATGATTAGGACCCTATGGAGACAAGGTAGTATCTTACAGGTATTGTTTCTAGTTGGGTTGGTCAAAAGATTGTTTGAATTTTGCAATAACCTCACCCTTGGAGCAACAGATAGATGCTAAACATAGTGTTGTTGAGAAGATATGGCTATTAGAAATTGTGGCGTACTCAATATTATACAACATCAAATTTTGATGTCTCTAAACTGTCTCTGAGAACTTTGATATATTCAAGTACCTTAGTTTACTATCATAAAGCTTCAAAATTGTGAGTACTATGAACCCACGGGGGATTCACTAGTAGTAGTAAGGAGACATCACCTGCGTGAAAGAAATATATGAAAATACCACTTATCTACCCCCTATTTATGGGACCTTACCTTATAAAATGTACCTTCCTTCCCTTAAATAACCCCCCTCCCTTACACTCACGTGGTACCATACGGTAAACCCTAGTGGACCCCCCGGGTATGAACCATAGTGTAATGATGAAATCTTAAGCTTCAATGTTTAATGATTGTAACACATGAGATAATGTGGGAACTTAAAGCTTCCAAATTCAAATTGATGATGTCTTTGAACCATATTCTATTTAATTTCTTTGAAATTAAACTCAAGAAGCTTTAATCTTTTGATGACTCTAAGACATCATGTAATGTGAAAGCAATTAAATATTCCATAAGTTTATTGGTGACTCTCATAGTCACATTGATAATAGCTACCACTATCATATTGGTAGCTACCACTATCCTAACTAATAGCTACCACTATCCTCTTGGTAATATGGCTATACTACTAGTAGCTACTATTGCATGTTGGTAGCTACTCCTGTCCTATTGGTAGCTACCTTGTTCTTCTAGTTAAAGCTTGAACACTTTGATGCCTCTAACTCAAAATTTAGGTTACCAATGGCTACTAATGCCCTATTGGTGGCTACAACTATCCTGTTGCTAGCTACCTCTATTTTACTGATAGCTACAACTACATGCTAGTAGCTATCTTTGTCCTATTGTAATTATATTTTTCTTAAAAGTTAAAACTTGATTATTTGATGACTCTAACACATGATATTTGATGAAGTAGAAAAAGCTTTAGCATTTGATGACTTTGAGCCATAATGTAATGTAAGTACTTAAATATTGCATAGGTTTACTAGTGGTTACCACTATCCTATTGGTAGCTACCATTGCCCTGGTTGTAGCTACCATCTTTCTTTTGATAGATATAATTGTCCTACTAGTAGCTATCACTATCTTGTTGGTTGATAGCTTTGTCTTGTTGTTAGCTAGCATTGCATGCAAGTAAATACTTATGTCCAACTAGTAGCTACAAGCATTGCATGTTGGTAGCTACCTTTGTCCTACTAGTAGCTATCTTCTTTTAGCTAATGAAATTGGAGTTTCTTGAAGTTTAGTTTTCTTGACAAGTACTAGCATAAATTGTGTACTCATAATGGGAGGTGCTTGAAAGCTACCAATATCCTGCTTTTTGTCCCCAATAATGTGATTAAACCAAATTCCTAAATTCTATTTTATAAAATATTAAATAAAACATGCGCTCTTATTTTTAGTATAGAAAGTAAGACACATAAAAGTTGTAAGCAAATAAGCTTTTATAAGAGTTCTAATTTCCTAATGGACTTTTTCTCTTTAAATATCTCACACCCTTGGTCAAGTAACCAATAAATCATGTCATCAAGGTATGCTATTTTTATTCTTTAGGTGGATTGACAATTGACTTTGAGGTTTAGTTGGATTGCACTAACCTTGAAGAATGGCAAAATATCTAAATACATTCTCAAAAGAACTTGATGAAAATTCCCTCATTCTTGGGAAAAGCTACATATTTGATTGCCAAGTAATATTACCCCTTTTATCTTGCCATTTGCTAAAGCAACTTTCATTAAGCAACCTAATTCAGCACCCTATTGGAAAGATGAGGGAAAAGCTAGCTTTTTCACATTGCTCTCTCATTATAGAAAAAATGTTGAAGGCCTCCAAATGAAGAGAAGCCATGATGAGCACATGACACTAGAAGGGTCTAGCCATGCATTATGTGGTAGAAGTTAATTGGGGCCATTGTCTTGCAATTTGGGTTCGGGGTCTATTTTAACACCCTTGATTAGGGGTCTTGAGGGGGGTGGCAATACTTGGTCTTGTCCTAGAGCCACATGCTATATTTGAAATAGCTCCTAAGATAATTTTTTTTAAATGAGAGTGGGTTAATAAGATCCAAAAGGGCAATATGAATAGTTAGACTAGCCACATATGTTTATGATTCATTGAGGTTTTTAGCATTATATATAGACAGTTCATGCCACCCTCCAATGTATCATAGCTATGGGACACTCAAGCCTCTAAGCTTGCAAGCATGTGTGGATGGATAGAGTAATCATATCATTAGATGTAACTTTAAGTGTGTTTGTTGGTAGAACAAAATTTCTAATTGCCATATCTTGTCTCTCACAATTGTGTTTGTGTTATCTTCGAGTGTGTTGTTTCTTTTATAGCATTAAAGCAATGTTTGCTCTAAGTGGCACCCATAACCTCTCATAGTTGAATAGACTAGGAGTCATGGCTAGTGCAAATGATACCCCTCCATTGTAGACAGCCTTAGAAATTTGTGTACATCCCACTTCATTGAATGAAAATTTGATGGCACCAAATGAAATTTATGAAAGTTTGACAAGTGCACCTTGAACTCATAGAAGATCCTATATAGAGTTCTAGGAACTAATGTAGAAGCAACTGCAATGTGGGGAACAAAACACAACGTAGAGATGATGTCTTTTGTAGCTAGAGAGAGAGAGAGAGAGAGAGAGAGAGAGAGAGAGAGAGAGAGAGAGAGAGAGAGAGAGAGAGAGAGAGAGAGAGAGAGAGAGAGAGACCCCTTCTCATGCTATGAAACTTGCACTAACCCCTAAAATTAATTCCTCCACAAATCCAAAGTCCAAAAGAAAACTTGAAAACCAAGTCCAAAGATTCTCACTTGTAAAGAGATGCACTAAATGTTATAATTAACTACTTGCATAGATAATAGATGATACATCTCTATGGTAGAAGAGCTTGAACAAGGTATATATAGGATGGTTAAAGCATATATCTAACCTTATAAGTTAGATATTTAGGGAGTGTATGGATACACAAAGAAATAATAATAGAGCAAAACCCTAGCTAGAGGAACCACCAACCATGCTTTCCAGTGCATTGGGTTAGTCATTATATAGATCTTTGAGCTCCATGGTCTATCTTTTATTTTTTCTAAAAATCATCATGTTGGGAATGGACTACTCAAGCCCATCAAGCATTTCATTTGCAGTATTGTCTCTTTCCTTGATGAAAATTTTCCTGGTATTCTTCTAGGATATTTCCCTTATGTTTGAAGCCTCATTCATCTATTGGACATAGTGGAACTTAGGAGACAAAGTGATTTAATGAGGCAACATAGTTTTTCTTCTTTTGTCTCTTGGTTCCTATAACCAATATACTTGTCTTTGTGTTGAGATTTCTCCCTTGGTATTGGGGGCTATGGGTTCACAATATTGCAAATGGTGGTTTTATATTATTCTGGAGGTCATAGATGGTAGCTATCAATATGGAGCCTACTTGTTGTGTTATGTGTACCCTAATGGTGCATGTAGGAAAAGCCAAGTTAGAGCTACATATTCTAGTGCTTCATCTCTATCAACATGTGAGATTTTCAAAGCAACTAGTCTTTTCACTGTATTGCCTTCTTCTTTGTGTTGCAAGAGCATGAATATATGAGTAGATTATGGGGGAAAGAAGAAGAAGTAGGAAATCATGTTGGTATGAAATATAATTTATTTTGATGGTTGGAAGTACATTCTTTTATAGCTTTCTAGGTTGTTGCACTTCCCTCACTTTGCTTATGGGATACAACAGTTTACATGTGCTTGTAGCACAATATCTAGCACCCTACATTTTAACACTTTGGTGAAGAGAAGTAATGAGATGAAACTCTTTTGAAATTATTTTTAATAGCAATAAATAATTTTAGATCTCAATTGGTTATTGTTACACCCTTGAAAGACCAAGACGGAAAAGTCAAAAAGTCGGAAATAGAAGACAGTCCCAAGGCAAGAGAAAGACAGAGGACAAAGGTGCACCCATAAAAATCTGAAGACACAAAATGCAAGAAAAAGTCTCAAATTTAAAAAGAAGGGCACAATATTAAGCACACCCTAATATGTTAGCAAGAAAAGTGCCAGACGCATTGCAATTTATTTTGTAAAAGAGCACCAGGCTCTCTTTTGTGCAAGTTGTAAGGAATGAGAGGTGCAGGTTAAGGCCTATGCTAATAGGAAGGAGAAAGAAAGAGAGTAGAGAAATGGACAAAGGCCAGACCAAAAAGGGGATGACTGCCCAAGGAGGGGGGGCATGTATAAAATTCAAGAAATGAATGAAGAAGCTCATCCTTATGTTCTTTTCTTGTTTCTTACTCTTGCTTCCTTCTTGTGCATGAGAGAGGGAGAGAACTGTGATAGAGGGAGAGAGTGAGGGATTGTGGAGAAGCTCTTCCTCTCCTCTCTTCATCGTCATCTTCTTCTCTTCCCCCTTCTTGCGCACATGGATTTATGGAGGTCAAATATCAGATCTTACTTGAGGGAGCATCTTGAATTGTGAAACTATCGATAGATTCGTGGGAGGAGGCACTTGATCAGATTCAAAGTAAGCTCACTAAATTGGTGTGTGGAAGAGTGCACATGGCTATGTGAGAGGTAGCCATAGCTCTTGGCTTGAAACGCTTGAGGCAATTAAGCGGTCCATGGGTCTTGCTGATTTGCTCAGAAAAGTGATGACATTTTGGTTCCATTGCCAGGACCAATAGATTCAAGCTTGAGTGCTTGCACACTCCAAATTGAGTGACGAAGTAAGAGTTTGTCTTTGAAATAGAACTTGGTTTTAGGTACAAAGCGAGGGAGTGAGAGGACATTTGATTTGTCTTGTGGATTAGTTTAGGTTTAGAAAGCTTTTTGTGCATTGTCTAGAGTAGGAGAAGTGTATTTTGATTAGATTTGAGACATTAAGGGAAACAAGGGAAGGAAGGAAAAATATTTTTTATGTCTAGGAAAGAAAATAGAGTGTAAGGGGAGAAAGAGAGAACACAAAAGGTGGAAAAGAGGACGAGAGAGCTCATTTGCACACTTGTGAGATTGAGAGAGAGGCAAGGAGTGATAGGTCCAGAGGTAACAAAATCAACAATCTTTGGCATTGACACATTCAAGCCTTCCAAGTATGCTCTGAGTCCTTATTAATGATTGTTGCATTGGTTCAAAACCATGAGTGCATCAGAGATTTCTCAGTAAGTCATTAAAGTGAATATTTGTGCCATTTGGTGTGTTTTCTTGTGCCACTTATATGGCGACCATAGGCCTCAAACGGTTGAATTTTGACCAGGCTCAGACGCCCAAGCCAATTAAGTCCACTTGAATGTCCCGACTCGATTGACCACTCGAACTCCAACCAAATTTGGGACTTGATGGTCAAATCTCAGGCCTTAGATGGCCACTCAGACTCTTGGATGGGGACCCCTTGTCTCTGACCACTCGAATAGTCACTTACCTTTAGGAGGCGGCTGTCCACCAACCAGGTTGGTAGTAGGTGAGACCATAGAGTTGTTTGCACTCAAAAACCTTGTCCTAGTAGTCCAGGAGGGATTGGAATAACTGACCATTGGTTGCTACCTTGGATAGAGACCTAAGTTGATCCACTCAGGTGAGCATTCATTAGACCACCTGACCAACCTGTGAAGGACCCAAAGTAGACTACTAGGAGTAATCAAAACCCACTCGAAAAAGCTACAATAGCATAAAACTAATTGTATGTAGTGGACTTCATCAAAGGTTACACTCTGTATTGTAGACATTTAAAAGCATGTGAAAGTTGGAAATCCTAATTTTGCACAGCTCACATCAAGTTGCACTGCTCTCGTATAAGTGTTGTACAATTGCAACCTATTAGATTAACAAGGAACACATTAAGGGGGATTAAGCTAAAAATGAACCCACTGGTAGGAGTGCAACCCTAGGAATCAGATGAGTGACCCAAGACACCATAAACAAAGACCTAGAGAAGACAGAACTATCATACCACTGAGGGAAGGAAAGACAAGCCAAGATTAGGGATACATCTTTAGTTGGCCTCTTTGACCTCATAGAAGCATTGGTGGGTCAGGAGACAACCACCATGGTAGGCACTAGCCCGAATGAGAACGACCTTGACCTCGAACTTAACCTTAATGTGGCAGAGTACCTAGACGACATCTGTCACACTTTATGACCAACATACAAGAATAGCAAATCATGGAAGACCAGAAATCGATATCATATTTGACCTTGAGGAGGAGACAATATTGGCAAGGATAACATTGTAGGGCATTGCAAGTTATAGCCAGAAGCAAAGGGCTCAGAGGTTGCGTCAAGAGAGAGAGCTCAATGAGGTTCATAGGATTCTAGCCATCTCATGTATGGAATAGAACGGGAGGCAATGTTAATAGGGAGAGAGCCTTAGAGGCCGACCTTACAATGAGTAAGCTACTCACAAAAAGATTGCTAGAAAATACTAGTGATTTTGAGCAAAGTGGGGCAGCCTTAGTGGCATCATTATGAGCATGTCACCCCAAAGACTAGGAGCCAAATGAAAATATCCATAGTTGCAAAGCAACTCGATAAATACCAAGCACGCAATGACACCTACAGCTCATCAAGCAAAAATACAAAAAGCAGAACACGCTGAGAGGGCTAGACGGCGGTTGGAGATCGTAAGTAATTATTGTCCTCAAAGGAGCGGCCCGTTGCGTATAAGAGGTAGTGGTTCTAGTAACCTAAGTGTTACGAGTAGTTCTTCGAGTGCAAGTGGAAGTCCTAGCACTTCCCTACTTCCAGTTAATCAACCCACAACAAGTGGGAGTGTAGTTTTACCTACACAAACTCCTATTGTCAATCCAGTTGTAGCCATGGCACAATCTATCACAATTCCAGCAAGGACACCGGATTTGCCGGCATTAGGAGCCTCGTTGCCCATTTTCCATGGGTTAGTAGAAGAAGATGGAGAACTCTACATTAAGGAGTTTCAAACACTCATGTTCAATTATCGAATCCAAGATGATGTTCTTTAACATGACGTTAAAAGGAAGAGTGGCAGTATGGTACCACGGTCTCAGCCGGAACCATAACTAGCAATGCCCAATTCTTTACAGCTTTCCGTAGAGAGTTTGCCCTTGAGAAGGGTGGACAATAATGGTTGCGTGTCTTGAATGTAACATTCCAAGAGCCAAATGAGAATGTCCAGGCCTATGCCAAGAAATTAAAGCAAGTTCTTCGTAAACTAAATACTTATATCCCCATTCCAGCGGCTGCCCAGTTACAATGTTTTCTACGTGGATTGGATTTTAATATCCAGGTGTAGTTGAGTAGTGTTGCTTTGGCCAACATTGACACTGCTATGACCCAATCAGAAGGAGTAGAGTCATGCTTGCAAGTGGCTCATGCAGCAAGGATAAATTGGAATGGTAATAACTTGGCCTTGACCAATGGGAGTCAAGGGGATCCCATGTCAAACACGAATGGGAGAGGAGGGATCATGCCGAATTTACCTATGTTACTAGCTCCTCCTAGCATGACTATGCCCATAGCTAGTCAGGCGGCCTCACTAAATAGTGGGGGACAAACAATGTATCCTAATGTTGTCCTAGTAGGTCAATGGCCAATCCCTAATCAAGTGGTTAGGCCCATGGGATGACAAACTGACAATGGCGGCTACAAGTCAAGTGCCTCTAATGTCCTTGGTGAAGCTAAGGACATGATGAAGCATTATACCGATATGATCTCTGAACGGTATCGACGAATAGCTGTGGATGTCAATTTCCTTAAGAAGCAACAGAATTTGATAGGGAGCCAACGCCTTGAAGAGGGTGGCCCCTCAAGATTCAGCTATAAGTGGTGTGGTGTCCAACATTTCCCTAGAAATCACACGAATGTCAAATGTGATATTTGCGGGAAGTTTGGCCACTTAGCTGCTACCTGTTGGAGTAAGATTAGTTCTCTCCAACAAGGAAGTAAAAAACCTGGTCCACTTAATCATCGCACACAAGGGAATAATCTCTAGTAAGATGAGGGGCCAAGACAAATACTACAACGAGGAAAGGCTGTTGTAGAAGAGTTGCCTCATGGTAGTGGAGTCAGCCTTATTGAGGCTGTACGTGTCAATGATGCTGAAACTTCTAATCTATGAGTTGTAACAAGAGGGAAAAAGATTAAAGAGGGTGATAGAGGAATTGTAAAACTTATCGAGGGAAACCCTAATTAGGATACTAGGGAAAAGCGAGTCCTGAATCCGGATATGGAAGGTGGACCTCTAAGGCTTGTTGACGGTAAAGTGGATCCCAAGAAGGATAGAGAGGCACCAAGAAAGAAGACAAAAGTAAAAAAAGAGGCACTAAAGGCGGTGGTCCAACGACCAAAGGAAAGAAAGGTTTGGCGCGAGAAGAGAACCTTGGCCAACTACCATGAATTTGACCTAGAAAGTTCTCTTTGTGAGAAGTCAAATCAGATGTGAATCTCGTGCAATTGATTAAACTTTCTCCAGGAGTATGCAAGGAATTCAAGAAAATCCTATGTACCGGGTATATAGTAGAACCTTTGGGTATAGCTAGAGTGGGAGAAGATTGGTTCGATCATGGTGAAAAGCATTGCCCTAGGGTTCCAGCGTATGTGGATGGAATATTAGTGGAGCATGCTATCGTGGACACTGGATCCTCCGTCAATATCATAAGTTCAGACTTGATGGAGCAGCTAGGTCTCGAAATTTAAAAAGATGGCTCCATGCTTCTTAGGATGGCAGATGATAGTCTAAGACAACTAGAAGGTTGCATCACTAAAGTCCATGTTACTGTTGCAAGCATGGAATGCTATTTAGACTTTAGGGTGATAAGGTTTGCAGGACGTCCTAGCTATCGATTTTTGCTAGGAAGGCCCTGGATTTTATGAACAGACTGTCAAGTTGATATACCTGCTGGTCGAGGGGGAAGTCTATTCGTTTATGGATTGCTTTGTAGGATATAACCAAATGGAGATTGCTGAGCAAGACAAGCTAAAAACGAAGTTTATTACTATCTTCGGTACCTTTGCATACCATGTGATGGCATTTGGGTTATGTAATGCACCAGGTTCGTGGCAGAGAACAACCGATAAGACCTTTGGTGACATTTCCCCCGAGGAATTGAAAGTATTCATTGACAATCTGGGGGCAGCCACCGTAAGGGATAGACAATTAATTATCTTACAAAAGTATTTTGAGCGTTGCAGACAATTCTGCATAGCTCTCAACCAACGGAGGTGCGTCTTCAAAGTTCCTTATGGGCTCTTGTTAGGCCATGTGGTCAGTTCTGTAGGGATTGCGACTGATCCTGAAAAGATCACGGTCATAGTCGCCATGAGTCCACTGCGTACTTCAAAGGAAGTGCATAGCTTTCTGTCATTGGTAGGGTATTATCGGAGGTTTATCAATGCCTTGGCAGAAAGAACGTTGCCACTGACAAACCTGCTGTCCTTTAATTGCCAGTTTTCATGGAGTGATGCTTGTAAAGTATCTTTTGACGATGTAAAGTAGGAGCTTGCCAAAGCATCTGTTTTAAAAGTGCCAAAAAGGGGTGAAATGTTCTATGTATTTTCAGTAGCAACTATGTATAGTATCAGCTGCTGTTTGGCCCAAATTTGGGAGGAAAAGTGGTACCATAGCTTTTGCTAGTCGGAAGTTGGGCATATCAGAAATTAACTACACCTATATGAAGAAGTTGTGCCTTGTAATGGTATTTGCGACCAATAAGTTCAATCACTACATTCTTTATGAGAGGGTAGTTTTTTATACAAAGGCAGAAGGGCTTCGATTGTTGTTGAATAAGTTACAACTGCCTGATCGTTTAGCAAAGTGGTTAATCACTTTGTAGGAGTTTGATTACGAGATTAAGAGCAAACCATCGAAGCTTCAGGGCATTGTCGAGTGTCTTGTGGATTTCGAAAAGCCAAAAGAGGTCGTGGCTGAAGGAAGTGACATTCGATCTGCGCACCAGTGGTATCAGAGCGAAGTTGAGATCGAGAGCTTCCAATCGCTACCCATCTTGTGCGAAGGTGGAGCTCCTAGAACGATCGAGCTCTACGGTCAATCTCATCGCGAACGGTCGATACGGGTGGATTTTTGGCGGTCAAGAACCTCTGTTTCCATCCTCTGATCGCGAAGGACCGGCCTGCAACAATGGAGGACCACTCCTACATCCTCTCATACAAGTCATGGTTACACAGAGATAAGTATCAAAACTTCATAAGCTTAAAAGCTTAATACAAAGCTTATAAAGCTTAAAGAAGCTTTAAAGCTTCATAATTTTGAATCGACGGCATCAGAGGAGGTCCGCGTGAATTTCGTGCCGTGAAAAAAAACGGCGCCCCCTAAAAATTGACGTCGTTTACTGTTGCTCAAGTTTCAAGCCTACTACACTAAGTCAAGTCACACATAATTTACAAAGTCAACAAGTTTAAATTCTGCAAGTCTTCTAAGTCACTCAAGTTCTGCAAGTTCTGGTACTCTGCAAGTCTCATAAGTCTGCAACTCTGCAAGTCAGACAAGTCACTTGAAGTCAAAACTGACTTCTGTCCAAAAACTCCTAGAAGGACTGTTCCTGCGCAGAAACTCCGAACTGCAAAGTTGTTCTCTGGAAGGTACTGTTCGCATACGCAGACTTGCTGAACCAGTTTCAGCACATGCAGACGGTCAAAACGCAGATTTTTCAAAGATTACAAATCCTGCAATAGCCAAAGACGAAGATTGTGAAAGCCACACACAAAAATATATAAGCCTTGTACACCCGATCTTGAGCTATGCTCATCCCGCTAATTGGATTTTAAGAGTGTGAGGTTTTTTGAAGTTTTGCAGGATGACGGAACCACATATGGATGATTTAATGGCTGAAGGCGATCTTCTTGAACCTATGATGGAGCAAAAGCTGGATTTAATTATGATGCAGTTGGATGAAGAACGACGAGCTCGGCAAGCATTGCAAGCTCAATTGGCTAATTTACAAAGATCGACTACCGATAAAGAGGAACCACAATCTGAAGATCTTATCCGACGTACCATCGACGCGACTCTCGAAGCTCAATCCATCCGCAAAGAAACAAAGATAAGTAAAAGAAATTTCAAATTCCGTACTTTCAATGGCACCCGAGATGGAAAAACTGTTCTTGCATTCATCAGTCAGTTTGATGATTACTTTCATGAGGAAATATATGCAGAAAAAGATAAAATCAAGTGTGTCACTAATCATTTAGTGGATAGAGCATCTCTTTGGTGGACCGTGGTTCGTAAGAGTATAGATTGTCCCACTACCTGGGAGAATTTCAAGAAGAAGTTTATGCAGAATTTCCTTCCTCCACAATTTCATGAAAAAGCCATAAAGCAATGGGACCTTCTTCAGCAAAGAGATCGTGAGCCTATTCCTCAGTACACCGAACGCTTTTGGAATGCATTACTCCAGCTACACATGCTTAAAGATGTACCTGAAGCGACACACAAGCGCAAGTATATGTCTGGATTACTTGGGCATTACTATGTTGAAGTCAATATGTTCAAGCTTGCAACTCTTGAAGACGCAAATTCTTTAGCTCATGACACTGAAGACAAGCTTCGAGGAAGAGACAAGCGTCCACAACAATTTCAAGCCAATGGTAACTATGGACCTAAGCAATTCAACTCAAATTTTAGAAGATTTAATCAAGGTCGTTTTCCTTCATCATCTTTCCGTAAGTCTTGGGAAAAACCACCTGCTTTACCATCCAATACCAATCAAAACCCCAAGCCAACTTCACAGCCAAATCCTAATATTCCTAGACTTCTTGCCATTGCAAACAATGTATATAAAGCCAAACCTATAGTGTGTTACAAATGCCACCAACCTGGACATCGAGCAGCCAATTGCCAATCGAAGAAGTCACCTGTCCATATCAACTATCTTGGAGCAATGGAAGATGACACACATGAAGAAATGCCTGATTTCACGGAAGATGAAGACGACATTACCACTCCTTCATATACTTTACCAGGTATGCCAACTCCACATTCTTTATTGACAATGAAATGTTTAGTGCATGGAAAAGAAAAGATTATTTTGCATGATGATGGTAGTACTCATGATTTTATTTCTGCAAAGTTAGTGAAATAATTAAAATTACAAACTGTTTCTATGCATTATCTCATTAAAGCAGCATTCTTAGGCACAAGGTATAATGGAACACAAGAGGTGCATGACTTAGAAATTCAAATTGGTGAATACACTGAAAGAAGGAAATTTTTAGTTGTACCATTACAGTCTAGTGATATTATTTTACATATGCCTTGGCGTCATCAGCATAACCCTGATATAGATTATTCCACACATTCAATTAATATTCATTTTCAAGGAAAACATATTACATTGTATGGTATGCATGCATCTAATGCTTTTCCACTGCTTTCGCATACTCAAGCTAAACGTGCATTACGCAAAGGTAGTAAATCTTATCTCATTTGGGTGAATGAACTGCAAGTTAAAGAAAAACATATGCACCCTAGGCATAAAGAATTTCTTGCGCACTTTAAAGACTGTTTTGCACAAGATCTACCACCTGATTTACCTCCTTCACATCCAGAAGACCAAAAAATAGATTTGATTCCTGGTACACAACCACCTTGTAAAGCACCATATAGGCATAACCAGATAGAGCAAAAAGAAATTCAAAATCAAGTTGAGGAATTACTAAATAGAGGATTGATTAGACCTAGTAGTTCTCCATTTGGTGCACTTGTCTTGTTGGTAAAGAAGAAGAATAATACTTATCGTATGTGCATTGACTATCGTGCTTTAAATAAGATCACTGTAAAGAATAGATATCCAATTCCTAGAGTCGATGACCTTATGGATAAACTGCAAGGTTCTGCCATATTTAGTAAAATAGACCTTAAATCTAGTTATCATCAGGTGAGATTAGATAAGTCTGACATATTCAAGACTGCATTTAGAACACAATTTGGTCATTATGAATTTTTAGTGATGCCTTTTGGATTGACTAATGCACATGCTACATTTAGTAGAATGATGAATCGTATATTTTTGAAATATCAGCATTGTGTTATTGTATTCTTTGATGATATTTTGGTGTTTAGTAAAAATGAGAAAGATCATTATGAACATCTATCCTTGGTTTTCAAGTTATTGAAAGATAATCAACTGTATGCTAATCCGGAAAAGAGTGAGTTCTTTAAAATAGAAATTGAATATTTAGGTCATATTGTATCATCAGATGGTATTAAGGTTGACCCTAAGGAAATAGAAGCAATATTGAACTGGCCTATACCTAAAAATGTGCATGAGTTATGTTCTTTTCTAGGTCTTGCTAGTTTCTACAGAAAATTTGTGCGAACTTTTTTATTACTTGCTTTGCCTTTGACTAAACTTTTAAAGAAAGGTATTGTTTATCATTGGTCTGCTAATCAACAGAAATCCTTTGACTTATTGAAACATGCATTAACCCATGCTCCTGTATTACAACTGCCTGATTTTAATAGACCATTCTTTTTAGTAGTTACTGATGCTAGCGGATCTGGAATAGGAGCCGTATTTATGCAAGATAATCATCCCATAGCCTATTCTAGTTGTAAACTGAAACCCTCCGAACTTAAATATTCCACATATGACAAATAATTATTAGCTGTGGTACAAGCTTTAAGACAATGGAAACACTACTTAATGGGTTCTGAGTTTATGATTAAGACTGATCAACAAAGTATTAGTAATTTACTTAGTCAACCCCAAATATCTGACCGACATATCAAATGGGCAGCCTTTATTCAGAGTTTTCATCCGATTATTCAGTATCAACCAGGTAAAATAAATGTAGTGGCTGATGCATTAAGTAGAAGACCCACCATTCATAATATTTATGTTATATCATTTGATTCTCTAACCCCTATGAAAGATACTTATCATTAGGACATTACTTTTCATACTGATTGGAATAAATTAGTTGGAAATAATTGGATTCCTATTGATTCACTGTCTTATAATGATGGATTCATGTTTTATGAAAAGAGATTATGTGTTACAGTTCCATTCAGATCTTTCGTTTTGAATGAGATTCATTGTCCTCCATACCAAGGTCATAGAGGTATCATATATACTTTACGTACATTAACTGAAGATTTTTATTGGCCACATATGGACACTGATGTATCTAACTTTGTTTTTGAATGTTTGATTTGTCAAAGAGTTAAGAGACATCACGGTAAACAGTATGGATTACTTATGCCTTTATCTATTCCATCAAGACCATGGGAACAAATTTCTATGGATTTTATTACTGGTTTACCTAATACTAAAGCTAATCATGATATGATTTGGACTGTAGTAGACAGGTTTAGTAAACAAGCATATTTCATTCCATGTAAGAAAACTTTAACAACATCTCAGGCAGCACAATTGTTTTTGAAAACTATTTTCACTAACCATGGATTACCAAAAGTTATTATTTCTGATCGTGATTCTAGATTTTGTAACAACTTTTGGATTTTACTTTGTTTGCTAACCTAGGAACAAAAATTGATTTTTTATCTGCATTTCATCCTGAAACTAATGGACAAACAGAAGCCACTAACAGTACTATTTTAGATCTTTTACGTGCTTATACTATTTCTAAACCACAGACATGGGACACACATTTGCATTTACTGCAGTTTGCATATAACAATACACCACACATCTCTACAAAGAAAGCACCGTTTGAAGTGATTTATGGTTATAAATTGTCTACACCTGTTGCATCTTTATCAAATAGAATTCAGAGTGCTGATGATATCGCTACTATGCACGCTACTATTTTTGATGAGCTTAAAGATATGTTTGCCAAAGCCCAGCAATCATATACCAAACAAGGCAATAAGAAAAAACAAGCAATGAATTTCAAAGTTGATGACTGTGTTTGGTTGAGAATAGAAAAACATAGATTACAAAGTGTAGATAAACACCCAGTTGTGAAATTAGCACCTAGATTCTATGGACCATTTAAGATCATTCACAAAATTAATGACAATGCATTCAAGTTAGAATTACCACCTCACTGGAAAATTCACAACACATTTCATATTAGTTTATTACGACCCTTTAGAGGCCAATTACATGTACACCCTGTTTATGAAAACCCACCTTTGTTAGACGAAGAGACTGAAATACTTGAACCTGAAGCTATCATAGATACTGACTTTATGACCACTAGAATTGGCCGAATATATTCTAGATATTTAATCAAGTTTAAGAACCATCCTATAGAGGAAGCCCAATGGATGTACGCTAGAGACTTAAATGCTTTCCCCACTCTGCTAGCTCCACATTGAGCTAATAGCAATTGAGGTCAATTGCTATCCCACCCTGGGGGTATGATGCCAGGAGGCATATTTCATGGTGGATTCCGTGCCACGGTGGATTCCGTGAGGTTTTACGGAGGATTCCGTAAACTTTGGTGACCGAGGCTCATACACAAAGTGGATTCTTTGTGCGAGAAGTTGATGGGGATGCCTATCCTTTTCGGGCGTTTCATTAATTTAGCGTGTACATGGGTGATTCCATAGCGGGTGATTCTGCAAAATGCATATTAAATTAATAAACGTTTATGAGTTTAGAGTGCGCACTCGTAATAAATTAAGGTTAGGATTGATTTCTAACTCGTTGATTTATTTATGTAGCTGAAGACTGCTAGGTATTCACTTTTGTCGGTTTAATTGCATTATTTTACTAACGATTGTGAATGCTTCAGTTGATGTGTAGAGATAGCAGCAGTGGCGGAGGAAAGCATTGGAGGATAGCGAGTATTCGAGTTATCACTTATATTTTGATGGGCGCATACCTTAGGCATGGAGCCTATATTTTGTCGCGCCTATTTATTGAGGCGTTGGATATTTATTTATTATTTTATATGCGTATGGGCGCACGATTATGATATTTGTATTTGGACATTGTACTGGGTACGCCTGACTCTTTGGGCACCTGCCCATTAGCTTTATTTCTATTTTGTGCTAAAGCAAACTCAAAAGCCAAAAGCATGCTATTTTGTAATTTGGGCTATTATTTGAGCTTGAAGATGATTAATACATAAAATACATGCTTTGTGGAGCGCTCACACAAGGCATGGGGGGAGATTACACCCAATTGGTCTCCTGTTCATGTCGTGCATGCTTTTTACCTTAAGTTTTGTGCAAAAAGTAGAGTTCTTTTGTTCTTGGGGACCATCCGGCATTCACTACGCAAGCATATGTCATCCGATCTGCGCACCAATGCCTGACAAGGTTTCCTTTATTTTGGAAGAGTGCCATGATTCTGCTTGTGAAGGGCGCTTTGCTGGGCGGTTGTTTGATGGCACATAAGGCTTTACGAGCTGGTTATTGGTGGCCGTCCATCTTCCAAGATTCATTTGACTATGTTAAGAGATGTGATACATGTGAAAGACATGACAGTCGAGAGAATAGGAAGCGTCCACATACGCCTATTGGCTATCCTTCCATTTGTGAAGTGGGGCATCGATTTTGTTGGACCTATTACCCTGTCATCTACTACTTAGAAAAGATACATTATAGTAGCAACTGATTACTTTACAAAGTGGTCAGAAGCACGGGCGACAAGCCAGGACAATGTAAAAGAGACTGCCAGTTTTTTACTTGAGCAGATCATCTGCCATTTTGGTCCCCCAAAGAAAATAGTATCGGACCATGGAATGCATTTTTTGAATAAGGTAATTAGAAGCCTGACTGAAGCATAGAGAATTAAGCATAACAAGACGACCCCCTATAATCTGCAAGCCAATGGACAGGTTGAAAGTACCAATAAGTAGCTTGTGGGTATCCTATCTAAGATAGTCTCTGAAAAGAAACGAGATTGGGATACAAAATTATATGTGGCGGTTTGGCCGTATAATACGACATTTAAACGAGCCACTGACCACACCCCATTCAAATTAGTCTATGGGGAGGAGTATGTATTGCCCTTAGAAATTGAGTTGCTGACCATAAGATTCGCAATCAATCATTCATTGGGTGATGAAGATGCCTTATTTGAGCAGTTACGACTATAGCCCACTTGGACGAGCTCAAATTGCAGAGTTTGTTGCACTAGGAGGTAGCCAAATGTTGGATGAAGCGGTTGCATGATCTAAAGGCAAAGAAGTATACCTTTAAAAAAGT
Organism: Lygodium microphyllum; assembly: GCF_053477565.2. Taxonomy (NCBI): domain Eukaryota; kingdom Viridiplantae; phylum Streptophyta; class Polypodiopsida; order Schizaeales; family Lygodiaceae; genus Lygodium; species Lygodium microphyllum. The sequence continues at coordinate 77,298,339 of NC_141143.1, forward strand.
GCAATTAGTTCTGTATTACGATGTGCGTGGGGAGCTATTTCCAGGAAGGCTGGAACCTCGATGGGATGGCCCTTACAAGATAGTTCGGATAGGTAAAAATAAGTCCATGGTTTTATTAGCTCATCTACAAGGAGTGGAATTTAAGAATAAGGTTAATCTTAATAAGATTAAACCTTATTATTTCTAAATATGCTAACACACTAAATGCATTGCAAGTCCATGCTAGGGCTGATTTGAGACCTACAGGAGAGCTTAAATTGGTCGATGGGGCGGATAATCCCTTATTTGGAGCACCCATATCTAGAGCAAAGATATCATTAGGGAGGCTTATCTGGTGGAGCAAGGGATACAAAGTGATTGAGTAAGAAGACGGTACCTTTGTGTGGGAAATTAAAGTTTTTTGCCATCATTGTTTACAAATCTTAACAAGCATCCCTGTTGAGTTTAATGAAGAAGGTGGGATGGAGCCGTTAGTTCATCCTCTAAATATGTTGAATTTTGATTATCATACTTATAAATAGAGGAGTTCCTGATGGCTGGCTATGTAAACCCCTTGTGGATGTACACGTTATACTTTGATGGAGCGTCCAGGGGGCTTGATAGAAAAGGGAGTATTAGAGTAGTCATTCGAGATCCCCGACGTAGAGTTACAATGAAATTAGCTGCTTATCTTAGGGCGGGATTCACTTACAACATGGTAGAGTATAAAGCCCTGATTATGGGATTGAATATTACCAAGAAAGGTGGCATTAGGCGGTTGTTAGTAAAAGGGGATTCCCAGCTAATCTTAAATCAACTTAATGGGACGTATACAGTATGGAATCCTCTTCTTCATATGTATCATTGAATTGCTATAACCCTACTTGATGCATTTGAGAGCATATATCTTTAGCTCATTCCACGTTATTGGAATCAGTTTGTGGATTCATTAGCCAATTTTGCTTATGAGGAGGATTTCTTTTTCAACTGTGGTCCTAGTCCCGATGTTGTTATTGATAATGGGGCAGGACCTGGTCTCTTGTGGGGAATGTTATCAGACCACACGCTATATACATGCAAAGAGTATAACGTGCTAGATTTTGGCCCTTTGACATACATGCGACTTTGCATATCTTCCACACAAGATCACCAAAGATCAATGATACCATACTCATCTCTAGTACTTATTATCAAAATTTTCTTCAAAATTAGTACATAAATTACATCCTACGTACATAGGAGGAACCATTAGCCAATGACAGGTGCACATCTTTCACTCCAACAATGCTACAAGCAAAGTTATTTCCCACACAGACACATCATTTTTTGCTAGCATCTTATATCGCAAACCACTTCCTATGGAGAGTAACATGAAAGGTGCTCCTAATGTAAAATCTAATCTTGAAACATGTTGTCTTTAGTAGCAATGAAGAATGCATCCCCAAGTGTAGAGACATAAAGCACATCATTGTCATCACCACTTATAGTGTTAACCTCTTCAATGTTTGCCTTTTTTTTTCCTTCTTTCTTGCCATTATCATCACATTTCTTTATTCCTACTTTTCAACTTTAAACAATTATTCTCAATGTGATCATTTTTGTTGCAATAATAGCATTCCATGCCTTTTCTAGTGTGAGACTTGCTCCTTGAGTTTTTCCTATAATGGAATTTCCCCTTGCATTGGACCTCCCTCTAACTGTAAGTGTATTGGAGTTCTTTTAACCTACATTGTTCTTTCTATTCAACTCTTCTATAAGCAATATAATTTTCACATTAGCACTAGTCAATCCACTAGTAGGTGTCGAGTTACTTATAGCAGTTCTGAAAGTATCCCAACTTTCAAGTAAGGTGACAAGCAAAAACATAGCCTTCACACTGAGTCATGAAAGGTTATGCTCTTTAGCCAATATACCCCTAATGCAATACTTTTCTTCTAATACAAGTTGCATAACTTCTTCCAAAAATCCAAATGCACCACCTTACATATTCTTAACATTTAAATTCACTTACTTAGAGAGGGTAAGCATGATGATAGAGCGTGCGAGCTCATCCATTTCCACATCATTGCCCATGTCCTCAAGCTTTGCACCAATTTAATTGTCTTAATCTGTCTCTTTTGTATTTCATTGTAAATCTTCTCTTTTTGATACAAGAAATTTGTACCATTTAAGTTCTCAATGTTGAACTATGCTTTTTCAAAAGTAAAAGAAGAAGCCAATGTGTGCCAAGCACGAAGCAAACAAGATACCGTTAACTATAAGTTCAAAGAGACAAATATAGCCATAACTCGAGTGCCATCACAATGGCCAAACAATGGCTAATGCAACATCAAAAGATCCCAATCTGATGCCAAAAAAAGTCAAAGTAGATTCCAATGCATTGATTTTTTGCAAAGCTTCAATTATTTTTAATGCATAAAATAGCCCCCAAAACAATTGCATACAAATCACCCTTTATGTCACCAATGTAATTGATTTAATGATTGCAACAAGAATATAATACAATTGAACCAATTTTACAAAATAATCAATTTAGGTCTTCAAATAGTGTGAAAATATTTTGAACAACTATTTCATAGCATAATTGATTCCAATTTCTGCAACATAACTAATTCCAAATTTCGGCTAGTTCATAGCAAAAGTGATTCCAATTTTCTATAGTATGAATGCGGCTTCTCAAATAACCAATTTGCAAGTTTCTAGTGTGAAAGTAGTACTTGAAATATCAAACTCCAACTCTTTGCCATGAACCAAATGCACCATTTTTGCTGCTCGTTTTGACACGTGTACCCTACAACATGCCTTTAATGGAGTCGATTATTGGCAAAATTGTTTCTAAAGTAATTAATTTTTGGAGTTTCAATGCATTTCTATCAAGCCAAAACAATCAAGATTTGAAGTATCTCTTATCTATTACTGGCATAAATAGATTCTAATTACAACCAAGCCTTGAGCTTCCAACGCAAGCAAACCCCCTATTTTCATTAGCAAGCATTCCCTATGCTTGAATACATTAAGTACATGAACCAAAACCTCATCCTAAGCATTCCAAAACTAAGTTGTTCTACCTTAAATCTAGCCAGTATTGGCTATCCAAATTCTTTCGAATTGTGGCAGGCTCCAAATTGAAACTCAATGGCTCCCTTAATTGGAAAACCTACTTGACTTAAATGAAGAGCTTATTAGTGAGATTTCTACCTCTTTCAAATCTGTGAAATAAGCATGAATTTTGCAATGAAGCTTGAATCCTTGACCTTGCGACAAAGCTTGACTCCTAGTGCTCCTTGCTTCAACCACAAGCTCCTACGTAACTCTGATATCATTTGAGGTGAAGCAATGGTGGAGTGTAGAGTCAATGAAATGAGAGTGCAATAGGAGGAATGCACAATGGTTTTTTGGGCGGATACAAGAATACAATGATCTTTTATTTTTCTTCACTTATATATGATTGTATAGTGTGTACTTACACAGGGTCGTTAACATTTAGGCATTGGGTTTTACCCTAACAACTGTTAGTTGCTTCAATTTGGCCATTGCTTTCTAAGTGGAAAGTAGAATGAAGCCCATCTTAGGCCTTAAATTGTTGAATAGGAATATTGATAAATGATTATAGAATATATCACCATGGTCTAAGAGAATACCTTTGTAAAATCCATGATGTATTGTAAGAGTCTTTTTATATGGAGAAACATAATCTTGTTTATTGAACCTATTTACTACAGTCAAAATCATATCATTATGGGAGGACATAGTAGGTAGACCAATAATGAAGCTCCTAGAAGGTGCATTAGGTACATCTAAAGACATAAGACAACAATAAGACTTTTCATGGTGATGTTTAGCTCGTTGTTGCCAATCAATGCATTTGGAAACATACTTTGCAATATCATGCTTCATATTTACCAATAAAAGTATTCTTTACATACAACTATCGTGGATTGAATACATGGATGAACTACATATGCATGACCATGCATTTCATTCATGATAACGTGTCCAAAAGGTGTAGCAATACATGCTATCCACATTTACTATAGTTTCTCAATTGACCAATTAAGTTGAGAGAATACAAGAGAGCAATAAAGAAACATATGCGAGTGCACTACATTTGCGTGGCCAATTCATCAATATGACTCTAGCCATATGCCCTCCTACAAATTCATGAATCCCCACTTCATGTAGCCAAAATGAGGGCTATTATGTAGATGTTAACATGCTACACTTACATGTTTTTATCCATGTGCAAAGCCTCTAAGGATCTACACTTTTCATGCATCTCTTCTTTTTACCAAGACCTTTATATTTCCCCTTCATTATCTTAAGGCAATTCCAACCTTCATGTTTGGTGATAAACAATTAAAACATACTTTTTCCCTTCTTTGCTTCTCATATTTTTCTTGGCTTGGTTTCACCCCAATGTTTTGTTTTTTTACAAAATGAGTTCGTTTCTTATCTTTGATGATATGCATTCTTTAAAAAACACTTCCCATGGGTTTGAATGTGCCCAATTCATTCGATTTAAACTCCAATTAGTGGGGCTCACAAAAGCACCCAAGTTTAAATATCTTTAAAAACTTATATGAACTAATCACCTCTTTAAGGGCCTTGGGTACACTACACATGACTTTCCTTTAGGGTCTACCCGTTACATAACCTTATCCCAACTCTCCAAAATCCCCCCTGCTTTCACTTTTCGATGAATTATTTCAAGGAGATGCCTTCAAATTGAACCAATCTTCAAGAATTTTGTTGGTCTCTTTTGAGTTATGCCACAATGTGATTTAGACCCTATGTCATGTTGGCCTCAAATACTTGCATGCATGTACTTGCATTATATAATTCAAAATTGATACAATTTGAAATAATGCAAGTATTAGAGTGCATGTAGTCATGTAGAATAATTCAAAGGTGATGCAATAAGGAATAGATTGTATAAATTTGCATGCATATATTTGCATTAAATACAACAATCACTCATGTGCTGCTTGTAACAACAATATAGCAAGCTGGAATATTGTGTAAGTACAACAAAAAATCCCTGCAAAGTTGTTTGTGCAATCTTTCCACTATGAGCCACTTTATGGCTTTATTTACGAGTACAACTAGCTATTTATGATTACTTGTTACAATTTAGAACAAGAAATCAATCAAGACAACATGAAGGTAAGGCAAGGGAAAAACAAAAAATTTATTACAATTGTTGTCTAAAATCCAATTGTGGCAACTTAGGAAGGTACATGTGCTAGTTTTAAAAGCCAATGCAATTCTCAATCTTATTTGCTAGCATGGCAACAATTTAGAGTTAACAACATAGTCATTATTTCTAGAGTCTGCAATAGGGGTGATCAGATTTGATCTCATTTTTCTCAATTAAAATCATGATTTTGCTTTGATACCAATGATAGACTAGGGGTGGTTGATTATTAGTCTATAATCATTTTTAGGGTTTGCAACAAGATGACTAGATTTGACCTTGTTTTCTCAATCTAAATATGGCATTGCTTTAAAACCGATGATAGATTACGGGTTGTTGATTGTTCATCTAAATCCAAATTAGCGCTTAACAAAGAAAGCAAATTCAAAAAGTGAAAGAAAATGGCCCTACCCAACCATGGCACAACCCTCTTTTGTGATTAATCAGATTCATGCATGGCAAATGTGTGCATGCTTGCCTCCCACATCACCCATTGATTTGCCTCTAGACCTTGTTCACACACATTAACTAGCTTGAGCTACATATTTTAACCAGCCCTAGCCCCTCATCAAAGACATTTTACATGCACTATTAGTTGTACGCCTTGAACCTTGTACATATTCACAACTCCTAACAATGTTTCGACATAGATGTCACATTAATTCTCCCACTGATTTATACTACATAAGAGGCAATTTCAAGGTAGGTCGCTATTTCCCAAGAGGAGCTAATAGGCCTTTAGTAGCAGCTACCCAATGCCAAGGTTAGGAGGCACCACCATTAACTAGGGCGATAACAATATGTGGTGCACTTCTACATTATCATCAGAAGATACTCATCACCCACCTCTTCACCATTGTCATCTGTGCTAGCCTCCTGACACTACCATTGTAAACCCAAAGTCATGCCGTGTCGTACCAGACCATCTAAAATTGTATCCTTGAGAAGCTCAAGTCCAGGCTGAGACTATAAGTTTCCTTGGTAATCCTCACCTGGTTTAAGTAGAAATTCAAGTTTTGTGTTTTCATATGTAGGGTGTTCATGGAGGCCTGAAGAGGTTTGTTGAGAGCTTTCTTTGGTACAACTGAACTAAGGCCTAAACAAATTCTAGTTAATTATCTGGGGGTGGTCCCTTCTGCCCTACATTACACAGTCTAAAGGGTTGTTTACTGTGGAACATTTTTTGACCTTGCTCGAACTTCGTTTCCTAATGGCAGCCTGCAATCTACATCATTTGTGTCCATACTCTTCATTTTCTGCAATATCCGCAATCCTAAACCAGTGTCAATTTCTTATCATCCTGAGTCTGCATCTAAGAAGGGTTACTAGGATTCAGGAAAGGAAACTGCAGGCTGAGAATACATCTATTAGGTACCACATCAAAAACACCCCAGAACTCTTAACCATGGCATGTGATTTGAGAAAAGCTCATACTAACCAAGAAGCTAGAAAAGTACTGCCCTGCTCCCCAAAATTGCAAGCTTTATACTTCAACAACAACTCTATTGACAAAGCAGCTATGCTGCATGCCAACTACTCATGAGAAAACAAAGAAAATTAAGAAATGAAACACTCAGAGACACTCTGATATAAAATAGGACACTAAAGCTGTCTTGCACTTTAACCATAATAGCGTTTCTGCAATCAAAACCTCAGTTTGATACAAAAACTACTAACTCATGGAACTCAAGGAAAGAAACTCTTGCAGCTCCAGTCCTGTACTTGCTTGATTACCATAAAACATGTACATGGCCCGCTTTTGCTCCATCAACACTATGGGGGGGGCTTCACATCCAGCAATCTTCCATTCTTACAATGACAAGATGTTTGAAAGATCACTGGTGGATACCCCCCTGGCTTTCTATTCATGGTCTCTCAGCATTGATTTACAAAGTATCTACTGACCTTATAAAACATGCCAGGAAAAGGCAAAGTTAACAGTGCACATCAACATCAGGTGTGCCTACCAGTTTGCTGGTGGGAACCATGTTTTATTGACCGTTGAAAACTGCCAGCTGTAGGCAGCATTTTATTAGCTTCAGCACCTTCACCAGAATACAGTGCGATGGCCATATCTTTTAAGTTCTGTATCTGTCCCAAAACTTCAACTATATCACTCATTGATGGTCTGGCCTTTGGATCACGGCTTAAGCAGCGATTAGCTAACTGCCCTGCTTTTTGGGCTCCTTTGACTGAATAATGGCCTTCTAAACGGGGGTCTATGATTCTGAGAAGTTTCCTTTTATCACACAAGTAAGGCCGAGCCCATTCTGCCAAATTATGCTCTCCATTAGGTCTGCTTTTGTCCATTGACCGCTTGCCTGTCAGCATCTCCAGTAGCACAACACCAAAACTGTAGACATCACTCTTTGAGCTCAAGTGCCCTGCATTAAAAGAGGTAGACAGTGCTCAAGCGCCAATTCATAACCCAAAATAGATTGCTTCTTCCTGGAGATTTCACAAACATTACCAGTCATGACATATTCTGGAGCTGCATATCCACGAGTCCCCATGACTCGTGTTGATACATGAGTTTTATCCCCTTGAGGACCATCTTTAGCTAGACCGAAGTCTGAAAGCTTGGCCCTGTACTCCTGCAACATCATTACAAAATATTTGAGCTATCCCAGTCCCAATTTCCCTAGGTGAGTCCTGTGAACACTTAAACCCTCACACTTGCTTGCAACCATAATACACCCAAAAAGCCAATCATACCAAATCCAATAGTATATTTGATGTCTTGAAATCCCGGTAAATGACAGGCTTGCTACCACTGTGAAGAAATTCCACGCCCTTGGCAGCACCAAGAGCAATTTTCATCCTAGTATTCCAGGGAAGGGGTAAAGACCCTTGCAAGCGAACACAATAGAGTTAATTATAATGCTCAAACTACATTGGTCACATTTTGAAAAGAAACAACCATAGACGTGAAGAAACAAAAAATCGACATACTTCTAAACAGATGATTCTCAAGACTTCCCCGTTGCATGAACTCATACACTAGGAGTCGCTGGTCATCCTCAATACAGTAACCAATCAGCTTCACAAGATTGGGATGATGGAGCTGCCCTAAAAATGTGATCTCTGCCTGTGAAGAATGTTGGGGCCACACCAGGGTCAGACCCTATTGACAGATGATACGGTTTGTTAATTAGCAAAATGCTGCAACCTTACCAGCCATTCTTTGTGTCCCTGCAAACCATTGTGATTCAGGGTCTTCACAGCAACTGTGAGGCCCGTCCCTGGTTTGACAGGTGCAGTCCCATGCTCATCTATCCAGCCCTTGAACACACAACCGAAGCCCCCCTCACCCAACAAGCTATCCGGTCGGAAGTTCCTTGTAGCCGACTTCAGATCGCTGAAGGAGAACCTCCGCAGCTGTGCAGATAAAACGAGCTCTTCGTGTGTCCTGGAGAGCACAGACGAGTCAGTGGAGTTGGATTTGATGGAGATGTCCGATGGGATGATCTGTGCAGTGGAGGGTGCGGTGGGACTAGCCTCGCTGGCAGTCAATTGGCCTGCATCAGGGAATATCACATTTAAAGTTTCTGCAACCCCACATTCAATATTACTGCAATTTCAGACATTTAATGTTTCTGCAATCTCACATTCAATGTTTCTGCAATCTCACACATGCAATGTTTCTGCCTGTGAGGAAATAATGGCAAAGATGTACATGATGCTTTCACATTCTTATATGATGTGTCCCATTCATATTTTTGAGGCCCAAGAAAGATAGACAAGAGCAACCCATAGCCACATGACACATACCTGGAGCTGAAGCACTCTTCAGTTTGGGGCTTTCGGGCAAGAAACTGCCACAGACAAAGCAAGACCAGAGATTGAATCCGCTGCTGGCACCACCGCCGCCGCCTACTTCGGCCAGGGTTTTGTGGTCCGGTGACGACGACTTCCCGACCTCCTCCCAGGCCAGAACCTGCACTCCAGGACCCAGCCCCATGGCTCAACCTGTGCAGGTGCCCTCTGCCATCGCCCTACATATAGATCACTATCCCCTGACGGTAAAGCTGTAGACTGCAGGACAAAGGGGGCCTTTGAATGAAGCTTTGACACAAGATCGGAGTCCAGATAACAGTCTTAGGAGACAGAGCAGGATCTAAATTAAAGATAACAGCTGAAAACAAATAAACACAGACAGACAGACAGAGAGAGAGAGAAGTTTTGTGACAGTCAAGCAAAGTAATTATAATAAAGCCAATTTGTTTTTTTACAAAGCTTTTCCATTGAAAACTAAAAAAAACAGCTTGGTGAGCTTGCCATCAAGGAGAAGCTTGATTATGATGATGATGATGATGATGATGAATCATGTACAAAAAAGAAGACATGATGTGAATGATTGTACTTAAAGTTCCTTTCTCAAGGTGATCTTCACATGGAAACATTTATAGCCAATTTGGGCCCCGCCCATGCACGCCGGTGGTTTCTTGGTATGGGGATTCTCTAAGCGATGGGCAGCAGAAAAGATCGGTGGGACTCCAAGAGGGCCTTCACACATAATCTATGGCTATGGCATTGTGCATTTATTGCCCTCTCATTTTGACATTTGCACTCAAAATTATACCCTACTTTGCAAATTATTCCTCTTTGGGGTACAGTTTACATCGAGTGCGCCACCTCGAGCAAAAGCCCTCTTAGAGTCCCACCGATCTTTTCTCCTTTGTGCAAAATCCCTCAAAGTAGTGAAAGCAGACCTAATTTTTACAATCATCATGAATGTTTTGCCCTTTCTGCATATGAAATACTCTCTCTCTCTCTCTCTCTCTCTCTCTCTCTCTCTCTCTCTCTCTCTCTCTCTCTCTCTCTCTCTCTCTCTCTTTCTCTCTCTTTGGAACATCTAAAAGGCATGGGTTTCCTTGAATAAGCTAGAATTTCTTAGTCAAGAATACATAGATGACATTAAGGGATCATGCTTAAGATGTCGAAGTAGCTTCTAAAAGGAATCTTATCTATACATATATTTTTAATTTGCATATAGGACAAACATTAAGAGAATTTGAATAAGAGAAGAAAGATTTGGGGTCACTCATGGTTGCAACCTTAGCTTAGAATTAGGTTCTAATGTACAACTTTGCAATTGTAGCTTAGTGTGCAATTAAGATTGACAAAGGGGAGAAATTATATCAAAAGTTTTTCCAAGTTGAAATATTTTGGAGGATTAGGTGAAGTTTATGCTTTAGGTACTACCTTAGCCCTCACTTAAGTGCATGCTTTGGACTAGAAGTTGAGGCCCACCTCTTGTGTCACATAGGCTAATAGTCAAAACATATCTTTTAAAAAAACTAACACGAAGGCTAATGTTATCAATTGGCATATCTATACTATTAGTTAAGGAGAGGTGGGGGGCAAGTGCCACGTGGCAGCCCCCCACCTCCCCCACAAAAAAGTTGAGAACGCAGGGGCAGGTGCCACGTGTCCAGCACCCACCCCCCCGCAAAAATCGCGCCCGCACAGTCTAGGTGCGGAGCGCCTAGTTTGTATTACATTGCTTGCATACTATATAGATGTGTGTGTGTGTGTGTGTGTGTACACATACATACATACATACATACATACATACATACATACATACATACATACATACATACATATATATATATATATATATATATATATATATATATATATATATATATATATATATATAGAGAGAGAGAGAGAGAGAGAGAGAGGCACATTTTCATAACGCAACTCATGCTCTTTTTTCACTACCCTACAATTGTGGCTATGAAGACCCTTTCAACTCTCTTCCACCTCACACTACCCCTAACTTTCTACCAAGTGGTTGCATTAATCAACAACATACAATTGCCTCTATCCTAGAATGCTTATGCTTCTTGATCCTAGAAGACACTCTGATATTTAGGATATTATGCTTAAGACGCCAAAATGTCTTCTAAAATAAGCTTGTGTACTTATAGTTCAATTTTGTATAAGACATACATAACAACGATTTAAACAAGAGAAGAAACCTTGGGACTCACTCATGGCTATAGCCTAAGGTTAGAATTAGGGTTCTAATGTACAACTTTGCAACTATGGCTTCATCACTTCAATTAAGATTAATGAAATGAGCAGGTTGAGCATAAAATTTTTCCTTAAGAGTTGGAAATATTATAGCTTGAATGGATTACGTTGGAAATATTATAGCTTGAATGGATTACCATGCATCATGTACTACTTAGCCCTCCCTTGGCTGCATGCTTTTAAGCTAGAAATTGAGGCCCACCTCACACACACACACACACACACACACACACACACACACACACACACACACACACACACACACACACACACACACACACACACACACACACACACACACACACACACACACACACACACACACACACACACACACACACACACACACACACACACACACACACACACACACACACACACACACACACACACACACACACACACACACACACACACACACACACACACACACACACACACACACACACACACACACACACACACACACACACACACACACACACACACAGAGAGAGAGAGAGAGAGAGAGAGAGAGAGAGAGAGAGAGAGAGAGAGAGAGAGAGAGAGAGAGAGAGAGAGAGAGAGAGAGAGAGAGAGAGAGAGAGAGAGAGAGAGAGAGAGAGAGAGAGAGAGAGAGAGAGCATATTTCTCCAGTAACCATGGTACCATCACAATTTGTTTTGAGATATGTACTTACATGTTTGTGTGTGGTTGAGTCTAATTGGGTATGGACTTTGGGATTTTAATATGTGATAGAAAATCCATATTGGTGTATATGTATACTTCGATTTCATCTTTTAGGAATGTAGTAGCTTTTAGGTCACACGTAGGACCACAATTTGTAAGCATATACATGTCAATACTTATTTATGTGTTGGTTCATCTACTTTGTAAGTATGCAAGTTTAAGAATGTGGTTGTTGCATGTTTGTGGATGAGTGTCACCTTCATTGTATGGTTGGTTCCCAATTTGGCCACCCAGCAATCATCTTAAGATCATGCTCTTTTGTAAACCCTTTGTTTCACTCAAAACTTTAACCTTAATCTTTTGAGTCTCCTCCAATCTCTTTCATCTTATATTTTATAGGTATGCAAGTTTAAGAATATGGTTATTGCATGTTCATGAATATGTGCCTCCTTCATTGTATGATTTATTGCCAATTCGTCCACCCAATCGTCTCAAGCTCCCACTCTTCCTTTTTCCTTTGTTCCACTCTTAGATCTCCAATCTTAATGATGCGGGTCTCTTCCAATCTCTTTCATCTTGCTAAAAGAGGCAACCTCCACCTTCTACTCCTCTACTACTACATATATAGCTAGTTTGTGTCCCTATAGTTGCAACAACCACAACCTTCATCACCACCATGACCAGAGTGGGGTTAGAAAAGAATAAGAAAATAGAAAATCAAACTAATTTGAGAATTAAGAAACTTTGACTAGAACTCTTACAAAGCCCTTTGATTCATATGATGCACAACAAAGCAAGTCCAGTACATGCCCTCAATGTATAAGCGCAATACTCTGTGTTGGGATGCTGGTCCAAAAGCTTTTGAAGCAAGAACTCAAAGATAACCTTGTTGTACAACAAGTCTCAGATGTACATAGGCTTTAGGCAACCACATAAGCTTTAGATCTCATATCTAATCAAATAAAACCTATATAGCATACAATAGCTACCATCAATAGGGCATGATACCAAGAGATGGTAATCAAAGAAATCTATGAAATCCCTGTATGGGCCTTAATACATGAGTTTAGCCCTATTTTTATTGTTATATACAATAGTAAAAAACATCCTTTATGCTGCCCCAAAATCACCCTAAAGAGGGTTCTTCCAATACTTCAAGTTTCTACCTATTGTAGACAAGCATATGCATCAAGTATTGATCTATGTGTCCAAAGATTCATACTGAAGATTTAGGAAAACAATATTCAACCTAAATTCCTTGTTTTACCATGTTTCTTATAGCTTATGAGAGCCACAAGTTCATTTCTTTGGTACCCCAATCGATGTCTTAAAGATCTAGGAGTGTTTAGCCTTGTTCCTTGCTCCCAAGAGCTCTAGTTTGCATGCGATTTCAATCCTCTTCTTTCCTATGTTTTTTGCTACCCTCCAGGATAGGTTGCCCCAACTTTCCTCATGCTAAATGCTTTCTTTCCCTTCTTCTCTTGACTCTAGCTTGATTACTTGTAATTAATTCACTAAATCAAGATTGTGTAGTGTCTCTAGCTCTCATATAACCTATATTGGTATGTCCTTGTATAGACCCATAAATGCATGAGGTTACAAGCTCTTATATGCTTTCATAGTATGGACATAAAATTGTATGTCATCCACCCCCTCCAAACTTGGACATCCTCTAGCATGTGCCAGATTATCGTTATTTTGCAAGATCAAAGCCTTTCTCATCTATCTCAATGTCATCCGCATCATCTTCCTCCACACTATCTTGGGAAGTACATGTATCTAGCTCTTCTCTCTCATATGCATTAGACTCACATCTCTTGAAGACTTTGATATGCTTCCCTACTAGGAATCCTCAATGTTGTTCCATCCAATTCTCTAAGAGAATAGGTAGCATTATCATGCACATGTCTCACCACATACAGACCAAACCACCATTTTGAGACCTTCTAAATAGTGTTATGTTGGTTATCTAAATTGTTTGCATAAACCATCACCCAATCCCCTTCCTGTATTGCCCTTGGGGCATGAGTCTATGCTTCTTGTCAAATCTTGTCTTATTATGAAGCCTTGTTTTCCTTAATCTTGTATAATTGCTAGCTCAATATATTTTGGTCTCCTCTCTAACTCTTGAATGCATTGAGCAAGCAAATCTTCTCTAGATAGCCCTTCTTTCAAAGGGGACACACTCCATGTGGCAGACACCTCTTTAATAGGCATAATAGGATTTTGTCCATACATTAATTCAACATGCATATACCTAGTCACTGCACTATGTGTTGTTTGATCAGCCCATAATACATATGGTAATAATTGTGGACACTCTTTTACTCTACCTTTACATGAGTTTGCCAACACCTTGATGATAGGGGGATGGCCCCTCTCACTCTTTAGATTGCCATTTGGATTATATGCTAAAGTCAATGTAAGCTTAATTCCCAACCTAGAGAAGAACACATGAGTCGAGCATGAGTCTTGTCTATATCTAGTTCCCCTTTGTCATAGCTGTAATCTTGTCTACATAACTATAGCGACAAAAGGCCTCTTCCAAGAGAAATTTCCATGCAGCCTATGTTGTCTTAGGGCATAGACCTGTCCCTTCCACTTGACCTAGTCAAATCCTCACGTGCAAGTAGAAGGTATCTCATTTGCCAAAGTTGTGTAGGCATGGTGATTGAAACTACTGCCCATTTATAATGAAGAAACAAAGGATAGGTTGGCTGCAATCCATCTCTATAATTTACTATTGAATACATTTGACAAGCACTACATGATTCCACAAAAGTGAGAAACATCCTTATACATTCCTTGCCACCAATATATTTACTTAATCTTCTCAAATGTTCCCCAAACATATCTATGGCTAGCCCATAGACTCTCATAAAACTCCTTCATTACTTGTAATTGTGTAGATTTGTCAGCCATGACTCACAACGGATCCACTTTCTTCTTCTTTGCATGTTTTCAAAGATATCCATCTTTAAAAAAAAAATCATATGCATTTCTTTTAAATTTTTGTATTCTATTTTATGATATTCATATTTCTTGGACAATGTACTAGGGTATTGCCCTATTTTTAGCCATTCCCCTACATATAAGTCTCCTGAGAACACTTCTAAAGCTAAAGCATAACACCTAAAGTGCTGATGTCCAAGCTTTATCCATCATTGTGTATGCTTTATTTATGATTGTATTCATTGTTTCATCAATTATCCTTGTTAGTTCATCTGTTGTACTCATTATATTTAATGTTTCCCCTACATTGATGAGTGATGTACCTACAATTGTAGCAACTACTAGTTTAGCCCCAACAATAGTACATGTAGTTTTAGAAGTAAATTCATCCTCTTCTTCATCATCTATTGGAACCTCAAGAGAGACACTAAGAAAAAAGGGTTTCTACTGCAAGAAAATCTATCTTGTAACATCAACAAGCTTTGGTTTCATTCTATAGAGAACTACAAAAAGGAAAAGAACAAATCTTCACGCAACGTCATAGTAGATATCTCCCACGGATTTGATAGAATCAACCATAATCTTCAACATCTTCATAGAATCCATAAAAACTAACAAGAACACAAAAAAAAGACACCACTTTTGAATGGAAATAATCACATAGTATTCATCTTCATTGTCTTCATAGTTCTCTCTCTCAATCTCTCATAAATAGATACATTGTTTTCATAGATTTGATTATCTTTGACTTTCTCTTTCTCTCTCAATCAATAGTACATCATCTCCTTACTACAATACTCAATAATCACTCTCAATAATCCTCTCTTGGTCATGGATGCCCCTTCCAAAAGGCATGGGAGGTATGAAAGGGCACCGGAGCCACTACATTGTCTCTTCATAGCTCATCACTATCACTTCAATTTAGTCTTCTCTTCAGTCTTCAACAACTACTTCTTCCATTTGTTTTAGCTCTTTTGAACTTAGATTCATCCTTTCCAAAAGTTAGAACACTTTCCCAAAGTACACCCTCATATCACAGAACATATACAGAAGATCTACAAAACAAAACAGAATAGGAACAGAGCAAGAACTAAGGCTCTATAGAAGGTCTACCGAGGTTCAACAACAACTAAATAGCAAACATTCAGCTCAACTAAAACCAAATAAACCCATCATAAATCACTCAATAAGATATCATACAACCTCAAAATTCATCATTCAATATTCCAACCTCACTTACTCAAACAAAACAGAGCAAAACAAAAGAAAACAGAAGCTCAATAGGCTCAAATAGGATCATACAGAAGCTATCAGAACCTATCACATCAATATAGCTTTATCAAAAAATATCATGAGCTATCAAAATCAATCCAAACTTATCCAAATCATTCCAAATCATTCTAAAATCAATCAAAAATCATACCAAATCAATCATTCAGTTCACCAAAAACAACAAAAATCAGTCAAAAATTCAATCTTTTTCCACTCTCAACATCCATAATCCCATCTTCATCCTCAAAGCATGCTCTAGATAATTATCTGCCAACCAGATTATTTCTCCCTATAATATGCTACAATTCACGAATTAGTGACTTTATAAGCACAATCCACCTTAGCATAGCAACACTTAGAGTGGCACAATTAACAATCATCCCCAATAATGGTAAACATTCTATTTCAACAACCACATGTGCACCTATAAAGTACTCTTTGATGCATTTGAGGGTTGTCACAATGCCCCATAGCTCCCTCACTTGTGGGTACATCCTCTACCTTTCATTTAACACCATCCAATCGCCCATCCAATACCAATTGGGTTAGTGTCCACTATAATGATAATAGGCTTCGCCTTTGAATAATCAACCTTCCTTAATGTTGATGCCGACTTCAACAATCTCTTTAGTTTCTTCATGGCTTTGGTGTGCTATCTACCCTATTGGAATTTCCATATCTTCCCTAGTAACTAATACAAATCATCAGCTATATGTGCAAAATGTGGTATCCATATGAGGTAAAATATACACACCCCTAAAAACCTTCTAACCTTTGAAATTTGGAATATGCATTCTACATCCTAAAAATTTCATCTACCTTTGCTAATGAAGGCTTCCTACCACACTTGGATCTACACAGCCTATTTTAGTTGGCTAAAATGCAAAAGCCTCCCCATGTCTAGATAGTATCCACTCAAAACATTCACTTTTTGTAGGTAAAAGAAATGCATTGTAGCAATTTTTTAGCTCTTTTAGTGTTTCAGCAGTAAACTTATGCCCAATGCCCTTCGAATATCTCAAACTCGGTTGTTTAGACACTAATTCATACATCCCATCACTGTTAAGTGTGGCAATGCCATAGCTTGACATTTTTATCTATAGTCTTGTATTTTGTTTCCAAAATTGCATCAACCCATTCTCTCAGCCATAAATCATCCTCCTAAGCAAACTCTTCTACGACTTGGAACCTATCCAAAGACCAAACCTATAATGCACTATTCTCAGCCACATTTTCAGAATTTATCATTGTTAAAATTTTAGCCAATATAGTATCTACCCAAATCAACCCTTCATATAGGCTTGAAATGCCCTCATTTGTAGAGTCAATAAACCTTACTTTTTCAGCTTTACGTATGTACACTCTTTAGCCCTACACATGGAATCCATCCTCCTAGAACATCCATAATTGTTTGATGTAAACTCAGTAAAACCAATAGAAAATACATCTTTTCTTGCACTAGGTGCAAGAGCTTCCTCTAGGCAGCACTACTATGGCCCTGTATTATAGTAGTGCCTATTGAAAACCTAGTTTCTTAAATTCCTTTGTATTTGGAGGGGAATGGATAAATGCTTAATGTGTCTCTATTTCTCCACATGATATATAGTGAGAAATTGAATAGCCATTTTTCCATCTTTACATCTAGCTCTTGCATGGGTCGATTCTCATCCAATACCTTTGTCTCCATATGAACAACTGTGATATATGGCTATCTCAAAATCACTAGATAAGTCTTGTACAAAAAAATGTTTCTTCTCTTGTATATTACCTGCAATAGTTATCTTAGCATTTGGACATGCTACATAAAGATCTCCTGAGGAGTTGCTTGTTGTCCACATCCTCTAACCATGATCAACATCGATTGACCATGTACCATTTTCATATAAAATCTTGACAATTATAGGAATCTTCGATCCATGGTCAAGTAATGGAATGCATGGAGTCTCAATCCCCAAACCATGGTTTCTGTTGTTGCCTGAGCCCAATGGTTTTGAGAATAATGACTTCAATGGATAAATCTTAAAGCCTCATTATTGGTATGTTGCATCAAATTGATGCCCCTTTGAGTAATACTGCAAATAACTGAAATTTCAACCAATATGTCAACATTTGTCCCCTCAGCCAACTCATTTACATTATCAGCCCTTTCCAAAGCACGACACATATTTTTCCCATAATTAATATTTATGCCTTGCAAACTGGGCTCCTCTTCCATCTATACCATAGCATTTTTCCAAACTAAGAAACTATCCTTTCCTCTTTATAATGTCGATAATTTCATCATGAAACTCACATTTTTCCTAAGCCTAATTGTCTTGAGAGTAATGACTTCGAGGGATAAATCTTGAAGCCTCATCATCAATATGTTGCATCAAATTGATTCACCTTTGAGCACTATTGCAAATAACTAAATTGATAGATAATCCATCAACATTTTTACCCTTAGTTAACTCATTCATAGCACTAACCCTTTCCAAAATAGCACACATATTTTTTCCATAATCAGTCTTTATGCCTTGCAAAATGGGCTCCTCTTCCATCAGTACCATAACATTTTCAGATTGCTAAGAAACTGTCACTTCCTCTTTATAATGTCAATAATTTCATCATGAAACTCACATCTTGCAATACCAAGTACCTCTCCAATAGTAACTTCCACCGTGCTATTGGGAATTCGCTCTTCAAGCACTTTCTTTGTATCCTTCACAGTCTCAATATTGAATTGTAGCTTGTAACCTAGATATTTACCCTTTTTCTTGCCATTATGCTTCCCATCCCGTTTCTTTTCTTGAGATACACCCTCCATTACATGCTCAAGAGTAGATTGAACTAAAGCGGTAGGTTGCTCAGGATTTCTAGGTGTCACTCTCTTTGAAGTCCCTATAGTATCTTCATCCCTCTTTCTCTTATCTTCCACTGTAAGAAACAAAATTGTCATGATATCTCTATTACTATTAGTTTTTGCAAACACATATGCGAGAATTTGTGATTAAATCTATTTGGGAACACTATAATGTCTGGTCATCTACACATTATTGAAATTTGGGTATCCATCTTAGAGTATGATGGTTGGTAAAAGGCTTGGAAAAAGTGGTCACATGTTTCATAGTATAGAAGACTATTTGGTGCTCATTAAGGGCATATATTGCAATGTTTCTAACTAGTGGCATACATTACAACGTTTCTAATCGATGGCACAAGTTACTACTTGTGAATTTCTTAGATGACCCTATATTTCCATGGAAAAGTTTAATAGTAAGATTCGCCAAATATTGGACATCTTTAGCATTCTCATTATTTGCTCCTAGAATTTTCTAAATTTTCTTTCACCTCAAGTTAGGACAAGAGGCAACAACATCCTTGATTTTCTACTTATAATACTTAAAGAATCATACTTGTTGTCCCTACAATATAATGACACCAAAAAGCAAATATATTTTCTATGTTAGGGTTTGCTAATTAACAATGCTACCAAATTGTAGATAACCATGTCCTTTTACACACAATAGAAGCATACCTCTTCTTGAATATGTTCATTCAAGTCTGATGGGAGGTATACATCTTTGATGATAGGCCTTACTAACATCGACTTCTTAAAGACGCTTGTTGTAGCTACCTTGACTATGGGCATTGTCTTTAACAAGACCATTCACTTCCTTAAAGTCATTCCATGTGTACCTATTTCATACCCTTGAGTAGACCAACTATGATAGCCAAGGTTTGCATGCAATAAATGACTTTGTTAGAAATGGATCAAGGCTTGGCATGTAGGATCTTCTCTTAGATTGCACATTATGTCTTTGCTTCTTTTCCTTGCTTATTTGATATTGGGTTTTCTTAAAAAGATTACATAGTTTGAATTATTTATTATGGATTTGGCATAGCATCTATGATGTAGGCATTAGATCTAGGGGAAAAACCAAATTGTTCAAATCTAGATTTCATGATCCTTGACCAAGTCCATGATATTGATCTCAAAACTATATCTGGGTTGATGTGATTTCTGGAAATATTATTTCGTTGAAAAGGAAGGAAGTTATTAGAGGAAATTTCTTCATTCTATTCTAGCACAGTTCATGTTAACACATGTTGTCCTTATGCACTATTATTTTTCTAGGATGTACACATAATATGATATAGAATCACATCAGTGACATATATATAGCACAATAGCTTTCATGAATCTCATGCTGATCGCCTATACTTTTTTTTTTTGGCTATCCATGTTTGTTAAAACTTCTTAGGCACTTTTGCCATTTTGTATATACTAATCCATGTATGCTTGCACTTTTATTGAAACTACAAGGTGATTGGACAAGTTTATTTTTGGTTGTGACATGCGGGCATGAAGCTTGGGGAACCAAGAGCCTTAAACACTCATAATTTATGGGTAGATTTGATCAGCAAGTGGGCATTAACATAGTGTGGGCATGGACAGAATCATTTAAATCTTGATAGCTTTAGCTTTTGCAAAAGCTATGCCACTTCCTAATCATGGAAATATTGGTTGATGAAAAAGTGAGGGTTTTGGCTATGCAAGCAACAAACAAAGGCAAGCAAATATCAAATAATGGTAATTTACATTTATGAAGCACATAAGCTTCATCCTCAGGGATTTGTGTAGCCCGTGACCAAAATCTTGAACATCAAGCTAAGCAAAAAGGAAATCAATGATGCAACTGGAGCTATCAAGCTTTGAACAAAAATATCTAGACCCCGACCTATATAATGAGAAACCTTCACCCTCTTCAAGGTAGGAAAATCTTGCTCTCTCAAGATTCTTCATGGAGTTTTGTGCCTTTTGCACTTGTGAGTTGTTGTTTTCTTGGCCATGTACCCAATGAAGCCCATATGCACTTTACTACCATTGCCTTGCATGTATCTTGCCATAATGATGAGCTTATTCTCATTATCATCTTTCAAATAATCATGTTTCAATTCTTTCCAATGCTTCACTTATGCCTATCCCTTATGTTTGTGGGTTGTGGCGATCATAATTGTGCTTAAAGGTGCACTGAGAAACTTGGTGGGCTAATTTATAAGTGCAATTTTCTACTCTTCTTGTTTCATTCTTTTCTTTACGAAAAGGATAGTGTTGCAATTGATATATTGCTCATTGTGTTCTTTATGTTAATTTAGAAAGGGTAATTTGTCAATGGCAAGTTGCAAATAAAATAAAATCTTAGCTCTACTAAGGTGAATATAAAGGTAAGTAGCATTCATGGATCATAGTGGATCATGGTTTATAACAACTCTGAATATGATAAAGTTAAATATAAAAAAGAAGCTACATGTAGCCCAACTTAAGTAGAAAGTAGAATAACTGAGCTAACTTAAATTTTTTCTCGCTGCTTTTCAATCATTTAGGAGGAAAATGGTAATTTTGATATGTTTCCAAATGTTAAATGACAAATAAACTAGGTGACAATTAACCTTTATTGGTAATGCAAAGTATTGTAAAAGCAAATGTATGTATGGTTATACAAATTCATGACCACAAGCATCTATAAATGAAATGATATGATGCCCCATTAACTTAATAAATTCATAGCTACTTTCAATGCATAAAATATGTATTTGAGAAAGTATAATGCAAAGGAACCTCAAATTCCTTGATTCCAACACACACACACACACACACACACACACACACACACACACACACACACACACACACACACACACACACACACACACACACACACACACACACACACACACACACACACACACACACACACACACACACACACACACACACACACACACACACACACACACACACACACACACACACACACACACACACACACACACACACACACACACACACACACACACACACACACACACACACACACACACACACACACACACACACACACACACACACACACACACACACACACACACACACACACACACACACACACACACACACACACACACACACACACACACACACACACACACACACACACACACACACACACACACACACACACACACACACACACACACACACACACACACACACACACACACACACACACACACACACACACACACACACACACACACACACACACACACACACACATGAAGTGCACACACACACACACACACATGAAGGGCATGCACGTGTGCATGTGTGTGTGTCTCTACCTACCTCCCCATTGGAAAATTTAGACTCAGTGCTTCTAGTGGTACCTTCACTTCATGACAACTTCTTGGGGATGGTTTGAAACAATAACATGCTAATGCATTTAATGGTGAAATTAAACTTTCATGCATGTGTGCATGTGTATGTGTCTCTACCTACCTCCCAATTGGAAAATTTAGACTCGGTGCTTCTAGTGGTACCTTCACTTCATGACAACTTCTTGGGGATGGTTTGAAACAATAACATGCTAATGCATTTAATAGTGAAATTAAAGATAACACAAAATTTAGAATCATAGTAAAAAATGTGTTTATGTGTTAGCAATCTACGTATATGCAATACCCTCATTATGTGTGACTTGCAACATAGTTTTGCATCTTTCCATGCAAAGGTCCACCTAGTGCTTTGTGTCATAATATAAAGGTAGTTCTTATGCTAAGAAGTCTTTAAAAGGGTCTAAATCATCAATGAGTCATTCTCAACACTACAACACTGATAGTTTTAGTATTAAGAAGTATTTGGGCCATCATTGATTCACTATCGAAACAACATAGGCAGTTTTGGTATTCTCTCTGAAATGAGTTAGAATTAACAATGGTTGATTTAAGACAATAAGTTCTTATTATAAGAACTTGAAGTGCAAGAACTTGAACTCTAAGAGAAGTTGAGGGATTTGACTTGCATTCCCATTTAAAAGGAAACTTGACAAAGGACAAGAGCTAATCTTCTTATTTGTGACCTCTTCAAGGGAAATGGAGAAAGGCTAGCTAACCTAAGCAAGATTCTAGCTAAGCTACACAATATTTTGAGTATGATAGTTGAAAACCATTCATGTATACTTACATAGCAATCATAGAAACATTGGTAATTTTAACATATGCAAAATCTTTATAAGAATGGCTTAAGCCAAAAAATCCCTCCTTTAGTAGTGGCTCTTGTTGCCTGAGTTTACCCTTCTTAAGAAAGGATGATCATGATGCACCTTGCCAACAAACCCAATTCTACAACCCAACCAGAACTTAGATGGTCCCTGCTATGTGACCTTCCTATAAAAAGATCATAATTTTCAATAAGGGGTCACCCAAATGTGCAAGTATATCATATGGGTTCAATAGAAGGGATTCTAAAATTTCATTTTTAAATACCTTTTTTACATACAAACGGGTGGGATTGAATGGGAATATACACAGCTTGAATAGGAAAAGGGCATGCTTTATTCATGCGAAAATATAGACAAGGGGTTTTTAAGTTAGGTCTTGAATGCATGTGATAGTAAATGTTTACATACATTAAACCCTGCAAGTAATTTCACAAAAGGTATTCTATGTTATGATTGATTATGGCAATAATTTGAAGATTTATGATCTATATTGTTATCAATAAACATACTCGAAATGGATGTGGCATGAGACCTATATTGAATATGTCACTTTAAAGGAAATGGAAGAGATAATATGCAACCTAGATTTCCAATGACCTATTGAAGGAGCTAGGTTGACGCATGAAGAACAAGAGGTAGTATGCAACATTTTTTCTTTTATCATGTATATGGCATTAAAAACTTGCTATCTAGATATTCTATCTAAAAGATTTTGGCTATTCAAGGCATGCCAAGACCTATAAAATGGACCTCCATAATCTATTGAAGTTGAAAAATGCAAAAATTATTGCTTTGCAATGGGAAATAATTTCCCGCCCAAGATTGATGCCAATGATTCATGCTTTGTTTGATTTATTAACAATGGTTTAGTGTGGATATGGCCAATAAAACATGATGTACATGGAATGGAACGGGTAAAAATGATTATAACTAGAAAGTAGCAAAGGTTCATGTAATCTTCCATATTTAGTAATAAAACAATAAAGTCAAACGAGCTGACCAGAGGCCCCATGCCCTACCATGTGTATAAGCTTAAAAAATTTTATGATATGTACAACCTAGGCCATATGGATTCAGATTTATATAAGTTTGTATTTGGGAGGCCACAAATTCAAGTTTCCAATTTGACATTTTGATACATATCTAGTAAAAAAGTTAGAATATGGAACTAAAGGTCTTTGTGTCAAGTATAGGGGCATTTAGTTTTCCATTGAGATCATAATTAACCAATTGGTTAGATTGCTTGAGAGAAACTTGTGCAAAGGAGTGGGAAAACTATTACTATCTTAGTTTGTTGGATCCTATAGGTCTATGATGGAGTGATCTTGAGAACAATTGAAAAACTTAAATATAAAAATGATGGGAAATGGTGTATCGATATGAGAGGGTGCTTTGTGATGTCTCTTTTTCTTTTAGTGGAATTGAAAGATAGGAGATATATATTGGTGTCAAGCAATCCCAATTCCTTTGGGCCCTCATCGATGAGCTTGAAGACTAGCTAGCTTCCAAGTGTGGTGGTGGGATACCACTCACAAGCTAAGTGGTTAATATTTTGCTATATGTTGATGATGTGGGGCTCCTTTTGACAATGGAGGAGAGGTTGCAATTATGTTGTTTTTCTCTTGAGGGTTTTGGTAAGGAATAAACATCGATTTTGAATACTTTTAAGAAATTCAACAAATCTTGAATAAAATAGAAGTGTCACAAGCTTGGATTCACTTTAGAATACATGGAACATGACAATGTGCAAGATGGTGGTTGGAGACATGCAAGTGGTGTTGAGCACTATAAGCATGTGAAAAGTTTATATCTTGGGACCATGTTTAACACAAGAGGTGGTGGATAACATCAAAAGGGAAAAAATAGTTTTCTTGTTGAGGAGTTTGGTTCAAACTTGAAATATAATCATATGTGATATTGCTAGTGAATGTGAGGTTATTGTTAGTTGAAGTATGGCCTTTTGGTTAAACTCTTGATTATCACTTGAAAACTGGGTTATCTCATGTTAGGTTCATTTACATGAATTTGTAGTGGATGGTTCAAACAACTTACTAAGTAAGCACAAGAATGGAAGTTGGATGTTAAGGACTTATGAGATAGGCTTTAAATCTACTAAGCATAATGGAAGATCTCCTCTCTTACCAAATCTAGATATGACCTGTCAATCTTTTTCATCAAACCTTGACTAATCATATCTTGATGGGAATGCAATGACTTATGGCAATTGAAAAATGAAATAATTTGGTGCGTAAAATATCTAGATGGTAATGCAATAGTTTTTGGCATTTGGAAATCAAGAGAGTAAATTATTGTTGTGTAAATATAGATTTGTTGTGAATAATTGGCCAAAAAGAAGAGTGATAGAATTGAGGTTAACAAAGTAAAGTGCTGAAAGAATACAAAATGACAAATTATGGAATCCTTTCTAGATAAGATAGAGTGATTGATGGTGTAAGGGCCCTCTCCATTTGCCACATAGTAATAGATGTGCTTTTAGTATGTAGCCTTAAAATAAGTACATAGCACTATTACTCAATATCCAGAAGGAGAAATGTTGCATGTAGTGATGCGATTCTATGTAATTACATAGAGAGCATGTGACTGCAAATTTGTAGCTATGGAAAAAAATTGGATTTTGAGTATTGGATATTCCAACATATGGTGTGCTCTAAGATGATGATGAGGTGATGGTGTGGGGTATAAGTAAAGTAACCAAGGGCTGGGTGGAGAGGGGGGAGCTAAATGTGTGTTTGTTTGTTTTTTCCAGGGCGGTAATGGTCTACATGTCTTGGTTTTAGGTGAAGGCTAATTTTTGGACATGGATGGAGGGAGTTGAGAGGAACAAGGGTGTTAAGGTTGTTGACATAATTCATTAAGGTATGGATAGTGTTGATCTTTTCCTTCCTACAGGAGAAAATGAATATTTTGAAGAGGGAGGTCTAATAGGAAATCAACAGGCTTTGATGGTAGATGAGGCTTTGGAATTAGCGATGACGATAATCGATTGTGAGTGTCAATAGTAGAAGTATATAACAAAGTTCATAGTAGAACATGGACTTGTAATAATCAATACTAAAGTTTGCTTTGTGAGCCCTTAGAACAATAATGCATTTGGCCTTTAAGCTTATGATTTCATGTAGAAGTTAATGTCCATAAAATCACAAGTACCATTAGACTGATTAATTTTTGTATTCCAAAACACATTGCATTTGGAGATGATTGAGGCTTACTCATGAACAATAGGTAGCTAATCAAAAGAATTCCACCCGAATCTATACTATCAATTGATTCAAATGAGCTTAATAGAATTTAAAAGTCTCTAATATTTTTGAGAAATTGTGTAAAGAAAAGGAATTGAAAGATGCTAGATTACATTTTAGAGCCATATAATTGAAGGGTTTTTTGGAGGATAAACACTTTTCTCTTATTTGTCCCATTGTGTGAAATTTAGGTTCCCATGTCAATTTTTCATGCTTGTAATGACAAATTCTTTTGTGTCCTAAACATCACACCCATATGTTGGATAATGATTACTTCATGACAAAATCTCATCATGTTAGAGATTTATGATTAATATCAACTCTCAAGTTGGATTGGATACCTTGCAATGAGGTCTAATAGAATATAATCAATGAGATCTCATATTTAGTGTAGGCTTTTTGCTTGCATAAACCGATTGAATTGTGTAGAAAGAAAATAAATCATCACACCACTTGAGGCGACAATAGAATTATATGGATTCAATAATTCCTTATAAACTTTATCCACAAGAATCTTAGTATAGAAAAGTTTGATGCAAACTTTTGTTCTTTAGATTTCATACATCTATGTTAAAGCAAAAATGTAAATATTTTCACCAAAAACTTGTTGCAAATTAAGGGGATTGAATTAAAAAAATTGACGATTTGCATGGACTATTTGAAGATAGTGAAAGAGAAAATTTTTAATCATATAAAGAAGTAGACCAACAAATTCCTAATGCTTCCATTTAGTCATTATGTCCCATCTCACATGTTTATGCAAGTTAACTTTAAGATCGATTGAAAATAAATGAAAGTGAAATTGTATGCATTCATGTATGTAGATTTTCGTTAATCACTTCACACTTTTTCTCAAAGTATACAAGATCTAAGGAGAACATACAACATTTTTCAAATAAGATGATAATTATTTGGTCGCTTAGATTGCAACAAAATGACTTGGTTTTTTACCATTACCACAAAGCATTTTAAAGAGAAAAGAAACTGTAGGTCCATAAATGTACTGAATTGCACTAGTGATGTATTTTATTCGTTCCTCTCTTTTCAATAATTATGACATGTATCTAACTGGATCTTTGCAATAACTTTTATTTGCTAGTGATGGCAATCGATTCAACTTTCTTCTATAGTGAAAGTTTTAATCATCATGAGATACGTGGTTTGCCACTTTTATAGCCATATGCCCAAATATGTCATAATCAATTGCTCATTCCAAACACTTTACGAATCTAACTTGTTTGTTATGTAAAGCTAGTTCCTCAAGTGTGGGTGAAAACATTGCGTCTTAGTCATCTTAAACTTGTTGTAAGCTGGCATTTATTTTCTTCTACATATTCTTAGAAATACACTTGGTTATTATAACATAAATATGGTAGAGAGGAGAACTTGTTTACTTATGCTACTAGTAACCATAGTGCTTCAAGAAAATTCCTAAAAGCTATGACTAGAGCATGGATGAAATCTTAAAGACTTGGGAGTGTCTTACACAAGTGCCTCATTTGAATTTAATCATGTCCATGTAATACTTTAATTAATGTTTCATTCAACTTCTTATTAAGCACAAATTTAGACATTTTGATTTTTCTTATACTATCCAAATTCAAGGAGCAAATATTCATCAATTTTCTAGTTTGAATTGGTTGTCATCTCTTTTGCAACAACCAATGAATCTCATTCAAGCTCTTGGAATTGAAAACATGGCATCCTCATGCACTTGATGCTAGAAGCTTCGATCTTTCATTTACCACACACACACACACACACACACACACACACACACACACACACACACACACACACACACACACACACACACACACACACACACACACACACACACACACACACACACACACACACACACACACACACACACACACACACACACACACACACACACACACACACACACACACACACACACACACACACACACACACACACACACACACACACACACACACACACACACACACACACACACACACACACACACACACACACACACACACACACACACACACACACACACACACACACACACACACACACACACACACACACACACACACACACACACACACACACACACACACACACACACACACACACACACACACACACACACACACACACACACACACACACACACACACACACACACACACACACACACACACACACACACACACACACACACACACACACACACACACACACACACACACACACACACACACATGCTTGTCTATTTGTTTTGATGTTTACTTATCTATCTATCTATTACCTTGGATACTTAAAGCCTTATATTCCTAACACTCCTCTAGCCCTTTTTTTATTACTTACTCATATGTCAAATTAAAGTGCCCTTTCTATGTCTTTTCCATTGCTTGCTCATAATCAAGATGAATGTTGGCATAAGGGGAAAAAATAGTCATGATAGCTAAACACCAAAAGTGAGGCATGGTTTCACTTGTCCCAACCAACTTGAATGAGGTTTTTCTTCTCTACCTCAAGGATTTATTCTCTTAATGGTTTTAGTTATGTATTAAAGTTTGGCTTTATGGTGAATTTTTTGCAATATGTATGTCAAATCTTGATATATGTTCATGTTTTCTTTTATAGTAAAGCCAAACGTAAAAAATTTATTGTGCTATTGTAAAACTTGGGATAAACTCACAAAAATTTTGTCACTAGAGATCATAGCTATATTATTTGATTTATTTGAGCTATCCAAGCCAAAATAAGTCTTCAAAACTAGCATAGATGAAGTGCTACCTACCGTTATTGTATGCTACTTCTTAGTAATTTTTAGCCCCCTAAGTAAATAGCTTTGCTATCAATTGGTTTTGGTGTCTTCCTTTTGGTTCATCTTTTTTTTTTTTTTTGCTTTAGGTCTTTGAAAAGGTTGTTTTGAAGCTATACTAACATTATTACAAAGAACAACCTTTTTATTATCAAGGATAACACAAATATGTTTTGTTCATCTATCCTACCTTAGCTATTTTTTCCATAATGCTTTTGATAGTTGGTTAAGCCTAGCTACCAAGTTTGTGAAATGGCCATCTCTTGGATGTCAATGGATGTTCTCGAGGACTCTAGTCGATAAGACTTCTACTTGAAATAAGGTTCATGGGATGAATTGATCTTTTCTCAAAAATTGATAAAATGATAAAATGTTACTTTGCTTTAGTGCTTTGTTGAATTTTAAAGGAGAGCCTAGATATGTCATTGATGTAAAGTAGTTTGAGACCCTATGCCATTAATGTAAAGGATGCCATAATCACAATTATTATGGACATTGAAAACCATCATCTAATCAGCTCAGTAGTAGTTGGATGATGCTAAGTCATCCATAAGATGGTTTGGTTGAGATTCACTAAGTAACCCATAAAATTCTTGGGTTTTGGTAGTGATATATTTGGTAAACACTTGTAATTTGTCTATTTGATGGCTACACCTTTTCCAAAGATTAGTTAAGATCCAATTCACTACCTTGTAGTTGATATAATTGCTATAATAAATGGTATTGCATTTATTAGCACAATGAGATTGGCATGAAATATTACTTTTAGCTACTTTGATTTATAGCTATAATTGCTTGATTTTGCATTGGATTAGGCTTATTAAATATGCATATGCTATTTGTAGTCAAGATAGGTAAATGTTATGAAGGAGACAAGAACATAGGAAGGACAAGGATTGTTGTCTTACAACTTACACGAGAATAACTTGAAGAAGAAAAACTTGTTGCATAACAACTTACAAGAGAATAATTTGAAGAAGAAGAAAAAGAAATCGATTCTTTATTACAAGAAGATGGAGTAGAACAACATATTTCTTTGTATGAGATTGATATAACCAAGGCTAGATTGATGACACTTCCATAGTTGGTAAAGAATGGGTTCACCCAATAGAGATATGACTAGCAATGTTGTAGGCAAATTCGACCAAGGGGAGTAAATCCACATGATTATCTTGATGATTGTTGATTGTAGTTTACTATACACTAGAGATATTGTTATCATATTTTTTCTAGGAAATTGTGATTTGGATTACACTCATGGAGGCAAGGCACTAAATGCATGTTTCTTTACCTTGAAGAATGGAATGCTTTTATGCTTAATATGTGTTGCTAGTATGGGTCCCTTGGGATGGCCATGACTATAAGTCTTTTGGAGTAGCATGTATCTCTATGGATGGCTATGGGTATAAGTCTTGTGAAGCAACAATAGCTATGGTCATAAGTCTTATAAAGTAGCCATTATGGATGACCAAGGCATCCAACAAATCATAGCATTTGTGAAAGAATTAGATGTGGCATGTGGATTCATGCATGGTATTCTCTTTGGTTCTTAAAAAACAAGGGATGTGACACTTTTTTCATATGAGGTATCTTTGATCATGGACCATTGCTATGATTTTTGGAATGCATTGAGGATATTGCTTCCATTTGCATGGTTGGAAATTTCATATTTGTGTGGAGTATGGCTTTGGAATGGACATAAGTTATATTAATGGCATTATGACATGAATTGCTATTATGTAGTAAGTTACAACTTGCCAAAGCCTTTGTGTTCATGATCTTGTAAGCTTCAGTCATGGACTTGTATTGAGGGCTTTTCCATATGTTGATTGGTTTCTTTTTGTGCATGTGATCTACTAATCATTTGAGGATGATACATAGCTAATATGGGATTGGGTGAATTTCTCACTGTGGCAACTTGGTGTATTTTTAACTCTTGCAAAAGGAAAGCATATGCTATGATGAGTTTGACATCTAAACGGAATGGATTCTCTAAAGTATATGGTATTCCTTCATGTCAAAAGAAGTTGTGGTTGAGTCATAGAGCATTGATGTATTGATGCTACTAAGAAAGCTATTAAGACATTCTTTGGCCAATTTTGAGACAAGACATGGATGCTTTTGTAAGGAATTCATATTACCTAAATGAAGCTACTTGATTTGTTGCACCCTTTTGTCTTAGTAGATAGTGATGTTGGGACTTACTATGATCAATGTGGTAGACCCTTGTATTTCTAGAGCTTTGCTTGGTTATTTGCTAGTCCAATGAGTACTACTTTGATAGCAGGGGACATGTATGGATTGGTTATTTATTAGTGCAATGACTACCATCTAGCACAATTGTATGTTACTAGTACATGGAGTAAAAACAAGGTGCTTGGTTATTTGGAAACATATATGGACACTGGTATATTGAGAATACATATAGTAACAAAAATATACTTGGTTATTATGAAACATACATTGATCATTTTGTATGTTGTGTTGGATCTTACCTATATAATCGAGGTCACATGCAATGTTTCAAGAGGGGGTTAGAATGAGAATCAGAGTTAACGATTTAATTAAAATGAACTCTAATTCTAGTGCCCCTAGTTTGGTCTAGTGAGGAGTTCAATTATGATGCATGATCAAGTCATTTATTATCCCTTAATAAAAAAATAACCTAATTATCCATTTGGAAACTTGATCTTGGGTGTTTGGGGCTCTCTTTCTCTCTCGGAGTAGCCAAGTTTGAAGGGCTATATCAATAAAATAAGATGTATGCTTGTTGATTTTTCATGATGAAGAGCAAGAGAAGAGTAATTTGGAGCCATCCTAAGGTTTTGGATAGGAGAGAATCAATCTATTTCTTATTCTTTCTCTCTTGGGTTGTGTAAGATTAAGTTTACAATAGATAAAAAATAATGTAGAGTAGGATAGGATCAAGAAATTGAAGCAAATCGACTTAGGATTTCTGCTGTAAAATAGGCCCGGACAGGGCACAAACAAGGGAAAAATGGGAAAAAAGAGTGCTTAGAGGTATTAATACCACAAGGGGAGAGATCAAAAGGGTTAAGGCTGAGTGAAAGAAGGGTTTAAGGCCCCAGAGGGCAAGGGGGAAGCTCATTTGCACCTTCAGCAGCAAGAGAGAGAGAGACCTTGAACTTCGGGTGAATCAATTGGCTTCCACTGTTGGGGGTAAAGGCGCCTCTGCCTAGCCACCCGTGTATTACTACACTGACTGCACACTGCAGGTGGTGGGCGCTCCTCGCTGTCACTTTATTCTTTATTCTTTTAGTGATAGTTGGAATAAAGGAAGGCTCGGTCACACATTGTGACTGTTGGAGTTCCCATTTGTGTCTCTCTCTCTTCTTGCACTTGCTCTCCACCATAGCTCACTTCCAAGAAAGCTTCGATCGTTCTTACCTTTCAACTAGTATCAGAGCAAGGCTCCCCGACTTCCCAAGCTTGGTTTGTGGCATTCTTAGCTTCCATTCAAATACCTATAGCATTGGGCTCCTTCTCGGTAGCCATAGCGCCTTCTCGAGTTCCCGTCACTCCTCGGCTTCCCGAGCACCTTCCTGGCCTATTGAGGCACCCTCAGGGCATTGCTACAGAGGTATTGAATGTTCTCTTAGTGCTTTTATTCAGTTCTCAGGTTGCAGTCAATCAGGGCAACCATAGCTCAAACCCTTGGAGCTTGGATCTTGCTCCGTCTTGCATTTGGGCACTTGAGGCTTTTTGTGGGCCTCCCTGGGCACTCCCCCTGGAACCTCTAACCATTACCATTGAGGCCACATGGATGCACATGAGCAGAAGAAGAGATCAGAAAATTTGTGCCATTTTTTTGGCTGATCTGGAGAGCACACTACAGCAGCTCACCTATTCCTCATTGATGGCTATGTCATGCTTCTTCGGTCTTGGCAATGCACTTGGCAATGATCTCTAACATGTATTGAAGCCTCATTGAGCATTGGCATCAGATTTGGGTCAGATCTATACATTCCTAGGACTATTTATAGCAGTCCCACAGTCATGTTATGCAGAAGTAACATCTACATCTAATGCTGTGCTTGTTTGGGCACCTCTACTTAATCGGTTTGGTACCTATTGATGCCTGATTGTTTGGGGGATGCAAGGCACATGTTATGCCATCATTTTGGACCAATTTTCTTGCTGAAAATACTCAATTTTGAATAGTAAATCACTGTTGTACCATAGTGGGATGAAGCCTATTATCTCATGTTTGGTTATGCCTATTGGTTTTGGGCTATGTCTTTGGGATATGCAATGAAGTATTGACCTTCAAGGTATGACATCGAGCTTGTCTTTGGTTTCAGATCCTTATTTGCACTTGAGCTCAGATTTGTAATGCATTTGATGCTCCGTCTTGGATGTACATATGGCATGTATGTTACCTATGTCTGACTGGTCTTGACATGCTTGGCCTATGCACTACTACATGCTAGTTACATTGTTTGGAGCCGATTGCTACTAGTGCCTTGTCTTGGCTTGCATCTAGCTTCCCGAAACTTACTTGGGATATTTCTTGGCTTGCCAAAGTTGTATTTGGGATACAGTTGATGTCTATGGATGCTCTATTTGGAGGCTACAGAGCCTATATGGTCATGATGTCTTCTTGATGTCTGGTCTTGGATCTTTCATCATCACTGGTGCCCTCATATGCCTTTCTTGAGCTTCTTGGCTTGATCCATATGAATTTTGTGCCAGTGGGAGCATCGCTGGATGTTTGACAGACATTGAGCAGGTGGTTTATGTTATTGAGCTTTGCATCTTCTGAGATTGGGATCTTCTTCACTTGGATATTGCATGGTTGATATGCCATGGTCCGTATACATGTATTTGGGCTGATTTGGGCTTCGCACTCCCTGAGCATACACCTCTTTGTGTAAGGTCTTGCCAGTGTTCTGTACACTTTGCCCTATTACACAGGGGGTGTGTGGGCTTACTGACAGATTCATTTGACATGCTTGGGTGTTTGATGAATATTTGTATAATTGTCATATGATGATTTATGCCCGCTTGATGCTGGTTATGCTTTGACAGCCAGTGGTTGACTTGGTGCATTGATTTTGCCTACAGTTTGCTCTCATTGTACCTGACTGTAATTTATTACAGCAAGCAGTTATGTATGGACTGATGTGGAATTTTCATGCTGAATCATCCTGATTTTATGCACTTTTGATGGTACTTGGTGGGTAGCATCATTAGCTATCAGTTCATGGTCATTTTGCCTTGGTTTTGGTGGTATTTTGGCTGTTTATAGTAGAAAACAACAAGCAGTTTTGAACTGTCTGCACTGTTTTGGATTGCATTATGGGTTCTTCTTCCACTGACAGTGCTATCTTCAACATCATTAAGCTTGATGGTACGAATTATGCCTATTGGAAGAGCCAAGTTTGGCAGGTATTGGTGGTGTAGAAATTGTAGATAAAGGCACTAAGAATGCATGGCGAGCTGCCTGAAACTATGACTGATGACGAATGGGATGAGCTTGATGAGTTATGCAAGTCCACCCTCATCTTGTCTCTCACTGAATAGGTGCATTACAATGTGGTTGAGGAAGCACAAAGTGCTTGGCAGCTTTGGGATAAAATTAGAAACCTCTATGATAAGAAAAGTCCACCAAGTCAGACGTATTGGGGCTGAAGCAGCTTATGGACCTGCGCATGAAGGAGAATATGACAATGTCTGCTCATTTGAGCTAGTTCCATGCTATTCTCAAGAACTTGACTTCGCAATGTATTTATTACCTTTAATGATGAGGTTACTCCATTGTTTTTGCTTGGGACTCTAAGTGAGTCATGGAATGTATTCCACACTACTTTATGTGCTCCTACTACTATTTTGAACTTGTAGAGAGTGCTCTTCTGCAGGAAGAGATTAACCGTAAGAACTTGGATGCCTCTCGTGTGTTGCATGCTTTGACTGTTAGAGGCAGAGATCATAATGGCAAGAATGACCATGGGAATGGCCGTGGAAGAGACTCACAGAAGTCTAGGTCTAAGTCGCGTGGTAAGTCGCACAGCAAGTCTTGTGGGAGAAATGCTAATGTGACATGTCATCATTGTGGCAAGAAGGGTCATATACGGTCATAGTGTCATGAGTTGCACAATGAGAAGCACAAAGAGAAGGGGAAAGACAAAGTACATGAAAAGTCCTCTGATCGCAACATTATGCATGCGAAATCCAGTGTGAAAATCATGGAGATAAATGTCATGCAGACTGATGACTCCGATGGGGAGTACATACTTGCAACTAGTTCTTGTGATGCTACATCATTGACCGATGTTCACTCTATGTATGCACAGTGCTGGCTTTTGGATTCTGGTGCTTCATTTCATGTTACACCATACCATGAGTGGTTTCACTCCTACCGCACTTTCTCTAGTTCAGTTCACTTAGGTTTTGACAGGTCACTTGCTATTGTTGGCATTGGGGATGTATGATTGTAGTTCTCTATTGACAGTACTTTTTTGTTACAGGATATACATCATGTACCTATGCTTACACCTAGTCTTATGTCTGTAGGGCAGCTTGATGATGCTGGGTTTCATGTTTCATTTGGGGATTCTACCTGGAAGATCACTCGTGGCAGATTTGTGCTTACTAGAGGTGCCAAAGCTGGCAGCCTCTATCCTCTTGTAGTTGATGGGTCCTCTGCTGACAATGTTTTATCAGTGGGTTCCATCCCACATGTATCTCTTTGGCATGCTTGTTTGGGCCATATGTCCTTGAAGGGAATGAAAATGCTTTCTGGTTTGCAGTACTTACCACCCCTTGACTACGCATGTTTTGATTCATGTGAGCATTGTCTTTATGGCAGACAGACTAGGAATACACATAAGAAGTTTGGTAGGACATGCATAAGTGAGCCCCTAGCATTGGTCCATTCAAATGTCTGTGGACCCATGCCCTATCAGTCTATGGGTGGTGCAAAGTATTTTGTGATGCTCATTGACGATTTTTTGCATAAAGTCGGGGCTTACCCCATTAAGCTTAAGCTCGAAGTCTTGGCTGTGTTTTAGTGATAGCTTGCATTGGTTGAGAACGAGACTAGGCATAGGCTGAAATGCCTTAGGACTGACAATGGGAGAGAATATGTGCCACGTGCTTTTGAGCAACTATGTGACGAGAGAGGTATTAAACGTCAGGTGACTGCCCCCTATACCCCACCCCAGAATGGTTTGGTTGAGCGGATGAATAGAACCATCCAGGAGCGTGTACGCAATATGCTTAGCCATGCAGGCTTACCACAGAGCTTTTGGGCTGAGGCTGTTAGTACAATTGTGCATGTCATAAATAGATCACCGTTTGGATTTCCAGGTTGTAGAGGAAGTATGGACTGGGAAACCTCTGTCTTATGCACATCTACGTGTCTTTGGATGTGAGGCATTCTACTATGTGCCCAAAGACAAGCGTACTAAGTTGGATCCTAAGAGTGTCAAATGCATTTTCCTTGGCTATGGGGATGTAGGCGAG
This sequence comes from Lygodium microphyllum, assembly GCF_053477565.2. Lineage (NCBI taxonomy): Eukaryota > Viridiplantae > Streptophyta > Polypodiopsida > Schizaeales > Lygodiaceae > Lygodium > Lygodium microphyllum. The sequence continues at coordinate 77,335,044 of NC_141143.1, forward strand.
ATGGGTTACCACCTCTTGATCTGCAAATGCGGAAAGTCATCCGCAGCCATGATGTAGTCTTCCATGAAGACAAGATGCATAGGCAGCATGAGAGGGTGGTAAAGATACATAGGGTTATCGTCCAGGAGGAGCCACGTGCTATTGCACAGCCAGTTGGTACACATGTCTAGGGTGTTGGACCGGCCGTAGAGCCTGACATGAGACAGTTTACTAGAGATAGACATCCATGTGATAGATTTGAGCCCTTGATGCATTATGTCTTGGTTATAGATGTAGGAAGCCTCTCACCTATGATGAAGCTATGCGTAGGGGTGACAGTCACTCTTGGGAGAGGGCTATGGAGTATGAGATAGACTCCTTGCATAAGAATATGACTTGGGATTTGGTTCCATTGCCTCAGGGCAAGAAGGCTTTGCCATGCAAATGGGTGTACAAGCTGAAAACTACCCCTGGAAACACCAAGATGGCTTACAAGGCAAGACTTGTTGCTAAGGGTTTTAAATAGGAGCATGGAGTTGATTTTGATGAAGTTTTTTCTCCAGTGGTCAAGATGACCACCCTACGTTTGGTTTTGGCCTTAGTCGCGTAGCTTGACTTGGACATGTATCAGATGGATGCCAAGATTGCATTCTTGTATGGGGATTTGCATGATGACATATACATGGAGCGACCTAAGGGCTTTGCAGAACCTGGCCGAGAGCACCTAGTGTGCAAGTTGAAGAAAAGTCTTTATGGCTTGAAACAGGCACCTAGGGAGTGGTATCATAAGTTTGATGCCTTTATGCAGTCACATGGCTACAACAGGAGTGCTATGGATCCGTGTCTTTACACAAAGAAAGCCCGTGACGGCTCCTTGCTTATTTTGGTACTTTATGTGGATGATATGTTGATAGTAGGAAAAGCTCATGATGAGCTAGATGCTCTTAAATCTCACATGACGAAGAGCTTTGAGATGAAGGATTTGGAATAGACCTCTCACATTCTTGGTATGCGCATTAAGTGCGACAGGCATCAGGGACTACTCTATCTCTCACAGAGGGAGTACATTCATAAAGTCCTTGAGCATTTCCGCATGTAGGACGTAAAGCTTATTGGTTTTTCATTACCTTCTTATGTGAAGGTTTCATAGGCTGATTGTCCACAGACGGATGAGTAGAGGACTGAGATGGCCAAGATTCCTTATGCATTACCCATGGGCAATTTGATGTATGCCATGATAGCCACTCGTCTAGATATTGCCTTTGCAATTGGTATTGTGGCATGCTATATGGCTACACCTAGCAAAAAGCATTGGGATGCCATAAAGGGTATCATGAGATACTTGAAGGGCACACTAGATATGTGTATTTGCTATGGCAGCCAGGATATAGGAGCTATAGGCTACATAGACTCCGATTATGCAAGACATGCAGATAGTAGGAAGTCCACTTTCGGCTATGTCTTTTCCTATGCTAGAGGTGCTATTTCTTGGATGTCTAGGGTTAAAAAATGTACGGCTCTCTCTACCACCACTGAGGCCGAGTATGTTGTAGCCACTAAGGCCTGCAAGGAGGCCATATGGTTGGGCCGCTTGGTTCATGACCTTGGGATTGATAATATCCCTACATTGCATTCGGATTCTATGAGTGCTATTCAGCTAGCCAAGAATCCGGTCTTCCATGCGAAGATGAAACACATTGAGGTGAGGTATCACTTCATACATGGGGTCGTGGAGGACAAGTCTGTTGACCTTGTCAAGATCTCCACCGACAAAAATCCTACAGATCTGCTAACGAAAAGCCTCACTACTGAGCACTTTGCCTTCCTCAGGAGATTGATGGGTGTTGGATGAGATGAGTTTTTCCTCATCCTATTGTACATGTGTACATTGTACTGTCTTTTCTTTTTCTTTTCCTTCCTCACTGGGGCAGATTTTCCTTTCAGTGGGAGGTTGTTGGGGGTAAAGGCGCCTCTGCCTAGCTGCTCGTGTATTACTACACTGACAGTACCCGCCACAACACACTGGAGGTGGGCGTGCCTGCCCCCCACTGTCACTTTATTCTTTATTCTTTTACTGACAGTTTGAATAAAGGAAGGCCTAATCACACATTGTGACTATTAGAGTTCCCATCTGTGTCTCTCTCTCTTCTTGCTCTTGCTCTCTGCTATAGCTCACTTCCAAGCAAGCTTTGATCCTTCTCACCTTTCATCCAGAGGATTTTGTTGTGCGAATTAGGTATATAGAAACCTTTAGGTATATCCATTCTTGTATTCAGGAGCTCCTTGCATGTTGATGTGACCAAAATCATCACCACAAGTCGATTTTTTATCATCGATGTTTGTATGCCGTCGGAATCAGACATGGCCCACAGGGTTCGATTTCCAGAATTGAACAATCGGATGTCTGATTCTACCCAATCGGATGTTCAAACTTCCTCTACTTGTCTAATTGGACACTCTACGTCCTATCACCAAAATCAGACCCCTTGCTCATCCGATTGAATGTTCACACCGGACAATCAGACACATCACAATCAGACACCTCCCAAATCAGACTCGGACACTCAGCTACCATCCACCACTCGGACACACTAGAATCAAACTAGTCTAAATCGGACGCACAACAATCTGATGCTAGAATCAGACTAGTTTGAATCGGATGCATAGAAATCAGATAGTTGAAAATTAGACATCCAATTTTGGGGATTAGTCACTGCAAAATCAGATAGTTGAAAATTAGACATCCGATTTTGGGATTAGTCACTGCAAAATTAGACCAAAGACAGGAGAAACTGACAAAGTTAGTGCATCCTAGGCGAAGCACAATATACCTCTCACAAGGCTCTGAAAGCCTTACGGGCGCAATTGACCTTAGAGTTAGTAGCCGAACGGCTAGACACGATTGTTGATAGTCACTTAGCTTTTAGCCCTTTTAGAGTTGTAAACTGGCCCTCAAACCCCCATTTGACCTTGATCGGAGCTAAGTAGCTTAGCACAGACCCTAGAGAACAGAGAGAGCAGCCAGTGATGATTGAGTATAAAGCCCTATTCAACCGAGAACTTTGACCAGAGTGTGAAAGCTACATTCATTATCTCGTGTTCGCACCCACATCATTTTCAACACTTGAAGTGCACTTGGAAAAATTGAAAGCTTGATTTTGTACAAATTGCACGGAAAAAGAGCACCATGCACACATTAAGTGAATGTAAATTGAGACTTGTATATAAATAAGAAGGAACACACTCAGACTTAATAAATAGAATGGACTCGCAAATAGGAGATAACCCTTAAACCTAGATGGGTGATCAAGAGCCCTAAACGATAGGACCCAATGAGAGATGTTATACGAAAAGTTAGACACATAGAAGGACCAACACCATTGGGAGAGTGATGTTGCCTGACTTGATCAACCTCATCGACAACTTAGTGGAGCAGGAGATCACAGACATGGTAGAACCTAGTACAAAATGCGGAAAGAAAGAGCTCAACTTGGGAGATTTCCCAATCAAAATCTAGCAGATGGTCGATGAATACGATGCACAAACTAGGCTGGACTACAAGCAGACTGTCAAAAGACATCATAGCGGACCTCGAGGAGGAAAGAAAGCTAGCATAGAAAGCTTTTGAAAGCATAGTGGCATATAACTAGTAACAACAGACTAGGAGATTGCGGCAAGACATAGAAATGCGAGAAGTCCAACGCGTGCTAGCCCTAGCAAATAGAAACCAAATAGGATTGAACGCAGACATCGAAAGAGCACTAGAGGCAAATTTAACGCTGAGCGAGCTTCTCACAAAGCAACTAATAATAGAAAACCTGTCGGTAGAACAAAGTGCAGCATTATTAGCAACATCGTTGCTTGCAGGATTTAGGAGTTACCCATGGCTTTAAGAGCCAATTGAGAATCCCCGATTGTGAAAAAACTAGACAAGTACCAGTCGAGAAATGACCCCAGCAATGACCCGTACAACTTTGTAGGGAAATTTGAGCAGGTGTGCGAGGCTAACGGTGTCATAGATCTCACTCAGCGCTGTTGGAGGGTTTAAGGTTGAAAGTCTACCATGGGGGTAAGAGAAAAAAGGGCGAAGGGAGATTCAAGGAGAGGAGTACGAAAGAGAAGGGACTTGAAGAAATAGAAGATGTTGAAGAAAATTGATAGAGATGAAGCCTGCACATTTATTTCAGCATCATGTCATACATGGAAGACATTAGCTCATGACCAAATACATCCAAATAAGGGTGGGTTGAAGCCCAAGACACACTGAGACAATAGCTTAGCTCATACCCAGATACATTACATAACCCATGATCCATGTTGTTGCCATCCATTGATTGCTATAGGTTCATCTCAAAGTGACATGTAAACTTCAAACTAGTAGTGGTAGAAGCCACTACAACCAAGACATATATCAAATGCTCCTGAAAAATCCTTGTCAAAGCTAAATAAATACTTCAACCCTAAAAATAACTTGTCAATAACAATGTATTCCAACCCTCAATTAAGGCTCCAAAATACATGAAAATCCAATCATAAGCCTCTCTAATGAATGCCCAAGGTTGCCTTGTTGTTTAGGGACCTTATCCAATATATACATTCACTTAGATCACTTACAAGCTATTCCAAATTGAGTGGACTGTGAGTTGCCCATTTATGATAGTTTTGAACAGTCCAAAACAACCCATAGACCAAGAAAATTCACACCTTTGGCTGTCCCAAGTGGTACACTAGATCCTAGGAGCAAGAATCGAGCTCTAGGAATAAAAAAAAGGCTCTAAGAATGAAGACAAAGCAAGAATAGACCTTGCTGATCATGGATTCCTTATTCTTCCCTATTCAAGACTGCACCATAGCACTCTTCCTCTTTCCCCAAATGCATATCTCAGACACACTTTACCTTCCTCTCCTTAATCTTGCTTGTTTCTCCTTGAGTTGAAGCTTTAGTTGCATGCCTTGAAAGCTCCTCTTGAAGTCCAGCACTCTCCCTGCAGCCCACCAATGATTTGCGGCACATTTCACGCTGATCTCCCTATTCTTCACCTACATAATTCCAAGTTGCATAAGGCATACTCTAGTTGCCTAAGTCACTAACAAAGGCATGTATCACGTCTCGTGCTCAAACCTAGTAGACTTGTCCAAGTAAGTGACATCTGAGTAAAATGAACTTAAAGAGTCACTGCTTTATGTCCTGAAACCTATCCTTTGAAGCTCTTGTAGACCAAGAATACACACCTACATGATCCACAACATCTCCATTTTTCACACTGTAAACATAAAATCCCATGACATCCACCCCCTCCTAACTTGCACATCCTCTGGCATGTGCCAAAGTCTTATGGATCTGCAGTGCCAGAAGACGTATCCACTGCCATGTCAATGTATTCATCTTCTACCTCTTCTTCTTTCATATTCTTATGTTCATGCTTAGTATCCAACTCCTTCAACTCATATGCTACTAAAGACTCCCTACATTTAAAGAGCTTAATACGTTTTCCAGCCACTTGAATCCTTAGAGCTGTCCCATCCATCTCATTTAATGCATAGGTAGCATTGTCCAAGACAAACCTTACCACATATGGACCAAACCACCACTTTGTCATCTTTTGACTAACACTATGTTGATTTTCCAAATTGATGTCATAAACCAATATCCAGGCCCCTCCTTGTATAGCTTGTGGTGGTCAAAGTTTGTGTCGCTTGTTAAAACTCTTCTTGTTCTTGATCCTTGCAGTCTTCAGCATTTTCATGGCTGTCTCAATGTCTTCAGGCCTTCTTTCTAACTATCTAATGCATAGAATTGGCAACTCTTCCCTATTCAAACCCTCTTTTCATGGTAGCACACTCCAAGTAGCAATAGTCTCCTCAATAGGCATTATTTGTTGGTATCCATACATTAATTCAATAGGCATATACCCTGTAACCGCACTATGAGTGGTCCTATCAGCCCATAAAGTAAAGGGTAACATTCTTGGCCACTCTTTTATCCTGCCATTACATGACTTTCTAGTGCCTTAATGATAGGCTGATGGCCTCTTTCACTTTTGCCATCTGCTTCACAATTGTAGGTTGAAGTTAAAGCTAGCTTGATACCCAATCGTGAAAAGAAGTCACAAGCCTCATCTGCATCCAATTCTCCTCTATCTGCAACCACTTTACTAACACAACCATACCTGCAAAAGACTTATTCCAATTTGAATCTGCAAACTGCTTGAGTAGTCTTTGTACTAAGAGCTCGACCTTCCACTTGATTTGTCAAGACTTCTCATGCAAGCACAAGATATCTCATATTCCATAAACTTGTAGGCATGGTAACCAAATCAACTACCCATTTGTAATGCATAGACAATGGATAGGTTGATTGCAACCCATCTGTATGCTTTACCATGGAATACATCTGACAAACACTACATGATTCCGCATAATGCTCCTCATCTTTATACATGTTTTTTCACTAATACTTCTCTTCGACCTTGGAAAATGTACCCCAAACTCCTCTATGTCCAACCCATAAGCTTTCATGAAACTCTTGCATCACCTATTGTTGAGAAGCCCTATCTCTCGATGCACGTACTGGAACTCCTCTCCTTTTCTTTGCATGCTTCCATAAATATATGTCTTTCAAGAAAAAACCATAAGCTTTTCTTTCAATCCTTTTGAATTTAGCTTTAGACCACTCGGCCTTCTTTGTCATGAGGTTGAGATATTGGCCTATTTTCAGCCAATTATCCTCATACAACTCTTTTAAAAATTATGTTCTCACTGAAGCATAACATTGATGATGCTTTCTCTCTGTTGCCCATCTCTTCTCCATGGCTGTAAGCTCTTTTTTATTGTTGAAATCCATGTTACAACAGTTGTACCTGTTGTATTTGCTGTTATGATAGCTGTACATGCATTAATGGACAATTGTACTTGCATTTATGATAGCTGTACTTGTGGTTTTCAAATCTATACTTGCAATAACAACAGCTGCATACTCATTCCCTGCTTCCATAAAGTCATTTTTAGCACCTATCATGTCATTCTCTTCATCTTCCATTAGTTTCTCTTCATATTCAAACCTTGCTTTAGAAAGTATAGCTTCCATAGTGTTTTGTTTACCTGCAATATGTTGAAAATCAAGGTTATGTGACTTTATTTGTGCAATCCACAGTAACATGGTGATATCGGGAGTTGAGCAATTTACTATCATACCCAATAGAGGTAGAAAATCAGTCTCTTCCACTACATGAACTCCCATAAAATACTCCCTATCACACTTAAGGTCTGTCACTAGACCCCAAAGCTCTCTTTTGACTTGAGAATACTGACATTGCCATTCATTGAGAACCTTTGCTCCAAACCGAATGGCATACCTATTTCCATCAGCATCATCTTGACCCATTGCCAAACAAATGCCGATTGGACTTGTATCCATGGTTAGAATGATAGGCTAAGCATTCTCATAATTTGTTCTCTTTAGTGTTGGGACTGAAATCAATAAGCTCTTTAACTTCTAAATTGCCTTCATATGCTGTTTACCCCACCAATACTTTTGCCCTTTTCTCAAGAGCTGATGTAAACTCTCAGCCACATGAACAAAATGTGGAATCCATATCAAGTAAAAGACACATGCACTCAAAAATCTTCTCACCTTTGATACATTCGAACATGTCTCCCACATCCTACTTATGGCATCAATCTTCACTGGTGAGGGTTTTCTTCCATATGGTCCACACATGTGTCCAACAACCAATACTTCCTTTGCTCCAAAAGCTGAGTTTTCTCTTGAGAGAGTAAAATGCACTTCTTCAAGATGGCTCAAAATCTTGTCACAATCGGCAATATGATCAGCCACAAATCTTATACATCCTTGCTCCTTTAGCTCTTCATTCTTCTCATGGATATCACACCCTTTGATGAGCACATCATCAAGAAAGGGTAAGGTCAACTGAGGAATATACTCCCTCAAAACTTTATTGTAGAGGCGATCAACCGCAAAGACATACAGACCGCTTATTGCTTCAAGTGTTCCAAGCCGAGCACTAATGGCTACCTCTCATACAGCCGATGCACTATCCATCTCTACAAGTGTAGTGAGATTACCTCCATGCTTGATGGAGTTACCTCCTCTCTCGAGAACTCCGATAGCTCCACGATCCAAGCTTCAAGCAAGCTCCATCCTCAAGCTCCACGCTCCAAGCTCCATTGTCGCGAGCAAGAGAAGAGAAGAGAAGAGAAGAGAAGAGAAGAGAAGAGAAGAGAAGAGAAGAGAAGATGGAGAGGTTCTCCACCACGGTCCCTCACCCTCACATACTCACTGCCTCACACTCTTACACTCCCTCTCTCAAGCACATGCTCAAGCAAGTAAGAACAATAAGAAGAAAAGAAGAGGAGAGCCACTTTTGGCCACACACAAGAATGAGCTTCTCATTCACTTTTCAACTTTATATACAAAACCCTAAATCCCTTTTGGCCGGTTATCCCCTGATCCCCTTTTTTACATGGCCGAGTGTTGTGCTATGATTGTGAGTGCTTTTTCCTTTTTCTTTTCGTTGTTTCTTTCTTTATTCTCTTTTATTGTCCTTTCTTTTTGTTTTCTCTTTTTTTTTTGGGAAATAAACCATTGCAATACATTGAGGCCATCGAGCTTTCATTTGGACTAGGAAATATAGAGAGTTAAAGGCTGTGAAAATGGATATTACAACAATGATTGTGTTACTAGCCTCGTTGCTGGGGGAACAGTTGTGAGGATGGGGAGATACACTTGAGATTTTGCAAAACCTCTTTGTGACAAGCGATGTTAGTACAATTGAGGTAACAAATACCGTGAGCCAAATGTAGAGTCTGACCCAAAGCAAGAGAGTAGCCAATGACTATGCTTTGGCCCATGCTCAAATGCAATATGGGTATTCTGCAAGGGTACTTTTCTCTTCCGGTAGTGAAACTTCCGTCATGGCTCTTTGTGAGGTTGGTGGTCTGGAAACACTTTCGTGTAAAGACCCATGTCATCTTGCATCCACTTGACACTTCATGAGAGTATATGCAAGCCACATGTGTCAACTTTACTGAACACATGCAATGCAAAAAGACATTACTTCATCTCTATACGATGCATATCATCGATGCTTGTTAAAGACATGACATGTATTAGTAGTAGGTAAGGAAAGTTTGTATAGTCGGGGAGCTTGCCCCTTTAACCACTTAATGACAAAAAGTTATGTCAAGATGGCATTTAGTAAGCAGCTTATACAACATAGGGACTATTCTATTTGTATGAGGCAGGGTGAGTTCGGGTGATCAAACAACTGGGGCAGTGATGGCAATGGTATCTTGTTAGACTGGGTAGGGAAGACATCGACTAGGACCCAAATGGTGTAGTCCCTAGCCACTGTGGTATCAAGAATGCTCTGGAATAACTTAGCAATTTTTTTTTTCTAGCTTCCTTTTCCTCTTTTGAGCACCTGGTACACTCGACAATCTGGGGAGGATCTGTAGGCAGGGGTCACTACCCCCTGGATGTTCCCTTGTCCCTTTCTCTTCCTGGCCTGGGGAGTCTGTGGACTGCATCTTAGACAGTGTTAGTTTGGGCCTCATTTTAGCATATACCTGTTCAAGGTAGGTATGTAGCGCTTTGGTGGAGGAGCTTGTGCTGTATGCTCCCTCCGACGGAGGAGAGCTTCCTTGCAGGCTAGTTGCACTATGTGTTCCATGACGGCTTTTATGGGGGAACCTACAAAATGTGAACCAAGGGTTAGGCCCTGAGGCAGGATAGAACTATTCGCATGAGAGGGATTAAACCGTGGATTATCAAGCGTATATGATGAGGAGGGGTGAGGTGAGGCATGCAATGGTCGTTGTAGAGGGACGGCCCCCAGGATGATGTTCATCCTGCCTCAACCGTGGGGCGTATTCGAGCTAGTAGCAGATATTTGCTCACTCCTAATTGTGATGGAATGGGGCAAGGCTTGTCCCCGGAAGGATGGATTGAAAATGGGAAAAAGCCTATAGAAGGGGACGGTGCCCTATGTACACCCTCAGAGTTGTTGGTCAGGGCTTCCCATTGTGGCCATGAGGATTGCATGCCATCCACCTAGAGGCGGGAATGGTCACACAACTTCTAGACATGTGGTGAGGGGAGGACCTTAAGAGCTCATCCCTTCAAACCCAACTTTTCTCCCTGTGCTTGACTATCATTGCTTGTGTGTGTTGGCATTATCTATACATAGTTACAAAATTCATTATTTATTTATGTACATATTTATGGACCCATGTCACTTCGTGAGGATAAGAACCAATTGTAGAACTTGGGATTATATTGGAGTGTGGCACATGCATCTAGTACTCGTGGTAGCTTACTCAATAACAATAGATATTTTGCAACATTGAGTAGCATGGTACTTTGTCCGAGTCTACTTGCAACATGTAACTCCTCCTCAGTGAGAATCTTATCAACTAGAGAGTTTTCTTGGCTAGTTCCGGCTAAGTCCATACCACAAATGGAAATCAGTACTCGAAGGGAAGTTGGCGCCACATAGGTTGGGTCTCTTTGAGACCGCCATTTGGCCAATCGCTCCTCTGAGACCGCCATCACAATTTGAGCTTCTAGTTTAGCCATTGTAACGCGGTTTTCAAACCAACATTTTTCAAATCGACTTTGATCCTCTGGTTGCCACTTTAGTTGCTCTATCACTAAGAGATTTGGTTGGAAAAGCACTTCGTTGAATGTCACGGTTAGGCGTAGTTCATCGGCCTCCCTCGTCAGAGATGAGTTACATGCGCTCATGTAGGAGCTTATTATAGTGGTCGTTAAATATTCCTGCTCTTCCCAAGATAGAGGAAATGACAAGTATTCCTCAAGCTGCTCCTTAGGGAATGTATCCATGTCTGCAAGGATGTAGACACATGTAAATAATTTGAGTTTAGCATCCAACTCAATCAAGCACTCTGTGACACTTCTATGTTCTATGAATGTCTCCTCGGTTTCTATCTCATGAAAGGTTCTAGGAGTTTCTCTAGGCTTTAGCATAGCTGGGGGTCGAGCCTAGATGAGCAAGATTGGTCAATGCTAGGATTGCCTATATCCTCGGGGTTTTCATGTTTCCCCTGAGGCTTTGTTGCTATTGCTTCATGGTTCTCCTCGAATGTGACTGGTGTAGCCTTGTCACCCTGTTGTGACAGTGTTGCATCCACTCTTGATTGGTTAATGGGAGTTTTGTTGTTGGTGGATTGATTGTTGCAAGCAACCATTGATGATAATGGTTGCTTTGACTTCTCAGAACACATGGATGCGTCTGAGGTTTTACTGCTACTAGGAGAGATGGCAATGGGTTCATTGGTGGATGGACTTGACGTTTTATTCCTCAGCTCTTCAATGCTCTTGGTCTCAATCTTCTTGGCATTTTCCACCACTTGCAACTGCCATTGTTGTTTTATCCTCTTTTTCTTAGGCAATTGAGGTGTATCCCTTGAAGACTCAGGACGTTCAACTTGGTTGGGCATTAGCATTCTCTTTCTCTAGTGTGTCCTCATGTGACATATCTGCGGCTCGTTGAACAACCTCATGAGGTTGTGAGGGTACGACTACCACTCCTCTTGGGGAGTCTAGCTCCTTATTCAATTCTCCTTCTTTTAGCTCCTCCTCTGATTCATGATTGGAATCGATAGCCGCTAGTTCAGTGGACTGGCTATTGTTGGTGGATTGCGAGGCAGATCAGAAGTGGTTGTGTCTTTTGTTGCCCTTTGAGCATTCACTTGTGCAGATCGAGCATCAGTTGATCTAATCACAGTGGATTACACAAGCATATCCTTAGGCTGAGGGCTAAGAGTGGTGTCATGTCCCACCTCTTGGAAATTTGGAAGCTTAGATGGAGATAGAGATCGGAATTGAGCAGCTGCACTTGGCAATTGCTGTTGAGCTTCCTTTGTCCGTTTAGGAAAAGAAGGTGTAGGAGATTCGGGACTTCTAGGTGGACTTGGCATTGGCCGAAAGATTTGCTCGCGGTGACTGTTAGATGATTCTACCAGTTGCTTTGCTGAGCAATCAACTTTACCATGAGGAATGTTGCTCCTAAGGACGCTCCTTATCCTCTTGGGAAATCAAAGGCTCCTTGGGCACTAGTGGCCTTTGTGTACATTTGTGTACACTTGACGGGTACATATGATATGTGCTTGTTAAGTATGCTAGGCTGAGGATCTATCCTTTGAATAGTCTTGTTTGGTTTCTTGATTTCAATCGTGAGGGGCTCACTCACCCCAATGTTTTTGACTCGAGACTTGGTTTTTCGTTTAGATTTCCTCTTGTGCTTTTTTGCTCTTGATACGTCCTGGCCTTTGGTTGACAAAGGTGGTTTAGCAGGGGGTTTTGGCACCCAAATCCATTGGTTACCTTTGTAATATCCTTGAGCATGTATCAACGCTTTGGATATCCATCTCGGTATTGTGCTGGTTCTCCATCGATACATTCGTCCATAAGGATTGGGCTTCTTTTGGGGTCTTCTACGATATTTGTAAGTCCAAAGCCTGTCCTTGGCATTGTCTCCTGACCTTCTTGTTTCAAGCATGGCCTCACTCACCAGTTTTCTCTATTCAACATGTACTTGTATCAACTCTTTCAACAAGTCCTTGCTCTCATTGCTAGGCTTGCCTGGTAGGTCAGAATGTTCCTTGTCTTTCCCTCGAGGTTTGATGAGGTCACCCTTGCTAAAGGTTGTGATTACCCTCACACCCGGTAGTGTCAAATGTATCCTCTACTCTACGTAATCAGCCTCACACTTTGTCGTCCTTTTGAAGGGTCATCCTAGGAGGGTTTCCTTTCCACAATCTGCACTATTTGGAGGAACCTGGAATAGGATATGCAAGCTTTCAATTTCAATAATTACAAGGATTTTGCACTTCCCTATAAGTGCTTGTGGGCATTCCCCATAAGGAATAAGAGTTGCATTAGTTGATGTGAGCTCTGGTTGGCCTAGTAGGGTCCATGCTTCATAGGTCAAGATATTAAAATCAGCTTCTTCATCAATGAGAGCATCGATAATGTGCTCTCTTTTTGCTGTGAGTTTGACCCTAAGATAAGCAAGTCGTACTATGTCTTCATCTTCTAGGTCTTGGCTTGTAAATTCAAGCCTTTTGATACATGCATTTGAGTTCCCAACTGCACAACTAGATGTGGATTCTCTACTAATGTCTTGGTTTGTCTGTGCAGTGTCATTCAAGGTGCATCTATCGTCAGGGTTATCATGTCTAGTCATCCTCATAGTTGTAGCTTGATGTTGTTGCATTCCACTTTGACTAGATGCAATTTGAATGCGACCTATACATGTTTTTGTGGTGTGGCCTTTTTGCCCTTGTTGGCTAGATTGGCCCATTGAAGTTCTAGGGTCTTTGTTTGCCTTTGTTTAGGTATGATATTTTAGTTGCTATTTTGAAAGTGAGAGTCTATGCTTGTGCAGAGCCATTACTACACTAGGACCTAATCCAGAGGACTTGCCACAGTGCACATTTTCTCTCCAGCTTACTCGGGGGAGGTGCGGTGGGGGTAGAGCCCTGTTTGCAGGGATTCGGGGGGGTAGTCCCCCTCAGCCCGCAGGGCCGTTACACTAAACACCATGCATGATTTGAAGGGCCGTTCGTAGCCAAGTTTTGCACTACTCACTCTAGATTTCAATCTAGTGATAGATCTATGATGTTCCTTTTGGCTCTGTATGGTCTTTAGGTCAGTTTTAGGGTCTGCAGGGTAAAATTTGACAAAATGCAAACTCAACCTAATAGGTCCGAATTGTAGGGGCCAAATGTGTGATTCGGCCCTTTTGAATGGCCGAGGGTTGAATGAGGAAATGGCCAAATGCAATTGCGTTGAATGTCCGATTCGACCAATTCGAATGTGGTTGTTTGAGGGTCGAATGGCCGAACAGTGGTGGGCCAAATTGACTCGGCTGAGGGTGAGTGATTTACTCGAATGGGGGGTTGGTAGGGTTGAGGGTCAAATATCAAGTTGGTTTGAATGCATGGCTACTCGGACGGGCCGCGTGATGAGTGTCCGAGTCAAATGGTCCGAGTGGTTGGCATCCGAGTCAGGTGGTATGAATGGTTGGCGTCTGAGGATTGATTTTGGGACTCGACCCAGAATCACCATCACTCAAATGACGGTGGGCTGAACGCGACATTTTTTGTGCAAAATTTGTCACGCCGAACGATTGAGGCCTTCCTACTAGTTAAGTCCCTCCAATCCTAGCTACTTATGCAAAAGAGGGTGTGAGAGTATCTGTAATGGGGGAAGAACTCCTTAGCGGCAAAATCGAAGTAGGTCCATGCAATGAAGCTCTCTCTCTCTCTACAACCCCTTGAATCCCTGAAATGCAAACTGAGGTCTAACTTGCCACTCCTTTCCTCCTATTACCTTGCCTGGGACTGCATTCACCTTAGTCTTGCTTCCCTTACCAACATTTAACCCAAAAATTTCATTTTTTGCCCTTCTTTTCCCTGTTTCAATGTGTTATATAGCAATAAAAAACCCTAATGCGTGCTCAAATGTTTTGCTCTTATCCTACCTAAATGCAAACAAAAATCATAAAGAAAGTACATATGCTACTTCAACCTATCTTTCCAATTCCAAAAAACCAAAAGCCTACTTGCTAAGGAGATCAAATACCTCTTCAAACTCCCTTACTTCTTACCTATCTACCTCAAGCACATGTTTGGGGAAAACCCTACTTCAATGCTCGATTCGAAGCGGGCAAGTGCTCAAGGCTTGAATCTATTGGTCTCGGAAACGGAACCAAAATATAGAAGTGAACAACCGCGAAGACCCACAGACTGCTTATTGCTTCAAGCATTCCAAGCCGAGCACTAATGGCTACCTCTCACATAGCCAATGCACTATCCATCTCTACAGGTGTAGTGAGCTTACTACCATGCCCGTTGAGTTACCTCCTCTCCAGAGCACTCTGGTAGCTCCACGATCCAAGTGCAAGCTTCAAGCAAGCTCCATCCTCAAGCTCCATGCTCCAAGCTCCATTGCCATGAGAAGAGAAGAGAAGAGAAGAGAAGAGAAGAGAAGAGAAGAGAAGAGAAGAGAAGATGGAGAGCTTCTCCACCATGGTCCCTTGCCCTCACACACTCACTCCCTCACACTCTCACATTCCCTCTCTCAAGCACAAGCTCAAGAAAGCAAGCAAGAAGAAGAAGAAGAAGAAGAAGAAGAAGAAGAAGAGAGACACTTTTGGCCACACACAAGAATGAGCTTCTCATTCACTTTTCAACTTTATATACAAAACCCTAAATCCATTGTGGGTGGTCATCCCCTCATCCCCTTTTTTACATGGCCGAGGCCTAGGCCCATTTTTCCATTGTCCTCCTATCTTCCTAGCTTCCTTTCCACTATCCATCGACCTTTACAATTTGCACGGGTGAGAGAGGTGGGGTGAGAGACTGGCACTCTTAAAATAAATCCTAGTGCACCGTGCACTCTTTTACAAGAGTATTGACTTGCACATTTTCTTGTGCACCTTTCTCCTTGATTTAGGACTTTTCTGCACTTCTTGTGTTTCTGTATTTTTCTTGGCCTGCCTTCGTTTTCCGTTTTACTTTTTCCTTAGCCTTGTCTTCTACTTTGGATTTTCTAGATTTTTCACCTTATTTGTCTGATGGTTAACATTTACGTATAGCATTCATCATATGTGCCATTGAATTGGTTGCTCTCGTAGCTCTGTAGCATTCATCACATGCTCTCATTCAAAAGCTCCAGTAGCTTAGGAAAATATGCCTGAGGCACTGGAATAGGCTTTAAATTCCATGACACATGAGGTACTGTAAAGATCACCATAGGTGCAACTGTGGTTGGATCAATACATCCAATTTTATCTAGCTGAAACGCAAAGGCTTTTCCATGCCTTGCCAATATTTGCAAGAAATAAGCTCTTTTTGCAGGCAAAAGAAATCTTGTATCACCAAGTTTTGTCTTTTGTAAAGTTTCAGCTGTGAATTTATGTCCTACTCCATGTGGATCCTGTAAACTAGGTTGTTGAGACACGTTTTTAGCCAACCCATCACTTTCAAGTAGTAAAGGCAAAGCCACAGGCTTAAGCTTCTTTGCAACTGTTTTGTAATTTGTATCTACGCTTGCTTCAGTCCTGTTTTACAACCCATATTGTATCCCCCATAATATTCATGCTAAGAAAACTCTTGAATGACTTCATACATCTCTAAAGTATCAACATAAATAACCTTGTTTTTAGCCCTATTTTTAGCATTAATTGCTACAAAAATTTTAGGCATTGTATCAACATCAACAAGCCTTGAAAACAACCTTGAAATTTCTTCATTTACAACCATTAAACCATATGTCTTCAGCTCTTTTTTAGCCCAACCTACATATTTCTTTTTGGCCATGCACATGGCTGAAATATTCTTAAAACTGCCAAGACCACATATACTGACCATTCCTGCAATCCAGATACAAACATAGTTTCTCCCTTTCTTGGAGGATAATTATATTCCTAGAGGCATCGCCATAGCCTCCACTTATAGCAGTGTTGTCTAAAAACCCTTAAAATTTTGTGCATTAGGTGGCATGGGATTATCTAGTAGCGTATCTTGATCGCGGGGATGATTCACACAAATAGTGAGAAACTATACCGCCTTTGTATGGTCTTTACTTTGTACCCAAGCATATGAATAACCATCATCCAAGGCTTTTGTTTCCAGCCTTGATTTCGAAATATTGGGCTGCCCCAAAATCACTGGATAACTACATGAATCTTGCACAAAAAAATGATATTCATCCGTAACATTTCCAATAGTCATGGGTACATTCAGACAAGTTGCATGAAGATCCTTTGATGAATTGTTTGCTGCCCATATGCACCATCCCAGATGTACATAAATCGGACAACCTCCATTCTCATATAAGCTGTGTGCCATAACATTGATTTCAAAACCATGATCCAAGAGAGCTATGCAAGGCATCTCTCTTTCTCCCACATTAACAATTGTCTTTGTTGTGGCACGAGCCCAATGCATTAATGAATAATGACTGCTTGGAATAAAATGAGTATCTTCTTCTTCATGTACTTGTTGATGGACATCCCCATTATACATAGCCTTTTGTCTATGCTAACTGTTGCCCACAATACCATTTTCAGCCACAAGCTTGTTGTCTACACTCTCATTCAGCCCATTTTCAACATTAGCATATTCCAAAACAGCATTGCATGCATCATTATACTCCCTCTGAAGTTGTTTCTCTATGTCTTTGTTAACTTGCATCAATGCTTGCAAAACTTCACCATCAAACTGTCTTTTTTGTTTTAGGAAATGAAAAGGCTTGGAAGTCTTTTGTAACTTCCGTATATGTCAGAAAGCCATTTCCAGATTTCGATGAGTTGGTCTCCCTTATGATCACTGAAGAGATCAACATGCAGAGTGAGACATCTGAAAAAAGTGGTGAACAGGTCCAATCTTTCTACTCCAGTTCAGGAAGGGGACATGGCAAGTCCTCTTCAAGAGGCCGTGGTACAGGACATGGTAGTGACAACCAAAAAAATAGATTAAATCAGCAATTTGGCGATATGCAGGTTTCAAGAGGTCGTGGTAACTTAGAGGTAGGGGGAGCTTTAGAGGAAGAGATGGATGGCAAAACAGAGGTTCTAACAACTCTGGTATTGTGTGTCACTACTGTGGCAAAATAGGTCATATTCTAGCCCAATGTTATGCTAAGAAAGATGATATTCGCAGTGGTAAGTTGTAGTAAGGAAACTATGCATCGTCTTCACGATAGAATGAAGACAAAAATGAACGTCTGTTTGTTATGCAACATATGCTGAATGCTGTTACAAGAAAGGGAACACATGATGATGTTTGGTATGTTGATTCAGGTGCATCCAATCATATGACCAGCCATGCATAATGGTTTGGAGAGATGCAGGATTTGCAAAATACAGGTTATGTGCAGACAGGTGATGATTCATGCCACCCAATTTCACACATTGGAAAGTTCCCTTGTCCTTGCATGATGGTAAGACAAAGAGTCTTTCAGATGTATTACATGTGCCATCTATTACAAAGAACTTGGTGACAGTTAGTCAGATGGTAGAGCAAGGGCTGCAAGTCAGATTTAATGCAAAGGGATGCTTTGTAGAAGACTTTAATGACAAGTGCAGGTTGGTTGCAAAGGGAAGTAGAGTTGGATATATGTTTACTCTAGATGTTGGAATTCCTACTATGAATGCTGCTATGTATGCTAAAGGAAAAGGTATTGTTGTAGATATTGAAATTTGGCACAAACACATTGGACATGCAAATGTACAAAGGCTGAAATTAATGCAGTCCAAAGGGTTGGTTACAGGTTTGCCTACATTTAGAATTTCAGAATTTCATAAGGTATGCGAAGCATGTCAGTTTGGTAAGCAGGCAAGACAACCCTTTTCACATGACAGAGATGTAAGCAGAAATATCCTTAATGTTGTGCATACTGATATTTGGGGGCCTACACAAAATGTATCTCCTGGAGGCATTCATACTTTGTCACATTCATTGATGATTGTTCTAGAAAGCTGTGGGTATATTTTATGAAGGAAAAGAGTGAAGCGTTTGAGCACTTTAGAACTTTCAAGGATGTAGTTGAAAGAGAAACATGCATGAAAGTAAAGTTCTTGAGGTCAGATGGAGGGGGAGAGTACCTCTCAAATGAGTTCAGTGATTTTCTGAGGTCTCATGGGATAAAGAGACAGTTCACATGCAAGTATATCCCACAGCAAAATGGGGTTGCAGAAAGGGAAAACAGGCATATTGCAGAAGTCGCACGCGCCTTGATGGCTAAAAAGAATATGCCTAAGCATTTTTGGTCTGAGGCTATTCATAATGCTGTTTATATTATGAACAGAACTCCCATAGCTGCAGTTCATGGTATGACCCCCAAAGAATGTTTTACAGGTAAGAAGCTTGATGTCTCACACTTGAAAGTGTTTGGCTGTATTGCATATGTTCATGTGCTAGATGAGTTGCGAAAGAAACTGGATCCAAAGGCTGAAAAGTGTGTCTTTGTTGGATACTCTTTAGAGCAAAAGGGGTATCGTTGTTATAACCCTGTCACATGTAAGTTCAGAGTGAGCAGGGATGTCATCTTTAATGAAATGAGCAGTTGGTATGCATCTAGTAGTGATGCATTGGATGATGATGATGATCATGAGACTCATGTGGAGACTGAAAAGCAAGAATCACGGACTCTTAGTGGACCAGAGACATCATCAAGGAGTAGCTCTACATCTTCAAGTGCATCTAGTAGCACTACAAATAAAGACAAAGGAAAGAATAAAGTGTCAGATGGCATTGATGTAGTTCTTGATGGAGACTCTAGTGGCTCAGAGAGCTTGGATGATGAGCTTGGCATTCCTTCAGTGAGGACTCCAAGTGTGTAGAGAGCACGCATCAATGCAAAGACTCCATTGAGTGGTCCAATGGTATGCAAGTCTAGTAGGGTGAGATACTCTGTTAACAGATTTGGTTTTGAAGGTTATGCAGCTTACCATTATGCTTATATGGTGAAAGTGATTGAGGATGTTGAGCCCACATGTTTCGAGGAGGTTGTTGGTCATGGTCATTGGGATGCAACAATGGATGAGGAGATGGCTGCATTAGAGGCCAATAAGACTTGGGATCTAGTATCATTGCCAAAGGGAAAGAAAGCTATTGGATGTAAGTGGGTTTATAAGATTAAGCACAATGTAGATGGTTCTATTAGTAGGTACAAAGCTAGGTTGGTTGCAAAAGGCTATGCCCAGACATATGGCATAGATTATGAAGAAACCTTCAGTCCAGTTTGCTAGGATGGCAACTGTCAGATGTGTGATTGCTTTGGCAGCAGCCAAAGGTTGGAGGTTGTAGCAAATGGATGTGAAGAATGCCTTCTTGCATGGTGATTTGCAAGAAGAAGTGTATATGGATCAGTCAGTAGGTTATGAAAATTTAGAGCATCCCATGTATGTGTGCAGGTTGAAGAAGGCGCTCTATGGGCTCAAGCAAGCACCTAGAGCATGTTGAGATATCGAGCTCCACTCGTGATATGCCAGGGTGACAGTTGTGCATTTATGTCACCGACTTGTCAGTTGTAGATGCGGTTGGTACACCGCCCATGAATAATAGCTAGATGACAGCTATCCTTATCTACTCTAGTTCGTGGCTCAGTTAGTATGCCACCTTAGTTAGTTGTCTTTGGTTTGAGATCCATATATAGGGTTCTTCTATTTCTTTGTAAGAGACTTCTTTTTGGCTTACACAACTAAGAAGAGGAAAACTATTTTCAGCCTCCACCCTTGTGTGTATTCCCCCATTGTGCAAGCAAGAAAGCTACAAGTGAGACTCCTTCCTTCTCTCCCACAATCTTGACATGGTATCAGAGCCTTGTTCGTGGTAAGGAGCTCAAGAAAGCAAGCCAAGCTCGCGGTGTTCTGGTAAGAGGAGCAGTGTTGCTTTCATTTTTTGTTTTGGGAGCAGATCTCTGCAGGTAGCACAGCCGAAAATTGCAAGAGTGCATTGTCTCAGGTTGAGACGCCCTTCGCGGTGAAGCAAGAGGGTAGTATATGCTCCTGGCTTGGGCTTTAGCCCTTGGCGACCCTGTTTTTTTGATTTGAGGCCATTTCGGGACCTGTTTTGGAGGCGGAAGTTTTCTGCACGCACTCAGGAAAAGGCCCAGTTTTATGCTGTGCAGTCACTGTTCTATAGGTTGGTGAAAAGTTATTGTAGAAATTGCATCATATGCCTGTGCGCAGAGATATTGGGAGTTACAGAATCATCCTTGTTGCCTGTTGATGCAAAATCATCACTAAGAAGTGACGGTGTGGTTAAATACCACTTTCGTCAGTTTTGTAGATTTGCCCTTGTGAGGCTGAAGTTGTGTTCTCTGCAGTGACAGAATTTTTTGCAGTATTCTGTAATGGCGTCTGATTCTCTTTCACAGATTGAAACTGAAAAGCTTGACAAGAACAACTTCCAAGCATGGAAGTTTAGAATGACGAATTTCCTTATGGGAAAAGGATATTGGGAATTTGTTGTCGGAAATGAAGAAGAACCAGTTCTTCCTAATGTTCCCAATCAACAGCAAATGCAGGCATTCAAAGCATGGCATGAGAGAGCCAGGAAAGTTATGTATTGGCTGTCTATCAGTATTTCAGACTCTATGATTGTGCATATTCAGAATGCAAGTACGCCAAAGGAGGCATGGGATACTTTGTCAAAAATGTATAGTACAAATACGCAAGCCAAGAAAATGCAGCTCAAGCAAGAGTTGCATAATGTGCAAAGAGAAAATATGAGTATCAATGACTACCACATGAAGGTGAAGAAGATTGCAGATGCACTTGCTTCCATTGGGTCGCCAGTGGAAGATGATGATTTAGTCTCAGTGACCTTGAATGGTCTAGGAAAGGATTATGCACAGTTCCGAATATCCATTTCCGTCCGTGAAAGATTTCCTGATTTTTAGGAGTTGATTGCTCTTCTAATTTTTGAGGAGCAGAGAAATGGTGGTGCATCTTCTTCAGGAGGAACTTCAAAAGAAGCTGTCTTCTACTCAAATGCTGGAAGAGGTAGAGGAGGCCGATCTGGAGGCCGTGGTAGAAATCAGAATATGCAGCAAACTCAAGAAAACCAGTCCTATGGAGGAGGACGTGGTAACTCTAGAGGCAGGGGGAGCCAAAGAGGTCATGGTGGATGGCAAAGAGACCAAAATGCAAATAGCAATGTTGAATGCTACTACTGTGGTAAAATCGGTCATATGGCTAAAGACTGCTATAAAAAGCAGAATGACATCATGAATGGAAAATTGCAACAAGGGAATTATGCATCTTCTAGTAGACAGGGTGATGACAGAAATGAGCATTTGTTTATGGTGCAGCACATGAACAATTTTGTGACAAGTGTAGAAGAAAGCAACGATGTGTGGTATGTTGACTCAGGTGCATCAAACCACATGACAGGTCATGCTGAATGGATGGAGGATGCAAGGAAAATGGAAAAACCAGGATTTGTGGAGACTGGTGATGATACTGCACATCCTATTGTGCAGATTGGAAAAATTCCTTTATCTATGCAGGATGGGAAAAAGAAATACCTGTCCGATGTATTTCATGTCCCGAATATCACCAAGAATCTGGTTTCTGTTGGTCAAATGGTTGAGCAGGGCTTGCAGGTCAGATTTAATCCTCATGGATGCTTTGTTGAGGATATGAAAAATAAAGGTCGCTTGATAGCAAAAGGAAAGAAGGGCAGAATGTTTACGTTGGATGCAGACATGTCTGAATTGAGTGCATCAATGTTTGCACATGGGACCGGTGTAGTTGCAGATATTGATATCTGGCATAAACCCATTGGTCATGTTAATGTACAACGATTTAAATTAATGCAGGCCCAAAATATTATTGCAGGATTGCCTAAATTCAAGGTTGCAGAAATGCATAAGGTATGTGAAGCCTGTCAATTTGGAAAACAAGCAAGGAAACCATTTCCTAGACATGTTCAAGAGAGTGAGAGGCCATTGGAATTAATCCACTCTGATGTGTGGACTACTAAAGTTGCATCTCTTGGAGGCTGTCATTATTTTGTCACTTTTATTGATGACTATAGCAGAAAAGTTTGGGTGTATTTTATGAAAAAGAAAAGTGAAGTTTTTGGGCATTTCAAAACTCTTAAAGCTATGGTTGAAAAAGAAACAGGCCTGCAAATAAAATGCCTAAGGTCAGATGGAGGGGGAGAGTACCTCTCAAATGAGTTTGCAAGGTTCTTGTAGGAGCATGGCATAAAGCAGCAATATTCATGCAGTCATACCCCACAACAAAATGGAATTGCAGAAAGGAAAAACATGCATATTGGAGAGGTATCTCGTGCCTTGCTCAATGAAAAAGACATGCCAGATTTTTATTGGGTTGAGGCAGTTGCTACAGCAGTCTACATAATGAACAGGACTCCCACTACAGCAATACATGGGATGACTCCAGAGGAGAGGTATACTGGTAGGAAACCAGATATTTCTCATTTAAAATTTTTTGGTTGCATTGCCTATGTTCATGTGCCAGATGAGTTGAGATCCAAGTTGGATCCAAAAGCTGAGAAGTGCATCTTTATTGGTTACTCTCTGCAGCCAGAAAGGGTATAGATGCTATAACCCTTCTACTCGTAAGTTTACAGTGAGCAGAGATGTTGTTTTTGATGAGATGAGTAGCTGGTATAAACCAGTAAATGTGATTGATGATGTAGATGCACAAAATGGTAATGCTACACAGAAATCACAGTAGCAGTCACAAAATATTAGTGGACCTGGAGTGTCCTCTAGCAGTGGTTCATATTCTTCGCCATGAACAGGCAGATTGAGATCAAGAGAATCTCCTCAAAACAATGCAGATAGTGGTATGCAGGTTTCACGAAAAGGAAAAGAGAAGGTAGATCAGACCATGTTTGATATGAATGCAGGTCACTCTTATGTGGATGGTGAATCCAGTGGCTCAGAACAGAGCATTGATGATGAGTTGGGTATTCCTTCTATTGTTACACCTGGAGCAAGGAAGACCAGGGATGTTTTGAGAGCACCTAGGAGTGAACCTACTTTGCGCAGGTCTACCAGAGCTAGGTATCCTGTGGATAGGCTGAAATATGATGGATTTACAGCCATTCACTATGCATATATGGTCAAAGTGATACAGGAACCAGAACCTACTTCTTTTGAGCAAGCCATGGGAAAAGAAAAATGGGAGAAAGCCATGGATGAAGAAATGGATGCCTTGGAAGCAAATGCTACATGGGAGTTAGTACCTTTGCCTAAAGGTAAGAATGCAATTGGCTGTAAGTGGGTTTATAAGGTGAAGTACAATGCAGATGGTTCAGTGAACAGATACAAGGCAAGATTAGTAGTCAAGGGGTATGGACAAACATATGGCATTGACTATGAAGAAACATTCAGTCCGGTTGCAAGGATGGCAACTGTAAGAGCAGTCATTGCTATGGCTGCATCAAAGGGATGGTCTTTACATCAGATGGATGTAAAGAATGCCTTCTTGCATGGTGATTTGCAAGAAGAGGTCTATATGGAGCAGCCACCAGGTTATGTGCATGCTGTTTATCCTGAGTTTGTTTGCAGGTTGAAGAAAGCCTTGTATGGCTTGAAGTAAGCACCTAGAGCATGGTTTGACAAGATAGGACAGTATCTTGTCACTATTGGCTTTCAGATTTCCATGGCAGATTTCTCACTTTATGTGAGAAAAACAGAGAAATGTATTATGCTACTTGTCATTTATGTTGATGATTTGATTATGACAGGTGACAGTGATGAAGATATCCTTCATGTGAAAATGCTATTGAAGCAGAAGTTTGAGATGAAGGATTTGGGAGAGCTGCGTTATTTCTTGGGCATTGAGGTGATTAGATCACCAAGTGGGATACAGCTCTTGCAGAGGCAGTATGGATTGGACATGCTGTCCAAATATGGGATGACAGGCTGTAAGCCTATTTCAGTTCCTTTGGAGCAGAATGTGAAGCTGAGCACATATGCATGTGAGCTTCTGGAAGACCCTACTATGTACAGATGCATAGTAGGAAGTTTGATTTATATGACTACTATCAGGCCAGATTTGAGCTATGCTGTTGGATTGGTAAGTCAGTTTGTGCAGGCTCTAAGGAAACCGCATTTGGATGCGGCTAGACGCATACTCAGGTATGTGAAGTCCACATTGCAGTATGGACTATTTTATGAGACTGGGGTTCAGATACAGTTGCATGGATACACTGATGCTGATTAGCCTGGTAGTATTTCTGATAGACGATCTACCAGTGGATATGTGTTCTCTTTTGGGAGTGCTGCAGTCACTTGGAGTAGCAAGAAACAGCCTATAGTTGCCTTGTCGAGCACAGAGGCTGAGTACAGGGGTGCAGCAATGGCTGCATGTGAGGTAGCTTGGTTGCATAAGCTACTTTATGATATGTATTAGCCTACAGATGGGCTAGTTGTCATTTATTGTGACAACATGAGCAGTATACACTTGGAAAATAACCCAGTCTATCATGCTAGAACAAAGCACATTGAGGTGCATTATCACTATGTGTGGGAGAGGGTTTTACTAGGTCTTATTGATCTAGTTTATGTCAGCACAGAGGATCAGGTAGCTGACATATTTACGAAGGCATTGGGCGCAGAGAAGCTGCGTAAGTTCAGAGACCTGCTTGGTGTGCAGGAATTGGGATTGAGCTTGAGGGGGAGTGTTGAGATATTGAGCTCCACTCGTGATATGCCAGGGTGACCATTGTGCATTTATGTCACCGACTTGTCAGTTGTAGATGCGGTTGGTACACCGCCCATGAATAATAGCTAGATGACAGCTATCCTTATCTACTCTAGTTCATGGCTCAGTTAGTATGCCACCTTAGTTAGTTGTCTTTGGTTTGAGACCCATATATAGGGTTCTTCTATTTCTTTGTAAGAGATTTCTTTTTGGCTTACACAACTAAGAAGAGGAAAACTGTTTTCAGCCTCCATCCTTGTGTGTATTCCCCCATTGTGCAAGTAAGAAAGCTACAAGTGAGACTCCTTCCTTCTCTCCCACAATCTTGAGACAGAGCATGGTTTGACAAGGTCAGAGAGTATCTTGTCAATATTGGCTTTTATGTTTCTGATACTGATCACTCACTTTATGTGAGAAAGGGAGATGCAGGTTTGGTCATCATAGTCATCTATGTGGATGACTTGATTATTACAGGTGATAGTGATAGTGGGATTGTTGAAGTCAAGGAATATTTGAAGAAGAAGTTTGAGATGAAGGATTTAGGTGAGCTAAGGTACTTCCTTGGCATTGAGTTGATCAGATGTGATGATGGTATATTGCTGTCCCAAAGACAGTATGGCTTGGATATGTTGTCCAAGTATGGTATGACAACATGCAAACCACTTTCAGTTCCATTGGAGCATAATGTAAAGTCTGGCTTACAAGACCAACAACGTATCTCAAGTCTGGCCTTGTAATGGTTTATGCAAGTACCTAGAAATCCACATTTGGATGCAGTCAGATGCATATTGAGATATGTGAAGTCCACATTACATTATGGACTTTTTTATGAGGCAGGTACATATGTACATGTGTTTGGATACACATATGCAGATTGGGCTGCTAGTATGTCTGATAGAAGATCTACCAATGGATACATGTTTTCTCTTGGTAGTGGAGTAGTTGCTTGGAGCAGCATAAAGCAATCTACAGTTGCTTTGTCAAGTACAGAGGCTAAGTATAGAGGTGCTGCTGTTGCAGCATGTGAGGTAGTATGGCTGCAAAAATTATTGGCTGATTTAGATGTGCAGGTGGAAGGTCCAGTTGTCATTTATTGTGACAACATGAGCAGTATACAGTTGGCTAGGAACCCTGTGTTCCATGCTAGGACAAAACATATTGAGGTACACTACCACTTTATGAGAGAGAAGGTACTAGCAGGTGAGATTGATTTGGTGTATGTCAGCACACAGGATCAGATAGTTCACATCTTCACGAAGGCATTGGGTACAGAGAAGCTTCAAAAGTTTCGAAGCTTACTTGGAGTTGCAAAGATGTAGTTGAGCTTGAGGGGGAGTGTTGAGATGACAAGCTCAACACATGCGGACATTAATGATGGACCACTTGGTTAGATGGGTCCACACATCTACACTTAGCACATCGGTGGTCATTATGACTCTCACATGGCCACTGACTCATTACTTATTATATTCAGGTTGTTACACCTATTTACAATTGGCATAGTTATAGCGCCAGTCGACTAGTGTAGTTGGTTATGCATTGTTTGACTTAGTAGGCCACTTTCCTTTATGTTGTATCTTACCCATACTTTGTGTACATTGTAAAGTGTGTGGAAGAAGAAGAAGAAACCAGCAAGAAAACGTTTTGGTCTCCATCTCTCTTCTTGTCTCTTGAGTGAGCTTCTCCTTGTGCATTCTGTGTGTGTTCGGCGCAGCATCTTGAGCAAGTCCCCCCACCACACGATTCGTGACACTAAGGAATCAAATCTTTCTGCTTCCTGCCAAGTTTGTATCCGTTGTTGTAACACCAATTGTTGTTGTTGTTGTTGCTATAAAAAAGCAATCATCTATTGTAAAGCATCACCACCACTTGAACCTACAGAATCCCCCATCCTTATAGACCAGCTACTGACTTTCACGTCGAATTCACCACTTTCGAAGCGTTTAAGGTCGAAAGTCTACCATGGGGGTAAGAGACAATAGGGTGAAGGGAGATTCAGGGAGAGGAGTAGACAAAAGAGAAGGGGTTTAAAGAAATAGAAGATGTTGAAGAAAACTCACAGAAGTGAAGCCTGCAATTTATTTTAGCAACATGTCATACATGGAAGACATTAGCTCATAATCATAGCTCATAACCAAATACATCCAAATAAGGATGGGTTGAATCCCAAGACACACTGAGACCATAGCTCAGCTCATACACAAACACATAACATAACCCATGATCCATGCTGTTGCCATCCATTGACTGCTATAGGTTCATCTCAAAATGACATGTAAACTTCAAACTAGTAGTGGTAGAAGCCACTACAACCAAAACATATATCAAATGCTCCTGAAAAATCCTTTTCAAAGCTAAAGAAGTACTTTAACCTTGTCAATAACAGTGTATTCCAGCCCTCAATCAAGGCTTCAAAATGCATACAAAGCTAAAGAAGTACTTTGCCCTGTCAATAATAGTGTATTCTAGCCCTCAATCAAGGCTCCGAAATGCATACAAATCCAAACATAAGCCGCTCTAATGAATGGCCAATGTTGCCCTGATGTACTCAATACATACATTCACTTAGATCACAAGCTCTTCCAAATTGAGTGGATTGTGGGCTACCTATTTATGATAGTTTTGAATAGTCCAAAATATCCCATACACCAAGAAAAATCACACATTTGGCTGTGCCAAGTGGTACACTAGATCCAAAGAGAAAGAACCAAGCTCTAGGCATCAAGAAAGGCTCTGAGAATGAAGATAAAGCAAGAAGAGTCCTTGTTGGTCATGGATTCCATGTTCTGGACATCACCATTCTCTTTCCCCAAATGCGTATGTCAGACACACTTTACCTTCCTCTCCTTAATCTTTCCCATTTCTCCTTGAGTTGAGCTTAAGTTGCATGCCTTGAAAGCTCCTCTTGTAGTCCAACACTCTCCTTGCAGAGCCCATGCCGGTAATTTGCGACGCATTTCACGCTGATCTTCCTATTCTTCACCTACATAACTCTAAGTTGCATAAGGCATATTCAAGTTGCCTAAGTCACTAACAAAGGCATATATCATGTCTTGTGCTCAAACATAGTAAACTTGTCCAACTAAGTGACATTCGAGTAAAATGAACTTAAAGAGTCACTGCTTTATGTCTTGAAACTTGTCCTCTGAAGCTCCTATAGACCAAGTATGCAGATCCACATGATCCACGACATCTCCATTTTTCACACTGTAAACATAAAATCCCATGACATCCACCCCCTCCTAACTTGCACACCCAAAGTCTTATGGATCTACAGTGCCAGAAAAAGTATCCTCTGCCATGTCAATGTCTTCATCTTCTACCTCTTCTTCTTCCATATTCTGATGTTCTACTTAGTACCCAACTTCTTCAACTCATATGCTGAAGATTCCCTACGTTTAAAGAGCTTAATACATTTTCTAGACACACTAGAATCCTCAGAGCTATCCCATCCATCTCATTTAATGCATAGGTAGCATTGTCCAAGAGAAACCTTACCACATATGGACCAAACCACTCCTTTGTCATCGGCTGACACTATGTTATATTTCCAAACTGCTATCATAAACAAGTACCCGGTTGCCTTCTTGTATAGCTGGTGGTCAAAGTTTGTGTCACTTGTCAAACCTCTTCTTGTTTTTGATCCTTGTAGTCTTCAGATTTTCCATGGCTGTCTCAATGTTTTTGGGCCTTCTTTCTAACTATCTAATGCATAAGACTAGCAACTCTTCTCTATTCAAACCCTCTTTCCATACTCAAAGTAGCAATAGTCTCCTCAATAAACATGATTGGTTGTTGTCCATACATTAATTTAGTAGGCATATACCCTATAACCACACTATGAGTGGTCCTATCAGCCCATAAAGTAAAGGGTAATTTTCTTGGCCACTCTTTCATCCTACCCTTGCATGAATTTGCTAGTGCCTTAATGATAGGCTGATGATCTCTTTCACTTTTTCCATTTGGTTCATGATTGTAGGTTGAAGTTAAAGCTAGCTTGATACCCAATCGTGAAAAGAAGTGACAAGCTCATCCTCTGCATCCAATTCTCCTATATCTGCAACCACTTTACTAACACAACCATACTTGCAAAAAAAGACTTCTTCCAATAAGAACATGGAACTTTCTTGAGTAGTCTTTGTACTAAGAGCTCGACCTTCCACTTGATTTGTCAAGACTTCTCGTGCAAGCAAAAGATATCTCATATTCTATAAACCTATAGACATGGTAACCAAATCAACTACCCATTTGTAATGCACAGACAATGGATAGGTCGGTTGCAACCCATCTCTATTGTGTTCTCACTGAAGCATAACATTGATGCTTTCTCTCTATTGCCCATCTCTTCTCCATGGCTGTAAGCTCTTTTCTTATTGCTAAAATCCATGTTACAACAGTTGTACTTGTTGTATTTGCTAATATGATAGCTGTACTTGCATTCATGATAGCTAGACTTGCATTTATGATAGTTGTACTTGCTATTTTCAAATCTGTACTTGCAATACAATAGTTGCATACTCATTCCCTGCTTCCATGAAGTTACTTTTAGCACCTATCATGTCACTCTCTTCATCTTCCATAAGTTTCTCTCAATATTCAAACCTTGCTCATGAAAGCATGTCGGCCACGAAGTTTTCTCTACTTGCAATATGCTGAAAATCAGGGTTAAATGACTTTATATATGCAATCCACCATAACATGGCAATATTGAGAGTTGAGAAATTTACTATCATGCCCAATAGAGGTAGAAAATCAGTCTCTTCCACTACATAAGCTCCCATAAAATACTCCCTATCACACTTAAGGGCTATCACTACACCCCAAAGCTCTCTATTGACTTGAGAATAGTGCCGTTGCCATTCATTGAGGACCTTTGATCCAAACTGAATGGCATACCTATTCCCATCAGCATCATCTTGACCCACTGCCCAACCAATGCCAATCATACTTGGATCCATGGTGAGAATGATAGGCTGTCCATTCTCATAATTTTGTCTCTTTAGTGTTGGGGCTGAAATCAATAAGCTCTTTAGCATTTGAATTGCCTCTGTATGTTGTTTACCCCACCAAATTTTTTTCCCTTTTCTCAAGAGTTGATATAAAATCTCAGTCACATGAGCAAAATGTGGAATCCATATCAAGTAGAAGACACATGCACCCAAAAATCTTCTCACCTCGGATCCTACTCATGGCATCCATCTTCACTAGTGAGGGCTTTCTTGCATATGGTCCACACATGTTCCCAACAATCAATACTTCCTTTGCTCCAAAAATCAACTTTTCTCCTAATAGAGTCAAATGCATTGCTTCAAGATGGCTCAAAATCTTGTCACAATTGACAATATGATCAGCCACAAATCTTCTACATCCTTGCTCATTCAGTTGTTCATTCTTCTCATGGATATCACACCCTTTGATCGGCACATCATCAAGAAAGGTGTTGAGTGTTGAAATGACTTGTTTTTTGACTGATTTTTGTTGTTTTTGAGAGCTGAATGGTTGATTTTATGAGATGATTGATTGGTTTAGAAGTGGTTTGAGAGTGTTTTGGATTATATTGATTGTGTTTTGGAAGTTTATGATGTTTATTAGTGGTTCTGTGATGTTCTGATAGGTTCTGATTGGTTTTGTATACCTTCTGTTTTGTTCTGTTTTGGTCTGTTTTGTTCTGATTGTCTTCTGTAAGGAGGGATGGAGTATTGATTGATGAAGATTGAGATCTTGAGAAAGTTTATTGAATGGTTTGTGAGAGTTTGGAATGGTTTGAGTATGAGTTATGTGGTTTTGATGACCTTCTGTAACCTTCTGTAGGTCTTCTGTAGAGACTCTGTCTCTGTTCAGTTCAGTTCAGTTCTGTACTGTAGCTATTCTGGTACTGTTCTGTGACTGTTCTGTATGCTTCTGTATGTGTTCTGATGGATGAGAGTGTAGCTTGGGAAAGTTTTCTAGCCTTGGAAAGAGGTGAATACAAGTGAAAAAGAGCTGAAAGAAGTAGCTGCTGAAGACTCAAGTGAAGACTAGAGTGAAGTGACAGTAATGAGCTATGAAAGGACATTGTAGTGGCTCTGGTGACACTTCATATCAGACATATCTCTTGGGAGGGGTATCCACGACCTAAGAAGGATTATTAAGAGTGATTTTGAGAGATTGTAGTGAGGATATGATGTATTATTGATGGAGTGAGAGAGAGAGAGTCAGAGAGTCAATTCTACTCAAACAGAGTGATTGTATATGAGAGATTGAGAGAGAAGACTATGAAGATATTGAAGATGAATACTATGTGACATGTTTCCATTCAAAGATGGTGTATTCCTTTGCTTTCTTTGTTCTATTGATGGATTTTATGAATATATTGAAGAATATGGTTGATTCTATCAAATCCGTGGGAGATCTACATGATGCTGCATGAAGATTTGTTGTGCCTGGTGTTCTTTTCTTCATTGTGATCATATAAAACATGATAAACAAGCTTGCTGATGTTACAAGATAGATTTTCTTGCAAGAGAATTCCCTTTTCCTTGGTGTTCCTCTTAGGGCTCCATGTTTTTGGTGCGCAGCCGGGGAAACTTGCCATCAACAAGCACCAGAAGAGGCTGAAAATGAAGGAAATGGCATTGCCAAGAAGAGAAGAATTCAATGGATGTTTGTAAAGTTCCTTCTTCCATTGAAGAGTTGGAATTTCTCATAATCAAAGCCACTTTCCATAAGAAGTTCATCCCACAATGGCGGAAACACATCACCATCATGATGCATGCTCTATGTGGTGGACAGTTTCCTCTTCCTGTTGAAGCAGCAGAAACTTGCATCTTGGTGGCAAACTGTTTGGGAATAAACTTAAGAGAAGAAACAGAGAGAATGACCATCCATGGAAGATTTGGCATTCATTGAGAAGTTTCCAGACAACATCAAGTGGGAGATTGTGAAGAAGCTTCAGGAGTCTTGGTCTGTAGAGGTTCACAAAGACAAGAAGGAAAAGAGTTGGAATTTGTTCGTGGATGCTCAACAGCAAGATACATGGGATGCTTGGTGCACTGATAACCTTCTGTTTATTCAATTAGCAACCCACTGGAAGTTGGTAGACAGAGTGTTTTTCATAACATACACTGTTGAAACTATCAGAAGCTGGCATTACTATGATGATGGCACCACCACAATGCTCAGACGTATGCATTTTGACACCTTCAAAACCGAATATCTTCCTCTGTGCAGTGGAATGAAAACAGAATTCAGGGACGTTGAAAAGAAAGAAGTAGAGGAAATGTTGGCAAGAGAGTCCTCTAGAGACTGAAGCCTTCTGTTAACCCTCTGTGGAGCACTAACAACATAGTGGAGCCACACCCCTGATGAATGACGCAATAAAGAGGCAAGTGTTAGAACGAGTCCAGAGGTACGTGAGAAGAGAGAAAGCAAGAATCAAGGCTGAGAACGAGCTCACAGCAGAAGCCGCCTTTGACGCCCTTGCGGAACTCTTTACAGAAGCCCCAATGGCACATCAAGCCCTTCCTCCTCCTGCTGGAGGTCCACTTCCAAGTCAGATCCGTCTTGGAAATATAGATGACAGGCCAGCGAATGTAGTCCCATTGCCAGTTTTTAAGGGAGAGTACAATGAAGACCCCGATCTTCATGTAGCAGAGTTTATGGTAGCATGTGTGGCTAACAATGCCAGAACCCCTAAGCATTGGTTAGCAATATTCCCCGCCACTTTCAAGGGTGCGGCGTTTCAGTGGTATGAGAGACAAGCAAGTGGTGTGAAGCTAAAGCCCTAAAGCGGGACGATGGTAGTAGCGTGGCCCTGTTCATGTATGAGAATATCATATACCCGTTTTGGCAGTCTCTTAGAGCTGGTAAGTGACAGAGGCACTCATTTCCTTAACAAAGTCATGGAAGAGTTGACAGAGTTGTATAAGATCCGCCATCGCAAGTCCACTCCTTATTACCCTAGAGCCAACGGCCAAGTCGAAGTCACCAATCGCATCCTCTGCTCGATTCTGACAAGAACGATTGCCGCACATCGTCGTGATTGGGATGATCGACTTACACAGGCCCTCTGGGCGTACAGAACATCCCATAAAGCAGCAACATGACAAACACCTTTCCAGCTGGTGTATGGTATAGAAGCTGTTTTCCCTGTTGAACTGGAATTACCTTCTTTGAGAGTAGCTATCAAAGAGCGTTTGGGGGACGATGATTCACTGCAAAGCCGTCTCCTGCACTTGGAATGTTTGGACGAAATTTGCAGGATAGCTCTACAGTGCATGGAAGCCACGCAAGCTCGACGCAAGGCTTACCATGATAGCTTCATCAAGCACAAGGAGTTCAAAGAAGGTGATTTGGTCCTAGCCTATGATTCACGCTTTGGCAAGTTTCCTGGCAAGCTCCAACAGCGGTGGATGGGCCCCTATAAGGTACTTGCCGTCAACCCTAATGGCTCTGTCCAAGTGCAGACCGTTGATGTCTCTGATGATCCCTTTCTGATCAATGGATATCGCCTGAAGAAGTACTTCCCTCCTTGGGGATCTTGACAATCACGGTCACTTGATCCTTTCCCTCGTTGGCGCGGCACTGTACTTCTTATGATGCTACTTTTGATAGCCGTTCTTCAGCCACTCCTAATAAAGTGGACACAACCCTCTGTCCCCTCAACCCTACCTTCCAGCCTTGATCTCTTATCCTCTATTTTTCACCAGCGACAATGGCGAGGTTGGTTCTGAGAAATGGTCTTTCTACCATTCCCTTGTTCAATTCAAAAAAAAAAGAAAAAAAAGAAAAAAATACATATCGGTCATGGGAGAAAAGGACTTAGGTCCCTGTCATGCCGACCTATTCTTCGAGAAAAGGTGGAAACACCCTCGGGAATAGGGGAAAACAAAAAAAAAAGGAAAAAAAAGAAGACAAAAAATAATAAGAAAAACAAAACTGTTATGAGAGAAAATGAAGAAATTCCCTGTCATAGCAGGCCTCGTTCCAAGAAAAGGTGATAAACACCCTTGGGCGGGAAGCTGGCTGTGGAAAAGGTGGCAACACCCAGCAGTCCAGAAAGTGGATTCATTAATTGATATCCCCAGGATCCAATTCCGAAGCTGCCTCCCTTGGTACGCTGTGTCCTAGGTCTTTTTGCAGAGTGACTACATGTCCTCTCGCAGACGACATGTCCTATCCAACACACTGTTCGATTTGATGGCTACCTCCCTGGGTACGCCTCTTCAACAACTGACGACGCGATCTTCATCGACAAACAATCAAGTGATGTGAGCTTTCATCCTAACTGGATGGGGAAGTGAGTATGGTTGCCCTCTATAATTATCAACAGCGTGAGACAGAGGGTGGGGCGAGTGACCAGTCTTTTCCCTTCAAATCAAATGAGAGGTGAGAAGTGTGAATGAAGCCTTGTACGCACGGGATGGGCCTCTCAATGCACAAAGCACAATTTGTTCTGTGCACTGCACTATAAGGCTCCCTGGCCTTCCTTCTCGCACCATATGCCGGCATAGGGCGGGATGCACAGTTGCACCATCAAATGCGCACAAGGCATACAACCTTTGCATAAGTGATCGTGAGGATTACATCAACGGGTTTCAGGAAAAGGCTGCCCTTCTATATTTATCAACAGAGCGTGAGACAGAGGGTGGGTTGAGTGTGACTGGAGTTTCTTTAATCAATTACCGAGAGGTGAGATTGAGGGACGTTACGATATTTGGAGTTAGGTATGTTCCTGTTTCCCTATGCACCCACGGGACGAGTCTCTACCGTCAACACAAGACACGTCACCCTGTTCTGTACACTGCACTGTAAGGCTCCCTTGCCTTCCTCCTTGCACTTATGCCAGACGGGTTGGACGCACTAATGCACCATCAACTGTGCACCTTGGCATACTCCTTCTGCACCATTCCCCTGTTGATTCCTCAACCGGGTACGAGATATGGGTTTCAATCCTTATTCCTCGAGTGATATTAGTCATGGGGCGAGTGACTGTTCTTTCATTCCATTTGAGTGATTGTGAGTTGAGTGTAGTATCCCTCATCATCGACGAATTTCCTGCGATTCCTTCCATCAGCTACCTCCCTGGGTGCTGCCACATGGTCCCTGCCATGACGGACGTGTGCTGAGAAGATGCCTTGGTACCTCCAGAAGCCGACAACAACACTGGACGTGCCATTGACACTCAACCTTGCTTCTTGACAAAATGGGCCAAGTTTTTCTAACCCTCCCACTTTGGTTTCTTTGTGACGGTCATGTTTTAAGTGTGGGGACGTTAGTGGATGGTCTGTGGCGTGGTCCTCGGTCCCTGTTGCTCGGTTAACCCTATCTGTTGAGGTCTTAAGTGTGGGGACGCGTCCCTGCGCGTCTACATTGTATATCCTCTGCATATGCCTTAACCTGCTCATGTATGTATGCCATGCCTTACTGTTACCCTGATGGGGTCCCTTTCCACCCACCTGGTTATGTTCCACCCACCCTTGGGGCTGTTCCCTTGCAGTTTTTCGTTATTCCTTGATTTTGAGGTCCTGCCATGTGAATGCACCCTACGTTCACCAAAGTCCACATCCAACCTTATAGCCATGTTTCTCTCTTTGACATGACCATTTTTTCTTTTTTCCTACCCCTGTTCCGGTGCACGGTTTTTGAGTTATTAATTTTTGAAGCATTTTGCGTAAATTAGCCGGTTTTCCATGTGAACGCACTTTGTTTGCTTCGGAACCGTGATATGACATCATAGCCCTGCCAACCACTTTTCCCCTGACATTTTTTCTTTTTACGCCGTGTCATTTTGATGCACGGTTTGTCCAATATTAATTTTCTAGTTTTTTAAGACTTTTTCGTGTGTTTTTTTGACATTTTTCCATGCGAACATGCGCTGTTTGCATCGGAATTCCAATTTGATTTGACCGCCTTGTCCCCTGTGTCTTTCCCCACCTTTTTCCTTTTTCCTCCACCCTTTTTCGACTTCCAAATTTTTACTTATTAATTTTTAAATGAGTTTTCAGGCGTATTTTTAGAGTTTTTTGCATGTGAACCCCTCCTACTTCCACTGGAACTGCGGTTTAACATGATAACCCTGTGCCACTCCTTCTTGCGGCCATTTTTCCTTCTTATTGCATGTCATTCCGGTGAACGGTTGGTCCGATATTAATTTCCGATCCCATTTTCGGGGTTGTTTTTTGGGTTTTTCCCACGTGAACGCGTCTTATCTTAGTGGGAATTATGTTTTGATGTGATAGGATTGTCGGGCACGCCTTTTTGCACAGTTTTCCTTTTTTTTTGCACCTCATTCCGATGCACGGATCTTCCGATATTAATTTTTACTTGCGTTTTTTGGTTCGTTTTTTGTGTTTTTTGCGCATGACCACCCTTTACCCCCTCCGAAACCTCCATCACATATTTTTCTTGTTGTCTCCCTGTCGTCCTGCCCACTTTTTGTTTTTTCGCTATTTTGTTTTGACGTCCGGATTGGGAGTTATTAATTTTTCTTTATTTTTATGAGTATTTACGCGCTCCGTCCCGCACGTGAACGTGCCTTTTTTTCAATTTTACGCGTCTTAACGCGCCCCGATTGTGTCCCCGTGCTCCGTCCTTGCATCCAGATGCCTTTTCACTCCCGTCACCGCAAATTTTTTTTACCCGTCTCCCTTTTCCTTTTAATTCATTAATTCCTTAATTACTTCCTTTATTTTTATTATTATTTATTATTATTATTTTTTAAAACCAAACCTATCCCTTCCCCCAACGGACCCCCCTCCCAACTACCCTTTCTCTCTCTCTCTCTCTCCCTCTCTCTCTCTCTTCTTCTTCCTCTCCCCTCTTTCTCTCTCCCCAGTCCTCCCGCCTGCAACCGTCCTCCTTCCCTCTTCCATCCCCTCCCCTTCTTCCTCCCTCCCCTCCCCTTCTTCTTCCTTCATTTGCCCTCCCTCTCTCCTCCTCTCGCCTGCTTCCACCTTCCCTCTCTCCTCCTCCCGCCTGCTTCCACCCTCCCTCTCTCCTCCTTCCTTCCTCCTCCCCCCTTCCTCTTTCCTCCCCCCTTCTCCTCCCTTGACCAGCCTCCGCCTCGCCGTCGTCCCGCCCCGGAGCCACGTCCGCCGCCCTTACGAGCTGTTGCCGCCGTTGGAGGACGTTGCCCCCGTCGCCAGGAGGTCGCCCGCGTGCCGCCGAGGTCGCCCTTTGCCAGGAGGTCGCCTGCGTGCCGCCGCCGTCGCCTTCACCAGGAGGTCGCCAGTAGGCCGCTGTCGCCTTCGCCCGCAAGTCGCCAGCCTCCGCCTCGCCACCGCTGCGCGCCGCCGACGCCGCCGAAGCCGCCGCCGCCTTTTCCTCCTACCTCCTCCTCTTCCCTCTCCTCCTCCTCCCTAACTACAATTAGAGGTTAGTTTAACTAACCTTACCTTATATGCACTCCTAGGGAAATGCAGGGTCGCTATTTCTATCGAGTCTGCGAGCATACCAATGACATTTTATGTGTTGCCGAACACGAAAAATGCAGGCACAGAATCTCTACTGGGTTGAACCTTTAAAAAGCAAGCTCACTGCAATGTCGATTATGAGTCACAACGTATCCACTTAGCCATTGGCAATGTCCGCATAGTGGCAGCCTTCAGCAAGGGCCGTGCGACCCCCCACCAGACCCGCAACGCCACTGGTAAATACACAGCTGGCCAAGTCCAAGGAGGAGTGTCATGATTTGTTGTACCCTTCCAGGTCTCTATGCCAGAAACTGACTGAAACCACGGTCATTGCTCATGAACATCAATTAAGGTGGGTGCCTAAACATTAGAACCTACCGCCTAATCAACCATGCCTTTGAAAGGCTCACAACATAGACCTATAACCTAGAAGGCCAAAACAAAGCTATACAAAATGACGGGTAGTCAAGCCGCACTGGGTTCCTAAGACCCATTGCAAGCACAAGGTTATTATGAGGGTAATGCTCGAATATGGATCCTTAAGTCTAAAGCAGCCCAGAGTATCAATCAAGTGCCACCTCCACGAGTAACCGTACCCCACCGTGCAATAGGTCAAGGCCTAACGCTACAAAGGACTCGAGTCACCAAGCACGTTGACTTGCAATGGATTATGCACATGTAGACTGACCAAATCTACCAGCCCAAACTTTAGCCTGCTGTCCCCAAACCAGTCTCATGTGACTTAATCAAGGTGTAGGAGGCCACACCCCCAAGTAGGGACGTCCCAATTACAGTCCAGTCATCTGAGCCCATCGGGCAAGTGGCCCAACTACAATCTCAAGAACAATCGAGCCTGCAACTACATGCTACCCAACTCTCTAGTTCGGTCAGACGTTAACCACCCGCAGGCCTTAGACCCTCCTATGAGCGGAAATCATTCCTGTCATTGGCCGCGGATCTAGCCAAGGACATAGGGGATGACATCATTGCTTGCCTTAGATGCTTAAATGCCACATTCACGTCACTGGCTCTGAGTTATGACCGCTTAGACCTCAACCTCTTGCAAGAGCCCTTTGCAACATAAATTCGTACAATGCCTTGTTCATGGGACACACTGGAATTTGCATTCATCAAAGCACCCCACTCAGCCTGCTCTGCAGAGTTGCTCCGCATTGAGATATCTACAGAGCAAGCCATCAAACATCGGCTCATCACGTCATATGATAAGCAAGACTCTTTTGCCATTACTGATTGAGAATTAGAGGAGTTAAAAAGACTTGCTGAGACCGAATCCCCATTCCTACGGAGTTGGTACACCCTTTGATTGCAATGGGAACTTAAGGGATGCCAAATAATGACCAACGCTGAGCAGTGTCGAGCCATTAAGATGTTGAAATATGACCCAAGTTATGTTGCTCCCACCTCGTATAGGGTGTTAACCACTATTTGTGACTGACCCCTAGAAGAGCACATCAAAGGACACCCTTACCTTGATTGCCTCTTGACAGAGGAAGAGTTACATATTGCTAGTTGCATTGATTCTGGGGACGTCTTGACATATGTCCTTACTTACATTACACACGTAGGTACCCCACCCTTCGATTTGGACCATGATGCTCAGCTAGAGTACAATCCACACTTCTACGCTTGGCTCATGCGAAGGTAAACACTCAATCGTAAGCTAACAGCCATGGGCCTACTCGCTTTCAATCCTAGGAAGGATTCTCCCTAGATGCGGAAGGGAAGGGGGGTAAGGTAAGGAAGGGAACCAATCAAAATCAAGCACACATAAACACGTGAGGAAAAGCCACACCGCGGTGAAAACCTCAATCAACATTTAAACACAGGAAGAATAGGAACATATTAGTTTGCGGGTGATAAAAATGTCACGAAACATTTGAATTAAAGTGCGGAAAAGTCTAAAAGGAAAGTTTATGTTAGAACTTAAATGTTTTCATTCAACAAACACAAAGCCTTTCTTTTCAATAAGCAACTCTTTCGCAAGCACTAATGGGAATGATGATTTATGACAGGAACGAAAGATGTCGCAACAAGATCGCACTCATCGACTCCCTTTCATGGAGGAAGAGAGAGTGCAGTACGGCATCAACCTAGAAAATCGGGCTTATAGTCAGCTGAAATTCTGCAACATTCACACGCTTGAGAAGGTGGTGGCCAAGGAGCATGCCGCAAGGAGAATAGTGGAATAGTATAACCTCCACAAGTACCTAGAGAAGTTTGCATAGGAACCTGACCACACGAAGTGTGTAGAAATTTTGAGAACGTACAACCTCGACCAAGAATGTAGAACGGTGACGGTGGGAAGGGGGAAAAATGCCCGACAAGTGCAGGTACCACTAAACTAGGCCTTAGTGGAGAAGGCACTAGGGATGAAACGTAAGGTGGAGAAAAAATGTAAGAGGGATGTGTATGCTCCGTTGAAGATGAAGAGGGAAGAGGTTTTGACAAACGATGGCATTAGCATACATGATATCCCCGATGCTGAGATCCGCATGCAAGCAAAGTTGGTGCACTCCCTTTTCTCCAACCAATGCTATAATTTTCTCATGCACTGGATTAGTGTACCTGTGCTGGAGAATGTGGCAGCCCACACCCTGGATGAGCTGGATTGGAATGGCTATGTGCGCAAGACAATAGACCAAGCAGCCAAAGCACTAGCCCTGGGCAACAGATAGGCAGGCAGAGAATCCCTAGTCTCTAAGAATACGGAGAGGAAGAAACCTTCCTCAAAAGCCTCCTTCATCGAGTATGGAAGCGTGCTGACGGCCATCATCTAGGAGGCTGTGAGAGAAGCCCAACAAGGAAACGAAGGAGCAGATGAGACCCCAGACATGTCACTAAACCATCAAAAGGATGAGCAATCGAGGGACAGGACAAAAACCGAGATAGAGAAGGAGGAGCGGGATGCTCAACCCAAAAGAAGAAAAACAAAGGAGTCCACTAGGAAGGCAACTTAGAAGAAGAAACAGAAGGTGGGTAGGAAACATGAAAAAGAAGATCTAGAAAGAGGCTAAAAGGAATCCCTAAGAGAGGCGGCGGAATGGAAAAAGAAGGAAAAGGAGGAAGCTGAAAAGTTGGTAGAGGAAGCAAGGAAAACATAAGAAGAGAGAGAAAGAAGAGCTATGGAAGAGGAGGCAGAGTATAGGAGACAGGAGAAGGAAGACATGGCCAAAGCAACTCGCCGGTCCATAGAACAACAGAGCTGACTCGATGGCCTAGGGGCTTTAAGTCTGCCTAGGAAGATAGACCCGGCTAAAGTGCTCAAGTACCCGAAGCCAGTTGCCCATGGTCATCAAAGGCAAGGGTAAGGCCCCCATCCATCCCATCCATCCCATCCTGCCCCTCTTGGTGGCCGCTAGCGAAGCAACCACTGTCACCCCAAGCATCCTGGCCAACATCGATGTGAATAGTTTTGTGGCATGGATGCAATACTTTATCAATAAGGAACTAGCACAAGGAAAGAGCGGGGAGACCACAGCCATTGGGCAAAAAAGGTCAACTATAGATGCCGAGTCTAGGCAAGATTCGAAACTCCAAAAAAGGGAAGCCTTGACCACCCCAATCCCTACCACTGTGATGCCACCCGCAGACCGTGATGAGTATGTTGATGAATTGCTCTCTCAGGGAGGAAAGGAGGATAGCGGTGACTGAGTTGGAAGCAGAAAAAGAGGTGGTAATGGCCTTTTAGCTCGAAAAGACAAGGCAAATTGCTATGCAACAAAAGGAAATTCTCGACCTGAAATGGGAACTAAAAACCAAAGAAGAAAAGGAGCAAAGCTGGCGACAACAGCTCAAAGATGAAAATCAAGAGCTCGAGAAGATGCAAGGAGAGTATAAGCTTTTGATCATGCAACATGAGGATCTAGCAGCAAAAATAGGTTGGATCGAACGGGGCATGAAAGAGTTTACCGCAGGGGAGGAAGGAAGGAAGCGAGAAGAGGAGCAACACCAACTAGAAATGGAAACTATGACCAAAAGGCTAAGCCTCGAAAGAGAGGAGCATGAGAGAATGAGCAAGGAATTGGAAGACCAGGAGCGGAGGCTCATGGCCTTGGTGCAAAGACAAGGAGAAAGCATGGAGGAAATGAAAAAGAGAGTCGAAGAGTGGGCATGCCAAAATGAGCAAAGAGTGAAGACATTGGCATGTCGCCTGGTTCTTGTGGAAAAAGAGAAAGTTCTAGCAGAAGGCAGAGCAGAGGCAGCCCAAGTGACCTTCAATACTCAACAACAGATCTTCTTGAATACCCTGATGGATGCCACTCATGTGGAGGACGAGGAGTTCTTGGAGGAGGTAAAAAAGAAGCTGAGCATAGCACGCAGAGCTCTACGAGCAGGGCTACACATGCCCTCCCAACCCATTGCAATTGGGCTAAGCCCAAAGGAACAACGTAGGTACCTGCTATCGGCCGGTCTAACCCCCTAGGAGATTGATGCTCTGGGGTTCATGGAAGAGGTACAACAGCAAGAGTGCCTGGGGAGTGAGGCTAAACTGCAAATCGACGTGGGCAGATTTGAAGAAGAAGTGGTTCCATAACCCCCTTCACCCCATCTTGAAGGGCAGGGGCAGCCAGCATACGTATCCATAGAAAGGAAAGCCACCTTGAGGGAGAAAAGGAGGAAATTGGTGGAAGAATCTAGACA
Organism: Lygodium microphyllum; assembly: GCF_053477565.2. Classification (NCBI taxonomy): domain Eukaryota; kingdom Viridiplantae; phylum Streptophyta; class Polypodiopsida; order Schizaeales; family Lygodiaceae; genus Lygodium; species Lygodium microphyllum. The sequence goes on from NC_141143.1 coordinate 77,377,318, forward strand.
AAGATTGAGGGCTAACCCTATGGCCCAGCCATCTGTACCCCTCCCACCATGCCCAAATGACATGCCAACCACTTTTCATGTGGAGCTCATAATCTGGGAGAGATAGGAAAAGGAGAAGCAGCCCACATGTGATGTGCATTCCAAGAATATGTGAGGCTTGCCCCATGTCTTTCATCTCAAAGCTCTTCTTGAGCTAAGTTTTCAAAGCATCCAACTCGTCATGAGCTTTTCTAGCAATCAACATATCATCCACATAAAGTACCAAGATAACAAGGCTATCATCGCAAGCCTTCTTCATGTAGAGATATGGATCCATATCACTGCGAGAGTGAGACTACAACTACATAAATATATCAAATTTATGATACCATTCACTAGATGCCTACTTAAGACCATAAAGGCTCTTTCTCAACTTGCACACTAGGTGTTTCCTACTCTTTTCCTAAAATCCCTTGGGCTATTGTATATAAATCTTACAATATAAGTCCCAATGTAAGAAACTTATCTTACATCCATTTGATAGGGATCCAAATCTAACTAAGTAATCAAGTCCAATACTAAGCACAGGGTAGTCATCTCAATTACTACAAAAGAAAAGACCTCATCAAAGTCAACACTATACTCTCACTTGAGTAAGCCCTACATACACCAATAACACATTCTTGTTAGTATTTTGAAGAATTTGTACTCAAAAATTAAATATAAGTTTGAGTGGCTTTCAAAATTTCATTGTATAATATGTAAGCCAAACTTCGCCTTTATGTAAACTAATATTTTAGTTATAATACAAATAAGAATAAAAATTTGTACTCTCCATTCTTGTCTTTCAATATGTTATTATGTCAAGAAATGATATTGTGTATGTATTTTAATATAATGTGGGTTAAGTTCATATCAATAATGTATAATGTGCATGCATGGGAGGGTAAAAGAAAACCACAAAGTCGCTAGTTGCAACACTATGGCTTCATCTACAGTTTTGTTACTAGTAGCTCCCTAGTTTTTCCTTCCTTGGCTTGCACATTTATTATAGATGAGGCATTAGTCAATTGACTAGCATCAAGAGAAGATAATGCCAAGATGTAATCATCACCAAACTTAGGCTTCAAGGCATTTATCTCCTCAATTTTTACACTAGACTTACTAGAAACAATGTTGTGATCATCAAACTTATCCTATGCTTTGCCCTTACCTTTCTCCTTGCACTTATCATTGTGCATCTTATGGAAATGTGGCCTAATTTGACCCTACTTCCTACAATAATGACATGTAAGAGAGACCTTATGACCACAAGACTTATTGTGAGACTATTTGCAAGATTGAGACCGTATCTACCACGATGATCATTATCACTCTTACCATCATGTTTGCCGCTAATAGTCAATGCATGAGAAGTACAGGCTGCATCCACATTCTTTCTATTTATCTTCTTGGTGAGTAAGGCACCCTCAATATCTTGAAGTTTCAAACCATCCTTAGGCATATTAGCACACATGGCAATATGAAAAGTATCCCATGACTCAGGAAGTGTCACAAGCAAGAATAAGGGAGGGAGATTATCCTTGAACTTAATGTCCTATGAAGTCAACTGGCTAAGAATAGAATAAAGTTCATTCAAATGCACAAGCACACATTAGTTCCTTCCTTCATGCAAAGGTTCATGAGTTGTTTCAAACAATACATATGTGAAGAGGACTTTTCTTGTTGTAAAGATTGTATTTTTTTCCCATAATTGCCAAGCATCATCCTTAAATACCACAACATTGACATAAACATATTTAGACAATGATAATATAAGAGTGGATTTACATAGCTCATCTAACTCATCCCAAGTATCATGATCAATACCTTTGGGCTTTACACTCAGTTTTCAAAGTCCTAACTTGCTTCTTTTGAACTAGTACCTACTATATCTATATCTTTCAATAGGTGAAATTATGCCATTAAGCTTTCCAATATTAACTATAGCACTATCATTCAAAGAACTAGTCATAATGACAGTATACCAATGTAAAATCCAAGAGAATGGGCCATCGTAAATGAATACAAATTAACCCATAAAACTTAACCAAGATAAGGTCAAAACAAGAGGGATCACCAAAGTATAGAATTGTCCGCCAATTGTAAACAATAGATTATCAAAGTACAATGTCCGCTCTCCAAAAGAATAGTACAAACTATAATTATAGCAATGCTAAAATAAAGATATTATATAGGTCAATCCAATTATGGGAAAATAGCCAAGAAAGCAAACTTCCATTGCCATGGATATCTGAGTAGCAAGTAGGATACAAAGGATGCAACTAGTAGTGACTAAGCATAGACCACTGGTACCAACCAAAGGATGTCATGAACTCAAAGTGTCAATAAACCATACATCCCATAAGCATGTACATCACTTAAAAATTGTTAGATGGCGTCCAAAGCATACAAAATCAAATCAGTCCCCACAAGTGGAGATAACTACATCTGATAGTATACAAGAGAGCATATGTATGAACCAAAAATACCATTGTCTCAAAGAACCAAGCTCAAATACATAAAGAAACCAAAGCTCTAATTCCAATATCAAGTAGCTCTCACTGAAGCAAACTGAATGCCAAATAATCAATACAAGCTCAAGACATCAAGTATATGATGACCACCCCCCAGAATGCAAGATACATTCGGGAGCATGAAACCCAAGTCTTCAAATTCATCATGTTAATAGCTAAGCCAACTAAAGAAAAAATACAAAGCTACAAAGCATCCAATTTAGCTAAATTTGAGTGGTAAAGCCATCCATAATCATATCCATGTCCAAGTATCAATGCTAGACATCAATGCATATAAGTAGCATACCGGAATAGCATCAAGCCTTAACATGTATAAAGTTACTATTAACAGATTTCCAAAATATTATTACAATAATAAAATTATGCAAAAATGAGCTAATCAGGCTCTAACTAATTCAAGTATCATCCCAAAGCATAATTATAACATCTGAGCACCAAAATAGCATCACCAAGGCATTAAACATGTATAATGGAGCTCACTGTTTGTTGTTTGAACCAAAATTATTTTGTTCTATATAAAATAGAGAATTTAAAACTATATAGATGCAACTTTTTTAATGCTTAATATGTATTTGTTATTGCACTCTTCATTTCTAGCTATAGAACACATGAATTTGATGTCAAATGCAAAAGTTATATCCAAAATATAAAAGTGATGTCAAGCTACCATAGATGTCCATGACTTCTATAGCATGCTCTATATCCACTCAATATGGATAAAATGGTTGTTCCTTAGCTTAATAAGCACTCGATAAGGTTCAGCTAAGCCTTGGTAAGCTTGTCACAAGCAAGGAGTAAGCTAGAACATACCAGGAGAAAGAAAGACTCAATGCATACCTCAAGAGAAAGAAACAATGGCTATCATAAAACCTTGAGCTAAAGATTTGAATTCGGACTAAAGAAAAGGATGAAGAAGCTCCTCAAATATCCACTCTAATATCAATCAAAAGGTAGAGCTTGAGTGGAAGCACACAAGTGGAAGTAAGAGCAAAGCAAGAGCTATGGCGGATCGAGCAAGAGAGCAAGAGAGAGATACCATATGTGGAAACTCCAATAGTGACAATGTGTAACTAGCCTTCTCTTATACAATAGTCACTAAAAGAATAACAAATAAAGTGACAATGATGGGTGTCTGCCACCTACAATGTATAGGTGTGAGGTCATTGTATGTGAAGTAATTATAGGGCAACATATGTATAGATGCCTTTACCCCTAATAGTCAATAGTTCAAAGCACTTTTATTCTAGCCATTATGCAAGGAGACATCATTAAACCTACAATTAATGGATTTTGGCTTGGATTACTATGAGCCACATAAGGATTCATAGGTTCAAAAAATAGTGGAAATCAATTTCATGTGAGTCACTGCTACAATGCCTGAAGCAATAGTGTGGAATTCAATCGATATTATGGTCATTTGCAAGTTATATGGGATAATTAACTTTCAAAATTTGAAAACCTTTCATTGTACTTACATTGGTGACCTTTTAGTTTTGAAAATAACATTTTTTTATATTGAATAGACAAAATAAATGGTGTTACCATTGCAAGAAATGAGTTTACTGCTATAAATAGCAAGCTCACCACTATGAACAATAAGTTCACTAATACAAGAAAACAATGACTTGATATAAGTAGTAACATGATACAGGAAAGCAGTGATCTAACACTGAAAAGCTGTAGTGTAGTGGGAGCTCACGCTCATCCACCAAGACCCATGGACTGCTTATTGCTTCAAGCATTCCAAGCAAGTACAAATGGCTATCTCTCACCTAGCTGATGCAGCTTCAACCCTACGAGGTATAGTGAGCTTACCTTCATACCCGAAATGAGTAGCCTCCTCTCACAAGCAAACCAACAGCTCCACAATTTGAGATGCAAAGGCTCCACCTCCAAGGTCCATCCTCCATAGTCACACACAAGAGAAGAGAAGAGAAGAAGAAGAGAGGAAATGATGGAGAGCTTCTTTTCCAAGATCCCTCACACTCCCTCTCTCAAGCACACACAAGCAAGCAAGAAGAAGAAACTACTTTTGCTACACACCAAAGAGTGATCTCCTCACTCACTTTTTAGGTTTATATATAAGCCCTAAATCCCTTGGGTACCCCTCCCCTTTTTTACATAACCGGGCATCTTTTTAAGGCCCTCTTTCCCTATTCCCTTCTAGTTTCCTTATCCCTTCACCTATTTCCATTTAGACTTTACAACTTGCACAGGAGGGAGCCTCTCGCTCTTATAAAATGAATTACATTGCATCCTACGCTTTCCTTGTGAGAGCCTTCAGAGGCTCTCCTTCGTCCTTAAGAGATCACCTTACTAGAACATTCAGTGCTTTCCTTCATCCTTGAGAGCACCTTGCTAGTAGAACATTCGGTGCTCTCCCACATTTTTCCTGAGATTGCCTTCTCCTCCACTTTTCTTGCTTGGGCCGAATGAGTTTCTCCATTCACTTTTTGACTTTGGCTTCCTTGGTCTTCCTTTGATTCTTTTTGGTTGCACGGTCCATGTCCATGACATGTCTTGTAACATTACCCCCCTCCTAGATGAGTGCCAATCCCATCACAGTTGCAGGTTTGAGATGATGAATATTCGATGATTTGAAAGGAAATCTTGTGAGTCAATGATGATGGGGCCTCCAAAGTTGGTAGCTTGCATTGTTTGAAGTTACCTATAAAGAAAAGAAGGTGCATTGCCTGGGGGTGTGTCTACCTTATCGTGTGATGAATTGTGCTCATGCTAGTAGAATTGGGAATCGGGAGGCCTCGATGTTGTCACACACTTGAGGACCCAGTTCTTGCCTAAGGGGGTGTGGTGAGTGTGGCTTAGGGAGAGAGGTCTCTAACCATAGGCGAGGGTGACCTCCCTAGGTATGTCCTACCCTTGATGTGCCCTAAGCATGATGTAGGGAATCAAAATGGTTAGGGGGTTAGGGACTGGAGCTAGCCAACCAAAGCCATTAGATGCTCCTAACTTGAGGATCCCTAGGTGTAGTGATTGTAGCCTACATGATTATTCAATTGCTTTCCCTTGTGATTCCCTTCTAGTGATATCTTATTCTTTCTCTTTTCTTTTCTCTTTTTTTTTGAATAGATGAAAATCCAGTCTTCGGCATCAAAGTCATGAGAGGGAGGAGTTGGGGGCTTAAGAGATTTGTTAAGGAATCTCCTGCTTTGCATGTATCCTTTGAGGTTCATTTGTGCTGCCTAGAGAGGAGTGGTGGAAAGAAATGGATGATTACAGCGAGTGAAGCGACTATCATTCATATCTTCTAAGAGAGCTAAGTAAAAAGAGGGGAGGAGGATAGCCTGCATCATGAACCTAGTTATAGTGCATCTATCTATGCTCTTTGGATCAAAAAAGAGTGGCGGCAGGTGGTACTCTTGTGATGTAGGCTGTTGCTTCAATAGTACCTTAAGTAATCTAAGGTAATTACATGTAGTCAGGAAGGTTGGGTCTTGCCATGAAGTGAATTTGTTGAGGAAGTGGGCTATGGATTCATACAGATCTTGTGGCACAAAAGTGAGGGCTTCCTTAAGTGGCTTGGTAGCATTGACATTGTATACTCTGGGAAAGTCATATTGGCCATGGATGTTGGGATTGTAATCCACTCCTACCATTCTTGGATATGGTATGAAAGTGGGGTTATTTCTTTTTGTAATATTTTCACACAATAAAAGTTAGTTGGTTAGTTTGAAAGTTAGTTACTCAAATAATAAGTTAGTAAGATTACTAACTAAAGACTAGCTAAGGTAAAAACTAACATTAATAACTGATTATTTTTATTTAATTTAAAATATTTTATTTAGAAAAATGGAGAGTCATAAATCGGATATTTTTCTCGGATTGACAAAGACAGTAGCCACCCTTCACGTAAGTTACAATGTGAACGAGACTTATGAGCTATATTAATCACTAGTATTAATGTGTATAGTTTGGATGGTCCATAAATATTAGATTTTGGGCAAAACTAGTATATTTTAGATATTATCCAAAAAAAAGATATGGAGATTTCTAAAACTGGATGTCATTTAAATGAAAAGACAAGTGATTTTTTAGTTAGTTTTGGAGATTTTATAAAAAGAAAAGTAAAGAAAAGTGACTAGCGAAATCACACGCGCCACGATCGCAGTTTATAGGCAGTAGACAACACTTTGAACAGAGAAAAGAAGGAGTGAACTAAGAGCTTTCTAATCAAGTATCTTGGGGTTTTACCTCCCTTTCGGAGCCAATGTAACCATCATATTTATGATATGAGCATCAGATCACTGATCTTTCCAAGATCCCCCTCCACAAAGAACTCCACTTCTCAGCCACAAGCCCTCTTCTCTAATTCACTATAAATATGAGGCATGGGGAGGCACAAGGGAGCATAAGGAGACCCCGAGAGGCTGTGAGAGAGAGATAGAGAGAAGAATACCCCTCCAAGAGATTGTGAGAGAGCTCTTGAAAGAGAGAGAGAGAGAGAGAGAGAGAGAGAGAGAGAGAGAGAGAGAGAGAGAGAGAGAGAGAGAGAGAGAGAGAGAGAGAGAGAGAGAGAGAGAGAGAGACCCCGAGAGGCTGCAAGGAAGAGAGTTAGCTCAATTCCCTCTATTTGGATCCTCGACTCACCCATCTTCTCTTGCACTCTCCCATCTCGAATCTATTCCGTCTTCTTAATCTCTTGAGTCTACTTGCGGATGATGGCCCCCAAGCGAAGAATGTCACGTACGACTGGCAATCCCATAACTAACAATGAAGCTTCAGACGAAGGCATCACCGTCAATCCAATTGCGGTATCGATCGTAAGTAATGTATTTCCAAATTGATAGATGCTTATTTTGATTTCCATATGAGATACGTTAGGTCCCATACTATGATGCACGAGTATAGATCATTTCATCTCACATATTTGTAAGATGGAGCTTGTGAAGTGCATATATCAAGGAAAGTTAATTGCGCCTAGTTCCATGTGGCTTATTCGTTGATAGAGAAATTACAAGAAAGAATTGGTCAAGGGTTATGAATGGCATAATCATGACATTAAAAATTGCATACAAGTGTTAAGTAAATTTTATATAGAATCACTCATTGATCCCAAGGGAGAGAGCAGATATGCGATGAAAATGTTATCGCGACTATTCTTGCATTGTTTGGGAAGAATGCAATTGGTTTTGTTGTTTGATCAAACAACATCCTAAATGCTTTTACATTCAACTAGTTGTTAGTTGTTGTTTGGATGATTATTCCAAGTGCTTGTGATTTATGGTAAATGCATGGAAAGGGTGTGTGATGACAAGTTGCCATGGGAATAAAGGAATGTTTTCCTAGAAAATTATATTAGGGCTGAATGCCTTGTTGTGATGGATTCTTAAAGGATTTAATTAAGGAAGGATATATTGCACGGGTGGATCACCTTCATGATCACACCGCGGATTAACCCAAAGAGGGCACTACTCGATTCATGGGCCGAAGGTCGAGTGGTGAAAAGGCCAATCCGATAAACTGCTAAAAGTGTGCCTAGACAGTCGATGAGCAGGCACCTTACACTTTCGAAGGGTAGGGTGTTGCAAAATGACATCCAGACGTCAGCGCTACCTTTTCAGATATGCCTTCTCCACTTCAGTTGGCACTCATAGCCCTTCACTATTTTAGGCACTTCATAAACTTTGTTTTCTTAGTAGTCTAGAGCCTCTATTCCCCATTGGGTAGGATTTGTCTCTCTCTTAGAGGTCCACCTATCTCCCAGCCTCCTTCTGACATCGATTGCCTCTTCCATCACCTTGGTTGATAATACCTAGCTCAATGCGGTTACTAAAAATTGAAGTTGAATGGCCCACGGTTATTATCTCTCTGCTTCTAGAATATGAGTTCAACATTATAGTTTACTGGGATGCAGTCTTCTCTCGAGGATGGGCGCTGCTGGCATTACTACCGATTGAGCATTCAACCTTCTTCAAGCAAACTAAAGCATTTTTTTAGCTTGACTTTTCTAGTAGTAGGGGTGTCCACCTACTACAGATCTTCTAGTCGTGGGGATAAAGGTTGTAGAACTAGCTTCTCCTCTTAGTGTCCCATTTTCAAGCTTGGCCCTATCTCTTTAGCTGGTCTTTGCATTTCCTCTCTTTTGTGCTCCTATGGCCCTGCTTCCTCGGGCCCTACTACTAGTGCTTGGATGTGCAGTCCATGTCTTAGGGCCCTGCCGCCAGTTTTTAGTTTTTCGCTTAATGATTCAATGGCCTCCTCCTCTTCAGATTCCATGGCATCTAAGAGAGTGTTGAGGAAGGCATGTTGTTGGGCTTCCAAACTTATTTGTGCAACCACTGCCCTACTTTCTACTAACACCTTGTTGCCTTCTGCAAGGGCTAGTTGGCTCGCCAAGTCTCTCACCCTTCCTTTGCTCCTATCCACCCATTGATCTGCTCCTTTCTTCATTTCCTCCAAGCTCTCATCATCCCTTTGGGGTAATGCCCTTAGCCTCCTCTCATATTCCTCAATTTCGCTTTCCAAGTGTTTCTGCTCTTTTAGCTCTGAGGCTACCCTCTTTTCCAAGTCTTCTATGTGCTTTTGGTGCCTTTGGCTTCTCTCTTCTTCTATTGCTACTAGCTGCTCATTAGCATTCTAGAACTTTTCATTCTCCTTTTGTAGGTCTTTATACAACACTACTAGCTCGTCATAATGGCATTGTTGGCTCATGAAGTTTTGTGTTTTTACAGCGAGCTTTGCTTGCCACTTTTCTTCTTCAACGTAGAGGTGATCAACCGCCAAGACCCACGAACCGCTTATTGTTTCAAGAATTCCAAGCCGAGCACTAATGGCTACCTCTCACATAGCTGATGCACTATACATCCCTACTAGTGTAGTGAGCTTACCTCCATGCCCGATCAAGTTGCCTTCTCTCCTGAGCACTCCAGTAGCTCCACGATCCAAGTACAAGCTTCAAGAAAGCTCCATCCTCAAGCTCCACGCTCCAAGATCCATCACCACGAGCAAGACAAGAGAAGAGAAGAGAAAAGAAGAAGAGAGGAGAAAATGGAGAGCTTCTCCACCATGGTCCCTCACCCTCACACACTCACTCCCTCACACTCTCACACTCCCTCTCTCAAGCACAAGCTCAAGCAAACAAGAACAAGAAGAAGAAGAAGAAAAGGAGAGCCAATTTTGGCCACACACAAGAATGAGCTTCTCATTCAATTTTCAACTTTATATACAAAACCCTAAATCCCTTTTGGGCGATCATCCCCTTATCCCCTTTTTTTTACATGGCCGGCCATGGCCTAGGCCCTTTTTTCCATTGTCCTCCTATCTTCCTAGCTTCCTTCTTACTACCCATCTACCTTTACAATTTGCCAGTGCTCTTAAAATAAATCATGGTGTGCCTTGCTCTCTTTTACAAAAGTATTGACTTGGGATTTTTCTCGTGTGCCTTTCTTCTTGATTTAGGACTTTTCTGCACTTCTTGTGTTTCCAGATTCTTCTTGGCGCACCTTCATTTTCTATTTCACTTTTATCTTGGCTTTGTCTTCTGCTTTAGATTTTCTGGATTCTCCACCTTGTTCTTCTAAGGGTTAACATTACCCCCCTCCTAGATGAGTGCCAGTCCCATGGCACTCACCGTTGTAGGTAGCAGGCTTTGGCATGCACCAAAGACATGGGTGGGAGGGAGTGCTATGGTTTCAACTTTGGAGTTTTGGTGGTACTGCAGATGAAGGGGGTTGGTGGTACTTTATTGGCCTGAATGGTTGGTAATAGGGTTGTTGAATTTGGTGATAGGGCCGATTGCACTCATGGGTTGGCACAGGTGTTGATGTTCTGGGGATTTTGGGGCGGGTGATGATTCTTTGGTGGGCTTGCAGGGTAATAAAGGATAAGAATTCAAAATTGAGTGTTGTTGAAGAGTTGATGGTACTTTCGTTGGAGTCTACAATATCTGCAATTGAAAACCTTTATATGTAGTCTCTCTCCAGGGGTAATGCTAATCTTCTTATCATGCACAAGACGTGGTTTGATTAGTTTGGGAGATAGGTCGAACTCTAAGCAAGCTAAGAGTATTGTCCTACACTTGAGGATCCAAAGTGTGTATATATTGTGGTGCAGATATCATGTGAGTGCACGTGCATACTTAGATATTACGTAGTTAGAAGACCGCTGGTCTGGTTCTTCGTAGCAATGGGTGGATAAAGCAAGGGTTTGATGGGGTGGCAAAATTTGTTGATGTTGAGGAGAAGTACACTTGAAGGCTTCTTAAGATATGATTTGTGATTTTGACAACACGATGTAGCATAATTGAGCTCATTGATGCCTCAGCTTTGGTAGCTGGTGGCTACTTGTAGTGGTTGAAGAGTACAATGTACTTTCCATGGTCTTCCATGCCTTTCTTACCACTCTTGATTGCAATGGCACTAAGATGGAGTGCAAAAAAGAATTGTGCAAATGGTTCAGGGTGACAGTTCTAACCATAGGCGAGACGAGCTCCCTAGGTATGTCCTACCCCTGATGTGCCCTGAACAATCGTGGGGGATGTGTAAAAGAGCTAGGGGATTAAGGATGGAGCCAACCGACTAAGGTCACTGGGTGTACCTAATTTGAGAACCCCTAGGTGATGTGTTGTGATTGTGAGTGCTTTTTTCTTTTTCTTTTCTTTTTTTCTTTTTATTTTATCTCTTTTTTTCCTCACTCTTTTTTTTAAATAAAATGAATACAACCAATGCAATACATTGAGGCAATCAACTTTTCATTTGGATTGAGAAATGTCGAGATCCAAAGGCTATGAAAATGGATATTACAATGATGATTGTGTTACTAGCCTTGATGCTAGAGGAACAGTTGTTGAGATGGAGAGATACACTTGAGATTTTGCAAACCTCTTTGTAAGATGTGAGATATCGGTACAATTGAGGTAGCAACTGTAGTGAGACAAATGTAGAGTTTGGCCAAGGGAGAGTAGCCAATGACTATGCTTTGGGCTATGCTCAAATGCAATGTGGGATTTCTGCAAGGGTGATTTTCTCTTTCAGTAGTGGGGCTTCCATCATGGCTCTTTGTTCTTGGTATTTCTGTTGCTTTTTCTGTAATGGCTCTTTGTGTGGTTGGTGGTCTTGTGGTAACTTGGACATTGAATGCTTTCGTACAAAGACCTATGTCATCCTACATCCACTTGACAACTCATGAGAGTACATGCAAGTCATATGCTTCAATTATAATGGACATGTGTAGCTCAAAGAGACATCACTTATCTGAATCCCCTGGTGGTGACTTCAATGCATATCATTTGCACTTGATTATCATTGCTTGTGTGTGTGTTGGTTTTTCAAGCATGACCTCGCTCACCGATTCTCTCTGTTCAATATGCGCTTGTATCAACTCTTTCAACAAGTCCTTGCTCTCGTTACTAGTCTTGCCTTGTATGTCATAATGTTCCTTGTCCTTCCCTTGAGGTTTGATGAGGTCACCCTTACTAAAGGTTGTGATTATCCTCACACTCGGTAGTGTCAAGTGTATCCTCTATGCTAGTAATCGCCTAACACTTCATTGCCCTTTTGAAGGGTCATCCTAGGAGGGTTTCCTTTCCACAATTAGCACTATTTAGAGGAACATGGAATAGGATAAGCAAGCTTTCAATTTCAATAGTTACAAGGATTTTGCACTTCTCTATAAGTGCTTGTGGGTGTCCCCCATAAGGATTAAGAGTTGTATCAGTTGGTGCGAGCTCTAGTTGGCCTAGTAGGGTCCATGCTTCATAGGTCAAGATATTAAAAGCAGCTCCTTCATCGATGAGAGCATCGACACAGTGCTCTCTTTTTGCTGTGAGTTTGATCCCAAGATAATCAAGCAATACTATGTCTTCATCTTTCAGGTCTTGGCTTATAAATTCAAGCCTTATAATGCATGCCCTTGTATCCCCAACTATACACCCAGATGTGGATTCTCTACTAATGTCTTGGGTCATCTGTGCAGTGCCGATCAAGGTGCATCTATCGTCAGGAGTGTCATGTCTAGCCATCCTCACAGTAGCTTGATGTTGTTGCATTCTGTTTTGACTAGATGCAATCCAGACACAATCTATACATGTTTTTGTGGTCTGGCCTTTTTTCCCTTGTTGGCTAGATTGGCCCATTGAGGTTCTAGGGACTTTGTTTGCGGGTGTGGGCCTTTGGTTTTGCTATTTTGTAAGTGAGAATCTATGCTTGTGCAGAGCCCTTACTACACTAGGATCTAATTTTCTCCAACATACTTGGGGGAGGTGCGAAGGGGGGGCAGAACCCCCTTTGTGAGGGTCTGGGGGGGGGTGGGGGGTGGCAGTCTCCCCCAGCCCGCAGGGTCGGTACGCTAAATACCATGTGTGATTGGAAGGACCATTCGTAGCCAATTTTTGAACTACTTGCTCTAGATTTCATCCCAATGATAAGTCTATGATGTGCTTTCAGCTCTGTATGGTCTCTGGATTGGTTTCAAGGGTTTGATGCATCAAATTTTTATTCTATTCACATGTCCAATTTTGACATTTTTCTGTCCGATTATCAGAATCGGACGTCCAATTCAGGGTTGATCCGATCGGCTGATCGGACAGTCCAAGTCTAAGTGGTCCTAGTCCGATTCAAGTGGTCCGATTATGGGTTGGTCTGATTTTCGTGCATCCAATTCTGGGAATTGGACGTCTGATTATGGGGCCTCTGATTTGAAGCATCTGATTTTCGTGCATCCGATTCTGGGAATTGGACGTGATTATGGGGTATCTGATTTGAAGTGTCCGATTTTTGTGCATCCGATTCTAAGATGTCTGATTTTCAAAATTGTACAGGGTATGTCCGATCGAATAGGATGGGTTTGTCTAATTATGGGAGTCGGACCGTCCGAGTCCAATTTTGGAAATCAGACTCTGGTAACAGTGTCTCATTCCTACGGACAAGTTTCAGGGATAACGAAAATCAACTCGATTCTAACAATTTTGGTTATGAGGCATAGACCATAATGAAGGATTATATATACCTAGAATAGTAAATCAACTCCAAAATACAAATCGGCCAAGCAAATCAAACCCCCTTGCCATGTTATGAAAGCAGAAACCCTATTGCCTGTTTTCCTTTCTTTTCTTTGTTTTTTGCTACCCTAATGCATCCAAATCACAAAGAAAACACCTACACTACTCCAATCTACTTTTCCAAATCCAAAAAACCAATAACCTACTTGCTAAGGAGATAGAATACCTCTTCAAACTCCCTTGCTTCCTACCTATCTACCTCAAGCATCGGTTCGGGGAAAACCCTACTTCAATGCTCGATTCGAAGTGTGCAAGCGCTCAAGGCTTGAATCCATTGGTCCTGGAAACAGAACCAAAATATAGCGTGCAAGCGCTCAAGGCTTATTATTTCAAGTGTTCCAAGCTGAGCACTAATGGCTACCTCTCACATAGCCGACACACTATCCATACCTACGAGTGTAGTGAGCTTACCTCCATGCGCCGGATCGAGTTGCCTCCTCTCCTGAGCACTCCGATAGCTCCACGATCCAAGTGCAAGCTTTAAGAAAGCTCCATCCTCAAGCTCCACGCTCCAAGCTCCATCATTGCAAGCAAGAGAAGAGAAGAGAAGAGAAGAGAAGAGAAGAAAAGAGAAGAAAGAGAAGAGAAGAAGAGAGGAGAAGATGGGGAGCTTCTCCACCATGGTCCCTCACCCTCACACACTCACACACTCACACTCCCTCTCTCAAGCACAAGCTCAAGCAAGCAAGAACAAGAAGAAGAAGAAGAGGAGGAGAGCCACTTTTGGCCACACACAAGAATGAGCTTCTCATTCGCTTTTCAACTTTATATACAAAACCCCAAATCCCTTTTGGGCGGTCATTCCCTTATCCCCTTTTTTACATGGCCCTTTTTTCCATTGTCCTCCTAATCTTCCTAGCTTCCTTCCTACCACCCATCTACCTTTACAGTTTACACGAGTGAGAGCCTGGCGCTCTTAAAATAAATCATGGTGTACCTTGCGCTCGTTTACAAAAGTATTGACTTGGGCTTTTTCTTGTCGAGTGCCTTTCTCCTTGATTTAGGACTTTTCTGCACTTCTTGTGTTTCCAGATTCTTCTTCGTATACCTTCATCTTCTGTTTCACTTTTGCCTTGGCCTTGTCTTCTGCTTTAGATTTTCTGGATTCTCCACCTTGTTCATCTAAGGGTTAGCATTCTCCTCCCTTGGCCTTGATCTCTTGCTTTAGCTCATATATTTCTCTTTGATACATGGCCACTTGGCAAGTTCTTTCTAATTGAGAGGCTGCCATTGTCTCCTTTTTATCCTCAATCTCGGTAATAGCTATTTTGTTTTCTTCTTGTGACAGAAGTTCCTGAACATAGTCGTCGTAGTTTGTAGACAATGGCAGTGTGATGGGGGTAGTGGTTGTATATGCTTTTATCTTCTACCTTTTGGGGTCCTGTCTAGACTCTGCATCTACAGCTACCGATCTTTAGTCATTGGGGTCCCTCCACTTCCACCTTGAAATATTTCCTTGTTAACCAGAAACTGCACCCAAGCCACAAGGTTACTGGCATCCACCACTATGGTAGAAGAGGCTTGGGTGGGTGCAGAGATTGGGGTGGTGGGAACTAGGACATGTGGGATGGGGTTAATTAAACCCTTGCCCTTGCCCTCTACTACTCGAGGTGGCATGCTTTTGGGTGCTTGGGAGCTTGTTCTTGGCCATTCTTCTTCATGAGGGATCATGGCAACTAGCTATTCTTCCCTTGAGGACTACTCCACTTAGAGGCAGATAGCTAGGGCTATATCTTCTTCTTCCTTCCTCCTTAACTCCGCGTCTTCTTGCTCTACTTTCCTCCTCCTCTCCTCTTCAACTTTCTTGGATTCCTCTTTTATTCTTTTTTCCTCCTCCTTTTCTTTTCCCTTCCTTTTGTCCTCTCGGGCCTTTTGGACTCTCTTCAAGCTCTTTGCAGGTTTGTTATATCCTTCTTCTTACTCTCTTGCTCATCACTCTATGTCCTCTCGCTAGATTGCTCCTATTCTTGGTGGGGAGGGGACTGTCTGGCTTCCTCATCTTCTTGTGCTTCCCCCAATGCCTCTTTGATGATGGCCATCAAGACCCCTCCGAACCCAATGGTAGAGGCCTTCAACAATGACTTCTTCCTAGTTTTTGAAGCCGGGGATTCTCCCCCCACGAGCTTTCCACCTGTGGCCAATGATTTTGCCAATGTTTCTATCATCTTCCACACAAAGTCGTTTAGGTTTACCTCATCAAAGGACTTGGCGATGATGCTTTCCAGCATTGGCACATTGATTCTACTCATAAATGTGTTGTATCTTTGGCTAGAGAATAAGGTGTGCACCATTTTGGCTTGTAGTTGGACTTCGGGGTAAGGGATGTCTGCCCATCGTTGGTGTGGACCTTCACTTTATCCATTCCCAACATGCCATACACATCCTTTTTGGCTATTTTCAAAATTTTTGGGCAGGCCCAATGCTCTTTGCACCAACTTGGGACTTGGTTTGATTTCCACCTAGTGCGTTTCATTCTCTTGATGCACTGTGATGATGGTGCCACGGTTCTTATTGAAAGTCTAGAGGAATTTCACACACTTCTCATAGTCCATGGCTTTGGCCCACTTTCTCCACATACTTTTGTAGCTTGCATTGCTTCACAATTTACATGATGGCTAGCTCCTCCATGACTACATCTTCAAAATTTAGGACATGCTTAAATTTGAATTGGTTGTAGGCCCTTGTCTCCACTGAGAGGCCGTATTTTGCTTGCTATTCCTCCAAGAATGGTAGCTTGCTATTTTTCTCCTGTCATGCCATTGTAAGTGCCTATCATGAAGCCATAGCTCACCATCAACGTTGTTTGGATAATTTTTTCAGAAAGACGTGTAGGAGATGGAGAAAATGCTTATGAAAAATGAAATCCTTAAATATAGAAAGAGAATTTTTATTTAAATAGCCCATGCATTTCACAAAAAAATTCTAACACTTTTACTCAATCATGAGTTGATTTTTATACATTCTTTTCCATTTTTGAACATCGATTGAGGTTTTAGGGTTTTTTTTTATGTTCCACACCTTTCATCATTCACACCCTCCCCAGACAAGAAGAATCTTTCCTAGGATTAGAGGTTGAAGGGTGGAAACCATTTAGTGAATGCTCACTGTGTTTCACATTTGCATGAGCCAAGTGTAGAAGTTTGGGTTGTACTCCATTTGAACATAATGGTCCATGTCAATAGGTTGGATCCTTACGTGGGTGAGGTAAGTGAGGATATCCATAAGGAAATTATCAGAGTCCATTCGGTTGGCAATGTATAGCTCCTCCTCGGTCAACATGCGATTTAAGTAGGGGTGAGTCATGATGTGCTCTTCAAGGGTATTGAGAAATGACAAATGATGTATACTCCAAGAAGAGTTGTCCTGAATCCCATATGCACAGTGAGGAGAGTGGAACAACCCAATTTCTATAAAGCATTGTACTTGACTATCACTCTCATATGGAATGAATACAATGTCATGATGCTTTGTACTTTTAGTTAAGTGTCTTATCTTTGTTATTCCTACACAAGATTGTGTTTATGAGTCCAAGCTACCATCTTAGAACCTAATTCACTTGTGTAACAGTTTGTCTCTACTTGTCTATGTCATCATGAGTTTGATCTTCATCTTCCACCCGCCATAGCATTTACCATACTCTCAATCGGCAACTTTTGACATGGTATCAAAGCCCAGTCAGTCATGGCATGACTCCCTTCTCTGCTCTCTCAGTCCCTCTTAACCTCAAGTTAGCTCAATGAGCTTATCTCTCAACTCATCTCCACTTATTCCACCTTGGTAGCCATAGCCAGGTCTACACCTCTATCTTCCTTCAAGCTTCTATAACTTTCTCTACATGGCATATCTCTCCAAGCTCCCTTCTGAAGATTTATTCTTTGACTCCCAAGGCTTCTTTGCATCACATAAGAACTTGAAGTTGCCCTATCTAGAGCTTAGCGTTGTCACTTCTATCAGTTACTGTCATAACCTCAGTCTGTGGCCTGTAGAACATACCCTTCTTGGAGTACTTGGATCTCTCTCCAGAGGCAATATCTTTACAAGATTCCTTCTAAGAATATCTTTCTAACGTCAAGGTACTCCCTCTTGTAGCCTTAAAGCATGGCATTGCTCATCATCAAGCCCAAGATTATCAAAATTCGTCATTACTATCTAAAATCGTGCCTGCCTGAGTTTATTTGCTCTGCATGTGATGACTCTGCATCGATCTAGACGATGATCATAGGGCTTTTATAGATCATAAAGAGAGCTTCATTTCCATTTAAAAAATTTCAAAATGATCCACTATAGCTCCTACAATCAGTGAAAAACCAGGTTTGGGTCAACCCTAATCCAGGAAGCCATAGCCAAGATTACTTAAAGCTTCAATTTTCTTCATTTTCTCACTCCTCTTGGCACACTCAAGCTCCTACCACTCTAAACTGATTAATCACTCAATGTTTATAGCAAATGTTTCATCAAACAATCATCAAGCTTTGGAAGATTTGAAGAAATCAAAGCTCAACGAGACAACATCATTGCTACTACAAATCTCAAGCTCTTCAATTTTAGTCAAGTAGAGTTCCTACCATTCAAGATCTGCTACAACACTCAGTCTTCCAGCAAATATTTAATTGATTTACCATGAAGGAGGGGTTTCAAGCTGAAGGGTAACATCAACCATCAAGCAACAAGAATCATCATCTTCAAAACCATAGTATATTTTGATACTACATAGTGGGATTTGACATTGCCCCATCACTTGTGCTTGTTAGCACATTCATGAAGTAACTCACCTTTTGATTCATGCTTCAAAGATTATTCTCAGTTTATGTGATGATTTAAAGTCACATTGATAGAATACCGCGTAAATCTCAATCTTCTTGTAAAAAAACTCCATATTCGGGATTTTGGGAATTTCCCATCTATATGGAAAAACCAAATCAAAATGGATTTCATGAATTTTGGGAATTTCATTAATTTGGAACTTGGTGCAATTAAACATATTACTGCTTGTTGAGAATCAGCAATCACACTCAAACAGCCTCTTTGTATGGAGTCCCAGGGTCAAGGATATGCAGGCTAACTTATCCCATATGCACAATGGTGCCTACTGTAGTCTCCTACTTTCCTATAAAGCATTGTACTTGCTTCATTTCTTAATGCAATGATAGTACTCTTTTCTTTTCAGTTAAGTGTCAATGTCATTGTCCACATACACAAGATTGTGTTTATGAGTCCAAGTCTCAATCTTGGAACCTAATTCACTTGTGTAACAAACAGTGTCCTTGTCTTCTCCATCATGAGTCCACACTTCTCATTTTATCCTACATAGCTTCCGGTTTTGCCATGCTCTAGATCTCGCATTTCTCACATGGTATCAGAGCCCAGTTGGGCATGGCATTGCTTGTCTAGCCTCTCTTGATTCCTTTCAACCTCAGTCTAGCTCAATGTCAGCTCATGACTTCATCTCCCAACTCTACTCTCACTGAAGCTTCCATGGCAGCCATAGCCAGCAGCACCCTGTCAGATTGAGCTGCTTATATCTCACTCCACAAGTCAAATCTCTTGGAGATTCCTTCTGGAAAAGTATTCCCCAACTCACAAAGCTTCCTTGTATCACATCAATCTAGGACATTGGACCATCTGGAGCTCAGCATTGTGAAAATCCTCAATCTGTGTTCTGTGTCTGCCATAGCCAGACAGGACCTACCTTACTTGGAGCTTCCATAACTCTTCAATCAGGCCATTTCAGCCCACGTTTTCTTCTAGGGAGTTGTTCCTCTGCTCAAGGCACTTCATCCTGGCACAAAAATTGACTGCATTACTGTGCCCTGGCTCCAACATTGCGGAAATCGCGGAATCCTGTCAGAACTGCGCCTGCTTCTGTTCGACGTGTCTGCGTGCTTCATACAGGTCACAATCTTGACGATTATGATAGGGCTTTGGTAGCCCATGAAGTCATCTTCCTAGACATATAAAAAATTTTGAAAATGATCCACTGTAGCTCCTGCAATCAGCAAAAAACCAGGCCCCTGTCTCAAAAACCCTAATTCCACCATAGCCAAAGCTTCAAAATTCTGACATTTTTCACCGTTTCTCTCACTGAAGTTATCAACAGTGATTTTAATCACTGAGCAATACTCTCTGAAGTTCATTAAAGTACTGTCACTCAGATCTGAAGGTATCAGCATCAAATCAAGAAGGGGAAGATCACTTGGATTTTAAAAGACTAAAAGACTTTTGCAGATTTGGTATTCATTGACACTCAGTTAGTGCTTTTTAGCACTTGTGTCTCTCAACCAATTCTTCTGTTGCTCAAATCTAATAAGTCTGAAGTTGATTTGCTACTATTTCCGTAAGTCTAACATGGGCAAAGACTCTCCAAATGCTCGATTCAAAGGAGTCGGGTTCCACACTTGGCAAACCCGCATCAAGCTCATCCTGATGAAGAAGGGTCTCTAGGCCATCACAAATGGCAAAGAGAAGAAACCTCGGGACGCGGACCTTGCAACTACTTGGCAAAAGAATGATGACAGAGCACAGGCCATTATCAAACTGGAGCTAGACGACAGTTATATCCATCATGTGGATAACTGTGAGACCTCACAGGATACATGGAAAAGACTTGACACCCTGTTCGGTGCACAATCTAAATCATCAAAGTATGGTCTCCTAATTGAGTTCTTCAGGCTTGAAATGAAGTCCAGCACATCACTTGCCACACATCTAAATTACATGGAAGGACTCCTAACCCAACTTGCAGGAATCAACATTAAAATGGATGAAGATGTTTGCATCGGTGTTCTACTTAAGAGTTTGCCTCCTGAATATAATAATGTATCAACAACTTTAATCAACATGCCAAATCCTGAACTTGTTGATATCAAGGCATCACTGTTAGAAGAAGAAAAGAAGCTAAAAACTAAAGAAGAACCAAGTACCTCTAGAGATGAGCATGCATTATATGTTGGCAACAGGTACAAAGGCAAGAAGGATCAGCTCTTCTGTGACTTCTGCAAAAGGACCGAACACACTGAGAAGTTCTGCCACGCAAGAAAGAGATCCCAAAAGGCCTATCTAGTCGCAGTCAAAGAAGAAGAAGAAAATGGAGCAAAGGAAAAAGAAGATGAAGATGAAGACCACCAGGATCGGAAGGACAAGACTCATCAGTCCTTGTACTCTCATAATTCTGATAGACTATTTTAAAAGCCTTGTATTTCCTTGCCCTAATGCTTCCTGCCATAAGCTTTGTAAACTCCTTATGTAACTTGGCATTACAGTCCCTGTACACTTTGTGAGGCCCCTGTTACAGCCTCTGGATGTCCACCATGTTTATGGTACCCACACTTAGCTTTTTCTGCGACAGCCTCTGGTGTTTTGCCATGTCTGTGGTATGCCCACACTTTGCAGGTGGTTCTCATTACAGCCTCTACACACTTTGTGCCTTTTCTAGTTGTGATTGAGGAGGGGTGTTGAGAATCAACAATCACACTCAAACAGCCTCTTTGTATGGAGTCCCAGGGTCAAGGATATGCAGGCTAACTTATCCCATATGCACAATGGTGCCTACTGCAGTCTCCTACTTTCCTATAAAGCATTGTACTTGCTTCCTTTCTTAATGCAATGATAGTACTCTTTTCTTTTCAGTGAAGTGTCAATGTCATTGTCCACATACACAAGATTGTGTTTATGAGTCCAAGTCTCAATCTTGGAACCTAATTCACTTGTGTAACAAACAATGTCCTTGTCTTCTCCATCATGAGTCCACACTTCTCATTTTATCCTCCATAGCTTCCGGTTTTGCCATGCTCTAGATCCCGCATTTCTCACAGTGCTTATGGTTGTTTCCAAGAGATTGAAAAAAACTCAAAAAGGTGGTGTTAATAAACACCTTAGTTTTAATATCCTTGAAATATTCAAGGAAAATATTCAGTCGATGGATTCATGTAGACTTTCTTTAGCCTTCAATACAACCTTTGGGGGAATTTTGATTTTTTTGGGAGATTTTGTACCTTTCTTCATCCAAGATAAGACAATGCTATCTATTGTTTCCCATCGTTCAGGATCTTTTTTGTTGCACATCCAATATTTATCCCAACAATTAAAATACACCTCTGCATCTGTAGCATTTTGATGACTACAAATTGGTGCCCAATATTGTATACGTACCTTGTTGAAGTCTTTGGAATGTTTATTTATATTGACCTCAGTTTGTGCAACACCAAGCCATATTGGATATATTGGATCTGAAGGTCTAACAAGCACAAAGTCATCTTTCTTAACATCAAGCATTGGTTCAAATGCATGTTTGGGTCGTTTGCTCAGAGGACCACAATAGTGATCATTCAACTCTTCCAATCCAATGAAGTCATCTGCATTATCTACATCTATATTGGTTACATCACATTGTGTTCTTGGCCAAAAATCTATGAAAAATAAATCTTCTTGGACATTTGGAGTTTGAAGAGCGTAGATCATATGTTTCCAATAATCAATCACTGGTGTTATAAACTTTGTGAACTCTGCTTCATGTCCTTGTACATTTGACCATCTTTCCCAATACTTCACATAATCTTTAACTCCACTTACTACTTCTTGATGATCCTTAACGTACTCAAACATGGGCAGCAACATTGGAACACCCTTTGGAAGAGTAGGCTTTCCTGCAAGGTCTCTCTTCCATAATTCAATGCCACCTTCTCTTGGTAACCAGTATGGGGACTTTGGATGCATCTTGTATTGCATGGCAGGTGTATCTCCTTGCATATAAAATCGAAATTGAAGAGGCTTTGAGTGACCAACAAGTGTATCTTTCGAATCACACAAGTATCCCTCAATGTATCTCTTAAAGTCAGGCACATGTGTCAATAAGAAAGGTGTAGGACTAGTCATCTGGCATGATTGAAAATGTTGCATAAGATGAGGAAAAGTGAAGGTCATGCTCGTCCTTAGCTTCTCTGAAAATTTTTTGAACATTGCATCGATGTCTTCATGTGTATGACCCACCATGAGAAACCCAAGCTGGATCATCTTGAATGTTCCTCGTGCAACAAGCAATGATAGATATGCAAAGAGATAGCGATTTTTGTTTTCTGACCCACAATTATCAAGTTGTAGAAGTAAGTTCTCTGGCAATCGTTTGAAATGATGATGGTCATCCTGTGGTGTATTATCTTCCATGCATGATTTATTTTATGCAACACCTTGATGGTGGTCTAGTGCTTTTTTCGAGTTGAGGGCATTTAGTAGCACAGAGGTTGATCTTGGCATTCCATCTACTTGTAGATCACCATTTGCATGCATATGTAGTCGCTCCAAGTTCCTAAAGCACAATGACAATGAGGCAATTGTGAAGTTAGGATCATGAGGCCATAGATCAAGTGAGAAATGTCCATATCTACCTTCTCCATGTCCATGTGTAATCATGCCTGTTAAAGAAACTGATAGTTGAGTAGATCTTTCAGTCTCTTTTGATCGAAGCCTTAATCTAGGGATAGCTGTCTTTTGCTGGTCCATTTTATCATGTATGATGCACAAGTTTTTATCTGGATCTAATACTGAGGCCAAGCGCCAACTGTAGTATATGTTCTGACAACTTTGTTGTTGTAGCATGTGACATTGATGCTTCTTTAGAAGCACATTTCGCTCTTGAAGACACTTTGTTGCTGCAAGTTGCTCTTTCATCTCTGAGCAAATACTACATTTGGAGAACTCACTTGTCTTTGCTAAGGTTATATGCTTGAACTCTGTGTTCCAAATACGATTGAAGGTGGACAAGGACATTTGCTTACATCCAATACCACTCAATGTTGTATTTACTTCTGCCCATATATCTACCTACTTATAAACATCTGGGATGACCAATTGTGTCTCCCTTGATCCATCTTGCATTGTTCTACTCTTGTTTGGCATTTGCTCTGCATTCTTCTTAACAAAGTCTCTAAGGATGGCTCTTCCCATCTCTGTGTGATCCCAAGCTGCTCTTATTACTCCCTTGTTTCCATGCATTTCCCTCCTCATGCCATGCTCAAATTGTGTTTTGTACCTGTAAAAAGATGTCTTTGGGATTCCATGAATCTCATACCATGCCCTTCCACATACCACTTGTCCATTGAAGATAAAGCCGTACTTCCTTGTTCCCAAGTAATCAATCCTGCATGATGATTCAAACTTGTCATAAACATAGTTTGTGCGGTCTTCAAATTGCAATCCCCAAAAGTATTTACGTAATTGTTGCATTGCTTATCTATCAGGAAACTGACAACACTTTTCTTGGCAACAATCAATCATGGAAACCTGTGAAATGGAGTCCATAGAAGTCCTCAAGTTTGCACCTTTAGGGGCAATAATTCGAGGCTTTCTATTGACCATACAATATGATCTCTTCTGAACAAAAATTGATTTTTTTGCAGAAACATAATCTTCATTGGTATCTTCCATGTTTTTGGCACAAGCATTTGTAGAGACAAATTGCATGTATGATTGTTGTTGTAGCAGTGATGTTCCATCATCAAAGGTGACTTGTTTAATAGGCCATCTTTCCAGAGTGACACAGTGGAGGTTGTCATCTATGTATGTTCCTGTGGTTTGATCAAGGGCTTTATCTACCATCACGCCAACATCCTTTTCTCCTAGCAATTCAAAGTTTATCACATCATATGGAAAAGCCAATAATATAACCCCTGTCCTAACACACACAGTGTTGCCTTCTGTCCATAGCATCACTCTAGGTTCTCTCCAACTTTCACGAATGCTAAGCACATCAATATCCTCAGAAGGTAGGACATGGTCTGATTCATAATCATCTCCTCTGTCATGAATTGTTATTGAGTTTGAAACAACCACCACATCTTTCTTTCCCCATTTTGCAAAACCACCTACAGCTTCATGAACCTTCGTTGCATCAATTGTTGGGAATGGCAAATACGCTGCTACATTTAAACATTTATCAATAGCCACTGAAATATATCCATCTTCAAGTGTTTCTCCATGGCATGTCTCATTTGGATGTATTGCATGCACTCTACCAAGTGCAACAATCTCATGATCAACTAGCTAATTCACAGTTTCTCCAAAATAAAATTCGTTATTCATGATACCTGTACAAGTGAGAAAATGGAGATTTTATCATTTGTATGTTGTCACCTCTCAGAAAGAAGAAAATAGTGATGAAATTGCTAAATACAATGAAGTATCAAATTTCATTGAAACAAAAAAAGTACTTAAACATTAGATAGAATAAGTCCAACTTCCATAATAGAAAGTATTAATGGAAACATCGTATAGAAAGAAGGGGATAGATTTGACCATATGGCCAAAAACAAACTTTCTCATGAACTGTGCTGCCCTAAAGTAAATAAGAAAAGTTTCTTCTATTATTTTTAGTTGCCTTGATTTTACTTTATTTTAGTAGCTACTCTTTGAGTAAGCAAAAACTTCATTGTGTGTTCTCATTGGGAAAAGATATAGCAGCTGTTCAAAACTTGTACTATATCTATTCAACACGAGAACAATGATTAAAATTATTTATAATGTGTATAGGAAAAGATTTAGCCACGTGGTCAAAAATCTATTGTATGTATTCCATACCATAGCAAATATAAAAAAATTTTGTGATCCCCATAGGGGAAAACATAGTCAAATGATTGAAACCTTTGTTGTATGTATTTCACATGACAAAAAGGATAAAATCTCATTGTGGTCTCCATAGAAAAATATTTAGCCAAATGGTCAAAACTCAAGCCAAATACATATAACAAGGATAAAAGTTCATTGTGATCTTTATGGAAAAGGATTTAGCCAGATGGTCAAAACCTCTACTGCAACTATTTTAGACAAGACTTAGGATTAAAATTCTTTGTGATATCCACAAGAAAAGATTTATGCATATGGTCAAAACATGTATTTAACCTAGATGATAGCAAGAATAATAATTTTTTGTGATGTCCATAGAACAAGATTTAGCCAAATGTTCAAAGCCTTTATTGTATATCAACAAGAATAAATAATTTCTGTGATCTCCATTGGAAAATATTTGATCAAATGATCAATACCTTTATTTCATGTATTCCACATGACAACAAGGAAAAAGATATTTTTGAGAAACTTTGACCTTGTGCTTAAATGTTGAAATCACAATAACCTCTAAAGAATAGGAGATTTCATTCACTATGACACAAAGTTATAAATATTGAGAAAATTTTAGCATCAATTAGAAGCTATTTGAGAAGGAAAGATAATTTTTATCATGGTTAAATATTTATAAATCTTATACTACCTGCTTATTGATAATAGTAAAATGTATCATATTACATTTTATTTTTAAGTTATACTATTAGTCTAAATCATGTTATATTAGTATATCGTACTATGTGCATATTATGGAATATATTATCAAAATATAATTTAAATATATATATATATATATAATTTATTAATAATTAATAAATATAATTTAAATATATTAAATCGTATTTTTTAAGATTATGTATATTAAATGTATCTAATATGTAATGTGTAATATCATTGAGGATTTTGAACCCACCTTAGTGATAGTTCGAGAGTAGAATCTCTAGTAGGGTAGGATAGAGAGTATGTAGGAAAAATCTCTAGCTGTGGAAATAGGGGCAATATCACAATGGTGGGTTCTTAAGGAGGGGCGAGGGGGAAAGAGTTGGTCTAGGAGAAATGCCCCTAGTAAGAGTTTGAGGGCAATGTCTTCCTCAGTGGAGGTTTGGGAGCAATGCCCCTAATTGGGGTTTCAAGATAGCACTCGTTGTAGGGATTTGGGGGCAAAGCTCCCAATGGGGGATTTAAGCGGTAGGGCCCTTGGTGGGGGTATGCGGGCAACACCCCTAGTAGGGGGTTGGGGGTAGTGTCCTTGATGGGGGTTTGGGGGCAACGCCCCTAGCGGGGGTCCGAGGGTAGTGCCCTGTGTGGGGGTTTGGGGGCAATGTCCCTGATGGGGGTTTGGGGGCAACGTCCCTAGCGGGGGTCCGAGGGTAGTGCCCCTGGTGTGGGGGTTTGGGGGCATGGTCCCCAACGGGGGGTCCAAGGGGCAGCGCCCCCTTGTGGGGGTCTAGGGGCAACGCCCCCAGCGGGGGTTCGGGGGCAATGCCCCCGATGGGGGTTTGGGGGCAACGCCCCCAACGGGGGGTCCAGGGGCCAGCGCCCCCCTGTGGGGGTCTGGGGGCAACGGCCCCAGCGGGGGTTCGGGGGCAGCGCCCCCAGTGGGGGTTTGGGGGCAACGCCCCCAACGGGGGGTCCGAGGGGCAGCGCCCCCCTGTGGGGGTCTGGGGGCAATGCCCCTAGCGGGGGTTTGGGGGCAACGCCCCCACTCGTATTCCGTAACAAGTTATGGTTATTCGAATAGCGTCATGATGTTTTTCAAAATGAGTTTCTCTTCCCCTCCCTCTCTCTTGCACGTAACTCTCTAACCTGGGTGTTTTCTCTGTTGTGTTTTTACAGTTGCAGGTTTCGCATCTCTGATCCTCTGCGTTTTTATCTCTGCTCATGTCGCCCCTCTCTTACTACAGGTGTTGCAGCCCTAATCTTTGGCGGTTCTATCCCCCTCCTCTTCTTTGACTACTCTCCACTATTTCATTTTCTCAAACTGAAACAGATTGTGTAGTGCAATTTTTGGTTTGAATCAGGGTATTTCTTTGACTACTCTCCACTGTTTCATTTTCTCAAACTGAAATAGATTGTGCAGTTCAATTTCTGGTTTGAATCAGGATATTTCTTTGACTACTCTTCACTGTTTCATTTTCTCAAACTGAAACAGATTGTGCAATGCAATTTCTGGTTTGAATCAGGGTATTATGACCAAAAGTACTTGCATCTTCAAATAAAAAATCTTGCTCCAAGGCTTCAGTAATTCAACAAGCTAGTGAATGATCGCTAGTCCACACTGTGCATGCTCCTACTTCACGGGTGATTTCTGTTACGTTGGCACACATTACTGACCTACTAATTACAACAGGTTTTTAACTTTTCCCTACTTCATTTCTGATTTTGAGTTAAACTACATTTATTATGACCATTTCAATCCATACAATTACTACAAATCACACTACTACTCTTTTGTATGATTAGTATTGAATAATGTTAAGGTCAAACACTAAAAGCATTTTCTAAATAAGAATCATGTATGAAAACTAAATGCAATATGTATTTCTATATATGTATTTCTGTAGCAATGAGATTAGGCACTCACTCTTGAGAATTCAATGTCTTCTTCTTCTTCTCGATTGCTTGATTGATCTCCTGGAGTGCTTGTGTTTTTTGTTGTCCAACCACTACCTTGCAAGTGATAGCTTCACTCTACGTCAATATTGAAAACATGACTTCTTGCACTGTTGAAAATACTCTTTTTGTTGTGAATATGAAGTATATGATTTGTGTAATGTTGAAAAAAGTCTCTTAGATGTGAATATGGAATAAATGGTTTGTGGAATGCTTTTATCAATGATGAGTGCTTTCAAAATACTAGCCTTTCTTTCTATTCTGTGATGCTATGTACCTCAAGATTTTGCCTCAAGGCTAAACCTAGCCTTATATTTGTTGTATCATTCTGTAATATTAGAGCATTTTATCAAGTTCTTATACATTGTATTATACTTTACTATATAGAACTTTCCATTATACTGTATTTTCATAGTAAAAGCATTACCATCAGATTTTATGGTTACACTTTTTATAATTTTGCAATAAGCATATGGCTATACAATACTTACAAATACTCAATATGATTTTGCCATAGGATGTAATTTGATTTTCTAACAACAAATATCATGATCTTTCATCAATTTATAGATTAGACCATATGGTCAAAAAATTTCTTGCAATATAAGAAGTACTTTTTGTTATTTTATTCAATACAATCTGAGATTTGGCCATGAGGTCAAATCTTTTCTTATAATATAAGAAGTAATTTATGTTCTTTTTTCCAATATACTATGAGATTTTGCCATGTGGCCAAATCTTCTCCTTAAGCTATCTCTTGGCCAAAATAAGGACTCCTGTAGTATCACAATATCTTGCAACCAATCAAGCACTTTGTTCATTTTACTACAAGAATGACATTTTGCCATTTGGTCAAATGCTTTCTTATATTATCAACCCTTGCTTACTTCCAAAGGGAAAGGCTAGTTTCTACTTAGAATTCCTTACTTTCTATAATTTGGCCATGTGGTAAAATCTTGTCTTGCAACAAACGAACCACTTTTTTGGAATTTGATCCTAAAAAATTAAGACTAAATCTATGGTGGGTTCAATCACACAAATTTTGGGTATGCTAGATTTGGTTGTATGGAAAAATGTTCTAAGAAAAACATCTTCTATATTATCTCCAAAAAAGGAAGACCATGTTCTACTTGGAACTCCTTGATTATCTACTATATTTATAGGAAGTCTCGCCACGTGGTCAAAACTTGTTGTGCAACAAAAAAACCACTTTGTTTCCATTAACTATTTCTTTCATTTCAATTTTTCATTACTTCCTATAAATATCATATCATTTTTCCACAAATTAGCCACTTTTTCCATTCCACTACAAAATAAAAATTGGCCATATGGTCAAATCTTTCATTTTGTTATCAATGCTAGCATCCAAGAATCCCCTATTCTTGTTTTGTTCAGCCATATGATCAAATCTAATCTCATAAATCTTACAAACCATGAGACTACTTTTTCATTCCATTATAAAACAATATTTGGCTATATAGTCAAATCCAATTTCACAACATGTTACAACAAATGAATCACTTTTTTCATATGGTTATGAAACTAGATTTGGCCATATGGTTAAAATTAGTTTATAGAAATCGTCTTGTCTTGTAAGTTTTGCCATGAGGTCAAATCTCCACCTTTCAAGTGTTTTTCGCTTTATCTTATATTGATATCTATGGGATTTGCTACATAGCTATATTTGTTTATATGTGAATCTCATATCACAATAAACTGCATCCTCCCTTTAACTAGCCTTTAAGAACCCTATGGTAAAAAACCATGGCAAAGTTTCTAATCTGATAGATAAGTCTTATGACTAAATAGGATTTGACCACATGGCTAAAACCAATGACAATGTTTCTACAATATAGCTCATTTCAAGGGAAACTTACATGTGCAATAATTAAAATGTTAACTTTGGGCCAAATGGAATTGTGAGATTGCTACATAACCACATTGATATATAGGTGGATCTCATATTGGACTAAATCTCATTCTTTGATTAAATAGGATTTGACCACATGGCCAAAAATCTTAGCAAAGTTCCTAGAGTATGATCCTTGCATATGAAACTTACATGGAGAAGAAATCCAATATTAACTTAGGGACAAAATCATCCATGACATTTTCTACATAACCACAATGATTTTTCACTATATCTCATACCACACTCACACTCAACATTTCATTATCACTTGACCATTTGGTTAAGCCCATGGTCAAGTCTCACTATTAATAGAATTTGATCTTCTCACCGAAGTCCATGGCAAAGTTTTTACAATATGATTCTTGCAAGAGAAACATAATTAATGCTAACTTAGGGCTAGGATAATCCATGAGATTTGATACATAAGCACACATATTTATGGTTGGATCTCATACCACACTTAATCTCAAATTTCAATATTTCATTT
The DNA here is from genome assembly GCF_053477565.2 of Lygodium microphyllum. Classification (NCBI taxonomy): domain Eukaryota; kingdom Viridiplantae; phylum Streptophyta; class Polypodiopsida; order Schizaeales; family Lygodiaceae; genus Lygodium; species Lygodium microphyllum. The sequence continues at coordinate 77,407,512 of NC_141143.1, forward strand.
TATGGAAGAGTCCCTTTAGAGTACATTTGTCTTGTATTTCGTAAAATCTTGTGTTGTTGTGTTTTCAATTTTCAACTTAGAAATCTTATACATTTATTTGGGTTTTGTGAATTTTGAATATTTTTAAATCCACTTTTGTCTAACAACTTTTTCTCTTTGTAGAACTATTCAATGGCAAAGAAAGATAGCACATCCAAAAAGGAGACCCAAACCATTGATGGAGTTAGTGGTGGTTTTGTGTATCCATGGTATGTGGATGTTTATGATAGTCAAGGAAAAAGAGCTAACAATGTTCTCTTATTCACTTTGAAGAGTGATATTGCATTTTTTCAACAAGATGGTGTCATAGAGAAGATAACAGATGGATGTGCTGGGAAAGAGGGAATACCATGTAATCTTGTTAAGATCAAGGGGAAAAATGTAGTATACAAACTTGATCCTTTGTCATTCCACTTTGCTAGTATTAAAGAGGATGAAGAATACTGTTTGAAAACAATGGAATGGACCTTATTTGAGGAGGTAAAGGGCACAGAAGACATTATATTAGCATTCCAAGCTGTTCAAAATAGTGAGCTACTTTCCCTATTAGGAAAATGTGATCGCCCCAACAAAAGAATGAAGCTCCAAGATAAACAAATAGACTTGAGATCTTCATCTTCTCCTCAAGAAGAAAATAATTCATGGAATCCCACAAGCTCAAAGTCAAAATCAACTCAACAAAGTTCCTTGTCATAAGCTCTTGTTGTTAGTATGGTTGCTAACACTACTAAGAATGATGCCACTTTATATGTGTTGTGTTATGATCTTGTCATGTTAGTTTTGGTTAGATTTGTCCACATGGTCAAATCTCTTATCTCTTATAGCCTCTTTTACTACATCACTAGTGTATGTCTATGCATGTACAGAAAGCCAACAATATATTGCACACCCCAAATTCATTGCACCTCCCAAAGGAGTTTTACCTCAGTTATAAATATTGCAACAAAGATTTCTCTCCAATGTATCTTTTGAGATGTGTATATGGAATATTAAGGTAAAATCCTTGTTACAATTCATGAGTTTTAAATATCTATGGGATATAACTAGTTCAAAAATAGAATGGTTAGTCCTTAAGAAGAAACTATGAAAACTTATTCAAATAAAGTATAACTTATCTCAATTAAATTGTCATGTGTCACTTATATGTCACATAGTTTTGGTCACATGGTCAAAAGTATCATGTTTAAATTTTCTTTTAATAATTAGGACTAATAAACATATTCTTTGTACATGCAATTTTGAAGGTCTTTTTAAAAATTGAGTATGTTAAATATTATAATGATAATATAATTTGTGCAACTAATTACAAGAATCTATTGTTAGTATCTCAAGTATACTTAGACTCCTTTAGTCTCTACTTTGAAAGATATGGAAGCAATGCAACTTGCTCATGAGTTAGGATATCACAAACATTTCATAAATGATAGTGAAGTTATCTACAAAAGTTGTATTTTTCCAATATACATGATGCAACAAGACAATGACTCTATATGGACTAATTTTGACTTCCATAGTAAATATATCCCTTACATTAAGGGCTTTTGCATGGCTATAAAATATATGCTTGTTAAAAATTTAAAGTGTTTTGTGTAGCTACCTTGGTGTTTTTAAACGCCACTAATATCAATGAGGAGAATCTACTTAATGTTTTTTATTCTTTCAATAACATTAGTTGATTGTGTTGAAATTTCTTATAAAGTGGTTTAAGTCCAATTTTGTACTTTATGTCTTAGCTAACAAATAAGTCTTGATTGATTATAAAATTTATGTCTATTTCTTTGGAAACACAAACCATTGGTCAAAGGTTAAATCTTTAGTCTTAGAAAAAGCATAAACTTCTAGCTTGGTATATAAATCTTTATTTTATGATATGAAAATTCATTTAGCTAGTCAAAGTGTGAAACTCGTTAATTTTGGCCAAAGTCAATATCCATCTTGTCCATATATTGTCAAGATAGATAGAAATTTTGAATAAAAGATATTTATATATCATGCATATACATACAAAAAATGTAAATGGAGTGAGCAATTATTTGACATACTTGTGTCTATTGGTTTACACAAAAAAAGAACCATCACATCATAAGTTATCCAAACTTATTACGATATGGTATTAGATCAAGTTATTAAACCACACCTAGTTAGTGGTGACTCTTTTAAGGTCCTAGTTCATGAAACTTATACATGTCACTTTAAATGATGCTATATCTAAAAGAAAAAACTCGTATTATAATATCTTCAAATCCATAACATTATAAATTTTGGCCATGATAATATATTTTCATACAATGTTTAAGGCTCTTGTATTCTAAATTCTCTCTCCACTCCATCAAACCTTTGTATTCTTACATTAAACTTGGAAATTTCCTAGGTATATACTAGTTAAGCCTCCTTGATGTTTCCACCACCATACAACATCATATTTTGTTAGTATGCTAGAAAAGATAGAGGTGAAATCCAAATCTTGTAACAGCCACATAGCTTACATTCATCATTTAAGCTCTCAAGATGTCTGATCTCATATTTGTAACATACAAAGTGCCCTTTAAAGATAAACATAAACATAGTGCTCTCTTTCATTCACAAAAGTAAGACATTCATTCAAAGTGGGACTTGGGAAATTCCCAAAATCTCTAATATGGTGTTAAAAGGATAGACAGTGCCTAAGAGTTCTCGTGGTAAGACCTCCTACTAAGATGACTGAAGTGGAACAGATAGCAAAGTTTAATGGTAAAGGCTTTCATGCCTAGAAGGAGAAGACCATGAACCACCTTATGTGGAAAGACTTGTGGGAATTTTTTGAAGATGAGGAAGAAGATGCAAATGACAAGAAAGAAGATACTATAGAAGACTAGCCTAAACAAAGGCATGGAAGAAGATGAACAACAAAGCTCTAGGTATTATTTCCTAAGGTCTATTAGATGATGTATTACATCACATCTCCGGCATCAGGGATGCAAAGAAGGAATGGGAAAAACTTGACAAAATACTTGGTACACAAGCAAATAACTCAAATGTAAAATTACTTATGCAGTTTTATAAGTTGGATGTAAAAGACAGCTCCTATGACTGTACACATCAATAAGTTCAAGAGCCTTAAAACTTAGCTAGCAACTCTTAAAAAGAACATTGATGAGGATGAGGCAATAGCAGTGCTACTTGCCAGTGTTAATCATGAACCATATGAGAACCTTGCTTCAACACTAAGTAATGGTCCCAGTCTTTCACTCAAGGATATTGAGCACTCATTGCTTGATGGAGAAAGCAAATTTAAAAGCAAAGATGTAAAAGAGACCACCTCAAGTGAAAATCTCTTATACACCAAAGGAGCTACTGGACCCAAGGGAAGAGGTGGAGGATTCAACACCAACAACAAAATTCAAATGACATGTCATTATTATGGTAAGACTAGCCATATTGCCAGTGAATGTTTTCACAAGAAAAGAGCACAGCAGATGTAGAATGACATCACCAAGGTCAATTCATGAATGAAGAAGAAGATGATGATGCTTCTGCTGCCATTAACAACTCTAATAAATTGTTCTAAGGAAAATTGTTCCCATAGTGGATTTGCTTTGTAAAAACCCTTTCCAAATATGACAAGTTTCAAGCTTTAACTTGACTAGGCTGCCTATGAGCTAGTCTCCCGGGCCATGTTATCTGTAGGGGGGCAAAAGCCAGCAAGTGTAGGGACTCATAATTTGAGGGGGGTGTTAAGAAATGACAAATGATGTATGCTCCAAGAAGAGCTGTCCTGAATCCCATATGCACAATGAGGAGAGTGAAACAACCCAATTTCTATAAAGCATGTGCTTGACTATCACTTTTATATGGAATGAATACAATGTCATGATGCTTTGTACTTTCAATTAAGTATCTTGTCCTTTTCAGTCCTACACAAGATTGTGCTTATGAGTCCAAGCTGCCAACTTGGAACCTAATTCACTTGTGTAACAGTTTGTCTCTACTTGTCTATGTCATCATGAGTTTGGTCTTCATCTTCCACCCATCATAGCATATGCCATGCTCTAGATCCGTGACGTTTGACAAAGGGGCCAATTGTGGATGGTGGTCAACACCTTATAGGAGGTTGGGGCTACATAAGTTGGGTCGTATTCCGAGGTCTTGATTGCACATCTCTGCTCAACATTGGTCATGATTTGGTAGCCTTCTTGCTCCCGTTGGAGTCAGAGAGATACCATTGTCGCAAGAGAGAGGAGTCATTAGCAACCAATTATTTCAGCTTTGTAATTTCTTGGTCGGTGGCAAGGGCCATGCCCTTGGCATAAGACATTGTGGGAGCTTTCGCTCATCCGCCAAGACCCTTGGACCGCTTATTGTTTCAAGCGTTCCAAGCCGAGCACTAATGGCTACCTCTCACATAACCGACGCGCCATCCATACCTACGGGTGTAGTGGTATACCTCCGTGCCGCTCGAGTTACCTCCTCTCCCGCGCACTCCAGTAGCTCCACGATCCAAGTGCAAGCTTCAAGCAAGCTCCATCCTCAAGCTCCATGCTCCAAGCTCCATTGCCACGAGCAAGACAAGACAAGAGAAGAGAAGAGAAGAAGAGAGGAGAAGATGGAGAGCTTCTCCTCCTGGGTCCCTCACCCTCACACACTCACTCCCTCATACTCTCACACTCCCTCTCTCAAGCACAAGCTCAAGCAAGCAAGAACAAGAAGAAGAAGAAGAAGAGGAGAGCTACTTTTGGCCACACATAAGAATGAGCTTCTCATTCACTTTTCCACTTTATATACAAAACCCTAAATCCCTTTTGGGCGGTCATCCCCTTTTTACATGGCCGGCCATAGCCTAGGCCCTTTTTCCCATTGTTCTTCTATCTTCCTAGCTTCCTTTCCACCGCCCATCTACATTTACAAATTGCACGGGTGAGAGCCCGACGCTCTTTTACAAGATTTCAGGGTGCGCCTTTTTATTTTAAAATGCGCCTTTCCCCTTTTGTATTTGCCTTGGCCTTTCAAGGTTGCCCTTGCGCTTTTGGCCTTTTCTCCTATTCTTTCTTTAGTCGGGCTACCTTTTTCCGCCTTTGCCCTGTGTCTCTTTTATTTCCTTTTGCTTTCTTCGTGTTGGGATTAACATTACCCCCCTCCTAGACGAGTGCCAGTCCCATGGCACTCACCGTCGTAGGGAGCAAGCATTTAGCATGCACCGAAGACGTGTGTGACAAGGACGCATGTGGTTTCCGTGGAGGAGTGTTGGTGGTAGTGTGGCAGAAGGTCCTGGGAGCCAGTTGGTGGCCAAGGTGGCTGGTGGAAGGTTGTTGGAGTTGGTGGTAGGGCTATTCTATGTTGGAGATTGCATTGATGGCCAGCACAAGTGTTGGTTTGTTGGGGATTCTGCACGTGACGATTTTTTGTGGGCTTGTCGGATGGTAAGGGATAAGCATTCAGAGTTGGGTACTGATGAAGAGAGAATGACACTTTCATTGGAGCCTTCAACTCATGCAATTGAAAACCTCTCATGTGGTCTCTCCTTAAGGGTAGTGCTAGTCTTCTCTATTGTGCACATGATGTATTTTGATTAGTTTGGGAGACAGGTCGAACTCTAAGCAAGCTGAGAGTATTATTCTGCACTTGAGGACCCAAACTGTGCATATACTTTGGTGCGGATATTATGTGAGTGCTCATGCACATTGAGATATAACATAGTTAGAAGACCACGGGTTGGTTTCTCATAACGATGTGTTGATGTAGAAAAGTTGTCCATGTTGAGAAGAAGTTCATGTGAAGGTACATGAGACATCCTTTGCATTGTGACTGCACGACGGAGTATAATTGAATACAGGGACACCACAATTTCGGTAGTTGGAAGCTATTGGACTTGCTTGATGAGGATGGTGTACCTTTCATGGCCGATCGTGCGGTGCTTACCACAATTGATTGCAATGGTATTAAGGCAGAGTGTAAGAGGGAATTGTGCAAGTGGGTTAGGGTGACAGGTCTAGCCATAGGCAAGACAAGCTCCCTAGGTATGTCTGGCCCTTGATGTGCCCTGAACAATCGTGGGTGATGCTAAAGGGCTAGGGGACTAGGGATGGAGCCAGTCGATCAAGGTCACTAGACGTACCGAATTTGAGAACCCCTAGGTGCTGTGTGGTGATTGTGGGTTTTTTTTTTTGGGACCTGCCTGAGTACAACCATTGCAATATGTTGAGGTTATCAGCCTTTCAGCGGTTGGAAAATGTCAGCTTCGAAGGCTCAAGAAATGGACATTACAGTGATGATTGAGTCTTAGCTTCATTGTTAGAGGAGCAGTTGTTGAGATGGAGAGATACACTTGAGATATTGCAAACCTCCTTGCGACCCACACGATGTTGGTACAATTGAGGTAACAACTGTTGTGAGCCAACTATAGAGCTTGGCCCAGAAAGGGAGCGTAGCCCATGAATATGCTTTGGGTCATGCGATGTGGGCGGTCGGCAAGGGTGAGCTTTTCTTTTTTGCTTTCGGCAGCGTGGCTTTGCCGCGGCTCGTTGTGGGGTTGATGGTGTCGCGGTGATTGGGCATTGAACACTTTCGCACATGGACCTGTATTATCCTGCATCCACTTGTCACTTCGTGAGAGTATATGCTCGCTTGTGTTAACTGCATCGAATCAAATGCAATCATAATAAGACATAATTTTTCAGAATTCTATGATGTTTATTGGGATGCTCATTTCATTGCTTGTTAAGGTCGCATATATTAACGAGAGGTAACAGAAATGTGTACAAGTGGGGATCTGGCCCCTTTACGCATCAGAAACAAAATGTTCTGGCATGCTAACTTGTCGAGCTACTTGCACATCATAGGGATTTAGTCGATAGGTACGAGGCGGGGTGAGTCCGGTTGGCTAGGCAACCGAGGCGGTGTTAGTGCAGGGCTCCCGTGAGGCTGGGTAGGGAACATGTCGGCCGGGACATGAATGGTGTAGTCCCGGACCGCGACCGTTTCCAAAATGTCCTTGAATAGCTCATTAAATTCTTCCCTTTCCCAAGCTGCCCTTGAGCATCTAGTGCCCGAGCGTGCATTGGGGGTCTGTGCAACTGACGTTGCCACATTTTGTGTGCCTATCTGACCGTCTACTCCCTTGGCCCGCGGATTCTTCGGCCTTCGTCTGGGGCGGTGTCGCTTAGGGCCTCGCTTCTTGGCATACCTCTTGAGGGTGGGCATATAGCACTCCGGTGGAGGGGGGCGTGCCACATGCTCCCATCGTCTGTGAAGAGCGTCCTTTCATGCCAGGTGTCCATGGTTCTCCATGTGTTCCGTCTGGAAGCCTGCAAGATGCAATCCAAGGGTTAGACCTTGATACAGGATACAACTGTTCGCACGGAAGGGATTTTAGTGTGGTTTATCAAGCGCATATGACAAGGAGGGGAGGGGTGAGGCATGCAGTGTTTGTTGTAGAGGGATGGCCCCCATGATGATGTTTGCTTTGCCTCCAATCATCAGCAGATATTGGCTTATGCTAAGTTGTGTGGACTGGTTGTCATGGGGTGGGACAAGGCACATTGTCAGAAGGATAGACCAAAAAGGGAAGAAGGTGTGTGGAAAGGGGTTGCACCCTGTCTACACCATCACTGTTGTTGGTCATGGCTTCCTATAGCTGTAATGTGGGTTACATGCCCTTCACTTGGAGGTGGAGATGGTCACACGGCTTTTAAATGTGTGATGAGAGGAGGACTTGAGGAGCTTAGCTTGTCAGACCCAACTCTTCTCCCTACGCTTGACTATCATTACTTGTGTGTGTTGATATTGTTTATACAAGGTGACACAGAAATCAGTGTTTATTTATATACATAATGTCACTTCATGAGGATAAGAACCAATTATAGAACTCGGGGTTGTACTGGAGTGTAGCACACGCATCTAGTATTTGCGATAGCTTACTTAATACCGATAGATATTTTGCCACGTCGAGTAGCATGGAACCTTGACCGAGTCTACTAGCAATATGTAACTCCTCAGAGAAAACTTTATCAATCAAAGGGCTCTCTAGTCTAGTCCCAGCTAAGTCCGTATCCCGAATGTCAGTTAGCACTCAAAGGGAAGTTGGTGCTAGATAGGTTGGGTCCTTTTGAGACTGCCATTTGGCCAATCGCTCCTCTAAGACTGTCATGATCTGAGCCCCTAGTTCAGCCATTGCAACGCGGTTCCCACACCAACGCTGTTCAAATTGACTTTGGCCCTTTGTTAGTCGCTTTAGCTGCTCTATGTCCACAAGATTCGGTCAGCAGAGCACATCATTGAACGTGACGGTTAAGCGCAGTTCGTCAGCCTCCTCATCAGAGATGAGTCACATGCGTTCATGCAAGAGCCTGCCGTAGTGCTCGTTAAGGTGTTCTTGCACTTCCTAGGATAGAGGAAAGGGCAAGTAATCTCCAAGCTGCTCCTTGGGGATTATGCCCATGTCCGCAAGGACGTAGACACGTGCGACCACTTTGAGCTTAGCATCCAACTCAGTTAAGCATTCTGTGACACTTCTATATTCAATGAGGGCTTGCTCGGTTGCTATCTCATGCAAAGTTCTAAGAGTTTCCTTAGGCTTTAGCATGGCTGGGGGCTCGGGCCTAGATGAGCAAGATTGGTCAACGCTAGGATTTCTTATGCTCTTGGGGTTATCACATTTCTCATGAGGTTTTGCTACTATTTTATCATGGTTCTTCTCGGATGTGACTGGTATAGGTTTGTCACCCTGTTGTGACGACGTTGTATCCACTCTTGATTGGTCAATGCGAGTTCTATTGTCAGTGGATAGAGTGTTGCAAGCAACTGTTGATGGCAATGGTTGCTTTGGTTTTTCAGAACACACGGATGTGTCTGAGGTTTCACCATTATTAAGAGAGGCATTAATGGATCCATTGGTGGATGGACTCGATGCTTTATCCGTCAGCTCTCCGGCGCTCTTCGTCCCAATGTTCTTGGGGTCCACAACCACCTGCAATTGTTGTTGTTTTCATTGTTTCCTTCTCTTTTTCTTGGTCAATGCAGGTGCATCTAACATCTCAGGACCATGGGCTATATCAACCGTTGATGTGCTTGGTCGGGCCTCAGCATTTCCCTTCTCTAGTGTGTCCTTATGGGACATAGTTGTGGTTTGCTGAATAGCCTTGCCCAGTTGTGAGGGCACAACTGTCGCTCTTTTCGGAGAGTCTAGCTTTTCAACCAACTCCCTTGTGTTTAACTCCTCCGTCCTAGGCTTTAGGCACTTTGAAAGTTCTGGAGTTGTTGAGGAAGTTGGTTGCGACACCTCCTCCACAGGTAAACTACTAAGGATATGTTCCCCAAGGGGCGTTGTCACGGTCAAGGGTTGTGACTGTTGTGATTTCTGTTTGGAAGTAGTGGTGGCTAGTTCAGCGGATTGGCTACCATTGGTAGCTTGCGGTGTCAAGTCCTTAGGCAGATCAACAGTGGTCATGCCTTTTTTTGCCCTTTGCATATTCACTTGTGCAGATTGAGTAGCGGTTGAGATAGCCACGGTGGATTGCACAGGCACATCCTTAGGTTGAGAGCTAAGGTTGGTGTCGTGTCCTGCCTCTTGGACATTTGGAAGCTCTGATGTAGGTAGAGATTGGGATTGAGTAGCCTCACTTGACGAGTGTTGTGCTTCGTGTGTCCGTTTAGGGGAAGAGGGTGTAGGAGGCTTGGAACTCCTAAGTGGCTTTGACACTGGCTGGAGATTTGCTCGTGGCTGTTAGATGATTGTGCTATTTGCTCTGTTGAGCATTTAACCTTGCCCTGAGCAATGTTGTGCCTATGATGCTTGCTATCCTCTTGGGGAATCAAAAGCTCCTTGGGCACTAGCGGCTTTTGTGTATCCTCAACGATTACATCTAGCATCTGCTTATCCAACACGCTAGGCTGAGGATCTACCCTCCGATTGGTCCCGTTTGGTTTCTTGATTTTGACCATGAGGGGCTCGGCCACTCTACTATTGTTGACTCGAGACTTGGTTTTTCGCTTAGATATCCTCCTACACTTCTTTTCTCTTGATATGATCTGGCCTTTAGCCGACCACGGAGGTTTAGCAAGGGGTTTTGGCACCCAAATCCATCGGTTGCCTGCATAATACCCTTGAGCCCGAAGCCACGCCTTGGATATCCATCGTGGCGGTGTGTTAGCTCTCCATCGATGCTTGCGTCTATAAGGCTTGGGCTTCTTTTGGGGTCTTCTACGATATTTGTAAGTCCCAAGTATGTCCTTGGCATTATCTCTTGACCTTCTTGGTTTAGGCATGGCCTCACTCACTGGCTCTCGTTGTTCGACCTGTGCTTGTATTAACTCTTCCAACAAGTCCTTGCTCTCGTTAATGGGCTTGACTGTTACGTCAGCACCTTCCCTGCCTTTCCCTCGAGGTTTGCTGAGGTCACCCTTGCTAAAGGTCATGACTATCCTCACACCTGGTAGTGTCAAGTGTATCCTCTGAGCTACGTAGTCCGCCTCACACTTGGTAGCCTTTTTGAAGGGCCTTCCTAGGAGGATTTCCTTTCCACCATTCTCGCTATTGGGAGGAACATAGAACAGGAGTGGCAAGCTTTCTATTTCAATTGTTACAAGGATTCTGCACTTCCCTAGAAGTGCTTGTGGGTGTTCCCCGTAAGGATTAAGAGTTGCATCAATCGGTGTGAGCTCTGGTTGGCCTAGTAGGGTCCATGATTCATAGGTCAAGATATTAAAATCTGCTCCTTCATCAAATTTGAGCATCAATAGTATGCTCTCTTTTCGCGGTGAGTTTGACCCTAAGATAAGCAGGTGGTACTATGTCTTCATCTTCCGGGTCTTGGCTTGTAAATTTAAGCCTTCTGATAGATACCCTTGAGTTCTCGACTGCACGACCAGATGTGGATTCTCCACTGCTATCTTGGATCCTCAGTGCAGTGTTATTCAAGGTACATCTCTCGTCAAGAGTGTCGTGTCTAGTCATCTTCGCATTTGTAGCTTGCTGAAGTTGCATTTTGCTCTGGCTAGACACGGTTTGAACACAATGTCTTTGTGTTCTCGTGGTGTGGCCTTTTTGCCCTTGATGGCTAGATTGGCCCATTGATGTTCTAGGGTCTCTGTTTCTCTCTGTTGGGTATGGGCTTTTGGTTGCTCTATTGCAAGTGAGACTCCATGCTCGTGTAGAGCCATTGCTACACTAGGGTCCAAATTGGAGGACCTGTCACAACACGCGTTTTCTCTCCAACCTACTCGGGGGAGGTGGAGAGGGGGCAGAGCCCCCTCTGCGGGGGTCCAGGGGGGCAGTCCCCCCCAGCCCGCAGGGCCGTTACAGTAAAAGCCACGCCCAATTTGGAGGACCGTTTATAGCCAAATTTGAACCACTTACTCTAAGTTTTAGCCCGGTAATGGATCCATGATATGGCTTCGGCTCTATATGGTTTCTCGGTTAATTTCACTGTCTTAAGGTTAAAATTTAAGAAAATCTAAATTTGGCCTAACAGGTCCGAATTGCAGGGCCCGAGTGGGTCACTCGGACGGGCCGAGGCGCATGGGCCGAGGGCTAAGTTCGGACGATTCGAACGAATTCGGACGATTCGAACGAATTCGGACGAGGTCACTCGGGCGGGCCAAGGCACTTGGGCCGAGGGCCAAATGTGGGACGTGGCTGAGGGCCAAATTTGAGTCTCGGACGGGTTTTTCCTCGGACGGTCCGAGGCCGACTAGGGTTTGGCCGAGTGGACCGGGTGGTCCGAGGGCCAAGTTTGGGCCTCGGACCAGAGTCGACGTAACTCGAACGCGCCGAACGCCGCATGTGTTTTTTCGCCGAAGCTCGCAAAATTCATTGTGCAAGGCGATAGGGGACTTCCCCCTTGTCGAGCAACTCCACATTGGTCCTACTACTATAGGGGGAGGTGTAGAATTACCTGGGCTAGTCAAAGATCTCCCTGATGCCAAGATTGAAGCGGATTTTCTAACAAAGCTTTCCTCTTCTCTCCTGCTCTTCTGAAACCCTGCAATGCACAATGTGGCCTTTCTTGTCACTCCTGGCCCTTAAACCCTCTTTCGGGTGTGGTATTGGAACCCCCAATAACTCATTTACCGACCTTAGGCATCACAAGTAAGTTTTTTTACCACATTTGCACGATTCTTGCCTTGTTTTGCAACAATAACCCTAATGCTTATTTTCTTTGTTTTTCTTTGTTTTCTCCTACTCTAATGCATCCAAATCACAAGGCAAATACCTACACTACTCCATCTCACAACATAAATCTCAAGAAAAACAACAAACCTACTTGCCAAGGAGATCGAATACCATCTTCAACCCCCTCGCTTCCTACCTATCTCAAGCACCGGTTCGGGGAAAACCCTACTCCAATGCTCGATTCGAAGCGCGCAAGCACTCAAGGCTTGAATCCGTGGTCCCGGCAACGGAACCAAAATGTGGGAGCTTTCGCTCATCCACCAAGACCCTCGGACCGCTTATTGTTTCAAGTGTTCCAAACCGAGCACTAATGGCTACCTCTCACATAACCGACGCGCCATCCATACCTACGGGTGTAGTGAGCTTACCTCCGTGCCACTCGAGTTACCTCCTCTCCCACACACTCCAGTAGCTCCACGATCCAAGTGCAAGCTTCAAGCAAGCTCCATCCTCAAGCTCCACGCTCCAAGCTCCATTGCCGCGAGCAAGACAAGACAAGAGAAGAGAAGAGAAGAAGAGAGGAGAAGATGGAGAGCTTCTCCTCCTCGGTCCCTCACCCTCACACACTCACTCCCTCACACTCTCACACTCCCTCTCTCAAGCACAAGCTCAAGCAAGCAAGAAGAAGAAGAAGAGGAGAGCTACTTTTGGCCACACACAAGAATGAGCTTCTCATTCACTTTTCCACTTTATATACAAAACCCTAAATCCCTTTTGGGCAGTCATCCCCTTTTTACATGGCCGGCCATAGCCTAGGCCCTTTTTCCCATTGTCCTTCTATCTTCCTAGCTTCCTTTCCACCGCCTATCTACATTTACAAATTGCACGGGTGAGAGCCCGGCGCTCTTTTACAAGATTTCAGGGTGCACCTTTTTATTTTAAAATGCGCCTTTCCCCTTTTGTATTTGCCTTGGCCTTTCAAGGTTGCCCTTGCGCTTTTGGCCTTTTCTCCTATTCTTTCTTCAGTCGAGCTACCTTTTTCCGCCTTTGCCCTGCGTCTCTTTTATTTCCTTTTGCTTTCTTCGTGTTGGGGTTAACAGACATATTGACGCATTACTTGCGTACTTGTTAGTGGGAAATTGCGGTGTCTATGAATTTCTCAGCTACCTGGGGAGCCTTAATGAATACAAATTCCAATTCTTTCCATGAGCAAGGCAGTGTGCGTACCTCCATTGCTAAAGGCTTTTCTAAGAGACCTAGGTCTAATTGGTCATAGCTTTAGCAAGTGTGGTAAACGTGACATCCAAACACAGAAGGCAACCAACCAAGTCATCCCCTATATTTTCAACTAAATTTGCGGTGGCTAAGGCAAGGATAGATTGTCATTTGTAGAAGGTTTAAGGCATGTTGAGGGCTAGGGCTTGACTGGACTCGATAGCTCACCGTGACTTACGTCTATGATTGTGGCTACTCTAAAGTGTGCAATTCGGCCTCTCCTAGACTTGGTTTTGGATTCTGACTTTGTGGTGCCAGATGTTTGTGAGGCTTGAGTACCACTAACAGTGCTAGATTGAGTTGGTTTGGAGTCAGCAAGCTACATTTTATCGATAGACTCATTGAGGTGTTGTTGGGTCAATGGTATTGGGCTCTAGGAGCTTCACAGCTTGAGCTTTTTGCAGTTTTAGTGCATGATCTGTCATGTGGCTCTATATAGTTGGGCTTGAGGGTGGTGTTTGAATAGAGCCACTGGCATTTTAGGTACCCATATCCAAGCATTGCCCTCATAATAGCCTTATGCTTGCAATAAGGTTTTAGAGACCCATCTTGTCTTAACTATTCGTCAATGTCTATAGTTACTTCATTGCCTCCTAGGTTTCAAGTATGAGTTTCTAGGTTTGCGAGGTCATGGTTGCAAGCTCCTAGGTGGCAGTTTTTGATGTTTAGGCACCCACTTGAACTGTGGTTCAAGGGGGTCATAGCTTTGATCTCAACGGTGTGCTGACAGTGGGTGTGGCAGGTCGTGACAAGTCTTGACCCCCCTCCTTAGACTTGGTAGTGGGTTTCTCAACTGGTGGCCTCGCAAGCTTTCATGAAGCCACGCTGCCCTTGTTGAAAGCCATGACTATTCGTACATTGCCAATTATAAGGTGAATATGATGTGAGTCGTAGTCGACATTATATTGCGCTTGCGTTTTAAATGAGTGTCCTAACTGTTGGGGGTAAAGGCGCCTCCGCCTAGTCGCCCGTGTATTACTACACTGACAGTCACCACCACTGCACATTGCAGGTGGCAGGCGCCCATCACCATCACTTTATTCTTTATTCTTTTAGTGACAGTTTGAATAAAGGAAGGCTCAGTCACACATTGTGACTGTTGGAGTTCCCATTTCTTGTCTCTCTCTTTCTTGGTCTTGCTCTCCCGTCATAGCTCTCGTGTGCAAGCTTCGATCCTTCTTACCTTTCAACTGGTATCAGAGCTCGGCTTGCCAACTCTTGAGCTTGGTTCGTGGCATTCTCAGCTTCCCATCGACTCCCCACTCGCATTGGGTCTCCTTCTTGGCAGCCATATCCGACTCCTTCAAGCTCCCGTCACTCCCCAGCTTCCCGAGCACCTTCCCAGCCCCTTTGGGCACCCTCAAGGCATTCACACAGAGGTATTGCTTCACTCTTTACAGGGTTTACCTCGGTTTTCAGCCCTCTTGAAATAGGGCAGCCATTACACTCCCAGCTCTCATTTTATATGTGGGCTGCTCTCCCCTTGTTGGAGCTTGTTTGAGGCCTTCCTTGGCTTTAACCGGACCCCTCCCAAGCTTGGCCACCATTTTTTGCAACCCCAAGACCAGCATTCATAGTTGGCACAATCACGCAGCCCTCCCATATGTGTCTTCAGCATTGACAGTCACAACAGCAGCTCTCACCCTCCATTGGCACTTGGAAAGGCTCCATTTTGGGCATATGAATATGCTTTGATGGTTGATTTATTGGCATAGCATTTGGACTAATTTAACACTATTTTGGGACTGTCATAATAGTCCACATGTATTTTATGATAGTGCTACATTGACATTTGATGCTACAGCTTGTTTGGCATTGTCATTTGATGCCCAATTGGTCTCGTTTGATGCCCGGATATTAGGGGAATGTATGCCTATTGTTTGGTAACCATTTGGAGCTAATTTTGGTGCTGAAATTCTCAGTTTTGAATAGTAAATCACTATTGTACATAGTTGGGATGAAGTCATTTTACTCATGTATGCTTATGCCTATGTTTTTTGAGCTATGTTTCGGGTATATATGGTGATGTATTGACACTTGGGGCTCGACATAGAGCTTGGTTTTGATTCGGGATCATTGGTTGAGCTTGAGCTCGCTTTGCAAAGCATTTGGATGCTCCGTCTTGGATGTACTTATGGCATGTATGTTGCTTATGTATGACTGGTCTTGACATCCTTAGCCTATGCCATTACTACATGCTAGTTACATTGTTTGGAGCCTATTGCTACTGGACCTCAGTCTTGGCTTGACCTTAGATTCCCGGAGCTTACTTGAGCTATTTATTGGCTTGCCAGAGTTGTATGTTGGGATGTACTCAATGTCTTACATGCTTATGGATGCTACATACGGATGCTTTACCGCCTACATGTCCGAGATGTGCCATTGATGCTTGATCTTGGACACTTATCACTGGTGCTTGTACATGCTTTGTTCAAGCTTTGTTGCTTGATATTTACGGCTTTTGTGCCAATGGGAGCGTCTTTGGATCTTGACAGCCATTGAGCAGGCAGTCTATGTTGTTTGAGCTTTTGAGGCTATTTGGGATCTTTTACCCTTCAGGATGATGCATGGTTCATATGTCTTGGTTCCTCTAATGCTTATGAGCTGACTCTTTGCTTTGGATCCCTCTCTTTGTGAGTTGACACCTACTTGTGTCAAGTCTTGGTAGTGGCAGGAACACTTTGCCCCATTAACTGGGGGATGTGCCTACTCATTGGCAGGTGTTTATATGACATATTTGGGTGTTGGATTCATGCTTATCGACTGTCATATACCTATGTTATGCCCGCATGATATCGGCTTTGGTCTTGGCAGTATCTGATTGACTTGGGATCCGATTTTGGCACTGTTAGCTCTCATTTACTGAAATCTGTAATTTATTACAACAAGCATCTATGTATGGACTGACATGGATTTTTCATGCTGAAATATTCTGAAATGATGTACTTTCACTAGTATTTGGTGGGCAGCAGCTTTGATTACACTTTTCTCGCCATTTTCTCTCGATTTTGGTGATTTTTTTGTCATTTTCTACAGTAAACAGCAAGTAGTTTTGAACTATCTATAGTCTTCCAACCTGCATTATGGCAAGTTCGTCCACATGCTATTTTCAACATCACTAAGCTTGATGGTACGAATTAATCTTATTGAAAGAGCTAGATTTGGTAGGTGTTGGTGCAGAAATTGCAGATCAAACCTTTGAGGTTGAGCGGGCATCCGCCTGCAACTATGCCAAATGAGGAATGGCTTGAGCTTGATGAGTTATGTAAGTCCACTATTGTATTATCTCTCATAGAACAGGTTCACTACAATGTATTTGAGGAAGAACAGAGTGCATGGCAGTTGTGGGATAAAATCAAGAATCTCTATGACAAGAAAAGTCCAACGAGTCACATGTATTGGCTGAAGCAGCTTATGGATCTGCGCATGAAGGAGAATGTGACCATGTCTGCTCACTTGAGCTAGTTCCATGCTATAATCAAGAACTTGACTTTGCAGGACATCACTTTTGCAGAGGATGTCACTCTTTTCTTGCTTGGTACTCTTAATGAGTCATGGGATCTATTCTGCACTGCATTATGTGCCTCTACTGCTACCTTGAAATTATATGATGTTGACAGTGCTCTTCTACAGGAAGAGGTTAACCATAAGAATTTGGATGCCTCTCGTGTGTCACATGATATGACAGTTAGAGGCACGAATGATGGATATGGAAAGCATGGTAGTGGCAGTGGCAGTGGCAGTGGCCGTTGATGGGATTCTCAGAAATCTTGGTCCAAGTCTCATGGGAAGTCACGTAGCAAATCCTGTGGCAGGAATGCAGATGTTACTTGTCACCATTGTGGGGAAAAGGGCCATATTAGGCCACAATGCCATGAACTACGCAATGAAAGGCGCAAAAATAAGGGGAAAGACAAAGTGCACGATAAGTCTTCTGATAGCAGCATAGTGCCTACAAAGTCCAGTGCTAAAATTGAAGAGATCAATGTTTTGTAGCCTGAGGATGTTGATGATGATTATATCCTTGTAGCTTCTTCTAATGCTTCGCAGATGACAAAGATACACTCTATGTATGCACAGTGTTGGCTCTTGGACTCAGGTGCATCCTTTCGTGTGACACCTTGCCAAGAGTGGTTTTATTCATACCGTACTGTTTCGGGTTCTGTGCGCTTGGGTGATGACAGCTCTCTTGATATTGTGGGCATTGGTGATGTTAGGCTGCGATTTCCTTCTGGCAGCAGTTTTGTTATGCAAGATGTACATCATGTACCTTCTTTGACATGTAGTCTCATGTCAGCTGGAGAGCTTGATGACATAGGTTATCATGTATCTTTTGGAGACTCTGCATGGAAGATCACTCGTGGCAGACTTGTGATTACGAGAGGTGCCAAGGCTGGCAGCCTCTATCCCTTGATTGTATCCGCTTCTTCCCTTGATCATGTTTTGTCTATGGGTTCTATCCCACATGTATCTCTTTTGGCATGCCCATTTGGCCATATGCCTTTGAAGGGGATGAAAATTCTTTCTGGTTTGCAATACTTACCGCCCCTTGATTATGCATGTTTTGATTCATGTGAGCATTGTCTTTATGGTTGGTAAACTAGGTCTACGCATAAGAAGTCTGGTAGGCCACGCATGAGTGAGCCCTTAGCATTGGTACATTCGGATGTCTGTGGGCCCATGCCTTGTCAGTCTATGGGTGGTGCCAAGTATTTTGTTACTTTCATAGATGATTTTCCACGGAAAGTTTGGGCTTATCCCATTAAGCTGAAATCCGATGTCTTGGCTATGTTTCAGAGATGGCTTGCATTGGTTGAGAATCAGTTTGGGTATAGGCTAAAATGCCTAGGGACAGATAATGGGGGTGAGTATGTCTCATGTGCTTTTGAGCAATTATGTGATGACAGGGGTATTAAGTGTCAGTTGACCGCCCCCTACTCCCCCCCAGAAGGGTTTGGCTGAGTGGATAAATAGAACCATCCAAGAGCGTGTACATAGTATGCTTAGCCACACAGGTCTACCACAGAGATTTTGGGCTAAGGCAGTTAGTACAGCTCTGCATATCATAAATAGATCACCTTCTAGTGGTTTGGATTTCCAGGTTGCCCATCTCCGTGTCTTTGGATGTGAGGCATTTTGCCATGTGCCCAGGGACAAGAAAAGTAAGTTGGATCCTAAGAGTGTCAAATGCATTTTCCTTGGTTATGGGGATGCAAGCGAGATGGGTTACCGTCTCTGGGATCCGCAGGCGCGGAAAGTCATCCGTAGTCATGATGTAGTCTTCCATGAAGACAAGATGCATAGGCAACCTAAGAGAGTTGTTGAGATCCGTAGGGTCATATTTCAGGAGGAGCCGAGAGCTCTTGCACAGCCTGTTGGATAGCCTACAGTCATGATCAGGGTGTTGGACAGGCAGCTAGGCAGGCATCAGAGACTGCCGTGAGACGATCTACTAGAGACAGGCATCCACTTGATAGATTTCAGCCCTCGATGCATTATGTCTTGGTTACAGATGTAGGAGAGCCTTTCACTTATGATGAGGCTATGCGCAGGGGTGACAATCACTCCTGGGAGAGGGCTATGCAGTCTGAGATAGACTCCTTGCATAATAATGAGACTTGGGATTTGTTTTCCTTGCCTAAGGGCAAGAAGGCTTTGCCATGCAAGTGGTTGTACAAGCTGAAAAGTACCCCTGGACACCCCAAGTCGGCATACAAGGCTATATTGGTAGCAAAGGGTTTTGAGCAAGAGCATAGTATGGACTTTGATGAGGTCTTTTCTCCTGTGGTTAAAATGAAGACCCTGCACTTAGTCTTGGCTTTGGTTGCTCAGCTTGACTTAGATTTATACCAGATGGATGTTAAGACGACTTTCTTACATGGGGACTTGCATGATGAGATTTATATGGAGCAGCCTAAGGGCTTTGCAGAACCTGGCAGGGAGCACCTAGTGTGCAAATTGAAGAAAAGTCTTTATGGCTTGAAACATGCACCTAGGAGTGGTATCATAAGTTTGATGCCTTTATGCAGTCACAGGGCTATAGCAGGAGTGCTATGGATCCGTGTCTTTACACGAAGAAAGCCCGTGATGGTTCTTTATTGATTTTGGTACTCTATGTGGATGATATGCTGATAGCAGGGAAAGCTCATGATGAGATAGGTGCTCTTAAGGCTCAACTCAAGAAGAGCTTTGAGATGAAATATCTGGGACAGGCCACTCACATACTTGGTATGCGCATTAGACGCGACAAGCATCAGGGACTCCTCTACTTGTCACAGAGGGAGTACATTCATAAAGTCCTTGAGCGCTTCCGCATGCAGGACGTAAAGCCTATTGGCTATCCATTGCCTTCTTATGTGAAGGTATCAGAGGCTGATTGTCCACAGATAGATGAGCAGAGGGCCGAGATGGCCAAGTTTCCCTATGCATCCACAGTGGACAGTCTTATGTATGCCATGATAACCACTCATCCAGATATTGCCTTTGCAGTTGGTGTTGTGGCACACTATATGGCTACACCTGGCAAGAAGCATTGGGATGCCATGAAGGGTATCATGAGGTACCCGAATGGCACTGCAGATATGTGCATATGCTATGGCAGCCAGGATATAGGAATTGTGGGGTACACTGACTTTGATTATGCAAGACATGCAGATAGTAGGAAGTCCACTTCTGGCTATGTATTCACATATGTTGGAGGTGTTGTTTCTTGGATGTCCAAGGTGTAAAAACACACGGCCATTTCTACTACAGAGACCGAGTATGTTGCAGCCATTGAGGCTTGCAAGGAGGCCAGTTGGTTGTTTGGTTGCTAACCTTGGTATTGATTCTATGCCTACACTGCATTCGGATTCTATGAGTGCTATTTAGTTAGCCAAGAATCCGGTCTTCCATACAAAGAAGAAACACATTGAGGTGAGGTATCACTTCATACGTGGAGTCGTTGTGAGGACAAGTCTGTTGATCTTGTCAAGATCTCGACTGACCAGAATCCTGCAAATCTGCTCATGAAAAGCCTCTCTACAAAGTGCTTTGCCTTCCTCAGGAGATTGATGGGCGTGGGATGATATGACGTCTTTCCTCATCCTATTGTACATGTGTACATGTTGTACTGTCTTTTTCTTTTTCTTTTCACTCCTCACTAGGGCATATTTGCCTTTATGTGGGAGGTTGTTGGGGGTAAAGGTGCATCCGCCTAGCTGCCCGTGTATTACTACACTGACAGTCACCGCCACTGCACACTGCGGGTGGCGGGCGCCCATCACTATCAGTTTATTCTTTATTCTTTTAGTGACAGTTTGAATAAAGGAAGGCCTGGTCACACATTGTGACTGTTGGAGTTCCCATTTCTTGTCTCTCTCTTTCTTGCTCTTGCTCTCCTGCCATAGCTCTCATGTGCAAGCTTCGATCCTTCTCACCTTTCACTAACAACAATTCCTGACCAGTATCCCTTACCTTCAGCAACACATAAAAGATTATGGGCATGCTTTTAGACTTAATAGAGGATGCAACTTTGCACTTTCCTAAGAGGACATATGATCGGCTCCCAAATGGGCTAAGTTTGGCATTGGTAGGTCGTAGCTATGAGGACATACGATTGGCTCCCAAATGGGCTAAGTTTGGCATTGGTAGGTCGTAGCTATGGGCATCCAATTTGAGTACAATGATCGTGAGTTAAGATATTGAAATCAGCTCCCTCATCAATCAATGCATCAAAGGTATGTGTCTGTTGGGTAGTGACCGTTATGCATAGGTAAGCAAGTGCTACTGCCTCTTCATCTTCATTCTCAATTTTCGTTATTGTGGTGAATCGGACTTTCACAATGGACTCTAGCATGGGTGGCTCATGCCGTGGATGCATGGGAGGGTAGTACTTCTTTATGCATGAAGAAGCTTATGCCCTCTCCATCTAGGATCTCAAGCTCTACATTGCTGGTTTGACTGATAGTGCAAACTCAAAAAGGTCCTAATCCCCTAAACTTCATCTTCTATTTATGGACTTTTATTGAGTACAACAACACTAAGTCACCTATTCAAATCCTCACTACTTGACGTGCTTGTCAAACCAACTCTTGCAACCTTCCTTTTCACAAATCACACACGGGTGGCTAGAAGTCGAGTTTCTTATAAGCATTCTAGCTATATTAGGTGGTTAGTCCATGCCTCCTTTCCGTCCATCTCTCTTGGGTGGCTACTCTCAGGCTCGGGACAAAGAACTCTACATGTAGAATGGCTTCAGCCCCATAGGTTAACTTGAAGGGAGTCTATCCTTCTGTTCTTTTATAGGCTGTTTGGTTAGCCCATAAGGCTACCATCAGTTTGTTGTCCCAATCACTGCGGGAGGCAAAGACCACTTTGGTCAAGACATTCACTAAGATCTTATTAGTAGACTCAACTTGCCCATTCGCTTGAGGGTAGTAGGGTAAGGATTTTTTATGGATGATTAGAAAGGTCGACAGGAGGTGAGGGATCACTTCATTAATGAAGTGTGTGCCTTGATCACTAACTAGTTCGATGGAGCAGCCAAATTGTGATATCACCTGCTCCCAAAAAGGAACTTAGTAGTGGTTCGAGCATCATTTTTCCTTGTGGCCCACGCTTCTGCCCACTTTGTGAGATAGTATGTAGCAACGATGATGTACTTGGCCTACGAGGACTATACCATAGGACGACTAATCAGCCTAATGAAGTCGATTTTCCATTTCTCGAATGGTTGTCTTGCAATGATTGGACTTAGCTCCATTTTGTCCTTGCGAACAGGTACCTTGGTCCGTTGGCACTGTCATAGTGTTTTACAAATTGTGATGCATCTCAAAAAAGAGTAGGCCACCATAGTTGAGACTACAGCACCTTGCAGGCCATCGTGTCTCTGCTAAAGTGCTCTCCTACAATTCTGTCATGTGCTTCTGCAAGTGCATCATGCATCTCATGTTCGCATACACATCTATGCAGCAAGCCATCATGCCCTAACCTATAGAGTTGTCCTACTATCAGCTGATAGGTTTGTATTTTCAAGATGAGCCACCTAAGTTGGGCCTTCTCGATGGGTCTTTTAGGTAATCTGTGCTCAAGCACTTGGACTATGTTGTCTGCCCAATAAGGCATCAAGTCAGCTCTAAACAAGTCTCTTTTGCTAGACAAGTTGAATAGATACATGTCATGCAAGTCGTCTCTGTGATGCCCTGTCCGGCAGCTTCTCCTATGGGTATGCGAGACATATGGTTGGCCATGTAGTGCTACTTCCCTTTGCATACAACCACAAAGAAGTCAAAATCTAGAAGCAGAAGTAGCCATTGAGCAATGCATCCTGTAGTAGCACAGGGTTTGTTTACAAGGTAAAGCAAGACTTGATGGTCAACAAAGAAGGCAAAAGGTGTGGCCAAAAGGTAATGCTAAAATTTCCTTATAGTAAGCACCATGGCTAACCCCTCCCTCTCTGTGGTGGAGTAGTTCATCTCAGTATCTGTGAGTTTTCTACTAGCAAAGCTCACTAGATAGTCCAAATTGTGTTCACCCAGCTGGCACAACACAGCTCCCATGGCAGACTTCGAGGCATCAATGTGAACATGGAAGGTTATGGTCCAGTGTCTGGGGCTCATAAGATTGGTGCCATGGTTAGAGCCTTCTTCAACTCTTTGTATGCGCATTGGCATTCCTCAGTCCATTCAAATATCACCAGTAATTTGCATAGAGGTCTAGCGATTAATGCATAGTTTAACACAAATTGTCCATAGTACCCTGTATGGCCAAGGAAGCATTGAACTCCCTTGTAATCGGTTGGTGGTGGAAGATCAATGATAACCCTAGCTTTCAAGAAGTCATTGGCAATGCCATTCTTTGACACCAGTGCCCTAGGATGCACCCATGCTTTACCCAGAACTGACACTTCAAGGGATTCAATGAGAGACGATATAGTCTATATCTTTCAAAGATTGCTTGGAGCTTGCCTAGCTGTGCATTCCAATTAGAGTGGACACATAAATTGTCAACAAATACCTCTAACTCTCACTTAAGCATGTCTTTGAAAATGGCACACATGATCCTTTGAAATGTGGCTAGTGCGCTTGTCAATCCAAAGGGCATGACTACGTAGGCAAAGATTCCCCACTCTGTGGCAAATGTGATCTTATGCCTATCATCTGGATACACTTGAACTTGATTGTATCAGGAGAAGCCATCCAAGAAACTGTAGGCCTCTTTACCTGCCACCCTCTTGAGCATATGCTCAATGTATGGCAGTGGATAATTGTCTCTCTTTGTGGTAGCATTGACTTTCTTGTAATTGACGCATACTTTGATTTTTTCATTCTTCTTCATTACAATCACTATGGGTGATACCCAATCTATGTGCTCAATTTCATAAATGAATCTTGCTCTAAATAGCTTATCAATTTCCTCCTTGATAGCGTGAGCATGTTTAGTATTCATTGGATGCGGTTGCTATGCTTGACTGGCGTTGCATCAGGTGTCATCAGAATGTTATGAGTCACTACACTCCGATCTACCCCTTTTAGCTCATTGAAGGACCATGTGAATACATCTATGTATTCTTGCAAGAGAGCAATAAGAGTTGCCTCCTCTTCCTTGGTCAAGTTGTCAGCCATAAAAATTAGGTCGGTGGGGTATCTCCCTTCCTCAGCTAGAATGACCTCCTTAACTTTGGCAGGTCCTTCTATAGGCCCACTCGCTTGCCCTTGTCTTTTGGCTCCTAGCAAGACTACTACCCTCTTGCCTTTCTTAAACCTCGTGAATTGTTTTAGAAGGTCTTGTGACTTCCTGTGCTCCTCAACTTGCACATTCCTAAGCTATTTTTTCTTTTTCTCCTTCAATCTTTGGTGCCTTAGGTGGATTGGTAGGTCTCCTTTGGTGTGTTTGGTCTTAGGTGGTTGGGGTATCTCAAGATCACTGTCCGAGCTTACTTCCAACTTGGAATCAAACTCTCCATCTTTACTAGAAGAGAGAGTCTCTCCTGGAGGTCGTAGCTCCGATGATGATTTTGTTTTGAGTACTAGTGTGACACTTGGTTGGGCAAGACCTACTCCTTCATAATAAATCGCTCCTATGTGCTCCAACCAAGTGTGATCACAACCCATTTGCATGACTCCTTTCTCGATTTTGAAGATGCTCTTTTTCTACGATTTGGAGTCTGCCCGTATTTGTTCAATCGCATGCCCCTCAGTGCCATGATCTCTTCTTCACTCTCGTCACTAATGAAGGAACATCAATCTTCATACTCGTCATCAAAATTGTCCCCATCCTACTACTCATCCTCTCCTAAGTGCAGTTCTAGTGATATGCCGGCTTGCTTCGCTTGTGCATGGGCCATGACATGCAATGGTATAGGTGTAGCTTCACCGTCCAAATTATCAACACCAAACAACCCCAATGGGATGGATGGCACATTAGCCAAGTTTGAGGGTGTTTTTTGCTTTGGACAATCAACGAAGAGATCGCATTCAGGACACCTTAGGTCAACCTTGTCTCTATTTTGTTGCTCTCTTTTGGGACAGCGTGATGAGTTGTGTCCTGAGTGGCCGCAAGTCTAACACATGATTGGTTACTGGGTCTGCCCTCCTAGGCCTCTACCTCATCCCCTACCTAGCGCCATCACTGGTATTGGTTGATAGTCCATAAGGACTGCATTACCCTCATCATCGTGCAAGATGTAAGGGTATAGGTAAGGCTCCTCCTCGTTTGGCTCTTCCACATAGTGGATTGGCGTGTCACTTGGCGGATGTGTCACATAGGGGCCAGGTGGTCTGGGTATGCCAGTAGGATTTATATCCATTCTAGGAACAACCGGCTTAGCATCGTTTGGTGCGGGAAGGGACAATGGTGCTCCCCTTCCGAAGAATTGTTGCGGCCTGCTTGCTAGGTATGGCTAACTGTACGGTTGTGAGTATGGAAGCCTTCTAGGCAATCTACAATGCGCACTATCATGACCAAACCTACCACAATTAGCACAAGTCCATGACCTGGGGTCTTGACACTTGACCGGCAAGTGGTTCCCGCCACAATACACGCATTGGACATGTGGTCGCGTTGGTCATCTTAGCATTTCTTGCATCTTGGCTATTTCCATTTTCATGTCAGCCAATTCTTGGTTGGTGTCTGTAGCCTTTCCCTTATCTTGGGTGCTTGTGCCTAATCACTCACCAAATGCTAAAGCTCTCTCCGAACTTCTCGAGTGGTTCTCGTCTTGGGTCAAGTTCCTAGAGCTCCTCTCCTTCAATTGGTCGTCGACCCTAATGGCCTCTTTGAACACCCTTGCTAGCGTATCTCGCTGCAAGCTCGAGTTGCCCGCCATGGCTTTATACAGCTCTTCATTTCGTATCCCACTGATAAATACCGTCAACACTGCTCTTTTAGTCGGCCATTCGCCCATTAGGATTCTCTTTAAGAGACTCCTTACATGGGTCACATAGTCACGGATGTCCTCTTTTTCCTTCTGCTTAATGTTCATAAGGCGGACTATCAGGTTATCCGAGTATCCGGGCTCGAAAAATCTCTTAATGAAGGAGTTTTTCAAGCCATTGAAGTTTACTTGCTCCGCGGCATGTAGACTCGTGTACCAAGTCCAACCCTTGTCAAAGTCCAAATGCTTGAGAGCGTTGAGTCAAGTCGGTGAGACCGTTGGCCTCGCAGACCTGCTCGAACTGCTCTATAAAGTAGTATGAATCGTCTTGAGGCTGGTACTTATCGAGCTGCTTTGTGACCACTAGTATCTTAGGTTGACTCTTGGAGCCTTGGTTCACCCCAACCCCACTAGTAGTAATGTGGCCAATGCTGCAGCACTCTGCTCTGCTACTGTGTTGTCTAGAAATTGCTTCATGAGAAGCTCACTTAGCGTCAAATCTCCTTCTAGTACTCTCTCATGGTCAGTTCAATTTCTGCCTGCTAGGTTCAACACTCGTTGTATCTCTCTCATCTCCATGTTCTGCCTCAAGCTCCTAGTTTGCTGGTCTTGGTTGTATTCCATTATGCCTCGCAATGCTTTGTGGGCTAGTTTTTTTCCTCTTCTAGGTCGGCTATAATGGCTTCTACCGCTCTACCATGGTGCTCACACAGAGCGTGAGAGTCATAGCTACTCAGGATCGCTTCTAGAAAAGCTCCCAAGTCGAATTCCTCGTTCTCCCTACGGTCTAAGCTTTCCTCCAACATGGTTAGGTTTTCTTGCTCCACTAAGCTATCGATAAGTCCAAGGAGGTCAGGTAGAGCCAAGTATTCTGTTGATATTTGCTTAGTCCTACACTAGGCTCCAATTGTCCGTCTACATCTCCACTAGCTATCATTAAGGCATTGACTCTCTCCACAACCTACTCTAGCTGCTAAGCAACTGCATCTTGCAAAATTGCCTATTTCTTGAGCCAAAATCGAGTTCTGGCTGTCAGGGTGGCTCACAAAGGTTAGCGTCGTTAAGATCTAGCTAGGTCTGGTGTAAACTTCCACAAGATGTGCAATAGTCTGACTCGGCCCAACTCGTCTAAGTTACATGGGTCAAGTGATGACCTTGGATGGCCAAATAGATATGTTCGAGGGTCGAGCGGGCCGAGGGTTGAATACAAGACATCGGGCTGAGGGCCGAATGACAAGTTGGTCCGAATGATTGATTTGAACGGGCCGAGCAAAGGGCATCCGAGTACAATGGGCCGAGTGGTTGATTCGGTCGAGAGCCGAATGGTAACTTCTTTGAGTGGGTTGGCCGAGAGCTTAGTGTCTGAGTGGGCCGAGGGCCGAATGGTCCAATTCTGGGACTCGGCCCAAACCCAATCCACTCGGACGGGCCGATCTGCGTGCGACAATGGCCGCGCCGGGGATGATCTTGTTGAATCTAATGATCTGCACAAACACCAAGCATGTCGCCTTCCAAATCACAACAAATACACAGCAGGGAGGTTCTAATGTACTTGAATCGTGTGAAGAACTCCCCAATGGCAAGGTTGAATCGAATCAATGCTGGAAACACACACACACTCCTCTCTCTCTCTCTCTTTCACTCTTATGGTGAAAAATGAGCTCATGTATAGTCCCCTGGCCCTTAAACCCCTTCCTGAGCAGGGTTTTTCCATCCCCAATCATTCCCTTGTCAGTATTAATCGTTCCAACCACTCTTTTTTCCCATTCACCCTGATCTATGCGCCTGTTTTGCCCTATTTTAGAGCAGTAACCCTATGCTTCTCCAAATCAATTTTGTAATCCTATCCTATGCTAAATGCAACCAGAATCAAAAGAAAATGACTGAAAGGATCTCCCCTTCTTTCCCAACCATTAAACAACCAAAATAACCAGAATACTTACTTGTATCGAAGATCAAAAGCCCCAACTTCCTACCTATCTCAAGCTCCAGTTTAGGGATGAATCCCTTACTTTGACGCTCGATATGGGGCGCGCAAGTGCTCAAGCTTGAATTCGTTGGTCCTAGCAACGGAACCAAAATGTGGGAGCTCTCGCTCAACTAGCAAGACCCCACAGACCGCCCGCGCGAGCTTTAATGGCTATCTCTCACATAGCCGACGCACCTTCAAACCTACGAATGTAGTGAGCTTACCTCAATGCCGAAATGAGTTGCCTCATCCTTCATGCACACCGGTAGCTCCACAATCCTTGATGCTAGCTCAAGTGCCCTCAAGCCTCCTCCATCAAGCTCCATCTACCATGGTCATGCTTGTGCGAGCAAGGAGAAGAGAGGAGAAGAAGAGAAGTGGAGATGGTAAAGAGATTCACCCTCTTGATCCCTCACTCCCACACACTCACTCCCTCACACTCTCACACTCCCTCCCTCAAGAGCACACACACACAAGCAAAGAGAAGGGAAGAAAGGAAGAAGAGAGGTCTCTTGTTAGCCAGACACCAAAGAATGAGCTTCCATTCACTTTTTAAACTTTATATATACAAGTCCTAAAATTCCATGGGCGCCCATCCTTTTTACATGACTGGCCTTTGTGGCAAGGTCATTTCCCCTATTCCCATTTTCTCGCCTCATGCCTTAAATCTACATCCATCTATTCCTTTACAAATGGGACAGGAGGGAGCCTGGCGCTCTTTTACAAGAGTTTTTAGAGTTTTTTTGAGGCGTTTTTTCTTTAAAATTGTGTTTTTGCCTCCACTTAGTCTTTTAAGGGTCACCTTTGCACCCTTGCTCTTTTTCTATTCTTTTTCTGCTTTTTGCTTCATTTTTCCGTCATCTTGAACTGATGTGACCAACCGAGGTCACCGGATGTGCCTAACTTAAGGACCCCTAGGTGTAGGGACTATGATCCATGCGTAGTGACTTACGTGAGGATACGTTTTTTTTTTGTGGGGTTCAGTAGTAGGGAATTGTTAGTCCTTGCCCTTAGGACGGGGTGGTGAAGGAGATTTAATGGAATGGCTCAAAAATCTCGAGCTCTACATGAAATTCTTAAGGTTCAAGCGGAGCTGGAGGGGGGTAGTAGAGAGGAATGGATGGGTGCAGGGAGTGAACTGGCTGTCACTCATATCTTCAAGAACATTGAGGCAGAAAGAAGGGAGGAGAGTGGCTCACATCATCAGGTAGATCATTGCGTAGCTATCAATTGCGTTAGGATCAAAAAAGAGTGGGGGAAGGTGGCGTTCGGCCGGGGTGGGATCATGCCTAAGTTGGATTTTTAGGAGCCTAAGATAATTGTAAGTGGTAATGAAAGCAGGATCCGGGCAGGAGGAGAAATCAACAATAAAGTGTGTCATGGTGGCATCTAAGTTGTTGGAGGTGAAGGTGAGGGCCTGGGCTAAGGTGGTATTATAAGGGTTATATATGATAGGGAAGTTGCAATGGCCATGGGTGTTTGCACCAAAGTCTACTCCTATTCTTCGAGGGTATGCCGTGTAGGTAGGGTTGTTCCTCTCCGAAGGGAGAGTGTTACAGAAGGCCATACATGCGAATACGTTGTCATCGTAGATGCGCATCCACCATAGTGGTTGGCACTCGTATCCGAGCACGGACCAAGGCACTTAAAAAACTTTATTTTGCCAGTATTCTACATCCTCGGTGCCCCAGAGGGTGGGATTCTTCTCTCTTTCCTTCAGCCCACTATTGGCTTAGCCAGCTTCTAACGTTGATCACCTCATCCACTATTTTAGGGGGAAGGACTCTGCTCAGGGCATTGGGGATGAGGAAGCTGAAGTTGAAGGGTTGCTTCTCCTTTTCCTCTCTCTCCCAGATTAAGACCTCCGCATGAAAACTAGTTGGCATGTCATTTTGGCATAGTGGGAGGGGTAAAGACAACTGGGCCATAGGGTTAGCCCTCAATCTTTGTGTGGATTCTTCCACCAATTTTCCCATTTTCTCCCTCAGGGTGGCTTTCCTTTCCGCGCATGCGTCTGTTGGCTGCCCTTGCCCTTCAAGATGGGGTGAAGGGGGTTGCAGGACCACTTCTTCTTCAAATCCGCCAACGTCAATTTGCAGTTCAACCTCACTCCCTGGGCACTCTTGCTGTTGTACCTCTTTTATGAACCCCAGAGCATCAATCTCCTGGGGGTTAGGCCGGCCGATAGCAAGTACCTACATTGTTCCTCTGGGCTTAGCCCAACTGCAATGGATTGGGAGGGCATGTGTAGCCTTGCTCGTAGAGCTCTGCACGCTTTGCTCAGCTTCTTTTTTACCACCTCCAAAGACTCCCTGTCCTCCGCATGAATGGCATCCATCAGGGTATTCAGGAAGATCCATTGTTGAGTATTGAAGGTAACTTGGGCTACCTCTACTCTACCTTCTGCTAGAACTTTCTCTTTTTCCACAAGAGCTAGGCGACGCCCCAAGGTCTTCACTCTTTGCTCATTTTGGCTTGCCCACTCTTCGGCTCTCTTTTTCATTTCCTCCATTCCTTCTCCCTGTCTTTGCACCAAGGCCATAAGCCTCTGCTCCTAGTCTTCCAATTCCCTGCTCATTCTCTCCTACTCCTCTCTTTCGAGGCTCAGCCTTTCGGTCATGATTTCCATTTCTCAATGGTCTTGCTCCTCTTCTCGCTTCCTTCCTTCCTCCCCTGCAGTAAACTTTTTCATGCCCCATTCGATCGGACCTATTTTTGCTGCTAGATCCTCATGTTGCATGATCAGAAACTTATACTCTCCTTGCATCTTCTCAAGCTCTTGATTTTCATCCCATATGGTTAAGAAGTCGGAATCAGTTGCATACATTTTGGGTAAATCCATGAACTCGTTATGGTAAATAGTTGTGATTGCATTCACTCAAGGTCACCATGATAGATCATCTGCTACCACATTCTTAGTTCGAGATGTACAAAGGATTTGAAAATGAAACATAGATAAGAAATTTTCCCAATGCATCTGTTTCTCTTAGAGCTTCTTCTAAGTGAGGAAGTATCTTAGACTTTGGTGATCTGTTTTAATAACAAAATCTACACCAAGCAGTGTTTCCATACTTGAAGAGCATGTACCCACTACCATAAGCTCTTTCTCATATACTAGAGCATGTAGCTCATGATCCTTGAGGCGTCGGCTCTCAAATGCTACTGCATGATGCTCTTGGTTGAGCACAACTCCATTGCAAACCCTAAAAGCATCGCAATGAACTTCAAAAGTTTTTTGAAGATCCAGAACTATGAGAACTGGTTCTTGAGACACAAGAAACTTAATTCTTTCAAAGGCTTGTAGTTTCCTTGATCCCTAGCAAAAAGGCATTCGCTTCTTAGTAAGGTCATGTAGAGGAGATGCAACATACGCAAAATCTCGTATGAACCTCTTGTAGTATGAACATAGGCCCAAGAAACTTCTAACTTCATGTACAAAAGTACGTGTAGGCTATTCAATAATGGCTCGAATCTTCTCAAGATCCATTCTCACCAAATTGTGAGAAACAATATGGCCTAAATAATGAATTTTCGAAAGGAAGAATTCACTCTTCTTAACATTGACTTGTAGTTTATGCTTGCGAAGCTCTTGAAAAATAGTAGATAGATGTTTTCTATGCTCTTCTTCAGACCGTGAAAATATTAGAATGTCATCAAAGAAGACTCCTATGAACTTTGAGTGAGGTCTGAAAATTCTCTCCATCATTCGATTGAATGTGGCAGGTGCATTACTCAAACCAAATGGCATGACTAGAAACTCGTATAGTCCAAATGTTGTACGAAAAGCTGTCTTATGAGCATCTTTAGGTGCTATCCGTATCTGGTGATAGCCACTCTTGAGATCAATGCGACTAAAGATACTAGCCCCTTGCAACTTATCCAAGATATCATCTATCCTTGGGATAGGAAAATGATTCTTGATTGTGATTTTATTCAAAGATCAGTAGTCTATACACATACGGAAAGAACCACTTTCTTTTGAACAAGACTGGAGAGCAGTATGGAGAAGAGCTAGGTTGAACTAACCCTTTTTCCAACAATTTGCTTACTTGTTTTAGGATCTCCTCTTGCTGGCTTGCACTTACTCGGTAAGGCGGTTGATTAGGTGGTGAACTGCCTGGGATAAGACCAATTGTGTGATCTTCCGGGTGCTTAGGAGGTAACTCTCCTAGGAGTGAATCACCAAAACAATCTTCATATTGTTTAACAAAATCATATCTGGCTTGATCAATTAAAGAGAGGGGTTCTTTTAAAGTCTAAAACTTAGAAGCATTAGTTGGTATTGTGTGTTCATTAGAGGCATCAAGTGCCCTTGAATCATTAGCTTCTTTTGAGTCTCTCACAAAAATCATGTACGCAAAAATAACACTCTTCGTTTCTTTAGAAATGCTAACATGACTAACCATTGGCACAGGCCAATCTCCAGCATCAGCAATGCATACTATGTTCCAACCCTTGAATTGAAATGCAAGGGTCTTCTTAACAAAATCGGGAAGAGGTCTAATCTTGTAATGCCAAGGCATGCCTAAGATAACATCACAGTTACCAATGGGTGCAAGTAGGAAAGATTCTTGGTCACGATAATCCCCAATTCTAAGATTCAAATTCCCTTGGATAGGAGTAGAATTGGTTGTAAGTCCTTCAAATGCCAACGAATCTAATTCAATTGGTGTTCCCAATCAATCCGATAGAATTTGTAGCCTTTCAAGAGTATCCATTGACACAAAATTATCTGTGGAACCTAGATCAAAGAGTATCAAAACTCATTGATTGTTGAGGGTCCCCTAACCCTTTAAGATTTGTCTTTTCTTCTCATTTGAATGAGTGTTAGCTTTCACATCTAGAATAGAATTTGAGGATGGCGCAGGAGGATCTTTAACCACATTTTCTTCCTTCCTTTTGTGAGGAAAATCAGGCTTCATATGCCCTAACTCATTACAAAGAAAGCATCTTCCTTCCTCTTTGTACTTTTGTATCTCAAAGGGTGAGAGATACTTGCGCTTCTTCTTGTTACCCTCTGGCTTTGAATATTGATCACAGGTAAAGGTAGGTCTTCCTCGATTAGTCATGTCTCTTGGTTGATCATAGAGTTGCTCTTGTCTAGCTCTATAAGAACTCATCTCCAACTTTCGAGATGTACCAAGTGTATGCAAACTTTCAACTATGATGGCAGACTCCATCATGCGAGATAAGGTTTCATGTGGATACACCTTCATGGATCTGTGTAAATGAGGGAGTAGGCTAGCTTCAAACTTCATTTTCTTCTCTTCATAGTTGATCTCCATGAAAGGAGTAACCTTGAGAAGAGTAGACCAAAACTTCTCCACATAACTAGTAACCTTCTCATGCTCTTTCTGGCCTAGCCAATCCCACTCCTTCTTGACATCATTCTCAAAATCAGGAGGCAAGAATTGAGCATAAAACTTCTTCTTGAAGTTTCCTTCCCTCCAAAATGAGAGTCAACAACCAATTTCTAACTGTGTCTTTCAAGTGCATGCCTACAACTTTATGTCCTTATCCCCAGACTTGAAAGTCTTAGTCTTCTTGCTCCTCTTATGGTCCCTCTTTGTCCGTTTGTGGATTGTACGAGACTTAGAACCAAGAGAGTAGGAACTAGAAGTTGATGAGGGGGAGGAGGAACTTGAGTAATCAAGGATTAGCTGGTTGCTGAGAGAGATGACTCCATCCTTATCTGCCTCAATCGAGGTGAGGTATTTTTACTCTTCTTGACCTGAGAGTCCTTCTTCCTTCTACGAAGCTTCTCAACAATTGGATGCTTTGCACCTTCACCATCAATTGGTGCAATGGTGTTTCTTCCAGTATCACCATCTTTTGGAGGATTCAGTCCTTCATAAGTAGCTTCTTCCCTTGCCCTTAAGCTGTCAATCAATTGACATACTTCGGGAATTTTCAACAAGCTACGATACTCTGTCAATTGAGCTTGTAATTGCTCACTTGTAGACACTTCATCAATTGCCATCTTTACCTTCTTCTTGCAAGGATCGCCTTTACTTTGAGAAAAGCAAAGAGACTTGCTCTGATACCACTGTTATAAGATTTGAGATACACGCTCGACTTTCTCATATACTTAAAATATATATGGAGAATATTATACTGGCACAAAGGGAGAATAGATGAGAGACAAAAAATATGTAGAGAGAGAGAGAGAGAGATAGAGAAATTGGCAACATACTAGGGACTAGAAGATGGGCCAGTCCCCCCCCTTGTGGAGTTATATTATTGACAAGGAGCAAGCTCCTCCATTACACATAAGCCAGCCAGTTCTTAGTTGTAGATCTTGGAAACAAGATCACGGTTCCTTGGATAGTATACAACCGGCTAACACTTGCACAACTTGGAAATTGGAACCTTTTGATCCTTCTTAAGTCTACTTCCCTCCTACACAATATGTGTAAGGCTCTCCTCTTGGTACTTGATTTCAACAGAGCTTCCACAGCACTTGCACCTTCTCTTCTCCTCTTGGAACTTGATTTCAGTAGAGCTTGTGCAGCACTTGCACCTTCTCTTCTCCTCTTGGATGCATGCAAAGTGATGCTTCCTTTTACCTCCCTTACACCCAAGGAGAGCCTCCTCTTTTATAGGCTTTCAAGAACTTCTCTTCTTGGAGAGAGACTTGAGTTGATCTTCATGCAAAATATGGTTGTTCCAAGACCTACTCTGGAGCACTAATTTCGAGATATCTCTCTGTGGGTTGTTTGAATGAAAAAACGTCCAATACAAAAGTTGTAGATCTCGTTGTTTCCAATAACCCTAGCGGCCTGTTTTTAGAGATCGTGTTTCCATCGTGAGATATTTTAAAAATGCATTCACCATGTCTTTTTTAAAAATAACAGCTTCTCAAACTATACTCTTAACTTGTGGTCCATGCAACCACCTTAAGGAGAGTTCATTAAATTGCCTTGGGCCTCAACCTTAAGATTGACTTCCACACAAAAGCTTGTGTCTTTTTAGACCTTAGAAAGAGAAAATCACTTCTCTCCTCACTTTCAAAGGATCACGACTCTTGTCTTTCTTAGTGAAGGAGAAGACCTTAAACCTTGACTTGTAAGGGAGAGGATGACCCTATGAATGCAAAGCTCATTATACACAAGTAAACGTTCCCAGGCATACCCGGATGCACATATAAATACATATACACAATGCTAATGCACTTCCTCTTCTTAGAACTTAATCCATCTTCATTTATGTGTAACTCCTTGGTTCTTATGTACACTCTTATACTTGGTAGACACTTCTTTCTCCCTTCATAACTTGTACTGCATTTATCAGATATCCCCGTCACAGTGCTCTGATCACCCCATTAAGTGATGCACTAGGAATATTGGTCTCTAAATGGTCTCATGGCCATGCTAGATCATCATCAACACTTAAAGAAAAGTGAGTCATTAATTTATTGACATGAATTTATTAAATAGAGAATGTATAATAAGCAATCAAATTAGTAACATAGATCTATCTCTTAGTCTTTGGTTAGGACTCCAGAAGAAGAAGGAGGTTTGGGAATCCTTCAACTAGCTTATAAAGTTAAGGCCTTCATCTAGGGTGTCCACTTGGTATTTGAATCATAATGAAGTAGAGAGGTGACTAGCTCTTACACAAGGTCAAAGAAAAAGTGGAGAAATGGAAAGGAGTCCCTATGAGCTAGTCAGGAAGAGCTGTAATAATAAAGGTTATGCTTGCATCTTTGATTGCCTTTCTGGATTATGATTTTGAATCTAAGTGAAAACTCTTGGAATGTGTTGAAGAGGGATTTTGTGGACTTCCTATGAGGCAAGTCTTTAGGGAGAAGAGGCTAGAGATCTATCTATCGGGCTTTGGTCACAACTCCAAAAATGGAAGGAGTTTTGGGAATCCCTTCAGTGCTAATAGAGCTAAGGCCTCAATCTTCAAGTCGACCAAGAGGATGGAGGAGAACCACCCTTGGATTGTCCTATTAAGACATTGGCTCAGTTTGGTTAAGATGAGAGGCTTGCCTCAAGAGGATGCCTATTGGATGGACCTCATTCTTTCTAGGTAGAAAATCAAGTTCTCTCTATCTAAGGTGGCACAACAGATCATCAATGTGTGAGAAAAAGTTATGGAAGAGGCTAGTTGGGCTAGAGCCCAAGATAGGAGTAGGGATTCCTCTCTAATGCATGTGATTTGGATCGGCTACTTTTCCTTACAACCCCCCTTTATTCCTATAAAGGACAAGCTAGGAGCATCATGGCCAAAGGACTTCTTAGGTGGAAGGACATCTAGGACAATAGCAGCCTCTCCTTTCTAGGGTTGCAGAGAATTCAAAACCTCTTCAATCTAAATGTGGGGAGGTAGCATTTATACAGAGATTCATGAGGAAAATCAAGTCCCCCTTGGCCCACCTCTATGGTTATTAACAATGCTAATCCTACAAGTTCTTCAAGGTGCCTAATGGCAAGATTCTACGGAGATATAGGAACTCTAAAGGCATAAGGCATAGGTCAAAGGAACATATGAAGAAAGAAGCTTCATATGGGAGGAGATGGCAACCAAGATCTAGGACCAAATTTTGGGGAAAGAGAATCAAGAGAGTTTGGAGTTCAACTCTCTCTAAGAAACTAATTTTTCAACTCTAGAGGATAGTAATGAATAAGTTTTCTACTAGAAAGAAGCTACATAGGGTCTTTGCAACCTCCCCCATGTGCCTACTTTGTGGATGAGAGTCAAAATCAGTCTAGCACCTATTGTGGGAGTGCATGGAGGTCCACAGATTGTGGAAGAAGCTTAAAGACTAGATTGGTAAGGCTAATTTTGATGATGGGATGGACTAAAGTTAGTATTCTTTGGAGATAAAGGCAAAAAGAATGAGGAATCCTGAAGTTGGAGAACACCGCATGCGTCATGGTGGTATCTGGCAATTCAAAAATGAAAGGGCATTTGATGGATGCTTCAAGGTGGTAACTCCCGTAAATACATGACTGTCAATTAGGAATGACATCCTTGCTTTTTGTAGAGCCTTTGCAAGCAAGGATAGGGTCTTTAAAGTTTTGATTTTTTATCATCTTTCCTCTAATCCCAAATAACATAATGAGAGACCGTTTAGATTACTATGTAGACAAAACTAATAATGTACTAGTTTCATTGTATAAGTTCACTATCAATACTGAATCTAAATTTGCTTTATATTTGCAAATGCTACATGTGTTTTACACTAAATCTAACATTACTTTATCTGTGCAAATACTATACGTGTTTTCCGCATTCCACAAAGTATGACTTTTTGGCTATGATTTTTATCCTTCTCATAGATTCTTAAAGCGCAATAACTATTTCCTCTACATGTAAATAAGCTTAAAAGCATCAATGTTTAAAAAGGATATGTCACTTATTTTTCATTAGGTTTTAATTAACATGACTACTACATAGTGTTTTTAAATATTGCATTACATGTATGATAATACAAATCCATATAGATTTACTAGATCGACACTATGTTTACTAGTTATAGTTTCATGTGTACCTAGTAAAATCAAAAAACTAGTTTAAATCTGAAATTCCCTATATGATAACTAGAAATATTTATACTTTTACTAGATATGGCTCATTTTACTATGTAGTTTAGTGTCTAAAGTTCCTTGTGATACATATCTTTTGTAAAAGCATTGAATAGTTGCATCATGCATTTCATGATTTCCTCTTGCATTTTTCACCTCATCATTGTGCGCATGAGCACAAGTACATTAGTTGCAAGCATACATTTGTAGGTGCACTCGAGGATCGTGTCCATGGATGGGCATTAGTGTGAAGTTCGGGATTCATTCCAACTTTGTATATTGAGATATGAAAGAGGGTAGGGGTGAGAGCAGTGCTTGATCAGTGAGAGGTGAGAAAAAAGGAGAATATAGATGTTTATTGAAAATGTGTGTGTGTGTGTGTGTGTGTGTGTGTGTGTGTGTGTGTGGAGTGCTTGTGTGTGAATGCTAGTGCTACTATTGTGGTAGAGCATGTGAACAGGTCAAAGGCTGAGGGAGCCTATTCAAAAGGCTGAAAATAGCAAGAAATCTAATCAGGTGGGGTAGAAGCTCCAGCAGCCGACGAAGATGGTGGAGGCTTTGAGAGGGCTGGGAAGAGACGGGGGACGGAAGCGGCGAGGGTGATCATGGGGGGAAGCCCTGCGAAGATCAGGGCGCAACCCTTTGTGAAGGCGGGGCTCTGGATGATCATACGATAGTGAGGAGCTACAAAGCAGTTGCAGGAGCAATCTTGACTGCCGAGGCTACAGGGAGGCGGGCCGTCATGATCTGGGGTGGCTCGGGCTTTTAGCCGGGGGGCCGGTTCTAGTAAGGGGGTAAGGAGAGCAAATGCGGCCTCTGGTACAACTACAATATGCTGAAATGAAAGGAGCTCTGCGACGGACTACTAGAAGCGTCAAGAAGGGCGTGTGAAGTGTGCCATCTTTGCTGCTGTTTCATGATCAGAGAGTGGTGTCCATAGCTCTGGGCATGAGTCTCTGCTGCGGGGAAACTATTGATTGAGAAGGGGGGGTGGTATGTAACAACCGGGGGCTAGCGAGCCGCTGTGATCTGTGGGGTGGAAGATATGGAGTTGTAGTATGCACGACAGCTTGAAGGAGGCAGCAGTCGGGGAGTTAGTCAGCTAGTAAGGGAGTCGCCTACTGCAATTCAAAGGGGAGGTGCCTCATGGAACCGCTTCTCCCGAGTCACCCATTAGCCTTCCTCAAGTCATTCATGATAATTTTCCCTATCTAGGATATTAGGTCCATCTTCACGGTCCTCCATGGTTTCACTTAGTCTATGTGACGCTTTTCCTTGATGAGATGGTAAATGCTTACTTCGTGCTTTTGGTTTTTAAGCATTGTATAGTTAATGAACTCCGAAGAAAATCATTATCTTCAGCAATGCTTAGTGTTAAAATTTTCTTTGCTAGAAGTATGATTTGAGAGAACCAAGGTGTTATGTGTTGAGCATGGTGTCCGCAGACTTCTTATTGTGCATAGACAACAAGTTCAAAAGGATCATGTAGTATGCTCTTTGAGGAAAATAAACCAAAGATTGGAATGGGGTTGTTTCATAGTTGTTGTGGATGGATTTTAACAATTTACGAGAGAGAGAGAGAGAGAGAGAGAGAGAGAGAGAGAGAGAGAGAGGTGTGTGTGTGTGTGTAAGATTCCTTGAGTTGAGGAGTTAGGGAATATGTTGGTTTAAGAAAAGGACACTTGCTTGTAAGTCTGTGGCACTACGTTATATGATTGGTTCACCTCATTTCAAATGCTAGTGAGCTTGGAATTATGTGTCCTTATGGTTCGTTGATTTATGTCGTCTACTCCAGGTTATTTGAAAAATCATGCTTTGCCTTCAAATTGATTTGGACATTGAGATGTGGTTGATAATCACAAAGCTTCCTAGTTTACATGAGGGTAAATGAGCACTCTCTTGAGATAAGGAAAGAGAGAAACCACCTATATAGATAACCTAGAAGTTGATATGAAGGTTGTTCCTAGAGCCTTAGATTCATGTTGTTGGTCTTGTTAGGTAAAGTTCAAGTCATACAATACCCTAGCACTAAGGTCTCTCTAATCTACCAACACTCCTAGCATCTATCGACCCTACATCCTTCTGGGGGTTTTCTCTAGTAGTCAAGCACGTCATCAACTCACACATCACAATCTCACAAGGCACATCAATGCCAAGACACCTTAGGCTTGCTTAGAGAATCTATCACCCTAAGATTAGCACAACATAGTTTCACGAGTTGGGTTCTCAAGTGTGGGACAACATTTCCAATCTACTTGGAATTTAATCCAACTTGCATTTGTACGCCCCAGTTGCATACAAATGGGATGTTGTATATACTAGTTACACAAGGATGTTGCATAAGTAAGGTAGACACACCCCTTAGGAAGGGCACAAGTGACATAATAGGTACACTAAACTTCCTATAGATCCTTCAACATCAGTGGTCCACATCAACCATGATCCATTATACCTTCATCCACGAGACAATCCCCACTCTCCCACTTGTTATGATTCAGAGACAGAGATAAGAGTAAAGAGTTGAGTGCTCTCTCCTTCATCCATTATTTCATAGACGACACATATAACATAAGTGTATACAATAGTACTAAGGTCCGTAGGACCATTCACACTAGGTCTAAGACCACCGACTTATTTAATATCCCACACTTACTGATACAGCTGGACACAGCTAATGTCGGTCATACATACTGATAGGAGAATAATGGGAGCTTGATATTCTAACACTCCCCCTCAAGCTCAAATCATCTGATGAACTCCAAGTAGCTATCTGAAACTACTAAACTTATCTTTACCCAAAGACTTGGTAAAGATATCTGCAACCTGTTCATCAGTCTTCACATGCATAAGATCTACTCTCCCTGCAAGAACCATCTCTCTGATAAAATGGTAGTGTACCTCTTGTAAAATATTACACGGCGCAGCGAACAGAATCTGAGAAAGAGATAGAGAGTACACAACAGATAAGAGGAGAATCAGTAAAATTCTTTAACTCCAAACAACTGATACAAAGATGGCTCTGTCCACCCGTGCGCTTCCAATGAATGAAGCTTAGATGGCGATCTAGACAGAAGATAGGTGAAGAGCTTAAGGCTAGCTGGAACAACAACTCTGACTGGGTGAAAGATAAGTGTAAGATGGCTGCGAAGGGGTTTAGCTTTTATAGCCCGCGAAGGTCGTTAGGTCGGCCTGCTGACCGACCTACCATATGAGCCTCCACTAGTCGGCCAGGGAATATTCCAGGGAATATTCCCTTTACCATCGGGCCGGGGGCGCTGCCCCCGGACCCCCGCCAGGGGGGCCGCTGGCCCCCCTGGGACCCCCCAGCCAGGGGCCGCTTCCGCGGCCCCCGGACCCCACAATAGGGGCCCCTTTTAACTCCCTTACCACGCAACTCAATGCAATGTGCCTCGAGTTGCTACCAGCTTAACCACTCCGTCTAACCCAAAGATTAGACCCACAACAGTCACCTTTTTGCCATCCGGTCACATAGACCTCATCTGATATACAAGTCAGGACTCAACCAATGTCCGGGCTCACATTTGGCTTCTCCTCATAATGGGGGCCTTACAACTTTGAGCACCATGGATCATTGGTAGCACCTAATGAGGGTGGGGCATTGATCATATCTAACACCCCCCCTCAATGTCCACCCATAGGTGAACTATCTCCTCGGCCCAATGCCGAGTCTCTGAAGATGAACTTGAAGCAGATCCTTCGTAAGTGCTTTGGTGAAGATATCTGCTCCATTCTCCTCTGTTGGACAGTAGACCAATTCCACTATCCCATCCTCCATCAAATCACGCACATAGTGATACTGGATCTCTATATGTTTGGTGCGTGCATGAAACACTGGATTTTTGGCAATGGCGATGCAACTCTGATTGTCACATCTCAGCACAGTTGGTTCTTCATCCTGCACTCCCATATGCCATAGAATCCTTCTCAACCATACGGCCTCACATGCAGCAAAACAAGCTGCCTTGTACTCTGCTTCGGTAGAAGACAATGCCACTGTTGGTTGCTTCTTACTAATCCAAGAGAAAATTCCTGAACCCAAAGAGAAACAATAACCAGAAACTGACTTCCTGGAATCAATGTCTCCTGCCCAATCTGAGTCACAGTTCCCCACAAGAGAAGTTCCGAAACTGTATGTGATACCATAGTCAAGAGTTTTCTTCAAGTATCTGAGCACCCGCATCCCAGCCTTCCAATGACTCTCATGAGGTTTGTTTGAGAACCTGCTCAAAACACCAACAGCAAAACTGATATCTGGTCTGGTGTTACACAAGTAGATCAGACTGCCGACCAACCTCCTATACCTCCCAATGTCTGCTAATGCTGATGTATCCTCGACGGATAACTTTGCATTCACCTCCATAGGTGTAGCTATCTCCTTGCACTCGGTCATGCCAAATGCCTTCAAGATCTCCCATGCATACTTCTTCTGAGAGATGAAGATCTTTCCTGGCTCTTGCCAGACTTCAATCCCCAAACAATAGTGCAGCAAGCCCAAGTCTGTCATTTCAAACTCAAAACTCAAAGCCTTTCGAGTTTGGTTGATCATATCTTCATAGTCACCTGTAATAAGAAGGTCGTCCACATATAGGACAATCACTACAGACTTTTTACCATCCCTGTAAACATACAAGTTAGCATCTGAGGCACATCTTTTGAAGTTTAGGTTTAAAAAGAACCTATCTATCCGCTGGTACCATGCTCTGGGGGCTTGTTTCAGCCCATACAATGCCTTCTTTAGTTTACACACTTTGTTCTCAGAATGGGGGGCCTCAAACCCTGGTGGCTGAGCCACGTACACCTCCTCCTTGAGGTCACCATTTAAGAACGCTGACTTAACATCCATTTGGTACACTGGCCACTTCTTGTGGGCAGCCACTGCAAGTACCGTGCGAATAGTGGTCATTCTGGCAGTTGGGGCAAATGACTCTTGAAAATCAAACCCTTCAACTTGTGAAAATCCTTGAGCAACCAGTCTAGCTTTGTACTTTTCTAAGGTACCATCAGCCTTGTACTTTACCTTCCAGATCCACTTGGTGCCAATAATCTTCCGCTTTGCTGGCCGATCCACTAGCTCCCAAGTGTCATTCTTCATTATGCTGTCATACTCCGCCTGCATAGCAGCCTTCCATGATGGATCTGCAAGTGCTTCTTCTAAGTCAGTTGGCTCCTTTACTTCTCTCATAATCTCAACCATCAAGGCCATGTTGACTATGTGAGCAGAAGCCCTCCTTTGCTCCTCTATTCTCTGAGACCTCCTTGGTCCGTCTGCCTTCTCCTCAACAGATGCAGGCATAGGATTATTGTGGTCATAGAGCTGCTTCACCCAGCGCGGCAATGGCTTTTCCGGTGGGGTGATGTCAGGTTGGTGAACTTTTTCCTCATCATCTGAAGATGATGCTTCCTCCTCCTTAAGGATAGGGATAGCTCTCGGGACAGGTTCATAGTGGACTACTTCTTCGCTTGATGATAAAGTGGAAGACCTTGCCTTCTCCTCCTCCACTGTATGCGGCTCCTCCTTGAACACCACATCACGGCTCGCGATGATCTTCTTTGCCTCTTGGTCATATAACTTGTAAGCCTTCTGCTCATCACTATAACCCAAGAAGATACATTTTCTGCTTTTTGGTTGTAACTTGTTTCTCTTCTCATCTGGAACATGTGCATAACATTCACATCCAAAAATTCTGAAATGTGAAACAGATGGTTTCTTACCAGTGTAAGCCTCATGAGGTGTTTTTCCCTTGAGAGCCTTTGTGTAGCTCCGATTTAGAATGTAGACTGCAGTATTAACAGCTTCAGCCCAAAAATGGTTAGGCAATCCCTTGCCCTTTAGCATGCATCTTGCCATCTCCACAATGGTACGATTCCTGCGTTCCACAACACCATTCTGCTGAGGTGTGTGAGGCGTCGTCAATTGACGCTTGATCCCTTTGCTCTTGCAAAAGCCTTCAAACTCCTTTGAGTTGAACTCACCACCACCATCTGTTCTAAATTTCTTCACACTTTTCCCTGTTTCATTCTCAACAAGTATTAGCCATTCTTTAAACTTACCAAAAGCTTGAGCCTTATCACGAAGGAAGTACACCCACATCTTCCTACTGTAGTCGTCGACAATCAACATAAAATAAGAAGATCCCCCCAAGGCCTGTGTAGGCATCTTACCACACAAGTCAGCATGCACCAACTCTAGAGGAGCATGTGCTCTATTCTTGCTTTCTTGTGGAAATGCCTTTCTCTGTTGCTTGCCCATCATACAAGCTTCACATGGTTCCTTCAATTCAGTTATTGTAGGTAGGTGAGCAACCATACCTTGCTTTTGCATCTCCTTCAATACTGCAAATCCGATGTGTCCAAACCTTTCATGCCAAAGCTTACTTGTGCCCACTCCAGCGGTGGCTGTAAGAGCACTTAGCTCATACAGGTTGTTCCTTCTTTCTCCTTTGCCAACAATTGTGCCAGCACTATCAATAATTTCTGCACCTGTCTTCTTGAACCTCACTTCATGACCAAGATCAGTTATGGCAGCAACTGATAAGAGATTTCTCCTGATTTCGGGAACATACAACACATTTGAAAGCTTTTTGACTTCACCATTTGCAGCAACAAAAGAAATAGTACCTGTGCCCGCAGCAGGGCATTTAGCATCATTTCCAACTGTCACAGTGATGGATTC
Source organism: Lygodium microphyllum (assembly GCF_053477565.2). NCBI lineage: Eukaryota > Viridiplantae > Streptophyta > Polypodiopsida > Schizaeales > Lygodiaceae > Lygodium > Lygodium microphyllum. The sequence goes on from NC_141143.1 coordinate 77,451,462, forward strand.
TTGTAGAGGCTGCATAGAACTGTATAGACCTTTCTTGTTGGTCATGTGACGGGAGGCCCCACTATCCAACACCCAAGAGTCAGTGGTAGATTCTTCTTGCGCCGAGGAGCACACTTCCTCAATGGTCGCCATGAATAATTCCAACTCTGCTTCAGCCGTATTGGCTGTCTCTTTCCCTTTAGTTTTAAGGGTACCATTCTTTTCATCTGCCTTCTTGACACGACAATCTGCAATTGCATGTCCTTTCTTCTTACAGTAGAAGCACTCTCCTTGAAACCTCTTCTTGCCGCCCTTTTTCTTTTTGTCACCATCATTTTTGGTGGAGGAAACACCTTTGCCTTTTGCATTGGCAGAGAATGCAGCATCTCCATTGTTGCTTCCTTCTCGGGCTTTCAGCCTCAACTCCTCCTCCATTAATAATGCACAAAACTCCTCAAAAGTCAAAGCTTGAGGTCTCACCTGAGTATTAAGGGCAGTTACTAGTCCATCAAACTTTTGTGGACAAATCCGAAGACACCTCCGAGCTAGCTCTTCGCTAGTCTTTTGTATCCCAGCGCCAGCCATCTGGTCGCGCAGATTCTTAATCCGAGTGATGAATGCTTCAACCGTCTCTCCTTCAGCAAACTTCTCCGCTGCTAGTTGATTCTCCAAGTTTTGAATCCTTGTTTGGTTTCGTGTTTCATACTGACTCCTTAGTACATTCCAAGCCTCTGACGCTTTGGTTGTATGCTGAATCAGAGTCAAAACACTGTCAGAACAGCTTGTAACTAAGGCACACAATGCATCTGCATTCCTTCGTTTCCAAGCTCGTAGAAGATCTGCATTCGGAGGAATCATCACACTAGGATTTGATGGGTCGGGGATAGGCTGTGGTTCTGCGTCAGTCCCCAGCACAGTCTCCAGAAGCTCATAAGAATCAAGGATAGTTGTAATTTTGAACTTCCACAAGGTGTAGTTTGTACCATCTAACTTGCCTTCGCTGAAGGTTGGTGGACGAATCCTCAGTGTTTGAATAGCCGGTACAGCAGCACCACCTCCTGCACCGCTTCCTGATGCGCCAGAACTGCTTCCCGGAGTCGACATCGTTTCTCTTTGCTGTTGAAGCCTTTGCCTCTTGCACGCTCTCCGATCTCTAGAGCCCCCTGGGCTCTGATACCATGTAAAATATTACACGGCGCAGCGAACAGAATCTGAGAAAGAGATAGAGAGTACACAACAGATAAGAGGAGAATCAGTAAAATTCTTTAACTCCAAACAACTGATACAAAGATGGCTCTGTCCACCCGTGCGCTTCCAATGAATGAAGCTTAGATGGCGATCTAGACAGAAGATAGGTGAAGAGCTTAAGGCTAGCTGGAACAACAACTCTGACTGGGTGAAAGATAAGTGTAAGATGGCTGCGAAGGGGTTTAGCTTTTATAGCCCGCGAAGGTCGTTAGGTCGGCCTGCTGACCGACCTACCATATGAGCCTCCACTAGTCGGCCAGGGAATATTCCCTTTACCATCGGGCCGGGGGCGCTGCCCCCGGACCCCCGCCAGGGGGGCCGCTGGCCCCCCTGGGACCCCCCAGCCAGGGGCCGCTTCCGCGGCCCCCGGACCCCACAATAGGGGCCCCTTTTAACTCCCTTACCACGCAACTCAATGCAATGTGCCTCGAGTTGCTACCAGCTTAACCACTCCGTCTAACCCAAAGATTAGACCCACAACAGTCACCTTTTTGCCATCCGGTCACATAGACCTCATCTGATATACAAGTCAGGACTCAACCAATGTCTGGGCTCACATTTGGCTTCTCCTCATAATGGGGGCCTTACAACTTTGAGCACCATGGATCATTGGTAGCACCTAATGAGGGTGGGGCATTGATCATATCTAACACCTCTATGTGTTTTGTACTGGCATGGTATACTGGATTCGTTGCCAGGAGTACACTACTGAGATTGTCGCATAATAAGGTCACTGGAGCATCCACCTGAATATCCAAATCAGCCATAAGCTTGAGTAGCCATGAAATCTCGCATGCTGCCAATGCAGCACCCCTGTACTCTGCCTCAGTACTAGACAATGCAACCGTTGGTTGCTTCTTGCTACTCCAGCTGATCATGCCACTTTCAAAGCCAAAAGCATAACCACTCGTAGATCTACGATCATATGAGCATCCTGCCCAATCCGCATCTGTGTATCCAACCAATTTCAAGGGCTTATCTCTCATATAGAACAACCCATAATCTACAGTGGACTTAACATATCTCATAATCCGCCTAACAGCATCCAAATGTGGCTTCCTGGGCTTCTGCATAAACTGACTTATGAGCCCAACTGCATAACTCAAATCTGGCCTAGTGATGGTCAAGTAGATCAGACTTCCAACCATCTGCTTGTACATAGTCACAGCCTGAATTTCAGCTCCAGTGCTAATGTCCAACTTGACATTCTGATCAAGGGGTGTATCCAATGGTTTGCATTCAGCCGTGCCATACTTTTTCAACATTTCCATGGCATAATGTTTCTGCATCAACCATAAACCATTTTCAGCCTTGATTACTTCAATACCCAAAAAGTACTTTAACTCACCGAGATCTTTCATGTCAAATTCAGATTTCAACATCTTCATTACATGTTGTATGCCCAAGTCATCATCACCAGTGATTATCAAATCATCAATATATATGACCAGTACTACCAAGCCACTGTCAGTCTTCTTTGTAAATAGGCTGTGATCAGCCCTACCAACAGTAAATCCCAACCTCTGCAAGTAGTTATTGATCCTAGCATGCCAAGCTCTCGGAGTCTGCTTCAGCCCATACAATGCCTTTTTCAGCCTGCATACATAATGCGGAAAATCAGGGTGAACATACCCTTCTGGATGAATCATATAGAAATCCTCTACTAAGTCACCATTAAGAAAGACATTCTTCACATCCATCTGCTGTAATTTCCAGCCTCTAGCAGCAGCCAAAGAAATCACAGTGCATATGGTTGCCATCTTGGCAACAGGGCTGAATGTTTCCTCATAATCAAGTCCATATTGTTGGGCATACCCCTTAGCAACTAGCCTGGCTTTGTACCTTTCCACACTGCCATCTGACTTGCATTTGATTTTGTAGACCCATTTGCAGCTAATGGTCTTTTTTCCTTCAGGCAGTGGCACAAGATCCCATGTCTTATTTTCAGCTAAGGCATTCATTTCTTCATCCATAGCTACACACCAGTTCTCATATTCCACTGCTTCAGCATATGTACCTGGTTCTTTGATCTCCATCACTTTTGTCATGTAAGCATAATGTTTTGCAGTGTAGCCACTATATGTCAACCTGTCAATAGGGTATCTGACCCTCTGTGAGCATCTAGGCTGTGGTGCACTACTTGATTCCCCTCTCTCATGAGGCGGAATATACCTGCTCTGCCTTGCGCCAGGCATATAGACAGTCGGAATACCAAGTTCACTGTCTAAAGTGTCAGTAGACTCATATCCAGAAGTCATTCTACCAAGTGTCATCATACCAGATGCATCCTCAGTAACTTTCTCTTTTCCTTTGCTATCCAAGACATCATATCTCCCCCTCACTGACATACTAGTGTCAGTGAACGATGAGCTCCTCAATCTCCCTGTCCATGAGGATACTGTCTGACTACTAGGTCCTGTCATAGCAGTGCTCTGCTGCAAATCAACTGTAGATACATGATTGGAAGGCATATCCGATGGCACTATAGCCGGTGATACATACCAAGAACCCATCTCATCAAAAATAACATCCCTACTCACCAAAGTCTCCCTGGTAGAGGGATCATAGCATTTGTATGCCTTCTTCTCTTGCGAATATCCAATGAAAACACACTTATGCACTTTTGGGTCCAGCTTCTTCCTTTTCTCATATGGAATATGCACATAAGCAAGACAGCCAAAGACTTTCATGTGACTTACATCTGGCTTATAGCCATACAGTTTCTCAAACGGTGTCATCTCATGAATACATGCAGTGGGAGTCCGATTCAAGATATACATGGCTGTCATAACAGCCTCAGCCCAATAATAGAGCGGCATCTTCTTCTCATTCATCATGGCACGAGAGCAGCTTTCATCAAGACCCTGTTCTTTCTTTCAACTACCCCATTCTGTTGAGGAGTATAGCTACAGGTAAGCTGCCTGTGTATGCCATTTTCAGCAAAAAATTTATCAAACTCATTTGACACATACTCCCCACCGCTATCTGATCTCAAGCAAGAGATATAGCAGTCAATCAACCTGCTTTTTAAACTGTTGAAAAACAACAAACACCTCATCCTTTGTCTTCAAAATGTAAACCCAAGTATAGCGATTGTAATCATCAATGAATGTCACATAATACTTCGAGCCTCCCATGGATGCATTATGGGCTGGGCCCCAAACATCAAAGTGCACTAACTGCAATGGACGTGTACTCTGCCTTACATGCCTGACAAATGGCAACCTTGACTGCTTACCAAACTGGTAAGCATCGCATACATGACCAATATCTGAATATTGGAACTTGGATAAACCTGTAACAAGCTATTTTTTTTGCATAATTTGCAGTCTTTGCAAATTCACATGCCCGACTCTCTTGTGCCAAATTTCCAAATCTCTAATAGTGCCAGAACCATGGGCAAACATAGCTGAATTCAGCTCTGGCAATGTAGCATCAAGAGTAAACATTCTACCATTCCTGTGACCATGAGCTATCAACTGGCATCCATTGCCAAACTCTTCAATAAAGCAGCCATGCTTATTGAATCTAACCTGCAAGTTCTGCTCCGTCATCTAACCGACAGACAGTAAGTTCTTCATAATCGAAGGAGCATGCAATATATCATACAAATTTTTATTTCTGCCATCATGAACCACAAGAGGGACTTTGCATTTATGTTCAATGCCATGCTGCGTGTCATCACATGTACAGACATAGCCATGTTTTTCAGCCACCATATTAGCGAACCAATCACCGTGAGGATTCATGTGGTTCGATGCCCCTAAATCAATATGCCAAACTGTATCATCAATGGATTTTTCAGCAACTCTGTCTTTTACATACTACATGGCAAACAATCTATCTCCTGAAGTGTCATCTGCCTGACTAGACGTAGCAAAGTGTCCATGTTGTTTGCCTTTCTGATTGCCCTGCTTCTTCCAGCAATCCTTGGCAATATGACCATACTTCCGCAGTAATGACAATCCTTGTCCTTATTCGGATTGTCAGATGGACGCTACTGTTGCCAGGAACCTCTGCCTCTAGGACTAGATCTCCCCCTGCCTCTAAAGTTTCCACCACCTCTTGTATTCAATACCTGCTGGTTGTTATTGCCATAGGATGCATTTTGTTGGCCTCCTCTGCTAGATCCATAGCCTCTACCACGGCTGCAACGGCCGCGTTGATTGGAATAGAAAATAGCATCCTTGTTTTTAGAACTACAAGATCCTGTAGCCAAGCCAAGCTTAACCTCTTCATGGATAAGCAATGCAACCAGCTCATTAAAATCAGGCATTTCATCCCTCACAGACACAGAAGTGTCAAAAGACTTATACTCAGGCCCCAAGCCATTCAAGGTCACAGCAACCATGTCTTCATCTTCAACCTATGAACCAATAGATGCCAGCTGATCTTCAATGGTCTTAACCTCCGTGACATAATCCTGTATAGATCTGCTCTTTCTCTCCATATTGTTGAACTTCTACTTCAACTGTATCTTCCTGGCACTTGCTGTTGTGCCATAGTACTTGACCAAAATGTCCCATGCATTCTTAGGAGAGCTGCAGTTCATTATCTGCTTTACTATGGCATCTAAGATACATAAAGAGAGCCAGTGCAAGACTCTACAAGCTCTTTCTATCCAAGCTCGGTGTAATCGTCTCTGATCAGCTATAGGTCGATCTAGGAGCTCAGGTTCAGCTTCCGCTCCAGTCACCAACTCCCAGTAGCCTTTCCCTATTAACCATGCGAAACTTCCATATGGCATAATTGTTACTGTCAAGCTTTTCCCCCACTATCTGGGTTATGTTGTCAGTCCTCTCTACATTAGCCATATTGTACCAGACAATATTTAGTCACTGCCTGACTTCTTGCAAGCCAACAAGTATGACTGACCAAGTTCAATTTTCAACTATTTATGATAGTTTTCTGCAATTAATTGTAGTAAAAAACCAAGGTATTTCAGCCCAAGAGATCCTCAAGCCACTTCATACATATGCCACTGTGTGTACATGTCAATACATGACCAAACAAGCATCCGCAGACACTCTATCTGTAAGAGGCAATGTCATATAATGCATTCACTGTTTATGACCAGCCAATGCCCTGTGAGTACATTTGTTTCCAGATTTAGATTTTAGTTTTTAAGAGCCTTCAATGCTCATATCAATGCGTATAGCATTCAACAATCATATCTCGTACCATACAACTCCCTGTAGGTAACAAAAAAACATGTACTTCTTCAAGGCAATGACTATATGATGATGACAGTTTTATGACAGTTTTCAGCCTGTCATAAAATTTCAAATCTGAATATTTTATCAGTAAAATGCAACCCAAATGCATCAACCTCAGTACATATGCTTCCAGAATGAACCCTCACTTCAGTAGAGCTCAAAATGCTCATCAAATGGCTTCAAATCTTCAGGAGGACTCTAGTGTATGCTGCCCTGTTCAATGACAATTTCCAGCCAAGTAAATACTCCCAAATCTGAGTATTTTTGTAAACAACCTTCAGTTTTCAAGCATAATATCCAATACATATGTTTTCATAGCATGTATGTGCTCCAATAGGTCTTTTTGAGCATGCCAATGAGCTCAAAGCTCTTGCCAATGTGTTGCATATGCTATGTATACTCTGTATACAGTAGTTCAAGCTTCTGTTCTAGGTTTGTAATTAGTTTTCAGAACTCCCAGATGATCTAATGCTCATGTACCAACATGCCATGGTAATGAAGTGCCTTACAAAGAGTACAACCAAGTTGTAGATGCCTTTAGTACTGATCATTGCCTTCACAGGAAGCCATGGGGATCCATTATGTCAGCTGGCGCAATCACGCAGACTGCCCAGGAGTATACAGCAGCAACATTTGATCTTCATATTGATTAATTCCCTCTCTAATGTGATCAATGGCACCTCTAGATGCTCTAGACAAGAGCCAGACAATCCTCAACCAATACTTGAGCTAAATGGAGACCTGATAAACCAATGCATACCTTCAGAAAGACAATGGCAGACAGCCCTTCTTCTCTTTTCAACCTTGGCAGGTCAATCTTCAGATCTTCTTCCCGCATGGACTCCACAAATCCCAGTCATGGGTGCTCTGATACCATGTTATGATTCAAAGACAGAGATAAGAGTAAAGAGCTGAGTGCTCGCACCTTCTTCCATTATTTCATAGACCACACATATAACATAAGTGTATACAATAGTACTAAGGTCCGTAGGACCATTCACACTGGGTCTAAGACCACCGACTTATTTAATGTCCCACACTTGCTGATACAGTTGGACACAGCTAATGCCGGTCATACATACTGACAGGAAAATAATGGGAGCTTGATATTCTAACACCACTTTTCAATGCAGCCCTATCGAATGAGCAATCTTCAACCTTACAAGCTCACCAATCTTTATTAGTTCGTCAACAATGACCACATCCCTCCTCTACCATGACCTCCTCATCGATCGGCCTAGCATCCCTCACCTATGATGACATCAAGCTACCTTGGCTTGAGTGCCATGGGATTGATACTTGACTAGGAGGAGGCATAGTATTAATTGCAAAAGCAAAAGGCTCCATCATTTTTTAAGAGAGATTGTGTTATAAGTAAATTTGATATTTTATTGAGAGCCTACTCCCTCTTGTACAATTTGTATTGAATCAAGCAACACCATAAGATAAGGATGTGCATTGGTTAATTTCTTCATTAAAACTAAGGTCTAGGTGCATGCAAAAGGAGGGAAGATTGATCATGTGGCCATAAAGAGGGTTGGATGCCCAAGGGGGCATAGGAGAACCCTAGCCCTAAAAATCATCTATAAAAGGGATGAAAAAGAATAGAACAAGCTATTCACATGTGTGCTAACTTTTTTTCCTATCTCTCTTGCTACTCGATTTATCTGTGTGTGAGAGCAAAGGAGAGGGAGTGAGGAAGGGATGTGTAGAGACAAGGACTTATGGATAGTGAAGCTTCATCCGTTTGTTCTTTCCTCTTCATCTCTATCTCTTTATGGCAAGTTGAGTGCTTGAACTAGAGTGTGTAATGTTGAGTTTATGAGGGAGTGCTTGAACTAGAGTGTGTGACGTTGAGTTTATGAGGGAGTGAGAGACATGCAAAGATAAAGCTCTTCTCCATTTCTTCATCTCTTCGTATTTCTAACACCGACTCCTCTCAAGCACATGGATGACAACAAAAGCAAGGAGGCAAAAGAGCGGGTACATGCAAGGATCATGGAGCATAGCTTTACCAATGCAAAAGACTACAACATGGTGAGTATTGATAAGTGTGTCCACTATTTTGGATTGATTCATTTGGATTCATGTGAGCATGTGAGTAGGCTAAATGAGAGATAGCCACATGCTTCGTGTGTCAAAATCCTTGAATCAATAAGAATGTATCAAATGGTCCTAATGTTGACCTTATAGAGCTCAACAACACGCAAGAAGAGTGTCTTCAAGGAGCACTCTATGCAAGCTTTACTTATGATGTAGCATTTCATTGCTATGTGTGCCGCCAGTGGGGTAGTATGCAGGAACACATTATCGCAACGTGTAGGGTTGAAGGCCACCGTAGGGGTTTGGCAAGAAAGCTAGACGAGACAATTGGAGAAGTGTCTTCAAGAGTTAAGTAGATTGCAATGAGTATTGAAAGGTTCAGGAGGTACTTCTTGGTCAATCACTGGGGTCTGAGAAAGAAGATTGTATTGGGGTTCAAGAGCTTAGTCTCCAGAGTTGGTTGAGATAAGAGAAGGGTTGACACAAGAGTGTTACCTCATAAGTTCAAATTCAAGTCAAGCTTGTTTTCTTGTAAGAGCAGTCACGAATAATGAAATTAAGTACATGTATCATCAACAACTCTACATCCCATCATTCAACTTTGTATGATTACATTCAATGTAAACTAAAGCTTATGAGTCAATTTTAAGGCTTGACAGATAAAGAACTTTGCTTCAAGAGAGCTTCAAATAAAGATCCAGATAAGATTAAGTTTCCACAGCCAAGAAGAGAAGGAAAGCTACGTTTAATTCAACTCAAAGCATCTATGAAAGGTCTACGACATTGCCATGTCATGGGGGCACAATATACTTGCATAGTTTGACAAGATGTCTTTTGTAGACCAAGAGATGAATTAAAAGATCACTGTTGTAACTAATTCTCTGAATATGGATGAAGATATCAGCTCCAAATCAGCCCATAAAACTTCCGAAGTTCACTTCTGATGATAGCATAAAGTTCCCCTAACATAGAGTGCTTAGTTCAACCAAGTACAAGTGTAAATTATACCATATGAAGCATTTGAGAAGTAAAAGGAATTGTTGTCCACAAAATCATTGTGTGGGCTGCCTATTTCAGCCCATATACATGGCTTCAACCTTCCAAGAAGACACTTTGATGAAGCACAAAACAACCCCTATATTCAAGAGCATGTAACAAGCAATAGGTAGCTTGCAATAGGCATATAGAAGTAGAGAGAAGAAGGAATTCCTGCTGCCCTTGTTTGCTTTGTAATTGGCCACCTATTTCAGCCTCAAGTGCGTACATAGAGCAATCAAGATGCTCCCTTCCACAATGCTTATGCAATATCTACTTGCATCAAGAATAGCAATGCCATGAATCTACAAGAAGAGAAAAATAAGTGTTGTTGCCCACAATACTTGGTTTGGGCTGAAATATTCAGCCCACTATCTTCTCATAAACAAGTCAAGAGGGTTTATTGACTCTCCTCTCTCCAAGCTTCCACTATGGCAAATTGCAGTGAGCTTCCAAGAGCATGAATGAGCCCTTTGGGTTAAGAAAATCAATAGAGCAAGTAGACAGATTTCAGTCCTTCAATTTACAGGATTGGAAGTCCTCCTCTAGGATTGGAAGTCCCTATTGAACTCTTAAAAGACTCAAGAGAGTGGATTTAATGTTTCTCTTGACATGGGAGATCTAACTCAACATACAGAGGTTAGGCCTAGACCTTCCTCAAGACTCATAATCGAGCTCCAATATGTATGGGCTGCTGCCCTTTATATACACAGATCTGCCCTGTTTTACTCAATCAAGAATAGCTTTTCATTTTTGTCGGTGTATGAGAGGAGTAGCACTTACATGTTAAGTGGAGTTTGCTTGTGGTTGCATGGCTTCCTCTTCCTTTGCTGTGGCAGCGAAGGAGTTCTTTCCTCCACCATTTAGGATGCGCTCTGATCAGTCTTTGTGATCTACCCGCAAAATGCAGCGCAAATCACACTGCCCTTGATCTCTTCCTTGACTTCTTTTTTTTTAGTCACATAGGCATGGCACAAGTCATATACAGTGTCTTATGCTTGGTTAACCTAGGTAACTCCATCTCCCTTATGACTTGGCTTGTGAATATACTTAAAACTTTGAAGATCATAAGTGCAGAACCACATCATTGGCTCCTGCAAAATGCAATCCAAGGGAACCTACCAAATCAATTGCTCATGTCCATGTTTTATTTTGTTTAATACACCGTGTAGCAATTTCATGTAAGTGATGCAAAGAAAGATAAAAGTGAGTGACGAAGGAAATTCAGTATGGCAGCCTCTATACTATGCCAAACTCCCTTTTGCCACAAAATGAATGAGGTAAGGGCACCGCCTAGTCATGGAAGAGCGGACTAGGACGCTATGCAAGAGGGATAGGAGATTGTGAGGAAGAAGAGATGAAAACTAAGAGAGGGAGAGAGAGTGAGAGTGAGAGTGAGAGAACTATGAAAAAATAGATGAATCAATAAACTTAAGAGATGGAGAACCCTCGGGACATAACCAATATACACAATATGGACACCAATATCATGGGCTTATTACATTGTAGAGCATACATAAGCTATAGTAAGGAAAGGAATTTCATAAGCTCATGAGGGAGAATGGGGAAGGCTCAATAGGGCTGAAGGAGGCCTCTTTGCTCTCTCTCTTCTTGCAAATTACAAAGGAGAAGACCTCTTTATATAGGCCTTGAGGGTGTTTAGAGAGGAGGTTAAGATATAATAGGAATTAACACCACCAAAGCTGCATTAAGGCGGTTTCACCAATGTGGAAGCTCCATCTAGATGTTTTGTTGACTAATTTGTACTTAATCAAGCTCCATCATAGGTGAGTTGTCTCCATTCTCCCCCCATAGCTTAAGTCCAAGAGCTCTCCTATAAAAAAATATAGAGAATCTTCATAAAATAAGATCATATCTAGCAATAATAGAGAGAGAGTAATGAGAGTTCATACATTACTATTACAATTAAGGATGATTTGAGGGTGATTTAGGAGGGGAATTCTAATGGTTTATTAGCTTGAGAGAGAGGAGAAGAGAGGGGAAAGGGTTGGGGGTCTAATGAATGATGTTTTATGGAAGTGTTAAGTGTGGGAAAGAAAGTATGGATGTGTATAAAATTGGAAGATGGTCTCCACTGTAGTTGGAAAAAGTTGGCATCCACCATGTTGGTCATATCTCTCGACTAGTAGCTCCAAAAAATTATAAAAAAATACCAGCCAAAACTTCAGCTCGCGCGCTATAACTTTCATGTTGAAAATTTTTTTTGGATCGGAGTGGAAGTATTTTTAAAAAATCTTACAAAATCATATGCCTGATTTTTCTTCCACTAATGCTTCCAAGAAGGGTCCCATTTGGTTGAATTATCATAAGGCTCCAAAGTCATGACATTATGAGCCTCACATGCCCTTTGGATGGCTCCAAATCTATTTTATATCTTTTCTTTTCACATTATACATTTTCCCTTCACCTTCCTCCATTGATCTTTACTCTTCACCCCCCCTTGGTAAACTGGTCCATGAAATATCTTCATCCAGTGATTTCTTGGATTTCCCAAGAGGTTGTTCCCACCCTCTTCTTTATTTCAAAGCTCCAAATGTACAAAAAATCAACAAAGTATTAGACAAATATTTTTTTGTGATTTTCTCGGATCATATAGCCCCCCCCAACCTGGCTAGAGGTATTTATGCCTCTAGACACTCTTTGGTATCTTGAGCTAACCCCACCCTGATGTGATAGGATTTTAAGCGCCATCCATTTACCCTGGTCTTGTAAATTTTTCCCTCAATGTCTTGAAGTTTGTAGGAGCCATTGTTGAATTTTTTTGTGACCCAAAACGGTCCCTCCCACCGGTAGAGAAACTTGCCATCCTTTCTTTTATCAAAGCGATTGTCATATCGAAGCACTAAAGATCCCTCCTTGATGTTTTTATCTGTTAGCTTCTTGTTGAAATTTTCTCTACGCTTCTCAGCTTCCTGGGAGTAGTGGTTGATGGCTTCTTCACGATCCAATTGTAGCCTCTCTAGGTCCAGTAATCTTTGATGTAACTTCTCCTTTTGAGAGCCTACTGTGCCACCTAATACCCGAAGGCTAGCTAATTTCACCTCAATAGGCAAAAGAGCCTCTTGTCCATAAACTAGGTGAAAAGGTGTGAACTCTAACATGGTTTTGAAGGAGGTTCTGTAAGCCCATAGAGCTCCACTAAGGTGCTTGTCCCAATCCCGGGGCCTTGAATGTACATGTTTGCTGATGATTTTACAAATCATTCCATTTACCTTTTCTACCAATCCATTGCATTGAGGGTAGTAAGGGGTAGAGTGTCGTCGTTGAATATTTAGCTTTTGCATGAGTTCACCCACCACATTAGCTCTAAACCCTGGTCCTCTATCTGATAGTATTTCAAGAGGGGTACCAAACCTACAACAAATGTGGTCAAAGATGAATTTACTCACTTCCTTAGTAGTAATTCTTCTAGTTGGCATAGCCTCGGCCCATCTAGTCATGTAATCCACCCCCATGATAATATACTCTTTTCCTGATGGAGTGCGTGGTAGAGGCCCTATGGCATCAATTCCCCACTTCTCAAAGGGTCCATAGACCTTGATTGGGGTTTGGGGTTCTGCTATGAGCCGTCGTGGTCCTGATTTCTGACATTCTTCACATGTTTGACACCAATATTTGACATCTCGGTGTAGACTGGGCCAAGTAAAGCCGGCTTGTAGAACCTTTCTACTTGTGATGTTGTGTGCAAAGTGGCCTCCACACACATCATCATGGCAAGCTTTTAAGATTTCTTCAATTTCCCATTTTGAAGGCACTTTCCTAAGCACACCATCCTTACCAAGACAATACAAACTGTCATTTACCATGCGATATCTTGTAGCCTTTTGAGCTAGCCACTGTCTTTCTCCCTTAGTCAGGTGTTTGGGAGCTTCTCCTTGTTCTAAGAGATGTAGAATATCTTCTAAGTCTTCCTTGCCTTGTCAAAGTGAGGGTTTGATAGCCACTGCTCCCACCATTGACTCATTCAGCTTTGATGATGCTAGATGGTCGGCTTCTTTGTTCTGGTCTCTTGGCACATGATGTACTTGTGCCTCCCTAAATCTTCTCATAAGAGATTTGGCCTCTCTCATTTTACTAGAGAGGTTTGTATTTTTGCATGCCCATGTACCTTGCATCTGCCTTACCAGTAGCATGGAGTCTCCAAAAGCATTCAATCTCTCGATTGAATTACTAAGCTTGATATTCTACCTCATTGTTAGAGTGGACACCTTCCAAGATGATTCCTTCACCATAGATTTTCTCTTCTAAAGGAGAGAAAACAACGATGCGCTGCCTTATCCTTAGTTCTCTTGTATGCACCATCAAAGTAGAGGCTATAAGCATCTACAAGAGTTTTTATGGATGGGGGTGGTGGAAGGTTCTTTCTTTTCACCATGAGATTTTTCTCGTAGCACCTATTTGTCAAAATATCAGCCAAGCATGCCCGAGTTGTTTTTTCAACCTGCACTATATAGTCAAACTCTTGAAGTCGGACCACCCACTTTGCTATTTTGTCAGAGATTTCCATATGTTGTAGTGCATAGGGAAACATATCCTCCACAGTGATGATCACAAACCTCTTTGGAAGTAAATAAGGCCGAAATTTGGTTACTACAAACATGAGGGCCAACACTAGTTGTTCCATGGTGGTGTAAGCCTTCTCTGAGGCTTTCATGAGGCGGCTGGCAAAATACACAGGCCTCATGAAGGATGTTTTTGGATCTTTTTGTAGGAGAGCAGCACCAATGGCCTCTTCTCCCACACTAGGGTTTACAAAGAATGTTTCTTCCCAACAAGGCTGGAGGATTATAAGAAGTGACCCCAACATTTTCTTTATCTCCTTAAAATGTCCTTCACTTTGTTCACTCCATACAAGTGTTTCTTGGCGTGTCAATTGCTGCAGGGGATATATGGCCTGAGAGAGTAAGTGTATAAATCTACCCAAATATCTTAGCTTTTGTAAGAAGGAGACCAATTGTTTGATGGAGGTTGGGGAAGGTAGAGCTAGCAATGTTTCTACCTTATTTGGATCTACCTCAATTCCTTCAATTGACACTACATGCCCTAGTAGTGTAACCTTGCTTTCCCCAATGTGACATTTATCCTTATTTAGTTGTCCACCCAACCTAGCTAAGCGAGTAAATCCTTCATCAACCTTGCGTAGATGTATGTTCCTTGAGCTGTAAATACAAAAGTCATCTATGAAAACCCTTATGGACTTACCAAAGTAAGGTTGGAAAACCATATTCATGAATCGTTGAAAGGTTGATGGGGCATTTGTGAGACCAAAGGGCATGACCCGAAAGGCAAAACAGCCCCATGGTGTGATGAAAGTGGTCATCTTTTGTTCCTCCTCTGCAATGCAAATCTGGAAGTAGCTAGAGTAGCCATCACACACCGTATACTGCTCATGTCCCGCTACTTCATTCAAGATTTCATCCTGAAATGGGAGAGGGAAGTGGTCCCTCTTTGTTGCAGCATTTAGTGGCTTGTAATCTATGTATACTCGCCACTTACCATTTTTCTTTGGCCTCACTACTACTGGGGAGACCCATTCTGAATCTTCCACTGGGTATATGAATCCTGCATTCAAGAGTCTCTTCACCTCCATCAACAGTGCATCTTGTTGCACAACTCCCAGTCTTCTCAATCTTTGTACTACAGGTTTGCTTCCTTCTTTGAGTTGGATGTGATGCTTCACTGCAGTGACACCTGTAATGTGAGTATAATCAGAAATAAACAATGATGCATGCTTCTTGAGAACATTCACATAACCCTCCCTTTCTTCATCCTTTATATCCTTGGATATCATCTTCTCTAGGCTAGCATCCCACACATCTTCTCCTTGGATTCTTGGGTTGTCTTCTGATGAGGTAGGTTCCTTTAAGGTGACGCCCGTTTCTAGTTCAAGGTTTTCTTGATGCCCACTCTTCAAGTTGTAAACCACCTTTTGATCGTGGCCACCCACCTTACGTGGCCTCAACTCCAGATCTCCTATTGCCCAATCTTGCCTAGCTCCAATGCCCATAAGCCAAGGTCTCCCTAGGATGAGGGGATATCCTTCCCCCTTTACTGGCATCACATAAACATCCACTGTTGCAGTGATTCCAAAAACAGAAACTCTCAAAGCTTTCACTACACCCACACATGTGACCGCATCATTATTGGCCATCTTTGCCCTGAAGGTTGAGGATTTCATTACTTCTAAACCTAATTGATGCATAAGCTTTTCTATCATGACACAAACCTCTGCTCCACTATCGATGTATGTTTTTCGAATCTGTTCACTTTTAATTTGAGCCTCCACTATAGGCACTATATCTTTGAGTCCATATGCCTTGATTGCACTAACCATTTTACCTTGCCTTGCCCTTGTGCTTACCATTTTTGACCATTGTCGTCGTAGCTTTGGAGAGGCATGAAGTAGTTATGGCCAAGTAATTTAAGGTTGTGTCCGAGAACCCAAAGGGAAGTCGGAGATATCAATTTTAGACCTAGTTTGAGTCTTTCTCTTCTTCCCTTCATCTCTAGGTGCCCGTGATGTACTTGCCTCATTGGTTGCTTCCTTGCTTGCCTCAGTCTGGACACGTGCCTGCTTGATAGGCATGGTCTCTACTACATCTATCTTCATCTTACCTCTTGCTATTTCTTCTTGGAGCCTTCTATCCCTGACCACCTCCTCTATTTTTATGACATTAACATTTGGTTGAACAGTAGGGGTTTCAGCTTGAACATAAGGTGGTTCTAAAATTGTAGGTCATGACTGCTCTTGCTCTTGAGTCCTAGCACGAGGAGGGCTTACTTGTTGTCGAGGACCTCTGGCAAGGTGATCATATCTTCTAGGGTAAGGACAATTGTACATGCCATGTCCATTTTCTCCACAGTTGTAACACAACATCTCCCTTGCTTGTCGCCGCATTTGTGGTCGATTCCCACCATTCCCCTCGATAGGTCTTCTTGCACCTTGCACAAGATTCACTCTCAAACCCTCTAGTTGATTAGTAAGATTGTTTATTTGTTAGATCATGTCTTCTTGACCTCTAACAAGGCCTGGTGCATTAGATACATTTGGGGGAACTTGAGAGGCCTCCATAGTTGTGATGTTGTTTCCCAAAACTTCTTGGCTATCTTGGGCTTGGTAGAGAATCTTTCGATTCTTTTCCCTAGTGATTCTCAAAGCATCTTCAAAAGTGTTTGGAAATTTCACCTTTACCTTCTCCCTGAGCAAGGGATACAAACCTGAAATAAATCGATCCTTTTGAAGGCAGTTTGGAGCTCTCTCTCCAGGGTTCAGTGAGTCTGACCACTGCCCCCAAAGCTTAAAAAACCCTTCCTCATAAGCTGCATAACCATAACGATCACTTTGATGGAGGGCCAAAAGCCGTTGCCATAACTCTTCAGCTGAGTTAGTTTGTTGAAATCTGTGCAAGAAAGCTGCCTTCAATCCTTCCCATTCAGCTCTTTGGGCTGGATTTAGAGTTTGGAACCACATTCTAGCTTCTTCCTTGAGCACCAAAAGAAAAGCCCTCAACTTTAATGCTTCATCATCCGTCCCAGAGACAAGGAAGGCCATCTCAAGGTTGTCCAAAAAATCCACTGCATTTTCTCCATTGCGCCCAAAGAAGCTTGGAAATGCCATGTTGCCTTAGTAGAGTACAAAGATGAACACGTCTAGACTTAAGTTGTATTTTATGAGGGGAAGGATGAATGGGTTTACAGATGCATTGATTTCAGCAAGACGTCTAGGCCCCACTATGCTTCTAATAATGCCTTGGAATCTAAGCTTTGTGCTGGCTACAATATGCACAGTTTGCATAGCAAGTGGACGGATAGGTCCATACAACTCATTCTGATTCATGAAAAACTATTATAATAGGACAAAGACATGTACATTGAAGGATGCATTGTAGTCTAGCATTGGGAAGATTATAGGTTCTGGTGATACAAGAATCTCCCTTAATCTTTCAGCCCCAAAGTACATGACAAGACGCTGTTGGAAGAAAATCTTCCTATTGATGCATACATTAACTTGGATGTTTTGTACAGAGTGGAAGGTGTAGAAATTCGGGTCATTATTATTATTCATGAGTGGAAACTACTTAAGGGAGTAGAGGGAATGCACTTTCTTGAATTATGAAGGATTTTTCCCAGAGTGTTTCTTTCTGGAACCCACCAACTTTGCTATACGGAGAATTTGCTCACCAATGATTGTTCTTGTCTTAGTGTGCCCATCCTCGGTGACATATATTTCATAAGGTGTGATGGCCACCTTTTCAACCACACCCAACCTTCGAGCTAACAACAGTTGAAGGTAGTCTTCATACTTTGCACTTCTACAAAACTCCACACTGTTCATGCATAGTTGTCCTCCTTTGATGTGGATTAGGCCAGAGAGAGAGAGGGATTTGATGATTTGGAGACGAGGACCTCCCGAAAGGGCCTTTACTTTGTTTGCAAAACACTCACCACAATTATGAGAACCTAGCAATTGATGGCAACATGATTTTTTTCGTTGTGAGAGAATGGAATTTCTAAGGTGAACACCTTTTACCCGCATACGTGCCGTCATCCAATAGGCATACTTCCTTTCTTGGGCTTCCTTGGGAGACCATTGTGGGAGACCATTGCCGTCATTCAAAAAGAGTTCGTGAAGGTGTTGGAGAAGAGCCACTTGGAGTACTTGTTGTAGAGGATGCACCACCATGTGTTGTATCGTCCCGCATGGATGAGAATGTCCTCAGTGGGGGCACCAATTTATAATGAAGGAAATTCGGTATGGCAGCCTCTATACTATGCCAAACTCCCTTCTTCCACAAAGTGAATGAGGTAAGGGCACCACCTAGTCATGGAAGAGCGGACTAGGACGCTATGCAAGAGGGAGAGGAGATTGTGAGGGAGAAGAGATGAAAACTAAGAGAGGGAGAGAGAGTGAGAGTGAGAGAGAGAACTATGAAAAAATAGATGAATCAATAAACTTAAGAGATGGAGAACCCTCGAGACATAATCAATATACACAATATGGACACCAATATCATGGGCTTATTACATTGTAGAGCATACATAAGCTATAGTAAGGGAAGGAATTTCATAAGCTCATGAGGGAGAATGGGGAGGGCTCAATAGGGCTGAAGGATGCCTCTTTGCTCTCTCTCTTCTTGCAAATTACAAAGGAGAATGCCTCTTTATAATATAGGCCTTGAGGGTGTTTAGGGAGGAGGTTAAGATATAATAAGAATTAACACCACCAAAGTTGCATTAAGGCGGTTCCACCAATGTGGAAGCTCCATCTAGATGTTTTGTTGACCAATTTGTACTTAATCAAGCTCCATCATAGGTGAGTTGTCTCCATTCTCCCCCCATAGCTTGAGTCCAAGAGCTCTCCTATAAAAAAATATAGAGAATCTTCATAAAATAAGATCATATCTAGCAATAATAGAGAGAGAGTAATGAGAGTTCATACATTGCTACTACAATTAAGGATGATTTGAGGGTGATTTAGGAGGGGAATTCTAATGGTTTATTAGCTTGAGAGAGAGGAGAAGAGAGGGGAAAGGGTTGGGGGTCTAATGAATGATGTTTTATGGAAGTGTTAAGTGTGGGGAAGAAAGTATGGATGTGTATAAAATTGGGAGATGGTCTCCACTGTAGTTGGAAAAAGTTGGCATCCACCATTTTGGCCATATCTCCCGACTGGTAGCTCCAAAAAATTATAAAAAAATACCAGCCGAAACTTCAACTCACACACTATAACTTTCATGTTGAAAATTTTTTTTGGATTGGAGTGCAAGTATTTTTAAAAAATCTTACAAAATCATATGCCTGATTTTTCTTCCACTAATGCTTCCAAGAAGGGTCCCATTTGGTTGAATTATCATAAGGCTCCAAAGTCATGACATTATGAGCCTCACATGCCCTTTGGATGGCTCCAAATCTATTTCATATATTTTCTTTTCACATTATACATTTTCCCTTCACCTTCCTCCATTGATCTTTACTCTTCACCCCCCCTTGGTAAACTGGTCCATGAAATATCTTCATCCAGTGATTTCTTGGATTTCCCAAGAGGTTGTTCCCACCCTCTTCTTTATTTCAAAGCTCCAAATGTACAAAAAATCAACAAAGTATTAGACAAATATTTTTTTGTGATTTTCTCGGATCATGAGTAACCACAATCATTCATCTTGTCAAGGACCCATGATACATTTATTGTATTTTAAAGGCAGAGAGCCCCATCTTTATCACACCATGCCATATGCTGGTGGACTTAAGTTTTTATGATTCATTGCACTAGGCAAGTCCCTATGTAGTATATCTAAATTTCAAGTACCTTAGTGACATATGTAAAGGATTAAAGTTTCATGTTCAGACCATAGGCAAAGAATCTCATGACAACGTGGTTATAGCTGGTGAGCCAAATATCATTCATGTCCTTTGGTAGATTAAGATAATAAGTTGGCAACATAGTAGCACAAAGGATGAAATAGCCATAGTCTATTTGTATATACATGTGTTTATATCAAAGGACAATAGATGGAGGCCTTCTTCTTCTAGAGCTCTTTATTCAATAGCACGATCAACAACCTAAGATAGTTGCATGTGGTGATGAAGGCTAGGCCTAGATGGTCCAAAAATTTGGTCATGAAGCTCTTGAAGGGGGCTACCAAGTCCCACCTTTGAACTTGAGACTTTCATCTATTCTTTGAGCTTTGATGTTCAAGGGAAAATTAAAATTTGCTATGACTTTCAACATCATAATCTACCCCATGTTGTTGTGGGCAAGGCAAGTAAGTGGGGTCTCGTCTTTCCAATATTGTGGCACTATAGAAAGGTATCCTTTCCTAATTATTCGAATCTAGATTATTCTTCCTCTATGTAGGTTGTGCCTCATACTTACGTAACATCTTGGGCACCTCAAAACTTTGCTTTCCCCCAGTAGTCTTCATCTTCTTATTGGCATGATCTTGGGTCTTATGGTATTGTGGTCAAGTCAATGTTTTCCTAATGTTGCTTTGTCTCTATCACTTGTTGTACCACTCCCGGAGGAGGTTCTATTTTGACTTTTCATGGTAGGTTGAAGGTGAACAATGTAAGTGTATCTTGCAACTTGCACCTCCCTAGGGCCAAGATTTATTTCTCCTAGTTTGGTGGTCATAGCTTCTTTGGTCTTGAGGAAAATATTGGCACATGGTAGTGAGAGGCATGAAACCTTCTCTTGATTCCTTCCAAATTTTCTCTTTTTTTCTACTTAGGGTGCTTACTTGAAGTGGACTCATCTAATTAGCCTTCAGTGGGTATTTCTTTCAAAGGTGCTAACTCTAGAGCACTTGTTTTGTATTGATTGGTGGTGGTGACATTGGTGGCTTTTCCTAGCTTATGAACCTCATTCTTCTAAGTTCCTCACGTGAACCCTTCCTCCTTTAGATGTACATATTCATCCCATGCAAGTCTGTACTCGCATTGAGGTGCTTCTATGTCCCACATTGCACTTGAGAGCTTCCCTTATTGATTGCAACTTCCTCTTGAGCTCCTAAAAGATGTCTCACATGGGTCTACAACCTTTGTTAGGGTGTGGGTGAAGTTTTGTTGTTGGATTTGCACCAACTTTCCTAACATCCTAGCTCTCTCATTAGCCAAACCTCTCTTATTGCCTACTTGCACCATCTTACTGTCTAGATTGAGGATGATTTCTAAACTTTGTTTGTCTATCTACTCAATCTTCCTCTTAATATGCTCCCGGTCCCTATTCTACCACTTGATTACTATATCCAAGATCAAGTTTTTCTCTTGTCAGGAAAGTTTCAACTTATTATTCTTCATCTTTAAACAAGAAAATTTTCCTTTTTAAAATGGTATTGGGTCAAAGCTACTTCTTCCAACATCTTAGCTACTTATAACATCCTTTGTTTTTATCGTTTTGCATACTCTATATCTTTCTTAAATTACTCTAGTTGTTGAGCATGCTTGCTCAACTTACTCTCCAAGTGGGTATTTTATCTTTGGGATAGTTGCATATTGAACCTCTAGTCATATTATGTTTCCCTTCTCTATGTTATATTCCTCCTGCATAGGCTCATACTTCTTGTTAGCATTCTTCATGTTTTTAAATTATACTACCTCCTTTCTAAGGGCATACATCTATTGATGGTCTATTTTTTGTCGGTTTTGTAAAGGCCACTTTTTCTTTTTTTAGAGCTAGCATTGTCATCTTCCTTTCCTTGTCTTTTAAATTTGGTCTTTTGGTAGGTGCTATCCTTTTGATTTTTTTTGTTGTCACTTTCTCTAACCTTCCTTATGAGAGGGCCTCAAGTTGGTTCTCCACATTGTGTATTGTGGCTTCCAACTCATTTTTTATGTTGGCCTTTACTATGGGTGATGGAATTGGGGGTCAGATAGTGGTTAGGGCTAATTCCCTTGGTTGGAGGCAAAGGAGGTGGTAAGGCATGAATGGGCTCTTTCTTTTTGCCTTCTATGGACTTAGGTGAGTCCTAACTAGTGGTACTTTACCTTTTCTCTATAATCTTGTTGGATCAAACTTTCTCTTTGTTGTTGTCACTTTCTCTAACCTTTCTTATGAGAGGGCCTCAAGTTGGTTCTCCACATTGTGTATTGTGGCTTCCAACTCATTTTTGTTGTTGGCTTTTACCATGGGTGATTGGATTGGGAGTCGAATAGTGGTTAGGGCTAATTCCCTTGATTGGAGGCAAAGGAGGTGGTAATTCCCTTGATTGGGAATCGAATAGTGGTTAGGGCTAATTCCCTTGATTGGAGGCAAAGGAGGTGGTAAGGCATGAATGGGCTCTTTCTTTTTTGCCTTTTATGGACTTCGGTGAGTCCTAACTAGTGGTACTTTACCTCCTTTCTTTTTTGCCTTCTATGGACTTCGATGAGTCCTTTCTTTTCTCTATAATCTTGTTGGATCAAACTTTTACTAGGGCATGAAGGCTTAGGTCCATGGCAGCTTGTCTTTTGCTTTATATGGTTGCACTACTGAATTTTGAATGGCCAAGTTCAAATATTCTTCTTCTTTCTTTTCAATTTCCTCTCTTCTTCTTAGAGTCTAGCTTCTCATTCTTCTTCTGTTTTCTTGTGTTTCTCTTTTGCCATTTTTATTGCATCCTCCTTCACTAAAGTTGTCTTCTTTGCCTCCATATCCTTCTTGGATGAATCTTTCTTTTTCCCATCCTTGGTAAGGTTTTTTAGTATTTCCCTTCCCTTGCTTTTCTTCTTGCTAAGTCTATTTACCGCAACGCAGAGGAGCGGGAAATGGAAAAAGAGAAAAAGAAAAGGCGCCTTAAATGGCAACTAGACCCGGGAAAAAATTAAATGCACGGGCACGATCCTCAAGAAGTCTTGGAGTTGCCCAAGGAGAGTAAAAGAATAAAAAGTGCACCATTAAGTGTGAAAACACTTCCAGAACCTTGTAAAAGAGTGCCAGGCTCACTCCTCTGCAAATTGTATGCATTAGTTGGGGATAGGATAGACTAGAATGGTGGGAAATGAGGAAATGGGCCTAGGCTAATGGCCGGCCATGTAAAAAAGGGGGATGACCACCCATGGAAATCAGGGCATGTATATAAAGTTGAAAAGTGAATGGGAAGCTCATTCTTGTGTGTGGCAAAAGCTTCTTCTTCTTCTTCTCTTGTTTCTTGCCTTCTTGCTTGTGCTTGAGAGAGGGATTGAGAGTGTGAGGGAGTGAGGGAGTGATTGTGTGAGAGTGAGGAATCTTGGAGAAGAAGCTCCCCATCTTCTCTCTTCATCTTCTCCTCCTCTCTTCTCTTCTCTTGTCTCGCGTGTGGCT
The DNA here is from genome assembly GCF_053477565.2 of Lygodium microphyllum. Lineage (NCBI taxonomy): Eukaryota > Viridiplantae > Streptophyta > Polypodiopsida > Schizaeales > Lygodiaceae > Lygodium > Lygodium microphyllum. Next base: position 77,474,781 of record NC_141143.1, read on the forward strand.
ATGGAGGATGAAGCTCATGGGAGAGTGATTGAGGTTGCTTGAGCTTGCCTCAAGGATCGTGAAGCTACCGGTGTGCAAGAAAGAGGAGGGTACTCAATCGAGCATCAAGGTAAGCTCACTACACCCGTAAGGTAGGCATTACGCGTTGGCTATGTGAGAGGTAGCCATGGCCACTCGGTTCGAAACACTTGAGCAGTAAGTGGTCCATAGGTCTCGGGGTAGAGCGTGAAGCTCCCTCCATTTTGGTTCCATTGCCGGGACCGACAAAATCGAGCCTTGAGCGCTGCGCGCATCAGATCGAGCATGGAAGTAGGGTTTGCAGCCTGAACCAGTGCTCGAGATAACTAGGAGATTTAGGAGGTTTTAATCCGTGGAACAGGTAAGTATTTGGGTTTGTTGGAAGCATTAGATTAGGACTACTGTTTTGCATTTCTGTTTTTAATATTGACTGCACTAGATTAAGGTTAGATTAGGGTAAGAAAAGAGAAAATAGAGGTTCTGGCTGCTGCTGCTGGAAACAGGAAAACAAGGGACCAGATTCAAGTTTCTGGGTGGAACAGGGACAGGGAACTGGCTATAAGGTTTTGCAGTGCTAGGAAAGGACCTTAAGAGGCTTGGGAGGCCAGGACAGACCTTATTTCTTTAGTTGGCCTTGTGTGTGAGAGAGAGAGAGAGAGAAAGAGAGCTTCTCATTCACAGGACGAGGAAACGCGACCCGGATTCTAGGCGCATTCGATTCGTGCTGCTTCAGGTGAGTCCGGTGTGTTCCATTAGTGCTCTAATCAGTTCTGGGAAGTCTGTGGTGATTGAGTGCAGCAGGCATTAGGAAGGATTCAAACACGCAGAAATCACGCCCGCCGCCGACGCAGTCGGACCAACCCGCAGTGGTCCGATCCCCAGAATCGGACCACCCGAGTTCTAGAGTCGGACCGTCCGACTCCTAGAATCGGACCGTCCGACTGAGAGAGAGTCGGACCAGACTGGTCCAATTGCCAGAATCGGACCAACCCTATCGGACGTGCCACATGGCACTCGGACTACCCATTAGAATCGGACCATCGTAGTCAGACCATTGGGGCTGGACTCGGACCACTTCAAAAGTAGGACCATCCTCCTGGTTGGACCACTTCAAAAGTAGGACCATCCTCATGGTCCGATTCCCAGAATCCAACCACCAGGGTTGGATGATTCCCAGAATCGACCAACCCCGTCCGACTGTTAGAGTCGGATCAGACTGGTCCGATTACCAGAATCGGATGGTCCGACTCCCAGAGTCAGACCATCCCTGTCCAATTCCCAGAATCAGACCATCTTGCCAGAACAAAAAGATAAGGATCTTTTGCTAACCTTGCCATAGACCTGACCCCAGGATGCAACCTTGAACACCCCCAAGACCCAGTTTGACCATTAGAACCTCAGAGACTAATCGAACTTAGGGTGCAGAGAGACTGTAAGATAGTTGGGGACCGAGTTGAAAACTCAAATTAGGCTGGGAACATGGGTAGAAACAAGGTGGAGTTTGCATTAAACGCTTTCTGCATCGGCATTTCAATCTTGTGCTCCACTAAACCTGCACAGCAAGAAAAGAGAAAAGCATGTTTTCGCACCAAGCACCACGAACGCACCAAGCACAACGTGTGAGTAAGGATCGCCGCTGTTTTCAAATAACAAGGAACACATCTGGATATCTAATAACATTAAGGAACCCACTAGTAGGAGAAGACCCCAAGACTTAGATAGGTGTCTAAGAGCCCTACTAGTAGTACCTGAAGAGAACACGAAGACACGGGAAGCAACAAGATAGAGTGGAAGCTGTCGGAGCTGATTGGATTCATTGACAATCTTGTGGAGCTGGAAGCAGAAACAATGTCAGGATCAAGAGGCGACCAAGAGGAAGACCAACTAGACTTAGGAGAATTTCCAATCTTGGTCCAGGAACTGGTCCACGACTATGATCTACTCACAAGGACTGTGATCCAAGGTAGACCTATAGAGGAAGTGGTGGCTAACCTGGAAGAAGAGAGAAGAGCTATCAAGAGAGCACTGGAAGGTATAATTGTCTACAATCATGAGCAAAGGGCTAGGAGGCTGCAGCAAGACGTGGATATGTATGAGGCTAGACGAGTACTAGACCTAGCTGGGGCAGCCAAGTCCGAACCGAACATAGAGAGGGAACGAGCAACAGAGGCTGGCATGACGTTGAGTGAACTAGTGGTAAAGCGACTCATGGACAATACATCTATGGAACAGAGCGCTACTGCCCTAGCCACCGCGCTACTGTCAGGATTGGGCGTCACGCAAGGGGCTAAAGAGTAGGCTAGAATCCTCGTAGTAGCAAAACAACTAGCTCGATACGAACCTAGTAGTGACCCGTACAGCTTCATGGAGCAGTTCGAGCAAATATGTGAGGCAAACGGTCTTACTGACCCTGCACAACGAGCTCAAGCCTTCGGCCTGTGCTTAGGCAACAAGGAAAGGACATGGTACTCTAGTCTGGATGATGCAGAATGTACAAACTTCGCTCGTCTTAAGGGCCTCTTCATCAAGAGGTTTTCGGAGGCAGGGTATTCGGATAACCTCATAGATAGGTTGATGAATATCAATCAAAGGGAGAAGGAGGATGTTAGGGATTATGTTACTCAGGTGCGCAGTCTCTACAAGAGAATCCCTGCCAATGAGCAACCTACCGAGAGGGCAGTGTCTACAGTATTCATGAATGGGATTCGGAGTGAGGAGCTCTACAAGGCTTTGGCCAGTAACTCCACCTTACAACGAGACGTGCTAGCTCGAGTCTTCGAGGAGGCAATACGCGTAGATAATCAACTTAGGGAACGTAGCATGAGGACTACCAACTGAGATAGTGCAAGCCAGAGGACCCTGAGAGATCAACCACCTTAGGGGAAAAAGTAATTGCTAGCATGCAGGACAAGGGAAAGAGTGTAGACCACAACCAAGGGATGGCAAAGATGAGAATGGAGATTGCACGGTTGCAAGAGCTCGTTAGAAAGCCTATGAGATTGCATGTACAATGTGTGTACTGCGGCAGCAATCACCTCCAAGTGGAGTGCCAAGATCCTAGATCTCGGCCGTGCTCAAATTGCAGTAGATTCGGACATGATGCAGCGCATTACAGAATGCCGAGGAGATTCCCATACACGTAACAGTACAACCCTCCATACTTAGGTAATAGGCCACCTAATTTCTTTGGCAAGGGAACCCAGTTAGCTCTTCCAGCACCAACTAACTCAAGACCTATCGTGCCTAGGCTGGAAATGAACCCAACTGGTATACCCAGGCCATCAGGGCCTTTTGTGACTCACCCACCTAGCGATGCTCCTGTTCACTTTGTGGAGGAGCCTAATGAGGAAGAGACATATGTTATCCGTACATATCCTACGACGAAGAGGGCAACCCAGTCCTGATGGACTATCGGCCAATGCCGGTGATGGCTTTAGGAAGAGGACGAGGCAGAGGCTTTGGAGGGCCTAGCCAGGATCCAGTCACATGCTGGACTTGCGGCCACCCAGGCCACATTTCATCGCGCTGCCCAGAGCGAGAACAAGCTAACAAAGACAAAGTGGATCTCTGATGCACAGAGTGTGGAATCACACATCTGTTTCCTTACTGTCCTAGGCGAAAACCATCAACGAGCACTGCCAACATGCCATCGGTGCCTTTGGGGCTCTTTGGAGTGGAAACTTTTGGTAGTGAGGATATGCCCATCCCGCTACATGCTATGATGCAAGCTCAGACGAAACAAGCAAGCATCTCCTTGCCAGGGCCAAGTAACCTTGATGCAACCTCAATAGGGAAGAAAAGCCAGAGGAGACGGAAAAAGGGAGCCGAGGCGATGATAACCCTTAAAATCGAGGAAACGACTATGCTGGTAACGGGGAAGAAGGTCACAGACGCAGAGGCAGAGACCTCGGCTCCTAAGACGGCAGAGCTAGGAAGTGCCAAGGTAGGGGAATATCCCCACCCCAAACGGCAACTCAAGACTATAGCCAAGGTCAAGGAGTGGGTCAAGGACGCCCAAAAGCACCTCGAAGATGCTGAACCCATATTGGAAGACCCTATGGACGACTTTTACAGTGTTAGCACACCAGTCTCACCCTCAAAACCACAGGCTGGGAGCATACCTGCACCAGTAGGAGCGACTCAGCAGCAAGGCCGGGGGGAAACTTACCAGGGCAGACAGAATGCATGGCCTAGAACTGCTAGCCTCAGAGGAAGACAAGGGTCCAATAGCCTCCTCACAACTTTGCTGTCCACTCTAGTAACTCTAAGCTTGGAGGATCTGCTTAGGAAAATCACTCCTTGTGGCAGGAGTTAAAAGACTCGATCGAGGGACACGCAGGGCTTGCGGGTACTGATCCGCAAGACCATGATGCAGTTACATGGATCCCAAGTCTAACTCTACACTCAGATCCTAAGTCCTTGCACATTAATGCTTTTTGGGAAGGCACTGAAATGCACGCAATTTTGCCCGTCCTAGCCTTAGGAGACATGACTCGGAAAGGAATTGTGGACACAGGCACCGGTGTTAGTGTGCTAAACCATGCGGTCCTAGAGGCATGGGGAAACCCTCCTGTAGAGACTGCTAGATTCAATGTCACGCTAGCAAACGGAATGAGGGTAAGACCATTTAGGGTCTTAAAGAATTGGCCGATAAAGATTGCCGGTGTGCAATTCTCGGTAAACTTCATTGTCATGAAGGGAGTGGATTACGGCATACTATTAGGCCGACCTTGGATGAGGAATGCACGAGTCATAGAGGACTAGGGCAATGGATTGATTTTCCTAGGGAACAGAACTAGTGTAGTGAGGGTAGAGATGGACCCTTGGACGACGACGCCTGTTGACCTGGCTGCCATCTCAGCCATGCTAAAAGGCGATACTCAAACGACAAAGCCCTATGGATCACTTGCTAGATATATCCCTTGCCCTGAGGATGAGAGGGATTGGATGCACGTGTTGGCAACCATTGACCTACCATTCTCAGATGAGGAAGGACCACATCAGCAGGCTGCTAAAACCGCTACCATGCCAACTGAGGAGCCAGTTGTGCCACTTTGCATGATGGCAGGAAGCTCACTCAACCCAGCAAACCGGCCTCGTCCCGCATCCCCAACAACAAATTAGAGCTTCAGGGAATCGTAGAGTATCTGACCAATAAATTGAATGGCAATTTGGCTGCTAACATAAAACCTCTACGTGACCTTTTAGCTAAACCAGAATGGAAATGGACCAAGGTCCATGACCTAAACCTGTTATATAACTGGGCTTTAGTTACTGACGACAAGGAGATTGAAGAGGGAAGCTTAGGGGATGATGAGCAGTCAGAAGGATAGGACCTGGATGATGAGGAGTATGAGGACTGTCACTCTACGGGAGAAGAGAGTGAAGAAGAGGTAGACACAATAGAGTATGACACGGAGGGAAAAGCGATAGAACAAATCAAGGCAGACTTGAGGCCTAGGAAAGAAGGGATTAGTCGGAATGAAAAAGGAGTCATGCTAATGGAGTGTGACAGATCCTGGCTAGAACAAATAGAAGCCGTGGATTACAAGCAAGCCGGAGTAGCACAACCATGGGTAATCCCAGTGCTTAAGATAGATTCACCTTCGGAACTACGACCCCCTGGGGAAACACCTTCCTCAAGTGAGGGATGCAAGTTACTGCCCACTCAGAACCTAGCACAACCCCAATGCCTACGGACCTTCTTGCAGCATCTCAAAGTGCTTCAGAGTGCAAGGCCCAACCCGTGACACCGATGAGGAAGTCACAACTATCCAATCCAGTTGCACCACCCCCGTGTGAGAAATGCGGGATCTAGAGCATGGCAATAACCGGAAGCTATGGAGGATGGAAAAAGAAGTGTAGACTCATGATGAAAAGGACACTGTTTGTTACACAAGTGAATTAGGTTCCAAGATTGAGACTTGGACTCATAAACACAATCTTGTGTATGTGGACAATGACATTGACACTTTACTGAAATGAAAAGAGTACTATCATTGCATTAAGAAAGGAAGCAAGTACAATGCTTTATAGGAAAGTAGGAAACTGCAGTAGGCACCATTGTGCATATGGGATAAGTTAGCCTGCATATCCTTGACCCTGAGACTCCATACAAAGAGGCTGTTTGAGTGTGATTGCTGATTCTCAACACCCCTCCTCAATCACAACTAGAAAAGGCACAAAGTGTGTAGATGGCTGTAATGAGAACCACCTGCAAAGTGTGGGCATACCACAGACATGGCAAAACACCAGAGGCTGTCGCAGAAAAAGCTAAGTGTGGGTACCATAAACATGGTGGACATCCAGAGGCTGTAACAGGGGCCTCACAAAGTGTACAGGGACTGTAATGCCAAGTTACATAAGGAGTTTACAAAGCTTATGGCAGGAAGCATTAGGGCAAGGAAAATACAAGGCTATTAAAACAGTCTATCAGAATTATGAGAGTACAAGGACTGATGAGTCTTGTCCTTCTGATCCTGGTGGTCTTCATCTTCATCTTCTTCTTTCTTTGCTCCATTTTCTTCTTCTTCTTTGACTGCGACTAGATAGGCCTTTTGGGATCTCTTTCTTGCATGGCAGAACTTCTCGGTGTGTCCGGTCCTTTTGCAGAAGTCACAGAAGAGCTGATCCTTCTTGCCTTTGTACCTGTTGCCAACATATAATGCATGCTCATCTCTAGAGGTACTTGGTTCTTCTTTAGTTTTTATCTTCTTTTCTTCTTCTAACAGTGATGCCTAGATATCAACAAGTTCAGGATTTGGCATGTTGATTAAAGTTGTTGATACATTATTATATTCAGGAGGCAAGCTCTTAAGTAGAACACCGATGCAAACATCTTCATCCATTTTAATGTTGATTCCTGCAAGTTGGGTTAGGAGTCCTTCCATGTAATTAAGATGTGTGGCAAGTGATGTGTTGGACTTCATTTCAAGCCTGAAGAACTCAATCAGGAGACCATACTTTGATGATTTAGATTGTGCACCGAACAGGGTGTCAAGTCTTTTCCATGTATCCTGTGAGGTCTCACAATTATCCACATGATGAATATAACTGTCGTCTAGCTCCAGTTTAATAATGGCCTGAGCTCTGTCATCATTCTTTTGCCAAGTAGTTGCAAGGTCCGCGTCCCGAGGTTTCTTCTCTTTGCCATTTGTGATGGCCCAGAGACCCTTCTTCATCAGGATGAGCTTGATGCGGGTTTGCCAAGTGTGGAATCCGACTCCTTTGAATCGAGCATTTGGAGAGTCTTTGCCCATGTTAGATTTACGGGAACAGTAGCAAATCAACTTCAGACTTTATTAGATTTGAGCAACAGAAGAATTGATTGAGAGACACAAGTGCTAAAAAGCACTAACTGAGTGTCAATGAATACCAAATCTGCAAAAGTCTTTTACTCCAAGTGATCTTCCCTTTCTTGATTTGATGCTTATGCCTTCAGATCTGAGTGACAGTACTTTAATGAACTTCAGAGAGTATTACTCAGTGATTAAAATCACTGTTGATAACTTCAGTGAGAGAAACAGTGAAAAATGTCAAGATTTTGAAGCTTTTGGCTATGGTGGAATTAGGGTTTCTGAGACAGGGGCCTGGTTTTTTCAACATTGCAGGAGCTATACTTGATCATTTTAAAAAAATTTTACATGCCTAGGAAGCTGACTTCATGGGCTATCAAAGCCCCATGGAAATCGTCCAGATCGCGGACAGCACGGCGCACGCAGGGAGCTCAAACAGACACGGCGCAGATCTGGACAGCGACTGCGAATTTCTGCAATGCTGGAGCTATAGATCACCAATGTTGGTGTTTAAAGTGACAGGAGGCTGCGCCCTGAGCCAAGGAACATTTCTCCAAAAGAAATCGTGTTGAAATTCTGCCTGTGGAGGGAGATCAAGAAGCTCCAAGTGAGCTGGGTCCTGTTGGCTATGGAGGACACCCAAAGCAGAAGCAGAGAAGATTGACAATGCTGAACTCCAAGGTGTATAATGCTTAGGTGCGAGGTGCCAAGGAGGAGGTCTTTATGTTGGGGAAGATTCCTCCAGAAGGAATCGTGAAGAGATATGGTCTCTATGAGGAGATATAAGTGTTCAAAGCAGGGTATGTGCTGTGTAGCTATGGCTGCCAAGCATGGCAGTGAGAAGAAAGAGTAGGAGATGAGGTCCTAGACTTGGCCTGAGCTGGACTGAGCTCAAGCTGAGCTAGATGAGAGTGAACTGGAGTTGGAGGAGCAGTGCCATGCCCGTCTATGCTCTGATACCATGTGAGAAATGCGGGATCTAGAGCATGGCAATAACCGGAAGCTATGGAGGATGGAAAAAGAAGTGTAGACTCATGATGGAAAGGACACTGTTTGTTACACAAGTGAATTAGGTTCCAAGATTGAGACTTGGACTCATAAACACAATCTTGTGTATGTGGACAATGACATTGACACTTTACTGAAATGAAAAGAGTACTATCATTGCATTAAGAAAGGAAGCAAGTACAATGCTTTATAGGAAAGTAGGAAACTGCAGTAGGCACCATTGTGCATATGGGATAAGTTAGCCTGCATATCCTTGACCCTGAGACTCCATACAAAGAGGCTGTTTGAGTGTGATTGCTGATTCTCAACACCCCGCCAGCGGGTCTTAAACCTTCATACGTGATACGACCTTTCCTCTCCTTGGCTAAGGACCTTACCGCAACTTCTGGGGATGACTTAATAACCTGCATTAGAATATTAGACGAAACTTTCACTACATTTGCTAGAAGCTACGAGAGGCTAGACCTAGGCCTTCTTGACGAAATGCTTGCTTCGGATGTTCGTGCATTACCATGCACTTGGGAGGAATACAAACTTATGACCACTAAAGTACCCAAAATTGCTGCCGAACTGATAGCAAACGATGAAATCTCGAAGGATCAAGCTGCCCTCAGAAGACTTATCCCTTCGTATCGTAAGCCTCCTCGTTCTACTCCTGAACAGGAGTTGCAAGAGCTTACGTAGATGGCAAGCTCACCTTCCACATTCTTGCAGCAGTGGTTTACGCTAAGGATCCAATGGGAGAAAAAAGATTGTCGAATAATGAGCAATGTTGAGCAATGCAGGGCAGTTAAAACTATCGAATATGACCCCACTTATGTGGCACCTATCTCGTTTAGGGTCTTGGCCATCACCCGTAATCAGCATTTGGAACCTACATTGACCAATTCCTCACCGAAGAGGAATTACATGTTGCCAGTCGCCTCAATACTGAAGATCTCTTCCACAACGTTTTGACCTACACTTCCCAAGTCTCCATCCAACTATCTACTCTTGATTGTCATGCCCAACTCGAATACAATCCAAGCTTCTATGATTGGCTATTGGCTAGGTAAGTCAACCCACGCGAAACAGCGCTTACCTCATCCTTCCTGTGCTAATCCTAGCAAGGATTCTTTGAAAGATCCCCGACAGAGGGGGGAGCAATGTGAGCAAGAGCAGAGCAAAAATGAAAAGTTATGCTATCTAGCTAGCAGATTGTTATAATTAAGTAAGTTTCTATGGAAGAATACTACAGAGTAAAACAATAGCAATGGTCAAGCCTCTAAGCAAGTGTACCCATTTTGGGCATATGTATTTTTCTCTCAAACTGAGTTCCGATTAGAAATAAGCTGATTGTTAGGCATTAATGTTGGCATGGTGTGTTGACAGGTCACCACCATGGCAGGACAGGACAAAGGGGGCAAACTCCCATTCTCTGAAGAGGAAATGAACGAATTCGGCATCAGCATCGAACGCGAGGATTCATTCAGTTCACTTTTAAGCACACACTGAATCTGGACAAGGCCATCCTGGAGGAACCCGCGATCAAAGACTTGGTGGACAGATGCCACCTCCACAAGTACGTGGAAAAGGTGGGGCAGGCTGTGGATTACAGCATGTGTGCGGATTTCCTGAGGAACTTCGACAAAAGCAAGAACTGTGGCACAGTCACAGTAAGGACAGGGGAGCAGGAAAGAAGAATCAAAGTGCCCCTCAATGCAACAATCATAGAAAAGGCCTTGGGGCTTGTGCCCAAGAAGGAGAGACGGCCGAGACGAGATGTTTACACCATGCTGGGGGTCAAGAAAGAAGTGGTGCACACCGTGGATGGAATCAGCTTGGCTGACATCCCGGACCTAACAGTGAAATTACAAGCGAAGATGATCCATACCCTCTTCTTGGGCCAACGGTACAATGTGCTGATGAACAGGATCGGGGTCCCACTGTTGGAAAGCATAGCAGTAGGAGTTCCTGAAGAGACAGACTGGAATGGATTCGTACAGAAGACCATTCAAAGTTCAGCTGCCCTCCTCACTCCGGCAGAAGCACCAGCAGGAGGAGAATCCCCTACCTCAACTGCGCACTCCGTAAGGAAGAAACCTGCATCAAAGGCAGCTACAATCAGATACGGTGGTATCCTGACAACCATCATAGACGAAGCAATAAAGGATGAGGGCATCATGGATAAGGAAGCTGCGCATCAAAGCCCACCTCACCACGAAGGAGGGGAATCAAGCGAAAGAACAATAAGTGACAAGGGAGAGTAGGAGGTGCCGCCTCCACGAGCGAGCAAACCCAAAGAACAAAGCAAAAGTGATAGGACACAGAAGGAGAAGAAAGAGAAATTAAGTAAGGAAGAACGGGCTGACATCAAAAGGGCTCAAAAAGAGTCTCGAAGGGCTGAGGAAGAAAGGAGGAGGAAAGAGGAGGAGGAACTTGCCAGGATAAGAGAGGAGTCGAAGAAGGCAGAAGAGGACACGAAAAGAAGGGCGGAGGAAGAAGCCGAGGAGCAACGACTAAAGGAACTAGCCGAACTAGCGGAAGCTACACGAAGATCGGTGGAAGAGATCCATGGGGGCAGAGAACTCGAACCCGCAAGCCCTGGCCATAAAGTCGAAGCCAATACAAGTGTGGAAGCAGCTCCGGTGGTCGTAGGCAAGGGCAAGTCCCTCCTACATCCACTCCCTCCCTCCTTTGTGCTGACAACGGCTGAAACTATGACTACAACTACTGCACAACCCACGCCGCCCCTCAACACGGCACAGCTCATGACCATGGTGCAGATGCTCGTGAGCAAGGTGGCCGAAATCGTCCCTGAAACTAGATTGAAAAGGCCCACCGCCACAGATGCAGAGTCACGACAAGACCCCAAACGACAAAGGCTGGAGGCATCGACCACCACGCCCAATACTCCCATGCCTGCCGATACAGACTATGACGCATATGTGGCCAAGTTACTGACACAACTGGACAAGGCAAAAGAAGAGAAGAAGGTGGCCCTGCTGGAACTAGAGAAAGAAAAGGAGACGTCAGCGGCCCTCAGGCTAGAGGTCTCAAGGCAGGAAGCCGACAGACGAAGAGAAATAAAGGCCCTGCAGGACCAGCTAGCAGAAAAAACGAAGGAAGCCCAAAACAATGAAATCCGCCTTAGGCAAAGGCTGGAGGACGAGGAGCAGAGCCTGGTGGCAGAACAAAGGAACCTAAAACTACTGATGCAGCAATACAGTGATCTACAGCAAAGGGTTGCCCAAGTGGAAATGCTCTACCGGGAGGTTCAGGAAGGTGAAGCCACTGTTCCACAAGAACATGCCACGGAGCCCCAGTCATGGCAGGAGCTGGAAGAACAGAACAAGCAAATAAGGGAAATCGAATTCCTGAAAAATGAAGGGCCAGGAGTCTCAGCAGCTGAAGCAAAACGCAAAGATTGCAAGATGCACTGGAGACCTCCCAAGAAGACGTAGAAGCCCTCATGGCCATTATCTTTAATCAAAAAAGGCTATTCCTTGCTGAAATCCAAAGCCAAGAGCAGTTGGTGCAGGAGAAATTAGAAATTATGGCTGAGGCGCACCACAGGCTCAGCAGTATCGATCAAGCAAGATGGATCGCTGAAGAACAGCTCGCTCAGAAATTAAGAGAAAGAAACCAGTTATGGTTTTTATCAAATGAGCAGCAACAGGTAGTAACCACCCTGGCGAGCCAGCTGGAGGAACAAAGGCAAAGGATGGAGGAGAGAGCCATGGAGTGGGAAAGGAAAAACTTTGACAGGGTAAGGGACTTAACTGAACGCCTGGTGGTGGCAGAATGCGAAAGAATGCTTGTTGAAGCTAAGGTTGAGGCTACAGAGATAACCACTAAGGCCCAGTGACAGGCCTTTCTCAACACAGTGCTCCACGTGACGCAAGCCGAGGGCGATGATACAGTGGAAAAGGTAAAAAGAAAGTTGGAGCTAAGCACCCGGGCTCTAAGATACGGTCTTCAAGAGTGGGAGCTTCCAACAAGTATAGGAATAACTAAAGAGCAACAATTCTACTCCCTGCACTGTACGGGCCTTTCCACTACGGAGCTCAAGGAGTTAGGTTTTCAAGAGTAGGAGCAGCCACCGCCACCACCACTAGTCATTCCTCTTGTGGTTGAGCGAAATGTCGAAGAGGGCCCGGACTTCGAGCAAGATGATGACGAAGAGCCACAAAGGATGCCGAGTCCACCTCAACCCAAGATCCCACAGGAGGAACCTGTCGATGCCGAGCTACCTGAACACATAGTTGCAGCAAGGAGAAGGAGATAAGAGTTAGCTGAGGAGGCCCAACGCCGAGCACACACACTTCCACAACAACTCCCTGAGGAGCCCATGCCACTAAGGAATGATACACATCCTGTAGATTGGCCCCAGGAGTTGGTCATCTGGCGCCAGCGAGAGCTACATAAGAGGCCGTTCGAGCTTTCAGCTGAGGAGGCCCAACGCCGAGCACACACACTTCCACAACAACTCCCTGAGGAGCCCATGCCACTAAGGAATGATACACATCCTGTAGATTGGCCCTAGGAGTTGGTCATCTGGCGCCAGCGAGAGCTACATAAGAGGCCATTTGAGCTTTCATTCGCTTTTCCAAGCTCCTTGGACTGGCCCTGCCTTAGGAGTTGTAGCCAAGATCAAAGATCTGGCTAACGAACTCACAAACAGATGGATGGAAGAAAGAAGCATGATAATGACTAGGTGGAGACAAGAGCCACGAGAGTATTGGGAAGACAAGGTCAATCTGGTTCCCAAATTCGTCCAAGGCTACGAGGCACAGCCGAAATGGCGAAGGAGGATTTGGGACACCAATTTTGATGCTTGGACCGCATTTTGTAGCTCCCTCCCCGAAGAGCGTAACGATCCCATCTACATGCCCTACCCCTGTAGGCATGGAGTGGACTACGATAGAGATTTACATGGGGATTATGACTTCCCGAAAATCTATAATGTAAATGCTAGAAGCCTGGAGGAGTGCTTAGTATTTAGGGTAGAAGATATAGTTCCCTCCATAAATCGTTTTCTTGTAGATTTCTCTTCCTGCCCCGATCCAGCATTCTTAACCACTTGTAATTACCTCCGACTTCTCAAATTCCTGCTACTCCAGAAACCTGCAGCGGAGGAAGCCCATCTCCCCCCACTCTTTTTTGATATTAACCTAGGAATAGATAGTAGAGCCATGACTAGGCTGATGATGTGCGCTACTCTCCTCCCTGCCTTCTGCTTAGAGCTCTTAGAGAATATGAGTGACACCCGTTTTGCAAGGTGTAATCACCCCTTCTTGTCCATCACTCCTCTGAGAGCTAGAGCCGATATTAAAGAATACCTACAAAGTCGCACATTTTTATCACAATGCCTACGACCGCCCCGTGACTAAATAGGTGCCCCATACCTTGCCCAATGTACTCTCTCTCATTCAAAAAAAAAAAGTGCCTGTAGTCTTCCTTCACTATTATGGTGCACCACCCTCACTGCATCTAGAGGCCTCTCTAGCCCCTCCCCCACTTCACACTTAGGGCACATCAAGGGCAGGACTTTCAGACCTGTCACCCTAAGTTTTGCACCGCACCCCCAACACTGCACGAACTGGGTCCTCAAGTGTGGGACATTACCAAGAGCTTGCCCAAGGTTAGACCCATCTCCCAGTTCCACTGGCACGGACACTATGCACTACACAGTGAGACAGACACACCCCCTAGGAAGTGCACCGCTTTTCTCGCAGGTTATGTTCGTGTTTCAAAAACGGGCTGCTTGGTTAAAGGAGATCATCTACTACATCCTCCAATGACAAGGAATTTTTCCAGGAGTCGAACATGACCCCATTACTGCAACTTCAGGAGCTTCGCTGCGAAGGTTTAAATGGCTCAACAGATTTCATGTTGCCAATCATCCACCTACTGATGGCTGCCATGACTAAACCAAATCAAGCAGAAGGAAAACCCAGTGATGGAGCTGCCATTGGCATAGATCTTGGAACCTCATCGTCCGATGGTCCATGCCCACCACCTCAAGATCTACGGATCGCTTATTGATACCACAAGCCTGAAGACTTTCAACTCAAAACTGAAGATCCTCTACTCACCGCCAGGGGTTTTCAGCCCAGGCCACGGCTTTTCAAGGCAAACAGCATTCGGGAGGTTTCTCCAGAATAAATCCCTCCAATACGATCCTCCTAAGGGATTGCTTATTGCTTCAAGCGTTTCGGATACTCAAAAGACGACCGGCTCCATAGGGGCGCCAGAACAGTGTGAAGGATGCTGTGAATCTTCATGAAGCCTAAAGCATGCCGAAATCTCTACTGGTCATCGTCATCAAACTCCATCACCTCTCATTCACAAGCATCAGTGTCATCTCCCTACCAGTTCCACCTAGCAATAACACCATCTATCCCACTACTTCCCACCACAGTGCCATGGGACTGGCACTTGGCTAGGAGGGGGTAATGTTTACCGTAGCACAGAGGAGCGGGAAATGGAAAAAGAGAAAAAGAAAAGGCGCCTTAAATGGCAACTAGACCCGGGAAAAAATTAAATGCACGGGCACGATCCTCAAGAAGTCTTGGAGTCCCCCAAGGAGAGTAAAAGAATAAAAAGTGCACCATTAAGTACGAAAACACTTACAGAACCTTGTAAAAGAGCACCAGGCTCACTCCTCTACAAATTGTATGCATTAGTTGGGGATAGGATAGTAGACTAGAACGGTGGGAAATGAGGAAATGGGCCTAGGCTAATGGCCGGCCATGTAAAAAAGGGGGATGACCGCCCATGGAAATTAGGGCATGTATATAAAGTTGAAAAGTGAATGGGAAGCTCATTCTTGTGTGTGGCAAAAGCTTCTTCTTCTTCTTCTCTTGTTTCTTGCCTTCTTGCTTGTAATTGAGAGAGGGATTGAGAGAGTGTGAGGGAGTGAGGGAGTGATTGTGTGAGAGTGAGGGATCTTGGAGAAGAAGCTCCCCATCTTCTCTCTTCATCTTCTCCTCCTCTCTTCTCTTCTCTTGTCTCACGTGTGGCTATGGAGGATGAAGCTCATGGGAGAGGGATTGAGGTTGCTTGAGCTTGCCTCAAGGATCGTGGAGCTACCGGTGTGCAAGAAAGAGGAGGATACTCGATCGAGCATCAAGGTAAGCTCACTACACCCATAAGGTAGGCATTGCGCGTCGGCTATGTGAGAGGTAGCCATGGCCGCTCGATTCGAAACACTTGAGCAATAAGTGGTCCGTAGGTCTCGGGGTAGAGCGTGAAGCTCCCCTCCAAAGTCTCTCATGATTTTGACTTTTTGGCTTTTTCCTTTTAGATGGCTTCCAGCCTTGCCCTTTGAGCCTCCTCCGACCTTTTTTCTCTATCTTCTTACTCTTTTTTTGTATTTGTCTTTGTAGCATTCTCTTCTTTGTCTCTATGGGCTAGGTAACCCTCAATCCTTACTAGTTGGCTTTGCTTAGTACTTTGGCTAGATGCTCTCTTATTGGCTTCCCTATACAATTTTGCTACTACATCCTGTTGCCTACTAAAGCCACAAATCCTCATCATTAGTGGGCTCTAGGTTTGAGGAAGCCTCTTCCACAATCATTGCTCCTTTGATTATTAAAGGTATGTCCTGCATCAATGAAGTGCTTGCTCTTTCTTCTCCTTCTAGGATTGGTTCTCTTAGTGCTTGGGGGTGGGAAGGGCAAGAAGTGAGCTTTTTGAGTGAGATTTTCTAGGCAACCTCCATTTCTTGTTCCACATAGTCCACTTATTTCTAGATTTTTTTAACCTCCACCACCACTACCGTTGTCAGCACTAGTGCCACCACCGCCAAGGCTACCTCCACCACCACTACCAGCACCTCTGTCATCGCCACTATCACCAGCTCCACCACCACTACCATTACCCCCACCACCTCCACGATTGCCACCACTACCTTCACTCTATGTACCTCTCTCTCTCTCTCTCTCTCTCTCTCTCTCTCTCTCTCTCTCTCTCTCTCTCTCTCTCTCTCTCTTGTTGGGGGTAAAGGCGCCTCCGCCGTGCCGCCCCGTGTATTACTACAGTGACAGTACCCGCCACTGCACACTGCAGGTGGCGGGCGCCCGTCACGTCACTTTATTCTTTATTCTTTTAGTGACAGTTTGAATAAAGGAAGGCCCGGTCACACATTGTGACTGTTGGAGTTCCCATTTCTTGTCTCTCTCTTTCTTGCTCTTGCTCTCCCGCCATAGCTCGCGCGCAAGCTTCGATCCTTCTCACCTTTCAACTGGTATCAGAGCTTGGCATTCTCTTGCTCGAGCTCGACTCGGTGCTTCCCGACCTTCGCATCGACTCGCTTCACGCATTGGGTCTCCATCCCCGCAGCCATAGCCGACCTCTTGAGCTCCCGACTCTCCCCGGCTTCCCGAGCTCCATCCTGGCCTTCTTGAGCTTCATCAGGGCCTTGCCCTTGAGGTATTGCTTTAGCATTTGCAGGCATTTGAGTGTATTCTCAGATTGAAACAGGGCAGGAACAAAGGGCAGCCACTCTTCTTGAGCTCCATAGCTCATATCTTCCCTCCCCTTTGCATTGGGCCTTCATGGCTTGGTATGTGCCTACCTTGGGCCATCATTGAGCCCCCCATTACCCCCTTTTCAGCCCATGTGGAGCAGCAGCAAGTTCAGCACCAACAGGGCAGATTGCATCATTTTTTCCAGGCTGTGAGCACTCATCTACTTCAGCTCCACACTTGGCCATTGCTTCTTGCTCTCTACCTTGATCAAGAGGGCTATAGACTTCATGTTTGATGTCATTAAAGCTTTGGGCATTGGTCTTGATCTTTCGGGGCTGATTTCTTCAGATTTGGGACTGTCATAAACTGTCATAACAGGCTGAAAACAGGGCAGCACCATTGGCATTAGCATTTGTTGCTTATACTCCATTCCGGTTGTGCTATTTGATGCCCGTATGCGGTCTACATGATGCCTAGTGCCTTGGGAATGTATGCACATGATTATGCCATGATTTTGGCTTGAAATATTGGCTGATTTGGGACTGTTATTTACTGTTATACAGTGCTGGAAACAGGGCAGCCACACTTGGCATTGGCATTTAATGCTTATACTCTACTCCGGTTACCTTGTTTGATGCCCGTATGCGGTCTACTTCCTACCCGGATGTATTGGGGATGTATGCATTTGGTTTGACCATGATTTTGGCTTGAATTTGGGGCTGAAATCTACTGTTTAGAACAGTAAATACATGCTGGAATAACAGTGGGCTGAAGGTACTTTACATGCTTTGGCACTTACCTACCGATACCGGATGTATGCTTTGAGCTTTGGCATGATATCTCTGACATTTGGGGACGACTTGGAGCATATGTATGAGATTATGGGATGCTTTTGAGCTTCGCATTAGCTCCGTCTTCACTGGCATTTGGACCGACTCGGCATGCTCGTGGACCGCCTATGCCTCATGTCTCTGCTTGACAGTTAGGCTTTTGCATTACATGCTTTGGTTCGTGACATATGCTATTTGGTTCGTGTATGCCATACCGACATTTGGAGCTTGGATTTGGATGTATTTGAGCATTCCCGGCTTACTTGATCACTGATCTTGGTTGCTATTTGGATGTCATTGAGTTGACCGAGAGCTTATTTGGGCTTATGTATTGCTTCATGGTTAATACGACCGGTGCTTCATGTATGTCATGCTCTCTCGGATGCGCTTGATGCATTGACAGGGTCACTTATCACTGGTGCTTTCTCTTGGGTTGTTTGAGCTTCTGAGCTCACTTTGTACGCCTTTTGTGCCAGTGGGAGCATTTTACATGCTTTCTTGACCTTTGACAGTTGCATGCTATTGGAGCACTTACATGTATTTGGAGCAGTTTATGTCTTGAGCAGCTACATACACATTGAGACTTTGGGATCATACTCCGATCTTTATGGATATGCATTGATGTACTCTTGGTTCACAGGATGCTTATGAGCTGAGTCTCATATTTGGATCTTTCTCTTTGAGCAGATACCTATTTGTGTCAGGTTTTGGCAGTTACAGGAACACTTTGCCTAGAGTGTCTGGGGGTGTGCCTTTCACTGGCAGATGTTATTTTGACATGCTTGGTGTTGAGCTCATGTTCTTTTCACTGTCATTGGCCTTGCTTATATCCATTTCATGCCGGCTTTGGACCTAGCATTGTTTGCTTGACATTGGATCCTATTTTGGGACAGTTTGCTCTCTAGACTGCATACCTGCAATTTATTACAGCAAGCAGTTATTGGTGAACTGAGGTGTACTTTTCATGCTGAAATATCCTGATTTGGTGTACCGCACCTAGTACTAAGTGGGTAGCCACTTTTGGCACACTTTGCTCGCCCTTTGGACCCCATTTTGGTAATTTTTGGGCAGTTTCTGCAGTAAAACAGCAAGCAGTTTTGGATTGTTTGGGCATTTCCAGCCTGCATAATGGCGTCATCTTCGCATGATAGTGCCATCTTTAACATTACAAAGTTGGATGGTACCAACTACTCTTACTGGAAGAGTCAAATATGGCAAGTTTTGGTGCAGAAATCTCAGATTAAGCCACTTCGGTTGAGTGGGGAGCAGCCTGAAACTATGGACAATGACGACTGGCTTGAACTTGATGAGCTATGCAAGTCCACGATTGTATTGTCTCTCACTGAACAGGTACATTATAATGTATTTGAGGAAGCACAGAGTGCATGGGATCTATGGAATAAGATCAAGAATCTTTATGATAAGAAAAGTCCGGCGAGTCAGATGTACTGGTTGAAGCAGCTTATGGATCTGCGCATGAAGGATAATGCGACTATGTCTGCTCACTTGAGCCAGTTCCATGCTATACTGAAGAACCTGACTTCGCAGGATATCACCTTTGGAGAGGAAGTAACTCCTCTTTTCTTGCTTGGAACTCTGAATGAGTCATGGGATGTATTCCGCACTGCCCTTTGTGCCTCTAGTGCTACTCTAAAATTGGCAGATGTTGAGAGTGCTCTTCTTCAGGAAGAGGTGAATCGCAAAAACTTGGATGCCTCTCGTGGTAGTCATGCTTTGACAGTTAGAGGCAGGAATGACAGGTATGACCGTGGTAATGGCCGAGGCCGTGACTCGCAGAAGGGTCGGTCTAAATCTCGTGGTGGCAAGTTGCGTAGTAAGTCGCGTGGACGCAATGCAAATGTCACTTGTCATCATTGTGGGAAAAAGGGCCATATTAGACCACAGTGTCATGAGTTGCGCAATGAGAAGCGCAAGGATAAGGGGAAAGATAAAGTGCAGGAGAAGTCCTCTCATCGCAGCATAGTACCTGCGAAGTCCAACGTCAAGATTGAGGAAATTAATGTCACGCAGACTGAAGAGTCCGATGGTGGTGATGAGTTTATACTTGCAGCTAGTTCTTCTGATGCTTCACACTTGACTGAGACACCTAGTATGTATGCACAGTGCTGGTTATTGGATTCAGGTGCGTCCTTCCATGTGACGCCTTACCGTGAGTGGTTTCACTCTTACCGTACTGTGTCTGGATCAGTCAGACTTGGAGATGACAGGTCTCTTGATATTGTGGGCTGTGGAGATATTCAGTTGCAGTTTTCCACTGGCAGTTCCTTTTTGCTCAGGGATGTACGTCATGTACCTGCGCTTACGCGTAGTCTTATGTATGTAGGACAGTTGGATGATGCAGGATTTCATGTCTGTTTTGAAGATTCTGCCTGGAAGATTACCAAAGGCAGACTTGTGCTTGCTAGAGGCGCCAAGGCTGGCAGCCTCTATCCTCTTGTTGTATCTGGGTCTTCTGTAGACCATGTTTTGGCAGTGGGCTCTATCCCACATGTATCACTTTGGCATGCCCGTTTGGGGCATATGTCTTTGAAAGGAATGAAAATGTTATCTGGTTTGCAGTATCTTCCGCCTTTGGATTATGCATGTTTTGACTCGTGTGATCATTGTCTTTATGGTAAGCAGAATAGGTCTACGCATAAGAAATCGGGTAGGCCACGCATGAGTGAGCCCTTGGCATTGGTGCATTCCGATGTTTGTGGGCCTATGCCTTGCATGTCTATGGGTGGCGCGAAGTACTTCGTTACCTTCATTGATGATTTTTCTAGGAAAGTGTGGGCTTATCCCATAAAGCAGAAGTCCGATGTCTTGGCAGTTTTTCAGAGATGGCTTGCTCTTGTTGAGAACCAGACTGGGTATAGGCTGAAATGCCTTAGGACAGATAATGGGGGAGAATATGTCTCGCATGCTTTTGAGCAGTTTTGTGATGACAGGGGTATTAAGCGCCAGTTGACCGCCCCTTACACCCCACCCCAGAATGGTTTGGCTGAGCGCATGAACAGGACTATTCAGGAGCGTGTGCGCTCTATGCTTAGCCATGCAGGCCTACCCCCGAGTTTTTGGGCTGAGGCAGTTAGTACGTCAGTGCATGTCATAAACCGATCACCTTCCAGTGGATTGGATTTCCAAGTTGCAGAGGAAGTTTGGGCTGGTAAGCCACCCTCTTATGCGCATCTCCGTGTCTTTGGATGTGAGGCATTCTGCCATGTGCCCAAGGACAAGAGGAGTAAATTGGATCCAAAGAGCATTAAATGCATATTCCTTGGCTATGGTGAGTCAGGAGAGATGGGCTATCGCCTATGGGATCCGCAGGCGCGGAAAATAGTACGCAGCCATGATGTCGTCTTCCATGAAGACAAGATGCACAAGCAGCCTGAGAAGGTGGTTGAGATCCGCAGAGTGATCTTTCAGGAGGAGCCTAGAGCTCCAGCACAGCCAGTAGTACAGCCTGCAGCAGTTCCTCCACATGGCCAGGATGTTGGACAGGCAGTTAGAGAGGCAGCAGAGCCTGCGGTGAGACGGTCTGCTCGAGACAGACGTCCACCTGACAGATTTCAGCCCTCTATGCATTATGTTTTGGTTACAGATGCAGGAGAGCCTTTCACTTATGATGAGGCTATGCACAGGGGTGACAGTCACTCCTGGGAGAGGGCTATGCAGTCTGAGATAGACTCCCTGCATAAGAATGAGACTTGGGATTTGGTTGCCTTGCCTAAGGGCAAGAAGGCTTTGCCATGCAAGTGGGTGTACAAGCTGAAAAGTACCCCTGGACACCCCAAGCCGGCATACAAGGCTAGATTGGTAGCAAAGGGTTTTAAGCAGGAACATGGTGTGGACTTTGATGAGGTCTTCTCTCCTGTGGTTAAGATGACCACCCTATGCTTAGTCTTGGCTTTGGTTGCACAGCTTGACTTAGATCTATATCAAATGGATGTCAAGACGGCTTTTCTACATGGGGACTTGCATGATGAGATCTATCTGGATCAGCCTAAGGGCTTTGCAGAACCTGGCAGGGAGCACCTAGTGTGCAAGTTGAAGAAGAGCTTGTATGGCTTGAAGCAGGCACCTAGGGAATGGTATCATAAGTTTGATGCCTTTATGCAGTCACAGGGCTACAGCAGGAGTGCTATGGATCCGTGTCTTTACACGAAGAAAGCCCGTGATGGCAGTTTGCTTATCTTGGTACTCTATGTTGATGATATGCTGATAGTAGGGAAAGCTCATGATGAGCTAGATGCTCTTAAATCTCAGCTGAAGAAGAGCTTTGAGATGAAGGATTTGGGACAGGCCTCACATATACTTGGGATGCGCATTAAGCGCGATAGGCATCAGGGACTTTTGTATCTCTCACAGCGGGAGTACATTCATAAAGTCCTTGAGCGCTTCCGCATGCAGGACGTAAAGCCTATTGGCTGTCCATTACCTTCTTATGTGAAGGTATCACAGGCTGATTGTCCGCAGACAGATGAGCAGAGGGCCGAGATGGCCAAGATCCCTTATGCATCAGCCGTGGGCAGTTTGATGTATGCCATGATAGCCACTCGTCCAGATATTGCACATGCAGTTGGTGTTGTGGCACGCTATATGGCTACACCTGGCAGCAGACATTGGGATGCCGTGAAGGGTATCATGAGGTACCTGAAGGGCACAGCAGATATGTGTATTTGCTATGGCAGCCAGGATACAGGGGTCGTGGGGTACACTGACTCCGATTATGCAGGACATGCAGATAGTAGGAAGTCCACTTCTGGCTATGTATTCACCTATGCTGGAGGGGCTATCTCTTAGATGTCCAGGGTTCAGAAGTGTACGGCTTTGTCTACCACTGAGGCCGAGTATGTTGCAGCCACTGAGGCTTGCAAGGAGGCCATATGGTTAGGCCGTCTAGTTGCTGACCTTGGGATTGATGCTACACCTACACTGCATTCGGATTCTATGAGTGCCATTCAGTTGGCTAAGAATCCGGTCTTCCATGCGAAGACGAAACACATTGAGGTGAGGTATCACTTCATACGTGGTGTCGTGGAGGACAGGTCTGTTGACCTTGTCAAGATCTCCACTAACGAGAATCCTGCAGATTTGCTCACGAAGAGCCTCACTACTGAGCGCTTTGCCTTCCTCAGGAGGTTGATGGGCGTTGGATGAGATGTCACCTTTCCTCACCTATGTACATTTGTACTGTCTTTTCTTTTTCTTTTCTCTCTCACTAGGGCAGATTCGCCTTTAAGTGGGAGGTTGTTGGGGGTAAAGGCGCCTCCGCCGTGCCGCCCCGTGTATTACTACAGTGACAGTACCCGCCACTGCACACTGCAGGTGGCGAGCGCCCGTCACGTCACTTTATTCTTTATTCTTTTAGTGACAGTTTGAATAAAGGAAGGCCCGGTCACACATTGTGACTGTTGGAGTTCCCATTTCTTGTCTCTCTCTTTCTTGCTCTTGCTCTCCCGCCATAGCTCGCGTGCAAGCTTCGATCCTTCTCACCTTTCATCTCTCTCTCTCTCTCTCTCTCTCTCTCTCTCTCTCTCTCTCTCTCTCTCTCTCTCTCTCTCTCTCTCTCTCTCTCTCTCTCTCTCTCTCTCTCTCTCTCTCTCTCTCTCTCTCTCTCTCTCTCTCTCTCTCGTAATGTGAACGTTTGGGCAGCCACTCTATGTTTTTATAACTTTAATTGCAATGGATTGATAGCTTCCTTCCCTCCCCCCAACAAATTTGATACAAGACAATTCATACAAGCAATCCAAATGTGCATTTATGTTGTGTTAACTCTGAAAAAAGTGCTTTTGCTTGACAAATTAAGAGAGACAAGGTCACCAAAGACTTGTCAAAATTTTGACACAAGCCTCCAACTAGATTGTATAATAGTACTTTCTCGGCAAAATAAAATGTGGTTGTGCTAAGAGGTAGCGTTGGCATTGCATTGTTGGTCATAGTATAGGTGATGTTGGAAAAGTTATCATGCTTCTAAATACAATGTGCAAGTTTTCTTCAATGAGTGTGGGTTGGTGTATAAACATGTTGGCATTTGCATCCATTCCAAATATCGGAGGTACACATAGTATAGGTGCTTGCATGCCAAATATGTTTTTCCTTCTACGACACGTTCCATGAGATCCCAGAAATTCCATGTTGGATTCTTTGCAATATGCACATCATAATACTTATACATAATACTTGAGTTAGGTGTCTCTAGTTTGAAAACCTCATGCTTCAAGGGCTTTACCACTATGTTGCCCTTCATAGTTGCATCTAGAGCCAGTACTGAGTCTATCCTTTTTCGTGCAGCCTGTGAAACACCTCTTCGATATCTACACGAGTCCTCATTAGCATCCATCTCTTATGCCACCTTTTGTAAAACAAACCCACCACTCTCTAACATGTGGATTTCTTCTATGGTCAAATTTGTGCCTCATGCCATTGGCCATACTTGTGGAACCTTGGGCGGTGCGTGATGAATGGAAGAACAAATGTTCCATGTATGGTTCACAGTATCATTACAAAACCACATGAATTAGTGCCACTTCATGATGCCCCAAAACAAAGGTGCAGGCACCCTAGGTGTCATATTTTTTATAGGTTTTTTGCATTTTCTCTCTCTCTAGCTCCCAACCATCCTTGACATTGTACACGATTGCTAGCTAGAATCCTTCTTATAGTCCAAATGGTGTCATGAAGGTATGTCTCCACCACCATTTCCTCCAAATAATTTGGTGATACTACCCTTGATTGGTCGGAGGGCAAAGGGTCCTCAAAGTTTAGTTTTCTTGCACCCTTTCTTTTAGATATGTTGTCAGTCATATACTCAGGCCTATGAGAGGCTTGGCTTCTTCAGACCCCACTTTCCATCAACCTTGCTTGATGCAATTTAGTTCCTGCTGTCACCTTCTCAACCATCCTTGCCATTGCTTGAAGTGTAGGGCTAATTCCTTGTTGTAGTCGACTCAAAAGCTTCTTTACACTACAAGGTCCTGCACCATGGAACTTTCCACCATGATGAATGCATGTCATTTTGTGCTCTATAGTAGAGCATTGGCCAAATCATTGGTGCATGCACCATACAAGCTAATAGATCCCTTGAATCCCTCCCTTGCCACAACCAACTTGCATGCATTGGCTCTGCTAAGTTTGTGGTTGGCATATGAGCAATGTCCTCCACCACTTGGATAAAAATACATCACCAAAAGATATGGAGCTTGAGAAAACAAATGCACCACACATCGCATTTTACTATTATGAACTAGTCTTACCTTGACAAAGTGTCGCCTCCAACGTGGATATCTGATATGCCACCAACTAAGCCAACAATCCATTGCTGGTATATTGCAATCTGCAACTTTCCCTGAGGCCTACCAAGCCTGAATGAATTGATATTGCATTGTTGCATCATCTTCGATAGTTGCACACCTCCACATGCAACACAAGTGCTTATGCTCATCTTGGAAACTCTTGTGCACATACTATGATGTGTATATCTAGAGACTTTGTTCCCAATGAAATAAGCAAGATCTCTCCCTTCCTTGCATTATGTTGTTTGGATCACCATTGAATACTATGCAGATGGCCCTCCAGTTGGCTGCTACCTCGTCTGCCACGAACCCTGAAAAATCGGTACTTGGGTGTCCACACTTCTCCATCACTTCATTCATCTTTGTCCAAAAAAGAGCTTATGCATCTGTATCCTCTTCCTTCATCTCACATATTTCCAAAGTCATCAACTCTTGTACACTACAGAAACACAAGACAAGAATGGAAGGGCAAGGAGAACTATCTTAGTTAAGTAAATGTTGTGACAATAGAATTGTGTAAGAGAAACTACCTTGGGTCATACACATGTGCTACCATGGTGGTCCAATCATTAATGTGATGCACATGACTAAAGCATATCCAACTATTGCGTAGCTCCCCTGTGCCATTCCTTCGCATACGGTTCACTAAGTCAACCCCTGAGGTTGTTCCAATCCTGGACATTTTGAATATAAAGCACCGACTATCATTGTCAACTATTTGCCTAGGAAATCGGCTACCATGAAAAAATATGTGTGCACAATGTTGCTTTAACTTTAGAAGACGAGATTCCATTCCTTGATTGCTCTCAACACGTGCTACACGGACCATACATTTGAACGTGCATGCATAGAATATTGATCTTCATATGCATGGATTTTTAATGATGTTTTAGAGTGTGTTGTGAATGGAATAATATGTTACATGTTCCTCTAAATGAGTAGTTGCATTTCCTCGAGCATCATCGAGAGTTCAGTGTCACACATGGGGATACCTTGCTCACGAACCAAGGCACTCATCACTAGCCTTCTAGCCACAGTCATTTGTAGTAGATGTCAAGGTCTAGCTACACTAAAGTCTCTTATCATTTCCTCTATGATCTTTTGCACCTCTTTAACATTAGCTCTGCACGTGCCTCTTTTCACCTCATGGTTATGTGTGCCTTGATGGATGAACAGTCTTGATATTGGCCTCGCTGACATCACATAATGCACTAGACATTCGCACTTGGAGAGGAAGATGGGGGGGTTCTTACAATAGAAGCATCCAAGGCTTCTGAGACCATCAGCTGGATATTTCAACGGTCGGTATGCTGGTATTGAGTTTACATGCATAGCATGTATTGGGACTTGATTAGTATGATTTACTTGCAGTAGGGTACTAGAACTATGTCATGTGACTTTGCAATCATTCCAATGATAGTGGAGCAAATGAAGAATCTTGCACCTGTCCATGCCTCCTTGTTTGGGGAACCAAAAATTGACGTGCCAGCACGATTTCTATTGGGACACTCTTAGTTCTCTTACACACTTGCTTCGGTGAATAGTGCCAAGGAATGCCATTGATATTGACATAGACTTTGTCGAGCAATGGCCATTGTACTTTTGGTCCATACCCTCCATTGGATGCATATTGTTTGCTAATGGTGGAAGCTCGTACGCCACATTGCTATCATACAAAACTGGGATCTCCTCCACTCTCTATATAGCTCTTGTATTCTGAAGCAAATGACATAATACTCGATGTCAACCCCCTGAGTACATTATGTACTCAACCAAACTTACAACATAAGAGGATTGTCGCATCCCCTCCTCTTCCACATCAAGCGTGATAGGGATTGTTTTGTTTTTCTCAATGTCCAAGGGGGGTGGTGAGGCTTCCACAATGATTGTTGTTTTTTCAACACTATAAGAGCTCTAGGTGAGGTCTATGGTGGGGAAGGATGTAATGTAGGCCCATTTCCTTGATCGACAAGATAGTCTTACGAGACCAAGGTATCCAAAACATATACCTAGATAGCCTCATGGTCATTGTTACAATGGATCAGCATGCTTTGTATTCAGCCATTCACATAGGTGATAATAAGAACATGGTAGATATTGTCATTGCAAATGTCTTCCTTCTTGAACATCAGGAACCGACTACTTGTGTAGTGCATAATAGGTTTGGTAGAGAAGGAGGATATATATATGCAGACCTTGGTGTTTGGTGTAGCATTTGATGCTGGATCCATTTCCAAAGCTATCTACACGTACGAATACGCATGTTAGATACGGGTGTCATTAAAAGACTTAGTGTGGGGGTGTATGTCATATATAAGAGAGGGAGAGAGAGAGAGAGGAGGATATATAAAGCATATTCATGAGAGAGAGAGAGAGAGAGGGAGGGAGGGAGACAGAGAACATGTGTGTGTGTGTGTGTGTGCCACGAATATATAAAGTATTTGGCATGAAAAAGAGAGAGAGCATGTCTCTGTATGGATGTAGGTGCCAGATATGAGAGAGAGAGGATATACATATTTGTGTGGGAGGGAGAGAGCAAAAGAGAGAGAGAGAGAGTGTGTGTGTGTGTGTGTGTGTGTGTGGGAGAGAGAGAGAGAGAGAGATGTACATACCTAGGAGATCAAGAAAATATTCCATAACTTGAGGGAGGGGGAGACATTGTGTCATAGGGGGTAGGTGGCCTTATATAACCACATTAAGATAGCATGTGTGTGTGTGTGTGTGTGTGTGATGGAGAAAGGGAGACTAGGAGACATGAGTTGTACGAAGAGAGAGATGCAAGAGGGGGGAGGGGTACTTGTCATATTTTTCTACACCAAATATTGGGGCACTAACAACCCCTTCTTTAATGACAGAATGATCCCAGCCCACATGCTCTCTCTCTCTCTTCAACCATCCTGGCCCACACGCACTCTCTCTCACATGCCTTGGACCCTAAACCCAAATAACTAACATAAATGCGGGCACCAAAGGAGACCCCTTTCTCAGTACATGCAAAACAATCATAAATCACATGCACTTGCACTCTCTCTTCATTCCCTCCAAAAAAAATCCCATACAACTAACATATTAATGTACTATCATATTGAATGATTAATTAGTATTACTATACTCACACATTGATTTATATGAAATGATTCATAAAACATATAAATTAATAAACAAGCTAAGTAATATTAATATACCAATGGTTTACTTCATACTAATTGATCACTATAATAATTAATTAATTAACAAACTAGTTGATATGCATGAACTAATAAACAAGATAATTAACATCAATTAACAAATTAATTAATTATCTAATTGATATAATTTGACCGACACACTAATTAACTAAAAAATAAACTAATTGACACCATCTTAGTAAATATTTATTGATTTATATATGTGTTAATTAATTTTTATACTAATAAAGAAAATCACTAATAATTTAATTAATATATTAATATTAATTAATTGAGTATAAATAGTACTAATTACTAAATAATTATGTGATAAAAGTATTTAATAATAATTTAATTAATTAATTAATTAAAAATAAAATTAATAATTACTACTTAAATTAAAAATATTTATTGGTTGTTGATAGTTATTTCAATTAATTTTAATTTAGGTATTTATAACTAATAAATAAATAATCAATTAACTAAGTAACTAATAAATAGATTTATTAGTTAATTAATTATTAATTACTTAATTGGTTAATTAGTAACTTAAATAATTATTTAATTGATTGATTGATTGATTAATTTATTATTAAACTAATTAATTATACATAAATTATTAATTAATTGGTAAACTAGTTACTTAATTAGTTAATTTTAAAAAGTTATTAATTAACTAGTTAATTTAAAGAAGTTATTACTTAAATTTTTTAGTGACTTAATTAATTAATAAGTTGATTAATAAGTTAATTAATTAAATAATTAATTAGTTAATTAGTTAATCAATGAATTAATTAAAAAATAAAAGTGTTTTTTACTTTTTATATATAGATATAGATATAGATGTATATATGGATATATATGTGGAGAGAGAGAGAGAGAGAGAGAGAGAGAGAGAGAGAGAGAGAGAGAGAGGGAGATGCAAGGGCACGGGGCAGGTAGGCAGGGCGGCAGATAAGCGTAAACAGGAGGACTGTGGTGGAAGCGACACGAGCGAGTGGGTTGGACGAGCAGCACGGGATAATGTGGGTGCAAGGTCAAGTATGGTTGCCCCAACAAGGGGACGCTGGTGCCCCCTTTTCAGGGCTAAAATACCCACTGCTTGCTTGCTCCTCCCCCCCCCCCTCGCCCAACAAAACCCACTCCTTGCCTCCTTCCCTCCCTCCCCCCTCCCCTCCCTACAAAACCCACTCAAAAGGGGACGTCAGCATCCCCTTCGCTCCCCCCCACAAAACCCACTCCTTGCCTCCCTCCCCCAGAACCCACTCAGAAGGGGACATCGACGTCCTCTTTCAAGCCAAAATGCCCCCTCCCCCCACCCCAAAACCCCACTCATCAAAAGGGGATGCAGGCATCCCCTTCTAAGGCCAGAATGCCCCCCCACAAAACCCACTCGTTGCCCCTATCCCCCCCCCCCCCCAAGAAGGGGGCGCCGACGTTCCTTTTCCGGGGCTAAAATGACCCCTCCCCTCGCAAAAAAAAATCCACTCCATGTTATATTAGTTAATTAATTTTATTTTTTAGTTAGTAATTAGAAAGCTAGTTAGTTTACTAATAATTTAATTATTTAAAATTGTAAGAAGTTGGAAATAGTTAAAATGTTGATAATATGCCATGTCACACTGACATTGGTATATAAGGAGATAAGTTGTAAATTTCCACATCTTTTTGACATATCAATACAATTACAATCTTTCTCTCCCTTCTTGCTCCAAGCTTCCATGGCTTCTTCACCTTTCCTGTCTTTCTCTCTCCAATTCTAGTCTTTCTCTCTCCTCGTCACTCTATTTCTCTCTCTTCCTGCAGTCTTTCTCTCTCCTCTGCAGTCTTTCTCTCTCCTCTTTCTCTCTCCCTAGTTCTCTCTCTGACAAGTGGTATCAGAGCTTCAGTCTTTGATCCATTATTCTCTTCCATTTTCACTCCTATTTTCCTATTTCAAAACCAATTTCAGACAAAAATGGTACAAGACAGTGACTAGTGGAGTGCTACAGGACAACTACAGTTAGCAATGACTACATCTGGAGTTATTCAAGGTCAGATATGGCGGGTAAAGGCTTAAATGGCTGGACGTCATCAAATTTTATGCAAAAATGGAGGTAACTAGGGTAAAGAATGGTTAACCGGGCTTAGTTAGAGACTAAACTACAGTTACTTTTCAAAAGAGGTCTTCCTTTCCTCTTTCCTCAAGCTCTGCCCAAGCTTTCATGGAGTTTGCTGGCTGAGATCTCTTCTTTTCTCTCTTCCTGCAGTCTTTCTCTCTCCTCTGCAGTCTTTCTCTCTCCTCTTTCTCTCTCCCTAGTTCTCTCTCTGACAAGTGGAATGGCGCCATTGCCACTCTTACGGTCGAAGAACGGGTTGAGAGCCATTCGTCCTCCGTTACAATGATCTGTGATGCTCTGATGACTCCTACTTTACTGTTAGGACAGGACAGTCGTTCTTGATAGACGCTGCAGAGAGTCGTTCTTGATAGACGCGGCAGATAGCTACTGAGTCCTGACGACGATCAATAATCTTGCGGGCCGGGTAGTCAGGGGGTAACCAGTATCTCCTCCAACTGCATGGCTCCTCACCTTCACCGTTCTACGAAGCAAGAGATGGACAACAGCATCTTCTTCCAAAGGCAACTCATTAATCCGCATTTCATCCTTCAGATCCTTACCTCTGAGAACCAGCTGCTGCTCATCTGATAATAAACCTGCTTCCTTCCTGCATAATCTTCGTTTGAGGTCCCTTACATATTTCGTTTTGTCAATTCTGAAGACATGCTCTTTGCCACTGACTGTTGTGATTGTCACTACCTGCAACTCTGACAGCTTTAGGACCAGATGCAGCACTTTGCCATTAGTGACACCATAATCTTTAATCATAGCATCCTGCCGGTAAAGCTCTCTTCCTCCAAAGATCAGTCTCTGATTCTTTACACTGAATCCCTTGCAAGCTTGAATGCGCATTTTAACTGATGCAATAGTATCGTCAATACACACTTTCAACGGCATGAGAGAAGCATTGGGTCCTGAAGTTGTGAGATAAATCTCAATGTCCTCCATCCTGACGACGATCAATAATCTTGCGGGCCGGGTAGTCAGGGGGTAACCAGTATCTCCTCCTCACTGTCATGCATGAGACGACTCCAATGCTGATGTTCTGATCTCCTCTGCTCAGCAGAAGCACTCCTCCTCCTCCTCCTCCTCACTTTACCAGCTGACTTGGCAGGTGTTCCTGTGATAGATGAAGGCGTATAGGCGGGGCAGAAAACGTTCTGCTGATGATCTCCTCGCAGTTCCTCTTCCGTTTTCTACTGGCAAGCATCCAAGAAAAAGTTCTGCTGATGATCTCCTCGCAGTTCCTCTTCCGTTTTCTACTGGTGAAGATACAGGTAATGTGTGATCGCGAAGGCATTCAGAGGCTGCATCCAGAGCAATGACTGCACCGCAGTTAAACATTAGTTCTATTCGAAATCTTTTGGGGTCATTGAGAGCGGCTGCTGTGTTTGCGCTTGCAACGAAGGGGTCTACAGAGTGGAGTGTGGTGCTGCAGCATAAGTACCACCAAGGCCTGCCACCCCTAAGTAACACCAAGGCCTGCCACCCCTGAGTAACCAGCAGTTTGACTACCATATGGTGGACCCTGAGAACTTATCCCTGCTTGATATCCATAAACTGACGTTTGAACTTGATTTGTATCAGGGTTCCTAACTAACACTTGGGATGAAAACGAGGCAGGGATGGATGACTGAGAAGGCATCGCCTGATTTGACACCCCAAAACTTGCATTCACAGCTACAGTCATAGACTGGTTCATTGCTGAGCTTAGCGCATTCATCACAGGGTTAACAGCAAGATTCAGACTTGAAGTTCCTGATGGACCATAAGGAGCTCCAGTCGGCATCATGCCGTGTGGTGCAATGCCATATTGCATGGTCATTGGATTTGCTCCTGCCTGCATCCATCCATCATCCATGGTAGTCCAGAGTTCATTGCCTTTGCTGACAGTTTGATCTTCATGCTGTGGCGTTTGAGGTCTCTGCTGAGATGCAAGGTCTTTGCTGAGATGCATGCTGGTCAGAGGGCTCATTCGGTGCGACCACAGAAGTTCCAGACTCTGGCCTTAGCTCCAAGCCACCATACCAACTCCTAATCTGGACACATCCACATGAACCAGTCTTGTCATTCTCAGAAAGTGCTCGAAGCACATCTACTTCGATCATAGCTGCCTCCCTGTACTTCTCTGCACTTTGAACAACTTTGACAGCTACAACCTCCTCAGTTTCAAGGTCACAACACTCAAAGACACGACCAAAACTGCGAAGAAAAGTTTTTTTTTTCTCCATTCTTTGGGCCTCCCATTTCCTGCCTGTGGATCATCTGCTTCATTACAGCTGGATCAGGCATAGGCTGAATGTGTTGAGGCTACTGTGCTGCCAACAGTTGAGCAGCCTGCTAATGCTTCTGTTGTTGTATCTGAAGATGCTGCAACTGGCGTTGTTGCAGTTGCTTTGACTGTTCATCTTTTATTGTACGTTGCTGAAGTAAACTTTGCATACCTTCCATAGCCAGGGAATTGCACACAAGGAGTGTGCACAGAAGAAGATACTGGTTTTTGACAACAGCTGAACCATTTGAGTGGATAGAAGCATCTGAAGCTAGCGGAAGTGCCTTCAGAAGGCTCTGACTGCATTGTACCACAGGCCTATCCAGAGAGAGCTGGCTTTCCTATCTCAGAAAGCTTGCTCTGCAACTCACCTTCTGTCATTCGGTTTCTGATACGCAGAGTTCGGAGTTTTAAGTGTGGCAACAGACATCCTGAAGAGAACTCATTTTCTGCAGCATGTGTCTGCTTAACTTTCAACTCATCTAGTTCTTCCGACACTTTGCTAAGAGCTGTAACAGACGCCAACTCAATAGACCTGACATGCTTGAGCAGTAACCAAAGCCTCATTAACAGATCCCTGTTCTTCAATCGCTGAACCTGTAGAACTTGTAGAATTCTAATCAACATGTTTTAGCTCTCTTGTGGAAAACATCCATGAACCAACCACCATTTGAGGATATATAGGCTTTGGGGATGCAAATCAGTATACTCACTGATACTTTGTGTGCCCATGAGCTGAGACATAGGGAACGACATGAGGCCATCCTATCAAGAATGGATCAGATGGTTCAATCTACTGATCAGACCAAGGCTTCTATTGATAGGTTGGTAATATCCAACGACTTACTCATGGCACAAATCTCTAAACTTTTACAATTGCAAGCGGCATCAAAAGAAGTTAATGAGAAGGCTTGTTCAAACAGTGACCCTTCAGTCCCACTTCAGCCATCCAACCAAAATGGTTATGGAGATGGGATCATTGGAAGAAGAGGCATTCAAAAAAATGGTTATGCTCATGGCCAGCATCAATATGCTGATGGTACACCTGAATCAAATGCTTATGCTTATGGACAACATGTATATGCTGATGGTACACACTATGATCTACATGCATCTTATGAATATGAACAGCAACAACATGCAAATGAATATGAGCAGTATGCAAGTACATCTGGACAGCATGTTAATGCTTATAAATATGATGTACCATATCATAATGCAGAGTATCATCCCACTGAACCTTGGCAGCAGAATGGTTACTATGGTCAACATGCTTATGCTTATGAGCATCCATTTCTTCAACAACAAGATTTGGATAATGAACAACATGATCAACAAGAGGATGAGCAAGAAGAAGACCAAGAAGATGTACGAGTTCAAGAAGATGTACAAGAAGTGAACAATGAAGAGCAAGATGTACAAGCTGATGGTATCTTCGTTGATGAATCACATGAAACACTTGCAGATGTAGATGGTCATGTTGAAGGTTTTAGACTCTTAGAGAAATCTCATGATGATATTTTTGGGCATCAATTTACACTTAATCAAGGTCTACAACAACCATTGAATGCATTTGATAATGAGTACCTTGATCATGGTTATGATGACCGGCACATGTTTGATGATGATATAATATATGATTTGGGAATACATGAATATGAAGATGGCATTGTGCTTCCCTATGATCCAGGGGATTTTGGATGTGATCATGGATTTGATTATGGGGATACTTCATCGTATCCATTTGATCCGGGTGGATTGGAGTATGTGGTTGAGAGGCATTCTATTCTCTTGGACAATCATTATGATGGAATACCTTTTGATCCAGGAGGTTTTGAGCAGGATTTGCACCTTCATTTCCCACTTACAATCCTCTCCATTACTTAGTACAAACTAGTGCTTTTCCTATTTTGTAGCCCTTGTATCAGAGTAGTACTCTGTTTCATCTATCCTTTTCTAGTCTTTTAGGTTTGTTTTTGAGGACAAAAAAACTTTTGGGAAGGGATGGATTGTAAGAAGTTGGAAATAGTTAAAATGTTGATAATATGCCATGTCACACTGACATTGGTATATAAGGAGATAAGTTGTAAATTTCCACATCTTTTTGACATATCAATACAATTACAATCTTTCTCTCCCTTCTTGCTCCAAGCTTCCATGGCTTCTTCACCTTTCCTGTCTTTCTCTCTCCAATTCTAGTCTTTCTCTCTCCTCGTCACTCTATTTCTCTCTCTTCCTGCAGTCTTTCTCTCTCCTCTGCAGTCTTTCTCTCTCCTCTTTCTCTCTCCCTAGTTCTCTCTCTGACAAAAATTATATTAATAATTAATCATTTTATTACTTAATTGATTTAATTAGATAATTAATTTTGTTAATTATTAATATTTTGCGAGTTGAGAAAATTCAATTAGCTAGTTAACTAATTTAATTAGTCAATTAATAGTTAGTTATATTTTTTATTAATAAATCATTAAAAATAGTTTATAATTAGTTTTAAAATATTTAATAATTAGTAATTATTATTTATTTTTTTAGTTTATAGTTAGTTAAAAGGTAGGTAACAATTAATAGTAACTAATACTTAGTTCATAATTAGTAGTTAATAATTAATAATTAGTTAATCATTAGTTTGTAATTAAAATTAGTTACTGGTAACTATTAATTAGCAACTAATAATTAATCATTACTAACTACTAAGTATTAATTAAAATTTAATTAGTAACTAATATATATTTAAGTAGTTAATTATTTGATAACTTAATTAGTTTATTATTGAAAATTATATATCTCTCTTGTAAAGTTAATTGAGTAATTGTTAGTTAATTTGTTGAGAAAACGGGGGGAGAGAGAGAGGGGGGAAAGGAAAGAGAGAGAACATGCGACATGTGTAATTTTTTCTCGCTAGAAAGGGATCGCTGACAACCCCTTATTAGACAAAAAAATTTTATATCGACCTATTCCTAACAAGAGTAAATTTTTGCCTAACTGGATTTATGGATTTTTTTTCGCCCAATAAGGGGCTATCAATGACCCCTTTTTCGATGAAAAAACAAACCACAATTCTCGAAGAATAGATAGCATGGAAAGAAGAGAGAGCAACAGAGCGTGGATTTTTTTTTTCACCCAAGAAGGGGCTACCAGCGACCCCTTCTCGGTAGAAAAACAAATCACAATTCCGAGAATAGACAGCATGGAAAGTAGAAGAGAGAGCAACAGGGTGTGGGTTTTTTTCACCCAAGAAGGGACTGCCGGCAACCCCTTCTCGATGGAAAAAAAAACCACATGTCTAGGAATGCATGGGGGGAAGAGAGACTAACAGAGTGATGGGAGAGGGGACAAGAGAGAGAGAGAGCATGCAATATGTAGTATTTTTTCTTGCCAAGAAGGCGTCGCTAGTAGTCCCTTCCTAGATGAAAAAATATCGCATGCTCTCCCTCTCTCATCACTCTATTACTCTCTCTCCCCCCCCATGCTCTCTATTCTTGGACCTGTGGACTCTTTTTTTTTTACGAGAAGGGGTCGTCGGTAGCCCCTTCTTAGGCGAGAAAAAATACACACTCTCTATTGCTCTCTCTTCTCCCCATGATGTCTATTCTTAGAACTGTGGTTTGTTTTTTTTCCAAAAGAAGGGGTCACCTGATAGCCCCTTATTGGGTGAAAAAAACCCACAAATCTAGTTGGGCGAAAATTTATTGTTGCCAGGAATGGGTCACTAAAAAAAAAAATATCCAATAAGGGGTTGCTGACGACCCCTCTAGTGAGAAAAAATTATACATATCGCATGCTCTCTCTCTTTCCCCCTCTCTCTCATCACTCTTTCTCTCTCTTCTCCCATTTTCTCTCTCCTTCACCTATAAAAGGACCCATCCCCCCTTTTCACATTGCGAATCATTCCCACGACTCTCGATATGTGACTCTCCCTCTCTATCCCTCCCTCGCTCTCCCTCCTTAGTCTTTAAAAGGACCCCCCTCCCCTCACAATTCAAGTTCATGTTTTTTGTCCCCTATCCTCGGCACAGTTCTCTCTCTCTCTTCCTCCCTCCCTCCCTCTCTCTCCTCCTTCCTCCCCTTCTCCCTCCCTCTCTCTCTCTCCCTCTCACTCTCTCTCACACTCTCTTATCCCAATGTCATCTCTTCCTCTTCCTCTCCCTCCCTCCCTCCCTCCCTCCCTCCCTCTCTCTCTCTCTCTCTCTCTCTCTCTCTCTCTCTCTCTCTCTCTCTCTCTCTCTCTCTCTCTCTCTCTCTCTCTCTCTCTCTCTCTCTCTCTCTCTCACTCTCAATTGGTATTTGATGGCAGGAAATCGAGAAAGAAATATATCTGCAACAAGAAGTAACCCTAAGCCTCTCTACCATGGCCAAATCAGATTTCAAAAGACAATATCATGTCACCCTTTTCAAGGGCGATGAAAGGATTGTAGAAGGTTTAATCTGACAAACGTTTCCCTCGTCGAGCTTGCTCCCTAGATGAGTGGAAGTTCTTGTCACCATCCTGCATCGAAGAGGTATGAAGGCCCGTGGCAAAGGCAATACTGAGATTGAAATTGAGGAAAACGCAATTGTGCAATGGCCAATGGAATAGAGGGTAAGCAACCCCTCTCTTAATTTTTGTTACGACCACTCTATCTCCCCCTCTTATCCTATTTTGAATCGTTATTTGCAAAAAAGAGAGCGACGATCGGGTGAGTCTCCCAAGGACTTTGACTTGCCTCCACGACTCTGACCAGCAACATGCAATCACAAGGGGGAAGTTGCCCTCCAAGAGCGAGGGGGAGAGCAACAACACAAACACAATCATTGATGACTTCTGCCGAGCTACAAATAACCATCGCAATTACATGTGGGGAAGAAGTGAAATCAGGAGAAGGTGGGCACACTTCAATGATGCAAACGAGGAATGGCAAGAGAAAGCTCATAGTATTAAAGAGTGATACTGACGAGGAAAGCAACGACCATCAAAGCATCAAGTCCTTTAGTGCACAGTAGAGGCATGGTTGTACGCAAAGCAAGAATAAGCAAATGCAGAGAACTGCAAATGAGCACATGACAGAGGCTGGTGAAACAACTGGCGAGACTACTCTCATAGTCACTTGCGATAAATGTATTGTGCAAGCATTCATAGAAGACTAGTTGGAAACATTGACGATGAGTGCTTGTGAGAGATGGTAGCATGATTTAGATTATGGTTTTTATTTCTTTACATTGATGTGGACATTAATTACTTCATCATCTCATTCAGATGCAGACATCCACCCCTTTTCCACCCATTCCATTATGTCGTTTGGTTTCCATGCCTACAATAAGTCACATCAAGGTACAAGCAACTCTCAGATACATTTTTTAACAACGGGTATGTTAGAGGGATGGGTATATTCATAGTATCATTAGAGACACCAAGGCACTAGTGCAAGAAGGCTGATGATATAATTAGAAATGAGTGGGACCCCCATTGGCTAACAAAGCATCAAGACTTTGAGGTGAAAATCAGTGGCACCGATTGGGCCTTTTTGTCAAATTGCATGTTTTATGTTTGGGATGGTAACCATCGACTCACATCATGTATGAATGAGATATGCACATGTGATTGGCCCTAAACTGTAGAACCTTAATATTTTGCAATGTATTTGTTGCTTACATCATCGTTAACATAATTGATTATTGCTTACATCATCGTTAACATAATTGCAATGTGTTTGTTGCTTACATCATTGTTAACATAATTGATTGTTTGTATTAACCTTTCCACATAATAGGAAGCAGCATATACGTGTTGATTGTCTCCTTGTGAAAGTGACAAGTGTGGCAAAGGAGAAGATTTTGTCATATATTCTCGTACAAATAGGTATGCAATGGACCATATAGCTTGGATTACCTTTGTGCGCTAAAGGTCACATGGATGATGAAATATGCATGAGACCCTAATATAGAATGTATGTACACATACTAGCACAAAAGGGGATTGTCCACATCTCGTATCAAGACCTTGTTTGCGAAGCAAGGATGCTAGGGTAGGCTGACCATGCCACTATTTTTGACAAGTTAACTAATGAGGCAAAGGCATGGGTACAAGCGCATAGAAAGCCAATACCCATTCCCACATGGTACAAGGCACCATTGATTGCACTTGCCCATGTTATGTGGAAGGTAGGCAGTTCTTCAAGCTAACTTAACAATGTTTTTTCTAATGCATTTTTTTCCTAATGAAATGACATTGTCCTTAATTACCGAGTGTAGGATGAGTATGATATGGCAATGTGACCAATCGAATAGAAACAGACACAACTCTTCGACTTTGAGTTTAGAACCAAGTGGGACGAGGCATGCTATAGTGTCAATGAAAAGCTCATTAAAAAAACTTGACGTTTGCTAAGAGTTGCAGACCCCAGTCTCCAAGAGAAGTGGTATCAATAAGTTACTACCTCTTTGTACCTCCCATTTATATGTACTCGAACTACATTGGTCTAGAGTAATAATGTTTTTGTCAATGCAAAACTATCTCATGCTTGGAGTGGGGCTCCAAGATGAGGGGTGTATTGAATGAGGAGAGTTTATACACATTGGCATCCTCAAAGCTAAATGAGGCAAATTGTGTAAGGATATTGAAAGCCATGGAGAGTTCTAATAGGAAAATTCAAACATTGATGGGCATGCCTGAACGTAGGTTATTCTTACTCGTCTAAATTATATGCATCGTAAGTCTGAGGAATTGGTATTAAATGAATAACTTTGATTCGAGTATATGGAAATGCATTGTTTCAAAGTTGGGTAAGACAAGAGACCTTTTGGGCCATGTTCCAAGTTGGCAGAAAGAGATTGCTTTTAAGTTGGGAGGAATACTATAACATTTGAGTGAAACATGATTTGTTCTTCCAATACACCCAGGAGATAAAGAGAAAACATAGAGAGCAAATGTTTTGCACTGTCTTCCATGATTTCAAGTCAGATGAAGATATAGAGTCACAGAAGTCAATAAAGTTGGTAGTATGGAGGCTTCTGTACTACAGGTAGTTCACAATATCCTTCTTTAGTAGCATGTCTGCGGTGCTATCTTGCCAATCCATTCTAGAAATGTAATGGTGACTTTGCAAGTCAAGTTTATGTAAGGAAAGATGGAGAGGGGGGCTATACAAACTCTATTGGGAGAATGTGAGGATTGGGCAAACCTGTAGGAGGATCAGTGCATGTGTGAGGATTACTAGATAGAGCAAGAGTGGGATAATGAGGTATATTAAAGATGCCCTATTTTCCTTGACTATCTAGAAGGGGAATATTCCTCCAATGAGAAGGGTTTGTACCAAAAATACTCAAGAAAAAAAAAACACTAGAGACACAAGGATCCAGAGACATGGTAAGTAAAATGAGTTTCATTTTTAGGAGTATATTGCACTTTGTTGTCTCCTAATAAAGAGACTATGATGGGTTCACAAAAAATTGATACTAGTAGTGCCGTTACTAAAAAAAAGAAAACAAAAGAGCAAGTGCACATCTAATATCCTTGAAGAGAGACCAAGCAAAGATCAACCCTCATCACCAATTAATTTGGTTTCTCCATACCCAAAAGGTTTGATCTTTTGAAGTACTATGGCCAAGACATCTCTTGTATCACTATAATGAAAATATTTCTTTGAAAATGAATCGTAACCACCAAACCATGTAGGCCCCTTGATTGATACCATTGAAGAGCATATTGCAATGGAAGGCACCACCGAGGAGGTCCATGTCATTGGCATGGATGGAAGGATACATCAAGTTCTTACAGATCTTGCGGTGGAGAGTGTTACCTTACACATTGCTACTGAGAGATGCACAACAAAAACAAGATGCAGTGAGGCATCACATTGAATTGACACACGTATTATAGAGCACCAAGATGGTAAGCTTGCTTTTGCATAAAACTCATGATGTGAAGGCACTCAATTCTTGTTCATCACCAAAGTAATAATAAGAATATTTTTAGTCATGTGC
The DNA here is from genome assembly GCF_053477565.2 of Lygodium microphyllum. Taxonomy (NCBI): domain Eukaryota; kingdom Viridiplantae; phylum Streptophyta; class Polypodiopsida; order Schizaeales; family Lygodiaceae; genus Lygodium; species Lygodium microphyllum. The sequence goes on from NC_141143.1 coordinate 77,515,180, forward strand.
ATAGGGTGAAAAAACTGAGTATCTTAGATTTGAGGTCACATTGGACATGGCTCATGCACAAAGAGGTAAAGAAATGATCCTTGTGAATTCCATACATGTCATGATTGGATGATGTCAGAGCATTAAAAACATTCTATCATTATATGATGTTAATAGTGATGTGTGTCCTTGTGTAGGGAAGGAAAGAATGCAAGAACATGAACCAGCAGTGCCAGGGGACGTGGCAACTACTAGTAAACAAGTATGACTCGTGGTTTTTTTTTCCTACAATACAATGTCAATAAGAATGTTCTATATTTTTGCAAAGGGGGATACAATTTTTGATTATCAACCTATAATGTTGGAGGATGTGCTAGCCCACAAACACTAGTGAACTAACATGCCTTAAGAATATTATCTACAATAACATTTTGAAGGAAGAATATGTTGCTAATTGTGAGTTCATCGTGCAGTAAAGGGCCATATGGAAAGTCACGTGGAAGTCCCCTTGCAAGACATCGTCTCCTACAAAGCTATAATGATGCAAGATGTGCCAACCACACACATAGGTAAACAAACATGTATCGAGAATATTAACTAGTGTAACATTTAGTGAGAAGAATATGTTACTAAATTGAGGAGTCAATGTATAGAGATTCACACTAAAAGCCCCATGGAAGACCCCTTGCAAGTCACTGTCTCCCATGCCATTATGATGGCAAAGGTGGAGTGGCATACTGTTCTGTGCAATCTATTCGAGATAGGAAATGCATTGTGAAATGATCAACCAAGTGAAGCATTCTCTTGATTGGTAGAGGCATTGGAGGAGGTCAACCAACACAAGATGATCAAGCTTGACAAAGAAACCACAAACATAGCATGCAATATCATTGTGGTTCGTCTCCCTAAAGATAGTGCCGTGCATGAATTGGGGGATGGAATTTTGTCATGGAACTCCCATACCGAGGGAGAGTCAGTCAATGCCATGTATTTGACTGATCATGTCCTCAAGGACACAAGGATGTTACTTTTCCTTGCCACAACACACTCCATGGTAGAGCTTGTCGAGCAGGTTGTTGTGGAGGATAGACACCGACAGATCGAGTCAAGGCAGAAGTATTGGGCCTTACACATGACACATGTTGTTCATTGCGAGACATGTGTGTGTGTCATTGGAGGTAGAGAGGTGAGAGTTTTGAATTCATGATATGGTCGTGATGAATATTTTTTATGTATCACACTTGTTGGCTCCGTTTAGTGAGTGCAATTACTAAAATTAGTATTTCAAGCTTTAAATGCAAGTACGTGTGATATATATTCTAGCGTACATGCGTTAGATATCATTTACAATGGAATCATCCCTTCGAAGTTCACAAAAGATGACATTTCTATGAATGAGTAGGTACGAGATACATTAGGATCCCCATTGAGAGGTTAGTATGAGATCCGATGTTGTTAAACTACTACACATATGTTTTGTAGACATTTAGTAGATTCCTAATTTGTTATATGAATACCATATATTTAGGTGGCATGCAACGTGATAGGGCTCTTTGGAGCTCGTTCTTACAAACATACACAAAAGAAAGAGACAACATTTTAGATTGCAATGCGGGATGTGGTGACTTTGCATCAGTGGTGCTTAATTCCAACAGATAGATTGCATGTGTGTATTACTTTGCTGAAGATGGAAGATGTCTAAGAGCAAAGGTAACATGTTTACATAAACTTGCACAATATTTGATTGTAATGTAGTGTTCTTTTTCGTCATACCAATACATGAGTGTTCACCCTTCCACATGCACATGTACAATTACCTCCCACAACCTGAAAATTAATCGTGTTTGATATGAATGGGGTGATTCTACATAGGTGGCAAAAGTAGAAGGGATCATTATTAATGAAGCCCCTAGAAGTGGGGTTATTTACAAGTGCAATGAAATGAGGATGGGAGGGAAGAGGAGAAAGAGAGATGAATGCGCAAGTGAAGGAGATTGTGTATAGGCATTCGCTCAATTGCAATACTACAAGATATGTAAATAAAGCATGTGCAAAATATCTAGGGAAGGGTGGAGTGTAGAAACATGAATGCATGTGAATGTATATGTGCACAGTGGATTGAGAAACAATGAGTTAATATTATTGTCCTGATATTAACTATTCCAACTAAGTGAAAAACAATAAATATCGCACGTTATTGCAGTGAGTGTAACAAACTGTTTGATACCCTATCCTCTTATAGTAAGTCCACACAATAATGCTCAAATAAAAGTAGTAAAAACATGTGCAATGTAGTTTCACTTATGTGTGCACAATGGAAGTGATATATCAGAATAATATCAAATCATACACATAAAAGTGAGAGGTACGTGAATGTATATATGCATGTGGGAGTAACAATGTGATATTCTCGTCATTCTGATATTGACAACTAAAAGTGATATATCATGATATAATATTAGATCATGCACATAAAAGTGAGAGGTACGTGAATGTATATATGCATATGGGAGTAACAATGTGATATTCTCTTCATCTTGATATTAACAACTAAAAGTGTCTAAGACAATCAACCTCATGTAAACCCTTGATCCTTGCAAAAATAAGAGGCTTTGAAAAATGGATGGATGGCCCTTGCAAAATAAAGAGAGAGAGAGAGAGAGAGAGAGAGAGAGAGAGAGAGAAGTTACTAAATTTGTGTGTGTGTGTATGTGTGTGTGTGTGTGTGAGAGAGAGAGAGAGAGAGAGAGAGAGAGAGAGAGAGAGAGAGAGAATGTGTGTGTTTGTGTATGTATCTTTGTGAGCACACAAAGAGAGAGAGAGAGAGAGAGGAGGAGGAGGAGGAGAGAGAGAGAGAGAGAGAGAGAGAGAGAGAGAGAGTATGTGTGTGTTTGTGTATGTATCTTTGTGAGCACACAAAGAGAGAGAGAGGAGGAGGAGGAGAGAGAGAGAGAGAGAGAGAGAGAGAGAGAGAGAGAGAGAGATTGCTACATGGAACTGGGAGAGAGAGAGATAGAGAGATAGAGAGAGATGGGGAGGAGAGAAAATAGAGAGAGAATAATTGGTGGAAGATAGGGGATAGAGAGAGAGAGACCTGTACTTAAGGTAATTAACATGGGGGGAGAAACATGGGAGGGGACAGTGGAGGTGGTAGTGACAATGGCGGTGAAGGTAGATGTAGAGGTGGTGGTGGCGATGATGGTGGCAGTAGTAGGGGGTAGTAGTAATGCTTTATATGTGCACAAGAGAATAGGAGAAATAAGTGGACTATGTGGAACAAGAAATGGAGGTTGCCCAGAAAAGCTCACTCAAAAAGCTCGCTTCTCACACGCACTCATGCGTGAAAAGTTGTCATTAACGGCTTCATTACTCCTCTGATCATTAAAGATATCTTCTACATCAATGAGATGGTTGCTTTTTCTTCTCCTTCTAGGATTGGTTCTCTTAGTGCTTGGGGTCGTTAATGGCTTCATCTGTGATGGCCATCATAATGCCTTTGAAACCCAATATAGTAGCCTTCCCACTCGCTCTTTTCCTTGCTACTCTCTTGCTTGTCACTAATACGACCTTGCTGTTACATGGATAGTTTCTCGTGTGTGGGCATTAAAGTCATGTCTCCTAATGCGGAACAAAATTTAGAAGGTATCTAAAATTAGAAATTGGGTAAGGATATTCACACCTCCCCTGCCTAGGAGATCACCCATTGTACAATTATTCATGCTAGTGGACACTTAATTGAAAGATTCCCACAAATGTGGAGTAATGATCTACAGCCCAAAACCTTAAGGTAATGGATAACCTCCATTTTATCCAATTATCGAAATGCTTCTCAATTGGCCTAGGATTCAAACTTGGTCTCTATGCCTCACAATGAGCTAGTTTTCTCCAAGCCCCTGTTCAGAAGGTCATCCATCCTAATATTGTTTATGCTAATGTACCCTTAACTAGAATATTCCCACAAATTGGACTAGCCATGTGATCCATGTTTTTTACAAATCGGATTTCTACCACAAAATTTGGCCAAAACCCCTATCAAGAGCCTTACCCATAGCTTAAACCCTACATGTTATCACTTTGGATTTACTCTTCAAGCACTAGGTATGCTACATTGCTTCTTGGTTATGATAACTCTAGCAAGTGGGGAAACAAGTTCTTAGGAGGGATGTCAATGTAAAGGGTAAAAGGGACGGGTTATCTTAGTGAAGGTGGAAATGAATTACACCTAGGGGTCGAGTGAGTGCATAGATTTTTTCAAAGGACTAGTCTCCAACTACACTTGGGTTCCACATGCATCACCAAGATTTGTAATCTATCACCATCATTAGAGGACACCTCACTCTTGTACACATGTCAATGTCCACATCATGGTGTCATTTGAATCTTATACAAAAGCTTACAAGCATGGACCCCCTCTATCACATGCTTATATATATATATATATATATATATAATATATATATATATATATATATATATATAAGCATGTGATAGAGGGGGTCATTATATATATATATATATATATATATATATATATATATATATATAAGTCAAAGCAGCTTTTGGAAGTCGTTTTAATCATTTTAATAAATCCCAGGGCAATTGAATTTTAGGAAAATTCCCACGTTGCCCGACCAGTTTCGACCTAGTCTACAAAGTTGCAAAGAAACTTTTTTCAGATTCTTCACCGATTTGAAGTTACAAAGGTGCAGACTGCTAGTTGTAGGCAATTTTCTTCTCTCTTTCACCCTTATCACATCAACTTCCCATTTTATCCTTCTTGTAAATATATTATAATAATGTGCTTTGGGCACCCACCTCTTGTAATCTAGCTCCCTTTCTCTAGCTTGTCTGCCACCACCCTTGGCTTCTTGCATGTTGACCAAGGTGGGGACTTGTCCCATCCACTATTCTCCATATTATCAAAGATATCATACATAATCTAAGATTATGTTAATCAAGAAGATTAGCTTAATCTAATCCCTCATGGAGGTTATATAAGGTGCCCATGGAGATGTAAAGAAAAGCACAATCACAAGCACATAGGAGCACTTTAGATCACCAAGCCCAAAGGGGAGCCTCTAAGAGCACATTATGCAACACTCTTCCTATTTGGGTGCCACAAGTTGGAGACAAAATTGTTGAGATGAATGAGAAATTTTTTCTTTATTGCATAGACTATTTGAATTTTAGGGATTTTGGAGGTTGCTTACTTCTCATTTATTATTGCAAATATACATTCCCAAATCATTTAGTTGAGAAAATAAATTCCTCAATAAGTTTATATAATGGGACATACAAGGAGTTTATTAGAAAGGTTAGTGAGCTACAGATAATAATAAGCACTAACTCTTGGTCAAAGAGTAATCACTTTAAGAGTTGTTGTTATTGAACTTGTGATAGCCTACTGTAAGCTACTGTACAAGAAATGTGTTTCTATTGTATGAGAGAGAGAGAGAGAGAGGGTGTGTGTGTGTATAGACATAAGAGAGAGAGAGAGAGAGAGAGAGAGAGAGAGAGGGGGGGGGTGTGTGTGTGTGTGTAGAAATGAGAGAGAGAGAGAGAGAGAGAGAGAGAGGGGGGGGGGGGGGGGTGTGTGTGTGTGTGTGTAGAAATGAGAGAGAGAGAGAGAGAGAGAGAGAGAGAGCGCGAGTGGGTGAGTGTTTTCATTTACCTTATAGCATAGCTAGCAGGAGTCGAGAGATAGTAGAAGAAGGGAAGCCATAACCACTAACACACACAGAAGCAGATGAGCTCCAGCTTGCATCTGCAAGCCACGGTTGGGAAGCCTGGGATAGGCATCCGCAGGAGGCATCACACACACATGGCCGTTGAAGTACACCCGCTGCGGGAACGCCCAGCCATCCCTGAATGTGAACGTCTCTGGGTCTTTCCAGAACAGCATCTCCGACTGCACATACCCCTCTTCTCCCGCTTGTATCAGCCAGTCATTGTAGTATGGGATCCCCCAGAACATGGCCACTCCATTATCTGCAACATCAGTACAACCATCTTACCATAATCATCATCATCATGCAGGACATAATGCCTATCATTATGCAGGAAATGCAGACCATCAGCGTCAAGCCTGATGTGCATTACATCCCATCATTGTGCAGGAAATCGAGATCATCGGCATTAAGCCTGAGGTACGCATCAGCTGTTACGATATCACAAGAAGTTTTAGACATTTTCCCGTGTCGGAAAAGGGACTCTTGTCCCTTGTTTTTTCTATAGTGTTTAACGTCATCAACTCTGCCGGGGAGGTACCACATACCTAGCTAGGTACAGTTGGAGGCAGGGGGCTCTCAGCCCAGGGTGTCCCTTATTTTTCCCTATAGTGTTCAACGTCATGAGCTTCTGCTCGGGAGGCGCTGCATACCTAGCTAGGTGCGGTTGGGGAGCAAGGGGCTACCTCGAGCTGGCACCCTCTGGCCCCAACCGCACCTAGCTAGGTATGGTATGCGGTCCCTCCCTCACAGAAGAAGTATTGTGGGAATTTGTCTAAAGCCTCTTGTGAATCAAATAATTCCAGTATGTTCATCCTTTTTACAGAAATTGTACCTTTATTATGGCATTGGATCTTGATGTAGTCATCATTAGTCACATGGTGTGAGTTTGTCCTTCAGTCACTAAAATTATTTCTTTATGGCATTGGACTTTGATGCGATCATCATGGTTGCATAGTGTGATTAACGGTAGCCAATGAAAAGAACAGCCTTTCTGCTAACAGGATTGCTTGAAAAAGAAATCTTGATGCACGACCTCCCGACTGTGCAAAGTAACTCTATAGATGAAATAGTAAGCAGTATAAGAACAATGTGTGTGTGATAGGGAAATATCATACTATCAGAGAAGGACAAGCAATTTTTTGTGACTATGGCAGTATGTGCATTGCATGAAACAGGGAAGGGCCAGTGTCACTACAACAGTATGTGCGTGTTTTGCCCAGTTCAGCCTGAATCAGCAAGGGCCTCAACCATTTGTTGAATCACGGATACACAGATTCTCATGTGTGCATGCAAGTTCTTGTACATCCCTTTGTGCACAGGAACAGCCTATTGAATACTGATATACGATACGATCACTTACTTGGTGTACTGTATGGAGTTAACGTCTTGTAATTGAAACTGTAAACTTCTGAAAGGTTACTGAAATTAGGATGTTGCAAAACGATGTTCCATTGGGAGTAATTCTGGGCATAGTTTCTGTTGATGACTGTGACCTTCACCTTCCAGTACGATATGTAATTCTGCTTCACATGCCAATGGATCCGTATGGGGCACATGTCTTGTGTGCATTGCAGAACTGGCGGGATGGGGGCCATGACATCTGTTCGAGTAGAAAGAATTTTCTGGGGTGCACTCCTGCAATTAATAATGGTGGTTTCTCGTAACATTATGGAAAATTGTTTGTAAAATACTGCTACCCTCCACACACATGCACATGCATATGTATGCACAAAGCCCCATGCATGTTGTATGTTGATGACAACTTACTCAACACAACTCTCATTGTTGCCTTGGCATGCACAAGCACAAGTTTGGCATGGGATAATGTTGTCACTATAGAAGGACGATAGGGATACACAACAGCTTGGTTCACTGAGTGCCAGGAATTGTGAGTAAGTGCAAGGAACCTTCCAGGTCACTGCATGGAAGATCCAAGATCAATAACAATTCAAGGTCTGTCTGGTTATGTTTAACAACTTGTTTTAGCAGTTTTATGTAACTGTGAATGCACAGTAATCGATATGGATACTTAGTTTATATTTCAGCAAATCTGAAGAAAGTTGGAAGTAGGGGCTCACTCACTGGCAGTTTTTACAGTGCATAGTATCAAGTGTACTCACACATAGCTTGAGTGCGTCTCCTGCCGTCGGTTGCAGGGAAGAGGGAGGGTGGAGCTTTTAGTGGCGGGCTGCACGAGTATCCCAGAGTGGGACCTTGGAAGGCGAAGTTAGTAGGGCAGCTTACAGTTCTGTTGCTTGCCCCTGCCAAGCCAACTGACATTTGGAACGATGCAACAGCATGTGCAGGATCCTGCCCCCATGAAGGAAGAACCCCTCCCTTGCAGCAATTGGCCACCATCCCAACTGGGTCAGTAGGATCAAAAGATGAGGATGTCTGCCCGGGAAATAGGTCGACAACAGTTGGCCTACGCTCACAATTATGGGGTTTGCGGTCATGGATGTGAGAGCAATCCCCCTGCATCTCTGCCTCAGCCCCAGCCATGTCCCAGATGATTTCATCCTGTTCCCACTGCCACCCCAACCTCCACCCTGGTGGCTCTATATGCCTGTATTGCTGGTAATTGAAGATTGAGACGCTGACCTGCAGTTCTATGCAAGAAAACAGTCAGTTGCAGCAACATAATGTAAATCTGCAGGTATCTATATATCGTGCCAAATCGTTAAGAATGAGGGAACCTCCTGTCAATCCTCCACCGGGTCATGATCACCAGTGGTTAAGAATGCTAAAATATGAAAGTTTCTCCTTCAGCTTGATCTAAATTCCGTCATCCTGAAGCTTGAGTTGTGGTCAGGAAAGGCACAAATGGGTGCTAAAGATACTCAGTAGGATTGTAATTTAGTCATTCATTAGTGTACACGTGAATGATTAAGAATGCCAAAACATGTAAGAATCTCAGGCCGCATGATTGTAACTCTGATACTGTGCCCGCAAGAGCAACCATGGCATCAATGGATGATGAATGCTAAGTAATATCTGGACCTGCATCTATGAAGAATCGTCCAGAAAGAAACTACCCTTTTTCACAGGTTACCACAAAGCATCGAGTGTCTACTGACCTGATACCCTTCTGTTGTCCAAGCTATGACGTCCCACATGATCGTTATGTTCCCATTTGGATCTAGAGGATCATAGGCATCTGTAACAGAAAACGATCTGGCAACAAATTAATCAGAACTGCGGTTTCGATGTGGGCTTGCTCACACATGATCAAGCAGCAATTTTTTTACTTATCAATGAATTCTCATGATTTTGTTACCGAAGATTCTTCATGAATGTGAAATGCTTGTTTGAGTATAAAGAGGGAAAACAGTTAATGGCTTTCACATGATTTTGTTATCGATGAATTTTCATGATTTTGGTTGCGAAAGAGTTCTTCATGAATTTTGAATTGCTTGTTTGATCGCAAGAGGGAAAATAGTGAATGCTTGTGCAGGTAGATAAGTACCTGAGAGTGAGATTGGGTAGGAGAAGATCAGGAAGGTTGCTAGAAATGGAGCTGAGCAGAGAAAAGAATGCATAATGGTAGCAATGTGAAACGGATTCAGTACACTGGTCACAAAACACGAGAAGTAGAGAACAGGCAACCAGATACAGAGAGAGAGAGAGAGAGAGAGAGAGAGAGAGCGTGGACATGTCCGCCATCCGTGGAGGACAAAGGCATGCTCTGATTCTCGTAAAACCCTCTCTCTTTGTTTTGCATGGGGCATCATGGCATTATAATTTTGTTCTCACCACAACAAATAAAAGAAAAAGCACAAATGATCGGGAACCCCCCAAAAAGAAACCCACATGAAGGGGTATCGTGGCATGATTCACCACATAAAAGTAAAGGGGATAAATGGTTTTTTAACCCTAATACAATGGGTGCTTTATGTTTCAAGTAGAAATTGATAGGTTTATATGTTTTCGAGAGAGTTTTTTTTAAAATGAGAGGAAAGGAAATTTCCATTGATAGAGAATAATTACAGCATATAAAGGATATGTATCAAGGCATTAGGCCAATGCTACTAGCTTTTTACAAAATAGACGGAAGATCCAATGGGTGTTCCTAATACGCTTCAGAAACACTATGATCCGATCTTTCAGTGCGGGTATGTCTTCAACAGGAGTGGTTCTCTTTCTTGATCCAAGGATGGCTCTATTCCTCAAACACAAGATGTGCTTGAGTGTGATCGCTCTTATGGTGTCCAGTAGCAACAACGAGGCCTTGTCTAAAGGCCTAGACTTCCCAAAAAGGGCAAGCTTCATAGTGACATCATCCTTAAGATTGGCCTCTCTTAGCCATTTCCTAATGGCTCTCCATACTAGTCTAACAATAGGACAGTCCCAGAAGAGGTGGGTGGTACTCTCTTCCTCTTTTTTACACCAAATGCAGTAAGGGGGGATTTGAAGAAATTTATTAAGTCTTACTCAGCTAGGCAGCTTATTGAGTACCAGTCTCCATGGGAGGGTGTTTAGTTGGTTGGATTTGGTAGCTTTCCAAGTTCTTCTTAGCCGTCTCCTCCAAGTAGACATTCGAGTGTGAGGGAACTGTTTTTTCCAAATAGCCTAGGTTTGGATGATTATCTGGGCAGATGAACCATGAATCTGTTTAGACTTCTTGGCAAGCCACGCTCTTGTGCTTGCCTCAGTGACTAGTGATTTGAGGAGATGGGTGCATTGTGGATTGCTCATCAGCGGCGGATAAGTCAGCTTGAGGTGTGACTTCAGTCTCATCAGCCACTAGAGTTTAGTCTCACTTAGTCTAAATTGGTGCCTAATGGTAGTCAGATCCTTCCAGGTGGTGGAGGATGAGTCCCAAACATCTGCCCATGACTTTAGTCCTTTAAGGGCCATCTTCCTTGCCAACTTGAGCTACTCATGATAGGGTGTGAAGGGAGGATCATAGGGGAACGGGGAGAGCCAAATGCTAAGCAATAACGAACCATCCTCTTTCTTTTGGTGATTAGGGAGCATGTTCATTTCGCCCAGGAGAGTCCCATAGTTGTACTAGTTCATGTGCCATTTTGAACTGGGGGATTTTGATCTTCAAATTCCCACCTAGCATATCATGCCAGGATACTTCAGGCCATTCTTTGCCATCAATTTTAGCTATTGTAATCCATTCTTTGAGAAGACCTGCCCAGGGTTGATAAGTATCAATTCTATTGAGTGTTGAGAGTGCTAGACGTTGTGCTTTGGGATAAAAGGAGTCCAGTCCATAACCCCCCCTCTGATCTATGTGCAGCAAGAATGGCCCACAGTATCTCTGCATAGTCCTTGGATGAGTCTTTTTTCCACAGAAAGTCTCTCACCATTCAATCTAACTGCTCCCAAGATGTTCGATGGAAAGGGATCATGGAGACCATAAAAATCGTAAGTGAGGATAAAACCACCTTGGCAACCACTAGCTTCCCAGTTAATGACAACTGAAATTTTTGCCATTTCTCAAACTTATCCTGGATTTTCCCCCTGAACCATTGAAAGCGTTGTTTGGAAGAAAGATTCCACACCTATTGGACACCCAAGATACCTTGTGATTTCTCCACATTTGACTAACCTGAAGCCATACTGTAACAGCCACCATGGATGGGCTTCGTTATAGGTTAAGGGAAAAAGTTGCATCTTGACAATGTTGATTTTGGAGGCTAATAGACTTGCAAATTCCTAGTAAAGTCCAATCAGGTTATCTAATGAAGTCTTCTCTGCCTGGACTATACTGGCATTATTGTCAGCAAAAAATTGGGATGCCATGTGGGATCCATCAGGGAGGGGTAGTCCTTTAATAGTGCATGCAGCCACTTGTTTGTCCACATGTCTGGTGCGCAGATCGGATGCTGTACGCTCGCGTAGTGAATGCCGGAAGGTCCCCAAGAACAATAGAACTTTACTTTTTGCACAAATTACAAGGTAAAAAGCATGAACGACAAGAGCAAGAGACCAATTGGGTGCAGTCTCCCCCCATGCCTTGTGTGAGCGCTCCACAAAGCATGTATTTTATGTATTATTCATCTTCAAGCTCAAATAATAGCCCAAATTAAAAAATAGCAAGCTTTTAGCTTTTGAGTTTGCTTTAACACAAAATAGGAATAAAGCTAATGGACGGTGCCCAAAGAGTCTGGCACGCCCAATACAATGTCCAAATAGAAATAACATAATCGTGTGTCCATGCGCATACAAAATAATAATAAATATCCGACGCCTCAATAAATAGGCGTGACAAAATATAGGCGCCATGCCTAAGGTATGCGCCCATCAAAATATAATCCATAAATCGAATACTTGCTATCCTCCAATGCTTTCCTCCGCCACTGCTGCTATCTCTACACATCAACTAAAGCATTCACAATCCTTAGTAAAATAATACAATTAAACCGACAAAAGTGAATACCTAGTAGTCTTCAGCTACATAAATAAATCAATTGGTTAGAAATAAATCCTAACCTTAATTTATTACGAGTGCGCACTCTAAACTCATAAACGTTTATTAATTTAATATGCATTTTGCGGAATCACCCGCTATGGAATCACCCATGTACACACTAAATTAATGAAACACCCGAAAAGGACAGGCATCCCCATCAACTTCTCGCACAAAGAATCCACCGTAAAACCTCACGAAATCCACCGTGAAATATACCTCCTGGCATCATACCCTCGGGGTAGGATAGCAATTGACCTCAATTGCTATTAGCTCAATGTGGAGCTAACAGAGTGGGGAAAGCATTTAAGTCTCTAGCGTGCATCCATTGTGCTTCCTCTACAAGATGGTTCTTAAATTTGACTAGATATCTAGAATATCTACGACCAGTTCTAGTGGTTATAAAATCAGTGTCTATGATAGCTTCTGATTCAAGTATTTCAGTCTCTTCCTCTAACAAAGGTGGGTTTTCATAAACAGGGTGTACAGGTAATTGGCCTCTAAATGGTCTTAGTAAACTAATGTGAAATGTGTTGTGTATTTTCCAGTGAGGTGGTAATTCTAACTTGAATGCATTGTCGTTAATTTTATGAATGATCCTAAATGGTCCATAGAATCTAGGGGCTAATTTCACAACTGGGTGTCTATCTACACTTTGTAGTCTACGTTTTTCTATTCTCAACCAAACATAGTCATCAACTTTGAAATTCATTGCTTGTCTTTTCTTATTGGCTTGTTTGGTATATGATTGCTGGGCTTTGGCAATCATATCTTTAACCTCATAAAAAATAGTGTTATGCATATTAGCAATATCATCAGTACTTTGAATTCTATTTAACAAAGATGCAACAGGTGTAGATAATCTATATCCATAAATCACTTCAAATGGTGCTTTCTTTGTAGATGTGTGTGGTGTATTGTTATATGCAAACTGTAATAAATGCAAATGTGTGTCCTATGTCTGAGGTTTAGAAATAGTATATGTGCGTAAGAGATCTAAAATAGTGCTATTAGTGGCTTCTGTTTGTCCATTAGTTTCAAGATGAAATGCAGATGAGAAATCAATCTTTGTGCCTAGGTTAGCAAACAGAGTAATCCAAAAGTTGTTACAAAATCTAGAATCACGATCTGAAATAATTACTTTTGGCAATCCATGATTAGTGAAAACAGTTTTCAAGAACAATTGTGCTGCCTGTGATGCTGTTAAAGTTTTCTTACATGGAATGAAATATGCTTGTTTACTAAATCTATCTACAACTGTCCAAATCATATCATGGTTAGATTTAGTATTAGGTAAACCAGTAATAAAATCCATAGAGATTTGTTCCCAAGGTTTAGATGGAATAGACAAAGGCATAAGTAATCCATACTGTTTACCATGATGTCTCTTAACTCTTTGACAAATCAAACATTTAGAAACAAAGTTAGATACATCAGCATCTATATGCAGCCAATAAAAATTTCAGTTAATGTACGTAAAGTAGATATGATACCTCTATGACCTTGATATGGGGGACAATGAATCTCATTCAAAACAAAAGATCGGAATGGAATTGTAACACACAATCTCTTTTTAGTATTTTTCATAGCAATCAAAGAATCAAAAGATATAACTGAAATATTATGAATGGTAGGTCTTCTACTTAATGCATCAGCCACTACATTTTCTTTTCAGGGTTGGTATTGAATCATAGGATGAAAACTTTGAATAAAGGATGCCCATTTGATATGTCGGTCAGAGATTTGGGGTTGGCTAAGTAAATGTCTAATACTTTGCTGATCGGTCTTAATCATAAATTCTGAACCCATTAAGTAGTGTTTCCACTGTCTTAATGCTTGTACAACTGCTAATAGTTCTTTGTCATATGTGGAATATTTCAGTTCAAAGGGTTTCAGCTTACAACTAGAATAGGCTATGGGATGATTGTCTTGCATAAGTACAGCTCCTATTCCTGATCCACTAGTATCGGTCACTACTAGAAAGAATGGTCTATTAAAATCAGGCAACTGTAAGACAGGGGCATGGGTTAATGGATGTTTCAATAAATCAAAGGATTTCTGTTGATTTTCGGACCAATGATAGACAATACCTTTCTTTAGAAGTTTGGTTAATGGTAAAGCAAGTAATGAAAAATTACGTACAAACTTCGTATAGAAACTAGCAAGACCAATGAATGAGCGTAACTCATGCACGTTTTTAGGTACAGGCTAATTCAATATTGCATCTATTTTCTTAGGATCAACTTTAATTCCATCAGATGATACAATATGACCTAAATACTCAATTTCTGTTTTAAAGAATTCACTCTTTTCAAGATTTGCATATAGTTGATTATCTTTTAGTAACTGAAAAACCAATGACAAATGCTTATAATGTTCTTTCTCATTTTGACTAAACACCAAAATATCATCAAAGAAGACAATTACACAATACTGATATTTCAAAAATATACGGTTTATCATTCTACTAAATGTAGCAGGTGCATTAGTCAATCCAAATGGCATCACTAAAAATTCGTAATGACCAAACTGTGTCCTAAATGCAGTCTTGAATATGTCTGACGTATCTAGTCTCACCTGATGATAACCAGACTTAAGGTCTATTTTACTAAATATAGCAGATCCTTGTAGTTTGTCCATAAGGTCATCAACTCTAGAAATGGGATACCTATTCTTTACAGTGATCTTATTTAAAGCTCGATAGTCAATGCACATACGATAACACAATATTAGTGAGTTTGGGAATCTCCCAATTTCCATTTTTTGAATAATAAAAAAGGTGGCACCTAGATAACATGCCCGTAAGTTTCTCAAAACTATATGATGTGACCTATCATTGGAAAGCGCTTGAAAAATGGAATCTATTGAGCTATAGAGCACTTGATTTGGATTTATAGTGTTCAAGTTATGACAAATCCAAAGATTTGACCATGTGTCCCAAACTTATGGAAATTTCCATATTCTCCAATATGGTGTTCGATAGGTATTATTCTTTTTCTTGACTAACAGAACAGGTGCACCGAATGGAGAACTACTAGGTCTAATCAATCCTCTATTTAGTAATTCCTCAACTTGACTCTGAATTTCTTTTTGCTCTATCTGGTTATGCCTATATGGTGCTTTGCAAGGTGGTTGTGTGCCAGGGATCAAATCTATTTTATGGTCTTCTGGACGTGAAGGAGGTAAACCAGGTGGTAGGTCTTCGACAAAACAGTCTTTAAAATGTGCAAGAAATTCTTTATGCCTAGGGTGCATATGATTTTCTTTTACTTGCAATTCATTCACCCAAATGAGATAGGATTTACTACTCTTGCGTAATACACGTTTAGCTTGAGTATGCGAAAGCAGTGGAAAAACATTAGATGCATGCATACCATACAATGTAACAGGTTTTCCTTGAAAATTAATAGTCATTGAATGCGTGGAATAGTCTATATCTGGGTTATGCTGATGACGCCAAGGCATACCTAAGATAATGTCACTCGACTGTAATGGAACAACTAGAAAATTTCTTCTTTCAGTGTATTGACCAATTTGAATCTCTAAGTCATGCACTTCCTGTGTACCATTATACCTAGTGCCTAAGAATGCTACTTTAATACGATAATGCGTAGGTATAGTCTGTAACTTCAATTCTTTTACTAGCTTTGCTGAAATAAAATCATGAGTACTACCGTCATCATGCAAAATAATCTTTTCCTTTCCATGCACCAAACATTTCATAGTCAATAAAGAATGTGGAGTTGGCATACTTGGTAAAGTATCCGAAGGTGTAGTAGTGTCGTCCTCATCTTCTGTGAAATCGGGCATATCTTCATGTTCGTCTTCGTCCATTGCTCCAAGGTAGTTGATATGGGCAGGTGGCTTCTTTGAATGACAATTTGCTGCTAAATGTCCAGGCTGATGGCATTTATAGCATACTATTGGCTTGGCTTTGGTTACATTGTTTGCAATGGCAGGAAGTCTAGGTACATTAGGATTTGGCTATGGAATAGGCTTAGGGTTTTGATTAACATTGGATGGTAATGCAGGTGGTTTTGCCCAATTTTTACGGAAAGATGATGAAGAGAAACGACCTGGATTAAATCTTCTAAAATTGGAATTGAATTGCTTAGATCCATAGTTACCATTGGCTTGGAATTGCTGTGGACGTCTGTCTCTACCTCGCAGCTTGTCTTCAGTGTCGTGAGCTAGTGAAATGGCGTCTTTAAGAGTAGCAGGCTTGAACATGTTAACTTCAGCGTAGTAATGCCCAAGGAGTCCAGACATATACTTGCGCTTGTGTGTCGCTTCAGGTACGTCTTCAAGCATGCGTAACTAGAGTAGTGCATTCCAAAAACGTTCTGTGTACTGAGGAATAGGTTCACAATCCCGTTGCTGAAGAAGATCCCATTGCTTAATGGCTTTCTCATGAAATTGTGGAGGAAGGAAATTCTGCATGAACTTCTTCTTGAAATTCTCCCAGGTCGCGGGACAATCTATACTCTTGCGTACTACAGTCCACCAAAGAGATGCTCTGTCCACTAAATGATTAGTGACATACTTGATTTTATCTTTTTCTGCATAAGTTTCCTCATGAAAGTAGTCTCGTCAAACTGACTAATGAATGCAAGAACAGTTTTTCCTTCTCGTATGCCATTGAAAGTACGGAATTTGAAACTTCTTTTACTTATCTTTGATTCCTTGCGGATGGTTTGAGCTTCGAGAGTTGCGTCAATGGTACGTCGAATAAGATCTTCAACTTGAGGTTCTTCTTTGTCGGTAGACGATCTCTGTAAATTTGCCAATTGAACTTGCAATGCTTGCCTAGCCCTTCGTTCTTCATCCAATTGCATCATAATTAGATCCTGCTTTTGCTCCATCGTAGGCTCAGGTAGGTCGCCTTCAGCCATAAGATCATCCATATGTGGTTCTGTCATCCTGCAAAACTCAAAAGACCTTTCGCACTCAAAATCAAGTTAGCGGGATGAGCGTAGCTCAAGTTCGGGAATACAAGGCTTATGTATTTTTGGGTGTAGCTTTCACAATCTTTGAAAAATCTGCGTTTTATCCTTCTTCGTATGCTGAAAATGCTTCAGCAAACCTGCGTATGGGTAGATACCTTCCAATGAACAACTTTGCAGTTCGGAGTTTCTGCGCAGGAACAGCCCTTCTATGAGTTTTGGACAGAAGTCAGTTTTGACTGCAGTTGACTTGTCTGACTTGCAGAGTACCAGACTAATGTGACTTGCAGAGTTTGTTGACTTGCAGTACTTGCTTGCTTTACGGAACTTGCAGAACTTCAACTTAATAGACTTGCCGAACTTGCACTTTGCAGACTTGCTGTACTTTGAAGATTTAGAAAATTAGTTGGCTTAGTAGCTTTAGTGACTAAAGCTTATGAATTTTTTGGATTGAGGACGCCGATATGTTGACGCCGAGTTTGACACCGCCAAACACGTCCTCTTGCCGCGCCGCCGATTGACGATTTGATGATTGAAGCTTTTTAAAGCTTCTAACTAAGCTTAATAACTTGTAAACTTAAGCTTTGAAGCTTAATGAGAGATATGGAAGTTACTCTTTTCTCTGTACAAAACGACTTGAAGAGAGGGATGTAGGAGTGGTCCTCCGCCTCTGCAGACCGGTCCTTCACAATCCGATGATGGAAACAGGGGTTCTTGATCGCCAGAAATCTGCCTGTATCGACGGTTCGCGACGAGATTGATCGTAGAGCCTGATCGTTCCAGGAGCTCCGCCTTCGCATGAGATGGGTAGTGATTGGAAGCTCTTGATCTCAGCTTCGCTCTGATACCACTGGTGCGTAGATCGGATGCTGTACGCTTGCGTAGTAAATGCCGGAAGGTCCCCAAGAACAATAGAACTCTACTTTTTGCACAAATTACAAGGTAAAAAGCATGAACGACAAGAGCAAGAGACCAATTGGGTGCAATCTCCCCCCATGCCTTGTGTGAGCGCTCCACAAAGCATGCATTTTATGTATTATTCATCTTCAAGCTCAAATAATAGCCCAAATTACAAAATAGCAAGCTTTTAGCTTTTGAGTTTGCTTTAACACAAAATAGGAATAAAGCTAATGGACGGTGCCCAAAGAGTCTGGCACGCCCAATACAATATCCAAATAGAAATATCATAATCGTGCGCCCATGCGCATACAAAATAATAATAAATATCCGACGCCTCAATAAATAGGCGTGACAAAATATAGGCGCCATGCCTAAGGTATGCGCCCATCAAAATATAATCCATAAATCGAATACTCGCTATCCTCCAATGCTTTCCTCCGCCACTGCTGCTATCTCTACACATCAACTGAAGCATTCACAATCGTTAATAAAATAATACAATTAAACCGACAAAAGTGAATACCTAGCAGTCTTCAGCTACATAAATAAATCAACTGGTTAGAAATAAATCCTAACCTTAATTTATTACAAGTGCGCACTCTAAACTCATAAACGTTTATTAATTTAATATGCATTTTGCGGAATCACCCGCTATGGAATCACCCATGTACACACTAAATTAATGAAACGCTCGAAAAGGACAGGCATCCCCATCAACTTCTCGCACAAAGAATCCACTTTGTGTATGAGCCCCGATCATCAAAGTTTACGGAATCCACCGTAAAACCTCCATTGTGGCACGGAATCCACCGTGAAATATGCCTCTTGGCATCAATGTCTCAGAAGAGGGTCAGTGATAATCGCAAAAAGGAGAGGTGCCAATGTGGTGCGCAGATCGGACGCTGTATGCTCGCGTAGTGAATGTCGGAAGGTCCCCAAGAACAATGAACTCTACTTTTTGCACAAGTTACAAGGTAAAAAGCATGAACGACAAGAGCAAGAGACCAATTGGGTGCAATCTCCCCCCATGCCTTGTGTGAGCGCTTCACAAAGCATCTATTTTACGTATATTTCATCTTCATGCTCAATAATAGCCCAATTTACAAAAATATATCAAGCTTTTAGCTTTTGAGTTTGCTTTTACACAAAAATAGGAATAAAGCTAATGGACGGTGCCCAAAGAGTCTGGCACGCCCAATACAATGTCCAAATAGAAATAACATAACCATGCACCCATGCGCATACAAAATAATAATAAATAATCGATGCCTCAATAAATAGGCATGACAAAATATAGGCGTGGCACCTATCAGAATATAATCCATAGATCGAATACTCGCTATCCTCCAATGCTTTCCTCCGCCACTGCTGCTATCTCTACACATCAACTGAAGCATTCACAATTGTTAGTAAAATAATACAATTAAACCAACAAAAGTGAATACCTAGCAGTCTTCAGCTACATAAATAAATCAACTGGTTAGAAATAAATCTTAACCTTAATTTATTACGAGTGCGCACTCTAAACTCATAAACGTTTATTAATTTAATATGCATTTTGCAGAATCACCCGCTATGGAATCACCCATGTACACACTAAATTAATGAAACGCCCGAAAAGGACATGCGTCCCCATCAACTTCTTGCACAAAGAATCCACTTTGTGTATGAGCCCCGGTCATCAAAGTTTACGAAATCCACCGTAAAACCTCACGGAATCCACCATGGCACGGAATCCACCGTGAAATATGCCTCCTGGCATCATACCCCCGGGGTGGGATAGCGATTGACCTCAATTGCTATTAGCTCAATGTGGAGCTAACAGATAGGGAAAGCATTTAAGTCTCTAGCGTGCATCCATTGTGCTTCCTTTACAGGATGGTTCTTAAATTTAACTAGATATCTAGAATTCCTTCGGCCAGTTCTAGTGGTCATAAAGTCAGTGTCTATGATAGCTTCTGGTTCAAGTATTTCAGTCTCTTCCTCTAATAAAGGTGGGTTTTCATAAACAGGTAATTGGCCTCTAAATGGTCTCAATAAACTAATGTGAAATGTATTGTGAATTTTCCAATGAGGTGGTAATTCTAACTTGAATGCATTATCATTAATTTTATGAATGATCCTAAATGGTCCATAGAATCTAGGGGCTAATTTCACAACTGGATGTCTATCTACACTTTGCAGTCTACGTTTTTCTATTCTCAGCCAAACATAATCATCAACTTTGAAATTCATTGCTTGTCTTTTCTTGTTGGCTTGTTTGGTATATGATTGCTGGGCTTTAGCAATCATATCTTTAACCTCATCAAAATTATGCATACTAGCAATATCATCAGCACTTTGAATTCTATTTGACAAAGATGCAACAAGTGTAGATAATCTATATCCATAAATCACTTCAAATGGTGCTTTCTTTGTAGATGTGTGCGGTGTATTGTTATATGCAAACTGTAATAAATGCAAATGTGTGTCCCATGTCTGTGGTTTAGAAATAGTATATGCACGTAAAAGATCTAGAATTGTGCTGTTAGTGGCTTCTGTTTGTCCATTAGTTTCAGGATGAAATGCAGATGAGAAATCAATCTTTGTGCCTAGGTTAGCAAACAGAGTAATCCAAAAGTTGTTACAAAATCTAGAATCACGATCGGAAATAATAACTTTTGGCAATCCATGGTTAGTAAAAACAGTTTTAAAAAATAATTGTGCTGCCTGTGATGCTGTTAAAGTTTTCTTACATGGAATGAAATATGCTTGTTTACTAAATCTATCTATAACTGTCCAAATCATATCATGGTTAGATTTAGTATTAGTTTACCATGATGTCTCTTAACTCTTTGACAAATCAAACATTCAGAAACAAAGTTAGATACATCAGCATCCATATGCGGCCAATAAAAATCTTCAGTTAACATACGTAAGGTATATATAATACCTCTATGACCTTGATATGGGGGACAATGAATTTCATTCAAAACAAAAGATCGGAATGGAATTGTAACACACAATCTCTTTTCATAAAACATAAATCCATCATTATATGACAATGAATCAATAGGAATGAAATTATTTTGAACTAATTTATTCCAATCAACATGAAAAGTAATATCCTGATGATATGTATCTTTCATAGCAATCAAAGAATCAAAAGATATGACATAAATATTATGAATGGCAGGTCTTCTACTCAATGCATCAGTCACTACATTTTCTTTTTCGGGTTGATATTGAATGATAGGATGAAAACTTTGAATAAAGGAGGCCCATTTGATATGACGGTCAGAGATTTGAGGTTGGCTAAGTAAATGTCTAATACTTTGCTAATCGGTCTTAATCATAAATTCTGAACCCATTAAGTAGTGTTTCCACTGTCTTAATGCTTGTACAACTGCTAATAGTTCTTTGTCATGTGTGGAATATTTCAGCTCAGAGGGTTTCAGCTTACAACTAGAATAGGCTATAGGATGGTTGTCTTGCATAAGTACAGCTCCTATTCCTGATCCACTAGCATCGGTCACTACTAGAAAGAATGGTCTATTAAAGTCAGGCAACTGTAGAACAGGGGCATGGGTTAATGCATGTTTCAGTAAGTCAAAGGATTTCTGTTGATTTTCGGACCAATGATAGACAATTCCTTTCTTCAGAAGTTTGGTTAATGGTAAAGAAGTAATGAAAAATTACGTACAAACTTCCTATAGAAACTAGCAAGACCAAGGAATGAGCGTAACTCATGCACGTTTTTAGGTACAGGCCAATTCAATATTGCATCAATTTTCTTAGGATCAACTTTAATTCCATCAGATGATACAATATGACCTAAATACTCAATTTTTGTTTTAAAGAATTCACTCTTTTCAAGATTTGCATACAGTTGATTTTCTTTCAATAACTGAAAAACCAATGACAAATGCTCATAATGTTCTTTCTCATTTTGACTAAACACCATCATCAAAGAAGACAATTACACAATACTGATATTTCAGAAATATACGGTTCATCATTCTACTAAACGTAGCAGGTACATTAGTCAATCCCAATGGCATGACTAAAAATTCGTAATGACCAAACTGTGTTCTAAATGTAGTCTTAAATATGTCAGACTTATCTAGTCTCACCTGATGATAACCAGACTTTAGGTCAATTTTACTAAATATAGTAGATCCTTGCAGTTTGTCCATAAGGTCATCAACTCTAGGAATAGGATACCTATTCTTTACAGTGATCTTATTTAAAGCTCGATAGTCAATGCACATACGATAGGTATTATTCTTTTTCTTGACTAACAGAACAGGTGCACCGAATGGAGAACTACTAGGTCTAATCAATCCTCTATTTAGTAATTCTCCAACTTGACTCTGGATTTCTTTTTGCTCTATCTGGTTGTGCCTATATGGTGCTTTGCAAGGTGGTTGTGTGCCAGGTATCAAATCTATCTTATGGTCTTCTGGACGTGAAGGAGGTAAACCAGGTGGTAGGTCTTCTGCAAAACAGTCCTTAAAATATGCAAGAAATTCTTTATGCCTAGGGTGTATATGATTTTCTTTTACTTGCAATTCATTCACCCAAATGAGATAGGATTTACTACTCTTGCGTAATGCACGTTTAGCTTGAGTATGCGAAAGCAGTGGAAAAACATTAGATGCATGCATACCATATAATGTAATAGATTTTCCTTGAAAATTAATATTCATTGAGTGTGTGGAATAGTCTATATCTGGGTTATGCTGGTGACACCAAGGCATACCTAAAATAATGTCACTCGACTATAATGGAACAACTAGAAAATTTCTTCTTTCAATGTATGGACCAATTTGAATCTCTAAGTCTTGCACTTCCTGTGTACCATTATACCTAGTGCCTAAAAATGCAGCTTTGATACGATAATGCGTAGGTACAGTCTGTAATTTCAATTCTTTTACTAATTTTGCTGAAATAAAATCATGAGTGCTACCGTTGACGAAGGAAATTCGGTATGGCAGCCTCTATACTATGCCAAACTCCCTTCTGCCACAAAGTGAATGAGATAAGGGCACCACCTAGTCATGGAAGAGCGGACTAGGACGCTATGCAAGAGGGAGAGGAGATTGTAAGGGAGAAGAGATGAAAACTAAGAGAGGGAGAGAGAGAGAGTGAGTGAGTGAGAGTGAGAGAACTATGAAAAAATAGATGAATCAATAAACTTAAGAGATGGAGAACCCTCGAGACATAACCAATATACACAATATGGACACCAATATCATGGGATTATTACATTGTAGAGCATACATAAGCTATAGTAAGAGAAGGAATTCCATAAGCTCATGAGGGAGAATGGGGAAGGCTTAATAGGACTGAAGGAGGCCTCTTTGCTCTCTCTATTCTTTTCTTCTTACAAATTACAAAGGAGAAGGCCTCTTTATATAGGCCTTGAGGGTGTTTAGGGAGGAGGTTAAGATGTAATAGGAATTAATACCACCAAAGCTGCATTAAGGCGGTTCCACCAATGTGGAAGCTCCATCTAGATGTTTTGTTGACCAATTTGTACTTAATCAAGCTCCATCATAGGTGATTTGTCTCCATTCTCCCCCCCATAGCTTGAGTCCAAGAGCTCTCCTATAAAAAAATATAGAGAATCTTCATAAAATAAGATCATATCTAGCAATAATAGAGAGAGAGTAATGAGAGTTCATACATTACTACTACAACTAAGGATGATTTGAGGGTGATTTAGGAGGGGAATTCTAATGGTTTATTAGCTTGAGAGAGAGGATAAGAGAGGGGAAAGGGTTGGGGGTCTAATGAATAATGTTTTATGGAAGTGTTAAGTGTGGGGAAGAAAGTATGGATGTGTATTAAATTGGGAGGTGGTCTCCACTGCAGTTGGAAAAAGTTGGCATCCACCATTTTGGCCATATCTCCCGACTTGTAGCTCCAAAAAATTATAAAAAAATACCACCCGAAACTTCAGCTCACGCGCTACAACTTTCATGTTGAAAAGTTTTTTTGGATCGGAGTGGAAGTATTTTTAAAAAATCTTACAAAATCATGTGCCTGGTTTTTCTTCCACTAATGCTTCCAAGAAGGGTCCCATTTGGTTGAATTGTCATAAGGCTCCAAAGTCATGACATTATGAGCCTCACATGCCCTTTGGATGGCTCCAAATCCATTTCATATCTTTCCTTTTCACATTATACATTTTCCCTTCACTTTCCTCCATTGATCTTTACTCTTCACCCCCCCTTGGTAAACCGGTCCATGAAATATTTTCATCCAGTGATTTCTTGGATTTCCCAAGAGGTTGTTCCCACCCTCTTCTTTATTTCAAAGCTCCAAATGTACAAAAAATCAACAAAATGTTAGACAAATATTTTTTTGTGATTTTCTCGGATCATATAGCCCTCCCAAACCTGGCTAGAGGTATTTATGCCTCTAGACACTCTTTGGTATCTTGAGCTAACCCCACCCTGATGTGATAGGGTTTTAAGCGCCATCCATTTACACTGGTCTTGTGAACTTTTCCCTCAATGTCTTGAAGTTTGTAGGAGCCATTGTTGAATTTTTTTGTGACCCAAAACGGTCCCTCCCACCGGTAGAGAAACTTGCCATCCTTTCTTTTATCAAAGCGATTGTCATATCGAAGCACTAAAGATCCCTCCTTGATGTTTTTATCTGTTAGCTTCTTGTTGAAATTTTCTCTACGCTTCTCAGCTTCCTGGGAGTAGTGGTTGATGGCTTCTTCACGATCCAATTGTAGCCTCTCTAGGTCCAGTAATCTTTGATGTAACTTCTCCTTTTGAGAGCCTACTATGCCACCTAATACCCGAAGGCTAGCTAATTTCACCTCAATAGGCAAAAGAGCCTCTTGTCCATAAACTAGATGAAAAGGTGTGAACCCTAACATGGTTTTGAAGGAGGTTCTGTAAGCCCATAGAGCTCCACTAAGGTGCTTGTCCCAATCCCAGGGCCTTGAATGTACCTGTTTGCTGATGATTTTACAAATCATTCCATTTACCTTTTCGACCAATCCATTGCATTGAGGGTAGTAAGGGGTAGAGTGTCGTCGTTGAATATTTAGCTTTTGCATGAGTTCACCCACCACATTAGCTCTAAACCCTGGTCCTCTATCTGATAGTATTTCAAGAGGGGTACCAAACCTACAACAAATGTGGTCAAAGATGAATTTACTCACTTCCTTAGCAGTGATTCTTCTAGTTGGCATAGCCTCGACCCATCTAGTCATGTAATCTACCCCCATGATAATATACTCTTTTCCTGATGGAGTGCGTGGTAGAGGCCCTATGGCATCAATTCCCCACTTCTCAAAGGGTCCATAGACCTTGATTGGTGTTTGGGGTTCTGCTATGAGCCGTCGTGGTCCTGATTTCTGACATTCTTCACATGTTTGACACCAATATTTGACATCTCGGTGTAGACTGGGCCAAGTAAAGCCGGCTTGTAGAACCTTTCTACTTGTGATGTCGTGTGCAAAGTGGCCTCCACACACATCATCATGGCAAGCTTTTAAGATTTCATCAATTTCCCATTTTGACGGCACTTTCCTAAGCACACCATCCTTACCAAGACAATACAAACTGTCATTTACTATGCGATATCTTGTAGCCTTCCGAGCTAGCCACTGTCTTTCTCCCTTAGTCAGGTGTTTGGGAGCTTCTCCTTGTTCTAAGAGATGTAGAATATCTTCTTAGTCTTCCTTGCCTTGTCGAAGTGGGGGTTTGATAGCCACTGCTCCCACCATTGACTCATTCAGCTTTGATGATGCTAGATGGTCGGCATCTTTGTTCTGGTCTCTTGGCACATGATGTACTTGTGCCTCCCTAAATCTTCTCATAAGAGATTTGGCCTCTCTCATTTTACTAGAGAGGTTTGTATTTTTGCATGCCCATGTACCTTGCATTTGCCTTACCAATAGCATGGAGTCTCCAAAAGCATTCAATCTCTCGATTGAATTACTAAGACACCAACAAAGACCATAAATTAAAGCTTGATATTCTGCCTCATTGTTAGAGTGGACACCTTCCAAGATGATTCCTTCACAATAGATTTTCTCTCCTAAAGGAGAGAAAACAACGATGCCTGCGGCTGCCTTATCCTTAGTTCTCTTGTATGCACCATCAAAGTAGAGGCTATAAGCATCTACAAGAGTTTTTATGGATGGGGGTGGTGGAAGGTTCTTTCTTTTCACCACGAGATTTTTCTCATAGCACCTATTTGTCAAAATATCAGCCAAGCATGCCCGAGTTGTTTTTTCAACCTGCACTGTATAGTCAAACTCTTGAAGTCGGACCACCCACTTTGCTATTTTGTCAGAGATTTCCATATGTTGTAGTGCATAGGGAAACATATCCTCCACAGTGATGATCACAAACCTCTTTGGAAGTAAATATGGCCGAAATTTGGTTACTGCAAACATGAGGGCCAACACTAGTTGTTCCATGGAGGTGTAAGCCTTCTCTGAGGCTTTCATGAGGCGGCTGGCAAAATACACAGGCCTCATGAAGGATGTTTTTGGATCTTTTTGTAGGAGAGCAACACCAATGGCCTCTTCTCCCACACTAGGGTTTACAAAGAATGTTTCTTCCCAACAAGGCTGGAGGATTATAGGAAGTGACCCCAACATTTTCTTTATCTCCTTAAAATGTCCTTCACTTTGTTCACTCCATACAAGTGTTTCTTGGCGTGTCAGTTGTTGCAGGGGGTATATGGCCTGAGAGAGTAAGTGTATAAATCTACCCAAATATCTTAGCTTTTGTAAGAAGGAGACCAATTGTTTGATGGAGGTTGGGGAAGGTAGAGCTAGCAATGTTTCTACCTTATTTGGATCTACCTCAATTCCTTCAATTGACACTACATGCCCTAGTAGTGTAACCTTGCTTTCCCCAATGTGGCATTTATCCTTATTTAGTTGTCCACCCAACCTAGCTAAGCGAGTAAATCCTTCATCAACCTTGCGTAGATGTATGTTCCTTGAGCTGTAAATACAAAAGTCATCTATGAAAACCCTTATGGACTTACCAAAGTAAGGTTGGAAAACCATATTCATGAATCTTTGAAAGGTTGCTGGGGCATTTGTGAGACCAAAGGGCATGACCCGAAAGGCAAAACAGCCCCATGGTGTGATGAAAGTGGTCTTCTTTTGATCCTCCTCTGCAATGCGAATCTGGAAGTAGCCAGAGTAGCCATCACACACCGTATACCGCTCATGTCCCGCTACTTCATTCAAGATTTCATCCTGAAATGGGAGAGGGAAGTGGTCCCTCTTTGTTGCAGCATTTAGTGGCTTGTAATCTATGCATACTCGCCACTTACCATTTTTCTTTGGCCTCACTACTACTGGGGAGACCCATTCTGAATCTTCCACTGGGTATATGAATCCTGCATTCAAGAGTCTCTTCACCTCCATCAACAGTGCATCCTGTTGCACAACTCCCAGTCTTCTCAATCTTTGTACTATAGGTTTGCTTCCTTCTTTGAGTTGGATGTGATGCTTCACTGCAGTGATACCTGTAATGTGAGTATAATCAGAAATAAACAATGATGCATGCTTCTTGAGAACATTCACATAACCCTCCCTTTCTTCATCCTTTATATCCTTGGATATCATCTTCTCTAGGCTAGCATCCCACACATCTTCTCCTTGGATTCTTGGGTTGTCTTCTGATAAGGTAGGTTCTTTTAAGGTGACGCCCATAACTTCGAGAGTGCTATCACTCTCTCCACTTGAACTCTCTTCCTCTTCTACTGATGAGGAACATCCACTTGAGCTCCACTCATCGGCAGACGTTTCTAGTTCAAGGTTCTCTTGACGCCCACTCTTCAAGTTGTAAACCACCTTTTGATCGTGGCCACCCACCTTACGTGGCCTCAACTCCAGATCTCCTGTTGCCCAATCTTGCCTAGCTCCGATGCCCATAAGCCAAGGTCTCCCTAGGATGAGGGGATATCCTTCCCCCTTTACTGGCATCACATAAACATCCACTGCTGCAGTGATTCCAAAAACAGAAACTCTCAAAGCTTTCACTACACCCACACATGTGACTGCATCATTGTTGGCCATCTTTGCCCTGAAGGTTGAGGATTCCATTACTTCTAAACCTAATTGATGCATAAGTTTTTCTGTCATGACACAAACCTCTGCTCCACTATCGATGTATGTTTTTCGAATCCGTTTACCTTTAATTTGAGCCTCCACTATAGGCACTATATCTTTGAGTCCATATGCCTTGATTGCGCTAACCATTTTACCTTGCCTTGCCCTTGTGCTTACCATTTTTGACCATTGTCGTCGTAACTTTGGAGAGGCATGAAGTAGTTGTGGCCAAGTAATTTTTGACCCTTGAGAGCTCACGTCTGCTACTAGATCATAAGGTTGTGTCCGAGAACCCAAAGGGAAGTCAGAGATATCAGTTTTAGACCTAGTTCGAGTCTTTCTCTTCTTCCCTTCATCTCCAGGTGCCCGTGATGTACTTGCCTCATTGGTTGCTTCCTTACTTGCCTCAGTCTGGACACGTACCCGCTTGATAGGCATGGTCTCTACTACATCTACCTTCATCTTACCTCTTGCTATTTCTTCTTGGAGCCTTCTATCCCTGACCACCTCCTCTATTTTTATGACATTAACATTTGGTTGAACAACAGGGGTTTCAGCTTGAACATAAGGTGGTTGTAAAATTGCAGGTCGTGACTGCTCTTGCTCTTGAGTCCTAGCACGAGGAGGGCTTACTTGTTGTCGAGGACCTCTGGCAGGGTGATCATATCTTCTAGGGTGAGGACAATTGTACATGCCATGTCCATTTTCTCCACAGTTGTAACACAACATCTCCCTTGCTTGTCGCCGCATTTGTGGTCGATTCCCACCATTCCCCTCGATAGGTCTTCTTACACCTTGCACAAGATTCACTCTCAAACCCTCTAGTTGATTAGTAAGATTGTTTATTTGTTGGATCATGTCTTCTTGACCTCTAACAAGGCCTGGTGCATTAGATACATTTGGGGAAACTTGAGAGGCCTCCATAGTTGTGATGTTGTTTCCCAAACCTGTTTGGCTAGCTTGGGCTTGGTACAGAATCTTTCGATTCTTTTCCCTAGTGATTCTCAAAGCATCTTCAAAAGTGTTTGGAAATTTCACCTTTACCTTCTCCCTAAGCAAGGGATACAAACCTGAAATAAATCGATCCTTTTGAAGGCAGTTTGGAGCTCTCTCTCCAGGGTTTAGTGAGTCTGACCACTGCCCCCAAAGCTTCAAAAACCCTTCCTCATAAGTTGCATAACCATAAGGATCACTTTGATGGAGGGCCAAAAGCCGTTGCCATAACTCTTCAGCTGAGTTAGTTTGTTGAAATCTCTGCAAGAAAGCTGCCTTCAATCCTTCCCATTCAGCTCTTTGGGCCGGATTTAGAGTTTGGAACCACATTCTAGCTTCTTCCTTGAGCACCAAAGGAAAAGCCCTCAACTTTAATGCTTCATCATCCCTCCCAGAGACAAGAAAGGCCATCTCAAGGTTGTCCAAAAAATCCAATGCATTTTCTCCATTGCGCCCAAAGAAGCTTGGAAATGCCATGTTGCCTTAGTAGAGTACAAAGATGAACACGTCTAGACTTAAGTTGTATTTTATGAGGGGAAGGATGAATGGGTTTACAGATGCATTGATTTCGGCAAGACGTCTAGGCCCCAATATGCTTCTAATAATGCCTTGGAATCTAAGCTTTGTGCTAGCTACAATATGCACAGTTTGCATAGCAAGTGGACGGATAGGTCCATACAACTCGTTGTGATTCATGAGAAACTATTATAATAGGATAAAGACATGTACATTGAAGGATGCATTGTAGTCTAGCATTGGGAAGATTATAGGTTCTGGTGATACAAGAATCTCCCTTAATCTTTCAGCTCCAAAGTACATGACAAGACGCTGTTGGAAGAAAATCTTCCTACTGATGCATACATTAACTTGGATGTTTTGTACAGAGTGGAAGGTGTAGAAATTCGGGCCATTATTATTATTCATGAGTAAAAACTACTTAAGGGAGTAGAGGGAATGCACTTTCTTGAATTATGAAGGATTTTTCCCAGAATGTTTCTTTTTGGATCCCACCAACTTTGCTATACGGAGAATTTGCTCACCAGTGATTGTTCTTGCCTTAGTGTGTCCATCCTCGGCGACATATATTTCATAAGGTGTGATGGCCACCTTTTCAACCACACCCAACCTTCGAGCTAACAACAGTTGAAGGTAGTCTTCATACTTTGCACTTCTACAAAACTCCACACCGTTCATGCATAGTTGTCCTCCTTTGATGTGGATTAGGCCAGAGAGAGAGAGGGATTTGATGATTTGGAGACGAGGACCTTCCGGAAGAGCCTTTACTTTGTTTGCAAAACACTCACCACAATTATGAGAACCTAGCAATTGATGGCAACATGATTTTTTCCGTTGTGAGAGAATGGAATTTCTAAGGTGAACACCTTTTACCCGCATACGTGCCGTCATCCGATAGGCATACTTCCTTTCTTGGGCTTCCTTGGGAGACCATTGTGGGAGTCGTGGACTTCGATCAGCTTCAAAAAGAGTTGGTGAAGGCGTTGGAGAAGAGCCACTTGGAGTACTTGTTGTAGAGGATGCACCACCATGTGTTGTATCGTCCCGCATGGATTAGAATGTCCTCAGCAGGGGCACCAATTTATGACGAAGGAAATTCGGTATGGCAGCCTCTATACTATGCCAAACTCCCTTCTGCCACAAAGTGAATGAGATAAGGGCACCACCTAGTCATGGAAGAGCGGACTAGGACGCTATGCAAGAGGGAGAGGAGATTGTAAGGGAGAAGAGATGAAAACTAAGAGAGGGAGAGAGAGAGAGTGAGTGAGTGAGAGTGAGAGAACTATGAAAAAATAGATGAATCAATAAACTTAAGAGATGGAGAACCCTCGAGACATAACCAATATACACAATATGGACACCAATATCATGGGATTATTACATTGTAGAGCATACATAAGCTATAGTAAGAGAAGGAATTCCATAAGCTCATGAGGGAGAATGGGGAAGGCTCAATAGGACTGAAGGAGGCCTCTTTGCTCTCTCTATTCTTTTCTTCTTACAAATTACAAAGGAGAAGGCCTCTTTATATAGGCCTTGAGGGTGTTTAGGGAGGAGGTTAAGATGTAATAGGAATTAATACCACCAAAGCTGCATTAAGGCGGTTCCACCAATGTGGAAGCTCCATCTAGATGTTTTGTTGACCAATTTGTACTTAATCAAGCTCCATCATAGGTGATTTGTCTCCATTCTCCCCCCCATAGCTTGAGTCCAAGAGCTCTCCTATAAAAAAATATAGAGAATCTTCATAAAATAAGATCATATCTAGCAATAATAGAGAGAGAGTAATGAGAGTTCATACATTACTACTACAACTAAGGATGATTTGAGGGTGATTTAGGAGGGGAATTCTAATGGTTTATTAGCTTGAGAGAGAGGATAAGAGAGGGGAAAGGGTTGGGGGTCTAATGAATAATGTTTTATGGAAGTGTTAAGTGTGGGGAAGAAAGTATGGATGTGTATTAAATTGGGAGGTGGTCTCCACTGCAGTTGGAAAAAGTTGGCATCCACCATTTTGGCCATATCTCCCGACTCGTAGCTCCAAAAAATTATAAAAAAATACCACCCGAAACTTCAGCTCACGCGCTACAACTTTCATGTTGAAATTTTTTTTTGGATCGGAGTGGAAGTATTTTTAAAAAATCTTACAAAATCATGTGCCTGGTTTTTCTTCCACTAATGCTTCCAAGAAGGGTCCCATTTGGTTGAATTGTCATAAGGCTCCAAAGTCATGACATTATGAGCCTCACATGCCCTTTGGATGGCTCCAAATCCATTTCATATCTTTCCTTTTCACATTATACATTTTCCCTTCACCTTCCTCCATTGATCTTTACTCTTCACCCCCCCTTGGTAAACCGGTCCATGAAATATTTTCATCCAGTGATTTCTTGGATTTCCCAAGAGGTTGTTCCCACCCTCTTCTTTATTTCAAAGCTCCAAATGTACAAAAAATCAACAAAATGTTAGACAAATATTTTTTTGTGATTTTCTCGGATCACCGTCATCATGCAAAATAGTCTTTTCCTTTCCATGCACCAAACATTTCATAGTCAATAATGAATGTGGGGTAGGCATACATGGTAAAGTATCGGAACCGCATCTTGAATTTTCCTCCCATAAACAAAACCATATTGCCTATGATGTAGGACTTTCCCTAACAAGAGCTTAATTTTGCCCGAGAGCAGCTTGGCTAAAATTTTGTAGGTGAAGGGGAGCATGGTCAGGGGCCTCCAATGGGAAGGTTTGTTCTTGTCCAGAGCTTTGGGTACAAGCTTTATGAGCCCAACATTACATTTTGCTGGAATCATGCCTATTTTCCTAACCCAGTTGAGGAGGTGAACTAATTGTTCAGAACAAG
Source organism: Lygodium microphyllum (assembly GCF_053477565.2). Classification (NCBI taxonomy): domain Eukaryota; kingdom Viridiplantae; phylum Streptophyta; class Polypodiopsida; order Schizaeales; family Lygodiaceae; genus Lygodium; species Lygodium microphyllum. Next base: position 77,547,605 of record NC_141143.1, read on the forward strand.
ATTCCCAGAGAGCTTGGAAAAACTCGGGTGGGAGTCTGTTAAGCCCTGGAGTCTTCCCTTGCTTCATCAGATCGAGTGTGAATTTGATCTCCTCCTTAGTAAATGGTCTTTCAAGGTGGAGGGCATCTTCAGGATGGATAGGGTTCACCACAGTCCTAAGGAATATGTGCGCCCTCATTTGGTAGTTCTCTGGCTCATCGGGCTCATTACCTACAATGCATTGTCAGAGAGATGCTCTTTGAATATTTGCAAAATTGATCAATCGTCAGTGTGCTTGATTCCATTAATATCAACAATTTTTGTGATGAGTTCTTTCTTCCGTTTAAGCTTGAGTGCACCAAAGAAGAGTGAGGATGGTGCACACCCCACCAGTTCCCATGTCCCCTTGAGCTGCACCTTTGGAGTAGCTACTCTTGCTTCCTCGGATTCTCTCAGTGTCTGTTTCACAGCAAGGAGGGTAGCTTGCATATATGAGTCCTCAGGGTTATGTTGCAACACTCTTAAAAGCGCTTCTCTTGCCTCCGTTATGTGCTGGTCCATTTTCCTTCTTTCATCAGCTTTTTGTTTGCCAAAATTTTTAGTTGCCTTAGTGAGAGATTGCAGGCACCTGGTCCACATGTAGTCAGGTGTGATGCATTCATCAACAGTCGGTGGAGAAAGGCCTTGTCGGAATGAAGTATTCAGTTTAAAGGGAGGACCATTGGCGGTTTTGACTGAGAGCAGCATCTTAAAAGTGATTAGAACTGGGAGGTGATCAGAAGCTGTCTCTTGGGTTAGAATTCTTACCTTTGTACTTTGCCAAGCCACCATGCGTCAAGATTAGCGTAGACTCTATCAAGTCTGCTGGCTCTCCAGATAGGGCCCATGTGTTTATTATGCCAAGTGAAGGGCATCAGATTCTCCTGCTGGAAGAGTAGATTTAGATCTCTCATATCATGAGTGCGTTGCAAGGCTTCTCCCATGCTATTCTCTCCCCCGCCAACATGGATCTAGACCCACAGGATCGATCTATTGGCAATAGTGTCATATTCTAGTCCCTTGCAAGCAGAGTTGGGGTGGATTCCAGTTTCCCCTTCATCCATTCCCATAGACGCTGCCTTTTAGCAAATATGTTGGGGCATATATAGACACTAGAGTTATCTCTTCACCCCAATGATGGAAGCCCTAACCACAACAACAGTACCATCCCCCTTTTTCCATGCAAGCTGAGGTCGGAGTCCATCTGTGATAGCTAAAATGGTCCCACCTTTGCCTCGGGCTAAAGTGTTAGTGTAGACAGTGAATCTTGGGACAGAGAGCTTGTCCACATCTTCCTCACTTAGTTTGATCTCTTGTAGAGCCACAACCAATGGCTTGTGAGATCTAATAAGCTTCGTTCATTGTTTCCATCTCGACTCACTAGCTAGACCCCTTACATTCCAAGAGAGCGGGTCGCCTTCGTCACTGATTGCTTATTCACAGTGAAGCTATTCATGGAATTCAATTTCAATGTCATCAGAGCCCTCAATAACTACATAGACATTACGGTCAACTGGAGGTTTGCGAGCGATTTTCTTGAGAGAAACTCTGGTTTGTTTCTTCTTGACTTTGGTTGTGATCCATCTGTTCTTTGGTGGGGCATTTTCCTTTTGTGTTTGCGTGGAGTTGGTAGGACGTTGCTCGCAAGCCCTATCCATGGCATTCCCCTCGTTCTGTATACTTTGTGTGGGTTTAATAGGAGGCTTGCCAGTTGCCCCTTCTTGTTGCTTCTTCTCCTTCTTCGATTCCTTGACCTTAGATGCTTTAGTTTGGGTTTTGTCTTCTTGATCTTGCATTTGAGATCCATCATTAGATGAAGTGTTGTTTTGTTGCTGCATTTATTTGGGGCAGTTTCGAGCAAAATGCCCATTCTCACGGCACTTATAACAAGCAACATGAAAGGGAGAGAATTTGAGCTTGACCAGCACCTCAAATCTTGATGGATCCCTGATCTCGAGGTAGTCTGGAGGCTCGTTTCTCCGGTCCCATAGTAGACAAGCTTGCCATTCAACTTTGAGTTTGCCAGAAAGGGTAGCAGGAGTGGGCACATAGAGGACTTTTCCCAGGCCTTGGGCGATTTTCTCAACCTCCTTGTTAAGCCAGATTGGGAGGTCAGTAAAGGAGACCCAAACCGGGCATTTGTGCATGAGAACCCCTTCGGAAGAAAATGAAGCGCTCCACGGGATCGTATGCACTAGGTTGCCTCTGTGCCCAAGAGCAAAGCCAAGGACCCAGTCACGTTCAGCTCTAGTTTCTAGTAAAACCAAATAGAAACCTTTCCCAATGAATTTGTATTGTTGGAGGGTGGCCTTTCCACCGTAGGTGCTGTCAAACCAGTATGATAACTCATCCTCTAGGAGGGTGTCCCATAAAATAGAGAAAAAGACCAACAGAGAGCATGTCAGTGTACCATTATTTAACTCCGTCAAAGGTGAAGGGAATCGAGGCTTTGTGTACTTTCTTGTTAGTCTGAGCGATTGCAGCTTTTCGTGCTTCATTATACTTGATCTACTCATGTCGCAACTGTTTCTCAACTTCCACCATGTCGATGCTTGCATGTTTGAGGGCCTCTCTGTAATCCATGTGCAGAGCCTATAGTGTGCTCAGTACTTCATCCACATTCTCCATCTTCTGCCTTTTGCCTGAGGTGATGCCTCTTGCATGCATGCAGGTAGGGGCCAAATACCACGTGCCGACGTGATCCACAAAACAGGGCAAAGGAACTCATCTTTAGCAAACTAGGGCGAAGGAACTCGTCTTTAGGAACCCTAAACAAGGGCCTTGCTAAATATAATAAGCAATGCAGATTAGGGGGACCTTGGAGATTGTTGAAACGATATGTACTTTGTTATGTTGATGTGTACTAGGATAAATTGGCATAGACTTAATTAGGTTGAGGCATACTAGGATAATAGAATGTCTTGTGTTTGCATAGCATTTAGTAGTGGATGGTCTTTGTTGATTAGACCCCAGCACATAATACTACATATGGCATATGAAGCACCATGAAATGGAAGTGGGCGTTGAGGTTCTAAAAACCATAGAACTTGTTACATGTGGAGGTTATACATTTGATTTCCTGTGTCTATTTCAATTTTGTCTCAGAATGTCCTAAATGTTGAGCTTGTGTGGTTATTGTGAGGTGGTGGACTCGAGCTTATACCTACTTTGGGACTAGTTAAGAAATTCTTCACCATATGGATCCTTTGACTAAAGTGTAACAATGGAAATGTGTTTTCACACAATTGTATGAAATAAGTAACAAGCTCATTGCTTTGTCGCAAAAAATAAGTTAAAAAGCATTATTGATAACATTTGTACCATGAAATCAACTTTAAACCAAACACGACAAATTAGTCATCCTAGATTCAAAAGGTAAGGAAGAAGGATCACAAATTAGACTTGCCTCTAGATTCAACATTGAGCTTTTTGAGCACAAAATTTCACATGTGCTATGTTGGAGCTAGTGTTACTACAACTTTAGCTTCTATTACATTTTCAAGTGCATCAATGATTTTCACAATCAACGAATGTACCAATCAATCAATAGTTAGTAAAGCAAGTATTTGAAATTACCTCACAATGAAAGCATATCAACAGCATTCCAATGATTGCTCTTACCAGACAACTTAGCAATTTGCAAGAGTTAAGAGTGACCAACCTTGCACTTCATGTAAGGATGACATTGGCTTTTTCTTGATTAGACAAAGCATAACTAGTTATGTTGCCATATAACAAAGTAGGTTTCCACTTTTCATCCATTCAAAATTTTAGTTAAACATTTTACATGTAATGCACTTGGCATCGTTCATGCACACATGCTCATACATTAGACAAGTGATGGGAGAGTTGGATTGCATATGCAACAACTTGTGAAGCATGGGGAGATAAGACATAATGATGGTGTATAGAGCCATGAGTAGTGGTTTGCAACATTAATGTATTGACACAAATACATGATGTCTTCTCTAACATTGATACTTTTCTTGAAATTTTAAAGATTAAATTATTATTATTATAACAATTTGTGACAAAAAAAACATCAAACTATTTGCAAAGTTAAAAAAAAAAACAATCACTTGCACATTTTCCAATGTAGAAAGTTGGACTATTGGCAAATTGTAAGAATCATTGTAGTGCAAACAATGTGATCAATAAATAAAATCTTCATTCTCCTAGTTATTTCTAGTATGAGGGGTAATGAAGAGAAATAAATGGAAGTGCTTGTATTATGAGTGTAACAAGAACTTGGAAAGAACAAGGATTGTTGCCTCAAAATTTACAAGAATAACTTGAAGAAGAAAAACATATTCCTTTATTACAAAAGGATAAAGTACAACAATATATTTCTTGATGGATACAAGACAATACTAGATCAAAGGCAAGACAAGGCAAGACAAGAACTAGAGATACATGGCTTCAATTGGAACTAGAGAGGACTTATCTCTCATGCAAGAGCCTCACAACTAGTGTTGGCAAGAGTCAAGGGCTTATAGCCCAAGACCCCTATTTGTACTAGAGTTTAGGAGGTTAGTGAGAAGCTTCTAGATGATGACATCATTGATGACATAAACAATGCTAACATAAGTAATGCTAATATACTATTGATGGAAGTAGTTTTCTAAAACCTTTCAAATAATCTTTTAGACCTTTTTCAAATCTTCTAGAAGTTTCTAGTAAATGCTATGTTTCTTAGTGTCCATGACATTAACCCCTCCTTTGGAGATGTGTTCCATGAGGAGCAGTGGGATTTCTTGGTAAGATTCTTAGCTTCAATGGATATTGTTGATGAAACTCCTTTACTTTAGTAGGTGCTTGGTGAAGATGGAAGGTTGGTTCTCATGTTTGCTTACTAGTATCACAACCCTTTCAATGACTAAGGTATTTAAGCCTTCTACAAGAGATTCTAGAATCACGGATAGTCTTGACTTTGTGCTCTAGGTGATCCTTAATTTTAACAGGTAGTGGTGGTTGTAAGTTCCTCCCGCCTTATCAAACTATGTGGCAAGGATCCAAGATTGAGACATGGAATATTGGATGAGTTCTCATGGGTATGATGACTAGATATGATAAGTGATTGGATTCACTTGGCCAATGATCTTGAACATTCCAAGTCTTTGATAATCCAACTTTTGGAAAGGGCGAGAAGAACATAAATCTTGCCGTAAAAGCTAAATTTGATGTCCCATATTGTAAGTTGGATATTGCATCAATCATCGATCGACATCCCACATTTGAATACATGCCTTTAACTCCTTATGGATCTTTGAAAAAAGTGTTCAACTAGATTCGCATTTGATGGATTGTTTACTGGGTGACTTATCGAAATGTCCATTTTAGGGTGGTATCTTCCATAGTTAGCAAAGACTAGAGTTTTACTAATAGAGGTATGACTAGCATTATTGTAGAAGAATCCGGTCAAGGGTAGTAAATTTGCCCAATTATCTTGATGATAATTGATTATACATCAGATATTTTGTTCCAAGACTTAATTTACTCTTTCTTTCTGTCCATTACTTTAAGGTTGGTTGACCGAAAGAGGTTAGTTTAGATGCTTGGAAGCTTGATTAGACTCCTCCATAAACTAGATACAAATTGTGGTCCTTGATCTAAAACAATCATTCGGTAACCCATGATGATAGTATATATGTTCAAGGAAAAGTTGGGTTGTACCTTTGCTAGCAATTGTCTTGTGGATAGGAATCGAACCCCTTGTTGGAGGAAGGTAGATCGATGATGAAGTCCATTGATATAAATGACCAAGGGTGACATTAGGGGAGTTTTGAGGTCTCGAAAATGCATTTTAGGATGTGGAGAGAGAGTGCTCTAGACCAATAAGAGCAAAGCCTCCGTAACGGAACTTCTATTTAAAAAAAATTAAAAAATCATTTTATAAAAATATATAAATATGATAATATTACGAATTTGTATTTTTATTATGTATTTTTAGTCTCTTATATTCGTGATTATGACATCTTTTGCATTAATGGCATAGAGTCTCGGCTACTTTTATTTAATGATGTTTCTAGATTAATGATAATGACTGATGTAATCGAAATTCAAATTGGTGAAAAGCATGGCGCTCAGTTTTTTCCCTCCTTTCTTTTATTCCTCTATTGTTTTTCCCTCCGTTATGGTAGCCTAGTCCTCTCTCTCTCTCTCCCTCTCTCTCTCTCTCTCTCTCTCTCTTTGTGCATGTATCTCTCTCTTCTACCATGGATACAGAAATTCGACCTTCAACAAGGTGTCCAAGCTCCCAAATCACATCCATATCAGTGTTTAACTCATTCCAAACTGATGGAAGATGGATTCCTACTATCATTACCAAAGGTAGTTGGATCACCATGCAACAAGCAAAACGTGGAAAAAGGCAAAGACATGAGAGCTCGTTTATCTCTGCTTGGAAGGGCAGAATCCGAGATTTTAAGCTTGGAGCAAATAAGAATAGCATCAAAGAGGTACTAGTGCAACATGTGTTCATGCATAGAGAGCTGTGTTTGAAACCTGGATCTTCAAAGCTTCCAATGCATAGACCAAATTGTAAGAATTTGATTCTTAAAGTTTTTCCTTTCTTAAACATGGTTTAGGTTTTTCCATTATAATATTTGTTTGTCTTGTAGATGTCTATCCCTCTAATCTTGAGGAATGGCAACCAGTGGAATCTATTATTGATGTTATTGATGTTATACATGGTTCAATTAGAGAAGAAATGTATAGAGGCAAAAAGAAGACAGAGCTTGCAGAGAATGGAATATTCTTTTATGACCATTCTTATGTTATTCCTATGCGGCGTTGCCAATGGGGATCAATAAAACTCCTTCCTTTGCCAGATTTTTCAAGCTTTGAGTGGCCTTTGCCAAGTCCAGCTACTAGTGAGGGCTATAGATGTAAGATATTTTTTGAGATCCAGAAAGCACTAAAATCTAATATCTCAAGTAGGCTAAGCAAAGTTACTTTATTTATGTCTATTAATATATTTATTGATTTCTTCTCTAATATGGAGATAAGAATAACAAAAACCATGCTTTCAGTGAAGAGACTAACATATGATCATATCATACAATTTGTTGATGAAGGATGGGATACAAGAACAGAAGGAAAAATTATATGTAAGATAGATCAAGACTCTATAGCTTGTAAATATATGATTGCTAATCAAAATTTTATCCTTAGCTTTTACTATAGTCGATGGTATTTTGTTGGTAGTAGTCTAGTTGCTTTAGACCAGAATCTTAATGATTTCAGCAAGGATCCTATAGTGGATCTTGATATTTGGTTCAACGAGGATATTATTGCAATCTTAAAGATCAGAAAATCATGTACGCTACATCAAGTGAGGATGGATTTACAAAATGAAGACATTGAACTACCATGCTCCTTTGTATTCCAACTTGACAAGAAACGAGTAAGTTTTCACATCATATTATATCTACTTAGATGTATATCAAGATCTCACTTTCTAACTAACAAACATTTGTAATTTATTTTTTGCAGATATAAAAAAGGAGAGAAAATAATATACACTGCAAGGACATTCAAGAAAAGATATCTTTACTATCAATATAAAATATATGTACAAATTTTGTAGCAGATGTCTATCTGCCATCTCTATGAGATATACAAGGGGTGAAGGGCAAATTTCTATATATGAAGGCTTACAAGGCGATATGGAAAAGTTATTTCTTTTTTGGAGAACTATCCTTTCTAGGAGTCCTTTTGCCTTTCTTTGATGTCTTGGGTATAGAAGGTGTTGAAGCTGTGGATTTGCCTTCCGTGGTTATAGGCATCGCATCTCCTTCATGGTGCAAATCCCCACCAATCTCTGTTGTTGGTTGTATACAATTGACCATTATATACTTCAAGAGCTTTGCTCTGATGTACCAAACATGCTCAGATGTATAGCAATCCTTCGAAAACTGTCACACATTTATAGAAAAAAGAGTTTTAGTTCATTATTGTTCTTACAATAGACTATATTTTTATCATCAATGGACTATTTGCAATTAATATCTATCTTAAAGTTTAGCATCTTTCATATTACCTTTACATGTTTATCATCATTAAGATAAACAAAGTTAACCATTCTTCTAGCATTTGCAATCACCCTCCAGCCACAAGAATGGCTATCATCCTGATGGGGACACTGCAACCACCAACACAAAGTAAAACTATAAAGAGGACGAATGGTAGTTCATAGAATAAACTCATGTTTCAATTATTTTAATGAATAACTTACCGCAACTTGTCTATATTGCATTGTTGCAAGCAAATCAGACGGCATAGGGGGTCTTTTCTCTAGCTCTTCAATTAATCTTTTGGCACCTCTATATATAAAATATGTTGAAATTTAGAGTACTTACAAAAAAAAGAATTGAAATATCAAGGAGCCCTTGGATAATATAACTTACAATTTAGCATTTCCATGGCTTCCTTTCATAGAGTTGATTAAAAAGCATTGCGTATCCACAATGTCTATTGCAATCAAGCTCCAATGAGAACTAAAAGCAATCATATCTCAACAAATTAGTAGGATAAAATCTCAAAAACTCTAATAGAATATTGAATCACTTACTTTTCATTATATGGAATTATAAGGAGCTCCAAAGTATCGAAGTCAATCAAATTGAGCCAGTGCTCAATAAAACTTGTATCAAGCTCATTCCTCATAAAGAATGAGATAGATGGATCAAGAACCTCAATTTTTTGTTGTATATTCAAAGGAAACTCATGCATTATATACCTAGAAAAGGCATAGAAATAGTGAGTATAAACAAGAAAAATCTTATTGTTAAAAAAATATAAAAAAGTATAAGTAATTATGGATGGATATACCTTAGGCCAACAAGAATAATACTGTCATTTACTTATCTTCTTTTATCCTTAAGAATCTGAACACATGCAGCATCAAAGGAGATAACCTCAGTTCTTTTGCCTAAGTCACCAGGTAAGAAACAAAACACACTGAATCCTTTTGGATTAGCTGCTTCAAGAAGGGTGGCTAGCTCATTTTCAAAGGACTCTAGTTGCTCTGTTTCCCTTTCTTCAACCCTTTGCCTCCTAAACTCTCTCCATTTATCTGCCTGTTCCTCTTTAGCTTTCTCCTCTTTTTCATGTTGCCTTGTATCCTTCTCATGGGTGACATCCTCAACCCTGAGACTAGAATCATCTTTCTTTCTCCTAGCTGGGGGCACATTAAGGATATTAAATGTCTTCATATCAGTGAGGGGAATTGGCTCAAGGACCTTTGAAAATCTATATCTTAGCCTCCTAAGAATTACCATGTCCTTGTCCATGAGTGTGAGCCTATGAGCATGAGCAGCACAAATGTAGGCATCTTGAAAAAACTCAACTAAAAAATCCTCTGTGGCTTCTTGTATACAATTAAGAGCTGTTCTTGTCCATCTGAAACTATCCAAACTATATCTGCCACAAATTTCCCTGACAAGCCTCTGAAAAGACAACTTTGGAATTGCATTGTCAAGAGCATTTACTGCCTTCCTAATCTCCCTTAGGCACCTGACATTTTGAGAAAACTTTCTCCTTGGCTTTGACTTTCTAGAGAGCTTCTGAGGCTTTGAAGACTGATGAATCTTTGATACTAAATCCCTAGGATCAATCTTCTCTTTTCTTGCTGTTGCCTTAGTCCTAGCCATCTGCCAAAAAAAGACATGTTACTTCTTCTCTAGCACGTCCAGCGAAACACGAGTCCCAGACAAGAGGTATCCATGCTGCATGGTGTTTTCGCATTTCAGCTGAATTTTTCTCGAGCGTGTCTAGTGAAACGCGAGTGTCAAGCAAGGCGCCTCCTTGCAGCTGTTTCTTTTCGCGTTTCACCGGACTTATTGTCCATTGTGTCTAGTGAAACGCGAATTTAAGCCATGAGACCTCCTTGAAGCACCTTATTTTCACGTTTCACCGGACAACTCATGAATATCATAAAAATCGACAAAACCAAGAAAAAAGAGCTTTGATCTAAGGAAAGCTTTTAAGATTACATAAAATATCCACAGAATTAGGGAAGAAGTTTGAAGATTTTCTTAAATCTCCACAACATTAAGGAATGCTCCCACTGTGGAAAAAATTCTTTTGTGGTGGTGATAAGCTCATAATAACATAAAGGATTAAGGAAAAGTATCAAAAGAATGCATTGAATGGAGCCTGTTATTGAAAAGCAAGATGCAGAAACCATACCTTCTTTTTAGCTTGTTCTTCACAATCTCAGCCTAATGACGACAATATGCTCGAAGGTTTCCTTTGTTGGGGAAGCAGTGAAATGCTTGGAGATTGGAAGGAACACCAAAGGTAAAGGTGGAGTAGCAATGTTTTTTGCTTGCTGGAAATGCGATGAAAGGCGAAGGCGGTGAATTTGCATGGACTCAACGTTCTTGGCAAAGTGTTAATAACACACGTGTGACGTACTCTCGCTTACTGGAAATTTTTTTTTTTGAAAAAGGGTTATGTAACACACGTGTGACGTATTTTTGGAAAAAGAGAGTGTGCACATCTTCTGAAGAGTTTGATACGGTGTGTTAAGTGAGACATGTGTACACGTATTTTTCCATTATTACACAAACTTTTTCGTTGGAACTATCACCACATGCTTAACGGTCAATATAAAAGCATTTCAAAGCCATTTCTCCGACATTGTCTTCTTTTCTGCCGAAATTTCGTCTCGACTTCCCTTCAAGGTCCTTGCTTCCTGTGTGGAGAGCAGTTCAACAATCTTTGATAGGTAACAATTTTTTTTTATTACAAGTATTTTAACAAAATAAATTTGATTAATATAGAAATAATTTTTAATAACACTTGAATAATTACAGATGTTATGTGCTTTGTATATTTTAAAAGCAGCATAGCTTTTCTAGAAAGGGTTTTATCATCAATTTCTGTGTTTCCATAGAATTAATTTATAGTTCATGTTTCTCTTCTTGATTTGCATCTTTTAACCAGTGAAACGCAAAACAATGTCCCTGTTAGTGATATTTTGCTAAGTATCGCGTTTCATCGGCGAGATATTGGAATAATTTTTATCTTCAAGGTAGTGTCCGGTGAAACGCGATTTCTTCACAGGCATTTGCCTTGGACACTTTAATTTTTGTGTTTCACCGGTCAACTAAAAAAAATTCTCCTTTTTTGATTTTTTTGTCTTGGAAAATCAATTTTGGGGCCTCTTTCCATGGTTCCATCTTGTTTTATTGGATATTGGTTCTATTTTGCTTTTTTTTCAGGGATAAATATTTTTCTGGTCAATATGACAAAGAGGAAGCTATCTCTGGAAGGAATGGATGAGGAGGAGATAATTGAGACATTTGATGATAGGCTCTTTGATTTCTTACACACTACTGGAAATTCTTCCAAGTTTGGCTATATCAGGGAAATTTTCAATGTTCCTTTTGATTTGAAGGAGTTATTGGAGGATCTTAAAGATAAAATTAAGGAGTACAGATGTTTTTATGATAGACATGTGCAAGGTTTGGAAGTCAATGGATTTGTTCATTATAGTGATGCCATGGGAGCCACCAATACATCCAGGTCAACTTTGCTAGGCAGGTTCAACCTCATTGATGAGGAATTCAGAAAGAAAGAAACATGTTGCCCTTTCCACAGGTACCAACACCAATGCCTTCTGATCCACAAGGACGTTGGATTTATTGTGTATCTTCAGTACATGGAAAATTCTTCTCCAGATATAGACCAACAGAGAAAGCTAGAGGATATTGCAAGTATGGATAAGGAGGTCAAAGAGAAGGAGGAGATGTTCCAAGAAGATGTTGAGAATCAACTTATCCAAGGTTTTGATGTAGGTTTATTCAAGAGTGACAATATCACAATGGTGGAAGAAAAGGAGATCGAGCCAAGTGCACAGATTGATGAAGAAGGTCCTCTTGCATGTGTTCCAACATTTCCCACTTATCTTATCAACAAGAAGAGATATGTGCTGCTAAATGATATTCAACATCTTTTTGATCTTAGAGAAGATTATTGCTTAGCAATCCTTGTAGGTTGGGGAAAAAATGACATGAATTTTATAGGTTATGAACAAGAACCACTAGCAAGTCTTGATGTTGAGGGAGAGAATTTCCAAGATAGCTCTATAGCCTTACATACATGTATTAATCAGATCATAGAATAGGAAAAGGGGGGGCTACATACAGAAGAAGAGTTCTTGCAGGTCCAGAAGAAACTTCATATTGATGATGTAGGGTATGAAGAGAGATTGAAGTCTCCATCAAATGAGAAGCCCAAGAGTTCAATAAATCTTTATGATGATAGTCTTCTTGAAGAAGACGAACACCCTAAGGTATGAAATATAATTCGAAGTTACCCATTGAGTTTATGTTAGAATTTATTATGCATTATAGATAAATATCTTATATCTTGTACTGTTGTGGTTTGTTCTATAGATTGAGATTGAAGATTTGGACAACTTTCTTGGAAGGGCCAAGGGCTCTAGGCCAATGAAGCTTGGAAAAAATCAAAGCCTTGGCCATTATATTGGAAACTTAAACAATCAAACAATTGTAATATATCATAGTAGATTGTCAAGCTCTCCAAGTCTACCAATGATGGCTTTGAGAGCTATCTCAAAGGTTATTGGATCTCAAGTTTTCAGCAGAGGTTTGGACAAGATCATTTTGGTGGAGAAGGAAGAAGCCATAAGAGTTTTTGGCTTCATGCCTGGATACACTGGATCTAGAGCTGGATATTTTGGAGTTCTTGGCTCCTATTTGCTCTCTTATGTAGGAGATAGTAAGAATTTGAAGCTTCTTCGAGGCTATTGGAAACAAGAGTTTTTGAAATACAGAGGTCTTATGGAGTGGGATGAAACAAAAGATTCCTCTAGAGGCCTTGTCGAGCTACTTGAAACCAAGGACTCCTCTGAAGGCCCTGTTGAGGTGCCTGAAACTAAGGACTCTTCTGCAACACAATCAGACTAGAAGATGCCAAAGATTAAGGGTTTCTTGAAACCCATCTTTTCCCAACTCTTTGTTTGGTTTGTAACCATTCTGTAAATCTTTGCTTTGCGCAAGAATTTAAATATCTATCTTTTCTTCTTTGGGTAACAATTTGTATAGTCCTTGCTAAAGATGATGTATTGCTTGATGTGGTTGTATCTTTAAGCTTGAATTTATGCCAAATTTGTCGATAGAACCATTGAAAGACCTCTAATAAACTGTTGGCTTTGTGTCTTCCACCTCCATGTCTTGTGTGTCTGAAATATTTTGTTCTTGCTTGATAATGTGAATTTTCCATACCTTGGGTTGACCAGATAGATAGAGATCCATATTGTTTAATAAAGTATGGAGCATGGTTGTATAGAATATGCTGCATAGCCAACAAATAAAGAAAGTTATTAAAAAATATTATATGAGTTCGACAATGAAGAAACAAACATATACAAACTTCTTACCATATAGTGAGTAAAGTGATGATCACCCCAAGCTTATGTCATTGCCTTTTTGAAAAGGTTCAATTGGTTTTTAAAGTCTTTGAGATCATCATCATTCCATTCAGTCTTATCACAATAAAAAAACACTTCGTCTAGTGTTTTCCAAACTTTAGCTTTTCTATTTCGAGCTTGTCCATTATCAGTGTGATCCTTAACTGCATTATGTAGGGATTTCCACTGATTAAATTTAATAGTTGAGCCACCATTTCTCGAGTTTATCTTGCCAAGTCTCCCACGAAAGCCTAGAAACCTTCTAGCCTTCACTCCACCAATAGATGCTTTTTTTGGAACACAATTACCATCCTTAGACTTTAGAAGATCTGGTTCAATAACAACATTGCCACCATGCAAACCAATTGCAGAGAGAACTTTTTCAACCTTTGTTATAGCATCTGTTCTAGTTGATAATGGCTTCAACTTCCATACAAATCCTATATAGAGATGAATAAGCTTTTCAATTATCCTGCAAAGTGCATGAAGTGTACAAATATGGGCATTCGCTAAAGGAATGTCCAAGACTGGTTTAAACTGTGGATCCTTATTGTGCCTAGAGGGAGCTCTATTCCAATTGCTTGAGTTTAACTCTGCAGCTGGTGACATGCAGTATAAGCAAGGAGATCTCAAGTTAGATCCCTTTGATACATTATACATACATTTGAGTGTCTTTAGGTCACCAGCTATGTGCCACTCAATCCTGTAGTTCCCAAATCCTTCAACAAATAGCTCTTCTCCTGCTTGTTGCCTTTAAATAACATTAGGTATTGATGTTTGATGAAAAACCCAATATAGTATATCAAAATTCTCAGTATCTACCTCAAATGCTCCTAGCCACCAGATGTTATATTCAGATTGAACACTAAATGATGTTGAGTGATTGCAATGACGTGACGAAAGTGCTTTATTCATCAAGGTGATAGAGATTCTCTCCAATTTTTTACATTTCAGAATCTCACTTTCATCAAGTTTAATCACAAATCTAGCCACTCCCTGTGCCTCTGCTACTGACAAGTCATAAAATTTGATCATTAAGCATTGTAGGGTGGGCAAGTCAAGGAAAATATTGTTAAATTCATTGAATGTAACCTCCTTTTTCTTGCCCTTGAAGCTAGCCTTGATATGAAAAGGCTCACCTAGAATCTCCATCACTTTGTTATTAACTCTCTGTCTGATAGTCCTAACCACAAATGGCTTCAGAAGTATGCAATTGTGTACCTGTCCTTCCTTCATATTTGATTGTAAAAGCTGGAAAAGTTGCATATAAGCATCTCTACTGATACCAATACTATCCAGTGTCTTCTGTACTAACTCAGAATCCAAAGAATGATCCTTTACAAATGATTCTAAGCATTGTTTCTTTGCCTTTTTAAATTTCTTCTTCTCCAAAATATCCTTTGAAACTACTGAAGGAAGAAGATGATAATAAAACTGAGTTGCTTTTAAAGAATCTCTTTCACTTGCATTTGGTTGTAGAAGAGATCTAAGCAAAATTAACATCACAAATCAATGCAAGTAGTTTAAATAAAGCCATATTTAAGATTTTTCAAGTGAAAAAAAATATACCTTGCTACTTGGATTCTTTTACCACAGCCTCCTCCTCCTCATTTGAGATTCTCAATATTTTTAAGAGCTCTTTGTCGATTTCGAAGGCCTAATAAAGTTTGCTTTTGTTGATAAGCTTTGATACGCTTTTCCAATGAATGAATTTTTTGTTGACAATCCTCTAGCTTCTGCAATAACTCTATATTGTGTTTCATTAAAAGATGATTCTCTAGTCCAAGGATATCCTTTTCTGCAACAAGATTAAGTATATAACCTAAAAATCCATTGTAGCCATCACCAATAAACCTCATTAATGACGAGCTATTATAGAAAGGAGGAGTGCTATTTCTGCTAGGATCTTTGGGATATAGCTTTCCATCTAACCAAAGATCAATATTCTTCTTTCTTTCAAACCTCAGTATATGTTTCATAGACTCTATAACCGTGATAGATTTTGTTCTCTTTCTTATTGGTTCATACTCATTGTCCAACTCAATATGAAGATGATAGAGAGGTCTTTTATGAGAGCTACGGAGATCATTAGATGATTGATCCATAGCTGAGTTACAGAGATCATTGGGCGATTGATCCATAGCTAAGGATATGATTAGAAGCAAGAACGAAAACAAAGAAGAGACTAATAAGGAGGAGAAAAAAAGAAGAGAGAAACAATGGAGAAACGATGGAGGGAGGCAATCGAGTATCCACCAAAATTCAAATTGAATATTACTTTTCACTTTAATGAGGAGAGGTAAGATCTTCATTATGACAACCTTGCCAACTTTAATGCGACCTAGATTTCTAGGTTTGACGTGACCACGAGAATATCACGACAATGACTTATTAACGAATTTTGATATTTTAACTTACCAAAATATAAACCTTTTAAAAATTCTATAAAATGATTTTATTTCGTAAATTGTTTTCTCTCTCTAGGATCTCTTACAGGGCATTTTCGAGACCTCAAAACTCCCCTAATGTGAGGAATAGGCAAGGGTAGAGCAACCCATAAGGTTGATAGCAAGGGAATTTAGCTTTGTTGTGTGTATCACATGTGCATACAAATTCTTTGACTAATTTCCACATTTGAGTCCACCAATAGTCTTGCCATAAGAGCTCTATTATTTCATTGATCCCAAAACGTCTTGTAGTGGAAAGGTTATACCGTGTTTGAAATATATGTAACTAAAGCGATCTCGGTGGCATATACAATAGTCCTTGATAATAGAGTAGGCATTCAACTTCTTGGAAGGCTTCAACACTTGTATATTCTTCTTGAAGTTTTTGCTTGATGTTCTTGGCAAAGTGACACTTGGAAAGTTTTTTCTTAACTTGTAGAAAGAATGCCAAATCATTCAGAGCTTTGCTTGTTCTTATGCAAAGTTAGAATTGTTCTAGTTTCAAGAAAATGATAGTCATGAACCGCAACTCCTTTTTTAGGTATAAGATAGGAGCATCAAGACAATGCGTCTAGTTTTCCTTATTGGTTGCTAGGTTGATATGTTATCAAAATCAAATCTAGAGAGAACGGTACTCCTCTTGCTTGTTGCGATTGGTTCAAGACTTGAGAACTCATGAAGCACTATTGATATTTATGGTCTATAAAAAAGAATGCGATTTTGTGGGGTGCACCCTCTAGAAGATGCCTCCATGTTTCAAAAGAGCCAATAATAGCCAAAAATTCTTTATCATAAGTTTTATCGTTTGTTTTAGCTATTGTTGAGAATTTTTTGAAATAATAAGAAGACATTGGATGTACTTGGTCATCATCGTGCTAGCTTTGAAAAAGGATAGCACCAAGAGCAAAGTCCAATGCATCTATCTCCAAGAAGAAAGGATTGGATGGATCTACATGTATCAATATGGTTGTAGTAAAGTCTTGCTTAAGTGTTTCAAAATTCTTCTCTATGTCTCAAAGTTCCATATAAATTTATCATTTCCTTTTAGCCGCGTGAGTAGTATTGTGACCTTGGGGTAATCCTTCACAAAGATTCAATAGAAGTTTGTGAATCGTAGGAAGTCTTGCACATCTTGAACTCACTAGCTATGAGGCTCCTATGGGTTAAGTCCTCTCTAGTTTCAATTGAAGTCATGTATCTTTGATTTTTATCTTGTCTTGTCTTTGATGTAGTCTTGTATCAAGGTCTTGTCTTGTATCAATATTGTGTCAAGAAATATATTATTGTATTTCATCATTTTATAATAATGAACTAAATTCTCATTCTTCTTCAAGTTATTTTCTTGAAGGTTGCGAGGTGAAGCCCTTATGCTTGCCAAGTTCTTATCACCCTCATGTTGGGGTAAAAGACCCTGTGTACAATGACCACCCATATTCTTTATTCATATATATATGAAAGTGCAATAAGGCTATCATAACATTGTTGATAACACCTACATTGTGTGTGCTCTTCTCTCCCGTGTCTCATGCATCCCTTTCAACTGGTATCAGAGTAGGTCCTTTGCGAGCGCTTCCCAGCCTTCCCCGGCATCTACACAAGGTATGAGAGCTTGCTTCTCACTCAGTTCTCAGCCATTCTTTGACATGAACAATAGGGCTTCATGAAGAGGTAGCCATAGCTTCCATCATTGAAGCTTGTTCTCTTCACCTATTGCTTGGACTTGTCCTAGGCTTGTGTAGGCCTATTGTAGGCCTTCATTGGGCTCTTGCTTATCCCCTACCCACCTGATTTGGTCCCTTAAGTACAGCAGCATGCTCACGTTTTATTTGCAACTGTTTGCAAAAAGGCTAAAAATTCACTCATCCTTCTTGTAAATATATTATAATAATGTGCTTTGGGAACCCATCTCTTATAATGTAGCTCCCTTTCTCCATTTTGTCTACCATCACCCTTGGCTTCTTGCATGATGACCAAGGTGGGGACTTGTCCCATCCACTATTCTCCATATTTTCAAAGATACCATACATCATCTAGAATTATGTTAATCAAGAAGATTAGCTTAATCTAATCTCTCATGGAGGCTATATAAAGAGCCCATGGAGAATGGGAGAAAGGGGGAAGAAGGACAATGACAAGCACATGAGAGCACTCTAGAATACCCTCATGCTAGTCCATCTCTTTGAGGTGAGCTATGAGTGAGTTCTTTTATTATGTAGCATAATGGCAAGCTTCCTCTACCTCTTCTCCTCTTATCTCCCTCTCTTCTCATCTTCTCATTCCATGTAGCATAATGGCAAGCTTCCTCTACCTCTTCTCCTCTTGTCTCCCTCTCCTCTCATCTCTCTCTCTTATATTCTAATATAGTGTCTAGTACATATATTCTCTCTTGTAAATTTGTGTCTTGGTTCTTTTGATTCTCTTTGAGAAAAGGGATGTCCTAGTCCATCCTCCCTTTGGCTAGGTGGTGTCCCTTTTTAGTTCTCTTAGTGAGGATTGCAGGCTGGATGGGTGAGAGGCAACCCATTCATCATTTCAGCCCTCATTTTTGGTGCCCCCGCTGAGGACATTCTCATCCACAATTCTCTACCTCCTGATGTGGGATAATACAACACATAGTGGTTCATCCTCTACAACAAGTGCTCCAAGTGGCTTTTCTCCAATGCCTTTACCAACTCTTTTTGAAGTTGGTCGAAGTCCAAAACTCCCACAATGGTCTCCCAAGGAATCTCAAGAAAGGAAGTATGCCTATCGGATGACGGTACGTATGTGGGTAAAAGGTGTTCACCACAGAAATTCCATTCTCTCACAACGGAAAAAATCATATTGCCATCAATTACTAGCTTCTCATACTTGTGGTGAGTGTTTTGTAAATAAAGCGAAGGCCCTTCCGGGAGGTCCTCATCTCCAAATCATCAAATCCCTCTCTCTCTATGGCCTAATCAACATCAAAGGAGGACAACTATGCATGAACGGTGTGGAGTTTTGTAGAGGTGCAAAGTATGGAGACTATCTTTAACTGTTGTTAGCTCGGAGGTTGGGTGTGGTTGAAAAGGTGGCTATCACACCTTATGAAATATATGTCACCGAGGATGGACACACTAAGGCAAGAACAATCACTGGTGAGCAAATTCTCTGTATAGCAAAGTTGGTGGGTTCTAGAAAGAAACACTCTGGAAAAAATCCTTCATAATTCAAGAAAGTGCATTTCCTCTACTCCCTTAAGTAGTATCCACTTATGAATAATAATAATGGCTCGAATGGATTCAGTGGATACAACCAAGTGCAGATAGCAGAAGAGGATCAGTCCAAAACAACCTTCACCACAGAATGGGGGACCTACGCTTACCGAGTGATGCCGTTTGGACTCTGCAATGCCCTTGCTACTTTCCAGCGAGTCATGATGGCTGCATTCCAAAATCATCTGCACGACTTTATTGAGGTATATTTGGATGACTTCTGTGTCTATAGTTTGATCCGTGAACACTGGGGACATTTGGAACAATGCTTTGATCGATGCCGGGAGTATGGGATCTCCCTCAACCTTGACAAATGCATCTTTGGGGTCTCTTCTGGAGTTCTGTTGGGCCACATTGTCTCTGCACAAGGGATATCAACAGACCCTGCAAAGATCGAAAAGACTGCAGCTCTGACAGCACCCACCAACCTCAAACAGTTGAGGGGATTCCTAGGCCATGTGGATTACTACAGAAGGTTCATAGCTCATTTTGCAACAAAGGAAACCTCCTTGCACAAGATTTTGAGGAAAGATGCAGAGTTTATTTGGACGGAAGAATGTGACAAAGCCTTCAACACTCTGAAGCAGTGTCTGATTTAGGCACCCATTCTGCAACCTCCTGATTGGACGAAGGAGTTCCATGTGCACACAGATGCATCAGTTGAAGGGCTAGGTGTTGTCCTATGTCAAAAGGCCCCCTCCAAATTAGATCAACCGAAATATTATGCAAGCCAAAAGATCACTGACAGGGAATGGAACTACACAGTGACAGAGCTTGAGTGCTTGGCAATGGTGTTTGCACTGGAGAAGTTTCGCCACTACCTACTGTCTACCCACTTTAAATTTATGTGGATCATGAGGCCCTTTCCTTCCTGATGAACAAAGCAGACGTGAAAGGACGAATGATGAGATGGCTTCTTCTATTCCAGGAGTTTGACTTTGAGGTAATTACTAAACCTGGTCGTTCCCATGTTCTGGCTGATCATCTGTCGCGTATCCCACAGATTGCAGACGAGGAGCAGGATGATCCAGATCTCCCTGATGCTTCCCTATTCCTGGTAGAAACTGTAATCCCCTAGTATGCAGACATTGCCAATCTGCTGGCAACCCAACAGTACCCTCCTGGCATTTCTAGTCGGGAAAGGAAGAAACTTATGTTAGAATCAGCCCCCTACATCTTGTTAGGCGGTGCACTATACAAGAAAGGCAAAGATGAAGTGCTCAGAAGATGTGTTGCAGGAGATGAGATTGGGATTGTTTTGAAGGCTTGCCATGATGAGCCATGTGGAAGCCACTTTGTAGGAGAAGCTATAGCCAGGAAAGCTCTGTTAGCAGGTTACTGGTGGCCGACCCTCCACAAGGATGCTTATGATTACTGCCAGCGATGTGATGCTTGTCAGCGAATGGGGAAACCCACCAAGACAAGCGCTATGCCACTGCAACCTATCCTTTCTTTAAGCCGTTCGAGAAGTGGGGCATCGACTTCGTCGGCCCAATCGATCCTCCCACCAGAAAAAAACAGAACAGATACATCTTGGTATGTACGGATTATGTTACTAAGTGGTGTGAAGCTAAAGCCCTAAAGCGGGACGATGGTAACAACGTGGCCCTGTTCATGTACGAGAATATCATCACCCGTTTTGGCAGTCCCCTAGAGCTGGTAAGTGACAGAGGCACTCATTTCATTAATAAAGTCATGGAAGAGTTGACAGAGCTGTATAAGATCCGCCATCGCAAGTCCATTCCTTATTACCCCAGAGCCAACGGCCAAGTCGAAGTCACCAATCTCATGTTTTTGCTCGATCCTGACAAGGACAATTGCCGCACATCGTCGTGAATGGGATGATCAACTTACAGAGGCCCTCTGGGCGTACAGAACCTCCCATAATGCAGCAACATGACATACACCCTTCTAGCTAGTGTCTGGTACAGAAGCTGTTTTCCCTATTGAACTGGAATTGCCCTCTTTGCGAGTGGCTATCAAAGAGCGTTTGGGGGATGATGATTCACTGCAAAGCCGTCTCCTGCACTTGGAATGTTTGGACGAAACTCGCAGGATGGCTCTACAGTGCATGGAAGCCACTCAAGCTCGACGTAAGGCTTACCATGACAGCTTCATCAAGCACAAGGAGTTCAAGAAAGGTGATTTGGTCCTAGCCTATGATTCACGATTTGGCAAGTTTCCAGGCAAGCTTCAACAGCGGTGGATGGGCCCATATAAGGTACTTGCTGTCAACCATAATGGCTCTGTCCAAGTGCAGACCGTTGATGCCTCTGATGATCCCTTCATGATCAATGGATATCACCTGAAGAAGTACTTCCCTCCTTGGGGATCTTGACAATCATGGCCACCTGATCCTTTCCCCCGTTGGCGTGGCACTGTAACTCTTATGATGCTACTTCTGATAGCTGTTCTTCAGCCACTCTTGATGAGGTGGATGCAACCCTCTGTCCCCTCAGTCCCACCTTCCAGCCCTGCTCTCTTATCCTCTATTTTCCACCAGCGACATTGGCGAGGATGGTTCTGACACATGGTATTTCTACCATTCTCCTTGTTACTTGAAAGAAAAAAAAAAGAGATATACATATCGATCATGGGAGAAAAGGACTTCGGTCCCTGTCATGTCGACCTATTCTTCGAGAAAAGGTGGAGACACCCTCGGGAATAGGGAAAAACAAGAAAAAAGAAAAAAAAAACAACAAAGAAAAAAAAACTGTTATGGGAGAAAAGTAAGAAATTCCTTGTCATAGCAGGCCTCGTTCCAAGAAAAGGTGGTTAACACCCTTGGGCGGGAAGTTGACTGTGAAAAAGGTGGCAACACCCAGCAGTCCAGTAAGTGGATTCATCATTAGATATTCCTATGATCCAGTTCCGAAGCTACCTCCCTTGGTACACTGTGTCCTGTGCCTTTCTGCAGAGCGTTTGACAGTCCTCTAGCATATGCCATGTCCTATGTAACACAATGTTTGATCTGATGGCTACCTCCCTGGGTACGCCTCTTCAACACCGAACGACGCGATCTTCATCGACAAACAATCAAGTGACGCGAGCTTTCATCCTAACCGGATGGGGAAGTGAGTATGGTTGCCCTCTGTAACTATCAACAGAGAGTGAGACAGAGGGTGGGGCGAGTGACCAGTCTTTTCCCTTCAAATCAATTGAGAGGTGAGAAGTGTGAATGAAGTGTTGCACGCACGGGATGGGCCTCTCAACACACAAAGCACGAGCTGTTTCTGTGCACTGCACCATAAGGCTCCCTGGCCTTCCTTCTCGCACTGTATGCCAGCACAGGGTGGGATGCACAGTTGCACCATCAAATGCGCACAAGGCATACAACCTTTACACAAGTGACTGTGAGGATTACATCAATGGGTTTTAGGACAGGGCTGTCTGTATCTTTCAACAGAGCGTGAGACAGAGGGTGGGCTGAGTGTGACTGGAGTTTTTTCAATCAATTACCGAGAGGTGAGGATTGAGGGACGTTACGACCTTTGGAGTCAGGTACGTTCCGTTTCCCTATGTACCCATGGGGTGGATCTTTGCCATCAACACAGGACACGTCACCCTGTTTTGTACACTGCATTGTAAGGCTCCCTTGCCTTCCTCCTTGTACCTATGCCAAACGGGTTGGACGCATTGATGCACCATCAACTGTGCACCCTGGCATACTCCCTCTGCACCATCCCCTTGTCGCTTCCTAAACTAGGTGTGAGACATGGGCTTTCATCTTGCTTTCCTCGAGTGATATTAGTCATGGAGCGAGTGACTGCTCTTTCATTCCATATGAGTGATTGTGCGTTGAGTGCAACATTCCTCATCATCAATGTATTTCCTGTGATTCCTTCAACCAGCTACCTCCTTGGGTGCTGTCGCGTGGTCCCTACCACGAAGGACGTGTGCTGTGAAGATACCTTGGTATCTCCTGCAGTTGACAACGATAGTGGACGTGCCATTGACAGTCAACCTTGATTCTCGACAATATGGGCCAAGTTTTTCTAACCTTACACTTTGTTTTGTTAGTGACGGTCATGTTTTAAGTGTGGGGACATTAGCAGTTGGTTTGTTGTGTGGTCTTAGGTCCCTGTTGCTCGGTCAACCCTATCCGTTAAGGTTTTAAGTGTGGGGACGCGTCCCTGCGCGTCTACATTGCATATTGCCCTGCATATGCCTCACTTTGCTCATATATGTATGCCATAACTTTCTGTTACCCTTCTGGGATCCCTTTCCCACCCCCTCATCCACTGTCACCCCTCCCTCGGGGATGTTCCTCCTCCATTTCTCTTTCTCCTTTATTTTGCTGTGTTTCTAAGTGCACGTACCCTCCGTTCAGCGGCATCCCCATCTACCTTTATAGCCCTGTTCATCCCTTTGAACTGTCCAATTTTCCTTTTTACCTACCCCTGTTCCGATGCACGGTTTTTGAGTTATTAATTTTTGATGGGTTTTGCGTACATTAGACGGTTTTCCATGTGACCGCGCTTTTCTTGTTTCGGAACCATGATGTGATATCATAGCCCTGACAACCACTTTCCCCCTGACATTTTTCCTTTTTACTTTGTGTCCTTCCGATGCACAGTTTGTCCAATATTCATTTTTGCGGTTTTTCGGGACCTTTTCATGCGTCTTTTTGATATTTTTCCATGTGAACTTGCCCTGTTTGCATCGGAATTCCAGTTTGACCTGACAGCCGTGTCCTTTGTGATTTTTCCCACATTTTTCCTTTTTTCTCCCCCCATTCCGACTTCTGAATTTTTAATTATTAAAATTTAAAAGTGTTTTTGAGTGTCTTTTTGGTGTTTTTCCCATGTGAACGCCTCCGAACCCTATTGGAACTGCATTTTAACATTACAGCCCTGTGCAACCCCTTCTCCTGCACAGTTGTCATTTTTGCTGCCCCCTGTTCCGGCAAACTGATCTTTTGTTATTAATTTCCGACCTCGTTTTCGTGTGTCCTTTTTATGTTTTTCCCATGTGAACACGTCCTATTTCGGCCGAAACTGTGTTCTCACCTGATAAGCTTGTCGGGTACATTCTTTTGCACATTTTTTCTTTTTCCCACACTTTGTTTCGATGCACGGATCTTTCGATATTAATTTTCGTTTGCGTTTTTGGACCCGTCTTTTGCATTTTTGCATGTGAACGCCCTGTCTTCCCCTCGGAACCCCCGTTGTGTTTTTTCCCTGTCTTTCCCCTGCCATCTTGCACAATTTTTGTTTTTACGCCATTTCGTTTCCATGCCCGGATTGGGAGATATTAATTTTTCCTTGTTTTTACGTGTTTCGCGCGACTCGTCCCGCGTGTGAACGCGCCCGTTTTCGATTTTACGTGTCTCACCACGCTTGGTCGCGTACGCGTGCCTCCTACCGACATCTCGGCGCCATTCTGATCCCGCCACAGCAAATTTTTTTACCCCGCCCCGCGCCCGCGCACGGGATGGGGGCACCCCTTTCATTTCTTTTTTTTCTTTTTTAAATTAATTAATTAATTAATTTAAAAAAATCTTATTTCCCCCCTCCTGCAGCCGTTACCTCTCCCCTCTCCTTCCCTCCTCTCTCTCCTCTCTCCTCTTCTTTTCTTTCTTCTCTTTCTTTCTTTTCTCTCTCCTCCCCCTCTCTCTCTCCCCGTCTCCTCCACATTCCCTCGTCGTCGTCCTCCCCTCCTCCTTCTCCCTTCTTCCTCCTCCTCTTCTCCTCCCTACCTCCTCTCCCCCTTCCGCTCTGTCCGTGACACTCCCGCCTGGCATGCCCTTCACGCCGCCGCCTGGAATGCCCTCCAGCCGCCCCCCGGCCGCCTTGCCTCTTACGCCTCGCCTCTGATGCCTCGCCCCCAGGCCGCCTCACCTCGTACGCCCTGCCTGGCCCCCCGCCACTCTCCTGCTGCCCTCGCTGGTGGTCGCCACGCTGCCGCCTGCAGCCCCGCCTGTGGCTGTTTGCCCGATGGACACCGCCTGGCGTTACTGCCCTGCCGCCCGTTTTCAGGCCGCCTCCTCCTGCCGGCCGCCTTCCATGCCCAACTCCCCCATTCATACCCCCCATTCGCCCCTCCCTTCCCCACCCCTCCATAAGCCCCCATTCAACCCACAATACACACCCCCACCCTCCAAGCCCCCATTCACCCCAACACACACCAACCCCCCCTGTCACACCCAAAACACCCTCCCAGTACCCCTTCCCACCACCACTCCCAACTCCCTTCCTCAGCCCCCATTCACATACCCATTCCCACACACGCAACACCCCCTCCTCAGCCCCTTTTCCCACCCAACCCCCCGACGCGTGGACCACCACACCATCATTGAATCAACAACAAGAACAACCGTTCCCCCTTCTCGGCCCCCTATCACACGCAGGGTGTGCGTGCGCGCTGGCTGTGCATGAGCGTGTTCGTGATCGCGGGTTCGTGCGCGCTTATCGATCCTTCACGCGCGAGGACGCGCGTTCCGTCTTGTCCGTGCGGTGGTGTGCTGACGGCCGCCATTCACACGCAGTCCTTATCAGCTGTTCACACGCAGCCGGGTACTGCCCTTTTAATTTAAAATCTTGAAAAACCCTAAAAATACATTTAAAAATTCAAAAATTCATTAAAAATCAATTAAAAAGTAAAAAAATTACAAAAATATTCCTAAAAAAATTTCCAATATTTTTGCAAACCATTGATATATTTTTCCAAACTAAAATATCAGAAAAAATTTTACAAAAAATTCGAAAATTGAAATTCTTTTCAAAAACATGAAAAAAATAAAAAAAATCCCTAAAAATTCATAAAAATATCGAAATAATATCAGGAAAATTTCTGAAAATTATACAAATTCTTTGGTACATTTTGCCAATATTTTCTCATTGAAAATGCTTTCCTTACTTGGCAAAAGTATTAATTGGAGCCAAAACCCTCATTTAAAAAACAACAAAATTCAATGAAAAAATCATTTTTCATCCCACAAACGAGCTGAAAAAAAATGAATTAAATCCAATCACCTTCTTTACACTTGATGCTCATGATTGGTTTGCTGAAATTTCATGACCACATCACTTTTAAAAAAAAAAAACAAACAAACAATACAATCAAAACACACTAAAAGTAATTTAAAAAAAAAACCAAACCCACAAAACCAAACAATCATACTCTTAAATCCCAATCAATCCACACCCCCAACATTTCCATTTTTTTTCTTTGGTCACACGTCGCATTTGTTTTATTATTTCTTTTTGGTCAATGTGTTAGTTGTTTTTTCCATTTTCCTGTACGACAGGACAACTAGTTTTAGTCAGCCTTTTGTCAGTTTTGTGGATTATTGGTGGATTGCATCTCTCCCTTTTTGAGGCCGTCGTCTCAGACTTTGCAGACAGACCCACACATTGCCAGGTTTTTTCTCTTTTTTCCTCTCTCACATTGCACCATAACACACATTTAAATTGTAATTAAAATCAATTGACCGTTGCACATACACAACATTAATAGACTGCACTTCATAAAATTGTAATAAAACAAACCCGAACGTTAATTGTAAATGGAACCCCATTGTTGCACGAGCACCTTTGTACCATAACCCACTTAATTTTTGTAAATTAAAACCCATTCACCAATGCACACGCACACGCGTTACAGACACCTTTAATTTGTAATAAAATGAACCCCCCCGAAGTCATGCATGCATGCACGCAAGTGCCACAGATCATGTAATTATAAAAATAAACTGCATTAGTAGAGACCCAGTCAAGTAAAGTCGTGTCAAGTCTGAGAGGGGCTGGGTTACGTTTCCGACTCACCATGCATTAACGGATTAAACATTAATAATGAACTATGCTTAATTGATTATTTAAACAAAATGCATCGTTAGTTCCACCCATCCACTTCACCGCACTGTAGGATGCTGAACGTTTACGGGGATTGGGTTTTTTGGTCAAAGATGTCGGTCAAATTAGTTCATGTCTATTTTACTAGTTCGAGTCTGTGATTTTGTTTGGAGTCTGGTCAGTGTGTGGGTTACGGTATGTGTGACACTTTTGTTTTATTTTGTGTGCTTGATTACGGGGATTCGGGTGCTTACATGTTGCATCGCATGAAGCTTTCGGTCGCATATGTGCATAGGTCATGTCGAAATTTCGGTAGGATGTGGTTTGCTTGGGGTGGTTTAGTCCAGTCACTCTTGTCCTCAATCTTTCTCTTGTCGTTGGTCTCAGTGGTGGTTTTGTTTGTGGGTTTTGCAGGTTTTCTCTTTGATTCTTGGTTTTGTGTGTGTGGTTTTTGCTATAGTCTGAATGGCATCATCTTCTTCTTCCCCTCCGATTGTGGTACAGCATGTTCCCCTCGCAATCCATGATTATTCTCTCCTTCTAGAGGCGGATTGCATCCGATGTGCAGGCCTCATACCATTTGTTGCCCTTACATTGCCGTCGGTAGATGAGAAGCTTTGTTATTCCTTCTTGGCTTCTTATAAAAAACAGTCTGGCCTAGTTTATAACCGTACCTTCTGCTTATCTACAACTAATATCCATGAAGCGCTGTGCTTGCCCCTTTCTGCTTCCTTTGTGCCCAGCGGTAACCAGTTACTTACTGCTGAAGAGATAGTTACTCTCTTGAAGAAGGAAACTTCTACCCCCTTGCTTCTCAATCAACTTATTAACAGTTCAGGGGTCTCTATTGCTCCTATCTCTTCTCCAGTATGGAAGCAGTTATGTCAGTTCCTCCAGGACCGATTTATGATGAGTAAGTCAGCTTCTAAGTATCTTTCCAAGGAACTATTCACAGCTTCTGTGAAGATCCTAGAGGGTGCTAGGTTCAACTGGACAAGCTTCTTACTCTCCAAGATGGATCAACATTTCCAGCGTGTATGGAAGGGTCAGATCATTAATGTTTCCTATGGTGCTTTCTTACAGCGCATTATCACTTTTCCACCTCCTCCTGGTGGTGTGCCAGTGCTTGATTCTGTTCCTTTACCTCCGTAGCCTCCACCATCAGTCCCTTCCCCTCCACCTATGCAACCAAATTCAGAAGATGAGGAGTCCCCTGTTATATTTTCTCGCAAGAAACGCCTTCGTACAAAGGGTCCTTCTAGCCCTCTTGTTCTTGCTTCCCCTGTACCCGTACCTATTCCTGCTATGTCGGGTAGTGCCCTTCCTTCTTTCCTCTCCTCTCCTAATTTATTTTCAGCCCAAAAGGAAGGACAAATTGATCAGCAGATGCCTTCATCCTTACATACTATATTATCTGGACCTATGCTTTCATAGTTAGTTTCAAATGTCCAGTCCACTCTGGAAACCTCCCTTACCTCTTGTCTTCAGACAATGTATACCAGTGTTTATACTTCTTGCAAGACAAGGTGGATTCCTTGACTAGTCAGCTGACTAAGGCATTGGAGGATTTGTCTGCAGAAAGGGCTACACTTGGTGATATTAATACTCAAATGACTACTGCCACATCCTTAATGGATTCCTAGAAGGCAACTATCCGAGAGTTAGAATCTAAGGTTGCTAAGTTGGAAGAGGAGAATGCATCCTTGCAGCTTGAGAAAAATTCTGCCCTTGAGGAAATGGTCACTTTGGCTAGTAAACTTGGTACTAGTGAAGGTGAGTTGCAGCACTTTCAGGCAACTGTAGAGTCCCAACAAAAAGTTATTGAAGAACTTAACCAAAAAGTGGCTGTTCTTTCTGTTCCTCCTCCAACTCCTATTGTCTCTTCAGTCATATCTTCCAAAGGAGAGTTTGATCATTTGCACCATAAAGCTAAATTATGTGATGGGTTCTCCACTAAAGTGGAACGCCTTCAGCAGAGGATGAACTGTGTGCAGGAAGATTTTACCTACTATACTGAATTGGTGT
The DNA here is from genome assembly GCF_053477565.2 of Lygodium microphyllum. Taxonomy (NCBI): domain Eukaryota; kingdom Viridiplantae; phylum Streptophyta; class Polypodiopsida; order Schizaeales; family Lygodiaceae; genus Lygodium; species Lygodium microphyllum. The sequence goes on from NC_141143.1 coordinate 77,576,565, forward strand.
CACCTCCTCCATCCTTTTGGATCAAATATAATCAGCAGAGGTTTGCCCTGTACATCTCCTTAAGCAATGTGGATTTGGAACCTCCAGAGGATGGGTGGTCAAATCTTTGGTCTGCGGGTCTCTTGAGAGCAGTTTTTGATAGATTTGTGGATGAGTTGGTTTCCCATGAGGTTCAGTTATTATCTTTCATGTATCTTGTCGGACATCTGCAAATTCTTGATGAAGAGGACTTGAATGTTTATGTGGGGGATGTAATCTTACAGGCAGTCATGTATGTGCACTCAGTTGAGCTCCTGTTAGCAGAAAGTTTGAAGTATTATCATGAGCAGACGTCTTGGTGTAAGGGACATGCTTGGCATCCACCTTTGGAGGCTGACGCTTTGGAACCTCGTTGCCTTCGGAGTGTTTTCCATAAATCTGATATCCAGCCATTACAATCTCAGTTGTTGAGCTTTATTGCTGATCATCCGTTATTTACTGATTCCTTTTTCCAGGACCTTAATTTTCGTTGTTTTATCTATCCTTTGGATCTTGGTGATCTCCTTTCTTATTCTCTTATGGCGTATCGTTTCTCTTTTTATATTTTCCTTCTTTTCTCAAGTCCTGATACCATTCCGCTTTTATCTTTTACCCCTTCTGGATTTTCTCATATCCCTGTTTTTACTACATGTCCTTTTATTCCTGATCCTACATCATCACCTACCCCTTCTGACCCTCCACCTTCTGTTCCTTCTATTCCTTCTGTTTTCTCAGTGGATTCTCTTCATACCTTTTTGTTGAATTCTCCATCTTTGCCATCTTCCTTATCCCTTCATTTGCCTTGATTTATCTTATCCTCCTTTACAATGTTCTCCTCTCATTCCATTGCCTCCTTCATTTGATTATATCAATCTTCCTCCCCAGTCAGTGCTGAATACTCCAGGATATGACAATGACATACTCCGTTGAAGACAATGGATGCTACATGCTTGTGTGACAGGACCGGTGTTTAACTGGCCTTCCATTCCAGGGTCTTGGGATACATCTGCAGCATGTTCGAACTCTTACCTTCATTTTGCCAAAGTGCATGCTACTTCTGAGGATACCACTGTTCGCCTTGCAGCTCATTTTTGTTGGCATCTTGCTTTCATGCATCAGCAGTCAAAGCTGAATACTCGAAAGAGTATCCCTCACTTGCTCATCAATCCAAATGTAGATGTGACTGTTGCTCAGATGGATATTCTGTACTACTTTGCACAGGCCTTCCCTACCAGGTTCCTCATCTTACTGGAAAGGATATGTTGCTTACAGTTCCTCCAGAATGTGCCTTAGCATTTTGTTGATGAGAGTAAAGCTTTGGAGTGTTTAAAGCTTTGGAGTGTTTAAAGCTTAGTATGCAGTTTAAGAAGAAATACCTTCATCCTACTTAGCAATGGAGCTTTTTCCTCATTGTATCATTCCTTCTTTATTAATGGAAAATCTCTTTTTGCTCTCCAATTTTTGGGGATCCATGCCATTCAGACTATATTTGTATATGGGTATTTTTTGTATTGGGTGATGTTTTTTTCAATTGTGTGGAGCTGTTGAAGATGAAGCTGTGAAGATTGATGCAGTTGGTTATCACATGGTTGCAGTTGCAGATTTGGATGCAGAACTCTTATATCCTTTAATAGTTTGAGTTAGTTTGGTTTTTATAATATTGGAATGGTTTTTTTTGTATTATTGGTTTTCCTTTCATATGTCTTTCAGATCCAGGTTATGAAGCTGATATATTGGGGTTGTAATCAAAGTGGGTGATTTATGTTGAATTGAAGATTCTTTTTAGCAGATCATAGAGCTTTTATTCTTCCATTTTCTAAGGTCGCGAGGACGCTTCCTTATTAAGTGTGGGGATATGTTGAGTGTGGAAATGATTGGTTTTTTGGGTTGATTTTTTGTTGTTTTTGATTGCAGAATGGTTGTTTTTTGTGGTTGATTGTTTGAGTTTGAAGATGTTTTGAAGTGTTTGGAGTGGTTTGAGTATGTTTGAAAGGGTTTATGTTGGTTTTTGATGAAATATGTTGTTCTGAAGAGTTCTGTAATTCTCTCTGTATGGTTCTGTAAGGCCTGATTTTCTTCTGTTTTGTTCTGTTTTGGTTCTGTTTTGGTAGTTGAGATGGTTGAATGGATGTTTTGAGAGATGATTGAGAATGTGTGAAAAGGCTTATGAGAGATTGAATTGGTTTTTTTTTTGTTTTTATGATTTTTATGGATTTTGTTGATCTTCTGTAAAGTTCTATAGCTTCTGTGCTTCTGTAGCTCTGTAGTCCTGTTGCTCTGTTGTTTTGTGGTCTGTTCTGTTTGTTTCTGTTGAGTGTTATGATGGATGTATGGATGTTTTGGGAAGTGTTCTTGTCTTAGGAAAAGGATGAATGGAAGCTCTATTCAAGCTAATTGAAGTGAAGAAGTAGCTGCTGAAGATTTACAGAAGATTTACAGAAGGTTACAGAAGGACAGTGACAGAAGACAGATCTCACAGGACACTATGAAGTCTCTGGTGCCCTTTCACATCTGACATACCTTTTCGGAGGTGTATCCACGACCTAATGAGGATTATTGTGAGTGATTATTGAGTGATTGTAGTGAGGATATGATGTAGTATTGAGAGCATACTATTGTGAGAGAGATCATATACAAGAGATAGTTGATTCTATGTGAAGAATTGTATTTTTTCTATGAGGGAGAAGACTATGAAGACAATGAAGATGAATACCATGTGATTTCTTTCCATCAAAAGTTGTGTTCTCTTTGTCTATTAATGAAGAATATGAAGAACATGATCAAGTTTGTAAAAGATAAATACGTGGGAGATATCTATTATGATGCTGCGTGAAGAATTGCTATTTTATTTGTTTTGACGATCAAAAGAATGAAATAAAAGCTTGTTGATGTTACAAGATAGATTTTCTTGCAAGAGAATTCCCTTTTTCTTGGTGTTCCTCTTGGGGCTCCAAGGAGGATCAACAGAAAACCACCTTCATTACACCTTGGGGTTGTTTTGCTTACAAAGTAATGCTATTTGGATTAACAAATGCCCCAGCTACCTTCCAACAATTCATGAATTATGTCTTCCAGCTATATTTTGGGAAATCCATCAGGGTCTTTATTGATGATTTTTGTATTTATAGTTCTAAGGCTCTACATCTAGGGAAGGTGGATGAAGCTTTCAACCGCCTCGCACAAATGGGGAGGCAGTTAAACCATGAGAAGTGTCGCATTGGCAAAAGCAGTGTAACTTTGTTAGGGCATGTCGTAAGTGAGAGGGGCATTAAAGCAGATCCAAACAAAGTTAAGGCCCTATTGGCGGTGCCATCACCATCTTCTGTGAAGCAACTAACCTCTTTTATTCAGAAGGTGTGATATATGGGACGGTTCATTCATCTCCTCTCCCAATTAGTATTTCCACTGCAACAGTTAACCCACTTTGCGGAGCTTCTGTGGAGTGACGAAAGCGAAAGGTGCTTTCATGAGGTGAAGAAGGCTCTTAGTGTTGAGATATCGAGCTCCACTCGTGATATGCCAGGGTGACCATTGTGCATTTATGTCACCGACTTGTTAGCTGTAGATGCGGTTGGTACACCGCCCATGAATAATAGCTAGATGACAGCTATCCTTATCTACTCTAGTTCGTGGCTCAGTTAGTATGCCACCTTAGTTAGTTAAGTTTGGTTTGAGACCCATATATAGGGTTCTTCTATTTCTATGTATTTGAGTTCTTTTTGGCTTACACAACTAAGAAGAGGAAAATTGTTTTCAGCCTCCACCTGTGTGTGTATTCCCCCATTGTGCAAGCAAGAAAGCTACAAGTGAGACTCCTTCCTTCTCTCCCACAATCTTGACATGGTATCAAAGCCTGGTTCGTGGTAAGGAGCTCAAGAAAGCAAACCAAGTTCGTGGTGTTCTGGTAAGAGGACCAGTGTTGCTTTCATTTTTCGAGTTTGGGAGTAAGTCTCTGCAGGTAGCACAGCCGAAAAGTACAAGAGTGCATTGTCTCATATTGAGAGACCCTTCGCGGTGTAGCAAGAGGACAGTATATGCTGCGGGCAAGGGCTGTAGCCCTTGGTTGCCCTGTTTTTTTGATTCGAGGCCATTTTGGTGCCTGTTTTGGAGGTGGAAGTTTTCCGCACGCACTCAGGAAAAGGCCATGTTTTTTGCTGTGTGACCACTGTTCTACAGGTCGGTGAAAAGTTATTGTAGAAATTGCATCGTATGCCTGTGCGTAGAGACATTGGGAGCAGAATCATCCTTGTTGCCTATTGATACAAAATCGTCACTAGGAAGTGACTGTGTGGTCAAATACCACTTTTGTCAGTTTTGCAGATTTGCCCTTGTGAGGCTGAAGCTGTGTTTTTTGCAGTGACAAATTTTTTTGCAGTGTTCTGTAATGGCGTCTGATTCTCTTTCACAGATTGTCACTGAAAATCTTGACAAGAACAACTTCCAAGCATGGAAGTTTAGAATGACGAATTTCCTTATGGGAAAAGGATATTGGGAATTCGTTGCAGGAAATGAAGAAGAACTAGTTCTTCCTGATGTTCCCAATCAACAACAAATGCAGGCATTTAAAGGATGGCATGAAAGAGCCAGGAAAGTTATGTACTGGTTGTCCATTAGCATTTCAGACTCTATGATTGTGCATATTCAGGATGCAAGTACGCCAAAGGAGGCATGGGGTACTTTGTCAAAAATGTATAGCACAAATACGCCAGCCAGGAAAATGTAGCTCAAGCAAGAGTTGCACAATGTGCAAAGAGAAAGTATGAGCATTAATGACTAACACATGAAGGTGAAGAAGATTGCAGATGCACTTGCTTCCATTGGGTCGCTAGTGGAAGATGATGATTTAGTTTCTGTGACCTTGAATGGTCTAGGAAAGGATTATGCACAGTTTCGAACATCAATTTCCGTCCGTAAAAGATTTCTTGATTTTGAGGAGTTGATTGCTCTTCTAATTTCTGAGGAGCAGAGAAATGGTGGTGCATCTTCTTCAGGAGGAACTTCAAAAGAAGCTGTCTTCTACTCAAATGCTGGAAGAGGTAGAGGCAGAGGTAGAGGAGGCCGATCTGGAGGCCGTGGTAGAAATCAAAATATGCAGCAAACTCAAGAAAACCAGTCCTATGGAGGAGGACGTGGTAACTCTAGAGGTAGGGGGAGCCAAAGAGGTTGTGGTGGATGGCAAAGAGGCCAAAATGCAAACAACAATGTTGAATGCTACTACTGTGGTAAAATGGGTCATATGGCTAAAGACTGCTATAAAAAGCAGAATGATATCATGAATGGAAAATTGCAATAGGGGAATTATGCATCTTCTAGTAGACAGGGTGATGACAGAAATGAGCATTTGTTTATGGTGCAGCACATGACCAATTCTGTGACAAGTGCAGAAGAAAGCAACGATGTGTGGTATGTTGACTCAGGTGTATCAAACCACATGACAGGTCATGCAGAATGGATGCAGGATGCAAGGAAAATGGAAAAACCACGATTTTTGGAGACTGGTGATGATACTGCACATCCTATTGTGCAGATTGGAAAAATTCCTTTGTCTATGCAGGATGGGAAAAAGAAATACATGTCGGATGTATTTCATGTCTCGAATATCACCAAGAACCTGGTTTCTATTGGTCAAATGGTTGAGCAGGGCTTGCAGGTCAGATTTAATTCTCATGGATGCTTTGTTGAGGATATGAAAAATAAAGGTTGCTTGATAGCAAAAGGAAAGAAGAAGGGCAGAATGTTTACGTTGGATGTAGACATGCCTGAATTGAGTGCAGCAATGTTTGCACATGGGACAAGTGTAGTTGCAAATATTGATAACTGGCATAAATGCATTGGTCATGTTAATGTACAGTGACTTAAATCAATGCAAGCCCAAAATATTGTTGCAGGATTGCCTAAATTCAAGGTTGCAGAAATGCATAAGGTATGTGAAGCCTGTCAATTTGGAAAACAGGCAAGGAAACGATTTCCTAGACATATTCAAGAGAGTAAGAAGCCATTGGAATTAATCCACTCTGATGTGTGGACTACTAAAGCTGCATCTCTTGGAGGCTGTCATTATTTTGTCACTTTTATTGATGACTATAGTAGAAAAGTTTGGGTGTATTTTATGAAAAAGAAAAGTGAATTTTTTGGGAATTTCAAAACTCTTAAAGCTATGGCTAAAAAAGAAACAGGCCTGCAAATAAAATGCCTAAGGTCAGATGGAGGGGGAGAGTACCTCTCAAATAAGTTTGCAAGGTTCCTGCAGGAGCATGGCATAAATCAGCAATATTCGTGCAGTCATACCCCACAACAAAATGGAATTGCAGAAAGGAAAAACATGCATATTGGAGAGGTATCTCGTGCCATGCTCAACGAAAAAGACTTGCCAAATTTTTACTGGGCTGAAGCAGTTGCTACAGCAGTCTACATAATGAACATGATTCCCACTGCAGCAATACATGGGATGACTCCAGAGGAGAGGTATACTTGTAGGAAACCATATATTTCTCATTTGAAGATTTTTGGTTGCATTGCCTATGTTCATGTGCCAGATGAGTTGAGATCCAAGTTGGATCCAAAAGTTGAGAAGTGCATCTTTATTGGTTACTCTCTGCACAGCAGAAAGGGTATAGATGCTATAACCCTTCTACTCGTAAGTTTACAGTGAGCGGAGATGTTGTTTTTGATGAGATGAGTAGCTGGTATAAACCAGTAAATGTGATTGATGATGTAGATGCACAAAATGGTAATGCTGCACAGAATTCACAGCAGCAGTCACAAAATATTAGTGGACCTGGAGTGTCCTCTAGCAGTGGTTCACATTCTTCACCATGAACAGGCAGATTGAGATCAGGAGAATCTCCTCAAAACAATGCAGATAGTGGTATGCAGGTTTCACAAAAAGGAAAAGAGAAGGTAGATCAGCCCATGTTTGATGTGAATGCAGGTCACTCTTATGTGGATGGTGAATCTAGTGGTTCAGAACAGAGCATTGATGATGAGTTTGGTATTCCTTCTATTGTTACACCTGGAGTAAGGAAGACCATGGATGTTTTGAGAGCACCTGGGAGTGAACCTACTTTGCGCAGGTCTACCAGAGCTAGGTATCCTATGGATAGGCTGAAATATGATGGATTTACAGCCATTCACTATGCCTATATGGTCAAAGTGATGCAAGAACCAGAACCCACTTCTTTTGAGCAAGCCATGGGAAAAGAAAAATGGGAGAAAGCCATGGATGAAGAAATGGATGCTTTGGAAGCAAATGCTACATGGGAATTGGTACCTTTGCCTAAAGATAAGAATGCAATTGATTGTAAGTGGGTTTATAAGGTGAAGCACAATGCAGATGGTTTTGTGAACAGATACAAGGCAAGATTAGTAGTCAAGGGGTATGCACAAACATATGGCATTGATTATGAAGAAACATTCAGTCCAGTTGCAAGGATGGCAACTGTAAGAGCAGTCATTGCTATGGCTGCATCAAAGGAATGGTCTTTACATCGGATGGATGTAAAGAATGTCTTCTTGCATGGTGATTTGCAAGAAGAGGTATATATGGAGAAGCCACCAGGTTATGTGCATGCTGTCCATCCTAAGTTTGTTTGCAGGTTGAAGAAAGCCTTGTATGGCTTGAAGCAAGCACCTAGAGCATGGTCTGACAAGATAGGACAGTATCTTGTCACTATTGGCTTTCAGATTTCCAAGGTATATTTCTCACTTGATGTGAGAAAAACAGAGAAAGGTATTATGCTACTTGTCATTTATGTTGATGATTTGATTATGACAGGTGATAGTGATGAAGATATCCTTCATGTAAAAATGCTATTGAAGCATAAGTTTGAGATGAGGAATTTGGGAGAGTTGCGTTATTTCTTGGGCATTGAGGTGATTAGATCACCAAGTGGGATATGGCTCTTGCAGAGGCAGTATGGTTTAGACATGCTGTCCAAATATGGGATGACATGCTGTAAGCCTATTTCAGTTCCTTTGGAGCAGAATGTGAAGCTGAGCGCAGATATAGGTGAGCTTCTCGAAGACCCTACTATGTACAGACGCATAGTAGGAAGTTTGATTTATATGACTATTACCAGGCCAGATTTGAGCTATGCTATTGGATTGGTAAGTCAGTTTATGCAGGCTCTAAGGAAACCACATTTGGATGCGGCTAGACACATACTCAGGTATGTGAAGTCCACATTGCAGTATAGACTATTTTATGAGACTGGGGTTCAGATACAGTTGCATGGATACACTGATGCTGATTGGCCTGGTAGTATTTCTGATAGACGATCTACCAGTGGATATGTGTTCTCTTTTGGGAGTGCTGCAGTCACTTGGAGTAGCAAGAAATAGCCTATAGTTGCCTTGTCGAGCACAGAGGCCGAGTACAGGGGTGCAGCAATGGCTGCATGTGAGGTAGCTTGGTTGCATAAGCTACTTTATGATATGTATTAGCCTACAGATGGGCCAGTTGTCATTTATTGTGACAACATGAGCAGTATACACTTGGCAAATAACCCAGTCTATCATGCTAGAACAAAGCACATTGAGGTGCATTATCACTATGTGTGGGAGAGGGTTTTAGTAGGTCTTATCACTAGAACAAAGCACATTGAGGTGCATTATCACTATGTGCGGGAGAGGGTTTTACTAGGTCTTATTGATCTAGTTTATGTCAGCACAGAGGATCATGTAGCTGATATATTCACGAAGGCATTGAGCGCAAAGAAGCTGCGCAAGTTCAGAGACCTGCTTGGTGTGCAAGAATTGGGATTGAGCTCGAGGGGGAGTGTTGAGATATTGAGCTCCACTCATGATATGCCAGGGTGACCATTGTACATTTATGTCACCGACTTGTTAGCTGTAGATGCGGTTGGTACATCGCCCATGAATAATAGCTAGATGACAGCTATCCTTATCTACTCTAGTTCGTGGCTCAGTTAGTATGCCACCTTAGTTAGTTGAGTTTGGTTTGAGACCCATATATAGGGTTCTTCTATTTCTATGTACTTGAGTTCTTTTTGGCTTACACAACTAAGAAGAGGAAAACTGTTTTCAGCCTCCACCTGTGTGTGTATTCCCCCATTGTGCAAGCAAGAAAGCTACAAGTGAGACTCCTTCCTTCTCTCCCACAATCTTGATACTTAGCACCCTTCCTATAATTTTACAGCCTTGCTGGGATCAAGATTTTTATGTCAACTCGAGTTTTGGGGAAGATGCTCTAGGGGTAGCACTAATATAAAAGGATGCTAAAACTGGCCTAATGAGACCGGTTTACTTTTCTAGCAGAGTAATGACATCATCAGAACAAGGGTACAATATGGTGGAGGTGATGGTTTTATCTCTAATGTTTGCTGTAAGAAAGTTTCGTCCTTATCTTCTCCCTAGGCCATTCACAGTGATCACGACAGAAGAGCATTTTTCCTATGCCTTACAACACATGGATGTTTCAGCCAGAATCGCTAAGTGGGTGATACAACTCCAAGAGTTTGACTATATCTTCAAGGTGGAGGATTCTACTCGAGCTTGCCTAGCTGATTTGTTGACCCATAGATGCCATCAAAAGAAGGAAAAGGAGAAGGGAAAGGTAAAAGAGGAGGCACCTCCTCTTGAGGAGCTGCCATGGGTAGAGAGTGCCCATGCCCTCTACTTCGATGGGGCCTACAAGCGTATTAAAGACAGAGCCGCAACAGGAATAGTGGTGTTCAGTCCCGAAGGTGACAAACTTTATGGAGAAGGTATCAGCTTGGAGGATGTCCATTCTAACAATGAGGTAGAATATCAAGCCTTGCTTTTAGGTTTGAGGTGGTGTCTTTCACATGGTGTCACTCGACTTAATGTTTTTGAGGATTCTATGCTAATTGTTAAGCAAATAAAAGGATATTGGGCTTGTAAAAATTATAACTTAGCAGTGAAAATGAGAGAAGCTAAAACTCTCGTGAGAAAGCTACAGAAAGGCCAAATCTGTTTTGTGCCAAGGCATACAAATGGGGATGTAGATGCTCTAGCAGTTGAAAAATTGAAAGAGGTAATGGTGGGCATCATTGCAGTAAAGCTTCCCTTGTTTCAGGGTAAGTTTCAACTATAAGATGTGCTTTATTTTCTTGAGCATGGTGAGGCACCTACACATGAGTAAGAGTGAGAAAAGGTGGCTGGCTACTAAGGCCACTAAATATCGCTTGATAAATTATGTGTTGTATTACAAAGGAAATGATGCAGTGCTTAGAAGGGTGCCAATAGCAAAGGAGATTATGGATGTGATTAAGAGCTGCCATGAAGGGGTTTGTGGCGGATATTTTGCTCAAGAAATAACCAGCAGGAAGATTCTCCATGCCTATTTTGTGTGGCCTAGTCTACATCGAGATGTGCAACATTGGTGCTGCACTTGTGACGATTGCCAAAAGGCCGGACCAAGGAAGCTAGTGCATGAGGAACAAAATCCCATAACTACATATGGCCCATTTGAGAAATGGGCGATTGATGCAATAGGGCCACTCCCACGAACTCAGTCTGGCAAGGAATACATCATAATGGGTGTGGACTACATGACGAGTTGGGCAGAGGCTTCAACAACTAGTCAGATCACAGCCCAAGAAGTGGGAAAATTTTTGTTTGAAAATATTTGTTGCAAGTTTGGCACACCTTTGGAAATTATCTTTGATTGGGGTCCTGGTTTTAGGGCCAATCTAGTGGGAGAGCTAATGAAAAGGCTAAAAATCAAGCACAGGCATTCTACTCCCTACTACCCATGGTATAATGGTTTGGTCGAAAAAGTGAATGGGCTAATTTGTAAGATAATTACCAAGCAAGTACACATGCACCCCAAGAACTGGGATAAAAAATTGAGTGCAGCTCTTTGGGCCTATAAGACTTCATTCAGAATCTCACTTGGCTATATTCCATTTCACCTCGTCTATGGCCAAGAGGCTTTGCTTCCTATAGAGGTGGAATTGGCCAGTTTGCGTGTTTTAGTAACCAGTCGAGAGAAGAATCAAGATAAGAAGTTAGAGGAAAGGATCTTGGATCTAGAGAGGCATGAATGAAGAGCCACCAATGAGGGGGTGCAGTCCTCCTTGCTCTACTGGACCATCATTAGCAAGCTAGAGGCATGAATACCTCTAGCCTAAGGGGAGGGCTAATGATTCAGGTTTTTTACAAACCGGATTACTACCACAAAATTTGGCCAAAACCCCTATCAAGAGTTTACCATATCACTTTGGGTGTACTCTTCAAGCACTAGGTATGCTACATTGATTCTCGATTATGATAACTCTAGCAAATGGGGGGAATAAGTTCTTAGGAGGCATGTCAATGTAAAGGATAAAAGGGATGGTTATCTTAGTGAAGATGGAAATGGATTGCACCTAGGAGTTGAGTGAGTGCCTAGATTTTTTAAAGGACTAGCCTCCAACTACACATGGGTCCTGTCTGCATCACTAAGATTTGAAATCTATCACCATCATTAGAGGACACCTCACCCTAGTACACAAGTCAATATCCACATCATGGTGTCATTTGGATCTTACACAAAAGCTTACAGCATGGACCCCTTCTGTCACATGCTTATATGTATTTATATATATATATATATGGGGGACTAAAATCAAAGTAGCTTTTGGAAGCCATTTTTTATAATCTCAATAACTCCCAAGGAAAAGCGAATTTCAAGAAAATTTCCACGCTACCTGATTGGTTTCGACCTGGTCTACAAAGTTGCAGAAGAAACTTTTTTCAGATTCTTCACCAATTTGAAGCTACGAAGGCGCAGACTGCTGGCTACATGCAATATTCTTCTCTCTTTCACCACACCAACTTTCCATTCTATCCTTCTTGTAAATATATTATAATAATGTACTTTGGGAACCCATATCTTGTAATGTAGCTCCCTTTCTCTATTTTGTCTACCACCACCCTTGGCTTCTTGCATGATGACCAAGGTGGGGACTTGTCCCATCCACTATTCTCCATATTTTCAAAGATACCATACATAATCTAGAATTATGTTAATCAAGAAGATTAGCTTAATCTAATCTCTCATGGAGGCTATATAAAGAGCCCATGGAGAATGGGAGAAAGGGGGAAGAAGGACAATGACAAGCACATGAGAGCACTCTAGAATACCCTCATGCTAGTCCATCTCTTTGAGGTGAGCTATGAGTGAGTTCTTTTATTATGTAGCATAATGGCAAGCTTCCTCTACCTCTTCTCCTCTTATCTCCCTCTCTTCTCATCTTCTCATTCCATGTAGCATAATGGCAAGCTTCCTCTACCTCTTCTCCTCTTGTCTCCCTCTCCTCTCATCTCTCTCTCTTATATTCTAATATGTTGTCTAGTACATATATTCTCTCTTGTAAATTTGTGTCTTGGTTCTTTTGATTCTCTTTGAGAAAAGGGATGTCCTAGCCCATCCTCCCTTTGGCTAGGTGGTGTCCCTCTTTAGTTCTCCTAGTGAGGATTGGAGGTTGGATGGGTGAGAGTCCACCCATTCATCATTTCAACCCTCAATAGCAAGGTGGCTTTGAGAAATCAAAGTGAAGAGTGTTGGTTCATGCTTGGGTTCTCACAAATAATACTTGTACAAATCTCCATTAATTGTTGTAATAAAGACTTAAGGATCTCTTTCACCCTTGGGTTCTTGTGCAAATAGGATTGTGAGACTTATGGAGCTACCATGTTATCTTATATAAAGAAATTAGTTTTATTTATCTCACAAAGTTATGTGATACAAGAGACAATAAGTTCAAATCAAAAGACAACTTTGTTATTTATAAATTTTTACAAGCTCTTGCTTAATGTGCTCCTAGAAGTCCTTTTAGGGAGTGCTTGGGGCTCTGTTGCCTTTTGAAGGGTCTTCTTTGGGATCTTTCTTGGGATATTATGTAGGGCTTCCCTACATTGTACAAGCACAATATCCTTTGTTGGGATGATTTCCCAAAAGCTTTGAGATGAGAATTTAAAGATAACCCTAATATAGAATAGATTCATGTTTTACATAGGCTTATAACCACAAAAGCTTCAAATCTCATCTCTAATTCAAGAAAACATGTAGTATATAGTTGTTGCCATCAACTAGACATGATATGAAGCGACAATAAGCTTTGAATACTCAGTAATCCCTATATGGCCCTAGTTACATGAATTTAGCCATATTTTACTATTATAGACAATAGAAAAAACCCTCTTTATGCCACCTTGAGATCAGCCTAAAGAGGATTATTCATCTTCTTCAAACATACACTTACTATAATCAAGCACATGCATCAAGTTTTAATCTCAGAGAGCAAAGAGACATGCTAAAATTTTAGGACAACACTATTCAGCTTGCATATACTATTTTTCATTGTTCTAAGGCACAAATTCCTTTCTCTATTGCACCAATCAATCGTTGGAAGATCAAAGAGTGTTCAACCATGTTCCTCTTCACCAAAAGCTTCAGTTTTGCATCAGATTTCAGCCCTTTCTCCCCACTATTGCTTGAGGTTTCTCCTAAACAATGTGCACCATTTTCCCTTATGTTGAATTAGCCCCCTTACTGCCCACTTTTCTCAACTTTCCCTTGTCCCCAATAGTCCCCTAAGTTCCCACTTAATCCTAACATAAAGTCACATGCATGAAAATTGGTCACTAACTTATTTGATTGGGAGAAAAAGCTAGGCTTGATGTTTCTTTAGGCGGGATGAGGATGGAGAGTAAAGGAAGTGGGGATGTAATAGTGATGAATATGATAGTGAGTCTAAGAATGGATAAAAAGAGAGTCTATATCCACAAGGTAGGGAAACAATAGGCCAATTCGGGATTTTGTGGATGGGGTATGGAGAGAATGATCCATAGAGGAGGATGAGTTGGAACTTCAATCCAATGACACTTAGTAATTCCCTTATCTTTGGTCTTCTTCTCTCTTCCTTTCTATTTCTTTCCTCTCTCTCTCTCTCTCTCTCTCTCTCTCTCTCTCTCTCTCTCTCTCTCTCTCTCTCTCTCTCTCTCTCTCTCTCTCTCTCTCTCTCTCTCTCTCTCTCTCTCTCTCTTAGTGTGGCTTGTGTGGAAGATGGAATGGAAGATCAAGCACTATGATGTTGTAAAGGCTTCATTATCTAGCCCTCATTTAAGGCTTAGTCTTTCCCTCTCTTGCTATCTCCTATCATTGTGATCAACACTTCCTCTTTCCTCTTCATTAGTCATTTTGTGTTGATTGCATGGTCTTATGAGTTCTAAATTTGAGAGCAATTTGCTCACTAGGTAGGTGAATAGAAAGAACAATGCAAGATCAAAGAGCTCTAGTACACTTATGATGAGAGGAAGGTCAAATGCCAAGGAGAACATGAGAGAGGCAAGTCAAGAAGCAAGTCATATAGCAAAAAATATATAGAATGCTTCTTTTGTAATGAGAAGGAATACATAAAAAAGGCTTGCTATAATTGAAGGAACAAGCAAAGGGAAAAAGGGCAAATGAGAATCTATGCTTGGTTTCTTTATCTTTCTCTCCTCTTGTCTATTTACATGGTATTAAAGTAGTTATGCGGTTGTATGGAGCTCGATCAAAGGCTAAGGTGAAGGTAATAGAGCATAAAGGCAAGCAAGCAAGCAACGGGTAAGAAGCTCTTCCATCTTGTTTGATTTACCTTGGAATATAGTCATAGGAGATCCTGAGGTTGGAAGGGCTATAATCTTTGATTGCAATGAAACTTGCTGAGCATGAAGAGTAGTCTGTATACCACAAAATTGTTTTGGTTATGTGGAGATAGGGGATGATATAGTCCACCCCATTATTTACATTGAAAATGTTTCTTTAAGTATGCAATATGGTAAAACAAAGTACTTGATTAAGGTGCTACATGTACCAAACATAAGTAAGAACTTGGTTTTTGTTGAACAAATGGTGGAAAATGGATTACAAGTTCTGTTTACATCTAATGATTGTTATGTAGAAGATCATAAAAAATTTTATAAGTTAATTTGAAAGATAAGCACACTAGCAAATTGTTTATTCTCAATGTAGATCCACCTGAAATGGATGTTGCTATGTTTGCATACTATTCAAATGTTATGGTTGACATATAAATTTGGCATAAGTGGATTGGTCATGTGAATGTGTAGTGTCTAAAAAAACACAATCAAAACAGATTATGGATGGCTTATCAAAGTTTAGAGTTGATGGGATGCATAAGATATGTGTAGCACATCAATTTGAAAAGCAAACAAGGCATGCATTTCCACATGAAAATCATGTATGCAAGGAGTAACTTGAGATTATATAGTTTGATATGTGGGTTTCTACAAAGACTATAACTAAGAATAGTTGCAAAAAAATATGGATTTATTATATAGATGAGAAAAGTGAGGTGTTCACTCACTTTAAAAGCTTTAAAGCTTTGGTTGAGAAGGAGGCATTATTGCATATAAAATGCAAAGGTTGAATAAAGGGGAGAGTACTTCTTGGACAAGTTTTTTCTTTATGAAAATAGTATTCAAATGTAGTTATATGTAGGTACAGTCCACAACAAAATAAAATTGCGGAGTAGAAAAATTAGCATATTGAAAAGTTGGCTCAAGGGTTGATATCTAAAATAGATTTACCTCATTATTATTGGGCTAAATTTATTTCTAGTGCTATATACATTATTCATGGGTTAGTTAATAGACCTTGGGTGGTAGATTATGCTCACAAGTCACTCCATCAATAAGTACATCACATATGTCAAGAAAAGAAAAGGAGAATATTGGGGACTCATGTGTTATGCTTAATATATCATCAAGTTTCTTTCATGTTGATGTGAATTTAAATGGTTCTGAGCAAAGCTTAGATGAAAAGTTTGGGACTTCATCTATCAAGATACCTAGTGTGAGAAAGGCATAAGAGGATGATTAGGCACCTAGTATTGATCCAAGTCCACACAAGTCAACCAGAGTAAGAAAATCCATATTATAGTCATGGACATATGATAACCATGTAGCTTATCACTATGCATACATGGCTAAGGTTGTGTAAGATACAAAGCCCTCTAGTTTTAGCCACCACATGGTTATATAGATGACAATTATCCCAATTATGCATCCATTCTTTGTAAGCCCTTGTATTGGGATTTGCAAAAAGAAGTTTGCCATGGAGCAACTACTTGGTTATGTAGATGATAGTTATCCCGATTATGTACCCATGCTTTGTGAGACATTATATAGGCTAAAACAAGCACCAAGGGAATGGCATGATAGGATTGTAGAATATTTTGTTGACATTAGATTTTATAGAATACAAGTTGATCACCCACTTTATGTATGTGAGAGTAATGTGGATATTGTGGTAATTATTATATATTTAGATGACTTGATCATTATGGTCATTATTATATATGTAGATGACTTGATTGCCATGGGTGACAATGAGATAGAGATTGACTGTATAAAGAGTCTTCTCAATGCTGAGTTTGAGATGAAGGATTTGGGAGAGCTACACTATTTTTTTGGTATTGCGATAATCAAGACTTCATAGAATACATTCTTATTATAAAGGCAGTATGCCTTGAATATGTTAAATAGATATGATATGACTAATTATAAGAAAATATTGATATATTTGGATATCAATGCCAAGCTTGGTGCACACTAGGGTGATGTAATTGAGGACGTCACTATATATAAAAAGATTGAGTATAGCATTATTTATTTGACAATCGCTAAGCCAAATCTAAACTATACAATTGGTTTGGAGAGTCAGTTCATGCAACTTCCATTGAAGCCACATTTGAAAACAGTGTGGCACACATTGCACTATGCTAACTCTACAATTGGCTATGCCTTATTCCACATTGTAGGTATACCATTGGACTTGTATGGCTACATTGATGCATATTAGGTTGGTAGTATTGTAGATAGGAGATGCATTAGAGGGTTTATATTTTCCTTTAGGAGTGGTGATGTTACTTGGAATAATAAGAAATAGCCTACAGTTTCACTATTTAGTTGAGATAGATTATAGGGATGCTACGACTATGACATGTGAGGTAGCTTAGTTACGTTGGCCAAGAATACAATGTATCATGTGCGGACCAAACACACAGAGATCCATTACCATTTCATTTAGGAGCGGGTTCTAGCAAGTAATACTGACTTGGTTTATGCCAATACACATGATCAGGCTATAAATACTTTCAACAAGGCCTTGGGAGTTGAGAAGTTCCACCATCACAAGGCTATGTTTGGAGTACATGAGCTTATGTTGAGCTAAAGGGGGAGTGTTGAAATATCGAGCTCCACATGAGCTAGCATCCACCACACACCTTGCATAATCATATTTAACTTTCTTTTTATTCCCTCTGACAACCCAACTACTTGGTGACAAGGCAATTATTCTTGAACAAGTTTGTTATTTCATTCTAGGTATGCCTTTAAGGTTTTTTACTTAAAATACTCCTTAGCTCTGGTGCATGATTTGTAAGAAAATAGAACACACTAGAATGTGAAAATTTTCATATAAGTGATAAACTAAGAATATGGAGAATCAAAAACTTTGATTGTTATAGATGAGGACAATAGACTTCCACCACACAAACCCCTTTAGTCATTTCCTTATATACCAAAAGAGAATTCACAATCAAACACTTGAGCCATTGAAATATGCAACTCAAGTGTAAGGCTCCAACATCCAAGGGGAACCCATGTGATTCTTACACAATGACTATTTAGAATTGGCATGAGAATTTGACTAATAGTTCTCTATTGTGTGCTTTTGGTAAGGAAGCTTCAATAGTACATAGGAAATAAACAAGAGCAAAGGCTATGTATATAAAAAATCATGGGTGTAGCAACAAAAGCAGGCCACACATTGATATGCTAAATAGAGCATTACATGTATGCTTTTTTGAGAATCTAACCAAAGCTAACCATAAAATGTAGATCAATAGGTCCATAAGTTACGCATGGTATTTACCAAAATGGCTCTTTAGGTCAAAGGTAACATGATCCTATTTATAAGCACCCTTTTCAAAAGAAAATTTTCATTTTCTTTCTCCTCTCCTTTCTAATATCACTCGAACCCCACACAAGGAAGGCCTCATATCTTCTCCTCTTCACTTGAGTACTCAAGGGCAAGTTGTCTCCCTTTTTTTCTTGCTTCTTCTTCTCTCACTTGACTTGCACTAAAGTGACCATTGTCTTATACTTACTCTTTCTTTTCTCCCTACTCCTAATTACACGAGTGTCTATGGGGTGCTTATCTAGAGAGTTGTTTCAACCTCTTATTCTTGTACAAACTAGTCCACTTCTTTTATTAGCACACTTAACAATGCCCAAAGCATAGATTGCTCTTGAAGTGCAATTGATTTACTATATCAATCATCAATATGTGCCTTCCTAATATCTACTACATCAAAATAAGGAATTGATATTTTTTGTATTTAAAAAAATTCTAAAATTTATGAGTATCATATATGCAATCATAAATAGGATCATTGTAGTAAAAAGCCCACATATTTTGATAAAGACCTCTGATTGAAGAAAATGAGATACTAAAATGTAGTAGAAACCATAAGGTATCTATGCAACACATAAAACTTGAATTTTCATCATGTTAGGGCAATTAAAGACAAAGTTCAATATTATATGACTTAAGAATATTCTTCCAAAGCCAAGAAAAAGGGTAAGTATGAAGCTGGCTACCAAGTATACTCAAATAATAAACCCCCTCCATTTGATGAGGTATTCCATCACAAAATGGTTTTGTAAGACCTTTTTGTGCTTACCAAAGATTTTCTCAAGCTCATACATGATCAAAACCATCTTCATCAATAGGAGGAAAGTCTTCAAGAACTTGGATATCAAGATCCACATATTTCTTGCCTTGAGAGACATGAAATACATCATGAATGCATGTGGAAGAAGGAAATTTAAGTTGGTAAGCAAGATCATCAACTCTCTTAATGATTTAATATGAATCATAAAATTTGTGAGCTAGTTTTTTGTGCTCTCTTGAAATAAGCATATCGAGATTCAAGAACCTTTAAGAATAGCCAATCTCCCTCATCAAAGTCTATGTGCCTTCTTCACTCATCAACATACGACTTCATAATCTCTTGCACCTTGTAAAATCTTTGCATTGTTTTGTTAGTGCTTCCATCAAAGTCGATGTGCCTTCTTCACTCATCAACATATGACTTCATAATCTCTTGCACCTCATAAAATCTTTGCATTGTTTTGTTAGTGCTTCCATCCTCTCTAACTTCTTTAGCTTGAGGATGTCATGGAATAGGGTTGAGGGTACTTGAACTTTATGCCCATAAAGTGCCTCAAAAGGTGACATACCAATACTTATATGATGGGTATTATTATAAAAAAATTCCACAAGATGAAGCCATTAGTCCCAAGAAGATTGAGTGTGATGGAAAAAATGCATCAAGTACACTTTCGACCATTTATTATCTCTTTCAACATCCATCCATTTGAGGATAATAGGTGGTGCTCGGAATCAAAGTAGTTTCACAGAAGTGAATAAACTCCTCCAAAAATTACCCATTAACTTTATATCTCTATTGGACACTCTTCATAGGTTGTGAAGCTAAAGAGGCTTGAATAATCCTTCCATGGATTGATTTGCTACTTGCTTGGTTATATATTGGACTTTGGTGGAAATAAAATGGGTTGTTTCAGTTAGTCTATTGTGGCCATAACAAAAGTACTATTCCACCCATGCTTAGTGGTAGGAAGTCCCCATAAGAAAATCCATACTAATATCAAGTCCAATTGCCATGAGGAATAAGCAAAGGTGACAATAAACCATTGGGCAAAAAAGAGAGGAGAATGCTTATTTTTTGGGTATGGTGAGAATTGAGACTTTCCAATAAAAGCTCTTATAAATGTCTTGAATAGTCCAAGATGTCCTGCCAAAGGTGAGGAATGCATCTCTTGAAGAATTTTCTGCTTGAAAGTGATTTGAGGTATCAAATAAACTCTACCCTTGAACCAAAGGAGCCCATTATGCCACTTGAAGGTAGAAAATTCTTCTCTATCACCTTGTTGTAATTTTTGCATTATTATGGCTACATATTCATCCATCAAATACACCTCTTAGATCTTGTGTATCCAATATTTATGAATGATAGATGTGGTAGATATGAAGCATGGCCACATTCATGAAAGCACATCAATTACTACATTGTTTTTTCTAACTATGTAAGAGACCTCAAACCCATAACTTTGAAGAGTAGCTAACCATCATCTTTGCTTTGGAGATACGTTAGGTCATTGTGAAAAAAATTAATTCAAAACTCTATGATTGCTCTTGACCTTGAAATTTTTTGGTTGTGCCATCCCAAAAGAAGACTTTGCGCTTCAACTAATCAGTGAATGAAGCTAATACGTATACATAATTCTTTATGAAGTACTAATAGAATGAGCAAAAACCAAGAAACCCTCTCAAAAAATTTGTGTTGGTTGGAATAGGCCAATCTTTCACACATTAGACCTTCTTTGGATCCACCATGATCCTGTTTTCACCCACTATCTGACCCAAATACTCCACTTCATTTGTCATAAAAGTGCACTTGCTTTCTTTGGAAAAGAGCTTATGTTTTCACAATGTGTCAAAGACTTATTTAGCATACTATAAATTATATTCATTATACTTACTATATCATCAAAGAAAACTATGATTGTTTGAATAAGAAAGGCTGGAAGTTAGCGAGTGTATTTGATAGCTTAAATGGTATCACCAAAAAGTAGTAAAAAACTCATTCAATATGAAATGTATATTGTACTCGTGCCCTTCTTTCATCCATATTTGATGATAACCACGTATTAGATCAATCTTTATGAATACCTTAGCATCTTTTAGCTTGTCCAAAAGGTCATCAATGCATGGGATTTGGTACCTATTCTTTATGGTGCTCTTATTGATGTCTTTATAATTAATACACATCCAAAAAATCCATCCTTCTTCTTAATAAGAAGCAAAGGAGAAGCAATTGATCATTGATTTGGCTGAAAAAACCCTTCTCTAGTACTCTTTGACTTGTTTCTCTACCTCTTACATCTTATACTTTAACAGTCTATAAGAGTATTGTTAATGGCATTAGTATTGGGTAACAAGTCTATTGGGTGATGCACTTCTCACTTTGGAGACAAAGACATAGGATGTTGAAATATATCTTTATATCCTTTCAAGAACTTGCATAGACATGGATCCATTTCGTTAGAAGAAGATACTTGTTGTGGTGTGCAAATCGGATGCTGGATACACACGTAGTGAGCGTCGGAAGGTCCCCAAGAATAAAGAACTCTACATAACCTTCATAAAAGAAAGAAGAGAGTTTGCACTACATGAGGCAAAAAACAAATTAGGTACAATCTCCCCCCATGCCTTGTGTGAGCACTCCACAAGACATGTATTTATAAATTTATTAATCTCCAAGCTAAAAAATAGTCCATTTTATAATTACCATGCTTTGGTTTTTGTGTTTGCTTTTTTCCAAATAAAGAATAAAGTGGTTGGGCGCCCCAAAAGTCAGGTTGTGTTCAAATACAATGTCCAATAATGAAATATCTAAACCGTGCACCTATATGCATACAAAATAATACATATTTTTCAAGTGGTTCAATAAATAAGCATGCCTAAATAAATATTAGCGCCATGCCTTTAATGATAAGACGTACGCCCATAAAAAATAATAATTTCTTCTAGGTAATTTGAATACATGCTATCACTCGGTGCTTCCCAACGCCACCGCTGCCTGCTCTACACATCACAACTGAAGCATTCACAATTGTTAGAAAATAATAAAATTAAACTGACAAAAGTGAATACCTATCATTTTTTAGCTACAAAATAAATAAATAGGTTGGAACTCTGTCCTAGCCTTAATTTAATACAAGTGCACTCTAAACTCATAAATGTCCATTAATTTAAATATGTATTTTATGGAATCACCCGTTGTAGAATCACCCACATGCACATTAAATTAATGTGACACCCGAAAAGGACAGGGGTCCCTATCAACTTCTCGCATAAGGAATCCACCTTGTGTATGAGCCCCGACAAATAAATATAGTTTTACGGAATCCACCATGGTCTCATGGAATCCACCGTGGAATATACCCTTGGGGTGGAATAGCAATTGTCCTCCATTGCTATTAGCTCAATGTGGAGCGAGTAGTGAGGGGTAAGCACTTAGGTCGAGGGCGTGCATCCATTGGGCCTCTTCAACATGATGATTTTTAAACTTAAGCAAATATCTAGAGTATCTACGTCCAGTTCTGGTGGTCATAAAGTTAGTATCTAGGATAATTTCATGTTCAAGGATTTCAATTTCTTCTTCTAACAAAGGAGGGTTTTCATAGACAGGGTGTATAGGTAATTGGCCTCTAAAAGCTCGTAACAAACTGATATGAAAAGTATTATGAATTTTCCAGTGTTGGGGTAATTCTAATTTAAATGCGTTGTCATTGATTTTGTGAATGATTTTGAAATGTCCATAAAATCTAGGTACTAATTTAACAACAGGGTGTTTCTCAACACTTTGCAATCTTCTCTTTTCAATTCGTAACCAAACATAATCATCAACTTTGAAACTCATAGCTTTTCTTTTCTTGTTAGCTTGTCTAGTGTATGATTGCTGGGCTTTCGCAATGATGTCTTTAACTTCAGTAAAAATAGTAGCATGCATATTAGTAATATCATTAGCAGTTTTAATTTTGTTTGACAATGATGTAATAGGTGTAGGCAATCTATGTCCATAGATGATTTCAAAAGGTGCTTTCTATGTAGTTGTATGTGGTTTGTTATTGTATACAAATTGAAGTAAATGCAGGTGTGTATCCCATGTTTGTGATTTTGAAATTGTGTATGCACACAAAAGATCTAGAATTGTACTGTTAATAGCTTTTGTTTACCCATTGGTTTCAGGATGAAATGCAGATGAGAAATCAATCTTAGTACTTAAATTAGCAAACAAAGTAGTTCAAAAATCAGAATCACGATCAGAAATAATAACGTTTGGCAAACCATGGTTAGTGAAAATAGTCTTTAAAAATAATTGTGCAGCTTGAGATGCAGTTAATGTTTTTCTGCATGGAAGGAAATATGATTGTTTGCTAAATCGATCTACGATAGTCCAAATCATATCATGATTAGCTTGTGTATTAGGCAAACCGGTTATAAAATCCATTGAAATATGTTCCCATGGTCGTTCAAGAATTGGTAAAGGCATTAATAAACCATATTGCTTACCATGGTGTCACTTAACTCTCTAACAAATTAAACATTTAGAAATATCAGATTCCATTTGTGACCAGTAAAAATCTTCAACTAATGTTCTCAAAGTAGAAATAATACCTCTATGGTCTCGGTATGGGGGACAATGAATTTCGTGTAACACAAACGATCTAAATGGAACAGTGACACACAATCTTTTCTCATAAAACATAAATCCATCAGAATAAGAGAAAGAATCAATTGGAATCCAGTTATTAGCAATTAATGTGTTCCAATCAGCTTGAAAACTGGGGTCATAGTCATAGGTATCCTTCATAGAAATAAGGGAATCAAAATATAGAATAGAAATATTATGGATATTTGATCTCCTACTCAATGCATCGGCAACAACATTCTCTCTTCTGGGTTGATATTGGATAAGTGGATGAAAACTTTGAATAAAAGCAGCCCATTCAATATGATGGTCAGAGATTTGTAGCTGACTAAGGAGATGTTTAATACTTTGTTGGTCAGTTTTGAACGTGAATTCAGATCGCATGAGATAGTGTTTCCATTGACGCAAAGCTTGAACTACAGCTAACAATTCCTTATCATAGGTAGAATATTTCAGCTCAGAGGGTTTAACTTTGCAACTAGAATAGACTATGGGATGTGAATCTTGCATAAGGACAACTCCTATTTCTGATATGCTAGCATCAGTGACTACTAGAAAGAATGGTCGATTAAAATCAAGCAATTGCAAAATAGGTGCATGTGTTAAAGCATGTTTCAATAAATCAAAAGTCTTTTGTTGGTTATCATACCAATGATATACAACTTTCAAATTGAACTTGGATTTCTTTTTGTTCAATCTGATTGTGTCTATAAGGTGCTTTACATGGTGGTTGAGAACTTGGGATTAAGTCTATTTTATGATCTTCAAGACGTGTAGGTGGTAAACTAGGGGGTAAATCAGTAGCAAAACAATATTTAAATTGTGAAAGAAATTGTGTGTGCCTAGGATGCATCTGATTTTCCTTAGCTTCAATTTCATTCACGCATACTAAGTATGATTTGCTACCTTTTCTCAATGCACGTTTAACTTGTGTGTGACTATGCAATGGAAAATTATCAAAAGTATGCATTCCGTGTAATATGATTTGTTTTTCGTTAGAATGAATTTTCATTGAATGTGTGGAATAATCTATATTGGGATTATATTTGTGATGCCAAGGCATTCCTAAAATAATATCACTAGCTTGCAATGGCATAACTAAGAAATTTATGCACCAATTTTAATTTCTAAATCACGAACTTCTTGTGTACCATTGTATCTAGTGCCTAAGAATGTAGCTTTTATGCAATAATGAGTTGGAACAGTATGCAAGTTCAATTCTTTTACCAACTTTGCAGAAATAAAATCATGTTTATTTCCATGCAAAATAATCTTTTCGTAACCATGCACAAGATATTTCATTGTTAATAATGAATGAGGATTTGACATACTTGGTAAAATATCTGAAGTAGTACTGATATCATCATCATCTTCCGTAAAATTTGGCATATCTTCATGGTCTTCGTCTTCAGTTGCTCCCAAGTAATTTATGTGAACAATTGGCTTCTTGGATTGACAGTTCACCGCTAGGTGTCCAGGTTGATGCACTTGTAGCAAACTACATACTTTGCTTTGGAAACATTATTGGTAACGGCTAGAAGTTTAGATATGTTGGGATTTGGTTTGGAGAGATGGCTTAGGATTTGAATTTGTGTTTGATGGTAAAGTAGGGGGTCGAGTCCAAGATTTATGGAAAGAAGAAGAAACAAAGCAATTTTGATTGAATCTTCGAAAGTTAGAATTGAATTGCTTTACACCAAAGTTACCATTAGTTGAAAATTGTTGCAGTCACTTTTCTCGTCCATGAATTTTGTCTTCAGTATCATGGGCCAAAGAAATCACAGCCTCCAAAGTCTTTGGCTTGAACATTTTCACTTCTGCATAGAAGTGACCAAGCAAACCAGACATATACTTGCACTTGTGGATCGCCTCAAGAACATCTTCAAGCATTTGAAGTTGCAATAAGGCACTCCAAAAATGCTCAGCATATTGCGTAATGGATTCACGATCTCTTTGTTGAAGAAGATCCCACTGTTTCATTGCTTTTTTATAGAATTGAGGTGGAAGAAAATACTGCAAAATTTTCCTTTGAAAAGCCTCCCAGGTAGTAGGACAATCAATACTCTTGCAGACAACAGTCCACCATAATGATGCTCTGTCTACTAAATGGTTAGTGACACATTTGAGTTTATCTTTCTCAGCATACTGCTCTTCATGGAAATAATAATCAAACTGACTAATAAAAGCGAGAATAGTTTTTCTGTCACATTGTCCATTAAAAGTACGAAATTTGAAATTTCTTTCACTTATCTTGGGTTCTTTCCTGAGAGACTATGCTTTGAGTGTCATGTCAATCGTATATCGTATAACATCTTCGAGTTGCGCTCCATCTTGATTAGCAGTGGATCGTTGAAGAGTAGCTAGTTGAGCTTACAAAGTTTGACATGCTCTTTATTCCTCTTGAAGTTGCATTATAATTAGGTCCGATTTTCGCTCCATGGTTGGTTCTGGTAAATCATCTTCGGCCATAAAATCTTCCATGGCTTGATTAGACATCCTACAAAATCTCAAACAACCTCACACACTCAAAATCTTGTTAGAGGGATGAGTGTAGCTCAAGTTTTGGGTTTACAAGGCTTGCTTTATTTTAAATATGGCTTTTTTTTTTGCGATCTTTCTTCTTTTGCGAGTACGGTAATTGATGATGATCTTCTTCCAAGTGAATACATCTTCCGTATAGTTTGCATATGACAATCTGCTTGTTGGAAATCAACTCTATCACATCGCAGATGTGACAGAGGCTTGCTTTAGGATTGGTTGTGTATGAACTCCCACTATGGAGGAAGAGATTTAAGATTAAACCTTTTAAGCTTTAGGAAGCTTAATAAGCTTAAGCTTTATTAAAAGATTAATCATTTTTTTAAAAAAAATCAGGACATCGGTAGCTTGATGTCAAATTCGACGCCGACGAGTACATCTTGCCACCGCTGACGATGAAATTTGGGGGCTTAAGCTTTTTATAAAGCTTATTAAACTTTTTAACTCCAAGCTTAATCTTCTTCTTCTTTCCTTCTCTATCAACCAAAGTGATTTACAAAGGATCTTCAGAGGTGGTCCTCTACTTCCCAGAAGTGGTCCTTCGCGATCTAACAACACCAGCAGGGGTTCTTCACCGCCAGAAACACGCTGGTATTGACAGTTCGTCGAGATTGCCTGTAGAGCCCATAATTCGCTCCAGGATCTTTGCCTTCGCGCGAGATAGTAAGTGATTGGAAGCCCTTGATCTCAGCTTTGCTCTGATACCACAGTTGTGCAAATCAAATGCTGGATGTGCACGGAGTGAGTGCCAAAAGGTTCCCAAAAACAAAGAACTCTACATAAACTTCATAAAAGTAAGAAGAGAGTTTGCATGACATGAGACAAAAAGACAAATTGGGTATAATCTCCCCCCATGCCTTGTGTGAGCACTCCACAAGGCATGTATTTATAAATTTATTAATCTCCAAGCTAAAAAATAGCCCATTTTATAATTAGCATGCTTTGGCTTTTGTGTTTACTTTTTTCCAAATAAAGAATAAAGTGGTTGGGCTCCCCAAAAGTCAGGCTGTGCCCAAATACAATGTTCAATAATGAAATATCTAAACCATGTTCCTATGAGTATATAAAATAATAAATATTTGTTAAGCTCTTCAATAAATAAGTGCATCTAAATAAATATTAGTGCCATGCCTTTAATGATAAGACGTGCGCCCATAAAAAATAATAATTTCTTCTAGGTAATTTGAATACACACTATCGTCTGGTGCTTCCCAACGCCACCACTACCTACTCTATGCATCAACTAAAGCATTCACAATTGTTGAAAAATAATAAAATTAAACCAACAAAAGTGAATACGTTGTCGGAGGGGTTTTTGTCAAAAGGTCGAATCCACCGGCGAGGATCAGAGGTAGAAGGAAGTAGAGATAGGAGATGGAAGAGAAGATACAGAATACACAAGTGGTAAACACTACAAAGACAAAGCACAATGAACTAAATCAATATGTAATGAAAGAACCTGGAATCTTTGCACTACTCAGAAGCAATCTCCAAGTATTAGATCTCCTGGAGCTTCTTCGTAGAATAAAACATGCATCAAAATTACAACTCCTTCTCTGCTGCTCGGAACCCAAATCTGATGGCTTCGTTGGCTCCGAAAGAGGGGTAAAACCCCAGGACACGTGCTCACGGATCTCGTAGATCACTCCTTCTTTTTTCAGTTCAAAGTGCAGTTTTCAGTCTGTTTACAGCGATCACGACGTGCGCGATTTCGTCAATCCGTCTTTTTTATGAAAAATCCATAATTAGCTGAAAAAGCAACTAGCTTTTTGCATTCCATCCTAATCTATAATTTTTTTTAACTTTTTCAAATTTTTACAATAAATAATATAAAAATAGGCTAAAATTATCCAAAAATCTAGTATTTTTGGATAATCCATGCAACTCACACTAATACTAATGACTTAGATCACATTGACTCTCTTGATCAATAAGAAAGTCGGATGATAATGCATTCCATGCTTTTTCACACTGTGTCTACATAGCATCATGACATCCATCCCCTTTGAACCTGCACATCCTCCGGTATGTGCCAAAATCCTAGTTGTCACTAGATTCTAAGTCCTCCTCATTCTCTATAACCATATCCTTTGCTTCTTCATCTTCCATATCTTCCTGGCTATCCCCTGTATCATGGCCACCATTTTCTTCCAATTCTGGCAACTCACAGGTAGTAATTCCCACCTCTTGAATAATTTTATTCTTTTCCCTACTACCAGAAGTTTTATGGCTATCCCATCTAGTTCATTTAATGCATAAGTAGCATCATCAAACACCTGTCTTACCACATAGGGTCCCAACCATCATTTGGAAACTTTACGCATGACACTATGCTGGCTATCTAAACTACTATTATAAACCAATACCCAATCCCCATCTTGTATGGTTCTTGGTCTCAGTCTATGTCTTTTGTCAAACCGTTTCTTGTTCTGTATCCTTGCTACCCTTAATTTTGCAATTGCTACCTCTATGTCTTCTGACTCCTTTCCAATTGTCTAATGCGCAAGGCCAACAACTCCTCTCGATTCAACTCCTCTTCCCACAGTAGCACACTCCATGTGACTGTCATCTCTTCTATCGACATGATAGGTTTTTGACCATACATCAAATCTGCAGGCATATATCATGTAACAGCACTATGAGTTGTTCCGTCAGCCCACAAAGCATAAGGGAGCAATCGTGGCCACTTTTTTACCTTCTCTCCACATGCTTTTGCCAATGCCTTCACAATAGATGGATGACCTCTTTCACTTTTTCCATTTCCTTCAGGGTTATAGGCTGAATATAAAGCAAGCTTTATCCCTAGCTGTGCAAAAAAATCATGAGCATCATCTGCATCCAACTCACCCCTAGCTGTTGTAATTTTGCCCACACAACCATATCGACAAAAGATTTCTTCTAAGAGAAAATTACACACAACATTTGTTGTCTTAGTACGTAAAGCTTTTCCTTCCACTTGATTAGTCAAGTCTTCATGGGCAGGCACAAGATATCTCATTTGCCAAAGACTTGTAGGCATTGTGACCAAATCCACCACCCACTTAAAATGAAGAAACAATGGATATGTGGGTTGCAATCCATCCCGATGTTTCACAGATGAATACATTTGACATGTCGTACATGTTTCCACAAAGTGAGCAACATCCTTATATATACCCTACCACCAATATCTTTCTTTGATCTTTGCAAAAGTACCCCAAACACCTCGATGACCAGCCCACAAGCTTTCATGAAATTCTTGCATAACATTTACTTGTGAAGGTCTGTCACCCAAAACTCACAATGGCATACCCTATTTCTTTTTAGCATGTTTCCATAAGTGTCCATCTTTTAAGAAAAACCCATATGCTTTCCTCTTGATTTTCTTAAACTCCTCATCTGACCATTCATCTCTCTTTGTTAATGTACTGAGATATTGACCAATTCTTAGCCACTCTCCTCCATATTTGTCTTCTAGAAATACTTATACACAAGATGCAAAATATCTAAAATTTCTTCTCTTTGTTGTCCAAGCTTCTGTTAATGCTGTGGAAACACCTTACATTGCTAAATTCACTCTTGCAACATCATTTTCAGTGGCAAGAAAGTCATCTTCTTCCTCTTCATCCATCATCTCATCTTCATTCTCATAGCGTGCTCGAGATAACATGTCTGCACTGGGTTATCTCTTCTTGCAATATGCTGAAATTCAGGGTTCAAAGATTTGATGTATGCAATCCACCAGAGCATAGCAATGTCCAGGGTAGCACAACTAGTAATCATACCCAATATCGACAAACAATCGGTCTCAATGACTACATGAGCACCCATAAAATACTCCTTATCACATTTAAGGGTTGTCACAATTTCCCATAATTCTCTTTTAACCTGTGGATATCTTCTCTATGGTTCAATCAATACTTTAGCACCAAAGTGTATTGCATATCTTTGCCCTTCCTCATCATCTTGCCCAATTGCCCATCCAATCCCGATTGGGCTTGTATCAACAGTAATAATGATAGGCCTTCCATGTGAATAGTCAGCCTTTCTCAATGTAGGAACAGATTTTAAGAGTTGCTTCAATTTCTTCATTGCTTTTTTATGCTTCCTTTCCCAATGAAATTGTTGACCTTTCCTCAAAAGTTGATATAGAGAATCGGCTACATGTGCAAAGTGAGGAATCCATATCAAATAGAACACACATGCTCCCAAGAATCTACACACCTCTGATACATTCGTGCATACATCTCGCATTCTATCAATCCCATCTATTTTTGCTGGTGATGGTCTTCGCCTATAGGCCCCACACATATGCCCAACAATCAAAACCTCTTCAACTCCAAAGACACCAGACTTTTGTCCAGAAAGAGTTAAATGCACCTCCTCTAGACACGTCAAAATTCTCTCACAATCCACAATATGGTCTGCAACAAACTGTCTGCATCCATGAGCATCCATCTCTTCATTCTTTTCATCCACTGCATACCCTTTGATTGGAACATCATCCAAGAAGGGCATTGTCAATTTTGGTATAAAATCCATGAGTACCCTATTCATAGCATTTGTCATGTGTGCCATTGAGTTTGTTGCACCCTGTGGGAGAGTACACATCCGTACTAACCCCAAGGGAGTCTTCACGGTTGTGATATCCTTGCTTTCAATTGCAAGTTGAAACTTATCATAACCCGAGTAAAGATCACCCAAATAATAGATCGCTCTCCCTGCAAAAGCCTCTACAAATTCATCAACCAAAGGACCTGCACCCACATTTCTTATGATCACTTTATTGACCCGTTGCATGTATTGAATAAATCTCAAAGCTCCATTCTTTTTGGGCACAGTAAACCAATGATTTGAGTACAGGGCTGAAGAGGGCTCCAAAATCTTCATGTGAATCTTTTCATTTAGTAAATCCATCAGCTTTGGCAAGTAAGCTTTAGGCACTGGAATAGGCCTCAAGTTCCATGGTACATGTGGCACAGTATGACCATAGGAGAGACAACATTTGGATCCACACAACCTATTTTGCTTGGCTGAAATACAAATGCCTTTCCATGCCTAGCCAAATCCACATAAAACAGTTTCTCTCAGCAGGCAAAAGAAACCCTTCTACACCAACTTTCAATTCCTGTAATGTTTCAGATGTAAACTGATGACCTATATCTTTAGGATCTCGTAAGCTTGGCTGCCTTGACACTTTTTCATACATACCCTCACTCTTTGGTGGAAGTGGCAAAGCAATTGGTTTCACCTTTTTGTCAATTGTCTTATACTTTGTCTCCACAAGTGCTTCAGCCAGTTGTAATCCTTCCTGTTGAACAAACAATGCTATAACATCATACATATCCAAAGAACATACTGACAACACTCTATTTTCAGCCTCATTTTTTGCATGTATAGTTGCTGAAATTTCAGTCATAGTGTCATTAATATTCAGCCCATAAAAAATGCCTGAAATGCCATCATTTTCAACTAACAACTCCAATGCTCCCAGCTCCTTAGTAGCCCGTTTCATAGATATGCATTCAGCCTTGCACATAGCTTCCATAGGCTTAAACCAACATGAAGTGTTTGTTGTAAACTGAGAATAACCAATAGGAAATACATGCTTCATTTCATCAAGAGGCGAGTACACCCTCTGAACAGCACTATTGTAGCCCTGCATTATAACAGTGTTTAATGAAAATCCAGGTCTTTGAATTCCCTTGCATTTGGAGCCAAAGGAGACTCTCGAAGCGTATCCTGATTTCTAGGATGATTAACACAAACAGTAAGAAATTGGACTGTTTTCCTCCCATCCTTACTTCTAACTCTTGCATAAGTAGAACCATCATCAAGCATCTTTGTTTCCATACGCACTCCTGTAATATAGGGTTGTCCCAAAATCACTAGATATGAGGAATTATCTTGCACAAAGAAGTGTTGCTCTTCTTGTACATCACCAATTGTCACTTTTACGTTAGGACATGTAGCATAAAGCTCTCTCAAAGAATTATTTGCAGCCCTCATATTCTAACCATGATCAGTATCTACAGGCCATGCACCATTTTCATACAATCCATGCTCAATAACATTTATCTCAGACCCATGGTCAAGTAAAGCAACACAAGGAGTTTCACGTTCTTCTATTTTCACTACCATTTCAGCGGTAGCCCTAGCCCAATAATTTCTTGTGTAGTGACTTCGAGGAATAAATCTTAGAGTCTCTTCCCCATATTGTTGCATCTGCCTTACTCCTCCATGCATATTGCTACAAGACAATGCATTTTCAGCCACTTTCTTCTCTTTTCCACATGATGTCCCCACTGATTAGTAGCATCCTGCATAGACAATCCTGTACTTACTCCATGCTCATATTCAGCTAGAATACCCAACAAAACAGCTTCCTCTTCAAAAGTAGTAATGCATTAGTAGTATCACCAAGAAACTAACGCTTCCTCTTAATTATGTCAATGATGTCATCATGAAATTCTCGCTTCGCGATGCCAAGCACCTCTCCCAAGGTGAATTCCACCCGACTGTTTAAGATCCGTTCTTCAAGAACCTTCTTAAGATCTGTGGTTGTCTCAATGTCAGATTGCAACTTATATCCTGGATGCTTGCCCTTCTTTTTGCCCTCTTGTTTGTTATCATGTTTTTGCTCCTGACAGACCTCTTCCATAACATGCTTGGGAGGTGGCTGATTTGCAGCTTTAGGTTGATCCACACTTCTTCTTGTCATTCTTTTAGATGTCCCTGCAATATCTTCATCTCTTTTTCGTTTTTCTTCCACAAGTACATTCACATTTTCTACCTTTGCTAAATATGCATACATTGAATATGCATCTATTGGTGATTCCCAACTAGTTATGTCACAAATGTCTTGCCCTGCATGAGACATTTCACAATAAGTAACCTTTCTCTTTTCAGCTGCATGTAAAGCATGTGTCCATATTTCAGCCTTTGGACCAACCATCACTTGGCCATGCATTCTATCCAACTGTAGACCAAAAGTAGAAGCATGTACCGCAGCATAAGCATTTCGAACTACCAAGTCTTCCAACAACTTCTGCATGCCTCCCTTTCCGAAATTCAAAGCAAGAGACAATCCCGTTTCTTATGCATGGATCTTGCCATCTTTCCAAAAGATGAGATGTCATGCCAAGGCCTCCTGATAGGCAGCACAATCCTTCTCTCATGCTGCAAATTGTCACACCACATACATCTTTTTCTTGGCTTAGGGGCTGTTGTCCGTCCCCTTTCCTCTTGTCCTTTTTCATCCAATTTTGCAATCTTCAATTGAAGATCCCGCATGCCTTTGACCAATTCATCTAATACATCTTTCCTAACATAGGAAACAATAGCAGATACAGCCATAGGGTTAGCCATAGAAGTAGGTGGCTTACTAGATACATCAACTGTCTTGCTCGTAATAGTGGGCAAGCTAGAGACATGCAATCCTTCTCTTTTTCTATGCTTCTTCACAAGTGCAGCAATAGCTTCCTTGACATGTCTCCACTGTGTTTTCAAACCTGTCTCTGTAGTCAGATCATCCAGCAAATCATCAAGCTTCTCTTGAAACTCAGGATCAAGTGCCTGTAGAAACAATTTAATTTTCTAACTTGCAAGAGCTTGTTGTTCTATAAGATCCAATTGCTCAAATCAATTTTCAAATTCTCTTAACAATTCTGTAGCCACAAGACCCTTATTGGGTTCTAAAACCCACTCTTGAAAAGACTTGCACGCAATCAAATTGGTGTCCTCGATGTAAAATTCTTCTCTGAGTGTCTTCTTGAAGGCTACCCAGTTAGCATTCTACAAGTATAATTCAGTAATCTGTGCTTTCAATTCATGAACAGTAACACGTACAAAATACCGGCTCCATGCAGATTGAGCCACCCCAAAGAATTCCATCTTCTGAGCATAGGTATGTACATATGCAAATACATTCCTGCCATTGAATAACTTCACCTCATGCTCAACTGCTTGCAGAGCATTCATCACAACACTTTCTGTTTGAGCAGAAGCTTGCATCACCTGTTGTTGTTGTTGTACCTACATAAGCATATTCATATTTTGCACCAACTATTGCAAAACATCACTGGAGATTGTATTCGAAGATTCTCCCATCTTGTATTTCCTTCTTCTGATGACCTTTCACATCGGGTTCACCAATGTCGGAGGGGTATTTGTCGAAAGGTCGAATCCACCGGGGATCAGAGGTAGAAGGAAGTAGAGATAGGAGATGGAAGAGAAGATAGAGGATACACAAGTGGTAAACACTACAAAGACAAAGCACAATGAACTAAATCAATATGTAATGAAAGAACCTGGAATCTTTGCACTAATCATAAGCAATCTCCAGGCATTAGATCTCGTGCAGCTTCTTCATAGAATAAAACGTGCATCAAAATTATAGCTCCTTCTCTACTGCTTGGAACCCAAATCTGATGGCTCCGTTGGCTCTGAAAGGGGGTAAAACCCCAAGACACATGCTCAAGGATCTCCCAGATCACTCCTTCTTCTTTCAATTGTTCAAAGTGCAGTTTTCAGCCTATTTACAGCAGTCATGACGTGGGTGATTTTGTCAATCTATCTTTTTTATGAAAAACCCATAATTGGCTGAAAAAGCAACTAGCTTTTTGCATGCCATCCTAATCTAGAAGCTTTTCTAACTTTTTCATATTTTTACAATAAATAATATCAAAAATAGGCTAAAATTATCCAAAAATCTAGTATTTTTGGATAATCCATGCAACTCACACTAATACTAATGACTCACATCACATTGACTCTCTTGATCAATAAGAAAGTCAGATGATGATGCATTCCATGCTTTTTCACATTGTGTCTGCATAGCATCATGACAACGTAACAGTCTTTAGCTACAAAATAAATAAATAAGTTGGAACTCTATCCTAATCTTAATTTAATATGAGTGCACTCTAAACTCATAAACATCCATTAATTTAAATATATATTTTGCGGAATCACCCACATGCACATTAAATTAATCTAACGCCCAAAAAGGACAAGTGTCCCTGTCAACTTCTCACACAAGGAATCCACCTTGTGTACAAGCCCCAGAAAATAAATATAGTTTTATAGAATCCACCGCAAAACCTCACGGAATCCACCGTGGAATATGCCTCCTAGCATCATGTTGATTTTCATGCACCTTGAAGAGAAGAGTAAATATGCAAGACATAGTATTGATTTCCTTCTTGAGTTGCTTTAGGTTGATCAGCTCAACTTGTTTTCTCTTAATCCTATGAAGAATTATTTGATGTTATTTCTAAGTAAATCCCATTTTCTTATTCTCAAGGTCCATAGAGAACTTTCCAAGTTGCACTTGCATGCAAGTATTATGTTAATGGGATCCATCTATAGAGCAATAAGATCTACCATAGTGGTATATATTGGCAATAAGTCAATACGAATATGTCACACATTCTTCCTTGCTGGTCTCATGTGTTTCATTAACCATTTTACTCTCAATGACTAACTAAGCTTCAATGGATTCTACTAACTCAAATCCAATACAAATTCAATGCATAAGATTCAATCAATACTTTAAATCTCTCTTTCAGCAAGAGGACTAAGTCATCAAGAGAATTAGAGAGAGATTTAAAAGAAATTGTAGAGAATACCTCAAGCAATGGATTCGATCCATGCTTCAAAGGCAAAATGAATTCCTAGGCCAAAGGTTGCAAGTGGACTAAATATGTAATGTTTTTTTTGGAAAATCCTAAAGACCCTTAACTTATAATGGATTGTCTAGTTTTTGAAACTTGTACACAGGTAAGGTTGTTGCTTTTTTATTTCAAAAGTCAATAACACCTATACTCATGTCAACCTAAGAGGTCAAATGCTATTTGTCCTCTAAGTTTCTTTAAGCATATAACTTTAAATGTGGAGTTTCAATTGTTATATAGGTTGAGAATAGGGAACTTAATGTTGGAAGCCAAGCTACATAAGAAAGAGGTTTGTTTCCTTCAACTTGAAAACTTTCACTTCACTAGAATCAAGAGGGACACATCATTAGGATCAAGAGCACTTGTAAAGCATGGGCTAAAATAAGCATTTTTCTACATCCAATCTCTAGATAGAAATCTTGAGCAAGAAGCTTTCAATATTCCCAATCTTGGAGTAATCTTGGCCAATGCTTGCTATAGGATGGTGTTCTATACAAAATATGAATCCCTTTTGAAGATTCTTTAAGCTTTCAAGAATCTTTCATGGCTGCGTTGCTTTGAAATAGAGGTTGATTGAAGAAGAAGGGTCAAAGCACCATGTAGACAAGATGCTTGAGGACATTGCAATTAGTCATGTTTGTTTCTTCTTGTGAATTGATTACACCACCAAACTTCTCATGTTCTCCTAGTCTCTCATCACCAAGGACTCGCCCTAACTTAAAATGGATGTGGATTTCTTACCTAACGAGGAAAGTTTAAATAGTTGTTTGGGGGGTGGGAGTGAGTGAGATCAAAACATGCTTTTTCTCTTTGACTTTTTTTTCAATTAAAAAAGTTGGCTATTTTAATATTTAGCTATATTAGTCATGCTTTCCTTCACAAAGCTATTTCCTTTTTTTAGCCTTCCTATTTTCTCCAAAGCTACTTAGGAATTTCTTTTTCTCACTCAAATTATTGTCTTTCTCTCACTACCTTATTGTATGAAAAGTGTGTTTCCACTTATTTCTTGCGAGTTTAGCTTAGTGCACTCCCAAGATCAATTTAAGGTGCCATAAAATTGTAATGTGACTAGTTTTTTGAGATAAACGCATTAACAAAAAAGGTCTACTTGTTTTTGGACTAGAAGTCTTGTTTTAACCTTACTAAAAGTCTTTTTTTAATCTTACAGTTTGTCCTATGTTTTAAATGTATGGGTTAAATTTAATGGATTACATCATCATTCATTATTATGTAAATCTGCTAATTATTCACATTTTTCAATGAGAAAACTTAATTGATAGATTTTTAGACATTAATATAATTATGTTATAGTCTCACATTTTTTTATTAATAACACTCATGATATGGGGACATTGCATCTACTATTACTACAAATGTGTCTTATGGGTTAAATTTAATGAATTATACACCATCATTCATTATTATGTAAATGTGCTAATTATTCACATTTTTTCAATGAGAAAACTTAGTTTTTATATTTTTAGAAAAATATAGTTACTTTATACTTTCACATTCTTTATTAATAACACTCGTGATATGGGGACATTGCATCCACTATTACTACAAAATGTGTCTAAGAGATGGCAGGGGTGGTAGGTAAGAATGTGATGTGCGCATGGATGACTAGAATCTATGAGTCATACTAGTATACCTAAGAGTGGGATAATGTGTGGCTAAAGGCAAGGTGTAGTGCCTATCCTCAATGAGATTCTGCTAACAATGTGGCTCAAATAACCTTAAGAAGAAGATGTATATCTATTCTTCAGTGTAGGTGTACCTTACTAGTATGATGGCATAATGCTTATGTGACTTGGGTCCTACAAGTGACTCAATGGCTAAGGATTGTCTATGAGTGGATACACACGGTTGGAAGAGTGCTGATGTTGTGGCCTATGAGTGCATACAATGTAAATACAAGGGAAAAAGTGGGAGGTGGTTTGTGCCTAAGCATGCATAAGTGTGGTATCTATGACTATGGTGAGTGACATTAACTTAGCCTACAAGTATTGCAAGGGGATGATGAAGCCCTAAGACTGTGTGTGTTGAGTGTGCATGTGTACTTTTCTAGGGTTCAATGGAATCAACCCATGTGGTCCAAAAGTGTCACACTAAAGTAAGAGTGACCTTGAGATTTATTTATGAGTGCAAAAGCTTAAGCCCTAAGACTATGTATGTTGAGTGTACATGTGTACTTTTCTAGGGTTCAATGGAATCAACCCATGTGGCCCAAAAGTGTCACACTAAAGTAAGAGTGACTTTGAGATTTATTTATGAGTGTAAAAGCTTAGCACCTAAGTTCATCAAATAAACTATTGATGGTTGGATTTTAGAAACCTACATATGAGCTAGCTTAGGGTAATGTCACCCTAGTTCACTAACATGCTATAAGTGATTATCAATTATGGTGGGAAAATGCAAATCTATTTGAAGGCATAAACACATGCCTAAGGGTAGTGTCTAGTGTGTGATTAAGGTGAGGTGTTAGTGCCTAAACACCTACATGTGATGAAGAGTGAGTGTGTCCTACCAATGGATGTGTACTATGCCATAAGTATGAATGGGAGCTACAATCATGACTGTGATGGGTAGTTAGGGTTAGGTTGAAAATAGGGGGAAATCAATCAATGAGATCTTTTGATGTGTGGATCGTCTCTCTATTTGGACAAGAATGATGTTTGCCCCTCTCTTTTTCTCTCTCTCAACACCTTTGTGTGCTCCTCTACCTTTTTCACTATCTCTCCCCATCAACATCTCATCCAAGTTTATGTTTACTCTTCCTTCCCCATCTCGTCATGAATAGTGAATTTTGGGTATGGCTATTGACAGTCTCGGTTGGCATGATTGGTGAGCCACATGTTAATGAAGGAGTGTGCATGTTGTGGATAGCTTGCTTTGGCAAAGCTAGTGGGGGGAGACTATTATTGTGACTCACTGGGTTGGGGGCATAGCTAACATATTGGAGCGGTCAACTATGAGTTTGTGAAGTTGCAAGCCTAGTTAATGGCATGCTCATGGGTGATGCATTTTTCATCATGGTAGAGGGACCAAACAACTAAGTTGTATAGACTTTTGAGATAAGGGAACCCAATATAAGCTAAGTTGCATAGTGGTAGGTGCTTTGAGGCCATGATTCTAGGTTGATTAAGACCATGAAAAACTAAGTTACATAAACTTTTGGGATAAGGGAGCCAAATATAAGGTAAATTGCATAGTGGAAGATGCTTGAGACCATGATCATAGGTTGATTGTCAAGTGAGTATGGTCATCATTGACGGATCCTACCTATCATAGCATCTTAACTGAGACAAATGGCCAACAGTCATTAATGATTCATGGAGCCTACTCATGGTCATGAGGTGGTGCTATTCATGGCTGAGTGCAACCAAAGAGTTTTGTGGGCTCATGTGATGAGCATCGTGAAGAAGTCAGGTGGCTTATGTTGGCCTCGTGGGCTTGTGCTCTTCTTGCATGTGGTTGTAGTTGTTGAGTCAGTAACTAGGTATGCTAGATGGCTTGTGGTGATGTGGCCATGTGGACATTGCTCATGCCTATGTCATGAGCCAACAACTGAAAATGTTATCTTGTAAACTGATCATGTGGTGGATTTATAATTGTCTTGTGTATATATATTACTTACGATAATTGTGGGGCTTGTGTTTCCAATGCCTTAGGGTTTCATGTGGCCAAGTCTACAAAGATCCACATGGGATTATGTTGCATGGCCTATAGTTGTGCCATGATTATATCAACTTATGGCCACCAATACATTTCACTTGTGCTCTTACTCAAATGGAAGATGTGGCTTATCGCTGTAAGGTCAAAGAGTTGGCATGGGACCATGAGTGTGAGGTACCCACCAACCTGAGAGAAAGCAGATCAAGTACTGACTAGTATCCATTAACACTCAACTAGTGTCAATTTGACATTAATTCTCTTGTGTCTCTTGACATATTAAAATATAATCTTTTTCTTGTTAACTGAAGTTTAGCAACATGGCAGAGATTGAGCAAATAGCTAAATTCAACGGTGAAGGATTTCATGCCTGGAAGGAAAATACCATGTATCACCCGATGTGAAAGGACTTATGGGACCTGTTTGAAGATGATGCAGATAACAAGAAGGAAGATGATGAAGACGGGTTCGTTGAAGAAGACCAGTTCAAATCCAAAGAATGGAAGAAGATGAATAATAAGGCACTAGGCATCATTGCCTGGGGACTAAGTGATGATGTGCTACATCATATATCTGGCATTAGAAATGCTAGAACTGCTTGGGAGGAACTTGATAGAATGTTTGGTACCCAAGCAAAGAACTCAAAGGTAAAACTCCTCATGCAATTTTATAAACTAGATATCAAAGATAGTGCTTCTATGACCACGCACATTAACAAGTTCAAGAGCCTAAAAACCCAGCTTGCAACTCTTAAGAAGAATATTGATGAAGATGAAGCAATAGCCGTACTACTTGCAAGTGTAAACAAGGATCCATATGAGAACCTTGTGTCCACTCTAAGTAATGTTCTGAGTCTCTCACTCAAAGATATTGAGCACTCACTGCTTGATGAAGAAAGCAAATATAAAAGCAAAGATGTAAAAGAGACCAACTCAAGGGAAAACCTCTTATACACTAGAGGAGCTACTGGACCCAAAGGAAGAGGTCGAGGATTCAACACCAACAACAGAAGTCGGATGACATGTCATTATGGTGGTAAAACTGGCCATATTGTCAGTGAGTGCTTCCACAAGAAAAGAGCACAAAAAATGCAGAATGACCACCACCAAAGTCAATTCATGAATGAAGAAGAAGAAAAAGATACTCTTGCTACCATCAACAACTCTGACAATTTGTTCCCTTAGTGGATTTGATTTGTAAAAACCCTTGCCAAAGATGTAAAGTCTCAAGCTTCAACTTGACTAGGCTGCCTATGAGCTAGTCTTCCAGGGCCATGTTATCATGTAGGGGGGGCAAAAGCCAGCAAGTGTAGGGACTCATCATTTGAGGGGGGGTGTTGAGAAATAGACAAATGATGTATGCTCAAATAGGAGCTGTCCTGAATCCCATATGCACAGTGAGGAGAATGGAACAACTCAAAGTCTATAAAGCATTGTACTTGACTATGAAATGAATACAATGTCATGATGCTTTGTACCTTCAGTTAAGTGTAGTGTCATTGTCGATCTTACACAAGATTGTGTTTATGATTCCAAGCTAATCTATCTTGGAACCTAATTCACTTTTGTAACAATTTGTCTCTACTTATTCATGTCATTATGAGTTTGGTCTTCATCTTTCATCCACCATAGCTTGTGTCATGCTCTAGATCTGCAGCTTTTCACAATAATTGTGGTGCTCGTGTTTCCAACACCTTAGGGACTCGTGTGGCCAAGTCTACAAAGATCCATGTGGAACTATGTTGCATGGCATATAGTTGAGCCACTATATTGTAAGGTTGTAAGGTTGTAAGGTTGTAGGGTCAACATGGGACCGAGACTAGGATGTACCCACCCCAAGCTAGGGTTGGAGACATGGTAGGTGCTCAAACACCTCTCTTGGAGAACACTATGTGGAACCCTTAAGTTCCACAAAGTAAGCTTGTTAGGGGACCTCCGAGTCTACCTCTGAGTA
This sequence comes from Lygodium microphyllum, assembly GCF_053477565.2. Classification (NCBI taxonomy): domain Eukaryota; kingdom Viridiplantae; phylum Streptophyta; class Polypodiopsida; order Schizaeales; family Lygodiaceae; genus Lygodium; species Lygodium microphyllum. Next base: position 77,617,735 of record NC_141143.1, read on the forward strand.
GAAGGTCGTGGCCTTGACCCACTAGGATTGACCTAAGGGATTGATGGCTTCTTAATCGCTATCAACAATCTAGTACTCAACTAAGAAAGATCCAAAGAGAGTGAGAAACAAGGGGATGCTAACCATCAACTCTCTACCTTAGCAAAAAACAATGTGAGTTGGATTCTATAACTTAATCCCATGTAGTCAAATGATCCCATAAATTCCATTATGAAAGCATTTGACTAATTGGATTCATCCATTTGTAGCATAGGATTGTCATGGCATTTATCCACCTGCTTTACATTACATTTATTGAGATTTTAGTTATGTAATTAAGGGTCTTGCTAGTCATAAAAACAACACATAAAAACTCCATTAATTATCTCATTACACAATGCTTATTAAATGTCCTTTGATAATAACACAAAATTAATATTTTCAAAGTAGTTAAAGTAATTTTTATTTATTTAGTTTAGCTATCCTCAAGCAAGACTAATATCCTAGCATGGATCCTAAGTTCCTTCAACCTTACCCCTTTCTAGAACTGGGTCTATCCAATGCCCATATGCCATGCTTATCAAGGATATCTTCTCTCATCTTAGGCAAACATGGAATTAACATTGGCATAACTAGAGTCCCAATGCTAGTCAGTATGCATGAGATCTAAGACATGTAATCCAAACTTTACTAGAGTGGTGGAAGTGTATCGATCTCTAATCCACATGTCTTGAACCATGAGTGCATCTCCACATAGTATTAATGTGTATTCCCACTTTGTGCCAACTATTTGGAGGGCGTCTAATGCCAATTGTGGATATCTATATATCTAGGGAGCTCCCATATCCTTTGTAAGCAAGTTAGAGCCTAAAATAATGCCTCTGTGACCATAGGTATTGTTCCAATCTTTGTTTTAATAATCTCACGAGGTACTAATGGTTTGCTTCATATCATGTGAGAAAACATCATCATTAAACATCATCATTAGTGGTCTCTCAATACTCTTCCAGGTCTTTTTGCAAAGACGTGCTCCTGTATATTGGGGATCTGTATACCAAAGGCTAGGGTAATGAATGTACAAAATACCCATAATTTAGTTCAAGGTTCCTAGATTTGAGCATATGTAGATTTTCCTCGAGTGCCCCAAGTGTCACATAACCTTATCCAACCTACAAATGAAAATGTAGGCCTGTAAATGTGACTTCTAGATATACACATGATCTAGTGTACTTTGTTGATGCATCTCATAATGATCATGTAGGCTTGTAAATGTGACTCCTAGATACACATATGATCTAGCATACTCAACCATGTCCCCGCCAAGAGTAAAAGTTGTCCTACTCAAGTCACCCAAGCTTTTATGATGTTAAACACCATCACCTTGGTCTTCCAAAGGTTTGTTGTCAATCCTCTATCCACAAAAATGCTTGCAATGTATCCACAAGTCTTTGCAAGCCCTTCAATCAATCTGATATCAACACCACATCATCTACATACAACAGGATGGGTGTCAATATGCCAACCAAGCTCGCACTTGGTCCTCCTAATCTATCCACATAAAGTGAGAGCTCATATATTGTGAAGCAGACCACGTGGTGAATCTAGCATCTCAAATCTTAGGTGCATACAACTTTATAAAACATAAAAGAATTTGATCAAGTTAATAAGTTTAGAAAGAAAAAGAGAAAACACACGATAGGACCCAACCTCCCCCATGACAAAAGCATAGTTTGCCATCCTCCATTATGGAATGTTGATTTATATTGCTATTTATGTTTAAATCATGTATATAATTATAAAAAATACAAAGATAAATCAAAATACAAAGTTTTGTGTGTCAAGAGGTTTCATGTAGCTTGTTGTAGTTGCTACAAAGAATTGTATGTGACAAATCATGACGTTTTGGCATTAGTACAGTGTCCAAAATATGCCAAAATCTCTAAAATGACTCCAAGAGCTCTAAATTCTAACAACAGATAGAGAAGAAACAACAAAACTATGTTTGTACCCTCTTTTCTCATTTTGCATACAATCTTGCTACTTTTATGAAGAAATCTTATTTTGATAAAAACATATCTTAAATTTGATGCTCTAATATTATTTACCTTGAATAGATTAAATCAAATAAATTAATAGTACTAAATATTAATGATATAGTTAAAATTATCACTAAAGAAACTTAAACTTATAATTCATAAATATAGTGATGATTTTAATCATATATAATATCGTGTGTGTGTGTGTGTGTGTGTGTGTGTGTGTGTGTGTGTGTGTGTGTGTGTGTGTGTGTGTGTGTGTGTGTGTGTGTGTGTGTGTGTGTGTGTGTGTGTGTGTGTGTGTGTGTGTGTGTGTGTGTGTGTGTGTGTGTGTGTGTGTGTGTGTGTGTGTGTGTGTGTGTGTGTGTGTGTGTGTGTGTGTGTGTGTGTGTGTGTGTGTGTGTGTGTGTGTGTGTGTGTGTGTGTGTGTGTGTGTGTGTGTGTGTGTGTGTGATGTAAATACATACTATTATATATTATACTTACTATATAGTTTTACCTAAAGATTTTCTATTCTCAATAATTTGAAAAAATATTGATTAACCTAATTTTGCCTAATAATTTGCTTACCACAATAGAAAGCACCTTATTATCTTTTCATCTAACTAGTACACATAATACAATCCATATCATGCATATGCACACATGCAATAAGTCATGGATCATATGACAAATAGATAAAATTTATAAAGTAAAAATAATCCATTTCATAGTGCATTCAATGAATTGCATAATCTCATAACATTACCTAAGGATTAAAAGGCAACTACCCTTAGTTAAAACAAACAAAACCACACAAGTCATTAGCCACATGCTACTATTGCCTCATGCTGTGAATTTGTACATTTCCTATGAAAATAAGCTAACCATGGATTTTCATGAAAGACTACCTCATGTGGCAAATCTATGCCCATCTGAATTTCATTTGATTATGAGTCGTAGATAGTTATTAGGTAGAAATATCAAGGCAGGTTACTTTTTAACGCAACTAAGATAAAATTTGAAGATATTAAACTAAATAATAGCTTTTTAATATATATGAAATATAGAGAGATTAAACAAATAATAGTTACTTAATGTACATACATAAACCTAAATTCCTTTTGGTTATTGAAGTAAAATTTGAATTATGGGCATCTTGGATTTTAAATAACTAAAAAATCATTCATAATTAAATTATTATATTACACATGGAATAAAACTTTAGATTTTCTAATGACTTACAAATTGTATCAAATCAAGTAGTCTTTAAAATCAATAAATAATTAGCTAAATAAATATTTGAAAATGAAAAGAGAGCATATTTTTGAACAAAACTATAAAATTAGACTAAGAGGGTGACTTTGGCTAAGATTAACTTAAAACTAATACAAGTTATACTTCTTTCTACAAGCTACAATTTTTCCTTTTGTAACATGTCTAAATTATAAACCAATCAAAAGTTATTTTGACAACAAGCTAGATCACTATACAAGTTTGAGCTAGAAAATTTGATGAAGTTTGGGTCAATCTGAGGATCTACTTTACAATAAAATAACTAAGTATTTAGAGTCAGCTTAAGATTATAATTAGAGAGTTTTAGATAAGAATTTTTTAAATAAATCATCTCATATTGATGAATTGCTAATTCAAAACGTAACAGTGAGAAAATAGCACCCAAAAAACATAAATTTTTACTTAATGTTGTGAAATACGAATTTAAGGTTACTTTAAGATTGAAATATATATCTCATGAAATATTCAAAATTTGTAAAAGCTACCTCTAATAAGGAGTGTATCTTTTTAATCTCTAAATGTTTTATTTTTACATCATCCTCAAATTTTGAATCAATAGAAAGTTACAGTACCAAGAAAATAGCTCCACATGACGATTTGGGACTAAAGTACGGTTATGATGGTGATTTTGAGATTCTAGAGTTTGAGCAACCTACATAATTATTCAAAACTAAATAACTAAATCATGAAAAATTAAAGTTTTGAAAATTAAATCTTTCTTAAGTAAAGTACAAAGCTTATCCATGGCGTCTTCATTTTATACAAACATGACAACCTATTTCCAAAAATTAGAGATGAGAAATTTGAACCAATCAATGTAGTTAAATAATGAAATTAAGGGTTTTGAAGTATGAGAAACATGGTTGTAGCTTCTATTTGTTATGGCTTACCTTGTAGATCTCGATTGTTTTTACATTGCTTACCTTCGCATATGATGCCAAGTGATTGATAGTATGGAGCATAGCCAAGCTTTGATATTACTATTGCAAGCAAACCATATGGTGAGTCTAGCATCTCATATCTTAGATACATACAACTTTATGAAACATAAAAAATTTTGAATAAGGTAACAAATTTAAAAAGAAGAAGAGAAAATGCACAATATGACCCAACTTTTCTCATGACAAAAGCCATGGTTTACCATCCTCCATTATGGAATATTGATTTACATAGCTACTTACATGCATATCATATTTCTAAGTACAAAGAAAACACAAACATAAATCAAAATACAAAGTAGTGTGTGAAGAGATTTTACGTAGCCTGATATAGACACCACATAGAATTTTGTGTGGAATCGTGATGTTTTGATATCACTATCACATCCAAATCATATTAAGACCTTTAAAATAATTATGAAAGCTCTCAGTTTTGACTTTGGATGAGGGAGAAACATTAAAACTAAGTTTTTACCTCCTTCTCCTATTTTGCTTGTGGGACATAAGGATTGGCCATCTACATCATAAAGGTTCTTTGCATACCTACACCAATATATATTTGCCTTTAGTCTAGCCAAATATACACATTTCTTTCTTCTCATTAAGCATTAAAAGACCAATCAAGCATACCTATGTGTAGTAACTCTTGTAGTTATCTCAAGCTTTAACTTTGTTTGTGTCTCATGACACTCATCATCATACCAAGTATTTTGTGGAGCATTATTTCGTGGTGGGGTTGAGAAAGCCTAGTATGAGGAAAGGCATGTGCCATTGATGCTGAAAAACTTCTCCCAACCTTCTTATGATTTTATCCAAAGAGTAATATGGGTCCATAGAAAGTAATCCATCATATATTGCATTTTAATATGCATCAATGTCACATGATAATCTTTGCATGTTTGCATCATGTACAGCATTCTCTTGACACATGGCATCATGTGTGCCATACATCATTGTCTGGGCAATATATGTGTGTGCATTAAAATCCCTAGCTAGCAAGATGTCTCCCATACTAGCAAACCATAAAATATCCTCATATAGTGGCATATAAGGGGGCTCCTTTTTTACGTCTCGTAATGGTCCATACCTAGAACCGACTAGTGAAAAGTAGCAAGTTGCTATGCGTGACTCTTTGAGTCCATCTCTACATACTTAGATCCATAGGTATCATGCCTCAGTATCTCTATGTAAGACATGTGCTCAATCATGAAGATCCTCCTTGAATAGTATAGCTACTCCTGTAGAGCCTCTAGTCCCCCCCTTTTGTGCATGACTAGGGACAAAAATTTAACTCCCATCTATATCCTCATACCTCTACTAAATCCCTACCATTGCAATGGTGTGTCTCAGTATTATACATGGTGATGTTTACATTTTTTGGAAGTTTCCTCAAAATAACCAACATCCATCGGGACAACTTCACAACAATTCCATACTATAAATCTCAAGGTCGCATAGGCCCTCCACCATCATTTGGACCAACAATTGGTAATAATCAACTGTCCATTGCTATACATTATAAATTTCACTACTTACGAGCTTTGAGGATTTGAGACATGTGCTCTTTCTTATGTGATGGAAATATGTGCAAGCATCAAATCAAAGTTATGGAAACGAATGGATTACAAATTCATGTTGTCATAGCGAATCGATTGACCTTTACAATGCATAAATGAATAGCCATGAATGTGAGTTTTAAGACATTTCTCTTATAAATGTATTTAGATTCTAACCAAGTTTTATGAAACTCTTGTATTTCAATGCTATTTTTTGTCCTTTTATAGTACAAGAAATATGATTGCATGCAAATATTACAAGGGAGCTTCCACCCCCTTCACCACAAACTCATAACGTGGATTCTCATGAAGACATTGTCCTCGTACAATCCACAGGTACAAAACATTATCTTCTGTACAAACATTGATTGATAAGTATTGATAAAAATTGATGGTTTTATGATGATTTCAATGTAGAGGACAATTTGCATTCCTTATGCTCTTCCATAATGGAGTCCATCCATGCCCAACTAATCTTACTTAATCATGCAAAAGGTTAGCTTGCAAAAGTGAAGAATGATATTGATCAATGCAAGGCATCTCTCCTAGACATTGGTAGTCATCCTTGCATTCCATTGCAATGATTAGACAATGGCATGTCATTTGCACCTATTTTTGGCCCCAAGTGCTTTTGCATCTTCATAGGGGGTACTCTTCTTGGCCCACCCCACTACATCTACCTATAAAGTGTACACTCTAAGATTTGCTTCTTCCTCACGAGTGGCATTCATGACCTTCACTTCATAGATGAGTGTCATTTTTTATTTTTTAACCACATCAATCCATTGCATTGTTTCCTTCATTTACCCTTGTGTTTGTTTCATCACTTCGGCTACTTGTGGATTAATTTCTTTTTCCATGTGGACATGGATCTCCTCAATCTTATCTTGTACCTTTGGGGTGATCTCCCCCTCCTCTCGTACATATAATTCCATGTCTTTTATATTCTTTCAACCCTTCTTGGAGTTCCTCCATAGCATGATTTTAAGACATGCCTTTTTTTACTATTTCCAATTGTCTTCTGTATTCTTTGAGCTTCTCTTAACTTCAGGATGACCACATTTCTTTCATGCATACCCTGTTCAATGTCCTCTTTCCATGACACAAACCATACATAGAAATGCCCTTCCATTTCAACATTACATTTAGATAGCATTTGTGCCATATTAGCCCACATGGCCTCCTATATGGTGCCAAGAATTTTACCTATACATGTTCTCAATTACTTTTATACCATTTCTGGCTCATTGTTCTACATTTTGCAAATCTCATGCAATGCATTTATCCAACTTTGTGCATTTGAGTCAATCGCATGTTTAGATTGACTTCATACTACATTATATTTCCTATCTTTCTCCCCCTTTTACGACAAGTGTTAGGACCATTCCCCTTTTTTGCCAACTCTATTGCTACAATAGAAGTTGTGTGTGTGTGTGTGTGTGTGTGTGTGTGTGTGTGTGTGTGTGTGTGTGTGTGTGTGTGTGTGTGTGTGTGTGTGTGTGTGTGTGTGTGTGTGTGTGTGTGTGTGTGTGTGTGTGTGTGTGTGTGTGTGTGTGTGTGTGTGTGTGTGTGTGTGTGTGTGTGTGTGTGTGTGTGTGTGTGTGTGTGTGTGTGTGTGTGTGTGTGTGTGTGTGTGTGTGTGTGTGTGTGTGTGTGTGTGTGCACGCGCGCGCGCACCCATGGTGGTGTTGTGGGTTGAGATAGGCCATTATCCAAGTAAGCCTCATTTAATTATTATTAATTAGCTACGTAATTAATTAATAAGTTTTTTGGCCCCACCATTTCACTTGACATGATAGGTTTAGTGAGATTAAAGTCACCCTTGCCGTTATAGACATTAACCTTTCTAAATGCTCATGTCATATTGTGTCATGTGTCCTAAGCAAAACCAAGTGGAGGCACCTCTATGTATTAGACTCTAGGAATGCAATGTAACACATGGGGAGAGAGTGAGTGAGTGAGGGAGTGAGTGAGTGAGTGAGTGAGTGAGGAGAGAGTGCATGCACACACACGCACACACACACACACACACACAAAGCAAATGGATTTAGCTCAATTGGTTAAGTTGAACGCATGATGACTACAAAGATCTTGGGGTCAACTCCTACATTTTGCATAAACATTTAGTATAGGTGTAGAAAAAGGGAGATTTGAACTCGAGTCAATGGGCTAATAAAATAATTGGCTTACCACTAGGATAGCACCTTGATTACAAAAAAAGAAGTTATATTGAGACTGGATTCTGAGTGTGTGTGTGTGTATTTAAATGCACCACATTAAACATACGTGGTATTTTGAGAAAACCTTGAAAAAATGATTGTAAGAAATATATACTTTTATATCTCACAATTTTTGGAATGTGTGCCACATAAGATGTTATCAAGTTTGGTGAGAGGTTTTTAGTATATTATAAAATAAAGAATAGTATAGAAGTATAGATTGTATATTATCAAAAAACATTTAAGTGCACTTTTCATAACATTCAATTGTAACTTAGTATAATAGCTTTCTATGAAATAATATAGTTTGTTTACTAGTAATATAAGTTTTATATTTTTCACTATTAATCTAACATCCTTTTACTTCATGCACCTATGCCATGCACATGTAGGTCCCTTGCTTTCAACAAACACAAAAGTTAAGAAAAGCTTGGTTCACCTCCTAGCCACTCATGTCAAAAGACGTAGATCTAGACCATGGCATGAGATATGGAGGATGGAAAATGTAGACAGGAGTAATGAGGACATAGCCTCAGACAAGACCAACTATCACACAAGTGAATTAGGTTCCAAGATTGAGACTTGGACTCATAAACACATTCTTGTGTGTATGGGCAATAGCATTTCATTGAAATAAGAGTCAAGTACAACCTTATATAGCTTTCCAGCTTGTTCCACTCTCCTCATTGTGCATATGGAATTTAGGAAATCTCTTTCTGAAGCATACATCATTTGTCTATTTCTCAACACCCCCCTCAAATTATGAGTCCCTACACTTGCTGGCTTTTGCTCCCCCTATATGGTGACGTGGCCCGAGAGACTAGCTCATAGGCAATCTAGTTAAGTTAAAGCTTGAAACTTTACATCTTTGGTAAGGGTTTTTACAAAGCAAATCCACTAAGGGAAAAATAGAGATCCACTATGGAAAAAACATATAAAAGATACAATGAAAATTCTTTAGAACAATCTGCCAGAATCATTGACGGTAGCAGAAGCATTATCTTCTTCTTCAATCATGAGCTAGTTCTGGTGGTGATCGTTCTACATCTGCTGTGCTCTTTTCTTATGGAAACATTCACTAGCTGTATGGCCAGTCTTGCTCAGTAATGACATATAATCTGATCCTTGTTGTTGTTATACTGAGTCCTCGATCACAGCCTTTTGCTCCATAAGTGCCCTTGGTGTACAAGAGACTTTCTTTGGTGGTGTATTCCTTTGTATGCTTGCTTTTTCACTTTGCTTTCTCCATCAAGTAGTGAGTGCTCAATATCTATAAGTGAGAGACTCGGAACATTACTTAGGGTGAACACAAGATTCTCATATGGATCCTTATTTACACTTGCAAGTAGTACGGCTATTGCTTCATCTTCATCGATATTCTTCTTAAGAGTTGCAAGCTACGTTTTTAGGGTCTTGAACTTGTTAATGTGTATGGTCATGGAAGCACTATCTTTTATATCTAGTTTATAAAACTGCATGAGTAATTTTTGTGGAAAATCAAAGTTGGAAGCATGAAAGAGTGTGCACAAGAGGGAGAGAGAGAGAGATCAAGTACAAGAATAATATCTTGCTTAATAAGTTGTTCAAAGGTACAACTAGTACACTCTCCTCTACTATGAGAGTGACCTTAGACAGTTTATATAGCCTCTAGAGAAGTTAGGGTAAGGGTTTCCCCTTGCTCCCTATCCTCTAGTTCATTTATACCTAGCTACCCTTATCCTCTCCAGTATAAGTAGAGTTCACATGCTTACTTCTCAACACCCCCCCTCAATGCCAGGTGGCATTGGATAAACCATGATAGGATTCCCCCCCTTATTCCACAATGAGATGCCTTTATAAATCAGGCTACAAAAGATGGTTATAGGTAAAAAGTGTACAAGACTCAAAAGAGTCGATCATCTATGAATTGGGAGGCAAAGTTAGCCTCCAATTCCTTAGGTACTTCTGAATACTGGAACACTTACTGGTGATATGCCTGGTCTTTTTGCATTTATTGCATTTCATTTTGTTGGGACATTTCTTCCAGTAATTACTTACAATATGCCCTTTTTATGACAGAAGGAGCACTTTGTAGAAGTTGTATGGACTAACACTTGCTCATGGGAAGTAAATGCAAAAATCCCTTCATTATGGTTCCTCTTCTCTTCATCCAGGCATGACTGGATGGTACTTGCTAAGGTTGGGTTTGGGATATTAGTTAGGGTAGTAACAAGAGTTGGAAAGACCTTCTTCACAGACTTCAGAAGGATGGCAATTGCATCTTCATCATGAATTGGTGCTTGAACGGAGGCCAGCTGCACCATGATCCCCTTCATATGTGAAATAAACTTGCTTAGATCTTCTCCATGTTTATACTCCAATCTAAAAAACTCAATCTTTAGAAAAATCTTGAAGTTCTTCCTAGTAATGCCATAAAGCCTTTCAAGCTCATCCCACTTCTCCTTAGCAGTGGAGAGTTGGTCAATATGATGAATTAAAGATTCATCCAAATGAAGCATGATGATGGCCTGAGCTCTTTTATTATCTTCTACATCACGGGGATTGGATGGGTCAATAACTTTGGTCCCTTTTATGAAGGGCGAGTAGCCTCATTCCATCATGTTATATTTTACCAAGACTTGCCAGGGATGGAAATCTTTTCCATTGAACTTGTGAATTTGAGGCCTTACATCTGCATAGGCCATGGCCATTAAAGGAAGGTCTTACATATTGCCTTAGGCAATGGCAATGTCTAGTCCTTTACATGTGGCCAAGTACAAACCAAATAGCAGAGTTGATAGCCCTACAAATGATAGCTAACTTTAAAGCTGTAAAGATGAAAAAGGTTGGAAATCATACATATGTAATATCTCAAGATAAGATTTTGGTGGTCTTGTTCTTTGAACAACCCTTGATTTAAGTTTTATTGTTTTCCTAGGTTTCAATTAGGTGAATTTTGACTGGACTTTTGGCTCTTCTTCTCCTTGCAGTTTAGTATATGAGCATTTGGTTGAGCAAGGTCAATTAAAGACCTCAATACTTGATGAAGAGTCCGAGGAGATTTCAATCACATCAGTGTTCATAGGGCAGTAGTACTGATGTTAGTAAATGCATTTTTAGTGCTTAGAAGCACTCATCTCAAGATTGAGATATTTAGGTATTACCTTGTCAAGCTTGGTGAGACACTTGACTTATTACCGACATTGAAGCCACGCTTCTCGGTGAGCTTATGATGTCCCCTGAGTGTTGGTTCTACTCACAGACCAGGAACACACTTCAAAAGAAGCTTTTTGGCCTATGGCTGCCAAAAACCCACAGTTAGGGTTTTGCTCATAGCAGCCAGCAAAGGAGGAATTTCTCCAAACCCTATTAAAGGGAGATGGCCCACTGGGGGGCTATGAAAGCCCTATGGTGGCCCCCATGATTGTGCCATTGTCAACAACCACGAAGCTCTTGAACAACACACTATCAAAACTGCATCAGATTCACGATTTGTGCAATGCTGCCCTCCACAATGCCCAATGTCGGCCTCTAATGTGCCATGCCAAGTTGCCCCTGAGTTGAGGAGAATGTTTCTAGAAGAAGTCAAGGCTGAAATGCTCTCCTTTGCTCTCCACAGGTCCTCCAACAGAGGTGGGTCAAGCTAGCTATGGTGGAAATGAGGGTAAATGAGAAGATAAGGTTTCTTCTTATGCACTTAGGTGTGTATAGAAGCTGAGGAAAGCTAAAGGATCAAAGATGGCTCTAATACCATGTGGAAAATCAGAGTTGGAATCATGAAAGAGTGTGCACAAGATGGAGAGAGAGAGCTCAAGTACAATAATAAGATCTTGCTTAATAAGTTGTTCAAAGGTACAACTAGTACACTCTCCTCTACTATGAGAGTGACCTTTAGGCAGTTTATATAGCCTTTGGAGAAGTTAGGGTTAGGGTTTCCCCTTGCTCTCCTATCCTCCACTTCATTTACACCTAGCTACCCTTATCCTCTCCAGTATAAGGAGAGTTCACATGCTTACTTCTCAACAATTTTACCTTTGAATTCTTTGCTTGGACGCACCAAATATCCTATCAAGTTTCTCCCAAGCAGTTCTAGCATCTCTAATGCCAGAGATATGATGTAGCACATCATCCCTTATTCCCTAGGCAATGATGCCTAGTGCCTTGGTATTCATCTTATTCCATTCTTTGGTTTTTGGTGGAGCTACTACAAGGATTCTGCTTTCTGAATCTTCTTTCCCGCCATCTACATCACCTTCATCATCTTCAAAGAGATCCCAAAGGTTTTTCCTTGTGAGGTGGTACATGGTCTTTTCCTTCCATGTATGAAAGCCTTCACCATTGAATTTAGCTATTTGCTCAAGTTCACTCATTTTGAAGGAGGTATTACCACAAGCATACTCAGGTAGTGTCTATCCTTTTACAAAGGGGTTAAGATTTACAAGATATTTGATCAATTAGGGCATTACAATAACAACTGAGATGGGATCAAAAATGAGTTGCTCTTGAGTGAGCTGATGATCCAAGTGCTAAGAAGCACTAATGGAGTATCAAGAGATACTAGGCTTTGAAGACTCGATGTTGAGCTCGATAGTTGATTCTTGATGTTCCAAATCTTCTTCTTGAGAATTTCTCTTGCTTGAAACTGATTAGACCTGAGTGTTTGAGGCTTCAATGTGTTGAAATGAAGTGGAAAATGAAGTGAAAAAGGGCTTGAGTTATAATGGCTATGGTGGACTTTTTAGGGTTTTGACAAACCACTAGTTTTTTATTTACTGCAACTCATTTGAGTAGCCACTAGTGGAGATGCTTGGTGAGGGAGAAGCTCTTTTAGTGGGCTTTCATTACCCTATAGCTACTACAAAACAGATTGCAGCGTATGCATGGAGATCTAGACGTATGATAGGGATAGGCGTAGATTTTGAAAACAAGTTACAACATTCGAAATGCTAGTGCATAGAGTGGCTAATGTCCTACTATTATGTGCTAGGAAGGAGTGCCCTAAGCAAGGAAAGAGATGTCTAGAAGGAGGCTTGCTAAGATTTCACCTAGATGAAGAGATTCAAGTGCTCAAACAGAGGTGGGTGCAGTCTCTGGCTATGGCAGCCATGAAGGCTGGAATGATGGTAGAGATGAAAATGAGGTTATAAGCTAGCATTGAGCTGGTTCAGAAAGCTTGAGAGAGCAAAGAGGAGAGCTAGATTAAGCTAGGCCATGCTCAGCTGAGCTTTGATACCATGTCACAAGACATGGATCTAGAGCATGGCATGAGCTATGGAGGATGGAAAATGTAGACAAGACTGATGAGGACATAGACTCAGACAAGATCAACTATCACACAAGTGAATTAGGTTCCAAGATTGAGACGTGGACTGATAAACACATTCTTGTGTGTGTAGACTATAGCATTTCATTGAAATAAGAGTCAAGTACAATATTCTTATATAGCTTTCCAACTTTTTCCACTCTCCTCTCACATGGATATGGGATTCAGGACATCTCTTCCTAGAGCATACATCATTTGTCTATTTCTCAACATCAAGACGATAGCCTCTTTTAGCACCATACTATTGGTATCTTTAGGCAAATCTATGGACTTTTTAGGCCAACTTTTAGTAAGTCCATTCATACTACTGATTCCTTTGTTCCTTTGGTCCATATGCCCTTATATCCTAATGTAGACTATCTCTTGATCCCTTAACGTCGTCAATGCCTTAGCATAATAGTCCATTATCTGCTACTAGTGCTACCCTCAAGCTATCTTACAGATCGTTGTTGCGCAAATTGGCATCCTCCATGTGAAAGCTCTAGATGTAGTTGTGTTGGAGCAACTTTGAGATGAAGTGGTGGACGTTGCTCTTGTGTCTTTTGCAATTTTTTTTCATTTGCTTATACTAGTCCATTAGCTAAATAAGCCAATATATAAAGTGTTATGATGTGGGGTATAACGACATAAGAGAAAATATGATAATTATATGGTGGAGTACCTACATGACAAGATGTGGTAACAAGAAGATATTCCTAGAAAGGAGAAGGAGAATCGCACTAATCTCAGTCCTTGAATGCCTTGCATGCTAATATTAACCATATTAGCCATTAGAAGGCTAGGGAAAATGTGTAAATCTCATATATTTTGTAAACCTTAATGGAAAGGAACCAAAAAGGAGTTAACAAAAGGCCTATAGCTTTTTGGGCATCAAGGAAAGAGCCGCAATATGAGAGGAGAAAAAGGGGAAAGGAGGGGGGGGGGGGGGGGGGGGGGGGGGGGAGAATAGAGATCATGAATGGCATTAGGCAAAAACCAAAGAAAAGGCTGTGAAGAGAGAGAAGGCTTCTCCCCTGCATTGACCGACCGAAAACAAAGGCTGGTGGGACTGATTCTTGTCGCGTCTTAATCTGAGGCAGGATTGGAGTGTATGTCTATCAATCAAGGAGGAAGAGGACCAAAGGATGGGAGGTCAAGAGCTTGAAGGAGGGTAGATTATGAGATCCAGAAACAGACTGCGGTGCTGGAGCTTTCGATCTTCTCAGCAGCAACGGGGAAACAAAAACACTATGCCACATTGCGCTCTTCAAGGACCGTCAAGGCTTGCTTTTAGCAGAAGAGCACACGGTGAGTAGAGCCACCACACACTGAGCACGATAATCAGGGTGGCCATGCATAGTATGAGACTCGAAGAGTAACAAGGAAATGATATGGAGAGAGGAGAGCGGAAAACGGGAGCAATGAAGAAGAACTGCAATCACAGAAGATGGTTGTTGGTGCTAAAGGAGGAAGAACGATGGATAGCAAATCTGTTTTGGGCTGATCAACAACAGGCGTGAAAGCTAGCGTGTCACAGTTTCCGATTGATTGCGGTGAAAGCGACTGTACATGACTTGCTTCGACAGAGTTGGAACGTATGTGCATGAGGTGACGGGTCGACACTGACTTCAGGCGTAGTAGGGAGCACAATCATGGGGCTGCAGCAGCACAAGATTTTGACGGGATAATATTTTGATGCATGCAGGAGCAACGTAATCGGTGCTCCTCTACAAATCTCGTCTGAGGAAAAAGCCATATCAACGCTGCTATTGCCATGTTGCAGAGCTCTGGCTAAGACATTGCAGGGGGTATACCGCTAGTCACTCACAGCTTCTTAGAATTAGTGTTGTTGTCGCTTTGCATGGAGAAGGCTGCGTGATCCTTTATCAAGACTACTTTAAAGAACCAGCTTTTCCATAAGGCTACAGTTGAGAACCACAGTAGCATGCTTTGAAGAATAATCCTCACATTTGGCAAATAATTATGCTGTGCGATTTTGCATGGTGAAGTCCACACATGCCAAGAACTTGGTCTGAAATAACAATGCAGAAGTTCAAATGCTGAACACTCATTGTTGCGATGATGCTAACATGAGGCTTATGAACTACTTCTCCACTATCTGCAATGAAGTCAAAAGTCATCACAAGACAATCAAAGACTCACACGTTCAGAATTGAAGAATAGTACCTTGAGGGTTGCTGAATTTCTTCCCTAGACTCTTCTTTCTCATCTTCTTCTTGTATTCCAATACCAATCAAGGCTAAAAGTACTTCTAGACTCAAGACACCTGACAATGCAAGACTGCAACACTAAGAAGATCAATATTTGGCAATCATCCAGATTGAAGGTATAAGGAAAGGAACAAAGGAGTGAAAAGCTACAGGAATGAGGAGGCCTTTGTCATGACTTAGATGACGCACGTTAATTGTTATTACTATATGAGCATCCTTAGCCATGCCACAAAAGCGACTAAAGAAGATCCATTTAACTTCTCTTACTTGTCTTGAAACTTTGTATCTTGAGCCTAAATCTCAAAAGCTTTACCTTAAATTCCATGTGCCCAATCATGTTCTTGCTTTCCCATGACATATTGATGTAATGAATGTTTGAACTCCTTGGATTTCAAAAAAAAAAAAAAAAAACATGATCAAAGCTTACTAGATCACTTGAGAATAGATTCATTGAGCCCATAGTGCTTTCCTTTGAGAGCATCAATTCAAGAGTTTTGTGATCTAGATATTAAGCTGTCTAGTGACTTGTATTTCAAATAGCAACTAGTAGCTTATCTTAGAAACTAAAAGTTATGCTTCTTCAATTCCAAAAGGAATCTCTCTCGGTGCAAATTTAGTGACTTCTTTCGTCTTGCTTCGTACTTGATTTTTTTTTGGAGTTATGGCTTGACATAGCCGCACTTTGAGATTGCTAGAGAACTAGATGTGAAGCCATAAGCAAAGCATCAACAAGATGGAAGAATCATCCTCTTCTATAGGTCCATCCATGTCTAAAGAGATGAAAGTTCTATGTACACTTATGGAATAGCAATAGCAACACCATCAGCAAAGCAAATGTTGCAACAAGTGCAAGTACAAGCCAACACACAATATGAAGCTACCGCTTTAAAATCTATGGAGGTGATAGAAAGCCAAAGGCAGCTTCTTGATGGCAACAATGTTATGAGCTACTTGAAGTCTATGAGTCGAAGATGGAGCTCTTTAGTGTGCCTACTCACATGATGAGCCAACTTTTTGTGTGACTGGTTACTTCTTCTTTGAAGCTGCGCATCACGCATCAATGAGTTGTATGTTGTGAGTCCTAGTTGGGCTGCTTTTAAGAAAGCTTTGAAGGAGAAATATTTCTTGGAAGATCTTGATATGGATATGAGGTGCAGCTTTTGTGAGTGGGTCCATAAGCCAAACAAGGTTTTGGTAGCAATTGAGCTTCTTTGGGAGTTTGAGTCTAAATGTAATGAGATGGATGATGTAGGGCAAGAGGCCTTAAAGCCTAAAAAGGTGGAGTTATTCTTATAGGTGATAGATCACATGCTACAAGAGTAGCTCGGAGAGCTTTTGGAGGACAAGATGCAGCCTATCAGCTTGAAGACTGACTAGTAGAATGCAAGGGATGCTATCACCACTTTGATGAAGTGACAAATGTGAAAGTCGCGGCTATAGAATGGCATTGTGTCACCCACGATCCCTCTTGCTTTCGTGTCTTCTTTCACTCCACCTATAGCTCCAATATCTCTACTTACACCCGCTCTTGGACCTTCTCTTTCCATGCCTACAGCTATTCTTCCTACACCTTCTTCAACTCTTATGTCTATACTCGTTTCTACCCCTATGCCTATGCCAGTTCCTATACCTTTGGCTATATCACTAGTTCCTACTCCATCGTTGATTAGTAATTATAATATTGAGGATTTAAATAAACAAATAAAATACCAAGACAGATGGGCACTTCACCTTCCATATCTCCAAGAAGAAATAATAAGTGGTAATGTCTTTGATGTGACAGCCCTGAGAATTATTACAATGAGTGTGAATCTTTCTAGGAAGTAAGGAGAAGGAATTTGGTGTTTTGGGGGCCTAAGAATAAATTATGTGGGCAACCCAATTTGACAAAGACTAGGGGTTGCCCATGCAACCCAATGTTTAGTAAAGGAGGAATAAAGCAAGCTCTTAAAGAGATGACTGCTCTGAATTTTTATGTGGCTAGAAGCAATGCTTCTACCTATGGTATGCAGGTTGAGCGGAGTTCATAGAGTAAGTCGGCTTTATGCTCTTTTGGCTTGGATACAGCTCACAGGGGCAAGATGTAGCAATCAAAGCTAGCTACTACAGGTCAAAGAATACGAAGAGAGATTGGTCGGGATGCACCAGTGGACACTTACTCAATTTATGCCTTCTTGGCAAAGACCCAAGGAATTGAAGTACATATAGAGGAGAAGAGGAGATGAGACGAGGCTCCTACTACATCAAAGAAGACTAGAGGGGTGAGTCATTTGCTCTCCCTTCTAGGCCAATTCTAGAGCAGATTATGGATCATATTCAGCCCAAGGAGAAGTAGGATACACAACCTAAAAAGCAACCTAGCTATAGATTCTTTTCTAACATTGAGAATGCTATAGACCTCAAAAATGTGTATAAGGATCGAATTTTAAACAACAAAGCGGAGTTCACTCTTGGCGAGATCTTAGGAATCACAAAGATGGAATTTCATGAAGAGATTATCAATATCATAAAGCAAAAGAGGAAAATTTTTGTGCAAATTGCTAAAGGACACAAAATCCAAATAGAGGAGTTGTTTGATGAGAGTGCTGATGAGTCACATGAGGAGAGTGTTCTTATATACATAGATATTGTTCAGCAGTCACAACTAGTTCCTTATGAGGAGAGTGACACACCTATCCTTGTATCTCACAATCACTTTTCTAAGTCTCATTAGGCTCGAGCTGCTACAGAGAAGTGATAAGCATACTCCATGCATTGCTTTGTTAGACCATGTATTTGAGCTTAATGTGTTTGTACATAGGGTTTACGAGAGTGAGAGATGGCCAATTTGTGGATCACGGTTGGTGCATCAAAGCGGCCAACAATACGCTAGGAGATTTGTATGCATCATGTCCAAATATCTGAGTATCCATAGGTGATGTGTAGGAGGAGTTTCATTTTTTTTGCACAAGACACTTGTTCGCATGAAGTCATATTGGGACAGCCATTCATTATAATGACCCGCATGGAGACGAAGGTGATGGATGATGGCTCTATCTATGTGTGAGTCTATAGTAGAGGTGGGATGATAGGAGTTCAATTTATGACAGTATGTGTAAATCATTTGAGAACTCTTTGTGAGATGCTCCTTTGCTAGTGGCAGACATGGATTTTTGTTATAGGTAGCCTTGTCTTGTGGATTGATAGGGGTACGAGGGGTGGGCTCACTTCACACGTTCTAGCAATGGTGTATTTTCTTCTAGTTTTGTTGGTTTTATGCAAATATTGTGATTTTTTATCATAGGGTTTTTTATATGTCAAAGACTGCCAGGCAAGCAATACATGCAAAAAAGGAGAAAATTATTCAAGGAGACAAGTGTTTTACAGGATGATGAGGATATAGATGGCTTGTTTGATGTCTTGTCTTGTGCAAATACAATTGCAAAACTTGAGACCATGTTGAAAACTAGAGACTTTGATTGTTCTACTAATGTCTAAGTGCATTCCCTAGAGATTTACTATAATATTGCTACATTTATATAGTCAGAGGATAAGTTAGCTTAGTCTAATGAGTATAGGGTTGCCTATGTTTAGTCCACAGAATTGCATGGGATGCATAAGCTGTAGGATTTTAGAGCAAGAAAATAGACTGAGGCCATAGTGTTCACTAAGCACAAGAATGTGGACAAGAAAGTTAAGCCAATTGCAAGTCTACTACTCTCAGATAGTGAGAATCTAATGAGGAGGACTACAAGGTAGCCAAATTTGCGAGATCCTAGACAGATTGATCATAAGTTCTCGGTAGAGACTTTAGCAGAGTTGAAAATTGGAAATTATGAGTTTTTTCTTTCTACAAAGAGGCAGTGCTTTGTGGATATGTTGAAAAATAATGTTAGGGTATTTGCCTTTTTTCTTCTAGAGATTGGTGAATTGCGGAATGCACATGATTTGTAGGAGATAGTTGTAGTGTTTATGAGAAGGTTCATGAGTTAGAGAATATGCCTATAGTGGATGTTGGATGTAATACTACATAGGTTGAGCCTATTTCATATGCTTTGTTCGATGCCTTGATAGAACATGCCACAATGCTTAAGGATTTGGCATGCTTTGATGTTTTCAATGCATGTTAGAGTATGTTGGATGCAAATCATGCTCAAAGCCTATTAGATCTGGGAAGAAAGTGGTTCCAAGAGAAGCTTCTAGAGTGATGGATTCAAAAAGAGCAAGCAAGTTGCTATGCATTTGTTGATGGGTATATTTCAAGCATGTGTATGGATGTTCAAAAGCCTCAAGTATATGAGAATCACCCACGGGGCCTATGATCTTAAAGGGGGTGCTTGGTGTAATTCTGAAGTTGTGACTGCGATTTTGATCTATGATCCAGGTTGATCGCTAGTTTTGCTCATATGCAAAGAGAAGGTGGTTATTTGTGTGTTTGATCTAGGTAATTGCATAGTTGGCACATCCAAAGGATGTGAAAATTAGGAGGGGGTGGATTCCTTTAGATTAGCATCCTCTATGCGAAAGCTCTAGATGTAGCTATGTTGGGGCAACTTCTAGAAGTGTTGGATGTCAATCTTATGTCTTTTGCAAGTTCTTTTCATTTTCTTATACTAGTCCATTAGCTAAGTGAAGATATAAAGTGGTATGATGTAGGGTATGAGAAGATAAGAGAAAATATGGCAATTATTTGGTAAAGGAGTACATACATGACAAGATGTAGTAGGAAGAAGATGTTCTTGGAAAGGAGAAGGAGAATCACACTAATCCCAGTCCTTGAATGTCTTACACACTAATATTAGTTGTATTGGCCATTAGAAGGCTAGGGAAAAGGTGCAAATCTCATACATTTTGTAAACCTTAATGGGAAGGAACCAAAAATAAGTTAACAAAAAACCTATAACGTTTTGGGCATGCGGGGAAAGAGGCACCATATGAGAGGAGAAAAAGAACGAGCTTTTGGCTTTTTTTGGGGGGGGTGTTGGAGATGGAAATAGATATCATGAATGGTATCAAGCAAAGTAAAGGAAAATTTGTGAAGGGAAGGAAGGTTTCTCTCTTGTGTTGATAGGCCAAAAATAAAGACTATGACTATTTCTTATCACATCTTCATCTCTAAGGCAAGATTCAAGTGTTTGTCTATCAATCGAGGAGAAAGAAGACTAAAGGTAGGGTGGTCGTGAGCTTGGAGGGGAGATTATGAGATCCAAAAAAAGACTGCAATATTGTAGCTTTCAATCTTCTCAGCAACAATAGGGAAATGAATAACACTATTCCAAATTGTGCTCTTCAAGGTCCATCAAGGATTGGTTTTAGGAAAAGAGGACAGGGTGAGTAGGGCCCCACTAAGCATGATAATCAGGGTGCTCATGCATAGTACGAGAGTCAAAGAATAACAAGGAAATCATACAGAGAGAGAAGTGTAAAAAAAAATGGAACAATGTAGAAAAGCTTAAAAGAAGGAATGCAATCACAAAAGGGGGTTGTTTGTGCCAAAGTAGAAAGAATGATGAATAGCAAATTTGTTTTGGATTGATCAACAGCAAGCATGAAAACTAACATGTTGCTATTTTGATGCATGCAAGAGGGTGTAATTGGTGCTTGATCCACATTTTTTACAAACTAGATTTCTACCACAAAATTTGGCCAAAAACCCTATCAAGAGCCTTACCCATAGCTTAAACCCTACATCTTATCACTTTGGGTTTACTCTTCAAGCACTAGGTATGCTACATTGCTTCTCAGTTATGATAACTCTACCAAGTGGGGAAATAAGTACTTAGGAGGGATGTCAATGTAAAGGGTAAAAGGGATGGGTTATCTTAGTGAAGTTGGAAATGGATTACACCTAGGGGTTAAGTGATTGCATAGATTTTTTCAAAGGACTAGCCTCCAACTACACTCGGGTCCCACCTATATCACCAAGATTTGGGATCTATCACCATCATTAGAGGACACATCACCCTTTTACACAAGTCAATGTCCACATCATGGTGTCATTTGGATCTTACATAAAAGCTTACAAGCATGGATCCCCTCTGTCACATGCTTATATGTATATAAGGAATTAAAGTTAAAGCATCTTTTGGAAGTCTTTTTTAATAATTTTGATAAATCCCAAGAAAAATTAAATTTCAAGAAAATTCCCGCAATTTTTGACTCATTTACCTGGTCTACAAAGTTGCAGAAGAAACTTGTTTCAGATTCTTCACCGAGTTGAAGTTATGAAGACGCAAACTGCAGCTGCATGTAATTTTCTTCTCTCTTTCACCCTTATCACATTAACTTCCCATTTTATCCTTCTTGTAAATATATTATAATAGTGTGCTTTGGGCACCCACCTCTTGTAATCTAGCTCCCTTTCTCTAACTTGTCTACCACCACCCTTGGCTTCTTGCATGATGACCAAGGTGGGGACTTGTCCCATCCACTATTCTCCATATTATCAAATATATCATACATCATCTAAGATTATGTTAATCAAGAAGATTAGCTTAATTTAATCTCTCATAGAGGCTATATAAGGTGCCCATGGAGATGTAAAGAATGACATAATCACAAGCACATGAGAGCACTTTAGATCACCAAACCCAAAGGGGAGCCACTAAGAGCACATTATGTAACACCCTCATGCTAGTCCATCACTTTGAGGTAAGCTATGAGTGAGTCTCTTTTTTTATATAGCATTCCATGAATACATAATGGCAAGCTTCCTCTATGTCTTCTCCTCTTATCTCCCTCTCTTCTCATCTCTCTCTCTCTCTCTCTCATATTCTAATATGATGTCTAGATCATATGGTGTCCAGATCATATGTATTCTCTTCTAATTCTCCCTCTACATTCATACTTAAACTTATTAAGTAATACTTGCCATATGCTCTATTGGTGGGGAATCCTTACTTTTTCATGTTATATATATGTTAATGGGAGAAATTAGAAGCCATCACCTCTCTTAACCTTCCAACATCTTTTCAGCTCTCATTTTGGTGGGTGGGTAAAATGTTATATATATATAAGGATTAAAGACTGGGTGGGTAAAAGGCAATCCACTCATCTTTTCAGCTCTCATTTTGGTACCCCCGTTGAGGAACTTCTTAAGCTACGCTCTATAATTTCTATGAGTGAAGAAACATCTAAGGAGTTATCTTCTTCTTCAATGAGTGTTTTTCAAGGGATCACTAAGGAGGAATCTTCATCAAACCCTATTCAAGGGATTCATTGCTCAAGAGTACCACTATGATCTTCAAAAGAAGCTCAAGAGAAGAAGAATCTTTATCGACAAATGACACATATGCGGGTAAAGCGAGTTAATTACACACACTCTTCTTTACTTCAAGATAAATCTTGCTCTCATCAAGTCTCTAGGTAAAGGCATTGTGTTGAGTGCTTTGTGTCTAGTGTAAAGACACTCCCTAAGGAGCCCCATCTTCAAGTGGTGAAGGCGCTTTCAAATTCATGGATTAATAATTTTTTGGAGGGGGAGTTACACATCAATGGTGTGCGGTATTAGCAAGAGGCTGCATATGGTGATGCACTTCAACTACTACTAACAAGAAGACTCAAAGTAATTTAGAAGGTAGCTATCAAAGCCTATGAACTTTACAAGGCTAATGATGGTCACACCAAAGCTAGACTAATCACTGGTGAGCAAATCATTCACATCTCTCAAGTGGTGGGATCTAAGAAGCCAGATCTTCAGCAACATGCTTCATTAAAGTTTATAGTGGAAATTTTGAGTTAATGTATAAATGAATAATCCTATTTTCTACAACTTTCAATCGGTTCAAAACATTAGGGTGGATGTTTGCATTAGTAGAAAGATACATTTTTAGCAAAGATTGGTCTTCTATTTTGGAGCTGAGAAGTTGAGAGAGATCTTGTTGTCCCCTGACCCATAATATTTCCTATTTTGGATTATAACATCTCCTTTAATGTGCACATATTCATTCTACTCTAAATGCATCCCATGAACCATAGGGATTTGTACGAACCTATCAGTCCTCTTGTTAGGCAAATTGTGCACATAATAGCTAGCACAAAGCTCGGGTTCTAAAATATCATAAGGGAATTATTGGGTCCTTGTCGTCTTGCTAAGATTAATGCATCCGTGAATCCATTTATTCTACCCTTAATAAGATATGACTTTGGCCTAGATGTGTTCATCTTTGTTTTTTATTGAGCTAATTCAACATCTTCCTATCATGGCTTTTCCAAGCTGTTTTGGGCACAAAGGGAAAAAAGCTCTAGACTTTCTAGATGACTTAAAGATGGCGTTCCTAGTCACAAGTCGGGATGATGAAGCAACCAAAGTAGGGGTCTTCTCTTTCATTCTAAAGGGTGATGCTCAAGTGTGGTATCAAGGTCTCTCGGAGACTACCAGGGGCAACTGGGAGGATCTCAAGATTGATTCTTGCACGAGTACCAAGATACACAGCCTCTTGAAGATCTTTGGAGACAACTCCTAGATCTTCACCAAACCTTACCTAGGGAGTATCAAGTATATGATGGCATGTTTATAAAATTGTGGGATAAATGGACAACCTCCTTAGTCGAGGAAGAGAGGGTACATGATTGCCTTAAGAAAGATTGTTTTCTGGCCGGACTCTATCCTCTACTAAGGGAGAAGGTCAAAGGCAAGTTTTCCACATTCTATGAAAAATCAGCCACTTATGCTAGGGAGAAATATAGGAAATTGAAGTATCAAGCCCAGTTGAAGGGGGAAGTTGAGCCCATGCACGTTTTACCAACTATGCCAAGGCCTAGAGAAATAGCAGAGGTCCCACCCGAACCAGAAATACCATAGTAAGAGCTCCTACAATGCATTACTGATCAACTTGAAATACTTTAGTTGAATTTAATGCAAGGAGTATGGCCCCCTCCCCTCGCAAATGAAGGCATCTGAGGCCCAAGGAGACAAGAAAGAGAATATGTTTGCTATAATTGTGGGGAGACTGGCCATGGTATGTACTTTTGCTCTCATCCCAGGCATCTACCAAGAAATGGGTTCCAACCAAGAAGGAGGGGACAACAAGTGACACCACCTATGGAGAGGCTTATTCCACCAAATCCAAGGCCTCCACTGCTGGTTCAAGTTCTCCAGAATTCTCGACCACTTGCAGAGGTGCTGCCCTTGCCTATCCAGTCGCCAGAGAATCATGATGTTAGGATGATCAATTTGGATGAGAGTGATGTCAAAGGGAAGGCCAAAGTTGCAGAGGTTGAAGCAATGCCAGTGAAGAAAGCCTGTAGAATTGAGAGGATGGAGCCTACACCACCAAAGGAGGTTGAAAATATGGAAGAAGATGCAAAGTCTTCTAAGGCTTCAAAGACACGCGGCAATAAAAAGAGGAGGGGCTCACTCATGTCGACGCATTGAGCTAGATGATTTTTCATTGGATAAAGATACTAGAGCTTATGATTCTTGTTGATGTGAGGGATCAAGGGCCAAAAATTTCATGGCCACAATTATTGCATCTATCTCCAACAATGCGACGACAATGGTCAAAGATGGTAAGCATTAGATCCATGAAGAATAGACATGTGAATGCAATCAATGCTAGAAAGATAAAAGATATTGTGCCTCTAGTGGAAGCCGAAATCAATGGACAGAGAGTATCAAAGACATATGTGGATGGTGCAGAAATTTGTGTCATGACGAAAAAGTTAATACATTGTTTGGGATTAGAGGTAAGTGAAACTACTGAATTTGGGGCCAAAATGGCTAACAATGTAGTAGTAAATTGTTTGGGAGTTATAAAGAAATTCAAGATAAAGGTGTGTGGAGTGCAATTGGAGCTTGGCATGTATGTGATGCTAGTGAAGGGGGACGGCTATCCACTCATTCTTGGGCGACCATGGCTAATGGGAATGAAATCTAGACAATATTGGAAGACAGGGGCTTTAGAGCTAAGGCCACAGAAGGGGCTATAGAAAAAATGGAAGAGCACTATCTACAACATGAAGGAGGGCCAACATGAGGATCTTGTGCTAGAGACCATTGCTGATGAATGGAGTTCCAACGAGAATTGGTCATCTACAACATAGGGCAAGTCTTCCAATGAGGAGGAAGAAATCTTTCTAAAAGTGATGGAGATTACATTGAAAGGGCCTTCTAGTAGTGAAATTCTGCAGCAGCTTCCAAAGGTCAACAAGGAGGGGTTAGAAAAAATGTTTGCTAAGGATCTATCAGCTGAGGAGAAGGCAGCCTACATGGAAGTGGTGATAAAACACTTTGCACTTTTTATTTTTGATTATGAACACATCACAGGTGTGACAGCAGTACAACATCACATTAATTTAAAAGATGGAGCAAGGCCACTGGTGCAACAGCTACGACGGTTGGGAGTAGTTCAACAAAACGCTCTACTCATTGAGGTGCAGCGACCTTTGAAGGCAAGATTCATCTATCCAGTAAGGGACTTAGAGTGGGTTTCACTTGTAGTGGTGACACCCAAGAAGAATGGCAAATGGTAAATTTGTGTGGACTACAAGCCGCTAAATGCTACAACAAAGAGAGATCACTTTCCTCTTCACTTTCAGGATAAAATACTCAACGAGTTGGCCGGGCATGAGAGATACACTATTTGTGACGGGTATTCAAGTTATTTCCAAATTTGAATAGCTAAGGAGAATCAACAGAAAACCACCTTCATCATGCCTTGGGGGTGTTTTGCTTATAAAGTAATGCCATTTGGATTAACAAATGCCCTAGCTACCTTCTAGTGATTCATGAATTATGTCTTACAGTCATATTTTGGTAAGTCCATTAGGGTCTTTATTCATGATTTTTTTATTTATAGTTCTAAGGCTCTACATCTAGGGAAGGTGGATGAAGGTTTCAATCGCCTCAAACAAATTGGGGGGCAGCTAAACCATGAGAAGTGTCGTATTGGCGAAAGTAGTGTAACTTTGTTAGGGCATGTCGTAAGTGAGAGGGGCATTGAAGCAGATCCAAACAAAATTAAGGCCTTATTGGCGGTGCCATTACCATCTTCTGTGAAGCAACTAACCTCTTTCATTCAGAAGGTGCGATATATGGGGTAGTTCATTCATCTCCTCTCCCAATTAGTGTTTGTACTACAATAGATGACCCACTCTGAGGAGCTCCTGTGGAGTGACGAAAGCAAAAGGTGCTTTCACGAGGTGAAGAAGGCTCTTAGCACCCTTCCCATAATTTTACAACCTTGCTAGGATCAAGATTTTTTTGTCAACCTGAGTTTCGGGGAAGATGCTCTAGGGGCAGCACTTATACAAAAGGATGCTAAAACTGGCCTGATGAGGTCGGTTTACTTTTCTAGCAGAGTAATGACAACATCAGAACAAGGGTACAAGATGATGGAGGTGATGGTTTTGTCTCTAATGTTTCTGTAAGAAGTTTTTGTCCTTATCCTCTCCCTAGACTGTTCACAATGATCACGATAGAAGAGCATTTTCCTTATGCCTTACAGCACATGGATGTTTCAGCCAAAATCGTTAAGTGGGTGATACAACTCCAAGAGTTTGACTACATCTTCAAGGTGGAGGACTCTACTCGGGCCTGCCTAGCTGATTTGTTGACCCATAGATGCCATCAAACGAAGGAAAAAGAGAAGGAAAATTTAAAAGAGAAGACATCTCCTCTTGAGGATCCATCACGGGTGGAGAATGCCCATGCCCTCTACTTTGATGGGGTCTACAAGCGTATTAAAGATAGAGCCACAACAAGAATAGTGGTATTCAGTCCCAAAGGTGACAAAATTTAGGGAGAAGGTATCAGCTTGGAGGATGTTCATTCTAATAATGAGGCAGAGTATCAAGCCTTGCTTTAGGTTTGAGGTGGTGTCTCTCACATGGTGTTACTCGACTTAATGTTTTTGGGGATTCCATGCTAATTGTTAAGCAAATGAAAGGAATCTAGGCTTGTAAAAATGATAACTTAGCCATGAAAGGGAGAGAAGCTAAAACTCTCATAAAGAAGCTACAAAAAGCACAAATCTATTTTGTGCCAAGGTGCACAAACGGCGACGCGGATGCTCTAGCAGGTGAAAATTTGAAAGAGCTAATGGTGGGCATTATTGTAGTAAAGCTCCCCTTGTTTCAGGGTAAGTTTCAACTACAAGATGTGCTTTATTTTCTTGAGCATGGTGAGGCACCTATACATATGAATAAGAGTGAGAAAAGGTGGTTGGCTACTAAGGTCACTAAATATCACTTGATAAATTATGTGTTGTATTGCAAAGGAAAGGATGCAGTGCTTAGAAGGGTGCCAATAGCAAAGGAGATTATGGATGTGATTAAGAGCTACCATGAGGGGGTTTGTGGCAGACATTTTGCTCAAGAAATAACCAGCAAAAAGATTCTCCAAGCCGGTTTTGTGTGGCCTAGTATGCATCGAGATGTGCAACATTGGTGCCACACTTGCGATGCTTGCTAAAAGACCGGACCAAGGAAGCTAGTGCATGAGGAACAAAATCCCATAACTACATATGGCCCATTTGAGAAATGCGGGATTGATGCAATAGGGCCACTCCCACGAACTCAGTCTGGCAACGAATACATCATAATGGGTGTGGACTACATGACGAGGTGGGCTAAGGCTTTAGCAACTAGTAGGATCACAATCCCCAAGAAGTGGGGAAACTTGAGTTTGAAAACATTTGTTATAGGTTTGGCACACCTTTAGAAATTATCTTTGATTGGGGTCCGGGTTTTAGGGCTAATCTAGTGGGGGAGCTAAAGGAAAAGCTAAAAATCAAGCGTAGGCATTCTACTCCCTACTATCCACAGTGTAATGGTTTGGTCGAAAAGGTGAATGGGCTAATTTGTAAGATAATTACCAAGCAATTACATATGCACCCCAAGCACTGGGATAAAAAATTGAGTGTAACTCTTTGGGCCTATAGGGCTTCATTCAAAACCTCACTTGGCTATACTCCATTTCATCTCATTTATGGCCAAGAGGCTTTGTTTCCTATAGAAGTAGAGCTGGCTAGCTTACGTGTTTTAGTAGCCAATTGAGAGAAGAATCAAGATAAGAAGTTAGAGGAAAGGATCTTGGATCTAGAGAGTTTGGAGTTAGATAGAGAAGTAGCAGTCCAATAGTATTCCACGCAGACTGAAGAGAGGAGGAAGACATTTAATAAGAAGTTGGCTAGTAAGCATATAAGAGAAGGATCACTTATGCTACGCTATGATAATCGCTTTGATAACAGAAATGATCTAAACTTGTGTTCAAGTGGGAAGGGTCATTCATGGTCATAAGGAGATATCCAAATGGTAGCTATAAGCTAGGTGACATGGATGGGAGGGTTCACAAGATAAGGGTAAATGGATGGTAACTCAAGCCTTATTTTCAAAGAATTAGGAACATTTTAGAGTAGTCATTCGATAAAGAGCCACCAATGAGGGGGTGCAATCCTCCTTGCTGTATTGGACCATCATTAGTAAGCTAAAGGCATGAATGCCTCTAGCCTATGGGTTGGGCTAATGATCCGGGTTTTTTTATAAACTGGATTTCTACCACAAAATTTGGCCAAAAACCCTATCAAGAGCCTTACCCATAGCTTAAACCCCACATCTTATCACTTTGGGTTTACTCTTCAAGCACTAGGTATGCTACATTTCTTCTCGGTTATGATAACTCTAGCAAGTGGAGAAACAAGTTCTTAGGAGGGATGTCAATGTAAAGGGTAAAAGGGATGGGTTATCTTAGTGAAGATGGAAATAGATTACACCTAAGGGTTGAGTGAGTGCATAGATTTTTTCAAAGGACTAAGCTCCAACTACACTTGGGTCATCCCACTTGCATCACCAAGATTTGGGATCTATCACCATCATTAGAGGACACCTCACCCTTGTACACAAGTCAATATCCACATCATGGTGTCATTTGGATCTTACACAAAAGCTTACAAGCATGGATCCCCTCTGTCACATGCTTATATGTATATAAGGAATTAAAGTCAAAGTAGCTTTAGAAAGTCTTTTTTTAATAATTTTAATAAATCATAAGAAAAATCAAATTTCAAGAAATTTCTCATGCTACCCGGCCGATTTCGACTTGGTCTACAAAGTTACAGAAGAAACTTTTTTCAGATTCTTCACCGATTTGAAGTTATGAAGGCGCAGACTGCTGGCTTCATGCAATTTCCTTCTCTTTCACATCAACTTCCCAATGTTTAGTGCGTGTTTTTGGTCTATCATAGAGTTCCAAGAGATCTAATGCTTAGAGATTTCTCTCGAGTAGTTCTAGACAAGGATTTTATTTATCTTCTTAGGTCCTATCAATAGATAGTGCTTTGATTTATTGAGCTTTGTCGTTATCTTGTCTACCTCTTATCTTTTCTTTTTCTTCTCTTCTATCTACTATTCCCTACTTCCTTCTCTCTTCGATCCCCTATGGATACGACCTTTTGACTAAAATCCCTCCGACATTGGTGAACTCGATGTGAAAGGTCATCGAAAGGAAAGATAGAATGGGAGAACCTTCAAGCACAATTTCTAATGATGTTTTGCAGTAGTTAATGTAGAATATGAACATGCTTATATAGGTACAACAACAACAATAGGTGATGTAGGCTTCTACTCAAACAGAAACTATTGTGATAAATGCTCTATTGTGGCAATAGAGCATGAGATGAAGTTGTTTAATGGTAGGAATGTATTTATATATTTTCATGCCTATGGTCAAAAGATGGAGTTCTTTGGAGTGGCTCAACTTGCATGGAGCCAATATTTTGTATGGGTCACTATACATGAATTGAAAGTGTGAGTTACTGAATTATACATGCATGATGTTGACTAGGTATCTTTCAAGAAGACACTTAGGGAAGAATTTTACATTGAAGACACCAATTTGATTACCCACAAGACTTTCCAGGAGTGGAGTCTACAACCTAATAAGGATCTTGTGGCTACAAAGTTATTGCAGAACAACAAGCTCTTGCAAGTCAAAAAATTGAATTGTTTCTACAAGCGGCAGATCCTAAGCTTCAAGAGAATCTTGATGATTTATTAGAGGATCATTCTTTAGAGACAGGGCTTCAAACATAGTGGAGGCATGTTAAGGAAGCTGTTAGTGCACTGGTGAAAAAGCATAGAAGAAGAGAAAGATTGTATGTATCTAGCTTGCCCATTGTTATGGGCAAAAAAATTGATGTATCTAGTAAGCCACCCACTTCTGTGACTAACCCTATGGTTGTACCTGTTGTTGTTCCCACTATTAGGAAATATATATTATATGAATTGGTCAAAGGCATGTGGGATCTTTAGTCGAAGGTTGCAAAATTGGATGAGAAAGGAAAACAGGAAAGGGGACGGGCAATAGCCCCTAAACCAGGGAAAAGATGTATATGGTGTGATAGTTTGTAGCATGAAAGGAAGGATTGTGCTCCTTATCAGTAGGCCTTGGCACGACAACTCATCTTTTGGAAAGATGGCAAGATCCATACACAAGAAATGGGATTGCCTCTTGCTTTGAATTTTGGAAGGGAGGTATGCAAAAGTTGTTGGAAGATTGGCTGTCCGAAATGCTTATGTTACTATACGTGCTTTTACTTTTGGTCTACAGTTGGATAGAATGCTTGGCCAAGTGGTTTGATGGCTGCAATATGGACACATGCTTTGTCAGCTAAAAAGAGGAAAGTTACTAATAGTGAAATATTTCATGCAGGGCAAGACATTAGTGATATAACTAGCTAGGAATTACAGGCAGATATATATTCAATGGATGAATATTTAGCAAAAGGACAAAACACAGATGTACTTGTGGAAGAGAAACATAAGAGAGATGAAGATAATGTAGGGATATCTAAGAGTGTGACAAAAAGAAGTATGGATCCTCCTAAAGTTGCCAATCAGTCACCTCTAAAGCATGTTATGGAAGAGATTGGGCAGGAGCAGAAACAAGATAGCAAGCAAGAGGACAAACAACTGGGATATAAGTTGTAGTCTGATATTGAGATAGCCATGGATGCCTTGAAAGATCCTGTAGTGGAAGAGTCAACCATTGCATCTGTAGATTTTCTTAATGCATTTGAAGAGATTTATAAAGCTCATGCTTTGGTAATGGTCAGCATGTCTTGGGTGTAAGTGAGGCTCAGTTTATGTTTGATGTAGTGCTCAATTATAAATACAAGTAGATTTCCATGTGCTCGACTCTGAAAGAGTAGACATGTTGCTATGTGTTTGTTGATGGGTACATTGATAGTCTATATATGGAGATTCAACAACCTCTAGTATATGATGCACACACAAGGCCTGATGACCTTGGAGTGGATGCTTGATATGGAGTTGTGTAAATGCTAATCATTTTTATCTATGATCCAAGGGGATACTTTCTTATGTGCATGATCAGTGAGACAAGTTGATGCTATGGTTGTTTGACCTGGGTGGTGCATTGGTGGCACATACTGGAGGATATGCATGTTTAGAGGGGGTGGATGTCGTGCCACTACACGGACACAATGTGAAAAAACCTGGAGTGCATCATCATTGGGCTTTCTGATGAATCTAGAGAGTCAATGTCATCTTAGTCATTAGTGCTAGCCTGTTTTTGATATTTTGGATATTATTTCTTATAAATATCCTAAAAAGATATAGAAAACTTCTAAAATAGGGTAACATGCTAAAAGCAAGTTGCTTTTCAGCCAGTTTGGGAGATCTCATGCAAAAAGAAGGGCTTTTGAAATCGTGCAACGTGCAATCGTAGTTTACAAGCAGCAAACAACACTCTGAACTGGAAAAAGGAGTGATCTAAAAGATTCTGACTAGGTGTCCTGGAGTTTTACTCCCCTTTTGGAGCCAACAAAACCATCATATTTGCAGTTTAAGCAACAGAGAAGAAGTCAATGTTTGGTTCGCATTTCTAGTATACCATGGAGCTCTAAGAGATCTAATGCTTGGAGATTGCTTTCCGAGTAGTCCCAAACAAGGATTTTGTTTATCTTATTAGGTTCTATCAACACATAATGCTTTGATTCGTTGAGCTTTGTCTTTATCTTTTGTATCTCTTATCTATTCTTTTTCTTCTCTTCTATCTCCTATTCTCTACTTCCTTCTCTCTTTGATCCCCGATGGATACGACCTTTCAACTAAAACCCCTCCTAGAACGTGAGGATTATTCTTCAAAGCATGCTACTATACTATGGTTCAACTATAGCCTTATCACAAAGGTTCTTCAAAGTAGTCTTGATAAAGGATCATGCAGCCTTCTCCATGAAAAGTGACAACACCACTAATTCTAAGAATCCATGAATGACCAACAGTATACCCTCTACAACATCTTAGTCAGTGCTCTGCAACATGGCAATAACAACATTAATGTGGCTTCTTACTCAGACAAAATTTGTTGAAGAGCACTGAGAGCTAAAAAGATGAGTGGGTTGCCTCTTACCCACCCAGCCTTCAATCTTCACTAAGAGAGCTAAAGAAGGGCACCACCTAGCCAAAGGGAGGATAGGCTAGGATATCCCTTTCTTAAGTGAATGGAAAGAACCAAAACACAACTTCACAAGAGAGAATTTGTAGCCCATCTTAAGGGAAATGAAGATGATGGAAGGTTAAGAGAGGTGATGGCTCCTAATTTTTCCCATGAACATATATATAACATGAAGACATAAGGATTCCCCACCAATAGAGCATATGGTAAGTCTTACTTAATAAGTTTAAGTATAAATGTAGAGGGAGAATTAGAGGAGAGTACATATGATCTAGACACCATACGATCTAGACGTCATATTAGAATATGAGAGAGAGAGAGAGAGAGAGAGAGAGAGAGATGAGAAGAGAGGGAGACAAGAGGAGAAGAGGTAGAGGAAGCTTGCCATTATGTATTCATAGAATGTTACATAAAAAAAGAGACTCACTCATAGCTTACCTCAAAGAGATGGACTAGCATGAGGGTGTTGCATAATGTGCTCTCCATGAGGGATTATATTAAGCTAATCTTCTTGATTAACATACTCCTATATGATGTATGGTATCTTTGATAATATGGAGAATAGTGTATAGGACAAATCCCCACCTTGGTCATCATACAAGAAGCCAAGGGTGGTGGTAGACAAGCTAGAGAAAGAGAGCTAGATTATAAGAGGTGGGTGTCCAAAGCACATTATTATAATATATTTACAAGAAGGATGGTGTGAAGTGGAGAAAGGGGATAGGGATATAATTGTCCTTAGGTGCATTGTCTGTGGTGGTACTTTGATGGTACATGAGAATCCCCTTTTGGCCCTTTCTTATGCTTTCTCTTTGTCGTTTCTTTTCATATTTTTCTTAACTTTTCTCCTTTTTTTTTACATTTAATACATGGGGAGGAAGTACGCTAGACATAATTCATATTCTCTTTAGGGGCTACACTATGAGGGGATCTAAGGGACTTAATAAGAAAGGTTCTAGTCTACATGTAGCCGTTTATGCAAAAGTGTATATACAAAGGAGTCATTGATAGGAAAGGGTGATTGCAGCTAGTGAAGCGACTATCATTCATATCTTCCAACATAGCTATGCAAAAAGAAGGCAAGAGTAGGGACCTCATCATTAACGTCTTCTATGTTGCTCAGATAAAAATCAGATGGTTCCATTGGCTCCAAAAGGGGGGTGAAACTCCAAGACACATGGTCGAAATTCTTCCAGATTACTCCTTCTTTTTCCAATTTGAAGTGTTTTTTGCTACCTATAAACTACGATAGCGCGTCGCATAATTTTGGAAGCCCTTCATTTTGCATGAGATCTCCCAAACTGGTTGAAAAGCCACTTGCTTTTTTCATGTCTCCCTATTTTAGAACTTTTCTATACCTTTTTAGGATATTTACAAGAAATAATATCCAAAATATTAAAAATAGGCTAAATTTATCTAAAAATCTAGTATTTTAAACCATCCACACTATGGACACTAGTACTAATGACTAAGATGACATTGACTCTCTAGATTCATAAGAAAGCCGAATGATAATGCACTCTAGGTTTTTTCACACTGTGTTCGTGTAGTGGCACGACAACGTTTGGTAGATAAACCTGGTGTGCAATGTTGCATGGTGAAGTCGATGCATGCCATGAACTTGGTTTGAAATAACAAGGTAGAAGTTCAAATGGTGAATACTTATTGTTGTGATTATGCTTACATGAGGCTTATCAACTACTTCTCCACTACCTACAATGAAGTCAAAAGTCATCACAAGACAATCAAAGACTCACAACTTTAAAAATGAAGAATAGAACCTTAAATGGTTGTTGAATTTCTTCTCTAAATTCTTATTTCTCATCTTGTTCTTCTATTCCGATACTAATTGAGGCTAAAGGTACTTCTAGACTCGAGGCACCTAAGAATGCAATACTATAACACTAAGAATATCAATATTTGGCAATCATCTAGATTAAAGCTACAAGGAAAGGAAGGAACAAGTGAAAAGCTACAAGAATGAGGAGGCCTTTGTCACATTACTTAGGTGATGCAAGTTGATTGTTATTATTATATGAGCATCCTCAAAAGCGCATGCCACAAAAGTGGCTAAAGAAGAGCCATTTAACTTCTCTTATTTGTCTTGAAACTTCATATCTTGAACCTAAATCTCAAAAGCTTTACCTCCTTGAATTCCATGTGCCCAATCATGTTCTTGTTTTTCACATGACATATTGATGTAATGGGTGTTTGAACTCCTTGGATTTCAAAAAAAAAAAGAAAACAACATGAACAAAGCTTACTAGATCACTTGATAACATAATCATTGAGCCCACAATGCTTTCCTTTGAGAGAATCATTTCAAGAGTTCTGTGGTCCGGATATCAAGCTATCTGATGACTTGTACTTCAAATAGTGACTAGTGGCTTGTCTTCAAAACTAAAAGATGTGCTTCCTCAATTCCAAAGGAATCTCTCTTGGTGTAATTTTAGTGACTTTTTTTATCTTGCTTCACACCTGATCTTTCATGGATTTGTGGCTTGACACAACCACACTTTGACACCATGCCCTCCCGGGACACTTTGCTTGATGTTACTCTCCCCTTATGGAAGAGTTTTCATCCTTGAAAACAAAAGTGGGAAATCACTTTTTGAGTACAATAATATTCTACCAAGTTCTATTCTATCTTTCCACTTGACCAAGACTTGCTTTTGAACATGATGACATGTACGATGCTCATGAAAATCCAAAATCCATTTTGGTTCATAAGGTTGAACTAATGATTCAATTATTTCTACTAACACTCCGTGGTCCAATAAACTCTCATCATTACTAAGTTTCCTTTGCAATTGGCTAACATGAAAGATTGAATGGACCCTACTAGAGGATAGTAGATCTAATTTATATGCAACTTCACCAACACGTTTAAGGATTGTAAATAAACCACAATACAGTGGAGATAACTTAGGAATCAGTTTGAACTTCAAACTTCTTAAATGCTCTAAAACATATAAGTAGACCTTATCACCTTTTTAAAAAGTGACCATACATCTATGTTCATCTACATATTTCTTATAATGGTCTTGAGCTTGCTTAACATTCAAGTGTGCTACCTTTAGCACATGAAAATGATATTGGAGAATGTCCTTGACATGTATTTTCTCACTCAATAATCCCAATGTAGCTTGTGATCAAGGTTAAAAGTCATATATAAGCATGAATGGACTAAACCCCATAGTCATATGCTTAACATCGTTTTAGTTAGATTTTTTTTTTCTTAACATCATTTTAGTTAGATTGTTTTTTGCTTACATATGCTTGTAGGATGTATTCTGGAACTTGGTTTACCCGCACAGTTTGCCCATCCATTTAAGGGTGATCAACGTGGGTGCTTATCTTAAGCATGGTATCTAACCTTTGAATGCAATTATTCAAAGATGGCTATTAAACATTTGATCATGACTGATCACTTATGATATTGGTGGGCAATCCATTGACCGATAAATATTCTCCACAAATAGCCATGCTAACTTAGAAGTCTTAATAATTGTCTTTGTTGGAATAAATCTACACATCATAATGAATGGCATCATGATCACAATTGGTAGTAGAAAGTCCAACAATAAAATCCATAGAGAGATGCCTGCACTTGCCATTAGGAACCTCTAAAGGATGTAAAAGCCCACCTACCTTTAGGGGCTTGGCTTTTTTCACTTGACACTTTTGGCATTGAATAACATATTGCTCTATATCCTTATGCATTCCACACTAATAAAAGTATCTACAAGCATGTGCATAGGTTTTTCTTATCCTAAGATGATTTGCGCTAAGACTATCATGATTGTCCTAAAGAATTCGGCACTATGTGTCTAAGTCTGAGGGTATATATATTCGATCTTTGTGAAGTACCTATCATTGATGGTAAATTTGTTCCATCAATTGAGTTCATCAATTGTAAGAGAGGGGCCTTATGTGGAATTCACATCTTATGTATGAGTGTGTAAGGAATCCCTCCTTTTAACCATATTCTACACCTTTTCATAGGACTGATCATGCTCACATTTTCCTCATAGAGATTCTAATAGATCACTCTTCAGTATTGTGAATGAGAGAGTATCAATCTCAAGCATTATACTTAGAGCATCAACTATAACATTATATCAACCTTTGTGATACTGTAGCATATAGTCAAACTCTTGAAGAAATTCAACCCATTGAACTTTCTTTCTTTAAATCCTTTTGGATAGTAAACCATTCAGTACTCTCTTGATTAAATACTACCTCAAATGTAACACTATACAAATAATGGCACCATTTTTCCAAAGCATAAATAGTTGCATAGAACTCACTTTCATAAGTAGGATAATTATGTTGAACCTTATCTAGCTTATTACTTTCAAAAGCTACATGTTTACCCTCTTAGAGTAGCACAACTCCAATGGATGTGGCACTAACATCAGTTTCCACCACAAATGGTTTGTGTGAACTCATTATAGCTAGGATTACAGCTGTAGTAGCAATAGCTACTTTAAGTTTATCAAAATTCCATTGTTATTAAGGGTCATGAATGTGACAGGAACATTAGTTAGACTAAAGGGCATAATCAAAAACTTATAACAACCAAAACACATTTGAAAGGTAGTTTTAAATACATCTTCCATGCATATTTGCACTTGATGGTATCCTAACATCAAGTCAATCTTTGTAAAATATCGTGCTCCTTTAAGTTGATCAAACAACTCATCCACACGAGAAAGCATATACTTATTTTTTATTATGACCACATTTAGACCATGGTAGTCTATGCTTATACACATGGACCCATCCTTTTTCTTCACCAACAATATTGGAGAAGCCCATAAGAAGAACTAGGTTGAATAAATTCACATTGGAGATAATCAATCAATTCCTTCACTACTTCCCTAGCTCCACTAGCACTAAGTCGATAAGGTGGTTGACTAATGGGTTTAATGCCTAGTAAAACATGAACATTATACATTACATTACTTCGTAGTGAAACCTTACACTATACATTACATTACATTCAAGGGTTACACTTAGAGGTACATTAGGAGAAAATATATCATTGTATTCATTAAGCAGTTGGTGCATCTTATTATGGACATGTGGTAGAGAATGAGAAGAAGAGGTTGTAAGAGAATGCTACACTGAGGAATTTTCTTTTAAAGAGAGAGAAGAGGGAGAGCATGTATTTAATTTATCATTGGATTGTAGTAAATAAATATTCACAACATCATTAGTAGAAGACAAAGACCTATGCGAAGAAACATTGGATGGCAATACATAGCAAAAATTAACATTTTCTATTTCATTATGTTTGGCCAAATAATAAAGTTCAACTATACATATAAGAGGGGATGGTAGAACATTCTTCTCACCTTGTAACAAATCATGCACACCATTTTCCTCAAATGCAATAGTGTTATGTTTATAACTACATTTTAATGAGTCACCCAAACTATACGGCCCAATGCCACATCTATCCTAGTCATGTTCATAACTTGAAATTTTATATCTATAGTATGCCCTTGTACTTTTAATGCAACATCATGGACTTTTGTATCCTGCACATCTTTGTCACCCCCATTCAAGAGAGGTATTACATAAGTATGCCTTTGAGTTTTGGATAATTCTTTTTTTCATGAGTGCCTAAGCAATTGAAGCATAACTTCTCCTCAATGATTTCTATGTGTTTGGATATGTATTAGGTAAATGTCAAACCTTCCATCTGACACTTATCTCAGGCAATCCAATTTCAATCTTCTTCATTCTTGGAAAGAAATTTATTTTAGAACATTTCCTCAAACTTGGCCCACATCATAGGATAAATAATGGCATCAAGACTCATCCACCACTTGTAGGCCTTGCTGGTGCACAGATCGGTCGCTGTATGCATGCATCGTGAGCGTCAAAAGGTCTCCAAGAACAAAAGAACTCTACTTTTTACACAACAACCAATGAAGAAATCTTGCACGACATGAACAAGAGACCAATTGGGTGCAATCTCCCCCCAAGCCTTGTGTGAGCGCTCCACAAAGCATGTATTTAATATATTATTCATCTTCAAGCTCAAATAATAGCCCAATTTACAAAATAGCACGCTTTTGCTTTTGAGTTTGCTTTTGTGCCACTAAAGAAGTAAAGCTATTGGGTGCCCAAGAAGTCAGGCAGTACACAAATACAATGTCTAATACAAATATTTAAATCGTGCGCCCATTCGCATACAAAAATAATAAATAAATGTCAAGCGCTTTAATAAATAAGCACGACAAAATATAGGCGCCATGCCTAAGATACGCGCCCATCAAAAATTGATGATAATTTGAATACACGCTATCCTCCAATGCTTCCCAATGCCACCACTGCTCGCTCTACACATCAACTCAAGCATTCACAATTGTTAAAAAAACAATACAATTAAACCGACAAAAGTGAATACCTAGCAGTCTTCAGCTACAAAAATAAATTGGTTAGAAATCAATCCTAAACCTTAATTTATTACGAGTGCGTACTCTAAACTCATAAACGTTTATTAATTTCAATATGTATTTTGCGGAATCACCCGCTATGGAATCATCCATGTACACATAAAGTTAACAAAACGCCCGAAAAGGATAGGCATCCCCATCAACTTCTCGCACAAAGAATCCACTTTGTGTATGAGCCTCGGTAATAATAAAATTTTACAGAATCCACCGCAAAACCTCATGGAATCCACCGTGGAATATGCCTCTTGGTATCATACCCCTGAGGTGGGATAGCAATTGTCCTCAATTACTATTAGCTCAATGTGGAGCTAACATAGTGGGGAAAGCATTTAGGTCTCTAGCATGCATCCATTGGGCCTCTTCAACAAGATGATTTTTAAACTTGACCAAATATCTAGAATATCTATGGCCAGTTCTAGTGGTCATAAAGTCAGTATCTATAATAGTTTCAGGCTCAAGGATTTCAGTTTCATCATCTAGCAAAGGAGGGTTTTCATAGACAGGGTGTACAGGTAGTTGGCCTCTAAAAGGTTGTAATAAACTGATATGGAAGGTGTTGTGGATTTTCCAATGTTGTGGTAATTCTAATTTAAATGCATTGTCATTGATTTTGTGTATGATCTTGAATGGTCCATAAAATCTAGGTGCTAATTTAACAACTGGGTGTTTATCTACACTTTGTAATCTGCGTTTTTCAATTCGTAACCAAACATAATCATCAACTTTAAAATTCATAGCCTCTCTTTTCTTATTTACTTGTTTTGTGTATGATTGCTGGGCTTTGGCAATCATATCTTTAACTTCATCAAAAATAGTAGCATGCATGTTAGCAATATCATCAGCTGTTTGAATTTTATTTGATAATGATGCAACAGGTGTGGGCAATCGATATCCATAAATAACTTCAAATGGTGCTTTCTTTGTAGCTGTATGTGGTGTGTTGTTATATGCAAACTGAAGTAGATGTAGATATGTATCCCATGTGTATGGTTTTGAAATGGTATAAGCACGCAAAAGATCTAAAATAGTACTGTTAGTAGCTTCTGTTTGACCATTTGTTTTAGGATGAAATACAGATGAAAAATCAATCTTTGTCCCTAAGTTACCAAACAAAGTAATCTAAAAATTATTGCAGAATCTAGAATCACGATCAGAAATAATGACTTTTGGTAAACCATCGTTAGTGAAAACAATTTTCAAAAACAATTGAGCAGCTTGAGATGCAATTAATGTTTTCTTGCATAGAATGAAATATGCTTGTTTGCTAAACCTGTCTACAATAGTCCAAATCATATCATGGTTAGCTTTAGTGTTAGGTAGACCAGTGATAAAATCCATTGAAATCTGTTTCCATGCTCGTGATGAAATGGATAATGGCATTAGTAAACCATATTGTTTACCATGGTGTCTTTTAACTCGTTGACAAATTAAGCATTCAAATACAAAATTAGATACATCAGTGTCCATGTGTGGCCAATAAAAATCTTCAGTCAATGTACGCAAAGTAGATATAATTCCTCTATGACCTTGATATGGAGGACAATGAATTTCATGCAAAACAAATGATCGAAATGGAATAGTCACACATAATCTTTTTTCATAAAATATAAATCCATTATTTTAAGATAATGAATCAATAGGAATCCAATTATTTGCAACTAATTTATTCCAATTAACTTGAAAAGTAGGATCCTGATGATAAGTATCTTTCATAGGAATAAGGGAATCAAATGATATCACAAAAATATTTCGAATTGTCGGTCTTCTACTCAAAGCATCAACTACAGCGTTCTCTTTTCCAGGTTGATATTGTATAAGGGGATGAAAACTTTGAATAAAAGCGGCCCATTTAATGTGTCGGTTGGATATTTGTGGTTGACTAAGGAGATGTCTAATGCTTTGTTGGTCAGTTTTGATCATAAATTCAAATCCCATTGAATAATGTTTCCATTGACGTAAGGCTTGTACTACGGCTAGCAATTCTTTGTCATAGGTAAAATATTTAAGTTCTGATGGTTTGAGTTTGCAGCTAGAGTAAGCTATGGGATGAGAATCTTGTATAAGGACTGCTCCTATTCCAAATCCACTAGCGTCAGTAACTACTAAGAAGAATGGTCTATTGAAGTCAGGTAATTGTAATACAAGAGCATGAGTTAAAGCATGTTTCAACAAATCAAATGACTTTTGTTGATTGTCAGACCAGTTATACACAATACCCTTCTTTAAAAGTTTTGTCAAAGGTAATGCAAGTAATGAGAATTTCCTTACAAATTTTCTGTAAAAGCTAGCAAGACCTAGAAAAGAACGTAATTCATGCACATTTTTGGGTATGGGCCAATTTAAAATTGCTTCTATCTTTTTAGGGTCGACTTTAATACCTTTTGATGAAATAATATGTCCTAGATATTCAATTTCTGTTTGGAAGAATTCACTCTTTTCAGGATTAGTATATAATTGATTGTCTTTTAACAACTGGAAAACTAAAGACAAATGTTCATAATGCTCATTCTCATTTTTACTGAAAACTAATATGTCATCAAAGAAAACTATGACACAATGGTGATGTTTCAAAAATATGTGATTCATCATGCGACTGAATGTG
Source organism: Lygodium microphyllum (assembly GCF_053477565.2). Taxonomy (NCBI): domain Eukaryota; kingdom Viridiplantae; phylum Streptophyta; class Polypodiopsida; order Schizaeales; family Lygodiaceae; genus Lygodium; species Lygodium microphyllum. The sequence goes on from NC_141143.1 coordinate 77,659,717, forward strand.
GCTGGTGCATTAGTTAAACTGAAAGGCATAACTAGAAATTCATAGTGTCCAAATTGTGTTCTAAATGCAGTTTTGAATATATCAGATTTGTCCAATCTTACTTGATGATATCTAGATTTAAGATCTATCTTACTGAATATGGCAGATCCTTGTAGTTTATCCATAAGATCATCTACCCTAGAAATCGGGTAATTATTCTTAATAGTAATTTTATTTAGGGCACAATAATCAATGCACATGCGATAAGTATTATTTTTCTTCTTCACTAATAAAACAAGTGCTCCAAATGGAGAACTAGGTCGAATTAATCCTCTGTTAAGCAATTCTTCTATTTGATTTTAAATTTCTTTCTATTCAATTTGGTTATGTCTATATAGTGCTTTACATGGTGGTTGTATTCCAGGAATTAAATCTATCTTATGATCTTCAGGATGTGGAGGTGGTAATCCTGGTGGTAAATCAATAGCAAAAAAATCTTGAAATTGGGCAAGAAATTGTGTATACCTAGGATGCATCTTTTTTTCTTTAGCTTGAATTTCATTCACCCATATTAAATAGGATTTGCTACTTTTACGTAATGCATGTTTAGCCTGAGTATGAGTAAACAGTGGAAAATTATTGGAATCGTGCACACCATGCAATGTGATTTGTTTTCCTTGAAAATAAATTTTAATTGAATGTGTAGAATAATCTATATTAGGATTATATTGATGATGCCAAGGCATTCCTAAGATAATGTCACTAGACTGCAAAGGTATAACTAAGAAATTTCTTCGTTCAATATAATCACCAATTTTAATTTCTAAATTATGTACCTCTTGTGTTCCATTATATCTCATACATCGATGGTACGTCGTATAAGATCTTCAGGTTGTGATCCATCTTGGTCGGTGGTAGATCGTTGCAAATTGGCCAATTGAACTTGCAAAGTTTGTCGGGCTCTTCGTTCCTCTTGAAGCTGCATCATAGTCAAATCCAAATTTTGCTCCATTGTTGATTCGGGTAGATCATCTTCAGCCATAAGATCATCCATGTTTTGTTCAGTCATCCTGTAAAATTTTAAAAGACCTCACACTCTCGAAATCTTGTTAGCGGGATGAGCGTAGCTCAAAGGCGGGTTTACAAGGCTTGTATATTTTGTTTGGCTTTTGTAGTCTTTCTCCTTTACGATTGCGAAATTCATTGTCACAACCATCTTCCAAGAGAATAGTGTTGCATATAAACTGCGTATAGTCTGCGTGTGAACTTCTATTTTTGTTGAAACTGGTTCAGCAAGTCTGCAAGTGTGAACATGGACTTCTTGAAAGTAGTATGGTGAATCGTATGCTTCTGAGTATGAACTGCCTCTTAAGTAGTTGTTGAATAAGACTTTAGTGACTTTGGTGACTTGAATTGCTTAGAAGACTTGGGGTACTTGGAATCTTTAGTGGTTAAAACTAATCATGATTTTGAGGACCTCAATAGCTTTTCGGCGGAATCGGCAGCAGCCAGTACATACTCCCGCCGCAGGCAAAATAAATCGATTGAAGAAGCTTTTTTATAAGCTTCTTATAAAGCTTAATAATCTTAATCTTAAAGCTTTGAGACATATGGAGGATTTCTTATCTGTATATTCCACGACTTGATGAAGAAGCTTTGCCGTTGGTCCTTCATCTATTGAGAGAGGTCCTTCACGATCAGAGGGTACAGAAGGGGTTCTTGACTGCTAAGAACATGCTGGTATCGATCGTTTGCCACGAGACGGGGGACTGTAGAGCTCGATCATTCCAGGAGCTTCGCCTTCGCACAAGATGATAAGCGATTGGAAGCTCTCGATCTCAGCTTCGCTTTGATACCATTAGTGCATAGATCGGTCGTCGTATGCATGCGTAATGTTCAGAAGGTCTCCAAGAACAAAAGAACTCTACTTTTTACACAAAAACCAATGAAGAAAGCTTGCACGATATGAACAAGAGACCAATTGGGTGCAATCTCCCCCCATGCCTTGTGTGAGCGCTCCACAAAGCATGTGTTTAATATATTATTCATCTTCAAGCTCAAATAATAGCCCAATTTACAAAATAGCATGCTTTTGCTTTTGAGTTTGCTTTTGTGCCACTAAAGAAGTAAAGTTATTGGGCACCCAAGAAGTTAGGCGGTACCCAAATACAATGTCCAATACAAATATTTAAATCGTGCGCCCATTCGCATACAAAAATAATAAATAAATGTCAAGCGCTTTAATAAATAAGCGCAACAAAATATAGGCACCATGCCTAAGATACACGCCCATCAAAAATTGATGATAATTTGAATACACGCTATCCTCCAATGCTTCCCAATGCCACCGCTGCTTGCTCTACACATCAACTGAAGCATTCATAATTGTTAGAAAAACAATACAATTAAACCGACAAAAGTGAATACCTAGCAGTCTTCAGCTACAAAAATAAATTGGTTAGAAATCAATCCTAACCTTAATTTATTACGAGTGCGTACTCTAAACTCATAAACGTTTATTAATTTCAATATGTATTTTGCGGAATCACCCGCAATGGAATCACCCATGTACACATAAAGTTAACAAAACGCCCGAAAAGGATAGGCATCCCCATCAACTTCTCGCACAAAGAATCCACTTTGTGTATGAGCCTCGGTAATAATAAAATTTTACAGAATCCACCGCAAAACCTCACGGAATCCACCGTGGAATATGCCTCATGGCATCACTTGCCCTCAAATGTGAGGCTTGCCTCAAGGGCTCTCACAAAATTTGGTGTACAACCTAACTGATGCAAGTTACTTTACTTTTGTAAAAAAGTGTTGACTTTATCCTTCTTATGATCTCATTCCTCTCCTTGAAACACAAGTGGCTTCATGTTCTTTGGCATATTATTAATCTCATGTATACTAAGAGAGCCAGAGGCCTTGATGCCTTGTGGTAGCCCTATTGACAGAGTAGCTAGAGAAACCCCCATCTTCAAGAGATATACCTGGGATACCCAAAGCTTTCTTGTATCAATTTCTTTAGAAGCTCTAAGATCTATGTAATATTTTCATTGAGAATAGTAAAATTTTTCTCTAGTACCGCCATACGAGTCACTAAAGCACCGAATTCTCCCTTGTTCATGAGTTCAAATGCATCTAAATTATTCATGGTTTCATCCTCATGCATGTTTGTAGGCTCATTGTGCTATGAATGCAAAGGTAAGGACATGGTGTGATGCTTGAAACTAAGAGAAAAAATTTATTGATTACCCCTAAAGTCTTCACAGTGAAATATTTCACAAAACTATAACAGCAATGTGGTAGAACTCTAAAGGCATTGTATTCCAAGAGGTAGTTAAAAGATCCTTGAGAAGCTATTTATCTCCTGTCAAATAGGCATTTAAAAATTTTATTTATTTGTTGGAGCAACTCCAAGGCTTAAATTAATGGTCAATTGTCTTGAAAGGGAGTGACGGATCAAAGGTTGGACTCGAGAGCTATGGCGGGAGAGCAAGAGCAAGAAAGGGAAAGACTAGAAATGGAAACTCCAACAGTCATAATGTGTGACCGGGTCTTCCTTTATTCAAACTGTCACTAAAAGAATAAAAAAGAAAGTGACGGTGACGGGCACCCGCCACCTGTAGTGTGTAGTGGCGGTGACCGTCAGTGTAGTAATACATGGACGGCTAGGCAGAGGCGCCTTTACCCCCAACATGTCTCTCCAATTAAGCATGCTTGGGTATAGACAATAGTGGGATGGTTAAGGGAGTGAAGCCAAAGTGGAAGCACACTAGCAGAAGCAAGAGCTATGGTGGAAGAAGCAAGAGAGAGAGAGAGAGAGAGAGAGAGAGAGAGAGAGAGAGAGAGAGAGAGAGAGAGAGAGAGAGAGAGAGAGAGAGGATGTGGAAACTCCATAGTCACATTATGTGGCCACTCTTCCCTTTATTCAAATGTCATTGAAAGAATAAAGAATGAAGCAATAGCAATGGGCACCCACCACCTATAGTGTACAAGTGTGTGGATATTGTAAGTGTAGTAATAAACGAGTTGCTAGGCATAGGCGCCTTTACCCCTAACAACTTCCTAGGAAAGGTGAAGACATAGCTAGAGGTGGATTTCCTACTATCTGCATGTCCTACATAATCAAAGTCAATGTACCCTAGGACTCCTGTATCCTGTGGCCACCATAACATATGCACATAGTTGTTGTGCCCTTGCGTGATATCCTTGACAGTGTCCCAATGCCAATATAGCACACCACAACTCCCACTGCATATCATCCACATAGAGTACCAAAATCATAATGTTACCATCACGAGCCTCCTTCATGTATAAACATAGATCCATAGCACTATGGCTATATCCTTGTGAATGTATAAAAGCATCAAACTTGTGGTACCATTCCCTAGGTTTTTGTTTAAGGCCATAAAGGTTTTTTCTCAACTTGCACACTAAGTGTTCCCTATCTTTCTCTTCAAAGCCTTAGGTTTCTGCATATAGATCTTATCATACAAGTCCCCATGTAAAAATTTCATATTTATATCCATTTGATAAAGGTCCAAATCTAGCTGAGTAGCCAATGAGAGTACCAAGCATAGGTCATCATTTTGAGCATAGGAGAAAAGACTTCATTGAAGTCAATACCATTCCTACTTAAAACCCTTAGCTACCAATCTGGCCTTATAAGTGGGCTTGGATGTCCAATGATACTTTTCAACTTGTATACCCACTTGTATGGCAATGCCTTCTTACCATACTAGGCAAAAGAACCAAATCCCACATAGTCTATAAGGAGTCAAACTCTGACAGCATAGCCCTATCCCATGAGTGACCATCATCTCTGTGTATGGCCTCATCATAAGAGAGAGGCTCACCTACATATGTCACCATAGCATAATCCATGGAGGGCATAAAGTTCTCCATGGATAGCTCTAGTAGAGAATCTCAAAGTAGGCTAATTCTACATAATAGGTGGGGCCTGGGTCACTGGAGCATCAGTTGTTGCACGCTATCTAGCAGGCTGTACGGGAGTAGGAGGCTCCTCCTAAAAGATCACCCTACATACCTCAACCACCTACTCAAACTATTATGCATATTTTTCTCATGGAAAATGACATCATGGCTATAGATAACCTTGTGATCTTGCAAATCCCATAGGCGATAGCCCATCTCACATACATCCCCACCATAACCAAGAAAGATGCATTTCATGAACTTAAGATCTAGCTTAGTGTACTTGTTCTTGGAAATATTGCAAAATGTCTCACAGCCAAAGACATGCAAATGAGCATATGACGGATGTTTTCTAGTCCATACCTCCTTTGCAACCTGAAAATCAATAGCAGTGCAAGGAGACCAATTAATCAAGTGCATGGCAATAGTAACTATCTCATCCCAACAGTATTGTGGTAAGCTTGCCTTGCTAAGAATACTATAGACTTTCTCCTAAATCATCATTTTCATGCATTTTGGGCAGGGGTGTAAGGAGCGGTCAACTAATGCTTAATACATCACTCATTGCAAAACTATTCAAAAGCTTTCAATACATACTCATGCCTATTATTAGATCTTAGGCATTTCAACTTATACACATACTAGTTCTCAATAAGAGCGAGCCAATGTTGGAAGATAGACAAGATATCTAATTTCTGTTTAATAGGATAAGCCCAGACCTTATGTGAGTAATCATCAATGAATGTGACAAAGTACTTTGCACCACCTAGCAGCTGATCGGCCACAGAACCACATAGATCCGAATGAACAAGAGCCAAAGGCTCACCCATGTGCTTCATGCTAAACTTCTTATACATACTATGTGCCTGCCTTCCATACAAACAATGATCACAAGAGTCAAAACACTTATAGTCTAGGGGTAAAAGATACTGTAAGCTGATAAGCATTTCATTCCTTTCAAAGACATGTGTCCAAGGTGATGATACCAAAGAGATACAGGTGGAATTGTAGCTAGAATCAAAACATGATTGACTAACCTAGATACGAGCAAAGGATAGAGGGTATTAGACTTAGCACCACATGCAATAACAAGATTCCCAAATGAAAACTTCCATGAGGAATCACCAAAAGAGACAACATAACCTACATCATCCAAGGTGCCAACAAAGATAAGGCTCTTCTCATGAGAGCTAGTACATGATGTACATCATGAAGAGTGAACATGTTTCTTGAACCAAAACACAGCTGGACATCACCAATACCAACTATCTCCAATGCCAGGTCTTTACCCAATCGAACAGATCCAATCATATTGCGATAGGAGTAAAACTACTCTCTTTGACGAGTCACATGAAAGGAAGCCCCTAAATCCATCAACCAACACTGAGTATATCCTAACAAAGAATTGTGGAAAATTAGAGTGCAAACCAACATTGAAGTGTGTGCAAAAGAGGGAAAGGAGGCACAAAGTACAAGAACATGTCTTTCTTATAAAGTTGCTTGTGAGTACAACTAGGGTCACCTCACTCAATCAATTGATGTAGACCCATAGACTGGCTAGGGTGTATCCTCACAACCGGGCATTGCTATTCAGCAAGCCACAGCTGTGTCCCGTAAGGACACACTAGAGGAAGAGAAGGCTGAGGCCCAACCAAGCGCATCAACGGTTGATCTAGTCCAGGGTCCTGAGTCGTTGAGAGAGGCACCTTCATTGACCAAGAAAAAGAGGAGAAAGTAGAGAAAACAGCAACAGATGCAGGTGGTTGTGGACCCCAAGAACATTGAGACGAAGGGCACTGGAGAGCTGATGAATGAAGCATAGAGTCCACCCACCAATGTACCCACTGATGCCTCTCTTAATAGCAGTGAAACCTCAGACACACCTGTGTGCTCTGACAAACCAAAGCAACAGTTGCCATCAACAGTTGCTTGCAACACTCTATCCACTGACAATAGAACTCACATTGATCAATCAAGAGTGGATGCAACGCTGTCACAACAGGGTGACAAATCTATACCAGTCATATCCGAGAAAAACCATGACAAAATGGTAGCAAAACCTCAGGAGAAACGTGAGAACCCCAAGAGCATAAGAAATCCTAGCGTTGACCAATCTTGCTCATCTAGGCCTGAGCCCCCAGCCATGCTAAAGCCTAAAGAAACTCTTAGAACTTTGCATGAGATAGCAACCGAGCAAGCCTCGTTGAACATAGAAATGTCGTAGAATGCTTAACTGAGTTGGAGGCTAAGCTCAAAGTGGTCGCACGTGTCTACGTCCTTGCGGACGTGGGCACGATCCCCAAGGAGCAGCTTGGAGAGTACTTGACCTTTCCTCTATCATGGGAAGAACAAGAACATCTTAACGGGCACTACGACAGGCTCCTGCATGAACAGATGCGACTCATTCCTGACGAGGAGGCTGACGAACTACACTTAACCATCACGTTCAATGAAGTGCTCTGTCGACCGAATCTCGTAGACATAGAGCTACTAAAGCAACTGTCAGCAGGCCAGAGTCAATTTGAGCGGCGTTGGTGCGAAAGCCGCGTCATAATGGCCGAACTAGGGGCTCAAATCATGACGGTCTCAGAAGAGTGATTGGCCAAGTGGCGGTCTCAAAGAGACCCAACCTACGTGGCACCAACTTCCCTTCGAGTGCTCACTGACATTCGGGGTGCGGACTTGGCTGGGACTAGGCTACAGGGCCCTTTGATTGATAAGGTTCTCACCGAAGAGGAGTTACATATTGCCAGTAGACTCGGTCAAGGTTCCATACTACTCGACGTGGCAAAATATCTATCAGTATTAAGTTAGCTGCCACGAATACTAGATGCGTATGCCATGCTCCGGTACAACCTCGAGTTCTACACTTGGTTCTTATCCTCGTGATGTGACATGGATTCATAGATATGTATATAAATAAACACTGATTTTTGTGTCACCATGTATAAACAATATCAACACACACAAGCAATGATAGTTAAGCGCAGGGAGAGGAATCGGGTTTGATAGGCTAAGCTCCTCAGGTCCTCCTCATATCGCACTTTTAAAAGTCGGTGACTAGCCCCACCTCCAAGTGAAGGGCATGCAACCCATATTGCCGCCATAGGAGGCCTTGACCAACAACTCTGATGGTGTAGACAGGGTGTAGTCCCTTCCCATACACCTTCTTCCCTTTTGGTCTATCCTCCCGAGGAAGTACCCTATCCCACTCCATGACAACCAGTCCACGCGACTTAGCATAAACTAATGTCCGCTAATGACTGCAGGCAATGCGAACATCAGCATGGGGACCATTCCCCTACAACGAACACCGCGTGCCTCACTCCTCCCTTTTTTGTCATATGCGCTTGATAAACCACACTAAAATCCCTTTCATACAAACAGTTGTATCTTGTATCAAGGTCTAACCCTTGGAGTGCGTCTGGCAGGTTTCCTTTTTTGGCGGAACGCATGGAGAATCATGAAGAGTTGGCTTGCAAAGATGCTCTTCGCAGAAGGCGAGAGCATGTGGCACGCGCCCCTCCACCAGAGCGCTATGTGCCCACCATCAAGAGGTATGCCAAGAAGCGAGGCCCTAAGCAACATTGCCCAGGGTGAAGGCCGAAGAATCCTCGAGTCAAGAAAGTCGAGACTCGAAAAGCGCAACAGGTGGCAGCACTAGTGGTGCGCACTCCCAGCTCTTGCTCGAGCCCCAGACGCTCAAAGGCAGAAAGGGCAGCTCGAGAAAAAGAAGAATTTAATGAATTATTTAAAGAAATTCTGGAGACGGTAGCGAGCCGGGATTACACCATTCATATCCCGGCCGACATGTTCCCTGCTCGCCCCCACGGGAGCCCCACACCAGCAGAGCCCCAATCACCCGGCCATCCAGACTCGCCCCGCCTCGTACAAATCGAGTAGCCCATAATGCATAAAGGGCTTATCAAATGATAACTGGCCAGGACTTTTGGTTTTTAATGGTTAAGTGTTCCCGACTTGTTAAGTGTTGACATGTTCCTGACTTGGATGAACTTATTATATCTGCGTTTAATATATGCTACGTCTTTAGCAAAAGAAAAAGCTAATCAAGCGCAGGTGATAAATGTCTAGTCAACACCATAGAATTCAAATAAGTGATGTCTCCTTGCATTGCACTGGTTTATTATAGTTGCCGCATACACAATGCATATGCTCTCATAAAGCGACAAGTGGATGCAGGATAATACAGGTCCCTGTGCAAAAATGCTCGATGCCAATCACCGCAACACCCACAACCCCATAGCAAGCCGCGACAAAGCCACGCTGCCGAAAGCACCCTTGTCAATCGCCCACATTGCCACGCTCCCTTTCTGAGTCAGGCTCTATAGTTGGCTCACGGCAGTCGTTACCTCAATGGTACCAGCATCGCATGTGCCGCAAGGAGGGTTGCAATATCTCAAGTGTATCTCCCCCTTTCACCAAATGCTTCTCTAACAGCGAGGCTAGGGCACCATCATCATTGTACTACTCATTTTCTAAGCCTTCGAAGCTTGACATTTTCCAACCCATTGAAAGGATGATAGCCTCAACATATTGTAATGATTGTACTCATGCAAAATCAAAAAAAAAAAAAAAAACGAAAAGAAAGGAAAAGAAAAGGAAAAGAAATGAATGAAAAAATAAGAAGCACCCACGATCACAGCACAACACCTAGGGGTCCTCAAATTAGGTACGTATGGTGACCTTGGTCGACCGGCTTCGTCCCTAGTCCCCTAGCCCCTTACACTCACCCACAATTGTTCAGGGCACATCAAGGGCAGGACATACCTGGGGAGCTTGTCTCGCCTAGGGTTAGACCTGTCACCCTGACCCACTTGCACAATTTTCTTTTGCACTCTACCTTCGTACCATTGCAATCAGTGGTGATAAGCACCGCACGATTGGCCATGAAAAGTACACCGTACTCATCAAGCAAGTCCAATAGTTTCCACCTATTGAACGTGCAGTGTCCTTGTATTCCATTATGCTACATCGTGCAGTCACAATGCAAAGGATGTCTCATATGCCTTCACGCGTACTCCTTCTCCACATGGACAACTTTGCTTCGTCCACGAATTGTTATGAGAAACTAGCCCACGGTCTTCTAACTATGTAATATCTAAGTATGCACGAGCACTCACATAATATTTGCACCGAAGTATATCCATAGTTTGGGTCCTCAAGTGCAGGACAATACTCTCAGCTTGCTTAGAGTTCGACCTGTCTCCCAAACTCATCAAATATGTCTTGTGCACGATAAGAAGACTAGCACTACCCCTTAGGGAGAGATCACACGAGAGGTTTTCAAATTGCAGGAAAAGAAACCTCCCACAAAATTCCAATCGCTCCTTATCAACACTCAACTTTGAATGCTTGTCCCTTACCATCTGACAAGCCCCCAAAAAATCGTCATGCGCAAAATCCCCAACAAACCAACACTTGTGCTGGCCATCAATGCAATCCCCAATACATCATAACCCTACCACCAACTCCAACAACCTTCCACCAGCCACCTTGGCCACCAAAGGCCCCTATGACCTTCCACCACACCACCACCAACATTCCTCCAGGAAAACCACAGGCGTCCTTGTTACCCACGTCTTCGGTGCATGCTACAGCCTGCTACCTACGACGGTGAGTGCCATGGGACTGGCACTCGTCTAGGAGAGGGGTAATGTTAACCCCAACACGAAGAAAGCAAAAAGAAGTGGAAAAGACACAGGGAAAAGGCGGAAAAAAGGTAGCCCGACTAAAGAAAGAAAAGGAGAAAAGGCCAAAAGCGCAAGGGCAACCTTAAAAGTCCAAGGCAAAGGCAAAAGGGGAAAGGCGCATTTTAAAATAAAAAGGTGCACCCTGAAATCTTGTAAAAGAGCGCTGGGCTCTCACCCGTGCAATTTGTAAATGTAGACGGGCAGTGGAAAGGAAGCTAGGAAGATAGAAGGACAATGGGAAAAAGGGCCTAGACTATGGCCGGCCATGTAAAAAAGGGGAAAAGGGGATGACCGCCCAAAAGGGATTTAGGGTTTTGTATATAAAGTTGAAAAGTGAATGAGAAGCTCATTCTTGTGTGTGGCCAAAAGTAGCTCTCCTCTTCTTCTTCTTCTTCTTCTTCTTGCTTGCTTGAGCTTGTGCTTGAGAGAGGGAGTGTGAGAGTGTGAGGGAGTGAGTGTGTGAGGGTGAGGGACCGAGGAGGAGAAGCTCTCCATCGTCTCCTCTCTTCTTCTCTTCTCTTGTCTTGCTCGCGGCAATGGAGCTTGGAGCATGGAGCTTGAGGATGGAGCTTGCTTGAAGCTTGCACTTGGATCGTGGAGCTACCGGAGTGTGCGGGAGAGGAGGTAACTCGAACGGCATCAAGGTAAGCTCACTACACCCGTAGATATGGATGGCGTGTCGGCTATGTGAGAGGTAGTCATTAGTGCTCGGCTTGGAACGCTTGAAACAATAAGCGGTCCGTGGGTCTCGGCGGTTGAGTGAAAGCTTCCACATTTTGGTTCCGTTGCCGGGACAAACGGATTCAAGCCTTGAGCGCTTGCGCACTTCGAATTGAGCATCAAAGTAAGGGGTTTCCCCCGAACCGGTGCTTGAGGTAGATAGGTAGGAAGCAAGGGGATTGAAGACTGTATTCGATCTCCTTGGCAAGTAGGTTTGTTGCTTTCTGAGATTTATATTGTGGAATGGAGTAGTGTAGGTATTTATTTTGTGATTTGGATGCATTTAGGGTAGGAAAAAACAAAGAAAAAGAAGAAAAAAACAGGCAAACAATGGGGTTTTCTGTTGCTGTATAACATGCTAAAACAGGGAAATAGGGGACCTGATTCAAGTTTCTGGGTAAGATACGGACAAGGAACTAGCTGTGAGGTTCTGTAGTGCTCGAAAAGGACCTTAAGAGGCCTGGGAGGCCAGGACAGACCTCATTTCCTTGGTTTGCCTTGTGAGAGAGAGAGAGAGAGAGAGAACTTCTGGTTCACAGGACGAGGAAGCGCTGCCCCGATTCCTAGGCATCGGTGATTCGTGCTGCTCCAGGTGAGTCTGATGTTTTCCGACAAGTGCCCTGATCAAATTTAGAAAGCCTATGGTGATTTTGTGCACCAGACAGTGAGGAGGGGACAACCGCACGGGAATCGCGTCCGCCCGTCGACGCACTCAGACCAACTCGCTGTGGTCCGATTCCCAGAATCGGACCAGCCTGATCGGATGTGCCATGTGGCACTCGGACCAACCCGTCCGATTTTGAGAATCGGACGCTCGGACCAACCGGTCCGACTCGAACACTTGGACACTCGGACGAGTCCATAATCGGACCATTGACAATCGGACCAGTCTGGTCTGATTCCCAGAATCGGACCAGACTGAATCGGACCACCCTGTCCAATCCGATTCCCAGAATCGGACCACTTTGAAAATCGGACCACTTTTTGATCCGACTCCTAGAATCGGACGTGACCAAAATCGGACCACTGGTCCGATCGGACCCACCCAAATCGGACGTCCGGTTCTAATAATCGGACTCCTGAAAATCGGACATCTTAGAATCGGACCAAAAACTGTCAAAATCGGACAGGTATCCAGAACACAAATTCTGACGCATCTAAACCCCGAAGTTGACCCCAAAGGCTACGTAGAGCTAAAGGCACATCACAGATCCATAACCGGGCTAAATTTAGAGCACGTAGTTCAAAATTTGGCTATAAACGGTCCTCCAAATTGCATATGGTGTCTACCATAACGGCCCTGCGGGCCGGGGGACTTCCCCCCCCCGGACCCCCGCAGAGGGGGCTCTACCCCCTCCGCACCTCCCCCAAGTAGGTTGGAGAGAAAACGTGCGCCGTGACAAGTCTTCCAAATTGGACCCTAGTGAAGTAATGGCTCTACACGAGCATGGATTCTCACGTGCAAAAGAGCAGCCAAAAGCCCATAACCGAACAGAGACAAACAGAGACCCTAGAACCTCAACGAGCCAATCTAGCCATCAAGGGCAAAAAGGCCACACCACGAGAACACAAAGACATTGTGTTCAAACCGTGTCTAGTCAGAGCAAAAGGCAACTTCAGCAAGCTACAAATGCGCAGATGACTAGACATGACACTCTTGACGAGAGATGTACCTTGAATAGCACTGCACTGACGATTCAAGATAGCAGTGGAGAATCCACATCTGGTCGTGCAGTCGAGAACTCAACGGCATCTATCAGAAGGCTTAAATTTACAAGCCAAGACCCGGAAGATGAAGACATAGTACCACCTGCTTATCTTAGGGTCAAACTCACCGCGAAAAGAGAGCATACTATCGATGCTCTGATTGATGAAGGAGCAGATTTTAACATCTTGACCTATGAATCGTGGACCATACTAGGCCAACCAAAGCTCACACCGACTAGTGCAACTCTTAGCCCTTATGGGGGACACCCACAAGCACTCATAGGGAAGTGCAAAATCCTTGTGACAATTGAAATAGAAAGCTTGCCTATCCTATTTCATGTTCCTCCAAATAGTGCTAGCTGCGGGAAAGAAACCCTCCTAGGAAGACCCTTCAAAAGGGCGACCAAGTGTGAGGCTGACTATGTAGCACAGAGGATACACCTGACACTACCAGGTGTGAGGATAGTCACAACCTTTAGCAAGGGTGACCGCATCAAACCTCAAGGGAAAGGCAAGGAAGGTGATGACATAACAGTCAAGCCTACAAACGAGGGCAAGGACTTGTTGGAAGAGTTGATACAAGCACAGGTCAAACAACGAGAACCAGTGAGTGAGGCCATGTCGGAAACAAGAAGGTCAAGAGACAAGGCTAAGGACAGGGTTTGGACTCACAAAAACCGTAGAACACCACGAAAGAAGCCCAAGCCTTATAGGCGAAGGCATCGATGGAGAGCTAGCACAACGCCGCGATGGATATCCAAAGCGTTGCTACGTGCTCAAGGATACTACGCAGGTAACCAATGGATTTGGGTACCAAAATCCCCTGCTAAACCGCCTCCATCAGCCGAAGGCCAGAGTGCCTCAAAAGCATGGCACGGGAGGAAATCTAAGAGAAACTCTAGGTCTCAAGGCAAGAAACCAGGCATGAGTGTTCGAAAGAAAGAGCCTCAACCTAGCATGCTTAATAAGCAGATGTCATATGTAACCATTGAGCGTGCACAAAAGCCATTAGTGCCCAATGAGCCTTTGATTTCCCAAGGGGAGAACAAACATCATAGGCACAACATTGCTCATGGCAAGGCTACTCGCTCAACAAAGCAAATGGCACAATCATCTAATAGCCTTGAGAAAATCATTCAGCTAGTGCCACATCCACCTAGGAGTCCTAGATCTCCTACGCCCTCTTCTCCCAAACAGACACAGGAAGCACTACAGCAGTTGTCAAGGGCGACTACTCAATTCCAATCTCTATCTCCATTTAAGCTTCCAAACGTCAAAGAGGTGGGGCATGATGCCATCTGTAGCTCTCGACTCAAATATATGCATGAGCAACCTAATGTGACTAAATCAACTCATGCTCGATCTACACAGATGAGTGCTCAAAGGCCAACAAAAGACACAACCACTTCTGATCGCCCTAGGGACTTGACACCGCAATCCACCAAGGGTAGCTAGCCCACTAAACTAGCTGCTACTACTTCCAATCAGGGATCACAGCAGTCACAGCCCTTGGCCGTGACAATACCCTATGTGGAACGTGTACCTGTGGAGGAGGTGTCGCAACCAAATCCCTCGACAACTCCAGCACTTTCAAAGTGCCTAAAGCCTAGGATGGAGGAGTTAAACACAAGGGAGTTGGCTGAAGGGCTGGACTCTCCAAAAAGGGAGGCAATTGTATCCTCACAACCGGGCATTGCTATTCAGCAAGCCACAGCTGTGTCCCGTAAGGACACACTAGAGGAAGAGAAGGCTGAGGCCCAACCAAGCGCATCAACGGTTGATCTAGTCCAGGGTCCTGAGTCGTTGAGAGAGGCACCTTCATTGACCAAGAAAAAGAGGAGAAAGTAGAGAAAACAGCAACAGATGCAGGTGGTTGTGGACCCCAAGAACATTGAGACGAAGGGCACTGGAGAGCTGATGAATGAAGCATCGAGTCCACCCACCAATGAACCCACTGATGCCTCTCTTAATAGCAGTGAAACCTCAGACACACCTGTGTGCTCTGACAAACCAAAGCAACAGTTGCCATCAACAGTTGCTTGCAACACTCTATCCACTGACAATAGAACTCACATTGATCAATCAAGAGTGGATGCAACGCTGTCACAACAGGGTGACAAATCTATACCAGTCATATCCGAGAAAAACCATGACAAAATGGTAGCAAAACCTCAGGAGAAACGTGAGAACCCCAAGAGCATAAGAAATCCTAGCGTTGACCAATCTTGCTCATCTAGGCCTGAGCCCCCAGCCATGCTAAAGCCTAAAGAAACTCTTAGAACTTTGCATGAGATAGCAACCGAGCAAGCCTCGTTGAACATAGAAATGTCGTAGAATGCTTAACTGAGTTGGAGGCTAAGCTCAAAGTGGTCGCACGTGTCTACGTCCTTGCGGACGTGGGCACGATCCCCAAGGAGCAGCTTGGAGAGTACTTGACCTTTCCTCTATCATGGGAAGAACAAGAACATCTTAACGGGCACTACGACAGGCTCCTGCATGAACAGATGCGACTCATTCCTGACGAGGAGGCTGACGAACTACACTTAACCATCACGTTCAATGAAGTGCTCTGTCGACCGAATCTCGTAGACATAGAGCTACTAAAGCAACTGTCAGCAGGCCAGAGTCAATTTGAGCGGCGTTGGTGCGAAAGCCGCGTCATAATGGCCGAACTAGGGGCTCAAATCATGACGGTCTCAGAAGAGTGATTGGCCAAGTGGCGGTCTCAAAGAGACCCAACCTACGTGGCACCAACTTCCCTTCGAGTGCTCACTGACATTCGGGGTGCGGACTTGGCTGGGACTAGGCTACAGGGCCCTTTGATTGATAAGGTTCTCACCGAAGAGGAGTTACATATTGCCAGTAGACTCGGTCAAGGTTCCATACTACTCGACGTGGCAAAATATCTATCAGTATTAAGTTAGCTGCCACGAATACTAGATGCGTATGCCATGCTCCGGTACAACCTCGAGTTCTACACTTGGTTCTTATCCTCGTGATGTGACATGGATTCATAGATATGTATATAAATAAACACTGATTTTTGTGTCACCATGTATAAACAATATCAACACACACAAGCAATGATAGTTAAGCGCAGGGAGAGGAATCGGGTTTGATAGGCTAAGCTCCTCAGGTCCTCCTCATATCGCACTTTTAAAAGTCGGTGACTAGCCCCACCTCCAAGTGAAGGGCATGCAACCCATATTGCCGCCATAGGAGGCCTTGACCAACAACTCTGATGGTGTAGACAGGGTGTAGTCCCTTCCCATACACCTTCTTCCCTTTTGGTCTATCCTCCCGAGGAAGTACCCTATCCCACTCCATGACAACCAGTCCACGCGACTTAGCATAAACTAATGTCCGCTAATGACTGCAGGCAATGCGAACATCAGCATGGGGACCATTCCCCTACAACGAACACCGCGTGCCTCACTCCTCCCTTTTTTGTCATATGCGCTTGATAAACCACACTAAAATCCCTTTCATACAAACAGTTGTATCTTGTATCAAGGTCTAACCCTTGGAGTGCGTCTGGCAGGTTTCCTTTTTTGGCGGAACGCATGGAGAATCATGAAGAGTTGGCTTGCAAAGATGCTCTTCGCAGAAGGCGAGAGCATGTGGCACGCGCCCCTCCACCAGAGCGCTATGTGCCCACCATCAAGAGGTATGCCAAGAAGCGAGGCCCTAAGCAACATTGCCCAGGGTGAAGGCCGAAGAATCCTCGAGTCAAGAAAGTCGAGACTCGAAAAGCGCAACAGGTGGCAGCACTAGTGGTGCGCACTCCCAGCTCTTGCTCGAGCCCCAGACGCTCAAAGGCAGAAAGGGCAGCTCGAGAAAAAGAAGAATTTAATGAATTATTTAAAGAAATTCTGGAGACGGTAGCGAGCCGGGATTACACCATTCATATCCCGGCCGACATGTTCCCTGCTCGCCCCCACGGGAGCCCCACACCAGCAGAGCCCCAATCACCCGGCCATCCAGACTCGCCCCGCCTCGTACAAATCGAGTAGCCCATAATGCATAAAGGGCTTATCAAATGATAACTGGCCAGGACTTTTGGTTTTTAATGGTTAAGTGTTCCCGACTTGTTAAGTGTTGACATGTTCCTGACTTGGATGAACTTATTATATCTGCGTTTAATATATGCTACGTCTTTAGCAAAAGAAAAAGCTAATCAAGCGCAGGTGATAAATGTCTAGTCAACACCATAGAATTCAAATAAGTGATGTCTCCTTGCATTGCACTGGTTTATTATAGTTGCCGCATACACAATGCATATGCTCTCATAAAGCGACAAGTGGATGCAGGATAATACAGGTCCCTGTGCAAAAATGCTCGATGCCAATCACCGCAACACCCACAACCCCATAGCAAGCCGCGACAAAGCCACGCTGCCGAAAGCACCCTTGTCAATCGCCCACATTGCCACGCTCCCTTTCTGAGTCAGGCTCTATAGTTGGCTCACGGCAGTCGTTACCTCAATGGTACCAGCATCGCATGTGCCGCAAGGAGGGTTGCAATATCTCAAGTGTATCTCCCCCTTTCACCAAATGCTTCTCTAACAGCGAGGCTAGGGCACCATCATCATTGTACTACTCATTTTCTAAGCCTTCGAAGCTTGACATTTTCCAACCCATTGAAAGGATGATAGCCTCAACATATTGTAATGATTGTACTCATGCAAAATCAAAAAAAAAAAAAAAACGAAAAGAAAGGAAAAGAAAAGGAAAAGAAATGAATGAAAAAATAAGAAGCACCCACGATCACAGCACAACACCTAGGGGTCCTCAAATTAGGTACGTATGGTGACCTTGGTCGACCGGCTTCGTCCCTAGTCCCCTAGCCCCTTACACTCACCCACAATTGTTCAGGGCACATCAAGGGCAGGACATACCTGGGGAGCTTGTCTCGCCTAGGGTTAGACCTGTCACCCTGACCCACTTGCACAATTTTCTTTTGCACTCTACCTTCGTACCATTGCAATCAGTGGTGATAAGCACCGCACGATTGGCCATGAAAAGTACACCGTACTCATCAAGCAAGTCCAATAGTTTCCACCTATTGAACGTGCAGTGTCCTTGTATTCCATTATGCTACATCGTGCAGTCACAATGCAAAGGATGTCTCATATGCCTTCACGCGTACTCCTTCTCCACATGGACAACTTTGCTTCGTCCACGAATTGTTATGAGAAACTAGCCCACGGTCTTCTAACTATGTAATATCTAAGTATGCACGAGCACTCACATAATATTTGCACCGAAGTATATCCATAGTTTGGGTCCTCAAGTGCAGGACAATACTCTCAGCTTGCTTAGAGTTCGACCTGTCTCCCAAACTCATCAAATATGTCTTGTGCACGATAAGAAGACTAGCACTACCCCTTAGGGAGAGATCACACGAGAGGTTTTCAAATTGCAGGAAAAGAAACCTCCCACAAAATTCCAATCGCTCCTTATCAACACTCAACTTTGAATGCTTGTCCCTTACCATCTGACAAGCCCCCAAAAAATCGTCATGCGCAAAATCCCCAACAAACCAACACTTGTGCTGGCCATCAATGCAATCCCCAATACATCATAACCCTACCACCAACTCCAACAACCTTCCACCAGCCACCTTGGCCACCAAAGGCCCCCATGACCTTCCACCACACCACCACCAACATTCCTCCAGGAAAACCACAGGCGTCCTTGTTACCCACGTCTTCGGTGCATGCTACAGCCTGCTACCTACGACGGTGAGTGCCATGGGACTGGCACTCGTCTAGGAGAGGGGTAATGTTAACCCCAACACGAAGAAAGCAAAAAGAAGTGGAAAAGACACAGGGAAAAGGCGAAAAAAAGGTAGCCCGACTAAAGAAAGAAAAGGAGAAAAGGCCAAAAGCGCAAGGGCAACCTTAAAAGTCCAAGGCAAAGGCAAAAGGGGAAAGGCGCATTTTAAAATAAAAAGGTGCACCCTGAAATCTTGTAAAAGAGCACCGGGCTCTCACCCGTGCAATTTGTAAATGTAGACGGGCAGTGGAAAGGAAGCTAGGAAGATAGAAGGACAATGGGAAAAAGGGCCTAGACTATGGCCGGCCATGTGATAGAAGGACAATGGGAAAAAGGGCCTAGACTATGGCCGGCCATGTAAAAAAGGGGAAAAGGGGATGACCGCCCAAAAGGGATTTAGGGTTTTGTATATAAAGTTGAAAAGTGAATGAGAAGCTCATTCTTGTGTGTGGCCAAAAGTAGCTCTCCTCTTCTTCTTCTTCTTCTTGTTCTTGCTTGCTTGAGCTTGTGCTTGAGAGAGGGAGTGTGAGAGTGTGAGGGAGTGAGTGTGTGAGGGTGAGGGACCGAGGAGGAGAAGCTCTCCATCGTCTCCTCTCTTCTTCTCTTCTCTTCTCTTCTCTTGTCTTGCTCGCGGCAATGGAGCTTGGAGCGTGGAGCTTGAGGATGGAGCTTGCTTGAAGCTTGCACTTGGATCGTGGAGCTACCGGAGTGTGCGGGAGAGGAGGTAACTCGAACGGCATCAAGGTAAGCTCACTACACCTGTAGATATGGATGGCGCGTTGGCTATGTGAGAGGTAGCCATTAGTGCTCGGCTTGGAACGCTTGAAACAATAAGCGGTCCGTGGGTCTCGGCCGTTGAGTGAAAGCTCCCACATAGGGTTAGGGTTTCCCCTTCCCCTCAGGACCATTCACACTTGCCTGCCCTTATCTGTTCTTCCATAAGGAGGGTTCATATTCCTATACTCTCAACAGCCCCCCTCAATGCCAGGTGGCATTGGAATACAAAGCATAAGAGAATGTCCCCCCCCCCCCCCAACCCAAAATAGGATGCCTTTATAAATCAGGCTACAAGGATGGTTAGGACATTTACTAGTAATATGTCATGTCTTCTTACATTTATTACATTTCATCTTTTCTGGGTAGTTTTTCCAATAGTGTTTATAGTATGCCCTTTCTTCCCACAAAAAGTACACTTATTGACAACTATATGCACCAAGACTTGGTCACGGGACGTTGAAGTAGATGCTTGACTAGTGCTTCCTTCTTTGTGATTCCTTTTTTCTTCATCCAAATAGGATTGGATGGTACTTGCCAAGGTAGGATTGGGAATATTAGTAAGAGTTCTTACAAATGTGGAAAAGACCTTTTTGACAGCTTTTAGAAGAATGGGAATAGTGTCCTCGTCATGGATTGGTGCTTGCACTAAAGAAAGCTGTGCCATGAGGCCCTCCATATGAGAAATAAATTTTCCCAATTCTTCTCCTTCTTGATATTCCAAGCTAAAGAATTCAATCTTAAGGAAAATCTTAGCGTTTTTACTTGTAGCACCATAGAGATTTTCAAGCTCATCCCGTTTCTCAGTTTTGAGCTGATCAACATGGTGAATCAAGGATTCATCTAAGTGTAACATGATTATTGCTTGAGCATGTTGATCGTCCTCCACATCAGAAGGATTTGTAGAATCGACAACTCTAGTCCCTTGAATGAGAGGCCAATAACCTCTCTCCATCATTTTGTACTTAATGAGTACTTTCCATGGGTGAAAGTCTTTGCCATCAAATTTACGAATTTGAGGACGAAGGTCGGCATAGGCTAAGGCCATAGGAAGGTCTTACTACTTGCTTAGTGCAAGTAGCAATGTCTAATCCTTTACAAAGGGCCACTAGTACAAGAACAAAAACAATGTAGATTTTACAATTAAAACTACAAGGATGAGAATGGTTGAAAATCATACACATGGAGTATTTCAAAATAGGACTTAGGTGGTCCTTGCCTTTAAACAACCCCTTTTCTATGTTTGATTGTTTTCCTTGGCTTTAGTGAAGTGAACTTAGACTACACTTCTGGCTCTTCTGGATGATGTGGCTTATTAGAGGAGTTCTTGGTGGAAAAAGGTTGATCAATCAAATCTATGCTATGGGATGAATCAGAGGAGAGTACAATAATACTCATTTCTCTAATTTACCAGCAGAGCGAAGAGTAAGAAACACTAGCTAAATATATCAGTAATGCTAAGAAGCACTTGTACCAACTTCCATTCTTCTACTCATAATAAAGGTCGAACTTCACGAGCTTAGTAGTGCCCATGAGATGAGAAAAACCTTTGCATTTGAGCTTCGCAGGACAGTAACTAATCCTAACAAAGGTTTTTCACTGATTAGAATCATTGTTTGATAATTCCCATATTGAAAAAGGTGAGAATAGGAAAGCTTGAAGCTTGCTGGCTATGGCTGCCAAACCCACAGTTAGGGTTTTGGTCACAGCAGACAGTAGGAGTGGAATGAGGTCAAACCCTCTTAAAGGGAGATGGCCCACTAGGGGGGCTATGAAATCCCTATGGTAGCTAGAGTGATTGTGCCACCGCTTGTGCTGATTGCGCCACGCTTTGAGACATCACACTGCCCAGACTGTGCCATTTTCTGTAAACTCAACGATGCTGCCCTCCATATTGCCCAATGTTTGCTTTTGATGTACCGTGCTGGAGCACCCTGAGTCGAGAGTGAAGTCTACAAAAGAAATCAAAGCTAATATTGCCTCCTTTGCCCACACCAACTCCTCCAAGGTCAAGAGATAAGATGAAGAAGATGAAGGCTCATGTGCACTTAGTGATGGATGATGCTAAAGGAAGCTGAAGAGATCAGAGATGGCTCTAATACCATGTGGAAAATCAAAGTGCAAACCAACATTGAAGAGTGTGTACAAGAGGGAGCAGAGGCACAAAGTACAAGAACATGTCTTGCTTATAAAGTTGTTTATGAGTACAACTAGGGTCACCTCACTCAATCAATTGATGTAGACCCATGGGCTATTTATATAGCCCCAACTAGCTAGGGTTAAGGTTTCCCCTTCCCCTGAGGACCATTCACACATGCCTGCCCTTATCCATTCCTACATAAAGAGGGTTCATATGCCTATATTCTCAACAAGAATTAGTCAATTGCAAAGCATCCAAAGAAGAAGCTGACAAGATAAGATCATTGGATATATTAGGCTACACTACATTCATCTCCTCAATCTTGACACTAGACTTGCTAGGCACAATGTTATAATCAGCATTCTTATCTTATGCTTTACCCTTTCCCTTTTCTTTGAGGTTATCTTCATGCATTTTATGGCATTGTGGCCGAATATGGCCTACTTTTTCATAATAATGACAAGTAAGACCAATCTTACAGCCTCGGGATTTACTGCAAGACTATCCACGTGTCCTAGATTGAGACCTATTAGAGTCTCTACCATGGCCATTTCCATCCTCTAGCCTCTCATAGTCAATGCATATGATGTATGGGAAGAATCCACATTCTTTTTATTCACCTCTTCTTTCAAGAGGGCACCCTCAACATCCTATAATTTCAGTCCATCCTTAGCACATAGAGCCATATGGAAAGTGTTCCATGACTCAATTAGAGTACCAAGTAAAAATAAAAGATATAAAGTATCCTTAAACTCAGTCTCCTGAAAAAATCAACTATTTTAGCCAATACATTTGAGATGTAGGACTACTTGTCATAAAGATTCTTAATCTGTGTCCAAAGCTCATATGCAATTTGATTTCCAATTACAACATTGTAGTGAACCTACTTAGAGAGTGATAATATGATTATGGACTAACGTAGCTCATCCACTTCATCCTAATCCTCAACTACAATGTTTTGGGGTTTAATACCCCCATATTTGAGTGGTCTAACTTGGAATTTATGTACTAAAACTTGTCATATCTAGATCTTTCAATAGCTATAATTATTCCCATCCAGTTTCTTAATGTTAAACATAGCACTATCGCCAAAATTACTAGCCATAATGAGACCAAGCAAGTACACAAAAAGGGCAAGATGGATTGTTGTAATACCTTGCAAATCAGCTCCAAAACCGCTACCAAAACAAATGAGAGATAGAGATACTACCAAAGTAATGAGCTTCCCACAAACTATAAGCAAAAGACTGTCAAGTCCGAGTGACTACCCTCAAATAGAATGCATAAAACTAAATGATAAGTTGTTTTAATAAACTGCAGCAATATGCCAACAACCAACTATGAGCAACCAAGAAGGAAGAAGCCAAGAACAACAAGCACTGAAGATTGTCACAACTGTAGTGTGTCAGAAACCAAACATGTAATAGGCAAATGTCATGCACGAATGTGTCTCTAGGGTAAGTGACGAGAATTGCCAAATGCATAACCCACTAAGTAAAAACTCAATACATAACCTAGAAGCATATAAATATAATTGACATCACCCTAATAGACATAAGTACTAGGTCCAAGCCAAGAGATCAAATTAGCCCATGATAGAGTAATTGCATCCAATAAATATCAAGAGAGCATGTATATATCACACCAAGTTCCACTGTCTCATTGTGATACTGAACTGCATAAACCAAATGCTCTATAGTATATCCAAGTGCCAGTGTGGCTCAGTACATAAAGCCAAGTAGCTCCCATTGAAGAAAAAGTCAAATGCCAAATAAGTAAGCAAAGCTCAAAACATCATGTGAATGACTTCTAAGTATGCAAGATACATGATACATAAGCTGAGAGCATAAAACCCAATAGATTCTTTGAAAGGGAAGTGGAACCCAGGAGGAAGAAGCTTGGCGGTGAGAGCTATGGCAGATGGAGAGCAAGAGCAAGAGAGAGAGTGAAATTCAAAGTGGGAACTCCAACAACCACAATGTGTAGCCGGGCCTTCCTTTATTCAAACTGTCGCTAAAAGAATAAAGAATAAGTGACTATGACGAGCGATCGCCACCTACAGTATGCAGTGGCAGGTACTGTCAGTGTAGTAATACAGGGCAGCTAGGCGGAGGCACCTTTACCCCCAACAACCTCCTACTTAAGGGCGAATCTACCCCAATGAGAGAGAAAAAAGAAAAGACAGTACAACATGTACACATGTACAACAGGATGAGGAAAAAGGCGTCATCTCATCCAATGCCCATCAATCTCCTAAGAAAGGCAAAGCGCTCGATAGTGAGGCTCTTTGTGAGCAAGTCTACAAGATTCTGCTCAGTCGGAATCTTGACAAAGTCAACAGACCTATCCTCAACAACCTCACGAATGAAGTGATACCTCACCTCAATATGTTTCATCTTCACATGGAAGACCGGTTTCTTGGCCAACTGAATGGCACTCATAGAATCCGAATGTAGTGTAGGCATAGCATCTGTCATACCAAGGTCTGCAATCAAACGGCCTAACCAGATAGCCTCCTTTCAAGCCGTTATGGCTGCAATAGACTCGGCCTCTGTAGTAGAAAGGGCCGCATACTTCTGCGCCCTGGACATCCAAGATATAGCCCCTCCAGCATAAGTGAACACATAGCAAGAAGTGGACTTCCTACTATTTGCATGTCCTCCATAATCAGAGTCAGTGTACCCCACGACTTCTGTATCCTAGCTACCATAGCAAAGACACATATCTGTTGTGCCCTTCAAGTACCTCATGATACCTTTCACGGCATCCCAATGTTTCTTGCCAGGTGTAGCCATATAACGTGCGACAATCCCAACTGCAATTTTTTCTTTTTGCATTGATTTGGGACAGTATGGTTGGCCATCTGAAAGACACAGCTCTCTTTAACATTGCCAAATTGGATGGTACCAACTATGAGTATTGGAAGTCCCAGATATGGCAGATCTTGGTGAAGAAATTGCATATTAAACCCTTGTGTTTCAAGGGTGTTAAACTCAAGGATATGGATGATGATATTTGGATGGAAGTTGATGAGCTATGCAAGTCTATCATCATCTTGTCATTCTCAGAAGAGGTCCATCATAATGTTATTGAAGATGAAAATCAGAGTGCATGGGATTTATGGGAGAAGATTTAGGAGCTTTATGCGCAGCAGAGTCCTGCATCACAAATGTATTGGCTAAAGCAGTTAATGGATCTTCACATGAAGGAGGGGACATCCCTATCATCTCATTTCAGCCAATTTCATGCTATCATGAAGAATATGTTGTCACAGGGTATTAAGTTCAAAGACAACTTGCACCCGTTGTTTCTGCTTGGCACCTTGCCTGAATCATGGGATGTCTTCCGTACTACCATATGCACGAACAAGCTTGATGGGCTAAAAATCAAAGATGTTGAGAGTGCTTTATTGACTGAGGAAATCAACAGGAGAAATAATGATGCTTCCCGCTCTTCACATTGACCGTTAGAGGTGGCAAACATGGCAGGCATGATAATGATCATAAGGGCAGGGAGTCTCAGAAGTCCAAGTCCAAGTCACGTGGTTGCAATAAGTCCCGTGGACGGAAGTCTGATCTTACCTGTCATTATTGTGGGAAAGCAGGACATATTAGGCCGCATTGCCATAAGATGCATGATAATAAGCGCAAGGAAAAGGGAAAAGAGAAAGTGCAGGAAAAGTCTTCTGAGCGCAGTATTGTACCTACAAAGTCTAGTGTGAAGATAGAAGAGGTTAATGTCATGCAGGCCATTGATTCAGATGATGATTACATACTTGCAACTTCTTCATGTGATTCCTTACAAGCTTCTGAGATACATTCTATGTATGCGCAATGCTGGCTTTTGGGTTCGGGTGCGTCATTTCATGTGACACCATGTAGAGATTGGTTTCATACCTATCGTACCATCTCTAGTTCTGTGTGTCTTGGTGATGACAGGTCTCTTGATATTGTGGGCATTGGAGATATTAGGCTGCAATTTTCTTCTGGCAGTTCTTTTGTTTTTCATTATGTATGCCATGTACTTGCGTTGACTCGCAGCCTTATGTCAGCTAGATAGCTTGATAATGCAGGGTATTTTGTGTCTTTTGGAGACTCTGCATGGAAGATTACTCGTGGCAGGCTTGTGCTTGCAAGATGTGCCAAGTTTGGCAGCCTATATCCCTTACTTGTATCTGGAGCTACATTGGATCATGTTTTGTTTGTGGGTTCTATCCCCCATGTATCCCTCTGGCATGCTCGTTTGGGGCATATGTCCCTTAAAGGAATGAAAATGCTCCGTGCTTTGCAGTATCTTTCGCCTTTTGACTCTTCGCATTTTGATTCTTGTGATCATTGTTTGTATGGCAGGTAGACTAGAAATACACATAAAAAGTTTGGTAAGAAATGCATGGGTGAGCCCTTGGCTCTTGTGCACTCAGATGTATGTGGGCCCATAACCTGTCAGTCACTCAGTGGGGCAAAGTACTTTGTTGCTTTCATAGATGATTACTCAGTAAGGTTTGGGCTTATCCCATAAAGAGAAAATTTGATATCTTAGACACTTTTCAACGTTGGCTTGCATTGGCAGAGAACCAGTTTGAAAAAAGGCTAAAATGCCTAAGGTCAGATAATGGGGGTGAGTATATATCACGTGCTTTTGAGCAATTTTGTGATGAGTCGGGTATTAAGCGTCAGTTGACTGCTCCTTACACCCCACCCCAGAATTGTATGGGTGAATGCATGAATAGGACCATTCAGGAAAGGGTGTGCAGCATGCTTAGCCAGGCTGGCTTACCATAGCACTTTTGGGTTGAGGCAGTTACTACTGTAGTGCATCTCATTAACAGGTCGCCTAGCAGTGGCATTGACTTTCAGGTTGTAGAGGAGGTATGGGCAGGCAAGCCCCCCTCTTATGATCATTTGTGTGTCTTTGGATGTGAGGCATTATGCCATGTGCCTAAGGACAAATGCAATAAGCTGGATCCTAAGAGTGTCAAATGCATTTTCATTGGCTATGGAGATGTAGGAGAGATAGGTTATTGTCTATGGGATCCGCAAGCGTGGAAAATGATCTGCAACCATGATGTCATCTTTCATGAGGACAAAATGCATATGCAGCCTAAGAAAGTGGTTGAGGTACGCAGAGTTATCTTTCAGGAGGAGCCACATGCTCCCGTTTAGCCAACTAGACAGCGTGCAGCATCACCTGATGCTCACTGCCCAGATGTTAGACATGCTGATGTTAGATAGGATGTCGGTCAAGCAGCAGATCCTGGGTTGAGGCGTTCTACTAGAGATAGACGACCTCCTGATCATTTTGCACCCTCTATGGATTATGTACTAGTTACAGATGCAAGAGAGCCTCTCACTTATGATGAGGCTACGCACAGGGGTGATTGTCACTCTTGGGAGAGGGCTATGCAGTCTGAGCTTGACTCATTGTATAAGAATCAGACTTGGGATTTGGTTTCCTTGCCTTGGGGTAAGAAGGATTTGCCATGCAAGTGGGTGTACAAGCTAAAAAGTACCCTAGATACCCCAAGCCGGCATACAAGGCTCGATTGGTTACTAAGGGTTTTAAAGCAGGAGCATGGTGTTGACTTTGATGAAGTATTTTCTCATGTTGTCAAGATGACCACCCTACACTTAGTCTTGGCCTTGGCTGCACAGCTTGACCTGGACTTGTACCAAATGGATATCAAGACGGCTTTTTTATATGGGAACTTGCATGATGAGATTTACATGGAGCAACCAAGGGCTTTGCAGACCCTAGTAGGGAACATTTAGTGTGCAAGCTAAAGAAGAGTCTATATGGCTTGAAGCAAGCACCTAGGGAATGGTACCATAAGTTTGATACATTCATGCAGTCACAAGGCTATAGCCGCAGTACTATGGATCTGTGCTTGGAAAAAAGCCCGTGACAGTTCTTTACTGATTTTGGTACTCTATGTGGATGACATGCTTTTAACAGGGACAGCTCATGAGGAGCTAGATGCTCTTAAGGCTCAGCTCAAGAAGAGCTTTGACATGAAAGATCTAGGGCATGCCTCTCATATACTTGGTATGTGCATTACGCGCGATAGATCTCAGGGACTACTCTATCTATCAGAGAGGGAGTACATTCATAAAGTCATTGAGTGCTTCCATATGCAGGATGTTAAGCCTATTGTCCATTACCTTCTTATGTGAAGGTTCATAGGCCGATTGTCCACAAATATATGAGCAGAGGGCCGATATGGCCAAGATTCCCTATGCATTAGCAGTGGGTAGTCTTATGTATGCCATGGTAGCCACCCATCCAAGTAAAACACTATTATTCAAAGTCATTGGATCTAAAGTTTTCAACATAGGAGTGGATAAGATAAACTTGGTGGAGAAGGAAGAAGCCACAGGGATTTTTGGCTACATGCCTAGTTACAATGGGTCTAAAGCTAAATACTTTAGAGTTCTTGGGTCCTATTTACTCTCCCATGTAGGAGGTACAAAAGATTTGAAGCTTCTCCTCCCTAACTACAAAAGGCAGGAGTTTTTGAACTGTAGAGACATTATTAAGTGTGATGAACCCAAAGATTCCTCTACAATAGAATCACATTGAAAGATCCCAAATAGACAAGGATTTCCTGAAACCCATCTTTTGTTTTCTCTTTGTTTAGTTCGTAGCCATTCTAAAAATCTTTGCTTTGCACAAGACTTTAGATATCCCTCTTTTCTTTTTTAGGTAACCATTTGTATGGTTTTTGCCAAAGATAATGTATTACATGATGTGATTGTGACTTTCAACTTATATTTATGCCAATTTTGTTTGTAGAACCATTGAAATACCTCTAGTAAACTATCTTCTTTGACTCTTTCACCTTCATGTCATGCACATCTAAAGTATTTTATTCTTGCCTTCTTATAATGTGATTTTTCTATGCCTTGGATTGATCAAAATTTTATGAGATATGGAGCATGGCTACATAAAATGTGTGACATAATTATAAATTAAAAAAGTTAACTAAAAATCTTATATAAGTTAAATAATGAATAAACATAACAATGCTAACTTTTTAACATATAGTGAGTGAGGTATTGATTATCCCAAGCTTCTATCATTGCCTTTTTGAAAAGTTTCAATTGGTCTTTAAAGTCTTTGGGATCATCATCTTTTCAATACATTTTATCATAATTTAAAAATATGTTCTACGGTGTTTTCCAAGCTTTGGCGTTTTCCAAAGCATATCCATTATCAATATGATCCTTAAGTGCATTATGTAGGGATTTCCATGGATTTTATTTAATGCTTAAGCCCCATTTCTAGAGTTCATCTTGTTAAGTTTTCCATGAAATCCTAGGAACCTTCTAGCCTTCACCCTGCCAATAGATTGCTTTTTGGAGACATAATTTCCATCCTTGTGCTTTTGAGGGCGTGGTTTAATAACAACATTACTTACATACATACCAATAGTAAATAAAACTCTATGTAAACTCTATCCTTGTGCTTTTAAGGGTGTGCTTTCAAGTAAACTCTATGTAAAGTTAATTTAGATTTTTAATTATTTTACAAAGTGCATGAAATATACATATATGAGCATTGGCGTAATAAATATCTAAAATTGGCTTCAGTGTGAATCTGTGGATTTTTTATATGCCTAGAGAGGGCTCTATTTTAGTTGCTTGAGCTCCACTCTCCAATTAGAGATATGCAATATAGACAGGGACATCAAGAGTTGGCTCTGTTTCACACATTGTGCATGCACTTGAGTGTCTTCAAGTCACCAACTATATGCCATTTGAGCTTGTAGTTTCCCAATTCCTCAACAAATATCTCTTCTCTTGCTCGTTGGCTCTTAATCACATCAAGTATTGAAGTCTAATGAAAAACTCAATATAGTATATCAAAATCCTCTGTGTCTATATCAAAAGCTTCTAACCACTAGACATTTTGTTTAAAGTAAATACTAAATAGCATTGAATCACTTCAATAACTTTATGAAAGTTCTCTATTCATCAAGATAATGGAGACCTTTTTTAATTTTTTACACTTTAAAGCCTTACTTTCATCAAGTTTAATCACAAACCTTGCTACTCTTTATACCTCTTCTAAAGACAAATCATAGAATCTGATCAACAAATGTTATACATTAGGTAGATCAAGAAAAATATTATTAAAATTATCGAAAAGGATCTCTTTCTTCTCACTCTTGAAGTTGGCCTTGATATGTAAAGTCCCACCTAAAACTTCTATCACTTTATCATTAACTATTTATCTGATAGTCTTCACCACAGATGGCCTTAGAAGTAAACAATTGTATAGCTAACCTTGTTTTATATTTGAATACATAAATTGAAAAATGTATGTGTATGTATCTCAACTAATACCAATATTATCCAAAGTCTTTTGTACTAGCTCAAAATCTAAAGAATGATGCTTAGTGAAAGAATCCAAGCATTCTCTCTTTACTTTTTTTAATTTCTTATTCTCGATAATATACTTTGAGACTACTGAGTGCAAAAGGTAATAATAAAAATGAGATACCTTTAAAGCATCCCTCTCACTTGCATTTGGCTAAAGAATAGACGAAACAAGATCAACAACACAACTCAATTACTATTATAAGCAAAGTTATATTGAACGTTCCTTAAGTAAAAAGGTATATCTTCTTACTTGGATTCTTTTAAGGCATCCACCTTCTCCTCATTTCAAATTCTAAATATTCTCGAGATTTCTTTTTCGATTTTAAATGCCTATAATAGTTTGTTTTCGTTGTTATGCTTTGATAAGTTTCCCCAATGAATGCATCCTCTATTGACAATCATGTAGTTTTTACATCAACTCATCTCTATATTTTGTTAATAAATGGGTTTTCAATCTAAGAACATCCTTCTTTGCAAACAAGGTTGGTTCAGCATATAGCTTTAAAATCCATTATAATCCTCACCAATAAACCTCATCAATAAAGATCTATTATAAAAAGGAGTACTATTTTTTATAGAATCTCTTGAATATAACATTTCGTCCAACCAAAGATCAAGTTTTGTTTTGTTATTTTCCTGATTGATTCATACTCACATTCTAGCTCAATGTGAAGATGATAGAGAAATCTTACCATCAGTGCTACAAAGATCATTGGATGATTGATCCATATTTAAGAATGTGATCTACAACTTTGAGTAGGAAAACTATGTGGATTCATATTAGAAGAATAAGAAAGTAACTAGTAAGAAGTAGAAGAAAGAAAGGAGAGAATGAGGATGAAGGTAACCAAATGTCAAGAAAATTCAAATTGTATATTCACTTTCACTTTTATCAAGAGAAGATAGGATCTTCATTAAGTCAATCATTATCACCTTTATGGTGGCCCACAATTTTAGGCTTGATGCAAGCCATGAGAATATTATGATAATAATATTTTATGTTTTAGATATGTTTATTTATCAAAATATAAAAAATAAAAACCATAAAATTATTCTTATTTTCTAAAGTATTTTCTCTCTCTAGGATCTCTTACAAGGTATTTTCAAGACAAATCTCCCCTAATGAGCAATCCTCCACATACTCTTAAGCATTAAAAGGGTTTGCATTTTGAACTTACATGCATGGCAATTGGTCTTGTCCAACTTGCTTGCATCATCAAGTAGGACTTGGAGCCATTCAAAAATGATGGATATGAAGAATCAACTAGAGATACTCCTAATCTTTCTATAAATACTCAAAGACTTGCACAAACTAGAGTTCTAGAAGTTGCTATGATATCATATTGAAAAAGTGGTCACACACTAATTATTATTGCAAACAATCAATATTAATGTAGTAAAACAACTAGCATTCTATAAAAACCACCTTATGAATTGATCTTAAACTAGCCTGTAATAACTATAGGTGCACTAAATACTAAGAAATAGAATAAGAAAACTAATAAAAAGGACATTAAAATAAAGAAAGCTTGTATTACTTAGCAAGACTTCAATAGTCTAAGTATATTGTAGCAAGAATGAGAATATCTTCAACCCTTGTTACTATACTAATGGGACTAACACTAGGTCACTCTTACCTCACTTAGATTTTTTTGATCATATATTTATATCTATTGGGTATATGAGTTTATATAGGAATTGGTTGTATGGTAGTCTACCTAAAAGTCCTACATAATTAGGGCTCATTGTAGAGCTAATATCTTATCGATGAGGGATTAACACACGATGCGATTTTGTAGGGATATCAAGCGTATCATTGACTACAACCTTGTAGTTCAACACAAACTCAAATTTTTCATCCTTTGCAAGATTTTGTAGGGGCATCAAGCATATCATTGACTACAACCTTGTAGTTCAACACAAACTCAAATTTTGCATCCTTTGCGAGATATTAGCCACCCAAATGTACCTATTATTATTGTTTTTTGTTGTCCTGAAATCCAAGAGTAAATCTATGATTGTTTATAATTTAGTCGTTGATTGGGTAATTGATGCTTTTAATAAAAATAGAGTACACTAAATAAAATATATTAACTTCATATAACCCCACAATGATTTTTCCTCCATTTGAAAATATTATTACGTATCTGTGCAGAACTACCTATATTAGTAGTTTCTTGTATATCTCTACATGTGTGCTTTCCCTATATCTAGCTATCTTTATATGTAGTTCCCTAGTACCTCGTAAATAGTCCCTATGCACTTTATTTATTTCAAAAACCGACTTTATAAGTAGTTTCCTAATATCTTGTAATAAATAGCCCCAAAGTACCTATGTAACTGAAGCACCTTGTAATTGTACCAAGTACCTACACATCCAAAACAACCAATAACTTGTGCAATCATATCACCTCACATGTTGCCATAATAGGGTATTTGTACTTAGCCTCTATACTACTAAGTTAAAATATAAATCCACTAATAGATCTTCTCTCAAATCCCAAGCTACATAATATGCATCTAATTGTATCCAAATGAGACTTAATAGGTATATATATAAACTAACTCACAGGCCCAATAGCATAACTCAAGTGTGGCCTTATAATAGTCATATAAATCAAGCTCCCTACTATCCTTTATTTTATCTCATCCCCAAAATCAGCACTCAACTTTACATTTTGTTGGCACCAAAAAAGGCTTACACACAGTCATAACGTGCTTAGATAACATATGCAAGTCTATATCTTTGGGATAGCAATATATCATTAGTACATCTAATCACCTCAATACCAAGAAAATACCTCAACTCACCCAGATTCTTCATCCCAAACTTTTGCTTCAAAAGTCTCTTGACATCAACAATCCCATTATCACCATCACTTGTAATTATCAAGTCATCCACATAGACAACTACAACAATCAAACTTGCATCGCCTTGTCTCACATACAATGTGTAGTTAGCATTAAAAACACAAAAGGCCAATGTTAACAAGATACTCTTCCATCTTATCAAACCATGATCTAGGTGCTTGGTTTAGTCCATAAAGGGCCTTCTTTAATTTGCACACATATGTGGGATGCAACATTAGGATTTGATGATTGTCCACCCATCCAAGGGCCCCTAACTTGTTACATGATTGGCAACTAAACATCTAACTATTCATGGGAACAACAAACTTAAAAATTGCCAATCCTAATTGACTCCTAACTTTTTTTTTTAAACATCATCTAATTGGCAACTTGAAGAAGTGCCCATCTAAAACCAAGAGCTATTTAAAGGGTATTTTTAAAGCAAATATTGATTCAAATTACAATTGAAATTATAAAATAAATTAAAACTTACAAAGTTCAAATGAATAGTCACTTTCACATGCGGGCCCAGGGCCTAGGCATTGGAATTTAGACCCCAATCCCAATCTTGGTTACTCAATATGTGAGAAACAAGATTTAAGTACCTTCTATTGTACTTGCTTAACATTGAAGAGTCATGAATACGAAAGTTGAAAATGAGATAGAGAATGAGCTGTGAACAATGAGAGTCAAGACTATGAGTATCCTACAAAGAGAAGTCAAGACCTAAGTCTCTAGCTATACTACTAATTTAGCAATGACTTAAGAGTATTTCATGCTTCAATTACCAGTCTTTTGTACTAATCTCAGGTATGGACACTCAATAGATCTCAACTCATATCCACTCTTGAGTTATGTAGCTTGTACACATAAGAGTTGAATCATTATTTAGCACAACCTATGGGTTGTATAGGCGTGTAATGTGTGTTGCAACTTTACTATGTGCAAATCACAATGTGATTGGTAGTTACATGTAGGTGTGCAGCTTGCAAATTTCATCTAGTGGACCAACTCACCAATGAGCCCTTGATTGTGTTTATGTTTTAACATCAGCCTTGAAAGTTTTGAAGTGTTCAAACACTTCACTCTTTGTCTTCATGAAATACACCCATGCTTTTTCAAAATAATCATTACTAAATGTAGCAAAATACTTGCTACCACAAGAGATATATTTTGTGTATACCCCTACATATCTTTATATACAACATCAAGTATATTCGTGCTTACATTTCTATCATGCTAAAAAGGTGGTCTTTTCTACTTCCGAGACTAGCATGCTTCACAAACCTCTTGTAATTTTGCAACTCTAAATGCAAAAAAAAAAAAAAAAAACATGCCGATCAATCATTTTGACTACACTAATTTTAGCATTTGCACAGTTGTATATCCAATACTTTAATGCCATATTTCAATGTTTGCAACTATACATTTTCCTTTGTCATATATAGCAACATTTATAGCAAGAATTCCAGCATCCAAAGTAAATATGCGGCCAACTCTACTTCCTTTTGTAGCTAACTTACACTTATTACAATCTTCCACAAAACATCCCTTTGCATTAAATCAAACATGTAGTCCTTGCTCTACCATTTGATCAATATATACTAAGTTCTCTATGATAGATGGAACATGTAATACACTTGACAAACATTTTATTTGACCATCATGCAAACACAATAGCATAAATCATCACCCATCTCTATATAACCTTGACTCGAACTCCTACATCTCTTTAAGCTATTCAACATGGACGGTCATGTGATTAGATACATCTGAATCAACATACCATACATCATCACTTTCCTTTTCTGTAACAATACTCATCATATGTTGCATGACAAACATGTGCTCATTTTTATTATTATTCTATCATGAGGATGATGCAAAGTTTATTTACTGCAATTTATCATTGGGAATGCCATCCTTCTTATCATAATAATGGCTTCCAATATGACATATTATTCCACAACAATAACAAACAATGCCTGAATTACCAAAACCTCTATTCTACCATTCACCTCTTCCTTTAGAGCCTTGCATGCCTCTAAAATTACCAAAGCCTCTTAAAACATGCATATCACTAAACAATTGAGTTAGTTTATTTTATCCTTACCACCACCATGTTCCATATCACGGCCTCTTGAAGAAGACCTATTGCATCTCCTTCCTAAACTTAAGTACAATGCTTGGCCTTGTATTCACCCTACATATTGATCTCTTCAGTAATCATGAGAGAGAAACTCATCAAAATCTATAAATGGATTCCCTACATAAATAGAAGTAACAAAAGGTTTCCATATCTTCTTATTATTAAAACCACCCAAAGTAGATGAAACCAAATCATTATCATCAAGCATTGCATCAATAGCTATCAAAGCATCTAGAATGCTCCTCACCTTCAAAATATACTCATTTACAAGCATCTTTCCCTTCTTTAAAGTATTTACCTCTTGTTTAAGCTGAATCTTTCATGCCTTTGTATTTATTAAAAATATATTTTTGAAGGTAGTTCAAGCTACATGTTAACTCTATGCATTTTTTATATGTCTCATCAGTGTTATCAATGACTATATACAATCAATACATAACATTTTCTTCTTTTGTATTCCATTCGTTTCACACCTTTAATTCTTCTACAGTCAGAGAATCACTTAAGCTCTGATTTCTTTTCTTTACCTGAGTAGACACGTATATCCATTTTCTAATAAGGAAGTTCATCACATTGAAATTCCATGATGGCTAGTTATTCTTGTCTAGCTTCTCCAAAACAGGGTTTTCACTCTTCTCAGTCATCATGTCAAAACTAACAAGCAAGTCTTTTGCAATCTTTTATAAGAAGTGCACAACAATAAATCAAGTAATCTTTTTCACTAATTATTCAACCATACATACAATCTGCAACCTGTTTATA
Source organism: Lygodium microphyllum (assembly GCF_053477565.2). Classification (NCBI taxonomy): domain Eukaryota; kingdom Viridiplantae; phylum Streptophyta; class Polypodiopsida; order Schizaeales; family Lygodiaceae; genus Lygodium; species Lygodium microphyllum. Next base: position 77,695,605 of record NC_141143.1, read on the forward strand.
GATAAACCTTGTGTTTGCTTCTTAGTAAACACCTCAGAACTTATAGATTTGAAATCCATAACTTGTATACCCGAGCACAATAAAAACGGTTGAAATCATAGTATACCCTAAAGTTGTTCATAAACTTGTGGAGCTAAAATGAGACCCCAAAAACACAAGGGGATGGTCCTAAAGGACTTATCTATAGAATATACATCATTCTTTTTACACACCAAAACTCACAATAATCAAATATTCTCTCTATTTTGCTTTCCATTGTCTCCACAAGCACTATCCAAGGAAAAGAATGGGAGAATGGAAGATTTTCTTGCCCATCGCTATCTCACTTGAATTCTCTCTCCTCCACTTCAACCCTGCATGGTAGGGCGACTCACTCAAACTACTGCATCGAACATACATTATACATGCAAGGAAGAGTTGACTCAAGAACACAATAAGAGAGATGGAGACCTTAACATTTTCTTAGTGGTTTTTTCTTTTTCATCTCATATAACACAAGTTACACAAATTATAAGATACAACATAAAGTAAAGTAGCCTACTAAGTCAAAAAATTTATAATTGACTATACTAATCGACTAGCGCTATAATTACACCAATTGTAAGTAGACAACAAAATACAATAAGTGATAAGCCAATGGTCACGTTAGAGTCAAAATGACCACCGATGTGCTAAGAGTAGATACAGAGATCCCTCCAACCAAGTGATCAATTATCAATGTCTCTGCATGTTGAGCTTGCCATCTCAACAAGGCAATTGTAACTATGATCTCATAGGTCTCTCTCTCTCTCTCTCTCTCTCTCTCTCTCTCTCTCTCTCTCTCTCTCTCTCTTATAAGCAACTAAGTGGAGAAAGAATAACCATCTATATTTCATTGAAAGCAACCAAAAAACCACTTCCTAAGGGGACAATTCCAATATTTAAAGGCCAAAGAAAACATGTCAATCCACATGGCTACAAGAAATAGTAACCAAGGCTATCTTTGTTGAACTTAACTAACAAAGAATATTTTCTTGCCAACCTACGATCGTGTATGTTCAAGATATTAAGGCCATGTTGTAGTTTCATCTAATCTCACATTTTCAATGCAATGGAATTGATTGGATTTAGAATTGCATCAACGTATCATAACAGTTTTAGTTTAAGCATAGAAACATGAATTGCATAAGTGCAAATAAATTGATAAAATAATCCACATAGCATTGTTCAATTCATGAATCGCCTATATATACTTTTTCCATTCCAAGAGTATGTAAGTCTTCTAAAAATTCCTTGGATACGTATTTTGTCCATTGCCGATTTTGGCCTTGCCCTTGTCATCCATTTTCAAGTTTATGATGATCATTTCTTGTGATAATTTGCTTTGCATAAGAACTTGTTCAATGTCCTATACAAGTTTGTATTAATTAGCTCCCATCAAATGCTAACAGAAATGCGCTTCTTGCAATATCATCCTTTCTTCACTTGTAAACCAATTAGCATAATCTTGAATGATGTTCTACATTCATGGGTAAAAATGATGAAACTAACAAAATATACGCATCTCCATAAACCGATCAAGTAGTGGGGAGACTACTAGATGAAGCATTTAATTGAATGCATCATACCATAGGTAACTATGATTAATCAAGAGGTGGCATCACACACACCACACGCACATGCACGCACACGTGCATGCTTGGAAACAATAATGTAAAGGACGTGTGAACACTCTTCAATAGATTATCCTGCAAATGAAAAAGCCAAGTCACCAACATGGCTAGCTTCAATCTTACACAATACACAAGCAAGGCTTTGTGCAAATAATCATCCAAAATGCTCTATGGCTAGGCTAGATTTAGGAGATTATAACCAAATGTTGCCATCACACAAGCAATGGTGCAACATGGACCATGTCTCACTACATTCCTATCTCTGACACTACGGTGCCAGGCTTCCTCTGTTCTATAGCTGCCTTATAGGAATCAATTGGTTTCAACCAGCTTAGCATGTTTTTCTTTTTGATTTGTTTGCTATCAACAGTGGAAACACAATCTTCCCATGCTTTACTGAGAAAGCAAAGTTCCAGACTACAGGACAAACAGAAATTATACAAATAAACTATATAGCAGAGCTGCAGATCATCCAGTACCATTGATCAAACAAACAGAAGCGAACCTTGATACAAAAAGTGTACAGGGAAACATAAAGATGGCCGTAACAAGCATGCACCTTGCATTCTCTATGGGTACATTGCATGGATATCATAAAAGTTTTACAGGGTGATTTGCTTCAAATATTCAAAGGCTTCACAAGCCCTCCAAAATACTCAAGACCTCTGCCTAAAAACTCATCGATACAACCTTTCTACAAGATCTAGTCAGTAAATGAAGTAATGACAAGCTTATGGGAAAACTGTGCCGATCGACCATGAAGGCAAAGCTATGCCTTGGTACTACAAGTTCCTCCATACAAAAGCTCTGAAAATACTTCATTTGTTGAATGTTTCTACCTCTAGAAGCAGAAACGAGTGCACCACTCTACTATGAGCTTCAATATGGAGAAACCTGTAAAGTCCAGTTCATATTTATGGTGAACACAAGCTTCTTGGGGGTTTGGTCAAGCATGAATGCATCACTGCATCCCTGGCATGGTTTTCATGAGATCTCCACTGTTTGGCTTGCATTTAGCAAAGGACCAACAGCAAAATATGGTTTAAACCACAACCCCAACATCAGCCAATCATCAAAGCCTCTCTCAAACCTCCAGACCTGACACTTGCACTAAGATTATTGCGCATTGTCTTCCTTCCCATTCCACCATTCCCTTTCCGCATCATTGCAACAAACTCATTGTAGTCAATTCGCCCATCCTGTACACAAAGGGTAACAGACGATTACATCAAGTCCCATAAAGCAACATCAAGCAACGACACAAACAGCATACAAATTACATGCTTCAAGAAAAGCTGCCAGATTCTTACATTATCCTGATCAACCTCGCTAATTATCTCCTCAATGTGAACATCACCCATTTTGAAATCTAAGCATGCCTGTTGTAGCTCATCCACTGTTATGTAACCACTGCCATCCTTGTCAAAATAAGAGAATGCAGCAAACAAATTCTCCTCTCGCTCTATTTTGTTGAGATTGAGAGTTGCTGCAATAAATTCCCCATAATCTATCGTACCATTGTTATCTACATCAGCCTGCACATCCAGTAGTACAGTTGCTATCATTTTATCTGTACAAACAGAAATATGAAGAGGCAACTAGGAAGCATTCACTATGCAGGTATAGAGATACCAAGGACCAGGAAAGGAAACAAAACACAGGTATTCAATACCCTAAGATGACATTGGACCAATGTACCCCTTTACCACATGGACACACAACAAACGTTATTGGATCTGTATCATAGATATAAAGCCTTAAAAACCCTTCTAATCCACATGCAAATCCCTATCACTCAAACTCACTAAACTAGCAGTTCCGGTAGACAAGAATGACTGAATGGGATTAGGTGTCTGTCTGATTCTAGACATACAAGTTATTCATCTCCACATGATCCTTCCCTGATCTATACAATCATAGAAGTCCCAACAAATAATCGCATTCTTCAATTTTGACATCAACAGTAAAGCCATTCCCCAAACCGTGAACCAAGAAGATTGGTGAACTGGAATCTACTCATTTTCTCACCCCTGACAAATTGAGATGCACTTTTTCTGTTTCCCCGTGCATATGAAAGACAGTTTCTAAAATGTTGAAAGTCTTCAAATCTTTAAAACAGACGAGATCCAAATGATGTGCAAGTTCTGCTGACAGACAAGCAAAAAGGCAAGGATAACAGCAGATGACCATATACATGCAATGATCTGCAAACTATAAAGTCTGGAGTGCACAAAACGTAGCCAAGGTACATGAAAGACCCAGAAAGTTTCTAAATTTTCCAGCATTGAATCAGTACACCGTCACATTGCAAGTAGGATGACAGAGAAGCCACCACTAAATGAATATTACTCACAGCTTCCATCAAGGTTTGAATTTCGGTATCTTTGAGTGAAGAACCAAGTCTTCTCAAACCATTCTTAAGCTCATCAAATGTGATAGAACCACTGTTATCAGTGTCAATCATTTTGAACATTTCTTTCAACCCAGCAATCTCCTCTTCAGACAGCCTTTCAGCTATGATCTGTATTTACATGCCCGGGAAAGACAAAAATAAGTTGATTGATCAGGCATATTTGTGGAAGGATGCAGTGGTAGGAGAATGATGTAAGAAGAATGTGAGAGAGATTGCTTGGTGCTTCTCAGTGCATGCATGATAGTTTAAGCAGGAGTAATGTAAGCACCAATAACTGACCCTCAATGCCATCTTTTTCATCTTGTTCATTGCCATAAACTGCTTCATTCGAGAAAGGACAGCAGAGTCAATAGGTTTATCAGGAGCCACACCCTCTTCCCTAATCCAAGGATGACCTGGCAGCATCACCAACATCTTAGCAACTACCATCTGGCCTTTAAATAGTAAGAGAGCATAGTATAATGCACCATCAAAAAATTTACATAAAACTTGATGCGCTGTGTATCTCTTTTCAGGGTTTCTAACAAGCATCCTCTTGATCAAGTCTTTTGCACTTGATGAGATCTTAGGCCAGGGATCTGACTCGAAGTCCAGGTCACCCTTCAGGACTTGCTCAAATATCTGATGCTCCGTCTCTGTTACAAGTAAATTCTTTTAAGTTGTTACATAAGTTTTTGAACAAGCGCATTGAAATGTGTTCAACATACTTGAGAAACAGGAGAAAAGCCCAAAAAAAAATTCTGAATTCTGTAATTTTCTTTTTTTTTTTAAGGAATCTGAGAAAGCAAGGATCACACTCAACAAGAATCCATCCCCACTCTTACCCCAATGATGGTGAAGACAATTGGGGAGAAAAACTGATCTCACAGCAAACAGATAAACTCCAACCTAAGCTGGGAGTATACATTACAAAGACTTTGACTAAGCTACTCTTTACTCATGTCACTTAAGGCTTGAACCGCAGCCCCTCTCATGGTTCTCGCTTAGGTCAACACCATCCTGTTCAAGTTCGGCTGTTGCTCATGTGTCTCTTACAGTTATGTTTTTCAATCCTGCTGTTTAGCTGTAGCAGTGCTCCTTTACCATTTAAGCCCTCCATCTTGACATGGCACATCTCAGACATCATATCTTCTACAAATTTTGACTACATATTGGTGGACCCAATACCTCTAGTAGGTATTGTTGTTAGTCATTGTACTTCAGATTTTGACTAATCATTTCTTGCAGTGTTGTTCCCACTTGTGGCAGAAGTGACAGCCACCTCTTTGTAGTTCATTCAGTATGGTTTGCAGGATTTTAGTAACTTTTTCCAGCATTGACAGTTTCTTCGTTTAAGCAAATCGCATGTTGGATGTGTCCAGGTGAGTAACCTAGTGTGCCACACATTGACTTGATGTTTCTCTTGTGACCGGTCCATAATTGAGAGGTCCTTTGGGACCAAGCGGAGGAGCACATGTTGCAGCACTTGGGCAGAAGTAGAGTTTTTTGGAGTGCATGATGTAGATCTGTCAATGCAAAGAAGCGGTTGTGCACCAGTGGGTAGAGTCTTTTGAAGTACAGTGGCCCTCGTACATGGCATACATCCATTGGTAGAGTTTTTTGAAGTACAGTGGCCCTCATACATGGCATACATTCATTGGTGCCTGAAGGCAAGGTGACCATACTTGACATCATTCTACTTGTCATGCAACTACGAATGGATGTATAAAAGTGGTTAGACACAGCAATAACAACATTATACTAAGAACAAATCTAAATAATGCTAAAAAGATACAATGCCACGAGTCATCATGCACCAACACAACTTGCAAAATTATCCATGCAAACTTGCACAACATTTTCAGGCCCAAACAAGGAATCATAGCTTTAAAATGCCAAACAGTATTCCCCTTTCTAGTAATGTCCACTCGTGTCAAAACAAACGGAGAATATTGTCTCATGGTTTGAAGATGATATAATGTATACAATAGATCTCCACGTTTTGTGATTTTATCTAGCCAACCATTATGAGCAGGGCATAAGAAGACAAAGCTTCACTTTCCATGCTGTTATCGTTTTATGGTCCAACCTGTTTCAAGGTGGTCATCCAGTTTTGGTCAGCTTGGCCTACTTATAGCAAGTGCTTTTTATGTTGCTGACTATCATGACATCCTCGTCGTCATGGTCATCCATCTGCTACTCTTTGGAGCCTTCTCCAGCCTCTCCAATGTTTTCTCTCTCCTCACTCCTCATCACCAGATCTTTCTCTTCTATTGCTCTGCCGTCAATGGTCCAACGCCACCAACCTCACTGCCCTGCCTCTCCAGAACTCCTACAGGGTGCCCAATCTGTTGTCGTCAACATTATATGCATTCCTGATTCATTCAGCATCATACAGGTTTTGCATTTCATTCTCTCTGTTCTCTCCTCTCTCAATCGCGCTATTGCTTCTACATGTGCACTCACATGGTATCGTCACCAAGTGTATTGCAATTGTGAACAGTAAGAGATATCATTGCGTTCTTTGTGGCTGCTGGAAAGTGTTGGGATGAAGGCCCGTTTGACCTCCGTGTAAAGTACACGCACATTATTTAGTTGTACATGTGAATGCACCTTTACGTGCCCTAAGTACAAATACATTTTATTCTTTGTGTACCAACACATTGTTGGTACACTCAAATCGAATCGTACTTTCACTCTGCTCTCTCTCCGGCTCACTCTCACCGGTTGTCACTCTCTCATGCTCACTCCTCTAACTTCTACTGCATCCAACTGAGCTACAACAACTGGTATCAGAGCCCAAGGTTTTGCACGCTTCCAAGACTAAGGGGCGCAGCTGACAAGTCGACTTGAAGGACAAACCGATGACGACTAGGCAACAGGGACCAAGATCAAGCATCAAGTACTAAGCGTCAGGGCGACCAACGGTGGCAATTGGTGCAGGCGTGGGACAAGTCCCGGTTTGTGAGTAGTGGTGGCAGTTAGTGCAAGCGTGGGGCAGTCGTCGTGTCCAACAGGGGTCAATCGTGATTGCCAGGTGGGGGACTAGCGTGGAGGTGCTAGTGCGTGGCAATGGGTCCAACTGTTGGGCCAATCATGTCACGTGACTGGTGTGGGTAAACCGAAAACCACCCCCCCCCCCTGGTTGCACGCCCCGCTAGTCTTTTTTTTTTCAGTCAAAAATTTTCCTTAATTTCTCTCATCACCCTCCTTTGATGGGAGTTCGCACATGGAAGCACAAGTCCTAGACTTTTGCAAATTTGAGCCTTAAAAAATTGGGGCTTTTCCCAGATTCGAAGATGTTCATGCTTGGCAGCAACATTTAGGTCAAGAATTGCAAACATTGTGCGTGTTGACCTCAATCAAATTGGGGATTTTGCCAAATTTTTCAGTATTTCACCTTTTTGAGTAAAACTTCCTGACATTGGACCCTGGAAAATTGGGGCTTTTCATGCATTGGTAAAATCTTGCTCAACTGGGTTGTTAGATTGGTTGACATTTATGCAATATTGGACCTGAAATTTTGGGGCTTTGTGCAGAATTTGGTAAATTCTGCAGTTTTTGCTCGTGTGGTGGCTGATTCATGTACAAACAGCAAAGACTTATTTCTAGTTGAGGAAGAGAGTGTTTGCTGGTTCAGCTTGTGCTTTTGCATTTCAGGGGCATTTACTCGTGTTCGTGAAAAAATGGCTACAACTTCTTCCAATTCAAACATCAAGAGTTTGATGGAAATCAAACGGTTTGATGGTCATGGCTTTGACCTTTGGAAAGACCGTATGCAAGGCATATTGTTCCTAAAGGATTGTGAGGATGCTTTGCAAGAAGATAAACCCGCACTGATGTCTGATGCAGATTGGGCCAGAGTAAACAAAAAGGATGTGGCTTACATTAAGATGGGTGTCACTGATGACATCTTGACAGACATCAAAGGGTTTAGATACAGGTTATGCAATATGGAAGAAGCTGAAAACTACCTATGAGATCACCACACATGTTAATTAGGTGCATTTAATGCGCAACTTGGTGAATATGCCATTGGATGAGTCAAAGCCTGCAACCAAGCACTTAAGTGCATTTACAAGCATTTTAAATCAGCTCAAGGATGCAAATTTGGACTTTAATGATAAGTTGAGGGCGATCTTTTTTATCATGACACTGCCCGACTCTTGGGAGACCTTGGTGGTGTCACTCAACAATAACCCCAATCTCTCATATAATGGGGTGAGGGGTTCAATCTTGAATGAAGAAATTAAATGTATGTCTAGTGGAGAAGACAGTAACTCAGCTTATAATGTAAGAGGTAGGGCTGAAAAGAAAAATGCAAATATAGGACGACAGAGAAACAAGAGCAAGAGCAAAGGAAAGGAAAAGAGTGACATTACCTGCTATCACTGTGGTCAAAAGGACCACAAGAAAAAAACCTGATTGCAGGTATTACAAGAAGGAACAAGAGAGAAAGAGAGAAAAAGAAGAAGGATAAGACACATGCATCTGAGGCAGTCAAAGGCAAGGAAAAGGCCAATGTGACCTCTAGTGTGGCTATAGAGGAACTTTTGGATACAAATGCTAATGTATTATGTGCAATTGATTATGATGCCCTTGTCTGCCACATGCAAGATATGCAAATTACCAAGGTTGATGTAATTGATGCACTTTTGTCAGTTGATGATGGTGTCACTGCATTTGAGGCAGTCAAAGGCAAGGAAAAGGCCAATGTGACCTCTAGTGTGGTTATAAAGGAACTTTCAGATACAAAGACTGATGTATTATGTGCAATTGATTATGATGCCCTTGTATGCCACATGCAGAATATGCAAATTACCAAGGCTTATGTGATTGATGCACTTTTGTCACTTGATGATGGTGTCACTCAAACTTGGATTGTAGACTCTGGTGCCTCTTTTCATGTAACTCCTTGCTTGGAGTGTTTTGCTATGTTCAATGTAGACAGTTATGGAAAGGTGTATCTTGGAAATAACCATGCTTGTAGCATTGATGGGATTGGCACTGTACACTTGTCTTTAGACTTTGGACAATGGTCAAGAGCTTGTGTTGAAAGATGTCAAATATGTGCTTGGCATTAAAAAGAGTTTACTATCTGTTGGTCAACTTGACTTGCATGGTTACACTACACTCTTTGGTGGTGGTTTGTGAAAAGTGAAAAAGAGTTCCATGATGATTGCAAAAGGAACCAAGAAGGGCACTTTGTATTGTTTGCACTGTGAAGCCTCGAATGGCAAGTTTCTTACAATTGTCGAAATTTGCAGTCACTTGGAGTTATGACATAAGAGATTAGGCCATATGAGCCAAAAAGAACTTGATGTTCTTACCTCTCTGAAGAGGGTTGATGGAAAAGGCTCTAAACTTGACTTTTGTGATGAGTATCTGCTTGGAAAGTAAATAAAATTTTCCTTTTACTCTGGTGTCTCTCGTAAGTCCAATATCTTGGACTTAGTGCATTCTGATGTATGTAGTATGCCCGTGAAATCATTGGGTGGTGCTGTATATTTTGTCTCCTTTATATATGATTGTTCCAAAAAGATTTGGGTATACCTGTTGAAAAAGAAAAGTGAAGTGTTTGCTGTTTTTAAAACTTTTCATGCATTCATGACCACTCAGACAGATAGAAAGCTGAAATGCTTGAGAACTGATAATGGGGTTGAGTTCACATCAACTGAATTCAAGTCCTTTTGTGACTTGCATGGAATTAAGAGGAAGCTTACAGCCCCTTACAGCCCTTCTTCAAATGGGGTAGCTGAAAGATATAATAGGGCATTATGTAAAAGAGTGTAGTGCATGCTGTCCACTGCTAATCTCCCTCATGAATTTTAGGGAGAGGCACTCAAAACCGCAGTTCACATTTGCAACCGCTCTCCAAACAGGTCCTCAAATAATGGCATTCCTGAGGAGGTTTGGTCTAGCAAATCGGACTCATATGACCATTTACTCATATTTGGTTGTGATGCTTTTGTGCATGTTACAGATGAGCTGAGGAACAAACTTGACCCAAAATCCACCAAAGGCATTTTCATGGGCTATGGTGATGAGGGTGAATTTGGCTACAGAGTGTGGTTACCTTAGTCCAAGAAAATTATTTGCAACCATAATGTTGTGTTTAATGAGGAAAATTTGCTGAAAGGTACTTTAGCCTCAAATGAAGATATGAAAAATGTCAAATTTCAGAGTTTGCAACCACCTATTACTTTTGAAAATGAGCCTCATGGTGTTGTACCACAGGCTGAAACTGATGATCAGTCGGTTATTTTTGAGCCAAATGATGATGAACAGCAAATAGGAGCACAAGGAGGTCATGGACAACAAGATAGACTTGCTGATTATGAAAATGCAGATGCTAGTAATGAAAATGAAGGTGTTGTACAGCATGAACAGCATGCTGAAAATGGCTTACAGCAGCCAATAAATGTTGAAAATAATATATCTCCAAATGTAGATCCAATTCCTGAAAATGTTGATCATTGGGTACGCATGTCTACACGCGTAAGAAAGCAAGCACATAGGTTGACCCCTCCTTGCATTATGTGATGCTTACAAATGAGGGTGAGCCTCTTACATACGAAAAGGCCAAGTCATGCGAATTTAATAGTAAGTGGGAGCTAGCTATGCAAGAAGAGATTAAATCTCTATATACAAATGATACTTGGGATCTTGTGTCATTGCCCAAGGAAAGGAAACCACTTCCAAACAAATGGGTGTACAAAGTAAAGACAGTTGATGGAAAACCCAAGTACAAGACAAGACTAGTTGCCAAAGGGTATGCACAAAAGGAAGGGATTGACTTCCAAGAGGTCTTTTCACCTATTGTGAAGATGACCACTCTACGTGTGCTTTTTGCTCTCACTGCTATGTTAGACTTAGAGCTGTATCAAATGGACACAAAAACAGCTTTCTTGCATGGTGACATTGATGAGGAAACCTACATGAAACAGCCCGAGAGCTTTGTAGTTCCTGGAAAAGAGTAGATGGTGTGTAAATTAAAACATAGCATGTATGGGCTGAAGCAAGCACCACGGCAGTGATACAAAAAGTTTGACACTTTTATGCTATCTCATGAGTTTACACGCAGCCATGCAAATCATTGCTTATACATGAAAAAGGATACATATGGCAACCCCATCATACTTGTTTTGTATGTGGATGATATGTTGCTAGCTGGGAAAAGGAAGACTAGCTTGGATGCTCTCAAAAATCAGCTGAAATTAGCCTTCTCCATGAAAGATTTTGGGAATGCACAGCATATTTTGGGCACGAGGATTCACTGAGATAGAATGCAAAATTTGCTATTTTTATCTCAAGAAAAGTACATTGAAAAGGTATTGGACAGATTTAACATAGCTGAAGCTACGCCTTTTGGGGTACCCTTACCTCCTTACCTTAAGCTTAGTAAAGCCGACAGCCCAAAAGATGACGTGGAAGCAAATGCTATGAAGGGAGCCCCTTATGCATCTACTTGTGGGTCTCTTATATATGCTATGGTTGCTCCTCGTCTAGACATTGCTCATGCAATGGGAGTTGTTAGCAGGTTTATGTCAAATCCTGGCAAAACACATTGGAAGGTTATCAAATGTATTCTTAGATACCTAAAGGGTACACAAAGAAAGTGTATTTGCTATGGGCAGGGTGCACTTAGTTTGCAAGGTTATTGTGATGCAAACATGGTAAGTGACTTGGACACCTGAAGGTCCACCAACGGATATGTCTTTACATTTGTTGGTGGGGCTGTTTCTTGGTGTTCTAGGTTACAGAACATCATCGCACTGAGTACCACTGAAGCTGAATACATATCAGCTACTAAAGCTTCTAAGGAAGCTATATCGTTGAGCAAACTTGCGGAGGATCTCGACATGTCTATGGGTCCTGCAATTTTGGGATGTGATAGCCAGAGTGCTGTGTATCTAGCTAAGAATGCCACGTATCATTCACGCACAAAGCATATAGATGTGCAATATCACTTCATCAGACAGATTCTGGAAGATGGTCAAATCACATTGACCAAGATCAAAACACAGGACAACCTTGCAGATGTTCTTACTAAAAGTCTAAGCAAAGCTCAACACGAGCATTGCATACGACTAGTGGGTGTTGGTTAGAGGTTCACTTCGGACCTTTAAGTGGGAGGTTGTTGGGATAAAGGCCCGTTTGACCTCCATGTAAAGTACATGCACATTATTTAGCTGTACACGTGAATGCACCCTTACGTGCCCTAAGTATAAATATATTTTATTCTTTGTGTACCAACACATTGTTGGTACATTCAAATCGAATCGTACTTTCACTCTGCTCTCTCTCTAACTCACTCTCACCAACAGTCACACTCTCATACTGACTCCTCCTCGAACTTCTACTGCATCCAGCTGAGCTCCGACGGAAAGAAAGTTCCACCTATATTGCACACAAAGAATAAGATTTTTCCGGTTTGTAAGTATGTTGAGACTCTGGAGCATGGATGTGCCTTATCAAAAGGTCAAGCAAGCACTTCAAAAATCTCAAGAGAAGCAAAAGAGGATAGCTGATCGCCATAGACGTGCACTATAGTTTGCAAAGAACAATTGGGTATTGCCATGTTTTGAAAAGGCAAGGCTGAGAAAGATGAAAGGTAAAGAGCATTTGTATCCTAAGATAAATATGGGCCCTTTCAAGTGCTGGAAAAATTAAGTGGCACGGCGTATAGGCTGAAATTGCCTCCACATAGAAAGATACTATTAGCAAAAGTGTGCCATGTACCATCATCCCCTACCTATAAGCCTCAATCTAAGTCAAAGGAGGATACTAGGAGCTCTAACTTTGACTTTGTAAGTCAATTTATGTGCTTTAGGCACTTTTGATGGAGGGTATAGTCGTGCATTTCTTTTTGGGCACTGTATGTTGTCTTGGGCACCTACTTATGGGCCTAGACACTTGGTTCCCAATTGTGGCCCCAATTTGCCTATTTATGGATGGTCTGCCCTCTTGTTCATACATCATATCATTGTGATCATTCAGTCAACCCTCCTCGTTCTCTTTCATCCCTCTTGCTGGCACCCACATTGATGCTCAATGATGCGTGTTGGGGCTGACCATTGCAGCCTCATATCGTTGATGCGTTGAGTCAGTTTGTTCCTTCTCTCCTTCATGCAAACTCTAACATAGCATCAAAGCCATGCATGGGAACCACAGATCATTGAAGAGGAGCAAAAGTCCACCTTTGCAACTAACTGGACATTATTTTCAAGCGTAAAAACCTTGCATTTCATCATCAACTAGTACAAGGTGGCCTATTTTTAAGGCCCTAATTGCTGCATTTTTGCAAGGACAGCCTTGATACCAAGTGTCACGGTGGCTCCTTGGTCCCATGGGTCCGCAGTGTGGAAACCAGCCCAAGTAACATGGTTTGCGAGCACACAGCACTATGTCGCATCTTGAACACGCAGCAAAAGCCAACTCCAAAGATATGCCAAGAATACGCCGTCGCGTCACAGCATACACCCTCTGCATCGTGTCGCGTCACAAGCCGTCACGCCTTGATATCCCTCCCACGTCACAGCTCGCTCACAACACACGTAACGCATTTGTCTAACTCACACTTGGGTAAGTTGGCACTTGGAGTAAAATCGCACCATGAAAGAGCTCCAAGCTCGCAAGGATCCACTTTCAACCATCTTGGACCACGGCGCCACAAGAACGACATAGGTCAATCCCACCTCTCCTCGTGAGTCTCAACTCCTAAGAGTCATATCGACTTGAACTCAAAACAAGGAGCCCGGCTGCCTCAACCAAATAGAGAACCCTGCACGTTGGGAGGCAAAAACGATGGTTGCTCCATGTGGCATGGCCACCATGGAGGAGGGAAGGGAGTGTGTCACATTTTGTGCATGTCATACCTCCCAAGTGCTACTTGTATTGCTAACTCCTAGGCAGCAAGTATATAGACCTAAGCAACATCCTACAAGCTTAGGCAACGTCCCTCCTAACCTAGGCAGCTTGTTGCAAGTGCTGACATTATCCTTCCTAGGCAAGAACACTACATTTTGTGAAACACTAAAACTTCTTGGACCCCTCTACTCCATCTAAAGCCTCTACTGGGCTATATTTGCAGACTCTCAACCCTTAACATCTTCCTTTGATAGTCTAGTCTACTCCTTGGCCTTGTGTACTCCCTTTCGCATCAGATACTCTTCATCCCCCCTACTGACATCACTCTCTCTACTGTATGCAAACCAATGGACGCCCATTACACACAAGACACCTCTTATCGGTTGCTTTTCATCCCAATTGAAGCATCTTCATTTGTTTCCTTGCAAATACTTTTTAAAGGACATATATGGCCAATGTGTATGCTTGGGGGGATCAAGTGGATCGAGACTATTCAACCTACGACCACAATCCTATCATTCTCCCCCTTTGCGTTCTTTTGGGGCTAGAAGTCCTTGATTGGCTAGCTTGGTACCCCTTGTACAAGTGCTTTTTCTACCTTCTCTACCCACATTTGAGAAATTGAATGGGACAAATTACTCTCTATGGTCATGCAAAGTCAAGTGCATCCTTGGCACCTACAATCTTTGGGATCTTGTTGCAGTCCCTATACCTCAATGTACCGTGGATCCCTGTGTTGGTACAACCTTGGACTCAACAACTTTATGGAATCAGCTAAATGCCACAACCCACTCTTTTCTCTTTTCGAGTATTTCGTGCTAGTGTATATAAGACATATTCGCACTACCACAAAGGTTTAGATGAGATTAGAGACTCTCTACCAAATCCAAACATTTGGGTATCATTTCTCTCTCAAGCTGAAGCTATGACAGCTCTCTATCTCATGTTGGATTTAGGGTTGCAAGAATGCAAGTATAGAGTTTGGATAAGAAGTTTAAGAGAGCACAACTCAAAGTGTATTGAGAGGTATCCATTGAGAAGATTTACAAGATTAAGTATGCCCTAAAAGTGAATGGGCATATATGCAAGGCCAAGGGAAAAAACCTTCTAAAGTGGGAAAAAAGAAGTGTCCCAATGGTCCTAAGTGTGCTCACACATATCACTACCAAAGTATAGTAAGAAATTCCCCTTGAGAGTGATGTAGTAAACAAGAGCTAGCACTCATTATAGGAAAGTGCCACCCGATGAACTAAATCAATCCACAAAGGAAAGTAAGCCCAAAGCTTTACGAAAATCTTCAGACTTCTCACAAGGCAAATCCTTTGTGAAAAGTTTTACAAGATTGTCCTGCCTTGGCACATACGCCAAGTTGATCTCTCCTCCAAAGAGTCTCTCCCTAACAAAATGATAGTGCACCTCAATGTGCTTAGTACATGCATGGAACATTGGATTCCATGCATCTGCCAATGCGGTCTAATTATCAATGAAGATAGTGGTGGCAAATAAATGTCCAACACCCAAATCATCCAAGAGGCATCTAAGCCAAACACACTCAACTATAGCTATGAAAGTTGCAACTTCACAATAGAAGTACCCACAATGGATTGCTTCTTGCTCAATCATGATATGCATGAACTACCACGCATGAAACAAAACCAGAGTGTCACAACAACCAACCCAATTAGAATTCGAGAAAGTATGTAAATCTAGTGGGATAAAACAGCCAAGGTGCTAAGTACCACTCAAGTAAGGTAGTCAAGTATGATCCAGTCCAATCCATAGACTTAATACGATACTGAATATACACAAAAAAACATCGAATACAATCCGATGTTTCATACAGTCACTAAAAAATACATAGAAAACTAAGGGTTAGACTAGTAAATATTACTTGTTTTAACATCGAAGTGGTTACTCATTAGATAGAGTGTCACAAGGCATTATCCATCCAATACTAATATAGTTTACAAATCACAAATGTCTTTGCTTCAATTTTCAACAATGAGTCATAAATATTATGAAATGTTGAGGCAAAATATAAATCCAAGACTCTAGTTTCGAAGATCCAATTTTATTTATAAGATTAAAGATATGTACAATGGATCAAAAAAATAAGCTAGCTCCAATGATGGATCATTATTCATGGATCATGCTATGGCAAGTCACAAATGCGAAGTGGCAAGTACAAAAAGTAGTAAATACAAAAAAAAACTAAAGGCCAAGACTCACAATGAGCTGTGGGTAATGCGACGGTTTCATAAAGAGGCTTAGGTATTGTGATAGAGGTAAAGAATATAGAGATATAGGTAGTGTAAGCACTAGGAAAAATGTAAGAATGATAATACTTTGAACTTAACCAACTCGATCAATTATCACCACGAAAAGTAGAAGATAGAGAGAGAGAAGAGTCGACACCACATTGAGAGAAAAACCAATCCCTTCCCCTTTACAGGGATTTATTAAAACAAAACCACAAGCACCAAGTGCTTGAACCATATACAAAAGAGCTAATTTGCTGCAATTCTAAAAATTAAGATTTTGAACCCCTTAATTTTTGCAAACTAGGCAATCTACAATAGACGAGAGCCAATTTTACCATACATAATGTGGCATTTATTGATTATTGCATCGATGCATCCTTTGGATACATTTTTGGTTTTCATGGATGTGCATAGATATTACATAGTCCACTAACTTAAAAAGTTCAACATTGTTCTAACCTAGATGAACATAGTCATAGGAGAGGAAAGTGAAACATAAAGAATTAGAGGGTCGGTGTTAGGATTGGATAGCTCTAGGCGAAGGGTTTTAATCCACATCATTTGATGTAGATCACTTCAACTTTTTGAACATGTTACATATAAGGGCTTTTTTATTGGGCCTTTCCTTATTGGTTGATACATACTATCGGTGGCTATAACAGATAGATCCCTTACCCCAGTGGCACTAGTAGTAGAATATGAAGATTTCAACATAACTTCTTGTTTTATTTTTGACAGTAAATCGCATAGCTAATGAGCATCAAGCTTATTTGAATCCCTAATTTTTGCAAACTACGAGCAACAAGCTGATTTTTTTCTTTGGTGCTTGGATCAAATCAAGCTAAGTAGAAAGTGCTTCTTGGATAAGAGATAGATAGAAGAGTACAAAGCATACGGCTGAAATTTCAACATGAGAGCTCATTCCAAATGAAGAGAGAGATCTCCAATATATAGGTGTGGGGCTTGGGTGCTCAAAAGTGGAAAATAGAAACTATAAATGACAAGTGCTTATTAAAAATGATACGTGTAGGGACACTTGTCTCTTCAAAATGACACATGTTCTATTCTAAATATCCCGTGTCACTTTTCTAGAGAAAGAAACTTCCAAACCTTCTACTCTAAAAATCTCTTAAATGGTTAAAAATTTGAGATAGCTACTAAAGACAAAATTGTTCTTGCAAAATTCTAGAGCCTTTGACACGGACAGAATGTCAAATTTAGCTTTTGGAGAGCTTCATTATATAGATTCATCGTTTCATGGTTTGTTTCTTTAATTATGAGCATTTGGTTTCACTTTCTAAAACCACTCATTATATTGACTTCTAGTCAATGTGACTATCTGAGTATAAAAATCCTAGTCTTCTGAGCTTTCTAGTTAATCTGACCACTCAACTAAACTTTGAATTTCTCTTGGACATCTCATCAATGACAACCCAAGTATAATCATAGAAAATTTTGACAATCGATCATCCTTAAATAGAAATATGAACTTTTGATCATATTTTGAAATACTTAAATAATACAAATCGCCTTTCAAAGTACATGAGCATCAAATTAATTTGAAATCATTGAGTCAATATATCTTTATAACAATTGATATACAAAAGGTTTGTTACAGGTAGAGCCATGGAAAGGGAAAGAAGAGAAGGTAGCCATGATTGTACTGCCTCAACCTTTCCAAGGTCCATGCAAATACCATTAGCCGATATAATATGCCTCAAAAAGTGGATTTCATGCAAAAAATTTTCACTTTTCTTATCATTGATAACTAGTCTATGCTCACACAGTTCATTTAGCACAATGTCCAAGTGTCTTCTATACTCTACATTGTTCATTTAGCACAATGTCCAAGTGTCTTCTATACTCTACCTTGTTTATTACATTGACAATCGTGTTATCAAAGAAAGTGTCCACAAATTCTTTATGTGGCTTGAAAATACAATCCATTATCCGATTGAAAGTGATAGAAGTATTTGTAAGCCCAAAAGGCATGACAAGAAACTCATATAGTCCAAAAGATATTCCAAAAGCTATCTTAGACACATCCTCCAATCTAATGCATATCTAATGATACCCACTTTTCAAATCTATATGGCTGTTATGGCTGCCCCCTGCAATCTATCCATAACATCATCAATCTAAGGGATCAAAAAGCGATTCTTTATCGTGATCTTGTTCAAAGCACGATAATCAATGCACATACGCCATAAACTGTTTTTTTTCTGCACTAAAAGCACTAGAGAACAAAACGAAGGTGAGTTGGACTGAATCAGCCATTTTTCCAACAGCTCATTCATCTAACTCGTAATCTCCTACTAGATTGCACTAACTCTGTAAGGTGGTAGAGACCTGGTAGGTTTTTGGGGACATAAGTAATGGTAAGTCTCTATCTTTGGCACCAAAAATATATATGGATTGAGCTACAAGAGGATGAATTCTCTCATCTAATACCACATAGCGATAATGAAGCACAAGTGGAGCAAGGAGAGGCTAGTGGCCCTAGTGACACTAGCCAAATTGGAGGTGTCAGTGGCCCATAAAAAAGAAGTCTATCCAAATCCATATCGGGTCCTAGTGCACAAAGGACTCCATTGAAACCTTCTATTGGTGGTTGGCAAAGGGGTTCCTTACATGGTACAAGTGTCCATGCAAGACTCCAAAGGCAAGCTATTGTGAGGGCAACTAAGGACCTCACTCACTCATTTATTCATTGTGCCATCCCTTTCAATGTGGCCACTACACATCAATGGAAGAAGATGCCACATAGAGCATGAGTGAAAAGACATCTCCATAGATACTTTACGCACACAAGAGCTTTGAAAGAAAACAACATCCATAGAGACTCAATTGGAGCCCTTCAAGAACACATGGGTGAAATATGGATGCACAATTTTATATTATGGATTGTCGGATACGCGCCAAACAAATGTATATAATGTTTTGGTATCTTCACGCAAAGACACCATGTTCGTTAAGGCCATTGATGCATCTGCCTCAAGTCTTACTATCACAGGAGCTTTTATTTGGGAAAACATGCGATAGATTATCATGGACATACGAATCCAAAATGTGGTACAAGTGGTGACAAGTAATAAAAGCAATTGTGCATCCATGGGACGTATGCTTGAGCATGAGTTCCCTAGCAGAGTATGGACTCCATGTGTATCCCATTGCCTTGACTCATTGAAGATGTTGAACAATATCTTGGATAGATGACATCTTCAAGACAATAACAAGTATGGTAAGATTTTTCAAAGAAGAGACCATTCGTCACTAGCATATTTCAAGCCAATAACACACTTGAGCTATTAAAGCCCTCTGTCTCACTAAATTTGTTTATACGTTTATTGTATCGAAGAGGTTGATACGTATGCATCCAAATTTAATAGAGACAATTGCATGCAAGGAGTGGCTCACATGGAATGAAAGAGAGTCTCCAAAGGCTCTTGCTTTTAAACACAATGTTTTTAAATGAGTTGGTGGTTTCAAGTAGAGGCATTGGTGAAGAGTCTCATTTTTACTTATACTATCTTGCAAATCACTAATCTAGAGGAGAGTACTTTGGGCCTTCTATACGAATATATGAATAAATTTAATGGGGCTTTGCTTCACAACAGCTTTTTGCTGCGAGATAAGTAATTTATTGTTTAACTATTATATATATAATATAAATAATTGTTTACTATTAATAACTCATTGATGCTTGTTCCAACTTAATTCATCTATGATCCATCATCTATCGTTCTAAAGATTTGATGAAATTCTTGCATTGTGAAATACGCGAACCGATTGGTTCCATAAACCAATCTGTGTTATCACGCATGTATTGTATCCCCTTTAGTGAAGTAAGGAGCAGCATACTAGTAAGAAGTTAAAGGAGGGCTTTATGGAGCAAATGTTGATTTTGATGCTTGCCTATTATCTAACCTTAATCTCTTAAATTCGAATAGAAACACATTGTCATTCGTGTTCTCTCACGAGATTATAGTTCAAGGCCTACTAAGAGAAACTTGATCACATGGCTCTCTTCCACACCAAAAAAAAAAAACAAGCTCCCAACAACCTAGTTTGAGCGTTTAATATTTTATCATTGCAATCTTCACAACTTCTTGAGAGGACCACTCAATTTCCTAAGCCTTCACAGATAATGAATTATATTATGTATAATGTATAATGTAACTTTTGACCTCGTCACTCCTTGAAAGTTGAATTGTAAATTGTAAAATCTATAAACATTGAATATGTTAAAACTTCTCTCATATATTTGTATCTTTCACCTTTACAAGTGAATATCGATAAAATTGATATAGAGAAGGTGTATGACATCTCAAAGATACTACTAGAGGAGCGAGATATCTACTCTATACTCTTTGAAGAGCTATTGACACCAATCCATGAGACTCATGCACAAAGAAAAGCTAGAGTGACTAGAGCGGGGGCTACACATAGTCGTGTAGCACAACCAAAGTCAAAGCCAAAGTCTATAACTAAGGCTGAAACTATTTCATCGTCTTCTCAAATAAGTTTCTCACAGATGGATAAGAATATGGTACATTAATCCTCGAAATCCGGATGAGTCATGGCTCATGGACTCTGAAAACTAAAGCCATGATACTTTAAGGATCAGTTTAGCATTACAGTTACCAATGGCCAATGGCATTACATATATCATATGCACATGATGATATCATGACTATTCATTCATGTTGATACTCAGTAGTCACCAGTACTCACTGGACTTTAGACAAATTATTCACATGACACATAAATATCTATCTTGATTTTACTTATTATGTATCTTGATTCCACTCTTTTTTATATCAATCTTCAAATGATTCCATGAGTTAGTAAATTATAATTCATTTTGTTATTTAAAGTTTTAAAAGCACAGTCTTCGCTGTCTTAATCATTGATCTTCACTCATAACATGCATAATGAATCATTATTTCGATCATACAACATAAAGACCCAAATTTTGTATGACATTTGGATACATATTGTTATATGCATTAAAATATTTATATACCTACGTAATAACATATTTATTTTAATATACAATCTAAAACATCAATTTTTCATTTTCAAGATTTGATCAAAAATTTGAAACTCCAATTTTTTCCATTTTTGTTTTCCTCGTTTTTAAAATTTCCCCCATACTATGTAGAGAAAGGCTAAAATGATTTAGCTCTGTCATTCACTTCTCAAAGTATTGCCATTATCAACAATCAACACTTTCCAACTTCCTTAACAAGATAAGAGGAGTTATTGCCACATGTCACAATACTACCCTACAAAAGAATCACTAGTGAAGCGTTAGGAAACTAACACTATATGACCCATGAGGGAAGCTAATCATCATGGTGATTGAAGCCAATGAGTTGCTCTCCATTGCATAGTAAAGAAAAGAAGATGAGGAGCCAAGATAATGGCTTAGCTTTCTTGAAATGAAAGGCCATGTGATTTCAAGTGTGGTTGTGGAGGTGTGGAGTCTACACATGGGGCTTAGGTCATTGTGGGATGGAAGAGCCTTAAGAGAATCTCTCCCTGAAGGTGATAGAAGAGTTCTACTTGCCTATGTGTTATGGGTTTGCAAGAGAATTTGATGTTGATTCTCTTAGTTTGCAAACCGTAGGTGAAAAGTGTAGTATTCCTTGATGAGGACTATGAGTATGAAGGTGTCATCATGTTTGATATTGAGATGTTTTTACTGTTATTGAAGAATTGACCTTGAGCTATCCTCCTAGGGTGAGACCTATCAAGTTATGAAAGAGCAGTTGGAACAAGACCAACAAAATTAAGCCTTGCACTGCCTGACACATATGCAATCAAGCAAACTTGTATTTCAAGCTTGGCACAGTCAATTCCCATGTCAAAAAGACAGGTCAAAGATGCCAAATACTGCTACAGCATTCGCAAAATAACTTGCACACAACCAGCAGCAACTTGTTACACAAAAGTGGGCCCTCGCCACAAACTGAGGTTGAGAATAGCATACGCATTAACTCAGCCACATGCATAGCACCTGTTCCACAAATTGGCACATTTGCTGTAATGTTAAAAGGTTTTTACAGCAAATCATTCTAGAGCCAACTCAAAACATCTTCTATCTTGGCTGCCAATAGTATCACCAAATACCAGCCAGCTCCTTGCATTCACTGTATTTGACTGCAGTACAGCCCAGGCTTCTTGTGACATACTGGAGCAAACCCACACTGGTGTGTTTGGACTGCAGACAGCAATCACCTGTGAAAAACACCTTGCTAAATGAGACTTCATCATGCATATGTAACTTGACTTCTCTGCACATCATTTCATTGAAGCCCAGCCCACAACAATGCACAACCACCAGTCAGCCTTAGCTCCATGCAGTCTCCTTTGCTGTAGCAGTGGAAACACAGCCACAAACAGGTCACAGCAATCACAAATAGGTGCCCCCTATCATATTTGCTGCAGGAAAATAATTGAGAGCTCTCCAACAGTCATGAACAGTACTGCCAACAAACAGTGTCGAAATGGATCCTTACAACAAACCGAGGCAGACACATGAAGCAAACTTGGAACCAATGCTATGTTGGTATGTTGGTATCAAGCATGGGGAAGATGGAACACAAGTTTGAAAATATCCTAGTAAAGAAGCTTACGCATAAAGATGTACAATAGGCCCTAAACATTACAAGCCATCCAAAACACCAAGAGTTGAGTAAAACTGCAGCAAAAACATCTAAAATCTAGACAGCCCTGTTTTGAACAGCCATCTTGGTCAAAAAGTCTAAACCAAATGTGTTTTGGCAACTAACATAGAAGCCATTATAACACCTGGAATGCATTGTTAATTAAAGTTTCCAGGTCAGATCCATGAAGGTTAGATCAGACCAACTAGGAGACACATAACACAAATCACGATTCCACCTTTGTAAAATGCCCTCCAACAAAGACAGTGAGCCAGCCCACCCTGCATCCCTGCTGTATCAATCGTCAAGCATGTCCCCAAATTAGCAAATATAAAAATGTACCTTCTCAGCTGCTGTAGGATATAACTGTGAAAAATACAAGGGAGAACTTACAGAATTCACTCTCTGCTACGAAATTTCCAAAACAGCTATCCAGTTTTCTCAACAACACAAAGTCATAATTACAAGGTTTCGACAATATCAGAAACTTGAAGCAGTCACATCCACACCCCTCTTCAGTTCTAGTGATATGTCAGTTAGGAAAACTCACCTGCCCAGAACGGTGGAACTCCACTCAGAAGAATGTACAGTATCACACCTGCGCTCCAAACATCTGCTGCAGGTCCATAGTGTTTATGCAAAACCTCTGGAGCAACATAATATGGACTTCCAACCACATCTTGGAAGATTTCCCCTGTTCAAAGCCAAAATGGCAGATTATATTTCACTATAAATATCTAAAGGTAAAGCATACAGAACAAAGAATATAGACTGGAGCACTGGAAGACCAACACAGAAACTCCAATTTTTAAACATGTTTGAAGGCCTACCTGGCTTGAAGAAAATGGACAACCCAAAGTCAGTGGCCTTGAGTGGAGAGTCTTCATTCTTATCTGAAAACAGGAAATTCTCAGGCTTTAGATCACGATGCATGACACCTAATGAATGGCAAGCTTCCACAACCCCAACTATTGTCCTGGTGAGATCGGCTGCCTTTCTTTCACTGTAGTGGCCTCGTTGAATAATGCGGTCAAATAGCTCCCCTCCAGCACATAGCTCCATCACAAGATGCACAGATGTCACATCTTCGTAGGCACCCTTGATGTTTACGACATTGGGATGCCCAGACAGATGATGCATGATATGGATCTCGCGTCTCACATCCTCGGCATCCTCAGGTGAGATAAGCTTGCGTTTCGCAATGGATTTGCATGCATACTCCTTTCCTGTACTCTTCTCAATGCATAAAAACGTCGTGCCGAACTGACCCTGCCCAAGTTTCCTACCCAGCACATACAGATCTTTGAGATTCTCTGTTTGCCGGCCTACGACCGAGACTGTGAGGCTCTGCCCTGGGAGTGTGAACGGCTCTGTCGTCTGTTGCATAGCTTTGGGTTTAGGATGCTCAGGGGCTGCAGACACAGGAGGATGGATGACAATAGGATCAGGGGGCTTGTTGGGGCTCTCGGAGTGCTTGCCGGGGTCCTTGTGCTCGCCGTTGTGGAGTGCACATTCGCACGAGCTGGGGTCACTGCGTTGCGAGCCCTCCGGTGGGGGAGCAGGGCCAGAACGCCATAGGCGGTAGGGGTCTGCGGGGAAGAAGAAGCCGTTCTTGTTCAGGCCGGAAGTGATGCAAGTGTTACCCATTTATGACAGGGGCACTGAAACCCATGAACAGGGGAGGGGAGTCTGAAGAACTGATCCTAGTACAGTCTGGGCAGACGTCCAAGGACTCTGACCCAAAGGCCTGAAATTTTTGTTCTTTAATAGGGTATGATCAAAAATAGGAGTTTGGTGAGCAGGGCCCTGTCTGCTAAACGATGCTTGCAGGTCGCCATAGCTACAGCCATCTCAGCTTCTCATCATCAAGGTACTTGACTTAATTATATCGAAGTGAGGGGGACATGGAATAGAAGACAAACAGATCAGGCCTGGGTCGAGCGACGAGGTCTCTCTTATTGCATTGACCTCTAGCGTTTGACTTGATCCACCTGCTCTGCTCTCTGGCTATATACTACTAGTTCCTAGTATAGATAGTACTGCCTATGTCGCCGAATGGCGCGTTGCCTTTTCTCAGAACCTTTCCCGAATCCCCCTTTTGCGCTCTGCGTTTCCATAAAAGACCCTCGGGAATTGAAGGTACTATGATCTATTCTATGCTCTATTCCATAACCTATTCAGTTAAACACATGCAAAGTCCAATAAGTCATGCAAATTTCTCGCAGCATTTTGGATAGTCGATACAGCCAATGTGACTTTTCTGGGCAGACATTACCCTTCTATCGGGGGAGAAATGCTGTAAGTTGTATCAAAGTAAAGAAATGAGCATTTACATCATATTAGGCACCTAGAATTTGGCTTTAAGGGTGATCCAGGGTAACTTGGGCTCTGCACCATCCTTGATTACCATCAAAGATACGGCTAGAAGACATTTCACAAATTTGTCTATAAACAATGTCAAAATGGAAGAAAACTAGCTATAAAATTCGTGCAAAATATGCATCCCTATTGTCAAATTAAGGCTATAAGTCAATTTTTTATAGGTTATTTATCAACCAAAGTCGGCTAGATTGTAACATAAAGGCAAAGAGGAAAGAATCTACTTCTTAATTTTCATACACATTTATCTCATAAACCGTGCTTTTCATATCCAATATCACATGAGATGACTCCATGCATGCATGTGTATGTATTTGCTAACTTGACAAGTTTAGATGATAATTCAAGTCTTTTTTTACCAAGGGCTCCAAAAAAGCATTAAATACCACAGCATTCAACTTTGTCAATTTGCAATTTTTCCAAACATTTCGTAAGTTTTTTTTTTTTGTAATGCTTTCTCTTCATTTCATTTGAATAATTAGGTACTCCGGTTGGAGTAGGCATAACAATAAGACAAAGGTTTGACTGGTACTGGACAAGGATCAAGGAGAAGATCGCCAAATGGTTCAACAATTCGTAAGTTTTTTGCCTTTTTTTTTCACGCAATAGATTTGAGAATAAGATACCATGAAATTGTGCAATCGTGGGTTTGGAATGAGAGGCCTCTAGCAACTCACATATCCTCCCAATCTACCACTTATTGGCTTCAACAATTTGTTTTTTCCCTAGCTTATTCTAGTGCAAAACTAAAAACAAAATGTTCCCCTTCACTTTGTTTTGTTTTGAGAGACTATGCATGACAACTTTGTCTTTAGCGTGTTGATCATATCATACAACACCTTTATATATTTTATTTACTCTAAGATGGGGAAGACTTAGCAATTTGAAAAAGTGCCTAAGGTCCTAAAGGTCCCTTCTTAAAGGTGGACTCACTTAAGGGATGAGAATTGACATCCTTGAAAAACCTTGAAAGACACCACAAATAAGAAAATAAGCAAAATAGGACATTTTCATATATTCATCTTTGTTTATCAGGTTAAAAGCACTTTAAGGTAACATGTTTTGTTTGGTATATCTCATGCATATAGCTTCATGTACTATTTTGACTTTAATTTAACTTAAACAATATCATTGCTTTAAGGAAGCATTAAGGCATGTTACTTTATAGGTGAGTAGTAGATTTATTGTAGGAGATGATTTGAGTAGCTAACATGGACATAAGTATGCCTTATTGAACATTCCCTAAAAAAGATGATACACCGATGTACTCAAATCATGCACTCTCTAATGGTCATTTGATGCATCACTAATTATTATTATTGATTATTGTAACTATAATATCATCAAAATGCCATATTATATTTACAGTGTCAATGCTGTTCAAATCACCTTGCATCAGTAAGGCAAGTAAGGCAACTAAGACCTTGTCCAAAACTAGACATGCGCTTAAAAGAAACAAACCCCTAGTAAGCCCGAAGTTCTTGTGGTCATTTAATGCATCACTAAAGACTTATTGGTTATTGTAACTATAAGATCATCAAAATGCCATATTATATTTACAATGTTAGTGTTGTTCAAATCATCTTGCATCAATAAGGCAACCAAGACCTTGTCCAAAACTAGGCACGCACTTAAAAGAAATAAATCCCTAAACCACTAAAGTAAGCCCCAAGTTCTCATGGTCATTTGATGTATCACTAAAGACTTATTGGTTATTATAACTATAAGATCATCAAAGTGCCATATTATATTTTCTTACAGATCATAGGTTTTTGCAAAGTTTTTGTTTTATCAAAATGTCTAACAACTTCAACTGGATTGTCAACGATAATCTTAGTAAGAACAATTATCTTACATGGAAGTCCAAGATGACAAATTTCTTAAAGAGCAAAGGTGTTTGAAATTACATTGAAGGAGACATGGCAATAGCACCTAAAGTTCCTACACTGAAATGCTATTGTAGAACAGGTAAAGGCTAAGAAAGATTGGGAGCACACACAGAGTAAAGTCATGTATTTACTATCCATCAATGTCACAAATAGCATGATGGGCTATTTGTAGGAATCTGAAACCCCCACTATTGCATGGAAAAATTCAACAGGGCTAATCGAAGTAAATACAAAGGCTAGAATGTTGTAGCTCATGAACCAAGTGAAAAGAGAAAACTTGTCTATTAATGATTATGCCTTGAGGATCAAGAGTATTGTGGAAGCCCTTGGATCTATCAGTGTGGTATTGATTATTATAATATTGTGCGCACATGCTTAGATGGACTTGGAGATGAATACGAGAGCTTCAAGTCATCTATGAATATAAGGGATGATATCCCTAATTTTGTAGACGTGATTTCTATGCTAATACTTGAGAAGAAGAACCTTGGCTTGGATTCCTCTTTTTCTCAAAGAAAAAATAAGTTTGAATAAGTGTTTTACTCTACTAAGAGAGGTAGAAGTCATGGGGCAAAGGCCAAGGTGGTGGTCGTGGTCAAGGTTATGATGCACACCAAAATAAAGGAGAACAAACCCGACGAAGGGGAATTCAAAGAGGGCAAGTTATAGATTCTAATATGCAACAAAATTATGGTGATAGCAAAGAGTGTTGGCATTGTGTTAAAAAAGGGTATATTTCTAAAAATTGCTTCAAAAAGAAGGCCGAAATTAGAAATTGAAAAAAGCAGCAAGGTAATTATGCATCCAATAGCAGAAACAATGACAGAAGTGAACAATTATTTGTTACTTAGCACTTTATGAATACTACGATTGCTAATAGTTCATCAAAGAATGATATATGGTATACAAATTTAGGTGTATACAAATTCAGGTGCCTTTGACTACATGACTTCTCATGGAAAGTGGTTTAGAGATATGCATAGTCTAGAGTCTCCAGGCTATGTGGAGATGAGGGATGATACAGCTCACCCCATTACTCATGTTGGAAATGTTTCTTTCAATATGCAGGATGGAAAAACTAAGTACTTTATTGATATGCTATATGTATCGAATATTACAAAAAACTTGGTTTCTGTTGGTCAAGTGGCAAAACAAGGATTGTAGATTTGGTTCACATTTGATGGTTGTTATGTGGAAGATCTAAAAAATGATTACAAGTTAATTGCAAAAGGAAAACGTGCTGGTAGAGTGTTTACTCTTGATATAAGTTTGCCTAAAATGGATACTACCATGTTTACACAAGGTTTAGGTATAGTGCTGGCTATTGAAATTTGGTATAACAGAATTGGAGATGTGAATGTGCAACGACCGAAAGACATGTAATCAAAATAGATTGTGGATGGCTTGCCCAAGTTTAGGATTGATGGGATGCATAAATTATGTGAAGCATGTCAATTTGGAAAGCAAGTAAGATGTGTTTCCACATAAAAAGCATGCATACGAGAAGCCACTTGAATTGATATATTCTAATGTGTGCGGTCTTACAAAGACAGGAACTTTGAGTGGTTGCAAGTATTATGTCTCTTTCATTGATGATCATTCTTGCAAAGTATGGATTTACTTTATGCATGAGAAAAGTGAGGTGTTTACTCACTTTAAAAGCTTTCAACCTTTGATTGAGGAGACAGGGTTGCATATTAAATGCCTAAGGTCGAATAGCGAAGGAGAATATCTCTCCAATGAGTTTCTTGATGTTTTACAGAAAAATGGTATACAAAGGCAATATATATGTAGATATACTTCGCAGCAAAATGGAGTTATTGAGCAAAAAAATAGGCATATTGCTTAGGTGGCTCATGCACTGATATTAGAAAGTATTGGGTTGAAGCAGTTGCTACTGTTGTATGCATTATAAACAGGATACCCACTACTATTGTACATGGTATGACACCTGAAGAGAAGTTTACGAGTAGAAAGCCAAATCTGTCCCATTCAAAAGTATTTGGATGTATTGCTTATGTGCATATTCCTTATGAGTTATGCAATAAATTGGATCCTAAAGCAAAAAAAATGTATATTTATTGGATATTATCTTGAGGAGAAGAGATATAGATGTTATAACCCTATTATTGTTGTCTTGATGCATAGAGCTCTCCCTTCTACTTGATTAATCAATTCTTCACAGGCAAGTACGAGATATCTCATTTTCCAAAGACCTATAGGCATCCTGATTAAATCCACCATCCATTTAAAATGAAGAGACAAGGGATACATGGGCTACAATCCATCCCGATGTCTCACACATGAATACATTTGACATGTCGTACATGTTTCCACAAAGTGGGCAACATTCTTATACATGCCCTACCACCAACATCTTTCTTTGATTTTTGCAAAAGTACCCGAAATACCACTATGGCTAGCCCATAAGCTTTCATGAAATTCTTGCATGACATTTACATGTGAAGCTCTATCACCCACCTGTTTCTTCTTAGCATATTTCCACAAGTACCCATCTTTTAAGAAAAACCCATAGGCTTTCCTCTTGATCTTCTTAAACTCTTCATCTGACCACTCGTCTCTTTTTGTGAATATGCTGAGGTATTGACCAATTCTCATCCACTCAGCTGCATATTTTTCTTCCAAAAACATTTCTACACAAGATACATAATATCTAAAGTGTAAGTTGAGTTAGCAGAGATGTTTTTTATGAAATGAGTAGTTGGTATAGTAATGTGAATAATACAATCATAGACATTAAGAGAAGCATAAGAGTCTCCTAGTCATGGTTCTATTGATAGATCTTGGAGCGGCAGATTGAGATTACAGGGTACTCCACCAAGTGCATCACTGATATCAAGAAAAGATAAAGAGAAAGTTAGGGACTCACCTACTGTGATAGATATATCATTGTGTTTCTCTCATACTAAT
The DNA here is from genome assembly GCF_053477565.2 of Lygodium microphyllum. Taxonomy (NCBI): domain Eukaryota; kingdom Viridiplantae; phylum Streptophyta; class Polypodiopsida; order Schizaeales; family Lygodiaceae; genus Lygodium; species Lygodium microphyllum. The sequence continues at coordinate 77,725,650 of NC_141143.1, forward strand.
GTTGATTCAAATGGCTTTGAGTAGAGCTTAGATGAGGAGTTTGGGATTCCATCTATTAAAACACTTGGTGTGTGGAAGGCACAAGAGGATGCTAAAGCATTTGGTAGTGATTCAAGTCCACGTAGGTTAAGTAGAGTGAGAAAGCCAATGCATTGAGTAACATATGATAGCTATGTAGCTCATCACTATGCAGGATGTGAAACCCAATTATTTTGAGGATGCAACGGGTAATGAATATTGGGATTGTGCTATGGATGAAGAAAGTGTTGCACTTATGGATAATGACATGTGGGAGTTAGTGCCCTTATGTGAAGGCAAAAAAGCTATTGGTTGTAAATGGGTTTACAAGGTCAAATGGATCTATTGAGTATTGTAAGATATGATTGGTTGCCCAAGGGTATACGCAAACTCATGGTATTGATTATGAGGAGACATTTACTCCAATGGTTAAAATGGCCACTATAAGGGTTGTCATAGTAGTGGTTGCATCAAAAGGTTGGATCTTACATCAAATGGATATTAAGAATGCCTTCTTGCATCAAGGGGAGTTGCAAGAGGAAGCTTATGTGGACCAACCACTTGGTTATGTGAATGAGAATAATCTAGATTATATATGCAAGTTTCATAAGCCTTGTATGGGCTAAAGCAAGCACCTAGGGCATGGCATTATAGGATTGTAGAATACCTTGCTAGCATTGGATTTTGTAGAGCACATGATGATCACTCACTCTATGTATGTGAGAGTGATGCAAGTATTGTGATCATTACTATATATGTGGATGATTTGATTATTGTGGATGATACTAAGATAAATATTGATAATGTGAAGGATCTTCTCGAGGGTAAATTTGGGTTGAAGGATTTAGGAGAACTACACTATTTGCTTAGCATAGAGATAATCAAGACTCTAGAGGGGATATAGTTGTCACATAGACAATATGCATTGGATATGTTGAAGAAGTATGATAGGGCTGATTGCAAGCCTATTTCTATACCTTTGGATATTAATGCTACACTTAGTGCACATGAGGGTGACTTAATTGGGAATGTCACTATGTATTATAAGATTGTGGGCAGCCTTATCTATTTGATCCATCACTAGACTAGACCTAAACTACACATTTGGTTTAGAGAGTTAGTTTATGTAGCTTCCATCGAAGTCATATTTGGATGTAATGTGACGCATATTGCACTATATCAAGTCCACATTTGGACTATGCCTTATTCTATGGTGCAAGTGTTTCATTAGATTTGCATGGTTATACAGATGTAGATTGGGCTGGTAGTATTTTAGACAAGAGATCTACCAATGGTTTTATGTTTTCCTTTGGGAGTGATGTTGTTACTTGGAGTAGCAAGAAACAACCTATAGTTGCCTTGTCTAATACAAAGGCAAAGTACACAAGTGTTGCAATTGTAGCATGTGAGGTAGCTTGGTTACATAAGCTACTTGGTGATTTGAAGATGCAGATAGATAAGAAGGTTATCATCTACTGTGATAACCTTAGTAGCATTCAATTGGCTAGGAACCCAATGCATCATGCACAGACCAAACACATCGAGCTCCATTACCATTTCATTTGGGAGCAGGTTCTAGTAAGTGATATTGACTTAGTTTATGTTAGCACAAAGGATCAAGCTTGTGATATTTTCACCAAGGCCTTGAGAGCTGAGAAGCTTCATTACTTCAGAACTATGCCTGGAGTTCACAAGCTTGTGCTAAGATTGAGGGGGAGTATTGAGATGTCAAGCTCTACATGAGCCAGTATCCACTATGTGCCTTGGTGAAGTGGCATGATATTATTCATTGGTGTGTTAGGTGATTGACATGAGGATACATTAGAGTTTCTACAATTGGACTACACCCACATAGTCCATCCTTGGTTATGGTACATTCATTGTGCAACCTCTTTGTTCCTAACGAGCTCACACGTTAGTGACCGTGTGTACATATGTTGGTTATGGCACATTCATTGTGCAACCTCTTCATCCTTAGTGGGTTCACACTTAGTGATTATGTGTACATGCATTGTGGTACTTTTATCATGTTGTAGACTTAGTTCTTTTGTGTGGAAGAAGAAGAAGACCATTTTAGCCCTATCTATCTATGTTCACAAGTCTCCATTGCTTTTGTATGTGTGTGCTCTTGGGTGCTTCACCTCTCTCCTCTCTTCTTTGTTTTAAAAATGTATATGGACCAAAGGGACAAATGATATGTAATTAGTGTGAATGGACTTACTAGGTCTAAAAGTAGTCCATGCAATGCAATGCTAAAAGAGGCTATCGTCTTGAGTGGCTAAGATGTTGTGAGTTGAACTTTTTCTAACTTTTGTGTTCGTTGAAGGCAAGGCACCTATGCATGCATGATACTGCTATCAAAGCAAGGCTACAATAAAAGATTAAGGAGTGCACGACACCATTTGACAATAGGCTGCACTGGCCTCGCAATTGCATGACTATCACAAAATGAACCATGCTATAAGTGTCTCATATGATGACGAAGGTGACAACCTTGGCATACTTGGCAATGAGGCTGTGAAGGCTTCATTAGTGCTATTGGTTGCACGCGAGGTGGAAGCGTTCGCTTGAAGACAAAACTTCGGAAGAGGTCACCCATTGTCAGGGGTAAATGATCTTTGCTTCAGCTCAAATTCAAAGCTTCAACTCAAGGTTTCATGGCAGCCATTGTTTCTTTCTCTCAAGGTATGCATTGAGTCTTTCCTTCTTTTGGCTTGTTCCAGCTTACTCCTTCGTCCTTGTTGAGGAGCTACCTAAGGCCTAGCTGAGCCTTGTTAAGTACTTATTGAGCTAAGGAGCATCCATTTTATTCATTTTTGAGTGGATATAGAGCATGTTGTAGAAGTCGTGGATAGCTATGGTAGCTTGATAGCATTGTCATATTTTGGCCATAACTTTTGCATATGGTATAGGATTTAGATGTTCTATAGCTAGAAACGAAGAGCGCAATGCGACCTAAATAGAGTTGATTCTATGCATTTTTAAAAAAATCACACTAAATAGAACTATTTTGGTTTGGACAAAAATAGTAAATTTAATAATGCATGTTTGATGTTATTTTGGTGCCTGAATGGTATGGTTATGCTTTTGAAACTGATTTGAGCTTGAATTAGCTTAAATTTCACTATCATTTTAGTCCTATAATAACATGGCAATAAGCATTTATTAGTGAAAAGCTTATGTCTAATGCTCATTGATGCTTTATGGGATACTCGGTAAATGTACCACTACTTTGATTATTATGTGTACTTCTTGATATATTATGATATGCTTTTGAGCTGTGATTTAAGCTCTGTTAGATTAATATTGGTTGTGGTTACATGCCTTGGTTACTTCAGTGGCTTATGCAGTTATTACGGGCTTGAAGAATGTTGGGGGTAAAGGCGGCTTCTCCTAGCTGCTCGTGTATTATTACACTCACAGTACCCGCCACTGCACACTACAGGTAGCGGCGTCCGTCACAATCACTTATTCTTTATTCTTTTAGTGATAGTTTGAATAAAGGAAAGCCCAGCCACACATTGTGGTTGTTGGAGTTCCCACTTTGAGTTTTACTCTCTCTCTTACTCTTGCTCTCCATCCGCCATAGCTCTCACCGCCAAGCTTCTTCCACCTGGGTTCCACTTCCCTTTCAACTGGTATTAGAGCAAAGGCATTGGAGCTTGCCCGACATTCTCTTCAGTCCGGATTTGAAGAGCTTGAACCCGAGCTTCAATGGCAGCCATGGCACCTTCATTTGCAGGTATGTTTTGATCTCCCGATTCCTCCCTGAGCTTCTGGACTTCCATTGGCACCTTCCAGGGCTATATCGGAGCCCCCTCGACATTGCCAAGTGCTCCCGAGCACTGTTGAAGACCCCCCAGCCCCTAGGAATAGCCAATGCAAAATGCGGTGCATTTTTAGGGGGCTGGGCTGATCTACTCCTGGCACTTCTCGCTTCTTCCCCGACTTCCTGGCCCTCTTGGCAACCTTCTCGATCATTGTTGGACTCCCCCGCATTAGTTCTTGGCTCACGGTGATCGATTTGAGTGCTTCCCCCTTCAGCCATTGCTGTATACACAGTCCCAGGATTATCAAAATAGGGTAGCACTTGACATGTACTGTTTGATGCTTCTTGGCATTGCCCATTTGATGCCTATTGATGCCCGATGATGCTTGGATGTTATGGGATGCTATGTCTATGCTTTGGGACTGATTTGGAGCAGATTTGGGCACTGATTGAGCTTCATTTAACAGTAAATATACTTGTGTAATACAATGGGCTGAAGCTCATTTACTTGGTGTATGCATTGGCTCTTGGATCCGAGGTGCTTACTGGAGGATTGAATGATCATACTGATGTGTTTGGAGATTGTTAAATGCTTCTTTTTGGTTCCGCAATGCTTTTGAGCTTGGAATAGGTTCCACCTTGGTCGTCATTCATTGGCATTTGCCTTCACTTGGCATGCTTTGGACCGGTTTATGCCTATTGTCACTGCTTAATATTTATGCTTTGGTTAGATATGGATGCCACTTGGTTTGCCCATGCTTGATAGTTACTTGCAGCTTCGTCTTTAGATGTATTTGAGCATTTTGGACCTAGTAGGCATTACATTTGGTTGATAGTTACATGCTCTTTGAATGCTTTTAGGCTTATGCTTTACGGGTCTGAGATAGCGTGGGATTTATGCTCTGGATGTACCCTACTGGGATTTGGCATGTCTAATGCTATGTATTCGATGTATTAGAGCGTTGCTTGCTCTCTTTGCATCTGACTTTACTTCCAGTGGGAGCCTCTTGGTATATTCGGATGTACACAGAGTTTTACTTACACTTGAGCTTGAGCTTGTGGGACAGTTACATGCATTTTCTCTCTTGAGAGCTTTATGTTTGTAGTTAGTCTGTAGTGGGTTGATTTGATATGTCTATTGGGGCAGGCACCTATCTCTATCACAGGTTTGTCAGTTTTGTATGCATCTTGGATGGTTATGCATTGAGCTTCTTGCTCTATCAGTTAGTAGAAAATTCACTAAAATCACTGCTAAAACTGGCTAAAAGAGTGGATATCACCAAGAGAAGCACCTGTCCACCAAATATGACCAAGATAACATCAAATAGTTAGCATTACCCTCATCTGCAGATTTCAGATTGCTGTAATAAATGACATCAATATGTAAAACTGTCCCAAAGTGAAGCAATCACTGATACATATGTCATTGCAAACAACTGCCAGGTAGCAAGATACATCCAATAGTGAGTGTCAAGGGGCAAGAAGGTACCAAGAAGTGTCAAACCAATAACCTGTCAGGCAAGAGATATCTCATAGGTCTAGAAGTCATGCATGTAATGGGTCTCGGGGTAAGAGAAGAGACCAAGCATCATTGGTAAACTTGGAGAGCTTGACAATCTACTGTGATAAATGTTAGTAGTTTAATTATTCAAGCTTCCAACATAGTGGCCAAGGCCTTGACTTTTCCCGCTTTAGTGTTCTAGAGCCTTTAGCCCTTTCAAGAAAGTTATCAAGAACCAAACTAGTTTTCTTTGTCAATAGATGAAATCTTAAAGTCACTTATCCATTTAGCATAACAAAACTCTAGCATTTAGCCTAATGAAGTTATTAGAAATATATTTCATATCTTTGGATTTTCATCATCATCAAGAACACTCATCATAAATATTTATTGAGTTCTTTGACTTCTCCTCTAATGGAGGCTTCAATATTTCTTCATATCCCATGTCCTCAATGCCAACTTTTCTAGACATTTAAGGAGCCTTCTTCTGTGGGTAGTCTCTTCTTTCCATATTCCACAATTTGATTAATACATGAAGGAAAGGCTATGGAGCTTTCTTGGAAATTCTCCCCATCAACATCAAGAGCTGCTAGTGGGAATGATTCATAACTTATGAAATCCTTGTCAATTTGGCTCCATGCTGCTAGGATACCTCAATAATGATATTCTCTAAGATAAAAAATGTATTGAATATTAGTGAGCAATACATATCTTTTTTTAATAGGTAAGTAGGAAATGTAGGGATCCAATCTATATGATCTTCTTCCATCTATGTACTGAATTCTATCTCCTTTTCTTCTATCTTTGTGATGTTCTCACTCTTAAATACAACATGATCAAAATGTTGCACTAGATGGTTCTCAATGTTCTCTTGAAACATCTCTTCTTTGTCTTCAACCTCTTCATCTATGCATGTAATATATTCTCCCTTCTTATCTTACACTTTCTCTAAGGAAGCATCTTCCATATATTGGAGATACACAAGAAATCCTATCCCTTTTTGGAACAAAAGACATTCTTTTGTTCATGGCAGTTTGTTTCATGCTTTCTAAATTCCTCATCAATAAGATTAAACCTGGTAAGCAAAGCTTTCCTAAGAGCATTGGTTGCTTGAATCACATCACTAAAATGAACAAATGATCAATTGTAAAACTCTTTGCATATCTAGTATAATATTCCTTGTATACTTGAAGTTTCTCTTCAAGATCTCCCAAGAGCTCTTACAAATGAAAATGAGCATTTAGCTATCCCTAATACACACAAACTTGGATGATTTTTCTATCTTCTGAAGAAAATCAAAGAGTTTATCATCACACGTATCCTCCAACACTTTTTGTTTCACTCCTTAGGGGGAAAGCTTCCTTTTTGAATTCTTACCTTGCAAAAGCTTGCAAGTGCAAACAAGAAACTCAATTGAGAAAGAAAAATTGAAAAATACATGGTGAGGTAAACTTAACAATTTTTGTTGTGTAAAACGCAAAATATGACATAAGGAGGAGAAAAGCACACAATGAAACTCGTGTTTTATACAATAGCCATAAGAAAAGTTCATTATTAAACCATTCATATGAAATGTGAAAGCAATTGAGACAAAGATAACCCATAAAAATAGAATTTATGTTTCACAAGACACTCAAAAAGGATTTGAGTTGAAATGATTACTTACAAGTTTTGATTTGTTGATGTTGTGGAGCACTAGGTGATGGATGTTGTGTGTTTTTTTTTAATGGGGCATGGGAGGACTTTGCTTAGCTTGATGGAGATACAAGAAGATTGCATCTCCAAAAATGGAAAGCTTATATGAGATCTTATTTTAAAAAGACTTTAAAAAAAGCATTTAGTAATCGAACCATTGTTCTTGGAACTTATGTAAAAAAGGATGCTTGCTAACCTAAAAAGAGATCTCATATTTTTTTATTTTTAAAAGTATTTTTTTCATATGTGGGGCTATTTTTGAGGCATGTAAATGTTGCTTAAGGAGACCACATGCAATCAAACACTATTGGAGTAAATCATTTCAATGTTATTTTTCTTTAATTGAGATAAACTCCACCATTTCATTCCAATCTTTCAATTCAAAGTTCATTTTGCCCCTTATGAGGCTCATTTAATATCAAGCAAGCTCTAGGCTAGCTCCAACAAGAACATCTTGGCAACTCTTGATCCTCCAAAACAAAAACTTTGTCAATCATAAGATATGGGCCAATAAAACCTAATTTTTTAAATTCTTTGATGAAGCTTGTCACATGAAATGCGATTTAAGTGTTCAACTTTTTTATCTTGTAGCTGGTGAGTTTAACTATGGCTAAAACAAAATATTGAGATGGAAAGCTCTACATGAGCTAGTATCCACACTACACATCTTGGTGATGTGGCAGAATATTATTAATTGGAATGTTAGGTGAACCAAATGAGGATATGCCAGTGATTCTAGAGATGGACTATACCCATGTAGTCCATCCTTAGTCATTCATTGTGCCATCTCTTCTTTCCTTAGTGGGTTCATATTTGGTGAGCAATTGCATGTACATACATTGTGGTACTTTTATATTAGCCTTTCATCATGTTGTAGACTTAGTTTTTTTTTGTGGAAGACGAAGAAGAAAGAAGAAGAAGAGGAAGAATTTGGTCCTATCTCTCTATGAGCTCAAGTCTCCATTGTTGTGTGTGTGTGCTTTTGGTTTCTTCAACTCTCTCACTTCTTATCTATTTTCATGGTATTAGAACTATCTCATAAGCTACACGAAGTGCTTGATCGAAGGTTGAGATGAAGGTGTTGGAGCATGAAAGTAAGCAAACAAGCAATGGATAAGAAGCTCTTCCACCTTGCTTGATTTGCCTTGGGTTAAAGCTGACAGGAGGTTCCCGAGGTTGGTAGGTTGCAATCTCTGAATGTAGTGAAACTTAACGAGCAAGAATAATAGTGCATATATTTAAAATGGACCCTTTAGGGCTTTCTCGATGTGATTTTTAGCAAGTGATCCCGAGAAATTTTTTTGGATATACTGCAATATCGGTTGTATCAGCCATTTATAGATGCACAGATTACATATTTAAAATATATAAGGTTTCAAGTGTTTTTTGTATTGCATACACAGAAGGCATCTACATATAGATTGCAAATTGCAGTTATTATTGTGTAGTAACTGAAAAAGGCTATATGTTTAGTTGTGGTGCACTTGGTATCAATTACTTGTTGGCAAACTACAATTTTTTGCAAGTTGTTGTTTTATCAAAATATCTAACAACTTTAACCAGATATTTAGCAAGAAGCTTGATAAAAACAATTATTCTACATGGAAGTTCAAGATGACAAATTTCTTAAAGGGCAAAGGTGTTTGGAATTATTGAAGGAGTCATGGCAGTAGTACTTGAAGTTCTTGTGCAAAATGCTACTATAAAATAGGTAAAGACTAAGAAAGATTGGGAGCAGACATAGAGTAAAGTCATGTATTGGCTGTCTGTTAGTGTGACAAGTAGCATGATGGCTACTTTGCAGGAATCTAATACTCCTGCTATTGTATGGAAAAATTTAACAAGGCTTTTTGAAGTAAACATAAAGGCCAGAAAGCTATAGCTCAAGTTAGAGTAGAACCAAGTGAAAAAAGGGATCTTGTCCATTAATGATTATGCCTTGAAAATCAAGAGTATTGTGAAAGCTTTTGGATCTATGTGTGGTAGTTGATGATAATAATGTTGTACATACATGCTTAAATGGACTTGGAGATTAATACAAGAGCTTTAGGTTATCTATGAATACGAGGGATGCCATCCTTGATTTTGTAGACTTGATTTCTATACTGATACTTGAGGAGAAGAACCTTGGCTTGGATTTCTCTTCTTCTCAAGGCAAGAATAAGTTTGAACAAGAGTTTTACTCTACTAGCAGTGGTAGACGTCATGGCAAAGGCCTAGGTGGTGGTTGTGGTCAAAGTTATGATGTACAACAAAATAAAGGAGAGCAGTCTCGAGGAAGGGGGAGTCAAAGAGGCCAAGTTGCATATTCTAATAGGCAACATAATTCTAGTGATAGCAAGAAATATTGGCATTTGGGTAAAAAAAATCACATTTCTAAAAGGTATTTAAAAAAGAAGGTTGAAATTAGGAAATGAAAAAAGCAATAAGGCAATTATGCACCTAGTAGTAGAAACAATGATGACATAAGTGAACAATTGTTTATTACACAACACTTTATGAATACTATGATTGCTAATGGTTCATTAAAGAGTAATGTATGGTATGTAGACTTAGCTGTCTCTATCCACATGATTTCTCATGAAGAGTGGTTTAGAGAGACGTATAATCTAGAGCCTCCAAGCTATAAGGCGACGGAGAATGATACAACTCACCCCATTACTCATGTGAAAAATGTTCCTTTGAGTATGTAAGATGGTAAAACTAAGTACTTGGTTGATGTGTTGCATGTACCAAATATGATTAAAAACTTGATTTCTATTGATCATATGGTGAAACATAGATTGTAGGTCTAGTTCACATATGATGGTTGTCATGTAGAAGATCTAAAAAATGATTGCAGATTGATGGCAAAAGGGAAACATATTGGTATATTGTTTACTTTTGATATAAGTTTGTTGTTTGAAATGGATGTTGCCATGTTTGCACAAGATTCAGGTGGTGTTGTTGCTAATATTGAAATTTGACATAAGAAAATTGATCATGTGAATGTGTAGTGGCTAAAAGACATGTAGTCAAAATAGATTGTGGATCAGAGTTGGGTATCCCTCCGACTGCAGATGAATTAAAGGCATGGAAAGAGTGGAATGCAAAAGAAAAAAAGGTGATGTACTGACCATCATATGAAAACCATGTATGCAAGAAGCCACTTGAATTGATATATTTTGATGTGTGGGGTCCTACAAAGATCACAACTTTCAGTGATTAAGTATTATGTTTCTTCATTGATGATCATACTCACAAAGTATGGGTTTACTTTATGCATGAGAAAAGTGAGGCATTCATTCACTTTAAAATCTTTAAGGCTTTGGTTGAGAAGGAGACAAGAATGCATATTAAACGCCTAAGATCAGATAAAGGGAGAAAATATATCTCTAATGAGTTTTTTGTTGTTTTACATAAAAGTAGTGTATAGAGACTATATATATATATATATATATATATAGTTTGTAGAAAAATGGAGTTGCTGAGCAAAAGAATAGGCATATTGCAAAGATAACATATACATTGATGCCAAAAAGAAACTTGCCTCATTATTATTGGGTTGAAGCTATTGCTACTAATGTATACATTATAAACAGGACACCCACTATTGTTGTACACATGGTATAACACCCGAATAGTTTATAGGTAGAAAGAAAAATCTATCCCATTTGAAACTATCTGGATGTATTGCTTATGTGGATATTCTTAATGAGTTGCATAGTGAATTGGATCTCAAAGTAGACAAATGTGTACTTGTGGGATATTCTCTTGAGCAAAAGGGATATAGATGTTATAACCTTGTTATACGTGAGTTGAGATTTAGCAAGGATATTGCTTTTGATGAAATGAGTAGTCGGTATAGTAGTGTGCAGAATGCACTTGGGGCTCATGAGAATATGAGTGTGGTTGTGTAAAAAATAGGTAAGCATTCACAGACATTGAGTGGACCACAAGCATCTCCTAGTCATGGTTCCATTGAAAAACCTTGGAGTGGTAGATTGAGATCACATGATACTTCACCAAGTTCATCATAGATGTCAAGAAAAGATAAATTATAATAGATGTATCATTAGGTTTCTCTCACATTGATGTTGACTTAGATGGCTTTGAGCAGCTTGGATAAGGAGTTTGGGATTCTGTCTATTAAAACACCTGGTGTATAGAAGGCACGAGAGGATGCTAAAGAGCATTGTAGTGATCCAAATCCATGTAGGTCAAGCAGAGTAAAAAAGCCAATGCAATGATTGGAATATGATAGCTATGTAGCTCATCACTATGCATACATGGCTAAGGTTATGCAAGATATGAAACCCACATATTTTGAGGATGCAATGGATAATGAGTATTGGGATCATTCTATGGATGAAGAAATGATTGCACTTGTAGATAATGATACATGGAAGTTATTGCCCTTACCTGAAGGCAATAAAGCTATTGGCTGTAAATGGGTTTACAGATGGATCTATTAAGTGCTGTAAGGCATGACTGGTTGCCAAAGGGTATGCAAAGACTCATGGTATTGATTATGAGGAGACTTTTGCTCCAATGGAAAAAATGGGCACTATAAGGGCTATCATAGCAGTGGCTACATCAAAGGATTGAATCATGCAAATGGATGCTAAGAATATCTTTTGATAAGGGGAGTTGCAAGAGGAAGTTTATGTGGAGTAGCCACCTGGTTATGTAGATGTGAATAATCCAGATTATGTATGTAGGCTTTGTAAGGCCTTGTGTAGGCTAAAGCAAGCACCCATGGCATGGCATGACATGATTATAGAATACCTTGTGAGCATTGGCTTTTGCAGAGCACAAAATTGATCACTCACTCTATGTGTATGAGACTAATATATGCATTATGGTTATTACTATATATGTAGATGATTTGATCATTGTAGGTGATAGTGAGATAGATATTGACCATGTGAAGAGTATCCAGAATATTAAATTTAAGATAAAGGATTTGGGAGAGTTGCACTATTTTCTTGGTAGAGAGATAATTAGGACTACATAGGGTAATATGATTGTCACAGAGACAATATGCATTGAATATGTTGAAGAAGTATGATATGGCTGATTGCAAGCCTATTTCTATACCTTTGGATGTTAATGCTAGATGATCACTAGGCTAGATCTAAACTACATAGTTGGTTTGGGAAATCAGTTTATGTAACTTCTATGGAAGACACATTTGGATAGAGTGTGGCACACATTGCGTTATTGTAAAGTCCACATTGGAATATGCCTTATTCTATGGTATAGATGTACCATTGGACTTGTATGGTTACACATATATAATTGGCTTGATAGTATTTCAAACAAAATATCTACTAGTGGTTTTATGTTTTCCTTTGGTAGTGTTGTTGTTACTTGGAGCAGCTATAAACAATTGACAGTTACATTGTTTAGTATAGAGGTAGAGTACAAAGGTGTTAGAATTGCAGCATGTGAGATAGCTTGGTTACGCAAGCTATTTGGTGATTGGGGGATATAGGTGGACAAGAAGGTTATCATTTACAGTGATAACCTTAGTAGCATACAATTGGCTAGGAACCCAATGTATCATGCATGGATTAAATATATAGAGATCGATTGCCATTTCATTTGGGAACAGATTCCTAGCCAATTGTATCCTAGCCCTCTGTCCTCAGGGAAAATGTTAGCATAGAGGATCAAGCTACTAACATTTTCCATGAGGACTTGGAGCTTCAACACTTTAGGACTATGCTTGGAATTCATGAGCTCATGTTGAGCTTGAGGGGAGTGTTGAGATATTGAGCTTTATATTAGATAGCATCCATTATGTGCCTTGTTGACATGGTAGAATATTATTCACTGGCATGTTAAGTGATTGACATGAGGATACGCCAACAATTCTACAACTAGAATATATCCATGTAGTCCATCCCTGGATATGGCACATTCATTATGCCACCTCTTCTGTCCTTAGTGGGTTCACACTTAGCCACATGTACATATGTTGTGATACTTTCATATTAGTCGTTTATCATGTTGTAGACTTAGTTCTTTTGTATGGAAGAAGAAGAAGAAAGAAGAAGAAGAAAATTTTAGCCCTATCTCTATGTGTGCTCAAGTCTCGATTGTTTTATGTGTGTGTGCTCTTGATTTCTTCACCTCTCTTTCCTCTTGTCTGTTTTCACAAAAGTCACTGCAAGGAAGCAAAATATTGATTCTTGAAATATTTCTCAAAAGATTCATCAAGCTTTCAAAACTTTCAAACCACTAACAAAACATAAAAGGAGATTTTCACAGGGTGTGAGATGTCTATGAGAGATCTAGAAAGGCAATAAGGCTCTTAATAATGTGGTTCCAAAGCTACCATTTCAAATGCTTATTAGGGAGATATGTGATAAGTATAGTTTCACACTACAAGGATATCAGGCCGTAGCGACGGCGATTAGCGACGATAAATAGCGGCGTTGCTATTTGTGTCACTATTAGCGTCGCAAATACGACACAAATAGTGACGCTCCACAGAGAAAAAAAACACGGACCGAAACCCAAGCGCGTTTCATTTCGTGCATTCGTGAAAGTTTTCGAGAGGGAGAGCGACCATTTTGCTTAGAGGGAGAGAAATAGAGAAAGAAGGCATCTCACCGCCGCCGCCGCTGCCACCGCCATCACCGCCGCCGCCGTCGTTCGCGAAGAAGAGGAGGAGCCACCGTCGCGAAGAGGAGCCGCTGTCGCGAATAGGAGCTGCCAAACCCTTCTTTGAATCTTTACGATGAGTCCATTCTCTCTCTCTTTTACTTGTTTAGGGTTTAATTTTTGTATATTGAGAGAGGGAGAGGAAATGAGAGAGAAAGAGAGGGAGAGGGAGAGGGAGGAAATGGGAGAGGGAAGGGGAGGAAATGAGAGAGGGAGAGGGAGGGAGAGAGAGAGAGAGAAAGAGAGGGAAAGGGAGAGGGAGGAAATGAGAGAGGGAGAGGGAGGAAATGAGAGAGAAAGAGAGGGAGAGGGAGGAAATGGAAGAGGGAGGGGGATGAAATGAGAGAAGGAGAGGGAGGGAGAGTGCATTCTCTCTCTCTTTTACTTTTTTTTGTATAATTTGTGTATATTGAGAGAGGGAGAGGAAATGAGAGAGAAAGAGAGGGAGAGGGAGAGGGAGGAAATGGGAAAGGGAGGGGGAGGAAATGAGAGAGGGAGAGGGAGGGAGAGAGAGAGAAAGAGAGGGAGAGGGGGAGGGGGAGGAAATGGGAAAGGAAGAGGGAGGGAGAGAGAGAGAGGGGGAGGGAGAGGAAATGAGAGAGGGAGAGGGAGTGAAAGAGGAAGGGAGACATTAAACATAATAGGGAAATGAGAGAGAAAAAATGAGAGAATGAGAGGAGAGAGAAAAATAGAGAAAATATATTAAACATAATAGGAAAAGAGGGAAAGAGAGGGTGTGGATGAGGGTGAGGGTGAGGGTGAGGGAGGGAGAGGAAATGAGAGAGGGAGAGGAAGAGAGAAAAGGAAATGAGAGAGAGGGGAGAGAGAAAAAGAGAGAAAAATCATTAAACCTGATAGGGAAAGAGAGAAAGAGAGGGTCAGGGTGCGGGAGGGAGAGGAAATGAGAGAGGGAGAGGAGAGAGAAAAAATGAGAGGGAGAGGAGAGAGAAAAATCATTAAACCTAATAGGGAAAGAGAGAAAAAGAGGGTGAGGGTGAGGGAGGGAGAGGAAATGAGAGAGGGAGAGAAAGAGAGAAAAGTAAATAAAACCTTACAATAAGCTCATCCTAGGCTCATAGGGGTTAGGCCGATCCTCAACAAACCTAAGGGATATATGGCTAGAGAGCCCTAGCATACTTGTGCCTCCTAGCATAATGTTCTTCCTGCAAAGAGACCTCTCATACATGGGGCTTGTCCTAGCCTCCACCACGCAAGTATACAATGAAGGCAATCAGCCTATCAGTATATGAAAAACATTCATTTTTCATAACGTAAATCCAAAAATAACTTTGGATATTCCATAAAAATCAATCTCTTCTTAAAAAGACAAATACAAAAAACTAAAACAGCATCACCATAAGATCTGTTAGGAAACTCATCCTCAACTATCAATTTTAATTAATAAATATAATATAAAATCACTTGCAAGGAAGGACACTCTTTTATCATTAACCCTCTTTCTTCCTTAGAATAGTCTTAGGAATAAATTTCTGCTCTAACAAGTATATATTTGAGCATAATAACTATTTTAAGGTTTATTTCACGAGTAGTAGCAGTATATATGCAACCATCAAGCTAGAGATCATGCTTTGGTATCTGTGGAGATCCCAATCTCATGCCCTCATAGAGATTGTAGTGTGCAATAGTGTGGAGAGAAGGTGGGTGAGTTGTAAATGGTAAAGGAGAATTCTATTGATGATGGAGATAAGATGAGGTGAATCGCCAATTCTATTCTTAGTGAGTGCAACATACCCATAGTATGGCATCCATGACCAATTGAAATCAATAAGACTTTGAAATCCTACCTTGAGTATTATAACTATTGTTTTGTGGTGGATTTTCTTGCCATAATTCAATGTCAATTTGTGCTTGTGTTTTCCACGGTGTGTTCACTATGAGTGTCAAATGCTCTAGTCGGATCTCTCTCTCTTTCTTCTCTCTCTTCTTTCAACTCTTGTCTCTCTCTTCATCTCTATATAAGTAGTCATAGTCGTAGTCGTAGTCGAAGTCATGGTCGTGGTCATGGTCATGGTCGCCACGACGTGGTCGTGGTCATGGTCATGGTTGTGGTCGTGGTTGTGGTCGTGGTCATAGTTGTGGTGATCGTGATCGTGATCGTGGTCGTAGTCATAGTCGTAGTCATAGTCGTGGTCGTGGTTGTATTCGTATTCGTATTCGTATTCGTATTCGTATTCGTATTCGTATTCGTATTCGTATTCGTATTCATAGTTGTAGTCGTGGTCGTGGTGGTCGTAGTCGTGGTCGTGGTTATGGTCATGGTCATGGTCATAGTCGTGGTCGTCGTAGTCGTGGTCGTGGTCCTGGGTCATGATCGTGGTCGTGGTTGTCATAGTCATAGTCGTGGTGTTGGTTGTGGTCGTAGTCGTAGTCGTAGCCGTGGTCGTAGTCATAGTCGTAGTCATAGTCGTGGTGGTGGTGGTGGTGGTGGTGGTCGTAGTCGTAGTTGTAGTCGTAGTCGTGGTTGTGGCCATAGTCGTCGTAGTTGTGGTTGTGGTCGTGGTTGTGGTTGTGGTCATAGTCATAGTCGTGGTCGTGGTTGTGGTTGTGGTCATGGTCATAGTCGTAGTCGTAGTCATGATCGTAGTCGTGGTCATGGTCGTGGTCGTGGTCGTGGTCGTGGTTGTAGTCGTAGTCGTGGTCGTAGTCGTGATCGTGGTGATCGTGGTGATCGTGGTTGTGATCGTGATCGTGGTCGTGGTCATAGTCGTAGTCGTGGTCGTGGTCGTAGTTGTAACGTAGAAAAAGAGAGAGAGATGGAAGGAGAGGATAGCAATTTAAGAAAGAAAAAAAAAGAGAGAGATGGAAGGAGAGCAGAATAATTTAAGAAAGAAAAAAAGAATGATAACAAAAACAAATTGTTTGTTGTAACGTAGACAAAATGGAAAACGATGAAGGTCCTGTTGTTCAAGATCGCGAGGCATATCTTAATCAGCGTGAACATGTACGACAATTTGGCAAGTTTCAATTTGAGATCATTGATCAGGGCGATTGCGGATTTTTAGGAAACGGTAAGAAAAGTTAATATCAATCATGCATTGTACTCGCAAGCTAATTGAATACCATATACAATAATATTGGGTTTGGCTGGCAAATTTTCTATCCAGGGAGGTGACGTCTCGTCCCAAGGAGGAGTGCACCCTTTGCAGCCAATTAGAAGAGTTCGTGGGCGTGCGATGGATGGAGTGCATGAGCCAATCTACCACTTGCAAGGCCAATCTATACCATCAATGCCAGAGGAGACAGGCAGCCTTCCAGGCCTACCTACAATCTTGGAGCCTAAGATAGAGGCAATGATCGATGCATTGATTCCCATGGATGTCGAGGCTTCTGATCCGCTTAGAGAGAAAGCATCCATACCATTATATGATGGGTGCCGAGTATCTCGCCTGAAGACACTGCTTGCACTCTTAAGTGTGCAAGTAAAATACAAGTGGAGCAATGGGAGTGTGACCGAGTTGTTCAGGTACCTTGTACATACGCATCGTTGATTTTTTTTCGACACTATTATTAAAAACATTTGTGCTTTTTCAAGGTGTTTTATGATTTTTTTCAGGTTATTGAAATATCATATATTACCACTTGCAAATACCATGCATGAGTCTCGTGATAATGCACGACATGTTTTACGAAAGCTTGGCATGGACTACAACATCCATGTATATATCAACGATTGCATACTGTTTCGAGGAGAATACGGGACTATGGAGACATGTCCAAAGTGTGGTGCTCACAGGTATCGACAGGACTTGCAAGGGCAAACCATCCCTCAAAAAGTTCTTAGACACTTTTCGCTTATCCCTCCCATAAACCACATGTTTCGTACGTCCGGCATAGCGAGCTTGACAACGTGGCACACGCAGAATAGGTCCATGGATGAAGTTCAAAGAATATCAGCGGATTCACGCACATAGAGCCACATTGACTCTACCTTCCCACCGAGAGCCAAGGAATCTTTGGCTCGATCTTGCAATGGATGGTGTGAACCCATTCGGTCTGCGCTCAACTTCTTACAGTGTGTGGTCTATAGTCCTTGTCAACTACAACATCCCTCCATGGCTTTCTACGAAGAAAGGACATCTCATCCTTAGCTTACTCGTCCCCGGCCGCTACAAAGTCAAAAATATGGATGTGTATCTTCGTCCATTAGTCGATGAGCTTAAGATTTTGTGGGAGGAGGGGGTCATCGGGCAAGATATGAGCAAGCGCGATGGTCGGCAGTCTGCCAATATTCGAGCCATTCTCATGTGGACGATGCATGGGTTTCCGGGATTCGGAGAGTGCTCAGGTAAATAGGCTTCCATTCTCATTGGTAATATCTACAAGGAACTATGGAAGGGGTGGTTAACAAAAGCAATATCATGGCTTGGGTACAGTAGTTAGTAAGCAAAGTATAAGAAATTATACATGCATCTAGCGAAGGAGCCCCCTTGTAGAAACAAAGAGGTAGATAGCACAGCCAACATAGAATCACGCCAAGGACTAGAGGTATCCCTCTTAGAAGTGTCAACCACTTTGGTGCCTTCAGCCATGCGCAACATTGAAGATCATGAGGAACTAGTAAATGAGTTTCAAAGCCAACTCAACAAGGTGATAGAGGAGAAAAAGGCCATGCTGGCAAAGCTCGAAGAAGAGAAGATCACCTTCATAGCCTATAGGGTAGAACAAACAAGGCACCCTATCCTAGTACCAAAATCAAGGGTTAGAGTAGATGAAGAAGAAAGCAAAGGAATGGGCAGCCAGGAACAAAGATAGAGTCAAAGCCTTAGCTTACAAGTTGGCCCATTCCAAGAGTGAATGCCTCCTAGCGAAAACCAAAGCCGCGAGTGCCAAGACAAGAATGTTGGAGCAACAAGGCACATTTTTGAGCGTAGCATTGAATGTCACGCAGTTAGGAGGAGAAGAAACATTAGAACAAGTTTAAAAAAGCCTAGAACTTGCAAGGAGGCCACTGCAACATGGACTCCATGCCAAGGCACCTAAGCCTAGCACTAGCTTGGGAGTAGAGGAGCAACGCGCCTACTAATCCCAGTTGGCTTAACCTCACAGGAACTCGCCTTGCTAGGGCTTGGGGAGCTAGAATAGTAAGCACAGCCACCTCCAGGAAAAAGGACCTGATTTCAAACAAGACCAATAAGAGGAAGAACAAGTGTACGAACCAAGCCCTTCTCTATAGCCACAAGTATAGCCAGAAGAGCAAGGGGAGGAAGCTTGGCCACTTGAACAGATGGTGGAAATGAGGCACACATGCAAAGAACATGTGGAACTTGCCCAAAGGAAGTTTCAAGCCAAGACAATGCAAATTCCACAGGTGGCCATTCTGCAAAGTGAGGAGTGCAACCCTCTCAACTGGGGCCAAGAACTTGCAGCATGGGAGCAATGGAAAAACCATGGCCACCCCTTTGATTTCTCCTTCACCTTCCCTCGTACATTGGATAGAGTATTATCTCCCACGGTGGTGGAGAATGTCATTAAGCTTTGGCAACGCTAGGAAGGAGATGGCTAGAGAAATGAATGAGACACCCCACGAGGTGGCAACATGAACCTACAAATTACTAGGAAGATAAGGTGGTGGAGGTACCCCAGAGGATGGAGGGATATGAGGCACATCCTAGGTAGCACGTGAACATCTAGGACTCTAGCTTAGATGTTTGGATCACATTTTGCAACACCCTACCACATGGACGGGATACCTACATGCCCTACCCAAGAAGGATTGGAGTTAACTCCAATCGGGAGGTGCATGGTAGATATGACTTCCCTCTAAGCTACAACATAAATGCCTTAAACCCTAAAGAAAGCTTGATCTTTATCAAAAGGGACCTCTGCCCATCTATAGTAGGGTTTCTCAAAGACTTCTCCTCATGCCTCGATCCTACCTTCATCACTACATGTAACTATCTCTGCCTATTGCGAATATTATTAAAACAAAAACCTACTACAAGGGAAGAGTGATTGTCGCCCCTTTTTTTTATATCAATGCTGGGATAGATAGCTATGCAATGGTACACCTCATGATGAGAGCCACCCTCTCGCCAACATTTTGCATGAACCTCTTAGAAGACATGATTGATAGTAGATTCACTAGGTGTAACCACCTGTTCTTGTCATCTACTCCACTCAATGTAAGAGCTAGCTTGATAGGGTATTTGTAGAACAGGGCATTCCAAAGCAAAGCCCTCAAGCAGCAATACAACTTGGCCCTTGGTCATCAATGGGATGCTTCTTAATGTGCTCCCTTTATAATTCAAAAAAAGGGAGAAAAAAAAAAGGAAAAAATAAAAGAAAATAAAAGAAAAGAAAAAGGAAAAGGACAAGAAGTGGAAAGAAAAGAAATATAACAATGAAATCAACCCATTTGTACTCTATGGGCGTCACAAGCCCTGCACCTACCACCCTAGCCCATTCCCCCACTTCACATACTTAAGGCACATCAAGGGCATGACACACCTGGGGAGTTTCCACTCTAGACCTATCTCCCTAAGTCACACCCATAGTACCTCCCCTTTTACATGAACCAAGTCCCCAAGTGCGGGACAATACCACATGCTTGCCTCTGACCAACTCCCAGTTCCACTGGCACAGACACCATGCATTGCACGGTGAGGTAGACACAGACTTAGGTAGTGCACTTCCTTTTCCTTTTCAGGTACATTCGACAACCCATGATCAACCCACCGACATTGGAGGCCCCCATCATGCACTCAATCTATCCTCAGCTTCTGCAACCTCTCGTCCATTTTGTTATGTTTTTTCTCCATGGCCAATCACCCTAAAACCCCATCATCGATTCTCTCACGACAAACCTTCAACCACCTGAGTTCTCACCAACAAGTGCCATGGGGCTGGCACTTGAAAAGGTATAGAACAAAGCGGAAAAAGAAAGCCCAATAGAGTAATAGGAGAAAAAGGGGCCAAAAGCGCAAGAAGCAAACTCAAAAGTCCAAGGCAAGTGCAAAAGGGGAAAGATGCATTTTAAATATAAAAGCACACCCTAAATCCTTGTAAAAGAGTGCCAGGCTCCCTCTTATGCAATTTGTAAACGTGGGTGGGTATGGGTAAAGGAACAATGTAAACAGGAAGGGAATATGGAAAGAGGACATAGGCTAAAATGGCTAGTCATGTAAAGAAGGGATGGGTGCCCAAGAGGAGTAGGGCATATTTAAAAGATAAAAAGTGAATGAA
This sequence comes from Lygodium microphyllum, assembly GCF_053477565.2. NCBI lineage: Eukaryota > Viridiplantae > Streptophyta > Polypodiopsida > Schizaeales > Lygodiaceae > Lygodium > Lygodium microphyllum. The sequence continues at coordinate 77,746,487 of NC_141143.1, forward strand.
GAAGCTCATTCTTGTGTGTAGCCAAACTAACTCTTCTCCTCTTATTCTTATTCTTATTCTTGCTTGTGCTTGTGCTTGAGAGAGGGAGTGAGTGTGTGAAGGTGAGGGATCGTGGTGGAGAAGCTCTCCATATTCTCCTCTTTTTTTCTTCTCTTCTCTTCTTTTCAGTTGTCTCGCACACTGAAATGAAGCTTGGAGCTTGGAGCTTGGAACTTGGTTGAACTTGCACCTTAGATCGTGGAGCTACCGAAGAGCTTGTGGGAGGAGGCAACTTGATTGGGCATGAAGGTAAGCACACTACACTTGTATGTGTGAAAGTGTGCATGGCTATGTGAGAGGTAGCCATTGCACTTGGCTTGAAACGCTTGAAGCAATAAGCAGTCCGTGGGTCTTGGCGATTGAGAGAGAGCTCTCACAACATAGGTATAAGGATTTGTGACATGATAGGATGGGACTCACTAGTTGTTTGCTTCTTAGTGTATAGAGGATGTCATGGATGAGTTAATAAAGGGGATATACAACCTATAGCTAAAGGTTGTGAAGTTGGATAAAATGAAAGGGGTGGGTTGCAGCTCTTAAGCCTCCTCGAGAGGGCTTTCTCTGTCACTATATATGGTGTAACAACCCTTAGCATGAGAGGTGGGAAAAAAACCATCAATGAAGATGTTCTCTCTTAAAGGCTCGATAATTTCGAAACCTATCCCACGGAAAGGGATTCATCTACAAACATCTAAGGAGGATTTTAAAAGAATTGCAAACAACATGTCCTCTCCATAAAAACAAGATATCTACTCGAAATACAAAGAGCATGGAAATACAAGATATCCAACTCATGGGGATCAATATCCACATTGACTTTCATATACAATTTTGATACTAGCTTTTGATCATCATGAGAATGAAGATGCATGTATGCTAGGTACCAAGAAAAATGAGAAGTTAATCTAATTGAAGGACTAATAGATTGATGATAAATCTAATTGAAGGATCAATAGATTAATGATAGATCTAGGAAAATTCCAAATAATTATGATAAGCTTGTATAGGAGTTTGCTAATCCCCTAGAATCACAAGCCAATTATTTTGAGGTCCTATCAATGAATCAATTTGGCTCCACCCTTTGTGTCTCTATATTTTCAAATCAAAACCAAAGTGGTTACTAACCATCTGATGGGGATTAGGAATTAAAGATGTGGATGGAGGGAGATATCAAGGGATCAAGTGATGGATATGCAAAATTGTAAAAAGAAGAAAGGGTTCAAGATGGAGGTTCAAGTAATTTCATTAAATTAGATAAGAAAGGAATTAGGAAATATACTGGAAAAGCGAAAAAAGGAATGTAGTAAATGTTGGAGGACAAGGAAGAGTAGGGGAGAAAACAAAATCCACAATAAATGGGCAATGAGTAAAGATAGGAATTTGGAGAGCACCTTGTAATTGAAAAAGAAGAGGAGAAATAACATAGGGAGTCGATTGAAGCATGGATAAATAAGAATCCAAGTTGTTGGCCATCTATTGATAATAAGTGAGGGAAGGCACTAATGGACCTAGAATAGATCGGCGATTGTAAGCTTCATAGTGACATGTATTGTGGTGCATTAGAGAGGGATCTAATATTTATGAAGGATGGCAAAATTCATGTGAAAGAATGAGGTCTTTCTCTTACTTCAAACTTTGGACAAGGAGGAATGCAAAACTAATTGGATGATATGGTTGCCTGAAATGCACATGCAATGTGCATGCTACCACATTTTCATTGCAAATAAAGAAAGTCCCTTGGTATTTTATGGTTAGTCAAAAAGTTGAGATATAGTCTCATGTGCTACATGTGGCTAAGAAGGGCAAAGCATTAAGAAGTGATTTAATTGACGTAGTTATAAGCATTCATGACATGATAGGATGGGACTCACTAGTTGATTCTTTCTCTATGTATACTTGTGTGGCTTAGTTGCAAAATACAAATGTAATTGTGGAATATAAGAGAGAGCGGTATGAAGATATTGCAGGGACTTCAAAAAGGATGTCATATAGAAATCTTGAGCAAACTAAGGCTTTAATTCATGAGCATGTATTTTAAATTTAAAAGAAGAAATAGGATGGGAAAAAAAGGGTAAACAGTTGCCTTATAAGTTGTAATTTGACATTGAGACTATGATAGATATAAAGCAAGTGCTTAAAGAGTGTATTCTCAATAGTAGGGTGGAATTTACTCTTGTGGAGGTACTTGGTATTGCAAGGCGTGAATTTCATGATGAAATTATTGACACTAGAAAGTGAAAATGTCTATTTCTAAGTGATTCAACAAATGCTATGATACAGATGGGAGAAGGGCCTAGTTTGTAGGACACGTAGGCTGAGTATGGAAAAAATACATGTGCTATTTTGGAAAGGGTTGATGCTGTAAATGAGATAGATGAGGGTAAATTTACTAATCTATTGGTTAAGAATCAATTATTTGCAGTACTATGCATAGAGAAATCACGTAGATGTGACGTACTGATGATGAGGCTTTACGATTTACTCCTAGAAATCCTTATACTCAAAACCATTGGCTTGAGGCAACAATAAAAACTGTGGTTAATGTTGGGGAGCTTGAGACTCCATGCATTGCATTTCTTGACCATGGATTAAAGATTAATGTAATTGTTAGAAGTTTATATGAAAGTGGTGCATGATTGATTGATGTTGTTTATGATTGGAGAATGCATGCAACAAACAACTCCTCTGAAGATATTTATATAACATAACCATTGGTGATGTACAAGAGGAGCAACACTTCTTTGTATAAGATAGTTCTTCTTATCCAATGATTTGGGATAGCCATATATTACAATTGTTTATATAGAAACCAAATATTGGATGACAGATCGGCCTATGCTAGAGTCAGAAGTAAAGATGGAAAAAGGGTTGTTCAATTTCCACTGTTTGTGTCAATCACCTAAGAAATAGAGACACATCAAGGGATTATCATTTGTCTCCAAGTGAAAATAAATTTAAATAAGTAAAGATAGGAAAAGACATGTTCAATTTCTCATTGTCTACATTAATCACCTGAGAAATAGAGACATGTTAAGGGATTATCCATTGCCTCCAAGTGCAAAGAAATTTTAAGGACCAAGTTTTAGTAGGAACTCCTATCATGCGAGACTACAATAGTGCTATTTTGAGGAAGCTCTTACATCCTAATGTAAGAAAAGATGTATTTTATGCTGGTTTTATTGAGTTTATAGCGATGTTTTAGGAGGATGGATTCAATTGTTGCATCTAGGCTATGCTTGCTATAAGGGGTCTTTGTAATAGCATACTCTTCATCCACATGAACTTGCAAATCCACTTTCGTCATGCAATTTCTTATGTCACTAAGAGATTTCATTAGGAAATATAAGGTTTAAGAGGAAATGGAGTAGATTAAGCTTATCATTATAATATTGATTTAGAAGGATTAGAGGACAAAACAAAGTATGAAGATTAGGTGCATATATAATATGGTTAAGAGGGTAGGGAAAAAATCAAAATTTAGGATAAAATTTAACCCACCTTGCCTATGTGGCACTTAGGAGAAGTAATGGAGCAAAAAGTGGATATGTAACTACCTCTCCGAGTGCCATGCACCACATGTGTATTAAAAACTAAATATATTGAGAGGTAATTTAATATAAAAATTTATGTAAAATATGAGCATTTCAACTTGCAATATGATTGGGAACCTTTTGACAAAAAGAAATCATTTTTGGTGAAAATTTTGAGAAATTCATTTTTTCAAGTAAAAATAGTGTGGTACTTTTTGAAGATTAGTGGGTCCCATCTTGGAGGATGAAAATAGGTAGTTACTAGGGTGAAAAGTAGGCAAGACTCGCTCCTTTTTAGATGGGATCCATGACAAAAAGTAGGGTGGATCCTAGGAATGTAGGAGAGCCAGGGGACAAAAAGGCATGCAATGATGACTATGGAAGAGGGAGTAATCCAAGATTAAAGATCCGTAATAGATTTCTTGCAACGCCCTTTTTGAGTCCATATTTTCCTTGATCTCATGAAAATTTCCCTCCTAGATAGTCTATCTTTTGTCTAGCTATTCTAATCGGGTATACGCATGAGAGTGACATGAATCTAGTAGCCAATCTCTACTTTGACTCTTGGATTAATATTTCTCTCATCGGGTATACTCATGAGAGTATCATGAATCTAGTAGCTAACCTCTACTTTAACTCTTCCATTAATATTTCTCCACTTTAATTATCTTCTAATGAAGAACACATAATTTAGAAGCTATGAGGGGCAATTGAATGGGTTGCTATAGGTGGAACCTCACTTGCTTGTGCAATCCCTTATCTAGTTCTAGCACTTCTTCTCTTGGGAGCCATCACAAACACACAAACTATTCCATGTGCGCTCCTTGTTTTACTCCTCCCTTGATCCTTATAGTGCTCCCTAGCTTTTATGATCCTCAAAGTGAATTTGGCAAGGCTAGGAAGAATATTTTGTCTTGGCAAGGGAAACTTGATAGGTGGCTTGGGATTAGAAAATGAGATCATGCTCGTTAGAGATTAGGCAATGAGTATGATCTACCCCTTAGGTATTCTAGAGTAAGTGATTCTTCTTGAATTTAAGGATAAGGGATGGAGAATAGGTGGAAATGAGGATTTGATGCAAAGGTTTGGGATGGAAAATTTAATGAGTCCCAATTATAAATAATTAAGCTTGATAGTGTCAATCTACATATGGGAGATAGAAGGCTTGTCTAGTGATATGCTTCAAATAAATGTGAAGAGAGAAATTAAGCAAGCCAATGAATGAGTGCATTGATCATGCTCATGTTTTGCAAGGGAAAATTGATGGTGAGACTAGTCATCCATGGTGAATGCCACAATAATGGAATCAAAGAAGATAAGGATTGCTTTTGCTATGGATTTTTGTGTGTTTCCAAGGTACTCTTGCCCATATTTTACTCTTAGGAATCAAATAAGCAAATCTACAATGTGCATCTATATTTTCTTTCTATTAGGGTTCTTGGATTGGAGCCTTCAGTATATAAATTTATAGACCAAGTGAGCTTTTACAAAGTTGGAGATTACCCTCTCACTATTGAGGCATCATAACGTACTCTTTGTGATTTTTCTTTAGGTGATGGTTTGTATTCAAAAATGAATTTTAGATTCGGTGGCTATGTTAATGTATTTCATATTTTAGTCTTGGTTTGGGATTGCTGATTGATTTTGAAGAGAAAGCCTACACTATATTGTTTTGTGTTTCATTTATATAGTATTACTACTTGGATGTGACTTCTAGCTTGGCAGGCCAAGATAGTATCTTCCTAATTTTGGCAAGCACGGTCTCCTTCTAATTGTGGGCCAAATATTCATTATCGTGGGTTAGTGTATTTGATTTTGATAGGTTAGTCTATTAAGTTTTGACAGGTATAGGAAAGTAAATGGTGCTCTTCCTAAAATAAAAGTAAAATGTGGAAATAGTCAACATTTCATCAGATCTCATTTGTACGTTGTGTTCAATGTGAGTTATGGCTTGGTAGGCTAAGATAATTGTGGCCCAAATTTTCATCAATCAGTTTAGACTGGTGTTTTTGGTTCTAGTTGGTGTAGGAGAGTAAATGCACTCTTCTTAATAACAATACAGTATGAAAAGAGTCTATACTACTTGATTTCTTGTGTTGCTTGCTCCACTTTTGCTTGGTTTATAATAATCCTTGGGGGGTAAGAATCTCAATCCCTCTACTTATAGGGCATAGTCTCACCCTAGATTCCTAAAATAGTTCTAAGTCAGGTTCTAAGATGGTTCTAAGATCGAAGTGTAAGTCAACCAACACTTGGCCCTAATTAAGCATATTGTTATGATGAGAAGCCTCCAACCATGGGAAATATTTGTCTTGAATCTACGCTCATGCTTCTTGCTCACCCATCTAGAAATAGGGTTTGCTTAGTTTTTTTATTAACCTGCCATATTAATTTGATGCATAAAGACATCTTTCTTATTTAGGCCCATTAGAATAGGTTCCTTCGCATAACTTAGAACACAAATACAAATACAAGAAAAAATGATATTTTGAAAACAATCTTTTATTTATAAGAAGTTTGTACAATAATATTAATCTAGCCGGCCATATGTAGCTCACAATTTGAGCTTTACCCAAAGGTAATCCACCAAAGCCACCCATCCACTAGTATAGGGCCTTTCTGAGAATACTCTCCTAAGATTGTAAGGGGCATACTTATTCTTAGCATGCTTGGGATTATTATTAGAACGCCCCCTGCCCCCCCCCCCCCCCCCCCCCCCCCCCCCCCTTGATGAGTGTCCCGAGGAGGAGGATTCCAATTGTCATCACGCTTCATTGTTCTCTTGACTCCTGGATTATCCTTGGTATCCACGAGTGGCTAAATTGTATCTCTATTCATTTTTCACTCCACAAACTAGTTCACTATATTTTAGAGCTTGTTCATATAAAATCCATGACATAGGCAAAATGCTTGCTATAAAATTTGAGCATCAAGCTCACTCTTATATAAATTGTCTTAGAGCTTGTTCATACAAACTAGTTCACTATATTTTAGAGCTTTTTCATATAAAATCCATGACATAGGCAAAATGCTTGCTATAAAATTTGAGCATCAAGCTCACTCTTATATAAATTGTCTTAGAGGTGCTAAGCTCCATCATTTTGCTTAACTCTCTACTTCACAAGCCAAGCTAATAATGGAGCTTCCATCGTAGCCAAAGCTTAAGGTGAGACAGTGTGTATAAGGGAGAGTGAGGAGCTAGAAAGAAGCCATCTACTCCATTCTTTGCGTCTATCTTGTTCTCTTCAACCATCACCATATGGGAAGCTGGGAGGCAGACATAGCCTCACCGTGAGAGAAATAGATAGTGAGCATGAGGTAAAAGAAGAGGAATAAAGAAAGTGAGGGACTAAGAGCAAGAAGTTGCTTCTACATCCTTGCATGTGTTGTTCCTCTTGCTTCTCTTCTCATCGTGGCAACTATGGAGATGAATGCAAATTGGATTAAAGACATGGCTTGGGAGCACCAAGCATCACTTGAATCATGAAGACATTCAAAGCTTCTTTCAATGGATTGGACTATGACAAATGTAAATTTTGGTAAGTTTATTACATCTTTGAGCCTTGTTCTTTTAAGTGTAAGAAGCATAGTTGGTTCAAAGTTAAGAGTAGAAGTTGGCTAAAGGTAACTAGAGCTATGTAGAGAACTAAAGCTCTTAAAAAAATAAGAGTTTTACACAACTGTCCTTCGTTGAGTTCATAGAGCACAACATTTATCTATAGCTGCCACTTGTACGTGAGTATGTGCATATGCACAAGTATCATCTCTATTCTCGTAAATCTCACTTACCTTGGTCAAACTAGTTACTAGTAATGTAATACAGAATGTATGTTAACCATTTACAATAGAAAGTTAACATTTGCTAGAAGAATGCATGTTAATTTTGTTAGATTCATCTAAAAGTTGATCTAATTTATATAAGGTTTTGTTTATAGCATAAAATGCCCCTAAATTTAGCCTTTACAATTTAATTGCTGTCGTTATATATCCCCACTATAGCTGCTTTCCCACAACACTTAATGTAGGCAAGCCCTTATGGTTACATGACCTTGTGAAAGGAATAGCATAAATCCACCACCACAAGGTTGAAGACTTATTCTTCCTCCCCGAAGTTTCTTCTTAAATATCCCTAAAATAACTGCATTCAGCACACTTCATGTTGTGATTACATCGCCTCGTGAGAGGAGAATTACAAGTCTACCACCACAAGGTGGTAGAGTTTCTCTCTCTCTCTCTCTCTCTCAACGGTGCTTCTTGCTGCTGGAGCCTTGTTGATCTTGAAATTGTCTGCTACAAACCCTTTTTCCAGCCAGCACTGCCAGAGCACCATGGTAGAGTTACATCACGAATTCCTCAAGATGATCGAGTGTATATATACATACGTGCATTACAATAACTGTGTATGATGAGCCAGCTATTTTAAACTTGCTGGCCCTTTACCATTGGCACTAGGGCTGGACAGACCCAAAGATCTGCATTTACGACCCTGCCCCTAAAGCCGAGCTAGTTTCGATGGAGCTCTATGATGAGCAAGCAAGAAATTGACCAGGGAACTGTACAAACGCAATGGTTAAGGGGGGCAATGAGATAGGCGAGGAGCTGTCCACGACATTGGGAACTAGTCCTGGTATGTCACCAGCTTTTGTGATGCTTAAACTTGCACCATTAAGATTGACAGCTTGGCTATGTATGCTTCCTCCTGCTGCTGATAAATGGTACTCTAGCCTTGTGCTTTGGGGACTCTCCATCCTCCAGTATGATTTTATTGCCCTGAAAATTTCTGGACTCCACAAAGCGGACTTCAAAGTCGCTGCGTCTGAAGAGACTGGTGATGGTTGTATGGAGGCTGTGACATGATATGTTGTTTGATTACTGAAATTGAGAAGCACCAAAGTGATCCCGTCCTGCCAATGGCACAGTTAGCAACTCGAGTAGTTGCCTGCACCCTTCTGAATGCTTTTCAAAAATAGAGGTGCATGCTAGTTCACAGCCACTGTTTGACATTATGCTTTGTTTCTCAGGTGAAATGTCAAACCTTAAGACTTTGTAAATAAAGTTCTGAGCAAGTGGTGATGGAGGCTAACAGACACTACTCTTTATTTATTTTCCATGTCTTTTTTTGGGTGATGGATTGGGGTGTAAGTGCACATGAGGACCTTCATCTCTAGTCAGGACTTTGTGGGTATGCCCCTGACCTATATGAACACAACACAGGGGCATGGCCTCCATATAGGTCCTTTTGAACACAGCACAGGCATGCCTGTAACGCCCTGATTAGGGAGGAGGGTCCTCACAAATAGTGAACCCACTGGTCTATTTACACCTCTTATGACACATGCACAAAATACATACCATATTCTTGGAGCAGTGTCCATAAGTGCGTAGAGATAATGCACCAGAGGACACACTGGATACTTGCACGGCTAGAACCTTTTGACCCATTAGACGATGCCAAAGTAGTGCACTGGTACAGAACTAGAAAGCTTTAGATATTTTACATAACATTACGAGAATAAAGGTAGTAACACATGTCAAGACAGTAAACAGCAAACCTGTAATAATCAGGATTTGGCTCAAAAGTGGTAGTGTTCAGTAACCCATAATTTCCTCCGATTAAAGATTGTCTGCAGTAGCATTTCGTGCCAAAGCGAGCTGCCATTCCTAACTGATCAACATACCTGAGCAAAATCTTTGTAGTGAAGACACAGCCCAAACATGGGAAAGTTAAAAGTTCACAGGGGGTCTCATTTTAATTTCTAAAATATAATCAACTTGTCTTCTTTTCAAGATTGCCTGTCACTGGTGTACTGGCAGGTATGATAGTATCAACTGTCTTAACCCTTGCAATTTCTAAATCACCTAGGTCATACTCATGGGAAGAAATGAACTTCATGCTAATCAGAAAACAAACTCTTGTCGTTGAAAGACTCCAAAGATCCACACAAGGAGTCTCACAAAAAATGTTAGCTGGTGTTATTGTCATCAAAGGTTGAGTAAATTGCATACATGTTTGGTTTCTGAATTGGTCAAAGACTCCACATAAGCACTTGAAGCAGTCAAGGTTTTCCATAAAAGATATTCCCCAAGATAGTATGTATGACAACCCATGCATCAGAAGAAAAGCTCAAACAGAGGCATGAGCAAGTATGCAGAAGTAGATGAAGAGAATGATATTTCTGATTGCCAAAGCTAGAAGTTATCCAGATGCAGCCTCCAGCTAACTGGATGGTAAACAATTGACTGCATTGCATATCTAGTTCAGACTTTGGATTGAACCTCATGCTGTATGCTTTGCCTGTTATCATGCTTGATCACTCGAGCCAAAATTACAGACTAAAAATGCTGGAAAGCTCCCATAAAGTGAATGTATTAGAATATAAGAGCCAATCAAGTGTAAAATGACAACCACCGAAATTGCATGTGAGCTTACCAGAAGCTAGAAACAAATGCATCTGTAACAAGATGCTGACCACTATTGTAAGCACCCCCTGCTTCTCCAACCCAGGAACTTGCCTTGCTTCCTGATTCACTTAGAATGTCTTGTAGGGTTAGGAAATGAGCTTCCTCCTTATCAAGGTATGAAGGATTAAGTATTTTAGTCACCAAATTTGGATCCACACCTGACAAGAAATAAATTAATTTCATGAAACAAAGACACAACATGCAAGTGTATCAAAGAGATTAATTTGACAAAGTTTTCTACCTGCTCCCAAATTGTAAATATGATGGGATACAATATCTGGACCGTTAGCTCCTGCTTCCTGTAAGAAATCTTTAAACCATTGTTCATCCAGAAACCCATCTGGTGCAATTACTAAGGGACGATATGATTGCTTTTTATAAATCTGTTCAATGATCCTCCGAAGCTCTTTTACATCAGCTGCATATTGTACCGCTGATATGCTTGTCCCAACACCACTCCCAGACAATTCATTACCTTCAACATACAAAAGTCTCAATTCGTGCATTAGATACAAGGTCAAAATAGAAAGGAAACTGCATCAACTTACAAACTCACTTCCGTTATACTCTGTGTTTGTGTGTGTGTGCACACCTGCCGACCTTCCTCTCTCCATCCCTCCATCCCACTCCTCTCTTTCCCTCTCCCCTCCCTCTCTTTCCCCTGCCCCCCTTAAAAGTGTGAACATATTACCTTTCCACTCACATAATCTGACAAATGTAAATTCTATCCCATTAAGCCCAGGTACAAAAATCTGAAGAGAAAAACATGTGTGTCTTGTCTTAGATGGATGAAGCCACAACCGCATATCCTGCTTCAGAGAGGGAGCCACCAATGCACCTCATGCCTGACTCTCAGGAACATCCATTGCCGAGTTAGGGGAACTGACTTGATGCTCATAAACCTTTCCATCTCATGCCTAACTCTTAGGAACATCCATCCTGGTGTTAGGGTACTAACTTAATCTTAAAAACTGACATGGCAAAACCAGCATGGAAAAATGAAAGGCATTGCAAGTACTCCCAAAACTGATAATGTTCTTTAGCCACACTTTAAGCATAAACCATTCCCAAACAAAGAACATTCACAACAGCAAACCTTCCCCTACCATGATGTATAATCATTGAAAGCTAGAAAGAAGAGAGGATAACCAACATCACCCCACAGGTATGATACATGTCCATTACAATAGACTCTAGATAAGCCGTGCCTGCCATTTTGTGTTGTTTAATAGCAGGAAATACATCTCAGTTACCAGCAAAATTATTATACTACATCCTATATTCTTTCAGTTTGGAGCAGACTCCCTGGACATTCCACTGCACAACCTTCATAATCACATTCCAAACTAATTGCCTCCATGAGATCAGCCTTCTGCAAAGCCAGCCATAGTTTTCCAAGGAGGATAATCATTCAGCAGAACTCGATTGACCTTTAGCAAAAACATTCGATTGACCAATCTTACTCATCTCAATTTCTCGAGCACAATTTAGCCCAAATTGATAAAGTGTGAAATTCTCAAATTGTCATTTATTTTATGTTTGAATTGCTTGCTGTAAATTAGTGTTATTTATGGTTTCACCACCCTTTTGTAGATAGAAAGGCTAGTTTCATGGTTCCATTGCCAGGATACAACTCTCTCAAGCATGTGGGCATGTGGCACCTGATTGCAAGTTAGGATAGCAAAACAATTCGCTAAAATTGTTCTCAATTGTGGCAAAATTCAGCATGTCTTCTTCAAGAAGTGAAGAAACACATTATGTTGATGCCTTTAAAAAATACAATGAAAATAATGCAATGCGTAATCTTGGAATGGGTGTTCAACATGGACAGCAAGCTATATATGCTTGTTTTAGTCACGAAGTTGGAACTTATAATGCAATGATGATGTTGAAAATCAGTAAGACGAAGAAAGATTATGATGTTCAATTTAAGGCCCGGTTGATTGCAGCTGTGGATACTTTGTCAAGGCTCACAAAGGACCCATGTTTTGCTGACTTTATGCAGTCACCAAGAAGGGGTAGCAAGGGTAAAGGAAAACACCCTCTAATGCTTCAAGATAGAATGTCTCACCAAAGGTGGAGGTGGCACCGCCTCAAAATGCACCTAGTGCATGAAATGAGCACATTAAATGTTTGCTTTGGGACAAGGGCAGAAAATGCAAGTGAAGCTTGCTAATGCATTCACTATGCCTTTTGGGACAGCAAGGTATGTCTCAAAATGTGGGACAACCAGGACACTTAGGAGGTGGATTTGTATTTCGTGCTATGGCTTAGAATGCAAAATCCCATGTATAGCCACATTCAAATGGTCCTTGATAAGCAAACAGGAACGTTTGGCAATGCATTTGATGCTTCTAGCATGTTTTATCCACAGCAGATTGGGCTTGAACAACTAAATGCAAATGTGCAATGCTGGTTAGGTTGACAGTGCAACAGATGTACCATTTTTGTAGCAATCTGACAGTTATGAGGATATGTGTGATCATAAGGGTAAAACCTAGAACCTAGTGTGGGTTTTGGAGCAAGTAAAGTTAAGAAGTAAAGTTTCTATGCATTACTTGGTGAAGTTTTAGGATTGGTTTATGTATGGATGCAAATGTATGAAGGGTGACTTGCTAGATCATCCTTAGTCATATATTTTACCTTGATGTGTTTCAATTGGAACCGACCTTGGATCATGCTCATTCAAGTTCAAAAGCACATGGAAGTTCCAAAGTAATGCATAATGCTCAAGGGGGAGGTTGCATCTCCACTCCCTAGTGATGGACAACTCGATTATGTAGTTGATCTCTGATGTAGTTTGTTTGCATCCAAGGTATTGTATGCTGACAATATTTCTATTTCTATTCAATGTACTAGTCACCGTGGTTTGGTATGCAAATGGGTATAGTTTTTACCATTGCTTTGAAACTATATATTTGAGAGCCATGCATGGGATACATGACATGTGATATATGTTTGTAGGTGATGCAAGAGAAGTACATTTTTATGAGTTACATATGATGTGCTTTCAATGCACATTTGCATGGGTTATAACTTGGTTAAGTGGCTGGAATTTCAGTAGTGAGATAACCTATGCAGTCCAATGCTAAGTTACCACTGGCATCACTTTGATCTTGCTCATCTAGAGCCCCAATCTTGTGGTGTATTTAAAAAAAGGGGGCATCCTTGGTTGTCTCTGCAAATGGGTCTCTTCAAACCCACTCCCCAAGGTCCCATTGTAGACTCTGAAGAGGCCTCTTATATATCAATATCTCTAGCCATCCCTCATGTATCTCTTAGGGTTTGGGTCTACATATCAGGTCTTGTCAGAATGAGCTACAACCCTAATCCTATATCGAGAGCCTCATGGGATTTAAGCCCAAAGTGTTGCTGACTAGGAATCATTGGTCTCAAGTCTGAAAAGAAACCAGCAAGGTTTGAAGTTTGCATTGTTGTGTTGGGATGTGTGCATGCATGTATCAGTGTCCTATGAAGGTTGTGGATGCAAACTCAGTTAATGGACAGTGTTTTCGTGGGATCTAGAGGTCTACAGTAGGGCTAATTTGCATACAAATAGAGACAATCAATTTGGGCTTCCTTGGTTATCAAATCAAGGTGCAAATTGGATTTAAGGGTTTCTAGTTTCATATGCAACAGCAAGTGGCTCAATTGGCTCAGTCAATAGAGGAAGTGGAGACTCGGTATTAATAAGAAATTTCATGGAGCATTTATTGGTGTGGCGTGGTCATACAGGACACGGTGAACAATTGATCTCCTATAGTGGCTAGTTCGGAACACTACATTATATATTTCATTGTACTGGACATTCATGATCCAAGAGAGGGCCTTAGCATTGTGTATATAATGTGCATCAGGCCTTTATATTGGCTTGTAGTAGTGGCACTTTAGTGGCTAACCTTAGTCTTCTAGCGTAGCATCCCATTTTCTCACACTTACACGTGTGTGTCTCTTCCCCATATGTATTTGGCCATTAATCACATTGCTAGAGAGAGAGAGAGCAAGCTGCTGTAGCTCAATTGGTTAAGTTGAACACATGGTGACTAGATGGTCTTGAGTTCAATTCCGATTGCTGCACGGTCATTTAGTAAACAAATAAAAAAGGAGATTTGAACTGGTTTAGTGGATTGATAAAACAAGTAGCTTACCACTAGGGTAGCCACTTGATTTGTGGGGGGGGGATTGTTGAGCTAAAATATGCATCACTTGCTAATTAGCCTCTTAAACAACCCGAAAAATGCTCTTTTAATGAAGAAACCCTAAAATGGGGAGCAGTTTAAGAAAGTTAAAATGGGGAGGGATTCTAAATTGTTGAGAATCCAAAACTTTCTATAAATAGACATGCTGCCCTCCATTCAGTCCCAATCTCATTTTTGCAGGTTTCAGGTAATCTAGCTTCGATGTCCACACCCTGTTCGCGGAGGAGATCTTAATTGAGGCTGCCCAACATTGTCTCCATCCATCCAACACTTGTTTCCAATCTCCATCGCACAATCTACCTTAATTTCTACTACATTTGCTGATCAACCACATTGTCTACAGCTAGCGACCTGCTGGACTAGTGTGTTTATGATCTGTGGCTACTATACGGACTGCTGTATCATCATACCTGTGTTTTTATTGCCGTCAGCCTACCATATCATCATATCTGCATTTTATTGGCGTCGGCCTCCACGTCATCATCAACCTTTTGCATTTGCAGTTTTCTCTCTCCTCTATCTATTTGACATTGATCCAACATCACCCTTGCTGCATTTGCTACTGTCAAACATCTTAGAGGCTACCTTGCTACGATTCGAGATTTGTTAGGAGTACGACACACCTCACTTTGTCTTGGTTCTTAAGATATGAGAGTACTTGTATCTTGATCCCATGGGGGTTTTGGGGCTCTGAGGAGTACACTCTACACTTTAGCTATGAAGTATTTGGCTGCATATTTTTATCCATAATTGACAGCATGGCACGTCATGGGTATAATCATTAGAGCAACATCCTTGGTGTCCTCACTTAGGAGGATAAACTTGATGGCACAAACTCGTTGTTGTGGAGTTTTATGGTCCGCAACCTTCTTGGGGCAAAGGACCTGTGGGACTATGTCACAGGTGATTTGTAGCGACCAAGAGGTTTTGCATCTTAGATACCTCAGCATAACACTCGAGGACAAGTTGTTGTTGTTGTTGTTGCCCCTCCTTCCCCTCCTACTGAGGATAAGAGGGAGTGGGACTCGAAGGATGCACAAGCACTTTCTTTAATTGCTTTATTTGTGAAAAGGGCAATTATTCCACACATTCGATCTTGTAGGACCTCAAAATCAGCTTGGGATGTACTTGAGCACATTTTTGCAAAATGCAATGAGGCTAGGATATCCTATCTCTATAGAGAGCTAGACAATGTGAATATGGATGAGGGTGATAGCATGGCAGATCACCTTACTTACATATAGGATTTGCATGAGCAGTTGCTCAATGTTGATGAGGTCATTTAGGATGCTAAATTGGTAAACATCACACTGAACTCTCTTCTTGCGTCATATTTTAGTTTCCATATCTCGTTGATGTTGTCTTTGAGGGGGGAGCACCAAGCCCTTACATTTATGGAGTTGGAAGGCCTCTTGTTGCTGCAAGAGGAAAAGACTTGGAAGAATGTTGCATTGCATTCAGGTAATGTGGCTTTGTTTTCCAAGTACAAAGGCAAAGCAAAAATCAAGCAAAATGTAAAAAATCAACAAAAGGGTGATGCTGGATAGCCATCAAATAAGGTTGTCCAAGACACATAAAGGTCTAAAAAAATGGGAAAAATGTCATTATTGCAAAAAGCCCCGTCAGTATATTGATGAATGCATAAAGAGATTGGCCAAAGACAAGAAGGACTCTGGCTATCTAGGAGACATCAATCAACAAATCTACTAATGGTGATGCTTCAGCCAACTTTATGGAGGAGGACTACACATTTCTCACATGCAGTTATGATTCTTTGATGGCTGATTCAACATTTAATACTGCTGAAATGTAGCACACATGGTATTTGATAATGAGGCATCAAAGCATATCATTTCCAAGAAGTTTTTGTTTCTCTCTTTACATTTAGTCCCTGCCGCAAAGCGTGTCACATGTGCGAACAACAGTATTTATGATGTATGTGGCATTGGTACTCTCACTATTACTGATGCAAATGGTTCTAATTTCATGCTTCTAGATGTCTCATGTGTACCTGGTATTACAAAGAGCTTATTGTCTGTCTCTGCTTTTAATAAGCATGGCTTTTAGGTCATCTTTGAGGATGACAAATGTATTGTCAAAGATAGAGAGATGGATTATGCACTTAAGCTATTTGGTACCGTATATAAGGGTTTCTTTTTTTTGGATATTTATGATAGACTCATGATACTCTCACAGTTACTACTCTTTCATCCACAATGCAAAATGCGGAGCTATGACATGCTTGCTATGGACATATGAGTTTTAGGAGTTTGATGACCCTTTAGAGATGTCATATAGTAGATGCATTGCCTCTAGTGGAGACTCCACCTCCTCATGCATGCAAGGGATGTATTTTGGGCAAAATGTACATGTTTGCCTTTAAAAAGGATGGTGCAATGTGTGCTGTCCAATAAATGCAACTTATTTACTTTGATATTTATGGTCCCATGAGGACATGTGGACTTCGGGGTCATCTTTACTTTGTCACTTTTATTGATGACTACTCTCGGTATACATGGGTGTATGGGCTAAAGGTAAAATTTGATGTATTCATGCATTAAACATCTTGTTGCAAAGCTTGAGGCTGAAATTAGCTTGAAGATGCAAACACTTTACACAGATAGAGGGCTTATCTCCTAGATGAGCCAAATTCATAGGTACAGTTTTGTCCTAATGTGACCTTGGAGAAGCAAAGGGAATATATGTCACATGCTTTTGAGACATAATTGCTTGATCATGGTATTACACATTAAGCCATTGTTAGAATGACCCCTAAGCAAAATGGTGTTCTGAAAGGAAGAATTAGACTCTTATGGGAATAACTCATTGTATGTTGAAAAGCAAGGGGCTGCCTCATAAATTTTGGCTAGAAGGCCTTTAGTGTGCAAATCATATGTTAAATCATGCATCCACTAAGGCATTGAAGATGATCATACCATTCAAAGCTTGGCATGGTAAGAAACCCAAAGTTGACTAGTTTCAAGTGTTTCTTTGCATAGACTATGCACATGTTCCAAAAGAGCTTTGTGGAAAGCTTGATGACAAGGTTGTAAAATGCATATTTATTGGCTATGGTTTGTAGAGCAAGGGCTATTGCTTATATGATCCATGCACGAAGAACGTTTTTGGGAGTAGGGATGTCATATTTGTTGAAAGTGTTACATTTTCACGTGATCAGTTTCAAATGCCAGCCACCCATGACATTGGTAATGTCTTTGAGACTCTTTTGCTACTTTCTTTGAAGTCTCTGTCTACTATAAATGGAAAGATAGACATAATATAGTAAGTTGTTGTTGCACCATATGCTTCCAAACAACAAGGTTTTAATGATGGTTTGCCACATGCAATGGAAGATGCAGTACAACATGAAAGAGCTGCTGTAAATGTAGCTAAATCAGTCTTGAGATGGCTATTATATACTCTCCAAGAGAGTAAAACGGATGCTCCCTTACCTTAGCATACTCGAAGGGCTACTAGGCATGCACACATGATGTAAGGGAGGCACCTTTGGTTGATTTTACAAAAGTAGATGATTGTGATGAGTATGTATTTATGAGCTCATTGTTGGATGATAACGAGTCTATTTGAACAAAGCTCAGCAAGATATACATCAAGATGAGTTAGACTCTATGGCCACTAAACCTACATGGAATCTTGTGGATTCACCGCCTATAAGAAAGCCATTGGCACAAAATGGGTTTTTAAACTCAAACGCAAGGTTGATGGCATTATTGACAGATACAAAGCATGGTTGGTAGCAAAAGGCTATATGCAAAAGAAGGGCATAGATCATGAGGAAACTTTTGCTCTTGTATCCCGTATAAGTACAATGAGATGTGTAATTGCTATGGTTGCAAATTATGACTAGAAAGCATATCAATTGGACATTAAGACAACATATTTGAATGGGGATTTGCATGAGGATATTTATGTATCACAACTTTCAAGATTTTTTGGTTAAGGGAAAAGAGCACATGGTAAAGCTCTTTATGGTCTCAAATAGGCTCCTTGTGCATGGTATCTTGAAATTGATGCTTATTTGGCCAATAAAGAGTTCAAAAACAGTCCAATTGCTCCCACTCTATACATTATGAATGAAGGGGAAAACTTGCTAATTATAATTCTTTATGTAGATAACATGTTGCTCAGTAGACCTACAAAGAAAAAATTGCAGATTTTAAGGGTGAATTAAAACGTGCATTTGCTATGTTAGTTACGAGTTGCCTACACTATAATTTGGGGATTCAGTTAATCCAAAATCAGCATGGCATCATTATGTCACAATCACAATATGTGGATAACCTGTTACACTGGTTTAATATGCAAGATTGCAAACCTATGTGCACTCCTATGTAACCAAGCTTAAAGCTGTCTATGCATGATGATGAAGAGGTATCTAATGTTGCAATTTACAGCCAGGTTGTTTGTTGTCTTATTTATCTTTACAACACATGCCCTGACATTTAGTATGCAGTATCTTAGGTGAGCAGGTACATGCATAGCCCGCGGACCATACATTAACAAGCTATTAAGCAGATCTTCAAATATTTGCAAGGTACTCAATCACATGTATTATTATTTTTTAGAGGGAAGATTTGAATTTACAAGCTTACAGTGACTCAAATTGGGTTGGTGATACAGACACTAGGCAATGTACTAGGAAACAGTCTTTCTTTCTGGGCTGCTCATACATTTCATGGCTAAGCAAGAAACAACCTATAGTAGCCACCTTGTCTTGTGAGGCTAAGTATACGGTAGCATTTACGACAATGGTGAACTGTGTATGGTTGCATAGATTATTGGTTGATCTACACTTACCAATGGAGAGTCTTACATCTATTCATTTCTAATAGTCAAAGTGCTATTGCAATGGCGAGAAATCCTTTGTTTCGTGCACATCAAACACATTGAGGTGCATTACCATTATGTTAGAGAGAGATGCTATAAAAGAGAAATCAGCTTGATGTATGTACCCACACAAAAAAATATTGCAGACTTTCATCAAGGCACTACCACGCAAGAAGTTTGAGGCTTTTCAAAAGTCCTTAAACTTATTATCCTTTGGTGATTGATCATCCTTGTACTTCATCACATTGGCACTGCAAGGGGGTGTCAGAATTTGTCAATTTTGGGTAGTGCCTATGTGATTCGTGTGGCATGGACACTTCAATGTGTGTACCTAGTGTCTTCGCATTTAAAAGTAGTGACACTTGGAACTAGAGTTAGTTAGCTTAACTCTAGTCAGTTGATGGATGCTAATTAGGTCAACCCTTGACCCAACTTAGATTATACCTTCATTCTATCTTTTCAGTTCAGCAAGTACACTCTACTCTCTTACTTCAACTCACTCATTTTCATTGTCTTGTTTCTCTCTTCTCTATAGCTAATTCTAATTTCTCACACGTTTGAGCAGTGACATCATCCATAGCCTGTGCGAACATCAACAACCTATCACACCATGGATCTCTCTCTCTCTCTCTCTCTCTCTCTCTCTCTCTCTCTCTCTCTCTCCGTGTCTCTCTTTAGGATGCATTCAATTTTGTAGACATAGAGATTTTTAGATGTTAGCCTTATACTAGAATGCATCTTTCTTTCACTTTCGTGATGAGATGACATTGGGCAGAGATGTATTTTGGTTTTGTCTCATAGGCCACATTGGCCTTTTGTAGATGTTAATATTTCTTTTTTTCTTTCTCTCTCTATGTAATGAGTGATTGTACTGATTACAAAAAAAAGTAAAATATATCAAAATTACAAAGTGCAAGTTGACTCAGGCCATCATGTATAAACCAAATACAACAAATTTAACAAGTACATCAAGACAATAATGCAAAAGGCACCTTGGGACTAGACAGATACAAAGGATCAAGAGTTTTGATAGGATTTAGCCACATGGGAATCGGCCTTAGCTACCAATGTCTCTAGTGCACCATCTTCGAAGAAATCCCCCAACACCGCAAAGGAATTGGGTATGTGATGTTCACTTAGTAAGAAAGAAGGCACATCGAGTGGACGGAAAGAAGAACTGAAATATCTACAATCCCATGGAGTGATGATTCTACTGTCAGAGTGCAGCGGTGCGGAAGCGTAGGACTGAGAGAGAGAGAACGCAGAGAGAGAAGAGAGAGAAAGAGACAGTGGACAATGAAGATCTGCTGTATAAAGAATGCTGAATACAAAGATATGCAGATATATACACGGGCACAGTGCGCTGGACTGCGTGTCTCCACCTCGACGATGCAACCTGCTGTCCACCTCGAAGTCCGCTGCAGTCTGCACTGTCTGCTGTCTGAAATCTGTGAACAAAGACAGAATCTGCGCGTCACCGGTCTGTAATCTGCGAGCAGAGAAGTGTGTCAGACTGCTGAAACTGCCAGGTATAAATAGCCGAGAAACGGGGCAAAAGAGGGCGCAAACAGGACAGGTCGGCTGCATTAAATGCAACCGACTGGGCTGCAGGCAGTCGGACTGCCACGTGGCAGTCCGACTGCACAGTCCGACTGTGCAGACTGCCTGCCTGCCTGGCTATGATCTCTAACACCCCCTCTCAGAGCCTGTGCAGGGCAGAAGCCTGAGGGATCTGGAATGTCTCCGAAGTAGAGCCTGAGGAAGGGCCTTCGTAAACAAATCCGCAAGATTGTCCTCCGTCTTGCAATACTCCACAGTGATGGTCTCATCCAGAAGCTTTTCTCGGATGAAGTGGTACTGGATCTCGATGTGCTTTGTCCGGGCATGAAAAACAGGGTTCCTTGCCAAGGCAATGCAACTCTCATTGTCACATTGCAGCAATGTAGGACGAGTCTGGGGGCACCCAAGCTCCTCCAATAATCTCCGAAGCCACACAACCTCGCATGTGGTGGAAGACGCGGCCCGATACTCCGCCTCAGTAGACGAAAGGGCTACCGTGGGCTGCTTCTTGCTACTCCATGAAATAACACCTGCACCCAAAGTAAAACAGTAACCTGTAGTAGACCGCCTGTGGTCCACATCACCGGCCCAATCCGAGTCGCTCCAACCTGCAAGCATAAGATCTGACCCATCTGTCCCTGCGGGGTAATGAATCCCTAAATCAGACGTCCCCCTCAGATACCGAAGTATCCTCTGAGCAGCCTGCCAATGCACCGTCTTAGGTTCACTCATGAACCCTGCCAAGAGCCCAACAGCAAAACATAGATCAACCCTCGTGTTGAGAAGCCAAATCAAGGACCCAATCAACTGTCGATAGCGGGACGCATCCACCAAAGGAGAAGCTGAATGAGAAGTGGCCTTCCAGTTCGGATCCATAGGAGTAGAGAGGGCCCGACAATCTTCCATCGCAAAAGACACCAAGAGCTCTTGTACATATCTCTGTTGAGAGATAAAGATCCCCCTCTGAGACTGATAAATCTCATGGCCCAAAAAGAAATGGAGTAGACCCAAATCCGTCATCTCGAACGTCCGATGTAAAGCTGACTTCGTCTCCTGGACCTACTGTGCAGCATCACCTGTGACAATCAAATCATCAACATATAATACAAACAGCACACAACCATCCCCGGAAGTGTGAACATACAGCTGCGGATCGGCCTTGGACCGCCGATATCCCAACTGAGATTGGAGGAACGAATCAATCTTCTCGTTCCATGCACGCGGAGCCTGCTTGAGGCCATACAAGGCCTTCTTCAACCTGTAGACTTTCCCATCTGAAGAACCAAAGCCAGGAGGTTGCTCAACATAGATCTCCTCCTTCAAATCACCATTCAGGAAGGCCGACTTCACATCCAACTGATAAACAGGCCATCTCCTATGGCCAGCCAAAGCAAGAACGGCTCTAATGGTCGCCATACGAGCTGTGGGGGCAAAAGTGTCATGACAGTCAATCCCTGGGCGCTGTGCAAAACCTTTAGCAACAAGGCGAGCCTTGTGCTTATCCAAAGTACCATCGCTTAGGTATTTGGTCTTGAAGACCCACTTGACTCCAATCACCTTCTTCTTCGGGGGGCGTGGCACGAGTGACCAAGTGCCATTCCTCTCAATAGCCTCCAACTCGGCTTCCATAGCTTTCTTCCATGGTGCGGACTGTAAAGCCTCCTTCACGGAGGTGGGCTCTCGATCCTGCATAACACGGGTCATCAAACAATAGTTGGAGCAAACAAGCTCCGAAGAATGTGCCTGGTGCCTCCGTGACCGCCGCGGACCATCCTGCGGTCCCCACTCCTCAGGAACCCCCTCGATCCCTGAATCACGGAGTGTGTCACGGGCCCAGCGAGGAGGAGGCCGAACCTCCCCTCGACGTTCTCCATCAGCAGAAGACTCTGGAATATCCACCGGTGGTAACTCCTCAGAGGTGTCCGGTGGAACAGTAGACTCTGTGTCAGAAACAGAATCATAATCAAAAGGCACGGGCTCCAGTGGAACTGTAGAAGGAGCCCAACTCTCCCCTGGATCTCCAAGAACGGGATGCTCATCACCCGTTAAAGTAGCCGGAACCTCCACAAACCGCACATCACGGCTAGTGTACACATCCCGCTTGACGGGATCACACAGTCGGTAGCCTTGGGACTGGGAGCTGTAGCCAACAAATACCTGTTTTCGGGAAGCTGCTTCAAATTTATCACGGTGAGCCTTGGGAATGTGAACATAGGCATCACACCCAAAGACCCGAAAGTAAGAAACATCTGGCTTCGTCCCAAAATAAGCCTCAAATGGGGTCATCCCTTCCACGGCCGAAGTAGGGGATCGATTAAGGATGTGGACTGCAGTAGCCACAGCCTCGGCCCACAGAACCTGAGGGGTCTGTCGGTGCTCCATCATGGTGCGTGCCATCTCGATCACACTGTGGTTCTTCCGTTCAAGAATACCATTTTCTTGAGGAGTATTGGTATTGGCAAACTCCTGGTGAATTCCTCTATCTGCACAAAACCGAGCAAACTCATTAGACACAAATTCACCTCCCTTGTCGGATCGCAAGGTCTTCAACTTCCGGCCCGATCGGTTCTCCTCAAAGAGAAGCCAATCCTTGAAGTGCGAGAAAGCTTCTGACTTTAATGCCAAAAATTAGGCCCATGTCATCCTGCTATAGTCATCCACGATCAGCATGAAGTACGAGCTCCCACGCAGGGACTCATTCCTCATAGGGCCACATAGATCCGTAGATACTAGCTCCATCGGTGAAGTAGACCGCCGCGAAGCTGTGTGGGGAATGACATCCCTATGCTGCTTCCCCCGTATGCAGGAGACACATGGCTGCTGGCTCACCACTATATCCGGCAACCCTCAGACAAGCTGTCCACGTGACGCCCTCCGAAGATAGTCATAGTTCAGGTGACCAAACCGAGCATGCCATAACTCTGACTGTGACTGTGAGGTAAGAAGAAGAGTAGAGAGGGCAGTGGAAGACTTCAGTTTGTAAATGCCATTCTCCTCATATCCGGATGAGAGAACCTTCCTCGATCCACGATCAAGGACTCGCACCGTAGAACTGTCAAACTCCACCAAAAGACCAAGGGAGCAAATCTTATGAACTGAAAGGAGATGGTACCCTAATCCTGGTACATGCAAAACCTCTAAGGTATGGGTACCACCTCGTCCATCCGGAATAAGCTGCATCTTACCCCGACCTTCAATAGAAACTGAAGAGCTGTCTCCAATGAGAATCTGCCCACGCGAGGGTCGCAGCTGGGCAACACCATCTGATGAAGGAGTCATGTGCCGTGAGGCACCACTATCAACAATCCACTCTCGAGCCTGGGGAGCCGTCATCGCAGCATCAGAAGCATTCGGTGAAGCGTCCTCAATGACAGCTAGATGAAGAAATGCAGCTGATGAGGGTGCAGCCACCGCTCCAGAATCCTTGGTGTCCTTCGTGTCTTTGTCAGGGCAATTCTTCTTCCAATGGCCAGTCTTTCCACAAATATGACATGTGGAGTCTTTGTCCTTGTCCTTGTCCTTGTCCTTCTTGGACTTGTTATCCCCCTTCTTCTTCTTTTGGTCCTTCCCCTTCTTCTGAGAGGCTTGACCTGTCAGCGCCTCCGACTTGGAAGCATTCTGTCCCTTTAACTGTTCCTCTTGGTCCAAGACCATAGGAACCAACTCTTCCCACCGAAGAGTAGATTCTCGCCCCGAAGCAATAAGGGCAGAGTAAAATGTACCGAATCGTGGCGGCAACTGGGACAATAGTGTGATCGCCATGTCTTCGGAGGAAATCGGCTTCCCCGCATTCTGAACCTGCATCTGAAGCTGCCTTAGCTTGTTAATGTGCTCCCGGAGCGAAGAAGACTTATTTACGGACAAGGTCCGCATCTGTACCTCCAAAGAAACCCTCTTCATTAGGGTCATCCGATTGTACATCTGATCAAGCTCCAGCCATATCTCTCGAGCCACCGTCAAGTGCTCGATGTGAGCGATCACGGCTGTAGTGCATGATAGAAAGAGAAAGGATCGAATCCTGGCATTCAGTTTGTCCCAATGAGACTGGGCCTTGGCCAACTCCGCACGAGCATCGGAAGAGAGTTTGGACTCATCTCTTACCGAGGGCTGGTCAATCTCCTCCTGTACCAACTCCGCCAAATCATAGGACTCAAGGATGGCCAACATCATGACGCGCCAAATGCGTTAGTTGTCGCCGTCGAGCTTCTGATTTGTAGGAAGAGCCGGTAAGACAGGCACCTTCCGGTCCATAATCGCCTGGAACTCCAAGTCCATCTCTGTAGACATCTTCACCTGCAATGCCTTCACAAACGCAAAAGCAACCCCTCTGACTGGGAAAACGTAGCCTGCTAAGGCTCTTCCGCGTCCTGAAGCTTCTTCATCCGCCGGAGGCGATGAAAAAACAAAACCTGCACTTGTAGGCTGAAAACTCAAACATCCTTCGCGTCAAACAGCAGTAAACAGCAGCAAATCCACCACCTGTACTCCTTTCCTGTGCGCCCACACTCGTTTCAGCCTTGTTCCAAGGCGCAGCCCTCCTGTCTGCCCTTAAACGCAAAAACGCAAATTTGTGTCGCGATGGAAACTCCTCTTCAGGTTGATTCTGCACTCAGTCAGCCCTCAAACACTGCTCTGATACCATGTCAGAGTGCAGTGGTGCGGAAGCGTAGGACTGAGAGAGAGAGAACGCAAAGAGAGAAGAGAGAGAAAGAGACAGTGGACAATGAAGATCTGCTATATAAAGAATGTTGAATACAAAGATATGCAGATATATACACGGGCGCAGTGCGCTGGACTGCGTGTCTCCACCTCGACAATGCAACCTGCTGTCCACCTCGAAGTCCGCTGCAGTCTGCACTGTCTGCTGTCTGAAATCTGTGAACAGAGACAGAATCTGCGCGTCACCGGTTTGTAATCTGCGAGCAGAGAAGTGTGTCAGACTGCTGAAACTGCCAGGTATAAATAGCCGAGAAACGGGGCAAAAGAGGGCGCCAGAAATAGGGCGCAAACAGGACAGGTCGGCTGCATTAAATGCAGCCGACTGGGCTGCAGGTCGACTGCCACGTGGCAATCCGACTGCACAGTCCGACTGTGCAGACTGCCTGCCTGCCTGGCTATGATCTCTAACATCTACCAGCAACATTAAAAGGTAGCTGAGCTAAACAGTTGTGGGTATACAGCGATAATTGAGATGATTGCTGATGTTGCTAGTGCTCTTGGGGGGGTTGCGGATTATTGACAATAGTAGGGACTCAATGTCAAGATTGTGGAGAGAAGGAAGGAGTCTCACTTGTAGCTTTCTTGCTTGCACAATGAGGGAATACACACAAGGGTGGAGGCTGAAAATAGTTTTCCTCTTCTTAGTTGTGTAAGCCAAAAAGAACTCTAGTACATAGAAATAGAAGAACCCTATATATGGGTCTCAAACCAAACTCAACTAACTAAGGTGGCATACTAGCTGAGCCACGAACTAGAGTAGATAAGGATAGCTGTCATCTAGCTATTATTCATGGGCGGTGTACCAACCGCATCTGCAACAACTGACAAGTCGGTGACATAAATGCACAACGGTCACCCTGGCATATCACGAGTGGAGCTCAATATCTCAACACTCCCCCTCGAGCTCAATCCCAATTCCTGCACACCAAGCAGGTCTCTGAACTTGCGCAGCTTCTTTGCGCCCAATGCCTTCGTGAATATGTCAGCTACTTGATTCTCTGTGCTGACATAAACTAGATCAATAAGACCTAGTAAAACCCTCTCCTGCACATAGTGATAATGCACCTCAATGTGCTTTGTTCTAGCATGATAGACTGGGTTATTTGCCAAGTGTATACTACTCATGTTTTCACAATAAATGACAACTGGCCCATCTGTAGGCTGATGCATATCATAAAGTAGCTTATGCAACCAAGCTACCTCACATGCAGCCATTGTTGCACCCCTGTACTCAGCCTCTGTGCTCGACAAGGCAACTGTAGGCTGTTTCTTGCTGCTCCAAGTGACTGCAGCACTCCCAAAAGAGAACACATATCCACTGGTAGATCGTCTATCAGAAATACTACCAGCCCAATCAGCATCAGTATATCCATGCAATTGTATCTGAACCCCAGTCTCATAAAATAGTCCATACTGCAATGTGGACTTCACATATCTGAGTATGCGTCTAGCCGCATCCAAATGTGGTTTCCTTGGAGCCTGCATAAACTGACTTACCAATCCAACAGCATAGCTCAAATCTGGCCTGGTAATAGTCATATAAATCAAACTTCCTACTATGCATCTGTACATAGTAGGGTCTTTGAGAAGCTCACCTGCATCTGCGCTCAACTTTACATTCTGCTCCAAAGGAACTGAAATAGGCTTACAGCCTGTCATCCCATATTTGGACAGCATATCCAATCCATACTGCCTCTGCAAGAGCCATATCCCACTTGGTGATCTAATCACCTCAATGCCCAAGAAATAACGCAGCTCTCCCAAATCCTTTATCTCAAACTTTTGCTTCAATAGTATTTTCACATGAAGGATATCTTCATCACTATCACCTGTGATAATCAAATCATCAACATAAATGACAAGCAACATAATACCTTTCTCTGTTTTTCTCATATAAAGTGAGAAATCTGCCTTGGAAAACTGATAGCCAATAGTGACAAGATACTGTCCTATCTTGTCAGACCATGCTCTAGGTGCTTGCTTTAAGCATACAAGGCTTTCTTCAACCTGCAAACAAACTCAGGATGAACAGCATGCACATAACCTGGTGGCTGCTCCATATAGACCTCTTCTTGGAAATCACCATGCAAGAAGGCATTCTTTATTGCTGCAGTGGAAGTCCTGTTCATTATGTAGACTGCTGTAGCAACTGTCTCAGCCCAATAAAAATTTGACAGGCCTTTTTCATTGAGCATGCCACGAGATACCTCTCCAATATGCCTATTTTTCCTTTCTGCAATTCCATTTTGTTGTGGGGTATGACTGCATGAATATTGCTACTTTATGCCATGCTCCTGCAGGAACCTTGCAAACTCATTTGAGAGGTACTCTCCTCCTCCATCTGACCTTAGGCATTTTATTTGCAGGCCTGTTTCTTTTTCAACCATAGCTTTAAGAGTTTTGAAATGCCCAAAAATTTCACTTTTCTTTTTCATAAAATACACCCAAACTTTTCTGCTATAGTCATCAATAAAAGTGACAAAATAATGACAATCTCCAAGAGATGCAGCTTTAGTAGTCCACACATCAGAGTGGATTAATTCCAATGGCTTCTTACTCTCTTGAACATGTCTAGGAAATGGTTTCCTTGCCTGTTTTCCAAACTGACAGGCTTCACATACCTTATGCATTTCTGCAACCTTGAATTTAGGCAATCCTGCAACAATATTTTGGGCCTGCATTGATTTAAGTCGCTGTACATTAACATGACCAATGCGTTTATGCCAGATATCAATATCTGCAACTACACCGGTCTCATGTACAAACATTGTTGCACTCAATTCAGGCATGTCTGCATCCAATGTAAACATTTTGCCCTTCTTCTTTCCTTTTGCTATCAAGCGACCTTTATTTTTCATATCCTCAACAAAGCATCCATGAGGATTAAATCTGACCTGCAAGCCCTGCTCAACTATTTGACCAACAGAAACCAGATTTTTGGTGATATTCGAGACATAAAATACATCTGACAGGTATTTCTTTTTCCCATCCTGTATAGACAAATGAATTTTTCCAATCTGCACAATAGGATGTGCAGTATCATCACCAGTCTCCACAAATCCTGGTTTTTCCATTTTTCTTGCATCCTGCATCCATTAAGCATGACCTATCATGTGGTTTGATTCACCTGAGTCAACATACCACACTTCGTTGCTTTCTTTTGCACTTGTCACAGAATTGTTCATGTGCTGCACCATAAACAAATGCTCATTTCTGTCATCACCCTGTCTACTAGAAGATGCATAATTTCCTTGTTGCAATTTCCCATTCATGATGTCATTCTGCTTTTTATAGCAGTCTTTAGCCATATGACCCATTTTACCACAGTAGTAGCATTCAACATTGTTGTTTACATTTTGGTCTCTTTGCCATCCACCACGACCTCTTTGGCTCCCCCTGCCTCTAGAGTTACCATGTTCTCCTCCATGGGATTGGTTTTCTTGAGTCTGCTGCATATTCTGATTTCTACCACGGCCTCCAGATTGGCCTCCTCTACCTCTGCCTCTACCTCTTCTAGCATTTGAGTAGAAGATAGTTTCTTTTGAAGTTCCTCCTGAAGAAGATGCACCACCATTTCTCTGCTCCTCAGAAATTAGAAGAGCAATCAACTCCTCAAAATCAGGAAATCTTTCACGAACTAAAATGGATGTCCGAAACTGTGCATAATCCTTTCCTAGACCATTCAAGGTCACACAAACTAAATCATCATCTTCCATTGGCGACCCAATGGAAGCAAGTGCATCTGCAATCTTCTTCATCTTCATGTGGTAGTCATTGATGCTCATACTTTCTTTTTGCACATTATGCAACTCTTGCTTGAGCTGCATTTTCCTGGCTTGCGTATTTGTGCTATACATTTTTGACAAAGTATCCCATGCCTCCTTTGGCGTATTTGCATCCTGAATATGCACAATCATAGAGTCTGAAATACTGATAGACAGCCAGCATATAACTTTCATGGCTCTCTCATGCCATGCTTTAAATGCCTGCATTTGCTGTTGATTGGGAACATCAGGAAAAACTGGTTCTTATTCATTTCTTGCAATAAATTCCCAATATCCTTTTCCCATAAGGAAATTCGTCATTCTAAACTTCCATGCTTGGAAGTTGTTCTTGTCAAGCTTTTCAGTTACAATCTGTGAAAGAGAATCAGATGCCATTACAGAACACTGAAAAAAATTCTGTCACTGCAAAAAACACAGCTTCATCCTCACAAGGGCAAATTTGCAAAACTGGCGAAAATGGTATTTGACCACACAGTCACTTCCTAGTGACGATTTTGCATAAACAAGAAACAAGGATGATTCTGTAACTCCCAATGTCTCTGCACACAAGCATACGATGCAATTTCTGTGGTAACTTTTCACCGACCTGTAGAACAGTGGTCGCACAGCATAAAACAGGGCATTTTCCTGAGTGCGTGCAGAAAACTTCCACCTCCAAAACAGGCCCCAAAATGGCCTCAAATCAAAAAAACCGCGAAGGGCATCTCAATCTGAGACAATGTACTCTTGCACTTTCCGGCTGTGCTACCTGCAGAGACTTGCTCCCAAAACAGAAAAATGAAAGCAACACTGGTTCTCTTACCAGAACACCGCGAACTTGGCCTGCTTTCTTGAGCTCCTTACCACGAACAAGGCTCTGATACCATGTCAAGATTGTGGAGAGAAGGAAGGAGTCTCACTTGTAGCTTTCTTGCTTGCACAATGGGGGAATACACACAAGGATGGAGGCTGAAAACAGTTTTCCTCTTCTTAGTTGTGTAAGCAAAAAAGAACTCTAGTACATAGAAATAGAAGAACCCTATATATGGGTCTCAAACCAAACTCAACTAACTAAGGTGGCATACTAGCTGAGCCACGAACTAGAGTAGATAAGGATAGCTGTCATCTAGCTACTATTCATGGGCGGTATACCAACCGCATCTGCAACTGACAAGTCGGTGACATAAATGCACAACGGTCACCCTAGCATATCACGAGTGGAGCTTGATATCTCAAAACTCAAGTGCTAGACACATCCAAGGATTTGTCTCAATGACATGAATAAGCGTGGAGAGGATCCTACGAAGGAGGAGGATTAGGAGATGCTATATGAACAGTGTCTCTTTTGCTTTTCCTTTATTGAGTCGGAGGCTTCCGTCCATCCCTGGGCTTTCAAGTCTACAAGAGTGGATTGCTTATGGTAGAGTGGCGGAAAGGCATGTTTTGATCCCTATCCATGGGCTTATCCACCAAGACACCCTTGTGATCTACACATTCACCCATGAAATGAACTAGTTGACCCAAAGGAGAAATAGTGGCTAGCAAAAGTACCCGACTTGAGACAGAACTAAAAAGGCCACATGCTCATACAATTGAGGCACAACCGGTTGGGTCGCTTTCTGGTAATATCCCACAAACATGCGCAATCTGTTTGTGTTGGCTGTCTTCAAACTGGGGGTACCAAGACATGGCCTTTGGCACCCATTGCATCCTTGAGAAGGGCCCAACAGACAGCCAAGCAATTCTTCACTTCCACCCATACTAGACATTGTTACTTAAGTAAATCTTGGAATTTTGACAGTGGATGCCATGAGACAATATGCAACAATTGTTTCTCAAAGAATAGGGGCTACTTTTGGAGAAAGAAATTGTGGGCCGAAGGTAAGAGAAGGACGACCTCATAAAATCCATGCGGACTAGTGAAGACCTCCTCCACACTGTTGGTTTGAGGAATACAGGTCAGCCAATGGTGGATCCTAGAAAGCACAGGAATCCAAACCATGAAGAAGAGAATGGCACCGCACTCATAAAAGTGTAATGAAGGAGACCTAGGTGAGAGTGAGAGAAGGAAGAAGACTGCAAAGAAGAGAGATAAAAAGAGACAATAGGAGAGGGAAAGACTAGTAGAAGAAAGAGAAAGACAAGAAGAGAGAGAAAGAGAGAAGGGAAGCCATTGAAACTGAAAGGAAGGGGACGAGTTAGTTCTTGATAATTCGTGGATGCCTTAGACTAGGTCTCTTCCACCTTTCATACCCTAGTTAATGTGACTGGGTATTTACCCATGGTTCGTATGCGATCTCACTCTTTACAAAAAGGCTCAAAAGGAGTGAAGCATCACTTGGATTGGCACTTCTGTATCCAAAACCTCCTCCTCCTCCTCCATGAAGGCAAGGATAGCTCGATGATTATACTCAACATGTTCTTCCAAGAGGAAGTTCACGAACTCGAGGAATTGTTCCCGGTTTGATAACTGCAAATCCTATGAAGCAGAAACCACCTGAGCATATGAGCGAGGCAAAGATCACCCAAGTCAGGGCCTCGAGAGCAACAATAAACTCATCATGAAGATGCTTGCTGCCTTTGACAGATGGCCAACACCAAGGTGGGGTGAAGCCATCTCGTTGGTTCAGGTTAGCATGTCTTCTTCTTTGGCTACATCTTCTTCCAATTCCATGTTTGGACTCAGGGCTACAAGCAATAGGTCTGTAGCAGCCTGACGCAGGCCCCCACTGAAAGAGCAGGCCTGTCAGTTCATTCTCTGTCCATCTTTCACAGGCTGCACAGAAGAATCAGCACCCAGACAAAGGCAGGACGGCCTGCACAACAGGCAGAGTTACAGGGCGGCGCCCCACATAGGCAGGAGGACAGGTAGCCTCCACAGATGTGCAGGGAGGCGGCTGTCTGTGCAGACAGGGCAGACTCGCAGGGCAGCTTCCAAATATCCAGACGAACAGGGCACGAGCAGTCTGCAGGCGTGGGACAGGCAATCCCACAGGCTGCAAACCCTAGGCATCCCCCCCTCTTCGCAGGGTGCACAGGTTGCAGGGTAGGCGCAGGACACAGGTTGTAGGACAAGGCGGTGCTCTGTGTGTGTGTGTGTGTGACACGTGCACGTGAGCACATGCACATCAATAGGAGTTCTTACATACAAGCCACCTTAGAACACACTACACACACGTGCCACACCCACACCCAGTTACCCACGTCCAGATTCCTAGCATTAACATTAACAGTATCTATAATGCTACTTCTGATTTGCTACAATTAATTTTAGTCATTAGATAAAGAAAAAACTAAATTCTATCATACTTCAGGAACTTGTGATGATGTGGCGTTTCCCCGTTCCCCCCTCTCAAAAACTGCCGTTCTTTATCCATTTTCCATTTGTTTCCATTTCCCAGTTTCCATAACTATGACCTGATGGCTAGGCAGAGCCTCCAGAGTCCAAACTCCCACCTACTACACATGATCCAGCCTTGATGATTCATGATGAAGATTGTATCAAGCATCTCCACCTCATAAAGTAGGTGACAGCCCTTAGTGAGTGACTACCACCAAAAAGCCCCCTACCACAAAATTAAAAAAAAAAGTCCCCCCAGGAAGTACACCCAAGCTGGGCTCTGCTTGATGAAGTAGCCTGCAGGCTCCTTCCCACACCAACTGCACCGCCTCACATGACCATAGATGGTGTTCCGGAGTCTCCAAGCACTGCTATGGGCAGCATTGGCCAACACCATCCTGCTGCATCTGAACCAACCAGTTGCCAACTGCAAGACCCCCATCTGCTTGTAGCCTCAAGCTTTAACTATCCGAAGACAATACAAATGTTAAGCATGAATGTAACTGGATGTTTG
The DNA here is from genome assembly GCF_053477565.2 of Lygodium microphyllum. Taxonomy (NCBI): domain Eukaryota; kingdom Viridiplantae; phylum Streptophyta; class Polypodiopsida; order Schizaeales; family Lygodiaceae; genus Lygodium; species Lygodium microphyllum. Next base: position 77,779,462 of record NC_141143.1, read on the forward strand.
TGCACTCCTCTACCAATAAGTGTGTACACAAACATTTTGATCATGAATGTGACTGGATGTTTGGGCACTCACTCCTTTCGTTGCTTCTATTAATTATACCAACCTTACAGACCAAGTGCGTGCCTCTCCCAGTGTACTGTTCGTGGGTTTCAAGCAATCTGATTATGCACACTCAAGGCAAAATTTTACATTTTTATTCCCTAATAAGAAGGAAAACTACCTATATCAATGAACTCCTCAAGCTGTGACATCTACATTACATGGTACCATCGAAGGGACTAACACAACTTTTGAACATTAAACATTCGACATATTGCTCATGAAAAGAAAGTTGTGCGTCCGACATGTTCCAAGATATACTGGAAAAGAATCAGCCACTTATCATGTTGTTACCTATAACCTAGTTGATTCTCATGTGAAGCAGTTTCCAGCCAACACTTGAAACTCCATGGGTATAGTAACCTATTGTAATCTGATCTAAACACAACAAACTTTTCCAGTGAATTGTGCATACAATTGCAAGACAAGGATCATGAAAGTGTTGCTCATCATGAAAGACAGGGATCTCTTGTACAGCATTAGAATTCATCGTGGATGTTCATACGATGTACTACTCTGTAGCCTGACAATCCTATAGAGCTGCTGGCCTCCTGCTTCTAAATTTGCAGCTGGGCTTGGCTTTCTCAACGATGTCTGCTGTGTAAAGAAGACTAACAGTTTGGTTTGGATAGCTTTTGGGTCTTTCTGAGTGATAGTGGAGAACCACCAAATTATGGTTGGGGAGTCATCTGAGAGTCATCTTTACTTCAGCACTCTAAAAATCCCAGCTGTTTTTGTTTTTCTCAAAGTTGTGGCATCTGCTTAAAACACTCCTGGCACTTTTACTTTAATAATATTCTGTAAATTGCACATTAATGACAATATCTGCAAGCAGTGTATTATTAGATAACTTTTCCCTTCAATGTTCTTTCATAAACTAGCAAGTCTCGGTTTTTCTTTTTGACTGGTGATCGTTTAGTATAAAAAACAGAGACATGTAAGTATATTTATCGAAAGAAACATAAAGGAGAGTCAAATAGGGGAGTTTCATGTATTCACCAAATTCCCATGCATCGATCTTGTAGCCATGATCCACAGTATACTGGATAAACTCTTGTGCATTGCTTGAATTCCAAGGTCCTGTATAATGAGTGCCTTTCTTTATCCTCCCATACAAAGCATTGAGTCCAAAAACCACCTCTGATCTGCAAAATATCAGAAATGTTTCATATGGCATGTCTGATATCTGACATTAAAGGATGCAACTAACTGAAACCAGCTTACTCTGTTTCCTGAAAAAAATTGTGAAGTTCATCCCAGCGTGACATAGGCAGACAGCCATTAGAAAATCCGAACAGAGACGATGGACTTTTTGAAAACTCCGTACAAGGTTCTAAAGGATGTCCCACATCGTATATCACTTTGTCTTGTAAAGAACCTCCCAAGCGTATCTTTAAAGGTGAGAATGCTGCAGCATATTTTGGACGTAAGCATTAACTTGTTTTACAATTTCCAAGTCTCCGCATTACTCCTTGTGACTTGAGATGTGGATTGATTTAAGTTTTGAGAGTAGATACAGGAGGAGAACATTAAGAAAACATCAGTACAATAATATCACTCAGACTTGACGTTCAAAGCAGTGAAAGAAACATAAATCGACTATTTAAAGAAAAAAAAACATGTAGTTCAATTATTGCCAGGGCCTCAATAAAGAAGAAGGAAGAAAAATATCGGCAATGCTAGAGCCTGATAGTTTTTAGATGTTTCAAATACAGATTTACACAGTACTCTCATACCTATTTGGTGCTCAGAAGGACAAACTATTAGCAAATGCTTGGGCTTCCTTCTATATAGGTGCTAAGGCTAAGGATATTCATGGCACTCCCACACCTACTGTGTGCTTACACCCACAAAACTCCAGAATTTCCCCCATTGGATCAAGAGGATGAGTGAATAACAAATTGCCCTTCTCTTTGATCAGCAAGATTCATAGTAATTGTATGCTCATACATGCACACATACACAAGCTCTGAAAATTCCAATAAATTCCCCTTGGAGCAAATATGTTTATCGAAGGACCTCTTTCATTAACATAATCTTCTGCATAGTTACATGCATTTGGCTTCAGTTTTTGGTCATTGCCAAATCTTATTAGAATGGATCCTCAGATTTCTTTTAGCATTCGAAATTATTCATATCTTCATAGGAAGGTAAAATTTGAAGAGCTCACCATCTATCTTTGCTTGTTAAGAAACTTGCAACTTGAACGCTGGCACCTTCTACCTTGCCTATTGCTGCCACCTAGCAGCCCCATATCCTTCAATCATCTTCATACTAGGAAGTTACATGAGATTTGAAGGGTTTATCGCCTACATCTGCATGCTATGAAGGTTGCAACTCGAACATTGGTACAGTCAGCCTTAATATTGCTCTGTCAACACTCCCCCGACTGGCACTATTCTACCTGGCCACCCTCTACCTGCCATCCACTCCTCTCCCTTGTCACACCACCAGAAGTTTTCACTGGCCTCTCCACCTCAGCCTTTGCCAGTAGAGCTTTGCCAGTGCCCCTAACACCACGTCCAGCCCCCAATCTACACAACCACTCAGTCCAGCTTTCAGCCACCCTCTCAGCCTGCATGCTGGCAGCCATTAATAGATGCTCATGCAGTGCTTCCAATACAGCTGTCCTGCAGTAGGATGTTTCAGCAAGGAGAGGAATAATACAAAAAAAGGGGGGCAAGGGAGGAGGGGGTAGGTTGGCTGCCTTTGGTTGTCATTTGCAATGGCAGACTTTAGTCCAGCATTTGAGCATCCCGCAGCTGCCTTCAAGCCTGCAACATTGTATATGTCCTTAAACACCAGCAGATTCACTCGGTTCTCACCACAGAGTACTTGTTGATGGCAGGATAGTCAAGCACTCCCCTTCGTGTTAAAGAGAGAGTTGATTGGCTTTAGGCATCTCTTCTCCTAGAGGTAGGTCGATTGGGGTGTCCCTACTTCTTAGAGTTAGATATCATGGTTCATCATTTGCCACTAGCTACACATTCTAGGCTTTGACATGATGAACTCTTGCAAAGGCAACTCTACATTTTAAAACCTTGGAGGATCAGCAAGAGAGAGGTCTTGAGTCCCAACGTAATGTAAATGTGGAACAAAAATAGTGAAGGCCTTTTTTTTCACCACAAGGACCCAAGATGCATGGAGAGATTTAGCCATCTTCAAGATGGAAACGCTCTTTGGAGTTCTCTTGGGGCTATTAGAGGCTTGGGGATTTTCTATTGGAGCAACTAGAAAGAATTTATGAGGGGAATCGCAGCAATTGGTAAAGGTGGAAAGTTGGGGCACCACCCTCACTCCTGCTTCCATTCTCCTCACTGTAGATGCAACCACTTGCAGTATGCCAAATTCCCAGCTCAAATCTATGAAAGGAAGTGCAGCAGCAAGCAGGTCTACTTATAGGTGATTGCAAAGTTCAATCATGTTCTCCAGGAGCAGCTTTCCTAGCAACTATTACAAAATTAGTCAAGGAGCCCCTCGCTTCATCGAACTCGTGAGTCAAAGATTTTACAAACCTGATTATCTTGAAGGACAAGAATCATCAATAGTAAACTTAGGCCCCTCCTTCCAAAGACCGTTCATTAAATGGAGATGGGCTTTGTCCAAGAATGGAGTACTTTAGACAATACTGTCAATATAGACTAAGTTTGAATGTATCAATAAGCACACAAGCCTCATCCAAATGGAGCAATTTGGACAATATCTTTTAGTATAATTCTGATGCTCAGGAAATTGATGCTATCATCTTGGATTTCAATTATTCCTATCCCAAAGTCAACCAAGACTTCCTAGAGGGAACCAAGGCTTATATGGGCTTTCCCTCAACAATCAATCAGGGAAGTGTAATTATTGATGGATGAATGGGAGAGAGTTCCAACCTTTGATCCACAAGTGTGTGTGGCCTGAGAATTTGGGTGAGGAGTGTGATAGAATTTTTGACTTAGACTATGCAATGGCACAGCCCTCTATGTTGAGAGAAGTTATAATTAAGCTGGAGGCCTAAATTTGGATTGCTGTGGGATTAAAGACCACTTGTCAATGCTCTATTAGACCCAGACTCAAGGATTGGGGGTGCATGTAGACTTTTATTTGGGTGAGCAAGGGGTGAAGAGTCTAGATGCAAAACAGTAGGTTAAGTACATTGTAAGTGTTGGCCCCTTGAACTTCTACTCTCATAGGTAACTGGATTCCCAAGCTGCTACAGAAGGGCTTCCACTCCATCGCCACTTAACCAAAATTAGCTCATCAGTGTCTCTCAAGAACAACAAGTCCTTCATAGTGAAGGGGCTGAGAAAAGCAGATCCTCCTCATATTGCTACTACTACACCATAAAGGCTTACCGATCTGAAGCTATCATCCGACTTCTTCCGAAACTTTGTCAAGAAAGGCACTGAAGTCTGAGATGCCTAGTCTGTTTCAATGCTGAGTAGCAACCAGCTCTGCTTTTATCCTGCTCATCTCTATCCTCCTCCCCAACCTTGTGATGCAGCCAAAGAAGGATGGGTCTCTCCAAACACACACTCGTCGATCCCACTGTAGTCTCTTTAGGGGCCTCCTCTAGCAGGCCTAGTGTCCTATCATGCAAGTAGTTGAGAATGCACAATCTACTATCATAGTGTGCCACTACTTTAATCCTTAACCTATACTCTGCCTGATCCAACTCCTCCCTTAGCCATCCATCATAAAAATGAAAACACTACCTGCCAATCGCATTCATCCCCAATAGGATGTTCCGTCTAGAGAAGAGACTTATCCAACTCCAACAGCTGCATGTGTCAGTCCACTCAAGATGAACTCCCTTTGTCACTATCATGCTATGGTGACTCTAAGGCCCAACACACTCTATCTTTGAGTCTCCTACACCAAATACTGAAAAGAAAACTAGTCTTCCACTGAGAAGGCAACCTGTGTGGAGAATCCCCCCTAGGAAAGACAGGTCCTTTGTGCAAGGGTGTGGGTGTGGCCAGATTCTGATCCCAGTGATAATTGAAGAGAAGAGGCTGCCTCATCTTCTCTTGTGGGCAGTGCTAGCTGGTGAAGGCCAGATGAAATAGATCTTCAACGTTCAATGATGGAAGCTGCAAATTTGAACTCAAAACCCCTCCCTAGATCTCTGAACCTATTCCCTTGAAAAAATCAATAAATGCTAGGCTTCCACACTCTTTTATGTGCAAGTGTGATGGACAATAATCTCCATAGCAATAACTTTTTCCAAGGCTCCTTGCTTAGAAGGTGACCCCTAAGAATGAGTTTAACCAAAACATCTTCATACTGGCAATATTGGTCAATGATCCCCAAACCACCTCTAGATCTAAGCTGGGTGATAAGATCACAAGTACCTCGCTGGGCTCCTGTCTCTTCCTACCCAAATAAAATTCCTTATGAGATGCTTCACCTGGCAAATGCATGACCTAGTGAGAGCCCACTAGGAAGTGATATACCATATGCTCACTAGCAGAACCTGATTGGCAACCAACACTCTCCCTGATAAACAAAATCTCATGGTGCTCCAATAAAGGAGCTTCTACATAATGTTCAAAAGGAGAGGTGCCAGCCGCTACTCAAAGGTAATGATAATGTCAATCCCCAGATGCCATACAAGATATCTCACTAAGGTCCAGCAAGGATTACAAGTGAAGTCCTTACGGATCTCCAATCTAGTGTCTGGTGTCACATACCCAGAAACCATAGGATTTTTGCTAATTAATTAGAGGACCAAAAGCTATACTAAAAAACTACGTTGCTATTGCAAACGCCTGGAATTTGCTATCATCCCCATGAAAATATACTGTTATATCATCTGCAAACTCCACATCAAGAGCTCATCTAGCTCTAGAATGGGTAACCTAATCCCTTTGATATCTATGGATCTGAAGAAGGAGTTAATAACCCCTACTACAAATAAGAATAGGAAGGAAGCAAGTGGACATCCTTGTCTCATTGATCTCTAAATGCTAAACCTCTCTCCTCTAACTCCATTGACAAGGACCTAGCTCTACAAGGATCTCATTCTCAACATGGTGCCCTCCAAGAACTCCCAACCTACTCGACCATATGCCTTGTAGAAATCAAGAACAAGCACAATTCTGTTTCTAGAATGAGAAAGAGCAGTGGATTCCTTGAAGGTGAAGATTTTGTACGGGATGTTGTGCTCCTAAACAAAGCAAGTCTGGGTGGGGTGGATAATTTCTGATCAAAGGGGACAATCTAAGGTTGATCACCTTTGCAGGGATCTTATAAGCAGTTCAATGCAAACTGATTGGTCTCCATTGTGTGATCTGCAATCTGTCCCCATCTCCCTTTGTCAATCCCATGGATAGTCTCTCTAGTTTGCCTCCCAATGCTGTGATCTCCTGGGAATCTACAATAAGGCGTCTAATCAGAAGGTCCCAATAGCAACATTTACGGGGGAAATGACAAAAGAGAGAGACTTGGAGGCAAGAGAATGGATACCATTTTTTTCCCCTTTTTTCTTTTAAATGCAAAACTAAGATGGCTAGCTGAGATAGACCACAAGAGGAGAGAAACAAATGCTTTGCCAATAATGATGGCACCCTCAAATGGAGAAAAGCAGAAGGTAGGCACTTTCCAACTATCCCATAGGCTGACCTGTACATGGCCCTATGGCCAACCAGCCAACTAGCAACATGGTGTGTCAAATTTTATGGTCTTCACAATCCTTCACCTTCCTTGCCACAAACTAACCATTGAATAGGTACAATCTTCCACTAGTCCACCTCTTTTTTTTGGTGCAAATAAAATGTGGCTAATTATATTACTTCAGAAAAAACCTTGAATACAAGGAAGTCATCATGCTCAACAAACTAGTTGGAGCTGATGCAGAGTCACAAATATATCAGATGTACAAGCCTCTTAGGGCGGTCTAGGGGGTATGGGGGCAAGAAGCCATGGAGGGGGGGTGTATTGCCATTTGGGGCTGCCTGCCTGCATCTCGAAAAACAGGTCCTGGCTGCCCCACGTATGCATGAAATGACAACAAAGCTCCTGACAAGTCCTGGACTTGCCCTGCACCTGATCCCATCGGTCGCGGAGGGAGTGGATGATGGAGGTCCAAAGCTCTGCTAAGGTCACCTGTATTGAAAGTCTCTCCCTGCCAAAAACCTCCTGATACCGCGCCTTCCAAATATGCCATCCAGTAAGAGTCCTATGATCTCCCATACTTCAAAGCGGTTTGTTGTGGGCTCCAATACCTAGCAGATCGGTAGAGCCTCCAAACCGACCACTGTGCACGACCCTGCCTCGATAATGAATATCATGTCTTGTATCCCGGCCTCATACAGAAGGTGACGGACCTGGCTGACTACCTGCCAGCAGAAAGCTCCCCATGAGATACATCCAAGGCTGGGTGCCATGCGGCGAAGGATGCAGCATGCTCCTCTCCACACGAGCTGCGCCGCCTCACATGACCAAAGGTAGTGCTTTGGGGTTTCCAAATGATGTTTTGTGCAGTGCTTACAACCTCCCTCCTTCTGCATCTGGGCAAGCCAACTTCCCACTGCCAAGCCTCCATGTGCCACTAGCCATAAGAAATACGATACCCTCCTTGGCCTCCAACTATCCCATAGGCGGCGCCAGAAGGTCCGTCGAAAAGGCTCCGTGTGCTCCACCCAGTGCTTGCTATTTGACGGCACCCAATCCATATCCTCCTGCATCAATACGTGTCTGCCAATCCTAGCAGTGTACTCCAGGAACCTCGGTGGCTTCTTGGCGACTGCAGTGTTGACCGGCCATAGCCACTTCCCCGGATCCCACTCCAGCTCATCAAGTGGCCTGCCCTCCCAAATCCAGAGGTGCCACTCCCTGAGTTCCTCCCAAAAGACAAAAGGGTCCAACTGCCATGTCTTCCCCTGAAGGCCAATCACTCGAATCCTCCTCCATGAAAGGACAGCTATCCCCTCATTCTATTGCCCTCTATTGGCTCTATCGGCTCTCGTATCAGGGGAGCAAGCCACTCCTGAGGTATTGCTACGTCTATCTCCCTTCTCCTCAACTCCACTCCTCTCTAGTAGCCTACTACTCGCTGTAGCACCTTCTCGTCCACCATCTTGTATACCTCCCGCCATGTCTTGATGGCACGAGCCAGGCTAGCTTCCCATCCAGCCCACTGGATGTGGGAGCGCTCGCCAATCTGTGCCCCTTCCCGATCTCTAACCTGGGTGTTCCAGATCACCACCGGCGACTGACGGCCTATCTCCTCCTGGCAGCTTGGGGGGCTCTGGATTAGGGGCTTACGAAAGCCCTGCCACACACGAAGCAAGCTGCGTAGGAAAGGTGATCTGGGGGGGGGGGGGGGGGGGAAAGGGGGTGATTTGGGCTGTTGTGAAGATCCATCTCAGGGACGGCCTCCACTCACCGCCAAGCCTCGGTCTACAATCCTAAAGACCCTCTTGCAATAGGACCTTCCAGGTCTACCCGCTTGGTGTGAGACCACGGACTACTAGCTTGCCCAAGAGGGCCATACTCTGATACTCTGGGTCTATGATCCAAAGCCCTCCCTCTGACCGATGCCTTATGATGGTCACCCACGCCACTTTGACCCTATAATCCCTGGAGCCCGTCTGACCTAGACCAAAGGAAGTTCCGCACTAGGCGACGAAGCTGCACTACATAGGATAAGGAGAAGCACCAACACGAGGCGATGTACAAGGCCGTCGCTACTAGGAGAACCTAGTTGACCACCAGGGCTCAGCCTGCTAGTGAGAGACGAGCAATGCTCCAGTAGGTCAGCTTCCTCTAAATAGAGTCGAGAGAGTCCCACCTGGAACCCTAGGTAACGGACAGGGTCTACTGTCCTCTACTCACCCATCTAAATCCTAGGTGGACACCCCACTCCGTGCTAGAGTCTGAGTCTATGAGAAAACCAACTGACTTTCATCAATTGATTTTCTCTCCTGTTGCAGAACAAAACACCTCAAGAGCCAGCCTCACTCTCTCCAGCATCAACTCATCGTCCTCTATGTAGAGTGTTATATCATCTGCATACTTTGAGTCTAGCAACTCAATCTCCTCTCTCACTGGAAGTTGGAGGCCGCGTAACCCGCTTACTCGTGACTTGAGGAAGTGAGACGTCACCTCTGCAAAGAGTAGAAACAGGTACGGGGCCAGGGGGCAGCCCTGCAGGACCGATCTCTCCAGCCGAAACTCCTCCCGTCGCCTACCACCTATGAGAACCCTGTTGGTAGCCGATCTGTAAAGTGTGGAGACCCTGCGGATCCAAGCATGGGGGAAGCCCAACCTTACCATGGTACCTTCTAGGAAATCCTAGTCCACCTTGTCATAAGCTTTCTCGAAATCCAAGAGTAGTACGGCCAGTCCCTGTCCACTGTGCTGAGCCCACTCTGTCGCCTCAAAGAAGGTGAATACATTGTCTAGGATGCTCCTATCCTAGACAAAGCCTGTCTGTGTGTCATGAATGATGTCTGGAAGCACATGGCATAGTCGCCTACCAATCATCTTCGCCAGTGCCTTATAGGCCACTGACAATAAGATGATGGTCTCCATTGGGAAAGCTCCAACCAGTCTCCCCCTTTGGAGAGAAGACTAATGAGGCCTACCGGAAGACTCCTGGCATCTGTCCTGAAGTAAAAATCTCCTAGAAGGGCATCAGTAGGGGATCCTTCACCACCTCCCGGTAGGTAGTGAAGAAAGCCTTAGAGAGGCCATCCTCTCTTAGGTATTTCTGCCTGTCCTGTGTATGGAAAGCCTCCTCTAATTCCTTCTCTGTAAAGAGGGCTAGGAGAGAGCGTCCCATCTCCATTGTGACTAGGGACGGGATATGATCGCAAACCTGTTGTCTACATCGCTCTCCTCTAGTTGAGGCTGTCTCCTGCTGGAAAAGGCGTCTGTAGTAGTCAGTGACAATCTCCATCACCTTATCTGGACTAGAACGAGTCCTCCCATACTGATCCCAAAGGTTGCGTATTTGCTCTCCTAAGGTGTGAGGCTGGTGCACTTGAAAAAACTCCTTGCATATTGTGTCCTCCTGCGCCCAGAAGGCTGCTGAGGTGCGGAAAGAGAACTCCGAACGCCTGTCCTCTAGGCCAGCGATGGCTGCTTGCGCACGCACCTCCTGTGCGTGGAGGGTGGGATTCCCTAGTACCTCCTGTAATAATCTCTACGTGGTTGCAAGGTCCTGTCGGAGTACTCTCTCCTCCTCCCAGCTCTGCTGCCTGGCCTATATGGCTGCCTCCTGGTAGATACTACTCGACTCGGCTAGGACCTCTGCAATCTCCTTTGCAATCTGGTCCCTCCTGTCCCACTCCATGGTCCAAATCTGCTCAATATGTCTCTTCACCTCCTCCCTCCTATAGATTATGTCAGGGATCTGATAGGATCGTGTGTCTAGGGTAGATGCTGGGGGATTAAGTGTCAGAAGAACCGGGCAATGGTTAGACAATGTGGTGCCCGACTACCCAATCTGGCCTCCATGAGAGCATCCCCACTCTCCCACATAGAACCTGTCCAACCACTCCAGTAGGACTCCATCTAGCCTCCTGTATCCCCAAGAGAAGTCCAGTGACCTCTCCCTCCTGTGGAAGGCAGGATCTCTCCAGGCATCGCGTGCTCCTACTGCTAGTAGGAAGACCTCCCATGCCTCTTGCTCCTCCCCAACCATGCCCTAGTAGTTTCTGCCTTTGCCCTGCTAGTCCTCTAAAGCCTCCAGGTTGTTGAAGTCTCCTCCAACGATCTAGGAGTCCACCTCTGGGAGTCCATCCGCGATCTCCACCCAAAACCTGCTGTGTGTCCTAACCTCAGTAGGGGCATAGACATTGAGAACTCCAAGGCATGAGTCCCCAATATCCAATCAGATGCATAGAACCCTCTCTGCCACTATCATCCCATGGTCTCGTACACAGGCGGTGAGACTCGAGTCAATAGAGGTGCATACGCCTCCACTCCTGCCGTGGGCACCGATGGCGTGCTCCCAGTAAGTGTGCGAGCTGCTCATGAGCACCTTCCTTACCTTTTGGGCCTCGGGGGGAGTGAGCTTGTGCTCCTGTAGAAGTAGGATTTCGATCGGTCTCTGGCAAGGGTAAGCTACAGCTCCTACCGAACAATCAACTTTCTGAAACCACATGCCCCACTATAGTGGAGGCCATTCACATTCCAGGACACAAGGTGTAAACTCATGGGGAGACCTATGACTAGCCGAACAAGCATCTGTTCGGTGTGAAAGCTGCTAACGAAGAAGAGGAACTATGAGACATGCAGATGTGCTTCGCTACCGGCCTGGATAGTGAACTCCATTCCCCCATGATAGCCCTCGGGCATGGACCATGGGGGTGATGGATGTGCTTGGTGGTACCACCAAGGCATCTATCAACCAGGCTAAGAGGCGAGACTCCGTACACTGGTAGAAATGGACCGCCTGTGCCAAGGGCCACTCTATCACATCTACCAGCGCTCTCCATTGTGGAGGGACTCGAAAGATAATGCTCATATGAGGGACCTCGCTCCCTGCCCACCAGTTGATGTCCATCATGCAACTCGGCCACTGCTGGGAGAAAAGTGCCAGTCCACCTTCTCCTATCCATTGGGAAATGTGGTAGGTCACCTAGCTCTTCACCTCCTCCTCTATCTGAGTCATCGTCCAGCCTTCTATATGAGAGGTCTGACAGAAGAAGGTGTAGTTTGGTCTATCCGGTGGTGCTAGTAGATGGACTTTGCCGCTCCTAGACGTGCATACCACGAAGATTCCCATCTCCAGGGGTAGTGGGAACACTCCGCTCTCCGCAACTCTCAAGTAAGACCATGGCCCACTGCGAAAAAACTCCTATGGTAGTAGCTACGCCTGTCTCGGGTAAGTGTGATGGGCGGCATGGACGGATGAACTGGTGGCTATGTGAGGGAGGGAGGGGGAGCTAGACTGTCGGTGGGCGAAGGATGTTGGCGTTTGGGGTTCCTTACTTCCTGTGTGGGGGGGGGGGATGGGTAGGGAAGGGATCACCTGTACTGGTTGGGGATCGGGGGGGGGTGGGTGGTCGGCGAGGGTGATGGTGGGGAGGGAGGATGGAGAGATGGTAGGGTGGTCGGAGGCACCCGATGGGTGTGGGGGGGCTAGTATCTCTAGGGGAAGGGGGGTGTAGACTAGGGTCGGGGGGGGGAAGGGAACGGGGGCTGTGGGCCCTCGGGTGAGGCGGTCTGTGACACCTCTGTGGGGGGGGTGGATGTGTAGACCTATGGACCTGTCAAGTAGGGCGAGGAGGGGGGGGGCCGCGTGGTGCTCTGCCGGGGGGGATCGCCCTCCTACTCCCTGTCGTGGCTGTGTTTGAGGAGCTCCCTACAGCCCCCCTGCCATCTCCCTCTCTGTCGTCTCTATACTCATGCCCTGGCTGCCCAGTCACAATGGCCTGCAGCCTGAAGAAGTGTCCACTTGCCTCAATCTCTAGGAACTATGGGATATTCTTGACCTCTTTCACTGCCACCCGTACCTTTGGGACTCCTGTGGCTGTCACAGCGTCTGCGAAAGAGGCGGAAAGGACAGTGCGGAAGAGTTGTCCAAAGTCTTCCACCAAATGGCGATACTCTATCGCCAGCAGGCCGGGAAAGAGAAGGGTGACCGGGTGCCGAAGAAACCTGTTGTGGAGTGAAAATGCCTCCACTGTGAAGCCATTGTACCAAGGAATCATGTAAATGACCCCCTTCGTGGACACATAGGGTGAACTAGCCAGTAACTCACAAGTTGCGTCTGCCGAGGTGAGCCGTGCCATGAAGATCCCTTGGCCCATTAGAACCGCCTCTACGATCTGCGTTGTGCCAATGCGCAGCGTGGAGTGAAGCCGGTCTCCCAAAGCTGGGCCCTGGATAGGGAATGTCCTACTACCTGACCAAAGATCGTTGTTTCCTTTAGCTCCAGCTCTGTGGCATGGACGGCTAAGAGTTGTCCCTCTCAGAGAGGACGACGTGCAAGGTGTTTGACTGGGGGGCACTTGTGCTGAATGCGCCGGCGTTTGACCAGAGGTATCCATTGTGCATCCTTTCTGAGAACCTACCAATCACGTTGCTGTGCTACCGGAGGGGGGGGAAGTTGCTGCAAATGGAGGGAGCAACTGGGGGGGGGGGGGGGGCAGCAGGGCGGGGGTGGGTATGGTGGGGACAGCGCGGGGGATGGCAGCGCGAGGGGGCAGCGTCCCACAGGGAGGGGAGCTAGGCAGGGCAGACACGCCACGGGGGAGGGAGCTGGCGGGGGACAGCGTGCCACAGGACAACGGGCGGTTGAGGGGGGTGCGATGGCGATGGGCAGGTGCAAACGGGGGCGGGCGCGAGGGAGCAGTCAGGGGCTGGCACAAGGGAGCACTCAGGGCGGGGCAGCAACGCAACGTGACGGGATGCTCCTTTGTATATTGTAATCAGGGATTTACCACCCATGCTAGTCCACCTCTTGAATCCAACATCCTGTCTTTTTCAAAAGAAAATAAAATTATAATGGTAACACCTTGGGGAAAACCCCAAAGATAAAATACAAAGTTCAAAATAAGCCCTGTGAGGGACTACCTTGTACATCTTAAATACACTGTCTAGGTAAAGATCACAACCCATCAAGAGGGCTGTAATGCCAAACTATACATGACTCAAGCTGAAAGAAGTGCCCAAGTCCCAACTGTAAACTCATACACATGGAGTCACCACCCTGCAATCTCTCCCATCTCCCATGCGCTGTGTGAATAATCTCTATCCAAATCCTGGAGACTCTCTTTGCAATAGAGATGTCCTGTAAATCAATGGCATGACTGCACCTTACAGTCTAGATGTACTAAGCTATAATGCTAGCAATCAGCTCCATCCGTGACAATGCTCCTCACTCCACTCTGCCTGGCATGAAAATCATGCTCTTGCTGGCCAACCATGAGAAAAATTTGATTCCCCTGAAAAACGTTGTATCCACATGTTGGGCCTCTTATCTGTTACCCAAGCCACTGCACCCGAAGTTTGAACCCAACATTCTAACTTTAGCACGCACAATAGTAGCCTGTAAAAACAGCACCCAAACATCTAGATGGTAATAATGCTGGTATTGATGCACTCAACAGTAGACAAGATTGATAGGATTTATCTATAATTCAGAACAAGATAGTCTGCTTGATGTTTGCACAGGTATATCATACGAAAGAAATGTCACATCCCAAAAACAGGGTACGTACTCTTGTATATTTCGCTTCAATTCACTTCCTTTCAGCAGCAAGCATGTGGATAGATTATTCTCTTCAATAAAATCTCTTTTAAATGAAACAAATAGCATATAAGCCTCTCACATGATCAGTCCCAGGATTCATGGTCAAGCCTAGATAGTTTAATTGATGTTTTTTTTTTTAAAGAATGTTATATCCCAAAACAGAGTATGTAGGCTTGACTTGAGGGTTATTTTTAAGAAGGAACTGAGTATGTGCTATACAGGATACAGAAGGACATGCAAAATGGTAAAATTGAATACAGTTCTTTAATTTGGTTGAGGCTGTAGGAAAAGTGGTCATGGAATAATTTGAACATGTTCATTATCATCATTCTGCTAGAACTGATGTCAGTACCAGATAGTTTTGTGTGGGATAAAGCTTTTCCGGAATAGAAGTTTTTCACTAGTGAACATATAAAAGAAGTAAGAAAGTCAATACACAGTAATTAGATTCATGGTCTGCTGTGCACCTTTGACAGCACGTCTCAGTAAGGGATGTGTCAAGTTCTGCAGGAAGGTCAAAAGATAACAGACTGGTCAACACATTGTCCAGCTTCCCTGCAACACTATAATGCACAGCAAACAATTGATTCTACATGTAAAGGCTCCCTGTAAAACTCATTATAACAAGAAGTGTGTACTCAATGGTCAAATATCTCATCTGGGAATTGTATGCACTCTGAAGGCAGATATTATATCTCATAAAAAGATAAACTTCTAACAGATAAAGGTCATAAAGTCCATTATAAGCCCTTGCATAGAAAGCACCAAAGTCAAAACATCAGAGAAGAGTTTCCTATCATCTTGTACTCTGTGTGACCAAATGAAACACATAAACCGAGTACTTGTCTAATTTGAAGATGTATCCTTATGCTAAACATTTATCGGTGCAATGATCCTGTTTCTATGCGCAAGGACATTTGGCACCGCACATCCTGATGCTAGGTTTAGGAACATTTGCTCATTTTCGAACTATCACAGGTTGTGTCAAATTAATCTATGCATGATATATTAGATTGTGATTTGAAGCATGATTAAGAAAGTAACTGTGGATAGTTCACATGTCAGTGGCATCCGTGAATGTGAGCTATACAAATGGGACAATGCATTAACGTTAGCTCACGAGAAGTTTTTAACATTTTCCCATAGGGTGACAAAAGGGGCTCTCTTCCCTTGTTTTTTTCCTATGGTGTTCAACATCATGAGCTTCTGCTCGAGAGGCACCACACACCTAGCTAGGTGTGGTTGAGGGCAGGGGACTGCTGGCCCTCACCCCGGGCTGCCAACCGCCTGCCCCCAACAGCACCTAGCTAGGTATGTGGCCCCTCCCACGGAGAAGCTCATGATGTTGTCGTAACTCACAATGTGGCAATTATAGTGGGAATTGGTCTAAAGCTTCTTGTGTAGAGCAGCAGTACTGCATGCAACAGATGAAACTTAAGGATGATAATGCATCTAAGTGAAATAAGGGATATGCATCATATGCATGCACATGCAGTACTGCAGACTAGCATGCGGGCTACCCAGTACAGCAACCCTTAAAAACTCAAGTGCAGTCAAAACCAAGAAAGCAGTTCAAATGGGTCAGGAATGCACAAAAAGAACTAGGTGACAATGAGAGAGAGCGTTACCAGGTTGAGCAAGGAGGCATGGTCCCAGCTGCAGGAACCATAGTCGCACTTGTCAGGGGGCCACCAATCCAAGGTTGCACAGATGAAGTGGTCGTCCACATAGTCCAGAGGCTGCAGGGCACGGATGGTGATCGTGGCGGGGTGGGCGGCGCGGGCAGGAAGGAGGAGGAGGAGGAGCAGAAAGAAGGATGTGGGCGAGAGGCAATGAGCCATCATCGGGGAGGATGACTAAATGGATCAATTGAAGGTGAATGAGGGAAGAAGAGAGAGAGGAGGGGCGGGGGGGGGGGGGGAAGAAGAAGAAGGAGAAGAGGAATCGAGCTTAGAAGTAAAGCAAAGGAAGAAATGGGCATAGCTTCCAGAGTCGAGCAGGAAGCCTCTCTCCCTCTGCCTGCAAGCAAAGCGTCCCTGTTTAACTATTACTACTGTTATTGCTATTATTGTATTGCATAATACAGTAGGTGCATACACAGGAGGAATATACACAAGATCACTAGTGCTTAGTGAAACAGACAGGTCTTCCCTGCAGCCGGACATCACCAACCGCTTTACAAACGTTTATTTTTTTCCAACTTTTGCCAGAATTGTGTTTTTCAATTCCATCATCAGGTGTAGGTGTTTGCAAGGTCGATGGTGCGCCCGCCCTTCTTTCTCATCACCCCCAAAGGCTGCAATAATAATATTCCAAAAGCTCATTCGGATATTGTGAACACCACTCTCACGACAAACATTTTCGATCGCACATACAAAAACCTTTGTTTTAAATTGTTTAAGAGAGTTTTAAACGGAATCGAATATATTTGTTATTTTTATAGCTAAAATTTTGTAAAAGCTAAGATTTTAACCTTCTTACTTAAATTTAAAAGGTTTTTTGGACATTTTTGCAATTCATTTTACATTAAACCTCGAATTTTTGTGAAAATTGTTGAGCACCATAAAGGATGAGAGAGAGAGAGAGAGAGAGAGAGCGAGATCCTTAAGACTAAAGAAATGATGTTGCTGAAAAACTAAGTTCAGTGTGCTTTAACTTTAATGCAAGATTAGGCAAGAAATGATGCTCTTTGTGAAGAGCTAAGTCCAACGCTCATAAAAAGCCAAGGTCTCCTTTAAAACAAATTGCAAATTTTGCAAAAAGTGGTTGATGAGACATGGCCGATGATATGGGCTATCATCAATGTGATTATCTTCGAAAGAGTTTTGACTACCAAAAATGGGATTCGTTATGGTGCTGCCAAGTTTGGCAAGAGTATCAGAACGCTTTTGAAAGATGCCTTTAGACTGTCAAAAGTTTGTTTTGGGCTATCAACAAATGTAAACATGTTTACAAACTTGCCACTAAGAGTGCTTTAGAAGGCTTTGAATTGCTCTTTTTGAGGATGTACATTTTTACTCAAATACAATATAACTACAGTGTTTGCATTTTCTAAAAAGCTCCAAATTTTGAATAAGAATTTTATAAAGATTTAAAAATAAATTTGTAGCTATCAAAAGGTGTATCCAATTTAATTGAAAAATAAGTGAATACAAAATAAAGGTTTTTATGCTTACTACCAATAACCAAACACTTCTTCGTGAAGACTCACCAAGTCCCATCATGTTTGTGTGAGGAGAGAGAAACACATAAAGAGAGGAAGAGAAATGACATATGACCAACATGAAAGAGAATTTGGAAGTAGGTCAAATGCAAGTACAACAACCATGAAAGCATTATCTTTTATGAACTACCTAGTTGGGGTAAATAAAGTTATCTAGCACCTCTCCTCACGCAATTGCACACTTCCCCTTATGTTCCAAAAAGTTATCTAGTACCTCTTCTCATGCTATTGATTACACACTTCCCCTTATGTTCCAAAATCTTAAATGGGCATAGATTTTTTGTTATGCCACAAAAAAAGTGTATCCTAGGGTTAGAACTTACACACCCATCAAACCCAACCCACACTCAAACCAACTAGGTACAACCCATTGACCTTACAAAAAAAATCTTACCAACATGTCCATACGATTTGTGCACTTTTTAAAAAGTTTGAATCGGATCAATGGGAGCTTGTTTCCATGTGGCAATGAAAAGTCACCAACTTAGTTCTAGTAGTTTCATTGTACATGCCATGCCACATGGCTTGCAACAAGCCATCGTGAGTTCTCTACTTAGCCATAGCCTTCTTAGAGACCCAAGTTCACGTAACTTGGAACTTGCTTTGCCAACAAATAGCCCATCATAGCAATAAATGCTTACCTAAAGGCTCACCCCATTTAGGGAACTCTCAAACCCAACCACGCATGGCCTAGACTTACTCCCTATATGATTGTATGTCCAGAAATCTAATCTCTGTAACATTATGATGTGTAGCCAATCTCTCCATGCACAACCCAAGTCAACATATATATGTAGCTATACCTTCTATCTACCATGTAGATAGCATTGCAACAATGAGAGTGTTCATAATCAATGTCCACAACTATCTTCGATATATATGGCTAGAAATACTAGTGGATTTCTTAGCCCAAGTTTTGAACTAGGATTTTAAAAATCCACTTATTCTTGTGTAGCCTCAAACATTTCCAAGTAGTTGTTATTGTTAGGAGAGAGAGAGAGAGAGAGAGAGAGAGAGAGAGAGAGAGAGAGAGAGAGAGAGAGAGAGGCCAATCTATGGCTTTGGCTTTGAAGATCACACAAAGACTAGGCAAACTTTAGAAGTTGTTCAACAACTACCAAAAAAATGTTTTTTAGCGTGACTATTTCAAACTATTTGTAATTGGGCTTCATCCTACCAATCTACCTTTGCTTTTTCCCAAGGATGCAAATTAGCTAGTTGATAATAAGAGACAACAAAGTTACTTTGTGGCTTTTGAGATCACTCCAACAAAGGGTCAAATTTGGGAGTTATTCAATAACTACCAATCAAGTATTTTCTTGTTTCCATACTACAAGATACAAGCCTCATACCGACATGCAAAGCGACGAAAATGTTCATAAAAAATTTTGCCCTTGTCGTCACAAAAAACGTTAGTATTAGCGACGCCATAGAACAATCGCTATTATCGTCGCTATATATGTCGCTTTTTGCATTGTAGCGACGATTTGCGATGCTAGTAGCGACGGTTACAGAAAAAAATAAATTTGTGGCAGGGCACACTATGTGCATTATTTGAGCCATACAAAAGAGTTACATTAAAGTGTACAATGCTCGTCTCCATGAAGGCAAAGTGTATTTGAATCCATAAGACTGATATATAAAATAAATACAAGATCGCGTAATGAAAGCAACGGTGCAATCATGCCAAGATACAAAGGATGATAATAAGATAGTGCATAGAAAATGCATATATAAATCACATGACCAAAAAAGAAGAGGATGTGCACTCCATGGATCCAAGGGTGAGCTATAGATCCTCGCCATTTGAAACCTCGTCCCGCCGCAAAGGAGCATCGAATGGACTCTGCAAAAAAAGAAACAACTACACATCAATCCACCATAGAATAATGCATTTTAATTAAAATTATTAACTACGGACAAGAAAGATAAGTGACTTACTGGGCCGCCACGTCCATACAATCGATCGATAATGCAGTGAGATCGTGTCTCTCTGCATATCTAGTCTTTAGGCCAGTGGGATTGCAGTTTGTAATGGAGTGCTGCAAAGAAAACAAAATACAACTGTTAGAAACACGATTGTCAGTACAAGGGATATTGCAAAAAAATAAGCAAGCAAAATAAAAGAAAAACTTACAAAGTCCTCCAAATAAGTCCTGTGGCCACCACTCCCAAGATGATGGACTACTCCTACCTCCAATCGTGCCCTCGCCGCCTCGTGCTGTCGTCTTCAACATCTTGGAGAATCTGTAGCCTCCTCCTTGAGTCAGAGCCAGTCATCTGTGTCTAGCCACTCGGGCTTTGAGATCCCACTCTTAAGTACCTTGCGTGCATTCGATCGTCTGTGTGAAATCTATGCATGCATGCACTCGATCATCTAGCCTGTGGAACACCTATTTGTTGCGGCAGGTACCAGAAACTCCTCATGCAAGGATGCTACTAGATAGTCCTTGCTCCCCTTTGGTATGTTCTTCCAATGATCCAATACGTTGTGCCAAAAAACTTATTGGAACAACGCTCTTATACAAGCCATCACCCTCCTCCCTTCATCATTCATGATGATGGCTCATGTCCTATTATCTACAAGATATCCATACCCCTCTAGGATATGCCTAAGATGTGTCCTCTCCCACCTGTGACCACGCTCCTGGGCATATCCAGGAGACCCCTATACATTTGGTGTACCTACGAGGGTAGTATCTCTGGGAGTAGCATCCATAGGGGTGCCACCGCAGCGGACGGCTGAGCAAAAGCTGGAGTGACTGGAGTAGACATCTCCACAGGTGTGACAAATCCCATAGGTGACACAACTCCAGCAGAATGATGAGACGGAAATGCTGCGTCAGTACCTCCACAACAACCACCTGAGCCATGCTCTCTCGAACCTGCACGGAAGCGAGGAGTAGCACCTGTATCCCGAGCCGATCGCGGGCTCATTGCATCCACGTCTGCGTAGCATCCCCCAAAACCACTCCCTCTATCCAACCCAAGTCTGGAGCATCAACCTCGTCTATTGGAAACTGAAGCATCAAAGCGCACCAAAGTAGATCTAACAGAATGGCATGATGGTGTCTAAGACAACTCCTAATCTGTCGTATCTCTAAATCGAGCCATCTGATCTGGAGACATACGTGTGAAGATCTCCTATAGCTTCTCGTTGCTCATCCCTCGACTCATCGTGTGGATCCAAATATCCACAAAGATCACTTGCACTGACAAAAATTTATGTTAGCATAATCAATATAAATCAAGCAAAGCACGGTAATATAAATCTTTAAAAAATGATCTTACTTAAAATATACATCTTATGTACCCTTATAAGCGATTTGTCAACAAATTGAGTAGGTGGATGCTCCAAGTATGAAATACCCTATGGTTCCATGTCAATCTCTTGACACAACTTCGGATACATTGGAACGTCAATAGACATGTGACCACAAAAGGATGAGTCGACCTCGTTCTCAAGAATTCTTGGACTCCTGTATTTCTATCATTGTTACCCGATTCTGGCTCCTCTACATGCTCCAAGTCTTCGGCGGCCTCCACCCCTTGCAATATCGACCCCTCTGTTTGCATATTGTCCTTATCTATGCTACTAGAAACATTGCTTTGATCACATACTCTCGCACTTCGGGGAGCTGAAGGTACAACATACTACCATCGAGGTTATTGGGGGTTTGGATATAGAAAAGTACATGTTCAAAACCACTTAACTTTTGTGACATGTATCATGTCGTAATAAAAATAAAAAAACATGAGTTCATGCACCTATTCATAATGAGTTAGCAATACAAACGTGTCGCACAAATCCGTCCATCTTTTTTTTTAAATCTATTTTGAGAAATCTAGATGAACCTTATCAAAGTCTTGCCCCAGCTCCTTCAAGTACCACTTTGAACCACTGCACATCGAATAGGATCATGGAGAAGCTACAGTAATCCACCGTGATAATACTTTGCAAGTTCCCAAAATACTCCATCTCATCTATAATGGTGTTCGGATCCGTTGCTCGTCATTGGCTCTCTTACTCAAACTTTGCTGTGATACCACAATCTATTGTGGAGCGCATTTTATTGATACGCTCCACACGAAAATGCCATCTGCACGACCATGCCACACTATATATTTTGTATTATACATTGAAACAGTCAATTAGTTGTCGCATATAAAATCTAGATACGACAAACCCTAAACACGTCGCCACCTTTGGACTACATCCCCTCGAGAATTCCCACTCCTCAGTTGAGACCTCCACCCCTTCGCGAGACGCTGCGGTCAAATGCTCCATGCAATCATCACGTTGACATAAACCACGGTATCTCCTCCATGCCCTTGGGATATTGAATCAGTTGATGGCGCATACTTTGTCTAAATTCAAATCGCACTTCTTCCTGATCTTTCTTGGTGGCTTGCTTGTACCTAGCGAGCCACATCTCCATGGAGGCATCGTGCAACATACAAAAACGATTCACTTTCTCTTCCATTGCAACATCCATTCTTTTTTCCACCCTATTTTCCACCACCACATCTCCGGTTAGTCTATCATTGTCATTCAGCGACCATAGCATATTGTTGTCTGAATCCACCGTTGGTAGCCACTGTGAAATATGCACTAATGCCTCAGACACCAACCAACCTTCAGCCATGCTACCTTCTAGCCGAGCTCGTTGTCACACAAAGCCTTTTAGGGTTTTCATGAAGTGCTCTAAGAAGAACATCCATCACGTATGGACAGTCTAGTAATCTCCACTTCATCTACAAGATGCACTAGAAGGTGGATTTGTATCGTGAGCATGCTGGTGCATAGGTAATTCTCAAAGAGACAGTCAGTCTCCACTGCTCCCCGCCTTGCGGATTCAATAGAGGATGTCTTGATCTTCTTCTCTGAGATCCATTGCACTAAATTTAATAACCTGTAAATCGCCACACGTATTTCTGGAGTAAGGCATCCTGCGATCACAATCAGTAGTACAAACTGCTACAAATGAAGAAACATTACGAACAATGACTACACTCCGAATAGCAGAATACGCACGCCACTTATAATCCATTCGTAGTACAAAATTGACATATCTTATGCCAATCATGGGATTTGAGCCCGGATAATTGGTTGTCTTTAGAAAATGAGGACCTGAGAGAATGCATCATACCCGTTAGAGTGCGGATAGACTTGATCTTCTTTAGTGGACAAAACCCAAGGAGTGCGAGGTAGCTGCAAGTGACCATCAACACTCAACTGCGGCCAAAGTGCCTCCATCTTGCCTACGTCCTTCAAATGCATTTGTGCCTCTGCAGTGTCTCTCTTTCCTGTGATGTGGTCCCATAGTAAGCTGCCCACATTCTTGAAAATATGCATGGGATCCAACAAGTGGTTGATCTGTAAGTGGGTCCAATATGGCAACTTGTAGAAAACTGAGAACCGTCGCATTCCATTTGGATGTGACTCCGTGTGGATCATTTTTTGCTCGTACCATCTTTGGGCATTCATTCGTGCTGGAGGTCATCCAAGAAAACCTTCCCTCAGTTCATGACCCTCCGGCAAGAAAGCAGTGTGTCCTTGATATACCATCTTCTTCATGGTTCGTGACCTTCAAGAGTCTAACTGTGGCCCGCACAATGGACATGCATGATAACCTAAGATAACCAAACCTTTCCCAATACCTCTATCCAGTGAATACAAACTTGAAGGAGCTATGATAGATATTACCAACGAGAACGGAAGCCTACTTACTTGAGCACTCCCGAATCCCGGAAAGTCATGCATGGTCCACATGAGAATGGCTCGAATATTGGCGGACTGTCGACCATCATGCTTGCTCATATCTTCCACTGCGATCCCCTCCTCCCACAAAATCTTAAGCTCATCGACTAATGGACGAAGATACACGTCCATATTCTTGACTTTGTAGTGGCTGGAAACAAGCAAGCTAAGGATGAGGTGTCCTTTCTTCGTAGAAAGTCATGGAGGGATGTTGTAGTTAATAAGGACTACATGCCACACACTGTAAGAAGTTGAGCGCAGACTGCATGGGTTCATGCTATCCATAGCAAGATCGAGCCAAAGATTCCTTGGCTCTCGGGCAAAGCCTAGAAAGGTAGAGTCAATGTGGCTCCATGCACGTGAATCCGCTGATATTTGTTGGACTCCATCTGTAGATCTATTCTGCGCATGCCACATTGTCAAGCTCGCCATATCGGATGTATGAAACATGTGATGTATACGAGGGATAAGCGAAAAGTGTCTAAGAACTTTTTGAGGGATGGTTTGACCTTTCAAATCCTATTGATACCTGTGAGCACCACACTTTGGATATGTCTCCATAGTCTCGTATTCTCCTCGAAATAGTACGCAATCGTTGATACATGCATGGATGTTGTTGTAGTCCTCCATGCCAAGCTTTTGTAAAACATGTTATGCATCATCACGAGACTCAGGCATGGTATTTGCAAGTGGTAATATATGATACTTTAGTAACCTAAAAAAAATCATAAAACACCTTGAAAAAGCACAATTTTTTTTAATGATAGTGCCGAAAAGAAATCAATAAAGCGTACGTAGAAGGTATCTGAACAACTCGGCCACACTCGCATCACTCCACCTGTATTTTGCTTGCACACTTACAAGTGTAAGCAGTGTCTTCAGGTGAGATACTCGGCACCCATTATATGATGGTATGGATGCTTCCTCTCTAAGCGGATCAGATGTCTCGACATCCATGGGCATCAATGCATCGATCATTGCCTCCACCTCGGGCTCCAAGATTGTAGAAAATTCTAGAAGACTGCTTGTCTCCTCTGGTATTGACGGTATAGATTGGATAGTACCTTCCAAGTGGTGGATTGGCTCAGGCACTCCATCTATCATATGCCCACAAACTCTTAGACTAACTAGCCGCAAAGGATGCACTCCTCCTTGGGATGAGATGTCACCTCCCTGTAACAAATTTTACAGCAACATCCAATGTTTTTGTATATGATATTCAATTAGTTACAATGTATGATTGATATACACTTTTCTTACCGTTTGCTCAAAATCTGAGATCGCCTAATCAATTATCTTCGATTGAAACTCGCTGAAGCGTCGTACATGTTCCATAGACAAACAATGTTTTCATCTAATTGCCAAGTTACATTGAAAGCAAGGACATGGGACACGTTGATTAAGATACACCTTGCGATCTTGAACATCATGGCCTTCATCGTTTTCCATTTGGTCTACGTTACGACAATCAATTTGTTTTTGTTATCATTCTTTTTTTCTTTCTTAAATTGTTTGAGAAGGGATTTCTTCTCTTGTAACTCAATAAAATTAACGTATGTAAAGTCTCCACCTGCCTACAGATGGGCATACAGTATGTAAAGTCTAATAAGCTATGCATGGGGATGAGGGAGTAGCTAACCTATGTCGGAGTGTTTCCCATCCTGTGGTATTGCACCAGACCACTACTACTACTGGTACTCGCCTTCTCGAACACACCAAAGGTGCACCTTCAACAAAACCTCTCTCTCTCTCTCTCTCTCTCTCTCTCTCTCTCTCTCTCTCTCTATTATGTTTCATGTTGATTCCCTCTCTCTCTCTCTCTCGTTCCTTCTTTCTTTTTCTCTCTTCCTCTCCCTCTCTCATTTCCTCTCTTTCTCTCTCAGGTTACGTCATTTTTAACAAAAACAAGCAAAAGAAAAGGAGAAAAAACAAAAACAAACTAAGAGGGAGCAATGCACTCGCCGCAAAGGTCCAAGGATGGATTCGACGACTCCTCTTCGCCGTTCGTGCACTTTCTCCTCTTCTTCGGTGACGACAGCGGTGAGAAGATCTCCTTCTCCCTCTTTCTCTCTTTCTCTCCATCTCCCTCTTTCTCTCTTTCTCTCCATCTCCCTCTTAAATGCACGATATAGTTCGCTCTCTCTTTCGCTCTTTTGTGCAAAATGTTGCGCTCGGGTTTTGGTCTGTTTTTTTTCGTCTGATTACCGTCGCTATTTGCGACGCAAATAGCAACACTGCTAATATGCATCAGAAATGGCTGTCGCTATTCTCTTATATCCTTGTAGTGCCAATTACTAAAAATAGCATTCCATATGCGCGAAATATTAGGCTGCTTCACAGCAACTTCATGCAATCATGCAAAACTGCCGCAAAACGGACTTGTGAGAGAAGCAAAGTCTTTGCTTTTATATATATATATATATATATATACCTCCCTCCCTCTCTCCCTCTCTCTCTCTCTCTCTCTATCTAATTATATTAATTCCAAAAAATATACAATATGCAAGATGACCAAGGCCATCCTACATAAACTCACTTTATAGAAGATTAGATAACTAAAAGAGTGCAAAAGTCAGGGCAAAAAAGTAGCAAAGATTGCCATATGCTAAGGAGCTAAATCGTCCCTAGGGAGAAAATTAGCATGCTAGACAAAGTCTAACTACCAATGTAGAAGACCCTTGAGTTTGGCTATGCGTCCTTAGATGCTCACACAAAGTCAAAGACGAAAGTAGTCTAGGTAATGCAATTATGCCAACAACCCATTTGAGGGTCGGCACTACCCCCTCTTTCTCCTTCTCTCTCCTTCTCTCTCCTTCTCTCACACTCTCTATTTGATGTTTTCTCTATCTCTCTTTTTCTCCCTCTTTCTATCCCTTTTTTTCCCCTTCTCCTTCTAGTTCTCTCTTTTTTTTTCCACTCTCCTTCCTCTCTTTACCTCACCTTTTTATCCACCTCTCCCTTCACTCTCTGTTTCTTTCTCTCCCCCCTCTCTTTCTTTTTCTCTTTCTCTTTCTTTGTTGCCTCTCTCTTTGTTTCTCTTTGCCCCCTCGTTGTTTCTCTCACTCTTTCTCCTCTCTCTCTCCCTTTATCTCTCTCTCTCTCATCTTTCTTTGTTATCTTTCCTCTATTTTCTCTCTCTCGTTCTCTCTTCTTTTTCCTTTCTTATTCTCCTTCTCTCCTTTCCTCTCTTTCTCTCTCAATGCATCTCATTACAAAGAAAAACAAACAAAAGAAAAGAAGAAAACACAAGAACAAAGCAAGAAGAGGCAATGTACCTACCGCAAAGGCCCAAGGATGGATTCTTTGTCTCCTCTTCACGACGTCCCTTCTTTCTCCCTCATTCACTTCTCCCTCTTCTTCGCGTATGGTGGTGGCAAGGAGCTCTCATTCTCTCTCTTTCCCTATTCCTCTCCCTCTCCCTCTTAAAGCCACGATCTCTCTTGCTCTCTCTTTCCCTCTCTCTTGAAACTACTTGCGACAAATGCCATGCTCGGGTTTTCGACACTTTTTTTTTCTTAAAACGATGTCGCTATTAGCCTTGCTATTTGCATTAGGCATCGCTATTAGCCTTGCTATTTGTGTCGCTAACGCAAATAGCAACGCTAATAGCGACGCCGTTATTTTCTGTTCGCAAACAGCCATCGCTATTTGCCCATTCCCTTGTAGTGATTTAAAGAGAATTGAAAAAAATTTAGAGCGAGAGAGGGATATATATATATATATATATATATATAGTGATATTTAAAGAGAAATTTAAAAATTTAGGGCGAGAGGGATATATCTGTATATGTATATGTATATGTATATGTATATGCATATATATATGTATGTGTTTATATGTGTATGTATATATATATATATTCGAGGAGGGGGAGAGGCGAGAGATGAAAAATGTGGAGAGAGAGAGAGAGAGAGAGAGAGAGAATGTGTGTGTGTTTTAAAGAGAATAAAAATTTGAGAGAGAGGGAAAAAATAAAAGAGAGAATTTAAAAAAATAGAGATAGAGAAAGAATTTTAAAATTGAGATAATTTAAACATTTTATATATATATATATATATAATGAGAGACCTAAGAATATTTAGAGGGAGAGAATATAAAATTATTTAAAATGAGAAAAAATAAAATAAATTAGAGAGAGAATAAAGATAGGAGAGAGAGAGAGAGAGAAAGAAAGAGAGAGAGACTACAAGATACAAGCCATATATCAACATTTAAGGTGATAAAGTTATTAATTTAAAAAATTATCTCCATCATCGTTAAACTTCGACGTAAATATCAATGCATGTTATGACATATATTGTGATGCGTGCAATTTATTTGTGGTTGTAATAGTGATGCATGCATGCTAATTTGTGATGCTAATAACGATGGTTATTACAGAAGATTTCTTTTAAAGGTGGCAGGGCATAAAGCCCTCCACCCTTCTAGCCACATGTGCTGAAAAAGTTTCCATAAATCATTTATATGTTAAGTATACAACTGTTGTCGAAACACATGCATGGTGACGTGGTAAAAGAAAAATGTTCTTTGATTCAATTTCCAAATAAGTACTACACTAGCAAATGACATCTCATAAAACTACATGGATTAATAGGAAGCAAAATCCAAAAATAGATAGATGTATTAATAAATATTGCAAAATGTGAGTCCATACCAAATATGAGAAATATATCAAAGGAAGCCTACATTAGAAAGAGCCTACATGGACTATAGGGCTAAAAAAGGAAGGTATGCATACTCCACGAATCCAAGTGATTGCTACAAGTCCTCACTTGAGAGCTCATCTCGTGCAACGGAGTGTTAAACGGACACTGAAATATAAATCAACCAAATATTAGTCTATATAACATAATGCATAAAAAAAAACTAGAAACTAAAAACAAGAAAAATACATAACTTAATGGAATGTTGCATGCGTATAATCTATTGATAAGAGAAGTGAGACCGTGCTTCTCTGCATATCAAGTCTCCAACCCTATGGGATCATGGTTTATGATCGAGTGCTATAAGAAAAACAAAGTAGCATTATAAGAAATAACATTATTAGTACAAGTACTACACCAAATAAGAAAGTGAACATAACTAAAATAAAACTTATAAATTCATCCAAATAAGTTTTATGTTTGTCATTTCCAAGATGATGTACGACCCTTGCCTCCAGCTATGCCCTCACTGCCTCATGCTACTGTTGCCATTGTTTTAAAGAATTTGCAGCCTCCTCCTTGAGTCTCCACCAATCCTCTGCATCCAACCACTCGGGCTTTGGAGAGCCACTCTTGACTGCCTTATGTGCATCGAGATCGTTTATGTGACATATATGCACGCATATAGTCCATCATCAATCCAATGGTCGAGAATGGCCAATCAGTCGCCCGTTGTAAGTACTAAGAACTCCTTATGCAAGGATGCATCACATACTCCTTGGCTCCCTCCAGTATTCTTTTCCAATGGTCTAGAACATTGTACCTAAATATTTGCTAGCACAACTCTCTCATGCATACCATCACCCTCTTCTCCTCAGTATTCATGATTATGACACTAGTTTTCTTATCCACTAAGTACTCATACCATGGTGGAGTGTTTCTAAGATATGCCCTCTCCCATCTGCAACCATGCTCTTGTGCATAACCAGGAGACCCCTGTTTGTTTGACATACCTCCAGTAGGGGTGGTATGTCTCGGAGTAGCAACCATAGGGGTGCCACTTTTGGACAGCTAAGCAAAACTTGTAGTTAGGGGAGTAGATGCCTTTATAAGTAAAGCAAATCCTAGAGGTGTTAAGCACCCACTTGACTGATAGGATGGAAACACTACATCGATGTCTCCATACCATCGACCTGAGCCACCCTATCTAGAACCAGTGCGAGAGCAAGGAGTAGCAACTGATCGTGGGGTTCCTCATCTGTCATCCCTTGGCTCATCCTACTCTCTGGATCGTCTACAGTGACCTGCAGTACTGTCAAATTAAATATGTTAGCACAATCAATATATGGGGGAATGTGACCCACGATAATATATATTTGCAAAGAAGGATGTTAGTTTAAAAACATGTGATAAAATACCGATAAAAGAAAATAGTCAATGAATTTGATGAGTGAACACAAATACAACTAGTCCTACAGCTCTGACAAGCTCTTGACATAGCTCCACATACATTGGAAGGTCTATGTATAGGTCTCCACAAAAAGAGGAGTCTACTTCATTCTCGAAGTATCCTTGTACTCTAGACTCTTCACCTAGATTGCCCGTGGTTGTCTTATCCCCATGTGGCAAGTCACCTCCTCCACCCCCTACAATAGTGACTCCTCTACTTACATACTCTTGTTGTTGGTAATGCTAGGAACATTTCTTTCATTATATACTCGAGCACTCCGAGGTGTTGATGGCATAACATATCACCAACAAGGTTGTCATGGGTTTGGGTAGAAGATTACTTGTTCAATAATATGTCATGAGAGCTTGCCATGAAGAACGAGGTTGTCATGGGTTTGGATAGAAGATTACCTATTCATAGTGATCTGACAAGAAAAATGTGTTGTGCAGATCATTCCATCTATTCTCGAAGTCTACCTCAAAGAATCCAAAGGGTCCTCGTCGAACGTTGCTCCTGTTCCTTCCAATACTACTTTAAAAATTGTACATCGAATATGATCATAGAGAAGCTACGATAATCTACTAAAAGAACACTTTGTAGATTGCCAAAATACTCCATCTCGTCCACTATAATGTTTGGATCCATGGCGTGCCTTCAACTTTCTTGCTCAAACTTTGCCATTGCCCCACAGTTAGTTGTGGAGCATGTTTTGTCAATGCGCTCAACTCGAAAATGTCCTTTACATGACCATGCTGCATTGCGATAGGTATGAAGTGTAAGTCAAGACATCATGCAATCATCTTATAGATATGAAATGCGATATCTCCTCCATACCCTTGGGATACTAAATTGGTTGCTAGTGTGTACTACACTGACATTTTAATCGCACTATCTCATGTTCTATTCTGGCATGCTCATACTTACCGAGTCACTTCTCCATAGATACATGGTGCAACATACAAAATGATTCACTTTCTCCTCCATTGTGCCATCCATTCTCATCTCTATTCCATTTCCCACCACCACATCTTATGTTAGTCAATCATCGTCCTTCAGCGTCCATAGTATCTTGTTATCTAATCCATCATTGGTAGCCATCCATTTGGTAAGGATCGATCCTGCAATCTCCACTTAATTCACGAGATATACTAAGAGGTGAATATGTATCGTTAGCATACTTGTAAGTACTTCTCAAAGAGAGAGACTATCTCCACTACTCACCTTGTGGACTCAATGAATGATAACTTGATCTTCTTCTATGAGATCCGCTGCACTAAATTTGATAACTTATAAATCACCAAACCTATCTCTGGTAGTATGAGACATCCCACGATCACAATTGGTAGTATGAACTGCCAAAAATTCAATGCATTGAAAACTATTGATTGATCGACACAATGTAATGATGTACTAGATGGTCTTACTACTAAGAATAACTTGTGCCAATCATGGAATGTTAGTCCTATTAGTCAGCCATCTTTAGAAAATATAGACCTAAGAGAACGCATCATACCTATTGGCATGTAAATAGATTTGATAATTTACTTCACCATGTGTTCCTCTTACTAGATAGGACCCAAGGAGCACGAGGTAGTTGCACATGACCATCAAAGCTCGTTTGTGACTAAAGTGCCTCCATCTTCCCTACCTCCTTCAAAACTATTCATACACCTAAGGTGTCTCTCTTTCATGTGATATGGTCCCACAACAAGATGCCAACATTCTTGAAAATGTGTAGGGATCCTGATTTGTATATGGGTCCAATATGGCAACTCATAGAAAACTAAAAACCGTCGCATTCTGCTTGGAAGTGACTTTTCATGGATCATCTTCCACTCATACTAGCTTTGGATATTCATTCATGTGGGAGGTCGTCCAAGGAATCTTGCCCTTAACTCATAGCCCTCTATCAAGAATATGGCATGCCTTTGATAGACCATCTTATTCATGGTCCGCAACCTTCAAGAGTTCACAGCTTTGGTCCACACAATGGACACACATGGTAACCTGATGTGACAAGGCCTATCACAATATATATATCTAGTCGATGTAAACATAAATAAGCCATGCGAGATGCCAACAATGAGAACAAAAGCAAACCTACTTGCACACTTGTCGAATCTTGGAAAGTCATGCATGGTCCACATAAGAATGGCTCATATGTCAAAACAGACCACCTCCTAATATGCTTACTCATGTCTTTCATGATAATCCCCTACTGCCACAAAATCTTGAGCTCATAAACTAATTAACGCATATAGATATTTATATTCTTGAATTTGTAACACCCAGGAATGAGAAAGCTAAGGATTAGGTGTCCCTTATTCGTAGAAAACATTGGTAGGATATTGTAATTCATAAGGATTACTAGCCACACATTGTAAGAAGTCGAGCGGAGTCCAAATGTATTCACACCATCCATAGTAAGACCGAGCCGAAGATTTCTTAGTTCTCGTGTGAAGCTTGGAAAGGTGGAGTCAATGTGACCCCATGCTTATGAGTCTACTGATATTTGCTACATTCCATCTATGGACCTATTTTGTGTGTACCTCGTTGTCAAACTCTCCATGCCTACTGTGTGAAACATGTGATGGATATGTAGTATAAGTGAAAAGTGTCTGAGAATATTTTGAGGGATGGTTTGCCCTTGTAGACCTCGGCAGTACCTGTGAGCTTCATACTTTGAACATGTTTCCATGGACTCGTATTCTCCCCGAAAGAGCACACAATCATTAACACATGTATGAATGATGTTATAATCCATGTTGAGCTTCTGCAACACTTGTCGTGCATTATCACAAGACTTGGGCATCGCATTTTCATATGGTAGTATGTGACATTTTAGTAGCTTGAAAAAAATCCAAAGACCTTCTCATAAATAAAAAATTATTATTATTTATGTATCAAGATAAAGGAGTGTAGTATATAGCTGAATAACTCGGTCACACTTGCATCGCTCCATCCATACTTTGTATGTATACTTAGGAGCGTAAGGAGCATCCTTAAGCGAGATACCTAGTATTTATCGTGTAATGGTATGGAGACCTCCTCTCTTAATGGATCGTATGACCTCGTATCCATGGGTAGTAATGCATCGATCATAGTCTCCATCTCAAGCTCCAATATTTAAGAAAGATCCAGACAGTCCCCGATGTCTTAATGTTGAGAGTGCAGTTGGTGGAGTACCCTCTAATGGATTTATCAGCTTGGGCACTCCTTCCACTATATACGGCCACGAACTCTTCCTCTCACTATGTTTCTCTCCCCCCTCTCTTTCCATGTTTGTTTTTCTCCCTTCTTCTTTCTTTCTGTCCCTCCCTTCCTCCTCTCTATTTCTCTATCTCTCTCCCTCTCTCTCAATACATCTCTTCACAAATAAGAAGATAAAGAGAAGAGAAGAAATCACACAAATAAAGAGAGGTAAAACAATGCATCTACCTCAAGGGCTCGAAGAAAAAACCATTAACTTTTGTGGCTTCCCTCCCTTTTCACCATCACACTCCTCTCCTCTTGCCTTATGAACGGTGGCACAGTAGTCGTTGGTCAGTCTCTCACAAAGCTTCAAGCTCTCTCCCTCTCTCTTTCACTCATTTTTGTTTTGTTGCCCTCAAAATGCCGAGATCGGGTTTTCGAGCTTGTTTTTTTTCCCAGAATGTCATTGCTATTTGTGTCACTAAATGCATCACAATCTGTATCACTGTTTGCGACACTTTTTGCATCCTAGATAGCAACATCGCCAATTTCCATTGAAAACTATCATTGGTATGTCCATGCCCTTATAGAAGGGGGAGAGAGTGTGTGTGTGAGAGAGAGAGGAAGAGATAGAATAAAACTTTTTATAAAATTAACATTTAAAGAGAACTTAAAAATTTAGGGGGAGAGAGAGAGAGTGAAAGAGATATTTAAAGAGAATTAAAAAACGAAAGAGAGAGAGAGAAGGAAAATTTGAAGAGAGACTTAACAAATTAAAGATAAAGAGAAAATCTTAAAATTTTGGAGAGACAAGTAAAAAATTTTAGAGATAGAGAGGGAGAGAGAGTAAAAGAGAGAGGGAAAACAAATAGGAAAATAAATAAGTAGAAAGAGAGAGATGCAAGAGAGAGAGAGAGAGAGAGAGAGAGAGAGAGAGAGAGAGAGTTAGGAGAGCAATATTTAAAGAGAATAAAACAATAATTTAGGGTTATATATTATTCCAAAAAAGGGGAATAAAATAATTTAGAGAGAGAGGGGAGAGAGAAAAAAATGGAGAGAGAGAGAGAGGTGGAAAATGAAGAGAGAATTAGAAAAATTGTAGATAGAGAAAGAATTTTAAAAAATTGTAGACATACATAATTTAGATATAAACATAGAGAAAGAAAGGTAAGAAAATTAGGAGAGAGAGAGAGGGGGGAGGGAAAGAGATATAATAATTTTTTTGAGAGTGAATTTAAAGAGAAGTAAAAAAAATATAGAGAGAGATATTCAAAGAGAATTAAAAATTTCTAGAGAAAGAAGGGAGAGTAAAACAAAATTTTGGGGACACACACACACACACACACAATTTAGAGGTAGCGATAGAAAGGGAGAGTTAAGAAAGTTTGGAGACAGAGGGAGAGGGAATATAATATTATTTTAAATATTAAAACTAATATAATAATCTAGAGGGGGGAGAGAAAAAATAGAGAGAGAGAGAGAGAGAGAATATAGACTTTTTTGTGCAATACTTTGAGAGAGAGAGAGAGAGAGAGAGAGAGAGAGAGAGAGAGAGAGAGAGAGAGAGAAAGAGAGAGAGAGAGAGAGATTTGGTGGGGAAGAGAGAGAGAGAGAGGGAGGGCAATAGTGGAAGAAATAGAAATAAAAATTTGGAGAGCAATATTTAAAGAGAATAAAACAAAAATCTAGAGAGAGAGAGAGAGAGAGAGAGAGAGAGAGAGAAGGGGAGGGAGGAGGGAAGAAATAGAATAAAAAAATTTGGAGAGCAATATTTAAAGAGAATAAAACAAAAATTTTGGGGAGAAGTTGAGAGAGAGAGAGAGAGAGAGAGAGATTTGGTGGGGAAGAGAGAGAGAGAGAGGGAGGGCAACATAGGAAGAAATAGAATAAAAAAATTTAGAGACTAATATTTAAAGAGAATAAAACAAAAATTTGGGGGAGAGAGAGAGAGAGAGAGAGAGAGAGAGAGAGAGAGAGAGAGAGAGAGAGAGAGAGAGAGAGAGAGAGAGAGAGAGAGAGAGAGAGAGAGAGAGAGAGAGAGAGAGAGAGAGAGAGAGAGAAGGGAAGGGAAGGGAAGGGAAGGGAAGGGAAGGGAAGGGAAGGGAAGCGAAGGGAAGGGAAGGGAAGGGAAGGGAAGGGAAGGGAAGGGAAGGCAGGGAAGGGAAGGGAAGGGAAGGGAAGCGAAGGGAAGGGAAGGGAAGGGAAGGGAAGGGAAGCGAAGGGAAGGGAAGGGAAGGGAAGGGAAGGGAAGGGAAGGGAAGAGAAGAGGAGAGAAGATAATATTAGATGATTTGGAGTAGACCTGCATGATCAAAATGGTGAACATAACACGTGCACTTTGCTGCTACAGTAGTCATGATTGAATTGAACACGACTTTTATCAATCAGGCAGTGGAGGCTTTATGGCTTGATTTGGATGCTAAGGTGGGGGAAGAAATGGTTCCATGTATTGAGATGGTGGTCCCTTGTTCTGAAGTTCAACCCAATCCTAATGTGTAGCCACCAATCAAATGTAGCAAACATGCTTTTAATGCTTTGATGGAAGACCTTGAGGAGCCTCAGCCAAATGATCACCAGCTATGCTCTTATGCATACATGCCACATCTAACATTGAGGAATCACAAGATTTAGATTGGGAACACTTGTTGGTGGATTTTGCTAATATGTTATTGGGAAATTATGTCCAACACAACCGTGAGACCTTCCATGTCCATGACCAGGATGATGTTTTGGAAGCTGCTATGGATACAAAGATCATGTTGCATTCATTTTAGGCACTTTATGAAAGAGGGGTTATCCTTTTCTTTACAAGCCGTATCTCGATGCTTTACTGGATTCGCCAATGGTTGAATTCCCTTCTGTTGTGTGACTATGTGAAAATAGATTTTTATGGGACCATGGGGCTTTTATGAAGTAATGGTAAAGCCAGCCACTTCATGATAATCTCTTAGTCAAAGTGCCTTTTTTTTAAATCATCACCTTATTCATGACATGCATTGGTGATTATTGGTTG
The DNA here is from genome assembly GCF_053477565.2 of Lygodium microphyllum. Lineage (NCBI taxonomy): Eukaryota > Viridiplantae > Streptophyta > Polypodiopsida > Schizaeales > Lygodiaceae > Lygodium > Lygodium microphyllum. The sequence goes on from NC_141143.1 coordinate 77,815,038, forward strand.
ATTTCTAGTGCTTGCTTCAACAGGAGTGCCTAGTGTGCATAGAAGTGGAAGCATGCCTTGTTGTGTACTAGCCTTTGCTAAAGGAAGCTATGGCAACTATTGGTATAATCTTGGTGCCTCCCAGTTTAAGGGCCACAAATTGTAACTGCATGTGTATGCTATGGGATACCTCTCACAAGAGACCTAACTGGCTATAGCTAAATTGGTCTAGCATGCCATCATTGCACTTTTGTTTGAAATGGGGCACTTTTTGTGGGCATTGTTTCTCTTATGGTTAGTTGGGGTATTTTATGGCTAAATGCCCAAAAATTTATGTAGCTCTAGAGGTTGGGAGTACCCCATCTATTAATGAGGATTTTATGGTTGATAGTCTTCCAAATGATAAGGCCCTTGTTGTGATCAATGTAGATATAAGGGGAAAAAGACTATGCAATCTTTGGATCATAGGATCAAGATTGGGTGGATGTACGCCCTAAAAGAAGCAAGAAGACTATTTCTAACTTTTTAGCTACTATGCTTGGCCCTAAGGAAGACTCTCTACATACCTATGTTAAGTGAAAAGATAAGGCCCCTATGGCACATCCAAATAATAGCATTGCCTCTTTTGCCCCTTGGACACCTTTTGCAATGAAAGGTTCTACAAACCATTTTAAAGATCCACCATAAGACTTGCCTTTGACACATGAGGTAAGTGATAATGCCATGGGATCATCGTTATCCAAGGTCCATGCCAAAAAAGGGAGAGAATCCCTCTATCTCAAAATCAGCAAGTCAGAGGATGAACTCATTTGCAGTGTTGGTTTATTTTCTTGATGATGAAACTCTTGAATTGGTAGCAAAAAAAGTTAAATCGAGGCAAGACTAGCCTCAATTCTAATCTTTCTTTGAATAAATATGAAAGTTTCCACTTGGAACATGCATGGCATTTGCTTGTGTAGTAAGCAGCATGACATGTGGCACATTTTTCATGATAATCAATGGGATGTTTTATGTGCTGTCGAGGATAAGAGCAAGCAAGATTGTGGACTACGACAATGGTTTCGCTTTTTTTATGCTGGGGGCTTTGCACAATGTTACTCTGGCATGCTCATGGTTATTCATGAGAGATTTTAGCTGGTCCTAATCAAGAATTATGTGTATGGTCATTTTCTAGTAGTTGAAATCATGTTTGAAGGGGAGGTCCTATGGCCAGTGGGCCTATGTGTCCCGAATGATCCCTTGTCTAGGTGTGGCTTGTGGGACAAATTGGCAACCTGCTTTTCACTTGGTAGACCAGGTTTGTTGATGGGAGATTTCAATATGTGTACTAATGCATCGTAGTCTATCTCTGAGCATTTGATGATGGATGCTCCTAAGAGTCATGTCTAGCATGAGCTTGCTTTGAATGTTCTTAAACAAGATCTTTGGTACTGCTCTCTACCCATCGGATCTAGGATTCACTTTTCACTTAGTGTAGAATATCACTACATGATCTAGACTAGATTGTATCTACATCATGCCTTCATGCTACAGATCTTGGACATGCAAGTCTTGTAATGCTATGCTTTGTTGGACCATTTTCTTATGCAGTCTTATATGCTTGCACAGTCCATGCTTCTTTTTGTGTAGTTTTTAAGCAAGCTTCCGTTGCGCTTCAATTTGTCATATTTGAAGCATCGTGTTTTCAATGGTTATATGGGGCAATTGCTTGACTGAATGTCTGATTTGTCATCAAGAGGAGCTCACTTTTTTGGGCAATTGATTGGTAATTTACACAGGGTCACCTGACAATATGGCATCCATCATGCATCCCTTTGCAAACAGCATCGACAGGCGATAGAGGAACTATTAGCCTTGGCACATTTATTGCTTCTTGAGTCCTTGCATGATACATTCTTGTCCTCACTAGCTATGTGGTTGGTTGATCTTATCTAGTAGTCCCCATTGAGATATTATCAGCATGCTAAATTGAAATTTTTGATTGACAATTTGCAAGATGCCTCTTGCTAGTCTCATAAATTCTTTTTGGGTTTGCATCCTTCCCTTTCCCACGAGAATATGGCTATACTATAGCTTCTAGATGGGCACATGGTTATAGATCCACACTCCATCATTTGCATGTGTCGTGACTATTTTTTGGAACTTCTTAGCTTGGCCCACCATCACCCTTGTGAGCATATTTCTATAGCCCACTTGGCTTTTTATGCTTTGGTTTGGGACCACGTTTCATCTAACATACAGGTTGCACTCGAAAGTGACATTCATGAGGATGAGGTCATGGATGTCTTATTGCACTTACCCATGGATAAAAGCCCCAGTTGGGATGGCCTCACCAATGACTTTTTTGAGACCTATGCCACTCATTTGGCAAAACTTTTGGATGTGATGTGTCAATTATTTTGAGAGATGGGAGCTATGCTAGCATTATGGAAGGAGGGAGTTACTAAATTGATCCCAAAAGTGTTATCTCCATTAATGTTGAAACATTGGAGACCCATCTCCTTAATGGAATCGATGTGTAAAATTTTGTCTAAAGTGCTAGTTGACCACCTCCATAGGTATTTCCTTGGCATTGTGCACCCCAATCAGTATCGCTTCATTAAGGGTAGAAACATTTTGCATAATGTGTTGAATGTGCAAATGGGAATTGACTATGCCAAGCACTCTGACGAGGAGGTGGTGTCAGTGTAGTTGGATATGGAGAAAGCTTTTGATTATTTGGACGCATACTATGGGTTTTGGGCCATGTATGCCTCAATTGATCTATACCATCAGTGCTAATACTTCTTCCACGATTATGTTAAATGGTGTTATTGACCCCTTTCCCCTTGCATGCTTGGTTTGACAGGGCTCTCCATTGAGCCCTTTGTTTTTTTCCTTGGCAACACATCCGATGCTCATCATGTTATCCCATATGGTGAGCACTACCACTTGGTAGGTCTATCTCTTCCTTATGGATAGCATTTTGTTGCACAGTCGTCGCTAGTAGCAGAGGACACCTTCATGATCTTGCATATAGAGAAGGAGAATCTTTGCAAGGCAGCATCGAATGCTTGGACATTGTTTAGGCGTGCTTCTAGTCTCCATGTTAATGATGCAAAATCATCCCTCATCATTTGCACTAAATTTGACATCCAATCCTTGGGATGGCAAAGGGTGGTGGTTCCCTATGGCAATGTCTTTAGACACTTGGGATATCCTTTGGGTGTTAATGTTCAATCAAAATACTTGTTGGAATGGATCTCTCAAAAGATGGAGGCAAATTTTATCTATCAGAAAACACATGCATGGCCCTTTTATGTATGCCTTAAAGTAGTCCACGCCATCATGCTACCCACACTTACCTACTTTTTATCACTTCTCCAGTGGAACACATTTAATTTGAATGCTCTTACATATCTATTTTATGTCATGGAAAAATGACTCCTTGCTTGCAGGTATCTCTTGGATTTCTTAGAGCCACATCTGCACCCTGAAAAGCATGCATAGTGGGGTGATTTTGGATGTACAGACCCATATGGTTGCCCTTCATTGGTCACTCTTCAGAGCAATGTGTATTGATCATCACCCTTGGGACTTTATAATACTCTTTTTTCTAGAACACTAGGGTATTGTACATGGTAACACCAACAGACATGCATCATGGTGGTATGTTCTTAATTCTAGTGCTCACTTTTCTATATCCTCCTCTATTTTGAAGAATCATTTGGTTTCTTCTTGGAGTCTCTTTCTTCAAAAGGCCCACTTGAATCCTGCAAAGGGTTGTCTAGAGGTAAATTCCTTTTATTTGGAATTGTTGGTGGTGTCACGACTACGTTCTTGGGACAACAAATGGGAGGACAACAATTGTATAGTATGTTTGGGTTTGTCTTCATTTGTGGATGCCACTTTGATGAGTCATGGGGGGTTGATGTTTTTCCATATGGCTAGGAGATTTTTCCAGATTCCTCATGGATATCGCGACTTATGGGGCTGGATTGAAATACTTGCAAAAGACTTCTTCCAATAAAAACTTGCAAACTGCTTGAGTAGTTTTTGTACTAAGAGGTTGACCTTCCACTTGATTTGTCAAGTCTTCTTGTGCAAGTACAAGATATCTCATATTCCATAAACCTGTAGGCATGGTGACCAAATCAACTACCCATTTGTAATGCATAGACAATGGATAGGTTGATTGCAACGCATCTCTATGCTTTACCATGGAATACATTTGACAGACACACTGCATGATTCCACATAATGCTCCACATCTTTATACATATTTTGCCACTAATACTTCTCTTTGATCTTGGAAAATGTGCCCCAAACTCCTCTATGTCCAGCCCATAAACTTTCATGAAACTCCTTCATCACCTATTGTTGAGAAACCCTATCTCCCAATACATGTACTAGAGCTCCTCTAATTTTCTTTGCATGCTTCCATAAATATCTATCTTTCAAGAAAAACCCATAAGCTTTTATTTTAATCCTTTTGAATTCAGCTTCAGACCACTCAGCCTTCTTTGTCATGAGGCTAAGATATTGGCCTATTTTCAGCCAATCATCCTCATACAACTCTTCCAAAAGTTGTGTTCTCACTGAAGCATAGCACTGATGATGCTTTCTCTCAACTACCCATCTCTTCTCCATGGCTGTAAGCTCTTTTTTTACTGCTAAAATCCCTGTTACAATAGTAGTACCTGTAGTAACAACAACTACACACTCATTCCCTACTGTCATAAAGTCATTTTCAGCACCTACACATCGTCCTCTTCATCTTCAAATCATGCTCGAGAAACCATGTCAGCCATGGGGTTTTCTCTACTTGCAATATGGTGAAAATCAGGGTTAAGTGACTTTATATATGCAATCCACCGTAACATGGCAATATCAGGAGTTGAGTAATTTAGTATCATGTCCAATAGGAGTACACAATCAGTCTCTACCACTACATGAGCTCCCATAAAATACTCCCTATCACACTAAGGGCTGTCACTACACCCTAAAGCTCTCTTTTGACTTGAGAATACCGCCATTGTCGTTCATTCATTAAGGACCTTTTCTCCAAACTGAATGGCATACCTATTCCCATCAGCATCATCCTGGCCCACTACCCAACCAATGCCAATTGGGCTTGTATCCACAGTGAGAATAATAGGCTGCCCATTCTCATAATTTGCTCTCTTTAGTGTTGGGGTTGAAATCAATAAGCTCTTTAACTTCTGAACTGCCTTCATATGTTGTTTCCCCCACCAAAACTTTTTCCCTTTTCTCAAGAGTTGATATAAACTTTCAGCCACATGAGCAAAATGTGGAATCCATATCAAGTAAAAGACACATCCACCTAAAAATCTTCTCACCTCGGATACATTCGAACATGTCTCATGCATACTGCTTATCGCATCAATCTTTACTGGTGGTGAGGGCTTTCTTCCATATGGTCCACACATGTGCCCAAAAACTAATACTTTCTCCACTCCAAAAACCAACTTTAGAGTCAAATGCACTTCTTCAAGATGGCTCAAAATCCTGTCACAATCAGCAATATGATCAGCCACAAATCTTCTACATCCATGCTCATTCAACTCTTCATTCTTCTCATAGATATCACATCCTTTAATCAACACATCATCAAGAAAGGGTAAAGTCAACTGAGGGATATACTCCCTTAAAAACTTATTCATAGCATTCATCATATGCACCACTAAATTGGTTGCTTCCTATGGAAGCATACACATCCTAACCAATTCAAGCGGTATCTTCATGGTAGTGATATCCGGGCTTTCAAATGCAAGTTGGAACTGATCATATCCTAAATATAAATCTCCCACAGAGTAAATTGCCTTGCCTGCAAATGCTTCTGCAAATTCATCCACTATCAGGCCTAATCCAACATTTCTTATGGTGACCTTGTTAACTGGTTGTAAATCCTGTATAAACCTCAAAGAACCATTCTTCTTTGTAATAGTAAATCTCTTTTTCAGCCCATCATACATATTTATTCTTAGTCCTGCACCACATGGCTAAAATATTCTTAAAACTACCAAGACTACATGCTATCCATTCCTGCAATCTAGATATAAACACAGTTTTCCCCTTTCTTGGAGACATAATTATCTTCCTAGAGGCACTGCCATAGCCTCCACTTATAGCAGTGATGTCTAAAAACCCTTAAACTCTCATGCATTAGGTGGCATGGGATTATCCCACAGCTTATCCCAATTGCGGGGATGATTCACACAAACAGTAGAAACTGTACCACCTTTGTATTGTCTTTACTTCGAGCCTGAGCATATGAAGAACCATCATCCAAGGCTTTTGTTTCCAGCCTTGATTCCGAAATATAGGGCTGCCCCAAAATCGTCGGATAACTACATGAATCCTACACAAAAAATGATATTCATCCCTAATATCTCCAATAGTCATGAGTGCATTCGGACAAGCCACATAAAGATCCCCTGATGAATTGTTTATTGCATGCATGCGCCATCTTGGGTCAACGTAAAAAATCGGCCAACCTCCATTCTCATACAAGCTGTGTGCCATAACATTGATTTCAAAATCATGATCCAAGAGAGCTATGCAAGGCGTCTCTCTTTCTCCCACTGTAACAATTATCTCTATTGTAGCACGAGCCCAATGCATTTGTGAATAATGACTACTTTGAATAAAATGAGCATCTTCTTCTTCGTGTACTTGTTGATGAATATCCCTAGTATACATATCCTTCTCTCTATGCTTACTGCTGCCCCCATAAGACCAATTTCAACCCCACAAGCTTGTTGTCTACACTCCCATTTAACCCATTTTTAATATCAGTCTACTCCAAATCAGCATTACATGCATCATCATATTCCCTTTGAAGTTGTTTCTCTATGTATTTATCAACCTGCATCAATGCTTGCAAAACTTCACCATCAAACTGTCTTTTTCGATTGCATCATGAAATTCACGCTTCGCGATTCCAAGAACTTTGCCAAGTGTGAATCCCACTCTATTGCCAAGTATGTTATCTTCCAGGACCTTTTTAAGGTTTGTGGTAGTCTCAAGATCCGATTGTAACCTATAACCAGGCTGCTTGCCCCTTTTCTTTCCTTCTTATTTCTTCTCTTGAGATGCATCCTCCATAACATGCTCAGGTATGACTTTTTCAGCCTCTTTCTGTTGCTCCATTTTACTTCGTGTTATGCATTAGAAGATGGACCTAAAGGAGGAAGGACCAACAATGTCCTCATCTCTTCTTCTCTTTTCTTTCACAAGAGATTCTTGATTATGAACCTCACCCAAATAAGCATAGGCTGAAAATGAATCCACTGGTACACTCCATCCTATTCTCCCTCGTATACTCTAACTTGCATCAGCCAATTCACGACTTTGTTGTTTTTGCCCTTTTCCATGCAATCTCATGCTTGCATCCAAATGCGAGATTTTGCTTCAACCACACCTCCTTTATGAGCTTCATTAGTCCTTTCAATTCTCAACCCATATGTGTTTGCATCTATAGCAACAAATGTTGTCCTTGCATCCATATCTTCCAACCTCTTTTACATGCCACCATTTTCAAAATTTGGTTCTATTGGAAGACTAGTTTCTGTTGCACGTATTTTTCCATCTTTCCAAAAGACTAACCTTTTCACTTCTGCTTCACGGTAGGCTGTACAATCTGAGGGTGTGTGAGAGTGAGGGATCAAGAGGGTGTTTTTTAATGCACACTGGGCGGGGTACTTTCCCTTCCAGGGCTAGGTTTACCTCCTTGACCTTGGCTGGCCCTTCGATTGGTTCGCTGGTTTGCCCTTGGCGCTTGGCACTTAGCAGAACCACTACCCTGTCCCCTCTTTTGAATTTAGAGAAACGTTTAGGGAGGTCTTGCGGCTTCCTTTGTTCCTCTGATCGTGCATCCTTGGGACGCTCTGCCTCATCCTACCGCAACCGTCTGCGCCTCAGGTGGACACGTAAGTCCCCCTTGGTGCGTCTGGTCATGGGTGGCCTAGGGATTTCTGGGTCACTATCCGAAGTAACTTCCGATTCAGAGTTAAACCCCCCATTTTCACTAGAGGAGGTGGTCTCCCCCGGTGGCCGCAGTTCAGATGGTGATTCGATTCTAAGCAGTGCTGCCGTTCCTGGTTGGGCTAGGCCGGCTTGCTCAAGGTCCACTGCTCCCATCCGTTCCAACCAAGCATGATCACATTTTGTACACATAACTCCTTGGTCCACTCTAAGGGCCTGTCTCTTCTGCGGCTCAGCATCTGTCCGGATTTGCTCAATTTCTCGCCCTTCAGTGTCGTATTCTATGGTATCTACCTCACCCTCACTTTCATCATCGAAGGATTGGCAATCTTCGTATTCATCACAGGAATCTTTATCGCTCGACTGCTCATCGTCTCCCAAGGCTTGTTCTGCCTCGTCTTGTTGGTCGGGAACCAAAGCCCAGTTATACCTGAGGTTTAGTTCATGTACCCTGGTCCACTTCCACTCGGACTCTTCCAAGAGGTCCTGGAGAGGCTTGAGATTGGTGGCTGCGTTGCTTGCCAGTTGGTCCGTTCAGTGCTCCAGTATTCCCTGGAGTTCCCTCTTGTTGGTAGGCACTTGGAAGATGACAGGCTTAGGCCCTTCATGGAGGCTTGCTGCCATCATGTAGACAGGTATAGGGAGTGTTTCTTTTGGCTTGCCAATTGTTTTGACAGCCTGCTCGTATGCCTCATGGTCTGAGAACGGCAGGTCAAGTGTAGCGAGAACGTGCATCCAATCCCGCTCATCCTCTGGGCATGGGATATACTTAGTTAAGGACCCATAGGGTTCCTTGTCCTGAGTGTTTCCCTTTAGCAGAGTAGAGATGGCGTCTAGGTCGACTGACGAGGTCTTCCAAGTGTCCATCTCTATTCTCACGGCGTCAATTCGGTTGCCAAGGAAGATCAGGTTGTTATCCCAGTCTTCGATAACTCTAGCATTGCGCATCCAGGGTCGGCCCAATAAGATATCATAGTCCACTCCCTTCATGACTATAAAGTCGACAGAGAACTGGACTCCTGCAATCTTCACTGGCCAATTCTTCAAGACCCCGAATGGCTTCACTCGCATACTGTTTGCTAGCGTGACATTAAACCGAGCAACTTCGACAGGCGGGTTTCCCCACGTCTGTAGCACTGCATGGCTAAGCACACTAACCCCAGCTCCTGTGTCTACGATACCCTTCCTCGTTGCGTCTCCCAGGGCTAGGACCGGCAGGACTGCGTGCATCTCCGAGCCCTCCCAGAAAGCGTTGACATGCAAGGATTTAGGCCCGGAGTGTAGCGTCAAACTTGGCAAGTGCATTTCCGCATCCTGGTCTTGAGGATCTGTCGGGGCCTGCTCTTGCGGTCTCTCGACCCACTGCTTGAGGTCCTGCCATAGGGCAGGGTGCTGCTTAAGCAGATCTCCCAGGCCAAACGTTACAGGGGTGGTTACTAGTGTGGTCAGGAGATTGCTAAACACTCGTCCTTCCTTTAGCCTAGACTGTCCGGGCCAATGGCCGCGGCTAATCTGCGGGTCTGTTGCGTCTAGGCTTGGCCTCGATGGCACTGCTTGTGGTATAGTAGCCTCGGCAGACTTAGGTTGGGGCGGTGATATTGGCGTGCTTATGCTGGAGAGATCATCAATCTCATCCTCCGTAATGGGTTCAACATCCTTGAGGTGTTGTTGAGCCTCCCTCACCCATTCCTTCACCTTTTCTATGGCTTCTAATTGCCACTTGAGGTGTGGGTATTCCCCTACCTTAGCGCTTCCCTTTTGGGTTGTTTTAGGGGCTGAAGTCCCTGCCTCCGCGTCTGAGACTTTCTTCCCTTGAGGTAAGGTCGTAACATTGTCGGTTTTTAGTGCGATCTTAGCCTCTTATCTCTTCTTTTTTCGCCTACGGCTTTTCTTTCCTACTGAGGTTGCGTCAAGATTGCTAGGTCCTGGCAGAGAGATGCCGACCTGCTTCGTTTGTGCTCGGGTCATAACTCGCAAGGGAATAGGTGTGACCTCCCCATCGGGGATTTCAACACCAAACAGCCCCAGCGGGACGGATGGCAAATTAGCTGAACCGGAAGGCGACTTCCGTTTTGGGCAATCTATGAAAAGATGGGTGATTCCGCACTCTGCGCACCTTTGGTCAGCTTTGTCCCTGTTTTGCTGCTCTCTTTCGGGGCAGCGCGATGAGACGTGACCGGGATGTCCACAAGTCCAACAAGTGACCGGATCCTGTGGCTGCCCTCCTAGGCCTCTACCCCGTCCTCGTCCTAATGCCATCACCGGCACGGTCGGTAATCCATGAGGACCGCATTGTCCTCGTCGTCATGTGAGACGTAAGGGTATATGTAGGTCTCTTCGTCACTGGGCTCCTCTACGTAGTGTACGGAGGCATCGCTCGATGGGTGGGTCACATAGGGACCAGGCGGTCTAGGAATGCCGGTAGGATTTATGTCCAGCCTAGGGACCGCTGGTTTCATATCGTTAGGCGCAGGTAGGGCTAGCGGGGCTCCCCGTCCGAAGAATGGCTGCGGCCTGTTAGCCGGATAAGGCTGGCCGTAGGGTTGCGCGTATGGTAGTCTTCGTGGTAGTCTACAGTGTGCGGCATCGTGGCCGAACCTACCGCAGTTAGCGCAGGGTCTTGGCCTAGGGTCTTGACACTCTGCTGACAGGTGGTTTCCTCCACAGTACACGCACTGGACGTGCAGACGCGTCGGTCGCCTCAACATGTCTTGTATTTTGGCCAATTCCGTCTTAACCTCGGCCAAGCCGTGGTCTGCCTCGATGGTCTTTCCCTTATCTTGGGATGATGGGTTTGATCGCTCGCTAGGGGTTGACGTTCGCTCTAAACTCCGTGGATTGGTTTCATCTAGGTTTGAGCTCCTGGAGCTCCGCTCTTTCAGCTGGTCATCGACCCTGATGGCTTCCTCAAAAACCCTAGCCACCATGTCTCGTTGCAAGCTTGAGTTGCCTGCCAATGCCTTGTACAATTCCTCATCTCGAATCCCGCTGATGAATACGGTCGATACTGCCCTATCAGTCGGTCTCTCGCCTAAGGGGATTCTTTTAAGGAGGCTTCTCACGTGGGTCACATAGTCGCGGATGCCCTCCTTCTCCTTCTGCTTGACATTCATCAGGCGTACTAGCAGGTTGTCAGAGTATCCGGGTTCGACAAACCTCTTGACAAAAAGGTCCTTGAGGTTATTGAAGTTGGCTCGTTCTATGGCATCCAGGCTTATATACCACGTCCTACCCTTATCGCTTAAGCAAAGTTCGAATGCTTGCGAACGTTGAGCCTGGTCGTTGAGGCCATTGGCTTCGCAGACTTGCTCAAATTGCTCGACGAAGCTGTACGAGTCATCAGGTGGCTGGTACTTGTCGAGTTGCTTGGCGACAATAGGTATTTTGGCTTGGCTCTTTGAGCCCTAGTTTGCCCCCAGCCCTGCAAGTAGCGATGTTGCTAGCGCAGTGGCACTCTGTTCTACCGCGGTGTTATCGAGCAGCCGTTTCATGAGGAGCTCTCCCAGCGTCAAGTCTTCCTCTAGTGCTCTTTCCTGGTCTGTCCGATTCCGGCCAGCCAAGTTCAGCACTCCTGCACCTCATGCAGCTCCATGCTTTGCCTTAGGCTCTTGGCTTGTTGGTCTCTATTATACTCGGCTATGCCCTGCAATGCCTTGCAAGCTAGCCTTCTCTCCTCCTCTAGGTCCGCAATAATTGCATCTGCCGTCCTGCCACGGTGCTCGTAGCGGGCATGCACATCGTAACTGCTCATCATCTGCTATATAGCGTCTGGGAATGCGCTCACATCGAGCTCCCCTATAAACCGATGGTCTGAGCCTCCCTCTGTCATGGTTGGATTCTTGCGCCCGCTCGTACGACAGATCCTTGTCGTTGATGCTCCTTGCTTGACTCTACCCTGTGCTTCGCGCGTTTGCCTACACCTTGGGTCTTCTCCTATTGGTGGGTTTTTTGGGCGATTTATCTGAGTGAGTTCCTTTAATTTTTGAATGCAGTGCTCAAGTTATGGTCACTCGTGAGTGTGTTATTCCTCGTGCACTTGTTCTCAATCAGGCTTTCAGCTTTCCTAAGTGTACTTCAAGTGTGAAAATTCAACCTGAGTGCTGCGAGCAATTCCCCGGCGTCTCACTCACTCTCGCTCGTTTTGGCCTGATAAGCTTTGCTACTCCAGTTCTGGCCGTTCTACGGGTTCTAGGGTCTTGTGCTGCTTCGTATTGTTCACGCAGGGGTGGGTCACTGGGGGAGTGCCCCAGTGTGTCCCTGGATGGGTCAAGTCTTAGTTTTGGTTTGACCCTGGGAATCGGACGTCCGATTTACCAGTGGTCCGATTTACCAGTGGTCCGATTCTGGGAATCAGACCAGGTGTCTCAGGGCTAAGTGGCAGTCTTAAGGTCCGAGTGTCCGATTCTCAAAAATCGGACAGGCAAGTGTTCGATGAATCGGACAAGGGGGGGTCCGATTCTGGGCTGGTCCGATTTTGGGTGGTCTGATTCGTCCGAATGGTCCGATCGGACAGGGTGGTCCGATTTCTAGAATCGGGCAGACTGGTCCGAGTGTCCGATCCTAGTGGTCCGGTTGTGGGCGGGTCCAATTCTGGGAATCTCTGGGAATCGGACCGGGTAGGTGGTCCGATTGGTGACATGTATTAATTCGTCCGATCGGACAGGGTGGGTCCAAGTCAAAGCATCCGAGTCAAAGCGTCCGAGTCGGACGGGTTGGTACAAGTCCGAGTGTCCGAGTGGTCCGAGCGTCCGATTCTCAAAATCGGACGGGTTGGTCCGATCCTAGTAGTCGGAGAGGTTGTTCTGATCGGACGGTTGTCCAAGTGTCCGATTCTGGGAATCGGACACTGGGTCGGACGTCCGAGTCCGCGCGGTCCGATGAGCTTGCACACACGGATTTGCCCAACTATCTCCAGATGTCTATTGCTATTGACCACGAAATTCATCAGCGATGGAGTTGGAGTGGTGAGGGGGAGTTCGGTTACTTGGGGATCGCCGAACGCAATGTCCTCCGTGCCCTGGTCGATCGGACGGTTGCCAAGCTCGCCCTCTCTCTCACTCTCCGTTGGTTGGAAATGGGGGTTCTCTTGCCCTCCCAGAGTTTATACCCTGCTGGTTCTTCCCTGAATACTACAGATCCCTTTCCTGGCGTTTCCTACGCAGTTAACTTCGCATTTACTCCATTTTCCCCCTATTTTCTGCGATTTTTCCCCTGTTTCATAGCAGCAACCCTCTGCCTCTTCGTGTGTGATTTCCTACTATTAATCTACCCTAAACACAACATAAATCGAAAGCAAAACACTGAACTAGTCTCTCCATGTTTTCCAATCATCAACAACCAGAATATCCCAAAATACTTACCTGTTCTGAAGATCGAAAACACCCAAAATACTTACCTATCTCAAGCTCCATTTCGAGGATGAATACCCTACTTCGATGCTCGATATGAGGCGCGCAAGTGCTCAAGCTTGAATCCGTTGGTCCCGGCAACGGAACCAAAATGTGGGAGCTTTCGCTCAACCACCAAGACCCACGGACTGCTTATTGCTTCAAGCATTTCAAGCGAGCTCTAATGGCTATCTCTCACCTAGCCGACGCGCCGTCGATCCTACGAGTGTAGTGAGCTTACCTTGATGCTCGATCGAGTACCCTCCTCTCTCTTGCACTCCGGTAGCTCCACGATCCTAGATGCTAGCTCAAGCATCCTCAAGCCTCCTCCATCTCCAAGCTCCATCCTCCATAGCCGCGCGCGCAAGAGAAGAGAAGAGAAGAGAAGAGAAGAAGAGGAGAGGAGATGGTGAAGAGCTTCACCCTCTTGATCCCTCACTCTCACACACCCTCACTCCCTCACACTCTCACACTCCCTCTCTCAAGAGCACACACAAGCAAGAAGGAGAGAAGAAGAGAGGAAGAAGAAGACTCGTTTTGCCACACACCAAAGAATGAGCTCCTCATTCACTTTTCAACTTTATATACAAAACCCTAAATCCCTTTTTGGGCGGTCATCCCCTTTTTCCCTTTTTACATGGCCGGCCATAGCCTAGGCCCTTTTTTTCATTGTCCTTCTATCTTCCTAGCTTCCTTTTCACCGCCCCTCTACATTTACAAATTGCACGGGTGAGAGCCCGGCGCTCTTTTACAAGATTTTAGGGTGCGCCTTTTTATTTTAAAATGCGCCTTTCCCCTTTTGTATTTGCCTTGGACTTTTAAGGTTGCCCTTGAGCTTTTGGCCTTTTCTCCTTTTCTTTCTTCAGTCGGGCTACCTTTTTTCCGCCTTTGCCCTGCGTCTTTTCCACTTTCTTTTGCTTTCTTCGTGTTGGGGTTAACAGTGGATTACCGTAGCTTCTCCATGATACTATTCGATGTGCAGTGGTTCAAAGTGGTACTTGGAGGAGCTGGAGCAATAGTTCACGATGAGGTCCATCTGGATTTCTCAAAATAGATTCCGAAAAAAAATGGACGGATTTGCGCGACAAATTTGTGTTGCCGGCCCATTATGAATAGGTGCATGGACTCATTTGTTTATTAATTGTATTACGGCATGGTACATGTCACAATGGTTTAAACTCTCTTATACGTGTTTGGGAACATGTAATTTTCTATCCAAACCCCCGACAGCCTCGATGGTGGTATGTTATACCTTCAACTCCCCGAAGTGCGAGAGTATATGATCTAAGTGATGTTCCGAGCATAGATAAAGACAATATGCAAATAGAGGAATTGATATTGCAAGGGGTGGAGGCCACCGAAAGCTTGGAGCCAGCATCGGCTAACAATGATGGAGGAGTCCAAGAATTCTTTGAGAACGAGGTGGACTCATCCTTTTGTGGTGACATGTCTATCGACCTTCCAGTGTATGCGGAGTTGCATCAGGAGATTGACATGGGACCATAGGATACTTCATACTTGGAGCATCCACTTACTCAATTCGTTGACCAATCACTTATAAGACTACATAAGATATGCATTTTAAGTGAGATCTTTTTTTTAGGATTTATTTTACTGTGCTTTGTATGATTTAAATTGATTATTCTAACATCATTTTTTGTCTGTGCAGGTGACATTTTCAGGATGAGTCGAGGGATGAGCGATGAGAAGTTACAGGGATGAGCGATGAGAAGTTACAGGATATCTTCACATGCATGTCTCTAGACCAGATCACGAGATTCGGAGATATGGCAGACGAGGAGCTGTCTTGGTCTTCGTCAGGGTGCTCTGCTAAATCTACTTCAGCGCAATCGGATGCTTTAGCTTCGAGCAGACAAGCTCGACGCTCCAGACTTGGGCCAAAGGGAGGGAGTGCTTTAGGGTCAGGGGGATGCTACAGAGATATGGATACAGTGAGCCCGCGGTCAACACGGGATACAGGTGCGACTCCTCGTTCTCGTGGCGGTTCTAGGGAGTGTGGCTCAGGCTCAGGTGGATGCTGTGGAGGCACGGACGCAGTGTCTCCGTCTCGTCGTTCAGCTGGAGTTGCGTCACCTCCAGGATTTGTCACACCTGTGGGGACGTCTACTCCAGTTACTCTGGCTTTTTCTCAACCGTCAGCAGAGGTGGCACCCCTATGGGTGCCACTCCAAGAGATATTACCCCGGTCGGTACACCGGATGCACAGGGGTCTCCTAGATATGCCCAAGAGCATGGACGCAGATGGGAGAGGACCCATCTTAGGCAGACCCCAGGGGATATGCATATCTAGTCGATGATAGGTCAAGAGCCATCATCATGAATGATAAGGGGAGGAGGGTGATGGCTCGCATGAGAGAGTTGTGCCAATAAGTTTTTCGGCACAACGTCTTAGATCATTAGAAGAACATACAAGAGGGGAGCAAGGACTACATAGTAGTATCCTTGCATGAGGAGTTTCCGGTTCTAGCCTCAGTAGATAGATTTTCTACGGGCTGGATGATGGATTGCATGTGTGCATGTATGTCACACAGACGATCCGACGCATGCAAGGCAATCAAGAGTGGGGCTGCAAAGCCCGAGTGGTTAGAAGCGGACGACTGGCACCGACTGAGAAAGGAGGCTACAAATTCTCCAGGACGTTGGAGTCAGCAGCGCGAGGCGGCGAGGGTACGACTCGAGGCCGGAGTGGTCCATCATCTTGGGAGTGGTGGCCACAGGACATATTTGGAGGACTTTGTAAGTTTTTCTTTTGTTTTGCTTGTTTATTTTTTTGCAATATCCTTTGTATTGACAATCATGTTTCTACAATTAGCATTTTGTTTTCTTTGCAACACTCCATTACAAATCGCAATCCGACCGGCCTTGAGACTCGATATGCAGAGAGGCGCGGTCTCACTTAATTGATCGACCGATTGTATAGACACGGCGGCCCTGTAAGTCACTCATCTTTCTTGTATGTAGTTACCATGTTTAATTAGAATGCATTATTATATGGTGGACTGATGTGTTGTTATTTCTTTTTTTGCAAAGTTCATTCGATGCTCCTTTGTAGTGGGACGAGCTTTCGGAGGGCGAGGATATGTAGCTTGCCCTTAGATCCCTGGAGCTCACACACCTTTATTTTTTGATCGCCTGATCTATGTAGACATTTTCTATGTATTAGTGATATCTTGTCATGATTGTACCAATCGCTTATTATGCGATCATGTATTTATTTCATGTATCAGTGTTATGATTTCAGTATACTTTGTTTTTGTTTGCAAGCGCATTGTACACAGTGCAAAAACTATTTTGTATGGCTCTAAGCTGCCCTGCCACAAAAAAAAAATTCCATGTTATCGTCGCTATTAGCTTCGCAAATTTTACTGCTCGCGTCATTATTTTCATCGCGAACCGTTGCTATCAACCTCGGTATTGGCGTCGCATTTGCGACACTAATACCGATGCCAATACCGACGCTGATAGCGACGCTGATATCGACTGTTCTATGGCGTTGCCAATAACGACACTTTTTGCGACGACAGGGGCAAAATTTGTTATTTGCATTTTCGTCGCTTTTAATGTTGGTATAAGGCCTATATCTTATAGTGATACTCATATTGTTGTCGCTATGCACCCTACCTCGCCACTCGCTACAGACACAAGAAGGCCATGAGAACTCCACCCCACCACTCGCTACAAATGCAAAAAGGGGAGAGAGAGAGAGAGAGAGAGAGAGAGAGAGAGAGAGAGAGAGAGTATGGTTGGAGTGAGAGAGAGGGGGGATAAGGATCACCTGACAAAGCATTAAAGACATTGAAGGCAAGAAAATTTTGAAGTAGGTTTGGAACCCTTTTGTTAGGTTTGGGGTGATTCTAGTGGTTTGGGGACCGACAAACCCACAACCAAAATAATAATATAGTATAGATTAGCTATTTAGAAATCACAAACATGTAAACATCATGTGTTATGAATTTCTTTTATTAGCATGGACTTTTATATTTACATTGAAGGATCATTTACAATCATTTGTTACCAATTTTTAATCATGTGCACAAAATGTGACTATAAGGGAATTACATTCCAAAAATCCATCATGAAAAGCAATATCGATATCAATTAAGCCAATCTAGTTATGTGAAAGTTTGTTTTTCAAAAAACTATACACATCTTACATATCAATAGTCTAACATGAGTATCTTACTACTTTCCCTCCAATGAAAGACATATGATGCATAAAAAGAAAGTTGTATAGTTACAATAATTTCTCAAAAATCACATCATAATTCCTTAATAAACAATGAAGAAATGGAGGACACAATGGGAACATGAAATGAGCAAAACCAAGAGACAAGGGGAGGATGATCACATTGTTTGTAGGCAATGAGAGAATGTGGCAATCATCTTCTAGATGACTTTCTCTTCCTTTATTAACTATTTTTCTTTTTATTTTTTGTAAATTTTTGCCTATATGATTATTACTTTGAAAATGTCACCCCTTTTCCTTGCATTGATGTGGTCATCTTGTAAAATCTATGCCTCTTGCATGTTGGTTACACTTTGGTTTGTAATCACTATTATTGGGTTTCTCTCCAAACTTTGCAAGTTCTAATGATTTAAATGCCATTTATGGAAAAAGCTTTAAACTATGAATTTTCTAATAGCAAAAATGTTCTTTTGTTTCATAATCATGGCATTACATCCTCATTACACCTAAATTTTGGTAGTTTGCTATGCTTTGTAGAAATCTAACATGGTGTTTTCATTTTTTGCCTTTGGGACACCTCTAAATTATATTTATGAGGGCTACATATTGGTTAAATACAATGTGCTTCCTTTCCAGAAGTTGATTCAATGAGAGTTATTCATTAAGTGCAACTTGTACACAATCATATTGACGGTCGAATGGAGACCTTGTCTTTTGAATATTACCTACACTTTGTGACTTTTATTAATGAGTACTCCAAGCATGCATAGGTGTATCCTTTGGTAGTTAAGTCCAAAGTGTTCTTATACTTCAAGGAAGATATGTCAAGATCCAAGTAACACTATTTTTCTTATCGAGGGGGAGCATACGTGTCTTAAGAATTTAATGCAGTCATGGCTGAATGTGGGACAAATAACCAACATACAATATTGTATACATCTCAACAGAATGGTGTAGTTGGGAGAAAGAATATATCTCTCATATCTCTCGCAAAGATACCATAGCTTTGCCACATGGTTTTTGGGCTTGAGATTGTTACCTATGTCGCTTATGTACTTAAAAGGTGTCCCACTAGAGCATTATAGTTTGTCACTCCACATGAGGCTAGGCATGGCAAAAGGCTAATTTTTATCCACGTGTGATTTTCCAATTCTAGCTTATGCATTGTGGATTGTGATCTTTTATTGTTATCATGCTTTGCCATTTCGAAGGAGAGAAAAGAAGGTGAATTTCTACTTGGAAGGGAATAGAGAGCCTAGGAAAGGAAGTAAAGTAGACATAGGGAGGAAGAAGAAAGTCAGAAAGGAAGAGAGATAACCATCTCCCCCATCCCCATACTCATTTCCATCCCCAAATTGCTCTTTCTCCTATCTGGCTTGATCTCATTTTAGCCTTCTCAAGCCCAAAAAGCCTTTTTTCGTAACCCATATTTCTCTCTTTCACACGCCTCACGAGAGAACTCTACTTGAACCAACTTACCTATACTCATTACAATCTATGTATTTATTTTGCAGTACCCAAGCCACGACACATCTAGCCCAACCCATGCCTTCTCTAATCCCCTCATTATCTATCTTCATTAAAGAGGGACGGGTGAGAATTGAGAATAGTAATGTTCCATAGCAAAGTGAAGGTCACATCAAAAAAGGAAACAAGCCAAAAGAAGACACACATGGATAGTTAAGAAGATACGTTATGGCAAGTAAGAGGAGCGCAATAAGAGCAACATGGGAAGTTGCAACAACGAGCATGACACCTCTAAATTGACTCACACTCTGGGTGCAATCATTAAAATAACCTATAATTGTGATATACAATTTTAGTGTAAATTAAAGCTATCTTAGATTGAGATTTCATGGACCCTTTTGTCCGAGACAACCTTGGAAAATCATGATAAGCTTATAAAAAGGATTTCCCAACAAAGAGCATCTTCTCTTGGGAGCTAGCATACCCGAATATTGTTCAATCTAATATTTTATCATTTTAGAGTTAAGGACTATCATTTAGTTGAATTAGTAGCTTATAGAGAGGGTTTCCAATCTCTTATTCGCAATCTAAACACCAAAGTAAGGTTTGTCAAATGCAAAACTTCAATCAAGGTCTTATCTCAAAATGAGCCTTAGTAATCTATTAAAGGTAGCTATTAAGAAGATTAGAGGTAGAAATACTTAACTAATTGAGAGACTAAGTTAGGTGAGGAAAATTTACGAGTCTTACAAACCTCAAGGAAATAGGGATTTGATACTACATAACTAGAAGTTGCCTAGGAAAACTTGAGAAACCTAATAGTAACACAAAATCGAAGTACGGATAAGGGCATCATCACTTTAAAGAAACCCATTAACCTATCTTCCACAATAATTTTGCCAAGTGAAGTTAGAACAACTTAAAGGCCAAGATTAACTCAATGATATTCAATTTCGAGAAGTAAAGGAATGAAATAAATAAGGGGACCTAAACTCTTAATCAACTAAGTACAAGAGATATTTATTGCCCATATTAATCTCAGGAAGATTGGATCAAATGTATTGTGCTAGTAGACAACCTATGGTACAATAGAAGGTAAGAAGGAACACTATTTGACAAGGAGATACTTACCTCTTTCTTATATGGAAGATTGCTTTCTATTTGTGGTTGATAAGATTGTCTCAAAAATGGTATGTGATATAGGCAATCATGGAACACAAGATTGACTTATCCAAGTCACCCATTGGGCTTTCCTCCCACTTAGAACTAAGGGCCTCTACTAGTGATCCCAAGTGTGCTAGGTATAAATAGGGCCCATGCAAGCCTAGGAGAGTATTCCCATAAGGCCATATGCTAGTTGACGGGTGGGTTTGGTGGATTACCTTTAGGGTAGCTTTGAATGTGAGCTAGGTATGGCCAATTGGGCCGATACTATTCTACAAACTCCTTACAAAATATTGTCTTCTCTTGCACTCATATTTGTGTTCAAAGTTACATGAATGAACTTATTCTAATGGGATTAATTAAGGAAGCTATCTTTATGTGTCAAACTAATATGGTAGGTTAATTAGCAAACTTTGTTTTAGTGTGGGTGAGCAAGAAGCGAGAGGGTACGTATTTGACGAAACCATCCTATGGTTGGGTGGTCTCGATAAGTTGGGAGGTTTCTCATTGTAACGAGATGATTAATTCGGTATCTATTGTTTCATAGATGCAAGCCTAATAGGATCAACAAGCGGATGGAAGACCTTAAAGTGGTAAAGCTTTTTATTTTTGAATAAATATTGTTAAACATTATTCTTACATATTAATGGACAAAGGGTTTGGAAAAATCAATATATCTATGAAGGTGCAACCCAAGTAATCTCACCCCAACAAGTGGTTACCTTTGGTAGGGCTCATAGAAATAAGTATTATAAGGAAGGATATCGAAGACCACCAACCCAATATAAGATTCATTACAAGACGTTCAAAGTAACAAAAATGTTCACTAAAAAAATTGCCCCCGTCGTCGCTAAACACATCGATATTAGCGACACCATAGAACTGTCGCTATCTGTGTCGCTAATAGTGAAGCTTTGCAATGCAAACTACAATGCCAATAGCAATGCATGCAGGTATATTTGCGACGCTAATAGTGATAGTTACAAAGAAGAAGAAAAAATTGTGGCAATGTGCTATATTTGGGCCATACAAAAGAGTTGCAATAAAGTGTATAATGGTCGTCAAAATGAAGGCAAAGTGTACTTGAATGCACAAGACTAATACCTAAAATAAATACAAGATTGCTTAATGAAAGTGCTCATGGAATCATGGCAAGATACAAAGGACGATAATAACATACACTACAAGGATATAGGTGAGAGCTAGATTTTAACACCCGATTTGGACCCGTTCTTGAAGCGTTGAAGCTCGTTTTGGAGCCGGAAAGTGCTCGAGAGGCATTAAAGAGCCAATTTTCAAGAAAAATCAAATGATGGTGGATGGATGAGCTAGCATTTTTCTAGATGCATTTCGATATCAAGAATCCAATGCAAGTCTCGGTTCCGTCAATCAGAGGTCATTTGATCCCCCATTTAATCCGCGCAAGGTTCGGTGTTATAAAGCAATTGCCGGATCGGGAAGCCATAAAGTGGGTAGGCGTGGCCAGGTTGATGGAGTTCGATGCCATGAAGTTGCCTGTCCAGTCGGATTGCAAATCATAGTTCGTTTGCCCCCTCAAAACCGAAATATCCACTTGAGGGACAGTGTGAACACAAAAAGATGAACTAGTTATTTTAATTTTTTAAACCTTAGGCTTAATAAAAGCCTTGAAACTAATGCAAAAACTATCAAACAGAGAGAAGCATCAATGCATCTCCTCATTTTTGCTCGATGCCTCTCCAATTCAAACCCGTTTGGAGAGAGAGAGGGAGATTCTCGATCAGGGCAGAGAGAGGAACAAGATGGCTGTAAGCTTGCCCGTTTTAATGGAGGATTTAAAAATTTTAGTTTTAGTCTTTCGCTCTCCTCTCTCTCTCTCTCTCTCTCTCCTCCAAGGGCAATTCGTGCACATGAAGAAGAATGAAGACTGGTTGATGAATGCTTGTCCGGTGTGGTACCGGATTGCTTCCGAATCAACTTGGAACTGGAGATGGATGATTGGAGATGGGCCGAGTATGGACTGTTTTACTGTCCCAAATCCGGTTTTAGAAACCTGCAACCATAAAAAGCCCGGTAATTCTATTTTATAAAGGAAAAAATACTTCTTTTTGAGGTTTGGTTGGCCAAATGATGTTCATACTAAATGAAAATTGGTGGGAATGTTGTTTGTTGTATGTTTAATGATCCTATGTCAGGAAAATCAGAATACATAATGGCATAATACCGAAAATAATTTTCTAAAATCTGAAAACCACATTTTACAAAGGAAAAATGGAATTTTGCATATTTCGGGTGGGAAAAAGTGTGCACATGGGCTAGAAATTTTCTTGAGCCTTGCCGGCATCATGTTTGAGGGCTGCACATGGAAAAATGTAGAACCCGTAATAATTTATGGTCATAATTTATGACTTAAAACTCGAAAAACACGCATTTTACAAAGAAAATGGGATTTTTTGTCATTTTGGGTCAAATAAAAAGAATGCATGAGGGATGAAATGTGGAAAATGATTGATTCTCAGTTGTCATAATCAGAAAAACCAGTAAACGCTCTATTTTCTTGATAAATAAATAGTGAAAATAGAAAAAAATGAAAAAAATATGTTTTTTACAACAAATGAATAAGAAAAAATATGATTAATGTATGTGAATGTTTGGCAAGGTTAAGGCATGAGGTTATGATGCTAGGAGGCATATTCCACAGTGGATTCTGTGAGACCACGATGAATTCCATGAGGTTTTGTGATGGATTCCGTAAAATTATATTTATTTGTCAGGGCTTGTACACATTCCATAGCGGGTGATTTCGCAAAATACATATTTAAATTAATGGACATTTATGAGTTTAGAGTGCGTACTCGTATTGAATTAAGGTTAGAACAGAGTTCCAACCTATTTATTTATTTTATAGTTGAAGACTGCTAGGTATTTACTTTTATCGGTTTAATCATATTATTTTCTAACAATTGTGAATGCTTCAGTTGATGTGTAGAGCAGGTGGCGGTGGCGCTAGGAAGCACTAGGCAATAGTGTGTATTCAAGTTATTTAGAAGAAATTATCATTTTTTATGGGCGCATGTCTTAGGCATGGCTCTAATATTTATTTTGGCGTACTTATTTATTGAAGTGCTTGACATATATATATTATTTTGTATGCGCATGGGCACACGGTTTAAATATTCATTGTTGGACATTGTATTTGGGCACTGCCCGACTCTTGGGCCGCCCAACCACTTTATTCTTTATTTGGACAAAAGTAAACACAAAAGCTAAAACATGCTAATAATGAATTTGGGTTATTTTTTAGCTTGGAGATGAATAAAATATTAAATACATGCTTTGTGGAGCGCTCACACAAGGCATGGGGGGAGATTGTACCCATTTGGTCTTTTTGCCTCATGTCGTGCAAGTCTATTCTCTTGAATTTTGAGCTTAAAGTAGAGTTCTTTATTCTTGGGGACCTTCTGGCACTCGCTAATACGCATACAGCATCCGATTTGTGCACCAGTAGTATCAGAGCGAAGCTGAGATCAAGGGCTTCCAATCGTTTACCATCTCGCGCAAAGGCGAAGCTCTTGGAATGAACGGGCACTACAGTCAGTCTCGTGACAATCCGTCAATGCTAGCGTGTTCGTGGCAATGAAGAACCCTCTACTGCGATGTTGGATCGCGAAGGACCAGTGTCTGTTGGTGGAGGACCACCCGGGAAACTTCTTCATCAACACGTTTTTATTCTCAGAAACAAAGAAGAAAGATAAGTAAAATTTAAGCTTAAAATCTTAACAAGCTTTATAGTAAAGCTTATATTCTTCAAAATTCCAGCAGTGGTGGCGTCAGCATGTCTTCGATGGCGCCAATTCACGCGATGACGTCCTGACGTCCTAGAAAAAAAAATGATTAAAAAAAAATGATTGACTTTAAGCTTTAAAACTTAAAGCTTAAAGCCTTTAAGTCTTACTAAGGCTTAAAATTTAATTCTTAATCTCTTCCATAGTAGCAGTTCCCACCCAACCAATTCCGAACCGGTTTTTGACCTCCCTACAAGCCTCTGTTCACACCCGTGCTATGACATAGATAATTTTCAGCAAGCACATTGCTATATGCAATCTTCACAGGCAAAGAATTCGTCGAAGAAGGATTTCTACAACTTCCGAATCTGCAAAGAATAAATATTACTAAAAGCCTTTTTTTTTAAAAGAGAGCAAGCCTTATAAATCCGACTTTGAGCTACGCTCATCCCGCTAATAGGATTTCGAGTGTGTGAGGTTGTTTGAAATTTTGCAGGATGACCAATCAAAATATGGAAGATTTTATAGCTAAAAGTGATTTACCAGAACCAACAATGGAGCAAAAATTGGACCTAATTATGATGCAACTTCAAGAGGAACAAAGAGCACGTCAAACTTTGCAAGCTCAATTGGCCACTTTTCAACGATCTACTACTAATCAAGATGGACCGCAACCTGAAGATGTTATATGACGTACGATCGATGCGAGACCTGAAGCACAATCTATCCGAAAATAAGCCAATATAAGTAAAAGAAATTTCAAATTTTGTACTTTCAATGGGTTACACAATGGAAAGACTATTCTCACTTTTATCAGTCAGTTTGATGATTATTTCTATGAAGAACAGTATACCGAAAAAGACAAAATTAAGTGTCACTAATCATTTAGTGGACACAGCATCACTATGCTAGACTATTGTTCGCAAAAGCATTAATTATCCTACTACTTGGGAGACTTTTCAAAAGAAATTTTTGCATAATTTTTTTCCATCTCAATTCCACGAAAAGCAATCAAACAGTGGGATCTTCTGCAAACAAAGAGATTGCAAGCCTATTTCACAATATACCGAGCGTTTTTGGAATGCTTTATTGCAACTTCGAATGCTCGAAGATGTACCTGAGGCAACCCATAAGTGCAAGTTTATGTCTAGTTTGCTTGGTCACTTCTATGCGGAAGTGAACATGTTCAAGCCAACGACTCTCAAGGATGCGATCTCCTTGGCCCATGATGCTAAAGACAATATTCGAGGAAGAAAGAAGCGATCGACCACAACAATTCTCAAATAACGGTAACTTCGGTACAAAGCAATTCAATTCTAACTTTAGAAGATTCAATCAAAACCGCTTTGTTCCATCTTCATTCCGTAAATCTTGGACACGACCCCCTGCTTTACCATTAAACACAAATCCAAATCCTAAGCCATCTTTCCAGCCAAATCCCAACATTCCTAAACTTTCCGCTATTACCAATAATGTTTCTAAAGCCAAATCCATAGTTTGCTATAAGTGCCATCAACTTGGACATCTAGCGGTGAATTCTCAATCCAAAAAGCCAACTATTCACATCAACTACTATGGAGCAACTGAAGATGAAGACCATGAAGAAATGCCAGATTTCACGGAAGACGATGACGATATTGGCATTACTTCAAATACTTTACCAGGTATGCCAAATCCCCATTCTTTATTAACGATGAAATGTCTTGTGCATGGTAAAGAAAAGACTTTTTTACATTATGATGAGAGCACATACAATTTTTTTTTGCAAAATTGGTCAAAGAATTGAATGTACATACTGTTTCCACTCATTATCGCATCAAGGCTGTATTCTTAGGCACTAGATATAATGGAACACAAAAAGTGCATGACTTAGAAATTAAAATTGGTGATTATACTGAACGCAAAAATTTCTTAGTTGTGCCTTTACAATCTAGTGATATTATCTTAGGAATGCCTTGGCATCATCAATATAATCCCGATATAGATTATTCTACGCATTCAATGAAGACTCATTCTAATGGAAAACAAATCACATTGCATGGTATGCACATTTTTTATAATTTTCCATTGCTTAGTCATACACAGGTTAAACGTGCATTAAAAAAAGGTAGCAAATCCTTCTTAATATGGGTGAATGAAATTGAAGTTAAAGAAAATCATATGCATCCTAGGCACGCACAATTTCTTTCACAATTTAAAGATTGTTTTGCTGCTGACTTACCACCTAGTTTACCACCTACACGTCCTAAAGTTCATAAAATAGACTTAGTTCTAGGTTCTCAATCACCATGTAAAGCACCTTATCGACATAATCAAATTGAAAAGAAAAAATTTCAAACCCAAGTTGAAGAATTGTTAACTCGAGAACTCATTAGGCCCAGTAGTTCTCCTTTTGGTGCATCTGTCCTATTAGTTAAAAAGAAAAATAACACCTATAGGATATGCATTGATTATCGTGCACTAAATAAGATCATTGACAAGAATAGACGATCCCTAGGGTAGATGACCTCATTGATAAACTACAAGGGGCTAGAATATTTAGCAAAATAGACCTTAAATCTAGATACCATCAAGTATGACTGGACATATGTGATATTTTCAAAACTGCATTTAGGACTCAATTTGGACATTATGAATTCCTTATTATGCCTTTTGGTTTAACTAATGCACCAGCCACATTCAGTCGTATGATGAACCGCATATTTTTGAAGCATCTGCATTGTGTCATTGTTTTCTTTGATGACATACTAGTTATCAGTAAGAATGAAAATGAGCATTATGAACATTTATCCTTGGTTTTCAAATTATTGAAAGAGAATCAATTATAAGTTAATCCTGAAAAGAGTGAATTTTTTCAAACCCACATTGAATACTTAGGACATATTGTTTCATCAGAAGGTATTAAAGTTGATCCTAAAAAGATAGAAGCAATTTTGAATTGGCCGATACCTAAAAATATGCATGAATTACGTTCTTTCTTAGGTCTTGCTAGCTTTTACAAAAAATTTGTGAGAAATTTTTCATTGATTGCATTACCTTTGACAAAATTATTAAAGAAATGTATTGTGTATCATTGGTCTAAAATTTAGCAAAAGTCTTTTGATTTACTGAAACATCCCTTAACACATGCTCCTGTATTGCAACTCCATGACTTTAATAGACCATTTTTCCTAATAGTCACTGACGCTAGTGGATCCGGAATAGGAGCTATCCTTATGCAAGATTCACATCCCATAGCCTACTCTAACTGCAAACTTAAACCCTCTGAACTTAAGTATTCTACCTATGATAAGGAATTGCTAGCAGTAGTACAAGCTTTATAACAATGGAAACACTATTTAATGGGATCTAAATTCATGATCAAAACTGACCAACTAAGTATCAAACATCTCCTAATTAGTCAGCCACAAATCTCTGACCGTCATATTAATATTTCTATAATGTCTTTTAATTCCCTTATTCTATGAAAGATACCTATGATCAAGACCCTAGTTTTCAAGCTAATTGGAATAAATTAATTGCAAATAACTAGATTCCAATTGATTCATTGTCTTATGCTGATGGATTTATATTTTATGAGAAAAGCTTGTGTGTAATTGTTCCATTTAGATCATTTATGTTGCATAAAATTCATTGTCCCCCATATCAAGGCCATAGAGGTATTATTTCCACTTTACGTACATTGGTTGAAGATTTTTACTGGCCACAGATGGAATCTGATGTTTCTAACTTTGTAATTGAATGTATATTTTGTCAAAAAGTTAAGCGACACCATGGTAAGCAATATGGTTTGCTAATGCCTTTACCAATTCCTAAACAACCATGGAAACATATTTCAATGGATTTTATTACTGGTTTGCCTAACACTCAAGCTAATCATGATATGATTTGGACTATTGTCGATCAATTTAGTAAATAAGCATATTTCATTCCATGCAAGAAAACATTAACTGCATCTCAAGCTGCTCAATTGTTTCTGAAAACTGTTTTCACTAACCATGGTTTGCCAAAAGTTATTATTTCTGATCGTGATTCTAGATTCTACAATAATTTTTGGACTATTTTGTTTACTAATTTAGAAATAAAGATTGATTTTTCATTTGCATTTCATCCTGAAACAAATGGGCAAACAGAAGCTACAAACAGTACAATCTTGGATCTTTTACGTGCATACACAATTTCAAAACCACAAACATGGGATACACATTTGCATTTACTTCAGTTTGTATACAATAATACTCCATATACAGCTACATAAAAGGCACCTTTTGAAATCATTTATAGATATAGATTACCTACACCTATTACTTCATTATCAAACAAAGTTAAAGTTGTTGATGATATTGCCAATATGCATGCTACTATTTTTTATGAAGTTAAAGATATGATTGTGAAAGCCCAATAATCATATACTAGACAAGCTAACAAGAAAAGAAAAGCTATGAATTTCACAGTTGATGATTATGTTTGGTTACACATTGAAAAGCGAAGACTACAAAGTGTTGAGAAACACCCTGTTGTAAAGTTAGCTCCTAGATTTTATGGACCTTTTAAAATCATTCACAAAATCAATGGCAATGCCTTTAAATTAGAACTACCCCAACATTGGAAAATCCACAATACTTTTCATATCAGTTTGTTACGACCTTTCAAAGGCCAATTACCTGTCCACCCTGTCTATGAAAATCCTCCTTTGTTAGAAGAAGAAATTGAAATCCTTGAACCTGAAGACACTGATTATATGACCACTAGAATTGGCCGTAGATATTCTAGATATTTGGTGAAATTTAAAAATCATCTTGTTGAAGAGGCCCAATGGATGCATGCTCGTGACCTAAGTGCTTACCCCTCACTGCTCGCTCCACATTGAGCTAATAGCAATTGAGGACAATTGCTATCCCACCCCGAGGGTACGATGCCAAGAGGCATATTCCACAGTGGATTCCGTGAGGTTTTGCGATGGGTTTCGTAAAATTATATTTATTTGTCGGGGCTCGTACACAAGGTGGATTCCTTGTGCGAAAAGTTGACAGTGACGCCTGTCCTTTTCGAGTGTCACATTAATTTAATGTGCAAGTGGGTGATTCCATAGCGGGTGATTCTGCAAAATACATATTTAAATTAATGGACGTTTATGAGTTTAGAGTGCGCACTCATATTAAATTAAGATTAGGACAGAGTTCCAACCTATTTATTTATTTTGTAGTTGAAGACTGCTAGGTATTCACTTTTGTCTATTTAATTTTATTATTTTCTAACAATTATGAATGCTTCCGTTGATATGTAGAGCAGGTGGCGGTGGCGCTGGGAAGCATTGGGCGATAGCGTGTATTCAAGTTATTTAGAAGAAATTATCATTTTTGATGGGCGTGCATCTTAGGCGTGGTGCTAATATTTATTTTGGCGCGCTTGACATATATATTATTATTTTGTATGCACATGGACGCACGGTTTAAATATTCATTATTGGACATTCTATTTGGGCACTGCCTGACTCTTGAGCCACCCAACCACTTTATTCTTTATTTGAAAAAAAGCAAACACAAAAGCTAAAGCGCATGCTAATTGTAAAATTGGGCTATTTTTTAGCTTGGAGATGAATAAAATATTAAATACATGCTTTGTTGAGCGCTCACACAAGGCATGGGGGGAGATTGTACCCATTTGGTCTTTTTGCCTCATGTCGTGCAAGTCTATTCTCTTGAATTTTGAGCTTAAAGTAGAGTTCTTTGTTCTTGGGGACCTTCTGGCGCTCACTACATATGCATACGGCATCCGATTTATGCACCAGGTTAAGCCTCAGCTCACCCTTTTTTTTATATTTTAGTGCGTCTTTATCGCTTTTTATATCAAAAATGACAAAAAAACAAAACCCTACACCTATGCAATGCAACACAACACAACCTAAACGTTAGAGGGAAATGGTGAGGTTAAGAGATTAAGAGGATTGAGAGGGTGTGAATCTTTAAAATATTTGACTGTGCATTTCGTTTAGAATTGCGATATTTCAGTTTAAGGGGCTAATAGCACGAGAAATCGGTACTAGTCTCCATACATCGAAGTATACGTTTAGTGAAGATTATGAAATGGCTATTTTTACACATACAAAATGCTAATTTGATAAATATTATTTGTGCACTATGATCATATATACTATGCATTTTGCATGCCACATGGTATAATCTCCCGGATTCATAGCAATTGTCTTCCTAGGATATGACTTATGCGTGGAAAGTGTGAGATGACCTAAGTTGTAGGCTAGTCGATTGTTTTCTTGGGAAATTGTTTGGTAAGGACACACGGTATCTCCTAGAATACATTCAAAATGAAAGAGTGGAGCTTGTATCATGTGTACTTTATGTTGGAGCAACGCATCTTGGGGCCAATTCCCGAGCTGTAGGAGAGTTGCAATGGAGCCGCGGCAGTCAGCCAAGAGGTGCTTCCCTATATCCGTGCTACGAGGTATTATGCCTATACGTTATGGGATCTCCCTCTGAGAAGAAGGGATGGTAAACGTTGGGCTATGACCTAATACAAATGTAGAATTGACATTACCATTTAGTGTAGAGCGAGTCTTAGATACTCCTAGTCGGAAGGCTATGTGGTGGGGTTGTCTGATGTGTGAATGAGGTCTGGCTAGTGCCATAGCGAGTGCCGACCCATTTTAGGTCCCATCAATAGGAGAATAGCGACAGTCATTTTCGATGCAAATTAACGGTGTCACTATTTGCGTCGCAAATGCAACACAAATAGTGTCGTTATTGCAAACAGCGACGGTACTTAGATGAAAAAAAGTGGGTCGAAACCCAAGCGCGGCATTTTGCGCGAAAGAGCGAAAGAGACAGTGAACTGCATCATGTATTTGAGAGGGAGATGGAGAGAAAGAGAGAAAGAGAAAGAAGAAGAGCTTCTCACCACTGTCGTCACCATTTGCGAAGAAGAGGAGGAAGTGCACGAAGGGCGAAGAGGAGCTGCCGTCGCGAAAAGGAGCCGCCGAATCCATCCTCGAACCTTTGCGGTAAGTGCATTGCTCCCTCTTGGTTTGTTTTTGTTTTTTCTCTTTTTCTTTTACTTGTTTTTGTTAAAAATTATGTGTACTGAGAGAGAAAGAGAGGAAATGAGAGAGGGAGAGAAATGAGAGAGGGAGAGAAAGAGAGAAAAAGAAAGAAGGAACGAGAGAGAGAGGAAATAAACATGAAACATAATAAAGAAAGAGAGAAAGAGAGAGAGAGGGAGGGAGAGAGGAGAATGAATGGATAAAAAACAAAGAGAGGGTAAGATCTTGTTCTTTAATTTCTTCTTTTCTTGTTTGTAGTAGTAGTAGTAGTAGTAGTAAGAAGGAACGACAGAGAGAGGAAATAAACATGAAACATAATAAAGAAAGAGAGAAAGAGAGAGAGAGGGAGGGAGAGAGGAGAATGAATGGATAAAAAACAAAGAGAGGGTAAGATCTTGTTCTTTAATTTCTTCTTTTCTTGTTTGTAGTAGTAGTAGTAGTAGTAGTAGTAGTAGTAGTACTAGTACTAGTAGTAGTAGTAGTAGTAGTACTAGTAGTAGTAGTAGTTGTTGTTGTTGTTGTTGTTGTTGTTGTTTTTTTTTTTTCTTCTTCTTCTTTTCTTATTTGTAGTGGTAGTGGTGGTGGTGGTAGTAGTAGTAGTACTAGTAATAGTAGTAGCAGTTTAATTTCTTCTTTTCTTGTTTGTTGTTGTTGTTGTTGTTGTTGTTGTTATTGTTGTAGTAGTGGTAGTGGTAGTGGTAGTGGTAGTGGTAGTTCTTTAATTTCTTCTTTTCTTGTTTTTAGTAGTAGTAGTAGCAGTAACAGTAGCAGTAGCAATAGCAATAGCAGTAGAAGAAGAAGAATAAGAGAGGGAGAGAGAGAGAGAGAGAGAGAGAGAGAGAGATGTTTTGTTAAAGGTGCACCTTGGGTGTGTTCGACGCTTCGGGAAGGCGAGTAGTAGTAGTAGTTATGGTGGTGGTGGTGATAGTACTAGAGAGAGAGAGGTTTTGTTAAAGGTGCACCTTTGATATGTTCCAGAATGCGAGTACTAGTAGTAGTAGTGGTCCAGTGTAATACCACGGGATGGAAAACACTCTGACATAGGGTAGCTACTCCCTCATCCCCATGCATAGCATATTAGACTTTACATACTATAGGCCCATCCATAAGGAGGTGGAGAGTTTACATACGTTAATTTTGTTGAGTTACAAGAGAATAAATCCTTTCTCAAACAATTTAAGAAAGAAAAAAAGAATGATAACAAAAACAAATTGTTTGTCGTAACATAGACCAAATGGAAAACGATGAAGGTCGTGATGTTCAAGATCGCGAGGCGTATCTTAATTAGCATGTCCCATCTCCTTGCTCTCAATGTAAGTTGGCAATTAGACGACAACGTCGATTGTCTATGGAACACGTACGATGCTTCGGCGAGTTTCACTCAGAGATCATTGATAAGGCGATCTCAGATTTTGAGTAAACGGTAAGAAAAGTGTATATCAATCATGCATTGTATTCACAAACTAATTGAATAGCATATACAAAAACATTGGATGTGGCCGTAAAATTTATTACAGGGAGGTGACGTCTCATCCCAAGGAGGAGTGCACCCTTTGCGGCCAGTTAGAAGAGTTCGTGGGTGTGCAATGGATGGAGTGCTTGAGCCAATCCACCACTTGGAAGGCACTACCCAATCTATACCATCAATACCAGAGGAGACAGGCAGCCTTCCAGAATTTTCTACAATCTTAGAGCCTGAGATGGAGGCAATGATCGATGCATTGATGCCCATGGATGTCGAGACATTTGATCCGCTTAGAAAGGAAGCATCCATACCATTATATGATGAGTGCCGAGGTGCCGAGTATCTCGCCTAAAGACACTGCTTACACTCGTAAGTGTGCAAGTAAAAAATACAGGTGGAGCAATGCGAGTGTGATCGAGTTGCTCAGGTACCTTCTACGTACACTTTGTTGATTTCTTTTCGGCACTATCATAAAAAACAATTGTGCTTTTTCAAGGTGTTTTATGATTTTTTTCAGGTTACTAAAGTATCATATATTACCACACTTGCGAATACAATGCCTGAGTTTCATGATGATGCACGACATGTTTTACAAAAGCTTGGCATGGACTACAACAGCATCCATACATGTATCAATGATTGCGTACATGGCATACGTAGAATAGATCCACAGATGGAGTCCAACGAATATCAGTGGATTCATGCGCATGGAGCCACATTGACTCTACCTTTCCAGGCTTTGCTGGAGAGCCAAGGAATCTTCAGCTCGGTCTTGCTATGGTTGGCATAAACCCATTCGATCTATGCTCAACTTCTTACAGTGTGTGGCTTTTGTAGTCCTTGTTAACTACAATATCCCTCCATGGCTTTCTACGAAGAAAGGACCCCTCATCCTTAGCCTGCTCATTCCCGGCCGCTACAAAGTCAAGAATATGGACGTGTATCTTCGTCCATTAGTCGATGAGCTTAAGATTTTATGGGAGGAGGGGGTCGCTGTGGAAGATATGAGCAAGCGCGATGGTCAATGATCAGTCAATATTCGAGTCATTCTCATGTGGACCATGCATGACTTTCTGGGATTCGGGGAGTGCTCAAGTAAGTAGGCTTCTGCTCTCGTTGGTAATATCTATCATAGCTCGTTCAAGTTTGTATTCAATGGATAGAGGTTTGGGGATAGGTCTAGTTACCTCAAGTTATCATGCATGTCCATTGTATGGGCCATAGTTATAGACTCTCGAATGTCACAAATCATGAAGAAGATGGTATATCAAGGACACACCACTTTCTTGCCAGAGGGTTATGAACTGAGGGAAGGTTTTCTTGGACGACCTCCAGCACAAATAAATGCCCAAAGTTGGTATGAGCAAAAAATTGTCCACACAGAGTCACATCGAAATGGAATACGACGGTTCTCAGTTTTCTATGAGCTATCGTATTGGACCCACTTATAGATCAACCATTTGTTGGATCCCATGCATATTTTCAAGAATGTGGGCAGCTTACTATGGGACCACATCACAGGAAAGAGAGACACTGCAAGGGCACCAATGGATTTGAAGGAGGTAGGCAAGATGGAGACACTTTGGCCGCAGTCAAGTGTTGATGATTGCTTGTAGCTACCTCGCTCTCGTTGGGTTTTGTCCACTAAAGAAGAGTCCCTTGTGAAGCAAATTATCAAGTCTATCCACACTTCGATGGGTATGATGCATTCTCTCAAGTCCGCATTTTCTAAAGACGACCAATTATCAGGGCTAAAATCCCATGATTGGTATAAGATATGTCAGGTTTCTACTATGAATGGATTGTAAGTGGCTTGCGTATTTTGCTATTTGGAGTGTAGTCGTTGTTCGTAATGCTTATTCATTTGTGGTAGTTTGTACTACTACCGATCACGACGATCGCGATCGCAGCATGTCTTACTTCAGAAATACGCAGGGCAATTTACAAGTTATCAAATTTAGTGCAATGGATCTCACAGAAGGAGGTCAAGACATCCTCGATTCAATCTGCAAGGCGGGGAGCAGTGGAGATGGTCTGTCTCTTTGAGAAGTACTTGCCCACCAACATGCTCACGATACAAATCCACCTTCTGGTGCATCATGTAGATGAAGTGGAGATTGTTGGACCTGTCCATACATGATGGATGTTCTTCTTTGAGCACTTCATGAAAACCCTGAAAGGCTTTGTGCGACAACGAGCTCGGCTAGAAGGTAGCATGGCTAAAGGTTGGTTGGTATCTGAGGCATTAGTGTATATTTCATAGTGGCTACCAACGGTGGATTTAATTAACAGTATGCTATGGTTTGCCAAAAGGTAGCATGGCTGAAGGTTGATTGGTTTCTGAGGCATTAGTATATATTTCACAGTGGCTACCACTGGTGGATTCAGTTAACAGTATGCTATGGTTGCTAAAAGATGATGATAGACTGATCAGAGATGTGGTGGTTGGAAATGGGGTGGAAAAAAGAATGGATGTTGCAATGGAGGAGAAAGTGAATTGTTTTTGTATGTTGCACCATGCCTCCATGGAGACGTGGCTCGCTAGGTACGAGCAAGCTAGGAAAGATCAGGAAGAAGTGCGATCTGAATTTCAATGTAGTATGCACCATCAACCGATTCGATATCCCGAGGGCATGGAGGAGATGCCACGATTTATGTCAACGCGATGGTTGGATGGAGCATTGACCATAGCGTCTCGCGAAGGGGCGAAGGTCTCAACTGAGGAGTGGGAATTCTCGAGGGGATGAAGTCCAAAGGTGACGACATATTTAGGATTTGTTGTATCTAGATTTTATATGCGATAACTAATTGATTGTTTCAATGTATAGTACAAAATATATATTGCACACCGCGCGGACAACATTTTCATGTGGAGCATATCAACAAAATGTGCTCCACAACAGATTATGGTATCACGACAAAGTTTGAGCAAGAGAGTCGACGGTGAGCAACGGATCCAAACACCGTTATAGATGAGATGGAGTATTTTGGGAACTTGCAAAGTATTATCATAGTGGATTACCGTAGCTTCTCCATGATCCTATTCGATGTGCGGTGATTCAAAGTGGTACTTGAAGGAGCTGGGGCAACAATTCGATGAGATCCATCTAGATTTCTTGAAATAGATTCCAAAAAAAAGATAGCCGAATTTATGCGACATGTTTATATTGCCGGCCCATTGTGAATAGGTGCATGAACTCATGTTTTTTTAAATTTTATTACGACATGGTACATGTCACAAAAGTTAAATCTCTCTTGTACGTGATTTTGAATATGTAATTTTCTATCCAAAGCCCCGACAACCTCGATGGTGGTATATGTTGTACCTTCAACTCCCCGAAGTGCGAGAATATATTATCAAAGCAATATTCCCAGCGTAGATGAGGACAGTATGAAAATAGAGGGGTTGATATTGTTGGGGGTAAAGGCGCCTCTGCCTAGCTGCCTGTGTATTACTACACTGACAGTCACTGCCACTGCACACTACAGGTGGTGGGTGTTACCGTGTTTCCCGCAGCACAGAGGAGCGGAAAACGGAAAAAAGAAAATAGTAAAAAAGGCGCAGGATAAAAGCAGAAAAAGGCGCCTTGACCGGCAACCAGACCCTGAAAAATTTAAATGTTCGGGCACAACCCTTAGAAAGTCTCATGTCGCCACAAGACAACAAAAGAGCAGAAGGCGCACCATTAAAACATGGAAGCACTCCCGAATCCTTGTAAAAGAGCGCCAAGCTCGCTCCTGTGCAAAGTGTACGCATTAGTTGGGAATAGGATAAATTAGAATGGTGGGAAATGGGAAAAAGGGCCTAGGCTACGGCCGACCATGTAAAAAAGGGAAAGGGGATGACACCCCAAAAAGGATTTAGGGTTTTGTATATAAAGTTGAAAAGTGAATGAGAAGCTCATTCTTTGGTGTGTGGCAAAAAGATCTTCTCCTTCCTCTCTTCTTCTCTCCTTCTTGCTTGTGTGTGCTCTTGAGAGAGGGAGTGTGAGAGTGTGAGGGAGTGAGTGTGTGTGGGAGTGAGGGATCAAGAGGGTGAAGCTCTTCACCATCTCCTCTTCTCTTCTTCTCTTCTCTTCTCTTGCGTGCGCGGCTATGGAGGATGGAGCTTGGAGATGGAGGAGACTTGAGGATGCTTGAACTAGAATCAAGAATCGTGGAGCTACCGGAGTGCAAGAGAGAGGAGGGTACTCGATCAAGCATCAAGGTAAGCTCATTACACTCGTAGGATCAACGGCGCGTCGACTAGGTGAGAGATAGCCATTAGAGCTCACTTGAAACGCTTGAAACAATAAGCGGTCCGTGGGTCTTGGCAGTTGAGCGAAAGCTCCCACATTTTGGTTCCGTTGTCAGGAGCAACATATTCAAGCTGGAGCACTTCCGCGCCTCATATCAAGCATCGAAGTAGGGTATTCATCCCCGAAATGGAGCTTGAGATAGGTAGGAAGTTTGGGTGTTTTTTATCTTCAAAACAGGTAAGTATTTTGGGATATTCTGGTTGTTTGATGATTGGAAAACATGGAGAAATTAGTTCAGTTTTTTGCTTTCGATTTTTGTTGCATTTAGAGTAGGTTAACAGTAGAAAATCGCACCCGAGAGGCATAGGGTTTGCTGATGTAAAACAGGGAGAAAATCGGGGAAAACATGTGGAAAATGGAGGAAATGCGCATTTGAATGTGTAGGAATCACAAGGAGAGTGATCGTAACACTCGGGTAATGTCCAATAGGGTTATAAGTTCTTGAAGGGCAAGGGAATCCTCATTTGCAACCAGCTGAGAGTGAGAGAGAGAGAGAGAGAGAGAGAGAGAGCTTGGGTGACCCGTTCGATCGATCAGGGCAAGGAGTGACGTTGCTATCGGCGATCCCCAGGTATATAGATCTCTCCCCCATCACTCCAACATCATTCCTAGTGAATCTTCTAGTCTATAATAATCGATATCTTAAGATTTTGGACGAATTTATGCTCGAAAGTGCGTTCGGGTCGGTGAAATCGAACACCCGACTCAGTGTCTGATTCTCAGAATCGGACGTCCGATTTTGAGAATCGTATGTTTGGACAACCGTCTGATCGAACCAACCCATCCGATTTGCGGACTCGGACCACTGGGACACTCAGACCAACCCCTTCGATCGGACCCTTAGCCCGATCGTCCGATCGAGGAAATCGGACTCACGAATTAGGACACATCAGCAATCGGACCACTCGCCTGGTCCGATCAGACCACGTGTCCGATTTTCCAAAATCGGACTCTTAACCCCCGTCCAATTCTGAGACTCGGACGACTCAAACTCGGACCCACCTGGTCCGATTCCTAGAATCGGACCACTGGTAAATCGGACGTTCGATTCTCAGAATCGGACACACCCTTAGGCAAAAAAAAAAAGGGAAAACATCAAAAATTGACCCCCACAATCGACTGGAAGTGCAACCTGCTCCAGGACAACATAGTGAACGCCTTATAGGCAATTCTCGACGTAGAGTCAAGACCAAGGGACAGGGGGATAGTGCTGGAGCACTCCTTAGTGACCTGACGCGTTGAGAACGGAGATCCAATCGGAGGACCTATGATCGACCCCCTAGTGAACAGCAAGAAGCAGCGTAGACCCTAAAACCTGATAGAACAGCCAGGACTTGAGCAACGAAGCTTATCAGGCCCGAGATAAGACAAGAGGGCGTGAGCATATAGAGATTGATTGCCGCACTCACAGTGAATTCCGCACTTGAAGTACACATAAGAAAGCTAAAAGCCTGATTGGGCACAAGTGCACGAGAAGCGACGCATGCACCGAGTGACCATAAATTGAGGTTTGTATTCAATACCCAAAGGAACTCACTCAGATAAACCACTCAAGGAACCCACCAATAGGAGAGGACCCAAGACATAGACAAACCATCGAAGCGCAGGGTAGGACCAAGCAAGGAGCGCCAATGACGAGGATCTACCAAGTCTATTCACCCTGATCGACAGCGTAGTGGAGCGCAAGAACTCAACCATGACGGAAGAGAGCTCCGACCATCGGTCTAGTGAGGAGCTCGATTTGAACATATTCCCAGATGCTATTCAGCAAGCTGGTGAGCAGTTACGACGCGCACGCCCGGTACGAGCACCTCGGCAGAACAACAGACGCAATCATTGCAGATCTAGAGGAGGAGAGAAGGCTAGCCCGCAAGGCATTGCAGGACATAGCCGAGTATAATAGGGATCAGCAGGCTAGGAGCCAAAGGCAAAGCATGGAGCTGCATGAGGTGCAGCGAGTGCTAAACTTGGCTGGCTGAAACCGAATGAACCATAAGAGAGCACTAGAGGGAGACTTGACATTGAGCGAGCTCCTCATGAAACGGCTGCTCGATAATACCGCAGTAGAGCAGAGTGCCACCACACTAGCGACTTTGCTACTCACAGGATTAGGGGCAAACCAAGGCTCAAAAAGCCAGGCCAAAATACCCATTGTTGCCAAGCAACTCAATAAGTACCAACCTCAGGATGACCCATACAGCTTTATTGAGCAATTTGAGCAAGCCTGCAAAGCCAACAGCCTCAACGACCAAACTCAACGTTCGCAAGCATTTGGGCTTTGCCTAGGCGACAAGGGTAGGACGTGGTATACAAGCCTGGATCCTGTAGAGCGAGCCAACTTCAATAATCTCAAGGATATCTTTGTCAAGAGATTGACCGAGCCCGAATACTCCGATAACCTGCTAGTGCGCTTGATGAACGTCAAGCAGAAAGAGAAGGAGGACATCCGCGACTACATGACCCATGTGAGGAGTCTCTTTAAGAGAATCCCTCTAGGTGATCGACCGACTGATAGAGCAGTTTCGACTGTATTCATGAACGGAATTCGAGACAAGGAGTTATATAAGGCTTTGGTATGCAATTCAAGCTTGCAGCGGGACATGATGGCTAGAGTGTTTGAGGAAGCCATCAAAGTCGATGACCAACTGAAAGAGCGGAGCTCTAGGAGCTCAAATCTAGAAAAACCCAACTCGCGAAGCTCAGAGAGAACGTCAGCCTCTAGTGAGCGGTCAATCCCATCATCCCAAGATAAGGGGAAGGCCACCGAGACAGACCAAGGCTTGGCTGAGGTCAAGATGGAATTAGCCAAGTTACAAGACATGTTGAGATGACCAACGCGCCCGCACGTCCAATGCGTGTATGTGGCGGAAACCACTTGCCGGCCGAGTGTCAAGACCTTGCACTAACTGTGGGAGGTTCGGCCATGATGTCGCGCATTGTAGATTACCAAGAAGACTTCCATACTCGCAACCCTACGGCTAGCCTTACCTAGCGAACAGGCCGCAGCCATTCTTTGGAAGGGGAGCCCCATTGGCTCTTCCCGCGCCTAACGATATGAAACCAGCCGCCCCTAGAATGGACATAACTCCTATAGGCATTCCTAGACCGCCTGGTCCTTACGTGACCCACCCACCGAGCGACGCTCCAGTACACTATGTGGAGGAGCCGAATGATAAATAGACCTACATATACCCTTACATCTCACACGACGATGAGGGCAACGCGGTCCTCATGGATTATCGACCCGTGCCAGTGATGGAGTTAGGATGAGGATGAGGTAGAGGCCTAGGAGGGTAGCCACAGGATCTAGTCACTTGTTGGACTTGCGGATACCCCGGTCATGTCTCATCACGCTGCCCTAAAAGAGAGTAGCAAGACAGGGACAAGGCTGACCAAAGGTGCACAGAGTGCAGAATCACCCATCTTTTCATAGATTGGTTACTATTGTGGGGAGAGAGAGAGAGAGAGAGAGAGAGAGAGAGAGAGAGAGAGAGAGAGAGAGAGAGAGAGGCCAATCTATGGCTTTGGCTTTGAAGATCACACAAAGACTAGGCAAACTTTAGAAGTTGTTCAACAACTACCAAAAATTAGCTAGTTGACAATAAGAGACAACAAGGTCACTTTATGGCTTTTGAGATCACTCCAACAAAGGGTCAAATTTGGGAGTTATTCAATAACTACCAATCAAGTATTTTCTTGTTTCCACACTACAAGATACAAGCCTCATACCAACCTTCAAAGCGACGAAAATGTTCATTAAAAATTTTGCCCCCATCGTCACAAAAACCGTTTAGCTCAGCCAACTTGCCATCTATCCCATTGGGGCTGTTTGGTGTTGAAAACCCCGATGGGGAGGCCACACCTATTCCATTGCGGATTATGACACAAGCCCAAACAAAGCAAGCCGGCATCTCTCTGCCAGGGCCTAGCAATCTTGACGCAACCTCGATAGAAAAGAAAAGCCGCAGGCGGAAAAAGAAGAGATCGGAAGCTAAGGTCGCACTAAAGACCGAGAGTGCTACGACTCTACTTGCAGGAAAGAAGGTTTCAGACGCGGAGGCAGAGACTTCAGCCCCTAAGACAGCCAAAAAAGGAAGCGCTAAGGTAGGGGAATACCCGCATCCGAAGTGACAATTAGAGGCCATAGAAAAGGTGAAGGAATGGGTAAAGGAGGCTCAACAGCATCTCAAAGACGCTGAGCCCATCATAGAGGACGAGATCGATGATCTCTCCAGCGTAAGCACGCCAATATCACCGCCTCAACCTAAGTCGACAGAAGCAACTGCGCCACAAGCAGTGCCGCTAAGACAAAGCCTTGACATGACAGAGCTGCAGATCAACCGCGGCCATTGGCACGGACAATCTAGGCTAAGGGAAGGACGAGTATCCAACGACCTCCTGACCACGCTAGTGACCACCCCTGTAACACTTAGCTTGGGAGATCTGCTTAAACAGCATCCTACCCTATGGCAAGATCTAAAGCAGTGGGTCGAAGGGTCACAAGAGCAGGTCACGGCAGACCCTCAAGACCATGATGCAGAACGACAATTACCAAGTTTGACGCTGCACCCCGTACCTAAATCCTTGCACGTCAATGCCTTTTGGGAAGGCTCTGAGATGCACGCGGTCCTATCGGTCCTAGCCTTAGGTGACACAACAAGAAAGGGAATCGTAGACACGGGAGCTGGGGTTAGTGTGCTTAGCCACGTAGTGCTCCAGACTTGGGGAAACCCACCCATCGAAACTACTAGGTTTAATGTCACACTAGCAAATGGTATGAGAGTGAAGCCATTCGGGGTACTGAAGAATTGGCCAGTGAAGATCGCAGGTGTCCAGTTCTTTGTTGACTTTATAGTCATGAAGGGAGTGGACTACGACATCCTATTAGGCCGATCCTGGATGCGCAATGCTAGAGTCATCGAAGATTGGGGTAACGGCTTGATCTTCCTTGGCAATAGAACAGATGCCGTAAGGATAGAGATGGACACTTGGAAGACCTCACCAGTCGACCTACATCTCTGCTATGCTCAAGGGTAACACTCAAGTCAAGAAGTCTTATGGGCCCTTGACCAAGTATATCCCATGCCCAGAGAATGAGCGGGATTGGATGCACGTTCTTGCTACAATCGACCTGCCATTCTCAGATCATGAGGCATATGAGCAGGCCATCAAAACGATCGGCAAGTCTAACGAAGCACTCTCTACACCAGTCTGCATGATGGCAAGAAGCCGCCGGGGAAATCCTGAGCCTGTCACCTTCCAAGTACCATCCAACAAAAGGAAACTCCAGGGGGTACTGGAATACCTAACGGACCAGCTAGCTGGCAACCCAGTTGCAAATTTCAAACCACTCCAAGATCTCTTAGAGGATTCCAAGTGGCAATGGACCAGGGTGCACGATTTAAACCTCATGTATAACTGGGCCCTAGTTCCTGACCAATGACACGAGGCATACCAAGCCCTAGGAGACGACGATCAGTCAGATGACAAGGATTCCAGCGATGAATACAAATACTGCCAATCCTTCAATGAAGAGAACGAGGGTGAAATAGATACCATAGAATACGACACTGAAGGACGAGAAATTGAGCAGATACGAGCAGACACCAAGCTGCAAGGAAGGAAAACCCCTAGAATAGAGCGAGGAGTCATGTGCATGGAATGTGATCGTGCTTGGTTGGAATGCATAGGAGCCATAGACCTTGAGCAAGCAGGCCTAGCCCAGCCAGGAACGACGTCAATACTTAGGACTGAATCACCATCTGAATTGTGGCCACCAGGGGAGACCACCTCTTCTAGTGAAGATGGAGGGTTTGACTCTGAATCGGAAGTTACTTCAGACAGTGATCCAGAGATCCCTAGGCCGCCCATGGCCAGACGCACCAAGGGGGTCCTACCCGTCCACCTGAGGCGCAGACGGTTAAGGCAGGAAAAGGCAAAGCTACCCAGGGATACACGATTAGAAGAACAGCAAAAGCCGCAAGACCTCACGAAATTCAAAAAAGGGGATAGGGTAGTAGTCCTGTTAGGTGCCAAACATCAAGGGCAGACAAGCGGACTAATCGAGGGACCATCCAAAGTCAAGGAGGTAGACTTAGCCCAGGAAGGGGAAACACCACGACCAGTGTTCATTGCCGACGACTTGACTGGTAAAGAAGAGACGAGTCTTGTCGCTCTCTTGCGAGAGTACATAGACATTTTGCCTGGTCTAGAAGAGCTATAGGGGGTAGATCCGAGTGTTGTGCCTCACAACATACCCATGATATCGGACGCAACGTCGATCAAGTAGCGACCATACCCTATGAATCCAAAACACACTCTTGCTGTCAAAGAGAAAATTGACAAGCTGATGAGAGCTGGATTCATTTACGAAACTGAGCACACAGACTGGGTATCACCCATAGTCATTGTGATGAAGAAGAACGGAAAAATCCGAGTGTGCGTCAATTACAAGAAGGTGAACGCTGCTACGAAGAGAGACAACTATCCATTGCCGTACACCGAGCATATGCTTGAGAGGGTGGCAGGCAAGGAAGCCTACAGTTTTCTGGATGGCTTCTCAGGGTACAACCAGGTGCAAGTGCATCCTGCAGATAGGCATAAGACCGCCTTTGCCACTGAGTGGGGCGTCTTTGCATACATAGTCATGCCCTTCAGGTTGACTAATGCCTATGCCACTTTCCAATGCCTCATGTGTACCATCTTTAAGGACATGCTTCGCAAGTAGTTAGAGGTCTTTGTCGATGACCTGTGTGTCCATTCGACCTGGATCGAACACTTAGACAAACTCCGCGTAGTCTTTGAACGGTGCCGCTTATATCATCTCTCCTTGAACCCCTTGAAGTGTCAATTTTGGGTAAAGCACGAATGCATCTTAGGACACGTGGTGTCAAAGAACGGCATTGTCACTGACTTCTCGAAGGTCATGGTTATTGTTGACCTTCCACCCCCAATTAATTACAAGGGAGTTCAATGCTTCTTAGGCCATACAGGATACTATCGGCGGTTTGTGCTGAACTATGCGCTGATCGCCAGACCATTGTACAAGCTGCTGATTGTCTTCGAGTGGACTCAGGCATGCCAATGAGCGTACGAAGAATTAAAAAGGGCTCTAACAACAGCACCAATTCTATGAGCCCCAGATTGGACCATTATCTTCCACGTGCACATCGATGCTTCTAAGTTTGCCATGGAGGCAGTGTTGTGCCAACCTGGTGAGCACAACTTAGATTACCTAGTGAGCTTTGCTAGCAGACAACTCACTGAGACGGAGATGAATTACTCGACAACAGAAAGGGAGGGATTAGCCATGGTGTTCACTGTAAAGAAATTCTGGCATTATCTATTGGCCACACCCTTCATCTTTTTCGTGGACCATCAAGCCCTGCTCTATTTAGTAAACAAACCTTGTGCTATAGGGCGCATAGCTCGATGGCTCCTCCTACTTCTAGAGTTCGATTTCTCCGTGGTAGTATGAAGAGGAAAATAGCATTACATGGCTGATCACATGTCACGCATCCCCACAGGAGAAGCCGCTGGACAAGGCATCATTGACGAGTTACCTGACGCCCACTTATTCCACATGTCCAGTGAGAGAGATTTATTTAAGGCTGATCTAACACCATATTGGGCGGACGAATAGTCCAAGTACTCGAGCACAGACTACCTGAGCGACCAATAGAAAAGGCCCGACTTAGGCGCTTGATCCTGAAGATCCAGCCCTACCAGCTGATTGCAGGCCAAGTCTATAGGCTGGGGCAAGACGGATTGCTGTGTAGGTGCATGTGTGAGCATGAGAGGCACGATGTGCTCTCGGAGGCGCACAGTAGCATTACGGGAGGACACTTTAGTGGAGACACGACAGCACGGAAGGTGCTACAGTCTCAACTATGGTGGCTCTTACTTTTCTGCGACGCCAAGCGATTCATCAA
Source organism: Lygodium microphyllum (assembly GCF_053477565.2). Taxonomy (NCBI): domain Eukaryota; kingdom Viridiplantae; phylum Streptophyta; class Polypodiopsida; order Schizaeales; family Lygodiaceae; genus Lygodium; species Lygodium microphyllum. The sequence continues at coordinate 77,859,743 of NC_141143.1, forward strand.
GCATTGTGACGAGTGCCAACGGACAAAAGTCCCAATTCGTAAAGATCAAATGGAGTTGACCCCAATTATTGCTCCGCCAACCCTTCGAAAAATGGGAAATTGACTTCATAGGACCCATCACTCCTGCGGCGCAGTACTCACAAGCCAAGTACATCGTAGTGGCCACAGATTACCTCACGAAATGGGCAGAGGCAAGAGCCACACGAAAAAACGACGCTAGGACGACTTCCAAATTCTTATGGGAGCAAGTGATTTCGTGCTTCGGTTGCCCCATTGAACTGGTTAGTGACCAAGGCACACACTTCATCAACGAAGTGATAGCACATCTCCTATCCACCTTTCTCATCATCCATCACAAATCCTCACCATACTACCCTCAGGCTAATGGCCACGCAGAATCAACTAACATGATTCTTATCAACGTCCTGACTAAAGTAGTCTCAGCCTCAAGAAGCGACTAGGACAACAAGTTGATGGCAGCCTTGTGGGCCTACCGCACAGCTTATAAAATGGCTGTCGGCCAAACCCCCTTTAGGCTGACCTATGAAACTGAGGCAATTCTACCATTAGAATTCTTCGTTCCTAGCCTAAGAATAGCACTTCAAGAACGATGGGAAGGGAAGGAGGCATGGACGCAATGCCTGGTCAAGCTGGAACGCCTATCAGAAACTCGTCTTCTAGCCACCCATGCGCTTATCTGTGAGAAAGCCCGACGCAAGAGTTGGTTTGACAAGCATGTCAAGCAGCGCGAGTTTGAACAGGGTCACTTAGTGCTCCTTTACTCAGTTAAAGGGCATAAGCAAAAAATGAAATTCAGAGGTCTCGGACCCTTCAAGGTTCGTGCAATCAGCCAAACCGGCAATGTCGAGCTTGAGACACTAGACGGTGAGGGAATAGGCTTCTTCAATGGCAGTCGTGTCAAGAAGTACTTCCCTCCCATGCATCCTTTGCATGAGCCACCATTGTTAGAACCGTCGGTTAAAGTACGAGTAGCTACAATCACTGAAATCAACGAAGATGATGAGGAAGTCGTAGAACCTGCTTATCTCCGTGTCACGGTCACTGCCAAGCAAACATGCGCTTTCAACGCCTTGATCGATGAGGGAGCAGACTTCAATGTCTTAACCCACAAGCATTGGATCCAACTTGGCAAACCACTACTTCAACCCACAACTGCTAAATTAAACCCATATGGGGCTCAATCATATGCACTTCTCGGCAAGTGCAGAGTCGCCATTTCTATCGAGTCTGAGACTGTTCCAATGCTTTTTTATGTGTTGCCAAGTGCTACAGACGCAGGCACGAATTCACTGCTGGGGCAAACCTTCAAAAAGCAGACTCACTACAATGTTGATTATGAGTTGCAGCGCATCCACCTAGCAATAGGCAACGTGCGCATTGTCACAGCTTTCAGCAAGGGCTACGCAACACCATCACCGTCCGCAAAGCCACCGGTAGAAACATCCGTCGACAAGACTAAGGAGGGGGGTAGTGCGCAACTGCCACTCCCTGACTTCCATAAACCGCAGCCTGCAGCGACCAAAGCGAAGGTCCAACATCCTCGCTTCTAGTGGGAGCCTAAACAGCCGCAACAACCGCCTAGGAGTTAACATGCCTATCCTCATAAGACCCAGAACTCTAAACCTAGGAGGCCAAGACGAAATCACAATAAGAGCCATGTGATCAAGCAAAGATGGGTCCCTAAAGCCCTCTTACATGCGCAAGGCTACTATGAGGGAAGTACCTAGCTGTGGGTCCCAAAGGTCCTCACGGCCGAAGGCACTATTCCTACGCCACCCTCAAGCTTGATCAGCCCACGTCTCCCAACACCTCAAAACCATCTCCAGAGCCCCAGCAATCCGACTCATCTACGCTTCTGCCCAAGAGAGTCGCACAAACCTATCGGCCCAAGCAATAGCCACTGTCACAGGCGGCATCACCCGACCAAGTCAATCCGACTCTCCACAGCAAAGCTGACTGCAGTAGCCCAGCCGTTGTGGCTGACCCCAATCCACCCATAGTCCAAACAGCCCAACTGCAGGCTCAAGGAAACTCCCAACTGCAACTATTTATTGTCAAGGCCTCTAGTTCTAGCAAACCTCGACCACCCGTCAGCCTTACGTCCTCCTATGAACGAAAATCATTTCTAGCACTAGCCGCCGCTGACCTTGCTGAGGACACCAGGGATGACATGGTGAACTGCATTAAACGACTCAATACTACCTTCGTGTTGCTAGCCCTCAGCTATGACCTCTTGGACTTGGGTCTATTAGAAGAACCCTTTGCAACGGAAGTGCGCAATATGCCTTGCTCTTGGGAGACTTTTGAATTCGCATTTGCAAAAGCTTCTCACTTTGCTTGCTGAGTTGCTCAGCAGAAGCGAGATCTCCAAAGAGCAAGCCATTAAACAACGTCTCATCACATCCTATGAGCAGCGAACCACTTCTGCTATCACTGATCAGGAAATCACCGAGTTATCAAGCTCGCTGATACGGACTCCACGTTTTTGAAGCGTTGGTACACTCTTAGGCTGCAATGGGAAGTTGAGGGGTGCCGCATAATGACCAACGCTGAGCAGCGCCGAGCAATCAAAACAGTAGAGTACGACCCCACCTATGTCGCGCCAACCTCGTATCGAGTATTAACCACTCTCCGTGTCCAACCCATGGAAGAGCACATCAAGGGGCATCCCTACCTTAACCGCCTCTTAATAGAGGAAGAGCTCCACATTGCAAGTTGGGTCGATTCTGGCGATCTCCTAACCGATGTTCTGACATACATCACGCATGTTGGTATCCGCCCATTCGAATTAGACTGGGAAGCTCAGCTAGAGTATAACCCCAACTTCTATGCCTGGCTCTTGCACAAATATACCGATGCCCTTTATGCTGAACGCCCTTGGCCTCTCAACCTCCAATCCTGGGACGGATTCTTCTCGTTCCAAAGGGGGAGGGGGTAAGGTGGAATCTAAAAAGTAAACCAAGTATGAAATGTCAATAAAATTTGAAATGCAATGGTAAGATGTAATGGTAAAAGTCTGAAAAGAAAAGTTAAGGCTATACTCAATAAAATCTGCTACGCTTTTCTTCTTTCAGCAAGTTATTTGTCAAAAAGCACTAATAGTGGAAATGGCTGAACTTGCAGGTAGCGATCATGGCAAGCCAGGACAAAGCGGGCAAGCTCCCCTTCTCGGAGGAGGAGCAAGCGAAGGACGGCCTCGCGGTGGAGACGAGAGCCTTCAACCAGTTGAAGTTCCATCACATCTTCAACCTTGAAGACGTGGCCATCGAAGAGTCGGCAGTGCGCAAAAATCATAGATCAGTGCCATCTGCAGAAATACCTAGACGCAGTGGGCCAGAGGGTGGACTACACCCAGTGCACCGACTTCTTACACACCTTTAATAGGAACAGAGGCACCATCACGATGCGCGAGAATGAAGCCACCAGGCAAGTACAGATCGAGCTAACCCCGGAGTTGGTGGAAAGGGCACTAGGGCTGCCGAATAAGGTGGAAAGAAAGCCGAAGAGGGACGTCTACGCCATGTTGGGAATGGACAAGGTGAAGGTCCATACCAATGATGGGATTAGCCTGGCAGACATCCCAAACCCAGAAATCCAGCTGCAAGTAAAAATGGTGCACGCTTTGTTCTCAAGCCAGAGGTACAACATCATAATGAGCTGGATCAACGTACCTCTGCTCGACAGCATTGCGGCACAATCGCTGGACGAGGTGAACCTTAATGGGTTTGTGAGGAGAACCATAGAGGCTTCAGCTAAGGCCCTAGCAACAGGAGGAAGAGCCGCTGGAGGGGAATCCCCATCGTCCCGATCAACCCGCAAGACATCATCCTCCAAAGCCGCAACCATAGGGTTTGGAGACGTCCTTACGGCCATAATCCAAGAAGCACTAGGGCAAGGACGAGAAGAAGAAGACAAGAAGGGAGGCGATGAAGGAAGTGGCAAGTCACCGTCACAATCCCCACCTCACATAGAAGAGCAGCATAGGTCTTCAGATGAAACGGAGACTGACAAAGATGAAGAGGGAGAGTCCCAGGGCAGCCCACAGAGGCACGTAGAACAACGAACCAAAGGCCTGTATGGAAAGAGGGAAGAGGAGCGCAAGAAGAAAGAGAAGGAAGATCTAGAGAGGGCTCGAAGGGAGTCAGTCAGGGATGAGGAGGAGAGAAAAAAGAAGACTGAAGAGGAGCTGAGAAGGAAGGAAGAGGAAGAAATAGCATTGGCCACCCGTCGCTCCATTGAGGAGCAGCACAAAAGAGACGAGGAAGGGGCAGAGAGCCCACACCGAACAGAGGCACCTGGTTCCAGTACCAGTGTGTCAGAAATCACACCTCCACCCCCGGCAGAGGGAAAAGGTAAAGAACCGATGATGCCAACTCCCCCCTCTTCATACCTTCCATGCCAGCCACTCTCATCATGACAACACCCACTGCCACAGCCACCCAAGGCTCCACCCCAAAAGTCGACGAGAGCAACATGGTCAATTGGCTGCAATTCCTGGTGGAATGGGAGTTGGCAAGAGAAGCGGGCATGGCCACCCCAGCGCCAGGAGTCAAAAGGGCAGCCACGGCTGATATGGAGCCAAGACCGGAGCTAAAGAGGCTGAAAACGGAAGCCGCTGTCACCACCGCCACCATGTCCCATCCCCCACCTCTAGCAGGCCAATACGACAAATATGTTAAGGAGCTACTCTCGCAGCTAGAAAGGGCCAAGGAAGAAAGGAGAACAGCCATGGAGGAGCTGGCAACAGAGCGCGAATCACGAGCCGCTCTCCAACTGGAGAAAACAAAGCAGATAACAGAATACCAGAGGGAGATTGCTGCGCTAAGGGAGGAAGCCAGCAATAAGGATGCAGAAGAATCAAAAGCTCTAAAGGAACGTGACGTTGCTTGGGAAGGAAGAAGAAAAATCTTGATGGAGCGCCTCAACGGGGAGAGAGAGACCAAAGCTCACCTGCGGTGCAAGAACGACCAGCTCTCTGCAGCCAACCTGGAAGCACAATACCAACTTGACAAGATTAGACAAGAGGCTACAGAGCTGGACCAGTTAAGAGAAGAGCATGTACAAAGGATGCAGGTGAAGCTAGACCAGCTCAACACACAGATCACTGATGAATGCCAGGAGCAGTCCCGCCTGCACCGCGAGCTGGAGGACCAGAAGCAACAACTCATGGCTATGACCCTCCATCAGGGGGAGAGCCTGGAAGATATGGAAAAAAGAGCAAAAGAATGGGCCGACCACAATGAGGGGAGAATATAAGACTTGGCACGCTGGCTGGCCAAAGCAGAAGGAGATAAGGTGCTGGCTGAGAATCAGGCAGAGGCGGCCCAGCTCTCCATGATAGCCCAGCAGCACACCTTCCTCAATACACTGCTCCACTCCACCAAACTGGAAGGAAACGAAGCCAATGATCAACTGCAGAAGAAGCTAGCCATTGCATGCAGAGCCCTAACAGCAGGCCTGCATGTGCCACTGCAGCTAGGAGGCCCGCTGCAGAGCCTGGAGGAGCAAAGAAGATATCTTGCACAGGTAGATCTGACGGCGCAGGAAATAGACGAACTCGGCTTTACAGAGGCAAAGGCGCAAGAAGACGTGCAAGCAGAAGGGGAAGGCAAGGAAAAAGCTGAACGTTAGACCTGTTCCAAGACAGCCTGCCCCTCTCCTACCGCGCCCTCAAGATCTCCCTGTTGAATTCCATGCCGAGTTGATTATCTGGGAACAGCAGGAATGTACCCGCGACCCCTTCGACTTGAGCTTTGAGTTTCCCGCTACATTAAATAGAGTAGTGCCCATTCAACTTGTCAATGACGTAATCGCTATGGGTGCAAGGCTCAAGGCCAAGTGGCTAGCAGAGCGAGAGGCCAATCCAACTGCTTGGGGAGCCGAGGACCGCGAATTTTGGCAGGATAAAGTCCTCCAGGTGCCTAGATCGGTGGAAGGCTATAATTTCCAACCCACCTGGAGAAGACACATTTTTTACGTCAACCTTGACGCGTGGATGGTGTTTTGTAACACCCTTTCTTCTGAGAGAAACGACCCCACTTTCATGCCGTATCCTCGAAGGGTAGGGGTCGACTTTAATCCGTCCATCCACGGCAGGTTCGACTTTCCCATTATCTATAACGCCAATAGCACCTCCCATAAGGATGCCCTTCTCTTTACCCTCCCTGATTTGTACAGCTCTATAGATAGATTTCTTAGTGAGTTCACCTCCTGTCCTGACCCCGCCTTCATAACCAATTGTAATTATCTTAGACTAATTAGGGTCCTAGTCCACCAAGAGCCCGCACCTCAAGAACGCCACCTCCCACCCCTCTACTTCGACCCCAACGCCATAGATAGCAGCACCATGATTCGCCTCATGATGCACGCTACTCTTTTGCCATCCTTCTGTGTTGCATTGCTCGAAGATATGAGCGATAGCAAATTCACCTAGTGCAACCACCCCTTCCTTTCCACCACCACTGTCAAAACCCGCCTCAACCTCAAGGGCTACTTGTTGAGTCGCAGATTCCTTAACAAGGCCTCCCGCCCTCCACCATCCCCTACCCGCCATTCGGATGACGAGGAGTAAACTCCCGTCATGCCCTTGTATCACATGTATCCATGTATAAGCCTCTTTATTTATATATATATATATTTTTTAAAGAGAAGAAGAAGAAGAAGGAGAAGAAGCAAGCCACAAGGCAACAAAAAAAGGGTGAACTAGAAAGAAGAGACGACAGCAAAGCATAGCAAAGCCAAGGGATGCATCTACCATTAAGCAAAGATAAGTGGTGAGACCTTCGCAAGATCCGCTTGCAACTCCCCTTCGCCTCGTCGTGCACTGCCGTCATTGCACCTAAGGTTCTCCCTAGCCCCTTCCCCACTTCATGCTTAGGGCACATCAAGGGCAGGACTTTCAGACCTGTCACCCTAAGACTTGCACCGCACCTCCAACGACACACTAACTGGGTCCTCAAGTGTGGGACATTACCAAGGGCTTGCCCAAGGTTAGACCCATCTCCCAGTTCCACTACCACGGGTACCCTGAACTACACGGAGAAGCAAACACACCCCTTAGGGAGTGCACAACTTTTCTTTCATGTTATGTTCAAGTTTCAAGAACTGACTACTCCGTTGAAGAGGATCATCCACGGCATCCTTTAATGACCAAAACTTTTTCCATGTATCGGTGTCTAGCCATCTGCCTGCTGATGGCTACCATGATTGAACCAAGCCAATATAGATCTGCCATTGGCATAGATCTTGGAACCTCATCTTCCAAATATGCATGTCCAATGCCTCAAGATCTACGGATCGCTTATTGATTCTACAAACCTGAAGAATTTCAATGCAGAGTTTAAGATCTTCAACGCAGTACTGAAGACCTTCAACTCAAAGACGAAGACCTTCAACTCAAAGACAAAGATCTTCAAATCAAAGACACAGATTTTCAATGCGAAGCCAAACCATATCTTTGTCAAGACAGAGTTCGGGGGGGGCTTCTCCAGAATAAATCCCTCCAATACCATCCTCCTAAGGGATTGCTTATTGCTTCAAGCATTTTTGATGCTCGAGGGACGACCGGCTATGACCATCTTCATGGAGCCTAAAGCATGCCGGAATCTCTCCTAGTCATCGTCATTAAACTCCATCACCTGTCATTCACACAACCACCTTGGAAGCGGTGTCATCCACCCACCCGTTCCGCCTCGCAACACACCTAACTAGCCACTACTTCCCATCGCAGTGCCATGGGACTAGCACTTGGCTAGGAGGGGGCTAATGTTACCGTGTTTCCCGCAGCACAGAGGAGTAGAAAACGGAAAAAAGGAAATAGCAAAAAAGGCGCAAGATAAAAGCAAAAAAAGGCACCTTGACCGGCAACCAGACCCTGAAAAATTTAAATGTTCGGGCACAACCCTTAGAAAGTCTCAGTGTCGCCACGAGACAACAAAAGAGCAAAAGGCGCACCATTAAAACGTGGAAGCACTCCCGAATCCTTGTAAAAGAGCGCCAAGCTCGCTCCTGTGCAAAGTATACGCATTAGTTGGGAATAGGATAAATTAGAATGGTGGGAAATGGGAAAAATGGCCTAGGCTACGGTCGGCCATGTAAAAAAGGGAAAACGGGATAACACCCCAAAAAGGATTTAGGGTTTTGTATATAAAGTTGAAAAGTGAATGAGAAGCTCATTCTTTGGTGTGTGGCAAAAAGAGTCTTCTCCTTCGTCTCTTCTTCTCTCCTTCTTGCTTGTGTGTGCTCTTGAGAGAGGGAGTGTGAGAGTGTGAGGGAGTGAGTGTGTGTGGGAGTGAGGGATCAAGAGGTTGAAGCTCTTCACCATCTCCTCTTCTCTTCTTCTCTTCTCTTCTCTTCTCTTACGCGCGCGGCTATGGAGGATGGAGCTTGGAGATGGAGGAGGCTTGAGGATGCTTGAACTAGCATCAAAAATCGTGGAGCTACCAGAGTGCAAGAGAGAGGAGGGTACTCGATCAAGCATCAAGGTAAGCTCACTACACTCGTAGGATCAACAGTGCGTCGGCTAGGTGAGAGATAGCCATTAGAGCTCCTTGAAATGCTTGAAACAATAAGCGGTCCGTGGGTCTTGGCAGTTAAGCGAAAGCTCCCACAATGGGCACCCGTCACCATCACTTTATTCTTTATTCTTTTAGTAACAGTTTGAATAAAGGAAGGCCCAATCACACATTGTGACTGTTGGAGTTCCCATTTCTTGTCTCTCTCTTTCTTGCTCTTGCTCTCCCGCCATAGCTCTTGCATGCAAGCTTCGATCCTTCTCACCTTTCAACTGGTATCAGAGCTCGACTTCCCGACTTTTGAGCTTGGCTCGTGGCATTCTCAGCTTCCCATCGACTCCCCACTCGCATTGGGTCTCCTTTCCGGAAGCCATAGCTCATTCTCTTGAGCTCCCGTCACTCCCCAGCTTTCCAAGCTTCTTCCTAGCCTATTAAGGCACCATCAGGGCATTGACATTGAGGTATTGCTTCATTATTTCAGAGATTTATTTCAATCCACATGTCTAGGTAAACAGGGCAGCCACCATTGAAGCTTCCAATCTTCATATCTCTTTGCCACTGGTTGTGGGCTGCTAGAGGCTTGTTCCAAGGCCTCTTTCACTCATGTTTGAGCCCTCCAATCTCTCCAGACCTACCACGTGGACCAACTGGAGCAGCAGCATTATCACGCTAATCTGTGCCTGATTTTGGACAGATTTCATTCAGCCACACACTAGTTATTTCAGCTCCAGCTCCAGCTTGGCATTAAGCACTTGTTTGGGCTCCATTTCAGGCTTTTTGCATATGTATTGATACTTGGCATTGATCCTTTGAGATTAGGCATTGGTTTAGTGGCTGAAAATAGTGTTTCAAGACTGCTATAGACAATCTGCAAACATTTGATGCTAGTGCTACATTCACAGTTTATGCCTATGCTTGTTTGGGCATGACTACATAACCGGTTTGATGCCTATTGCATCCTGATTGATTGGGGGATTGAAGCTACATGTCATGCTATGATTTTGGCCTGATTGTAGGGCTATAAATACATAGTTTATAACAATAAATGCATCTAAATACTCTTGGGCTGAAGCTATCTTTCATGCTTTGACATATGCCTATTGGTTCCGAGTGTATGTCTTGGGTTATGCTATGATGTATTGATCATCGAGGAACAACTTCGAGCTTGTCATTGGATCCGGATGCTTTTGGAATCTTGAGCCTATTTCAGCCCGCACTTATTGACATCAGTCTATGCTTGACAGTGGTCAGTGCTTTGACAATTATATGCTCTTTGGGTACATGCTTACCCGACGCCTACAACTTGATGCATTTGTCTTGGCACAGTGTACCATGTACTTGTTGAGCTTTAGTGCTCTCTGAAGACTTGGCTTGGATTCTCATTTTCTATTCTGGAATTTTGTATTGGATGTCATTTTGGTTGTCAGAGATCTTTATTGGGATGTATGTATTGCTCATGGATGCTACCTACAGTTGCTTTGTAGCTGTCATGCTCTTGGGATGCTATTGAGGCATTGTCTTGGTTACATGTCTCTGGTACTTTGACTTGGTTTGATTGAGCTGTTGAGCTCATTTATCCACCTTTTGTGTGAGTGGGAGCATCTTGTATGCTTGACCGACATTGAGCATGAGGTTTATGCTATTTGAGCATTTTGCAGATACTTGAGACTTTGGGATCTCTTACACTTAAATGTTGCATGGTTCATGCACTGATATCTTGGAGTTGCTTTTGACCTGAGCTTGGGCTTTGCACTCTTGTGAGCATACATCTACTAGTGTCAGGTCTTGCCAATGTTATGTATACTTTGCCCTACTGTCCAGGTGGTATGCCTACTCATTCACTGATAGATGCTTTGGTGACATGTTTGGGTATTTGCTCGGGGTCTTGATGACTGTTTGGTGCTGATTTATGCTTGTTTATGGCTGGTCATGTCTTGGCTATCGTTTATTGACTTGGTGCAATGATTTGGTCAGTAATTGACTCTCAAAGTACCCTGCTATCATTTATTATAGCAAGCATATAACTCCGGACTGACATGGATTTTTCATATTGAAATATTCTGAAATGATGTACTTTCACTAGTACTTGGTAGGCAGCAGCTTTGGTTACACTTTTCTCACCATTTTCTCTCGATTTTGATGATTTTTTTGTCATTTTCTGCATTAAACAACAAGTAGTTTTGAACTATCTGCAGTCTTCCAGCCTGCAATATGGCGAGTTCGTCTAGTGATCATGCTATTTTCAACATCACTAAGCTTGATGCTATGAATTACTCTTATTAGAAGAGCTAGATTTGGCAAGTGTTGGTGCAGAAATCGCAGATCAAACCATTTAGGTTGAGCGGGCAGCCGCTTGCAACTATGCCAGATGAGGAATGGCTTGAGCTTGATGAGTTATGCAAGTCCACTATTGTATTATCTCTCACAGAATAGGTTCATTACAATGTATTTCAGGAAGAACAGAGTGCATGGCAGTTGTGGTATAAAATCAAGAATCTCTATGATAAGAAAAGTCCAGCGAGTCAGATGGATTGGCTGAAGCAGCTTATGGATCTGCGCATGAAGGAGAATGTGACTATGTCTACTCACTTGAGCCAGTTCCATGCTATACTCAAGAACTTGACTTCGCAAGACATCACTTTTGGAGAGGATGTCACTCATCTTTTCTTGCTTGGTACTCTTAATGAGTCATGGGATGTATTTTGCACTGCATTATGTGCCTCTGCAGCTACCTTGAAATTATCTGATGTTGCGAGTGCTCTTCTACAGGAAGAGGTTAACCGTAAGAATTTGGATGCCTCTCGTGTGTCGCATGCTATGACAGTTAGAGGCAAGAATGATGGATATGGAAAGCATGGCAGTGGCAGTGGCCGTGGATGGGATTCTCAGAAATCTCGGTCCAAGTCTCGTGGGAAGTCACGTAGCAAATCCCGTGGAAGGAATGCACATGTTACTTGTCCCCATTGTGGGAAAAAGGGCCATATTAGACCACAATGCCATGAACTGTGCAATGAAAGGCCCAAAGATAAGGGGAAAGACAAAGTGTAGGATAAGTCTTCTGATCACAGCATAGTGCCTGCAAAGTCTAGTGTTAAAATTGAAGAGATCAATGTTATGCAGCTTGAGGATATTGATGATGATTATATCCTTGCAGCTTCTTCTAGTGCTTCGCAAATGACAGAGATACACTCTATGTATGCACAGTGTTGGCTCTTAGACTCAGGTGCGTCATTTCATGTGACACCTTTCATACAGTACTGTTTCGGGTTCTGTGCGCTTGGGTGATGACATGTCTCTTGATATTGTGGGCATTGGTGATGTTAGGCTACAGTTTCCTTCTAGCAGCAGTTTTGTTATGCAGGATGTACGTCATGTACCTGCTTTGACACCCAGTCTCACGTCAGTTGGACAGCTTGATGACGTAGGTTATCATGTATCTTTTGAAGACTCTACATGGAAGATCACTCACGGCAAACTTGTGATTGCGAGAGGTGCGAAGGCTGGCAGCCTCTATCCCTTGATTGTATCCACTTCTTCCCTTGATCATGTTTTGTCTGTGGGTTCTATCTCACATGTATCTCTTTGGCATGCCCATTTGGGCCATATGTCTTTGAAGGGAATGAAAATGCTTTCTGGTTTGCAGTACTTACCGCCCCTTGATTATGCATGTTTTGATTCATGTGAGCATTGTCTTTATGGCAGGCAGACTAGTTCTACGCATAAGAAGTCTGGTAGGCCACGCATGAGTGAGCCATTGCCATTGGTACATTCAGATGTCTGTGTGCCCATGCCTTGTCAGTCTATGGGTGGTGCAAAGTATTTTGTTACTTTCATAGATGATTTTTCACGAAAAGTTTGGGCTTATCCCATTAAGTTGAAATCCGATGTCTTGGCTATGTTTCAGAGATGGCTTGCATTGGTTGAGCACCAGTCTGGATATAGGCTAAAATGCCTAAGGACAGATAATGGGGATGAGTATGTCTCACGTGCTTTTGAGTAGTTATGTGATGAGAGGGGTATTAAGCGTCAGTTGACCGCCCCCTACACCCCCCCCAGAATAGTTTGGCTTACCGGATGAATAGAACCATCTAAGAGCGTGTACGCAGTATGCTTAGCCATGCAGGCCTACCATAGAGCTTTTGGGCTGAGGCAGTTAGTATAGCTGTGTATATCATAAACAGATCACCTTCTAGTGGTTTGGATTTCCAGGTTGTAGAGGAGGTATGGACTGGAAAACCTCCCTCTTATGCGCAACTCCGTGTCTTTGGATGTGTGGCATTTTGCCATGTGCCCAGGGACAAGAGAAGTAAGCTGGATCCTAAGAGTGTCAAATGCATTTTCCTTGGTTATGGGGATGTAGGCGAGATGGGTTACCGTCTCTGGGATCCGCAAGCGCGGAAAGTCATCCGCATTCATGATGTAGTCTTCCATAAAGACAAGCTGTATAGGCATCCTAAGAGAGTTGTTGAGATTCGTAGGGTCATATTTCAGGAGGAGCCGAGAGCTCCCACACAGTCAGTTGGACAGCTTACAGCTGCAACAGATGCTCATGGTCAGGGTGTTGGATAGGCAGCTGGGCAGGAAGCACAGCCTGCCGTGAGATGGTCTACTAGAGACAGACATCCACCTAATAGATTTCAACCCTCGATGCATTATGTCTTGGTTACAAATGCAGGAGAGCCTTTCACTTATGATGATGCTATGCGCAGGGGTGATAGTCACTCCTGGGAGAGGGCTATGCATTGAGATAGACTCCTTACATAAGAATGAGACTTGGGATTTGGTTTCCTTGCCTAAGGGCAAGAAGGCTTTGCCATGCAAATGGGTGTACAAGCTGAAAAGTACCCTTGGACACCCCAAGCCGACATACAAGTCTAGATTGGTAGCAAAGGGTTTTAAGCAGGAGCATGGTGTGGAATTTGATGAGGTTTTTTCTCATGTGGTTAAGATGACCACCTTGTGGTTAGTCTTGGCTTTGGTTGCTCAGCTTGACTTAGATTTATACCAGATGGATGTCAATCTTACATGGAGACTTGCATGATGAGATTTATATGGAGCAGCCTAAGGGTTTTGCAGAACCTGGCAGGGAGCACCTCATGTGCAAATTGAAGAAAAGTCTTTATGGCTTGAAGCAGGCACCTAGGGAGTGATATCATAAGTTTGATGCCTTTATGCAGTCACAGAGCTACAGTCGGAGTGCTATGGATCCATGTCTTTACAGGAAGAAAGCCGGTGATGGTTCTTTATTGATTTTGGTACTCTATGTGGATGATATGTTGATAGCAAGGAAAGCTCGTGATGAGCTAGATGCTCTTAAGGATTAGCTCAAGAAGAGCTTTGAGATGAAAGATCTAGGACAGGCCTCTACTTGTCACAGAGGGAGTACATTCATAAAGTCCTTGAGCGCTTCTGCATGCAAGATATAAAGCCTATTGGCTGTCCATTGCCTTCTTATGTGAAGGTATCAGAGAGGCTGATTGTCCGCAGACAGATGAGCAAAGGGCCAAGATAGCCAAGATTCCCTATGCATCCGCAAATGGGCAATCTTATGTATGCCATGATAGCCACTCATCCAGATATTGCCTTTGCAGTTGGTATTGTGGCACTCTATATGGCTACACCTGGCAAGAAGCATTGGAATGTCCTGAAGGGTATCATGAGGTACCTGAAGGGCACTGCAGATATGTGCATATGTTATGGCAGCCAGGATATAGGAGTCGTGGGGTACACTGACTTTGATTATGCAGGACATGTAGATAGTAGGAAGTCCACTTCCGGCTATGTATTGACCTATGTTGAAGGTGTTGTTTCTTGGATGTCCAGGGTGCAGAAATGCACGGCCCTTTCTACTACAGAGGCTGAGTATGTTGCAGCCACTGAGGCTTGCAAGGAGGCCATTTGGTTGGGTCGTTTGGTTGCTGACCTTGGTATTGATGCTATCCCTACGCTGCATTCGGATTCTATGGGTGCTATTCAGTTAGCCAAGAATCCCCGGTCTTCCATGCGAAGACAAAACACATTGAGGTGAGGTATCACTTCATACGTGGGGTCATTGAGGACAAGTCTGTTGACCTTGTCAAGATCTCAACTAACCAAAATCCTGTAGATCTGCTCACAAAAAGCCTCTCTACAGAGCGCTTTGCCTTCCTCAGGAGGTTGATGGGCATGGGATGAGATGAGGTCTTTCCTCATCCTGTTGTACATGTGTACATATTGTACTGTCTTTTTTTTTCTTTTTTTTCTTTTCACTCATCAATAGGGCAGATTCACCTTTAAGTGGGAGGTTGTTGGGGGTAGAGGCACCTCCGCCTAGCCGCCCGTGTATTACGACACTGACAGTCACCGCCACTGCACACTACAGGTGGCGGGTGCCCATCACCATCACTTTATTCTTTATTCTTTTAGTGACAGTTTGAATAAAGGAAGGCCCGGTCACACATTGTGACTGTTGGAGTTCCCATTTCTTGTCTCTCTCTTTCTTGCTCTTGCTCTCCTGTCATAGCTCTCATGTGCAAGCTTCAATCCTTCTCACCTTTTAGATATTGCAAGGGGTGGAGGCTATCAAAAGCTTGGAGCATCTAGAGGAGCTAAAATCAGGTAACAAAACTGGAAATATGGAGTCCAAGAATTCTTTGAGAACGAGGTCGACTCATCATTTTATGGTGACCTGTCTATCGACCTTCCAGTGTATGCGAAGTTCTGTTAGGAGATTGACATGGGGCCATAGGATACTTCATACTTGGAGCATCCACCTACTCAATTCGTTGACAAATCGCTTATAAGGGTATAAGATACGTGTTTTAAGTAAGATCATTTTTTGAAGATTTATATTACTGTGCTTTGCTTGATCTATATTGATTATGCTAACATTAATTTTTTTCTATGTAGGTGATCTTTGTGGATATTTGGATCTGCACGATGAATCGAGAGATGAGCGATGAGGAGCTATAGTAGATCTTCACAGGTATGTTGTTGAGATATCGAGCTCCACTCGTGATACGCCAGGGTGACCGTTGTGTATTTATGTCACTGACTTGTCAGTTGCAGACGCGGTTGGTACACCGCCCATGAATAATAGCTACATGATAGCTATCCTTATCTACTCTAGTTCGTGGCTCAGTTAGTATGCCACCTTAGTTAGTTGAGTTTGGTTTGAGACCCATATATAGGGTTCTTCTATTTCTTTGTATGAGAGTTCTTTTGGCTTACACAACTAAGAAGAGGAAAACTGTTTTCAGCCTCCACCCTTGTGTGTATTCCCCCATTGTGCAAGCAAGAAAGCTACAAGTGAGACTCCTTCCTTCTCTCCCACAATCTTGACATGGTATCAGAGCCTTGTTCGTGGTAAGGAGCTCAAGAAAGAAAGCCAAGCTCACGGTGTTCTGGTAAGAGGAGCAGTGTTGCTTTCATTTTCTGTTTTGGGAGCAGATCTCTGCAGGTAGCACAGCCGGAAAGTGCAGGAGTGCATTGTCTCAGGTTGAGACGCCCTTCGCGGTGAAGCAAGAGGGCAGTATATGCTGCGGGATATGGCTTTAGCCCTTCGGCGACCTTGTTTTTTTGATTTGAGGCCATTTCGGGGCCTGTTTTGGAGGCGGACGTTTTCTGCACGCACTCAAGAAAAGGCCCAGTTTTATGCTGTGCGACCACTGTTCTACAGGTCGGTGAAAAGTTACTGTAGAAATTGCATTGTATGCCTGTGCGCAGAGACATTGGGAGTTACAGAATCATCCCTATTGCCTCTTGATGAAAAATCGTCACTAGGAAGTGACTATGTGGTCAAATACCACTTTCGTCAGTTTTGCAGATTTGCCCTTGTGAGGCTGAAGCTGTGTTCTTTGCAGTGACAGAATTTTTTGCAGTGTTCTGTAATGGCGTCTGATTCTCTTTCACAGATTGTCACTGAAAAGCTTGACAAGAACAACTTCCAAGCATGGAAGTTTAGAATGACAAATTTCCTTATGGGAAAAGGATATTGGGAATTTGTTGCAGGAAATGAAGAAGAACTAGTTCTTCCTGATGTTCCCAATCAACAGCAAATGCAGGCATTCAAAACATGGCATGAGAGAGCCAGGAAAGTTATGTATTGGCTGTCTATCAGTATTTCAGACTCTATGATTGTGCATATTCAGGATGCAAGTACACCAAAGGAGGCATGGGATACTTTGTCAAAAATGTATAGCACAAATACGCAAGCCAGGAAAATGCAGCTCAAGCAAGAGTTGCATAATGTGCAAAGAGAAAGTATGAGCATCAACGACTACCACATGAAGGTGAAGAAGATTGCAGATGCACTTGCTTCCATTGGGTCGCCAGTGGAAGATGATGATTTAGTTTCCGTGACCTTGAATGGTCTAGGAAAGGATTATGCATAGTTCCGAACATCCATTTCCGTCCGTGAAAGATTTCCTGATTTTGAGGAGTTGATTGCTCTTCTAATTTCTGAGGAGCAGAGAAATGGTGGTGCATCTTCTTCAGGAGGAACTTCAAAAGAAGCTGTCTTCTACTCAAATGCTGGAAGAGGTAGAGGCAGAGGTAGAGGAGGCCGATTTGGAGGCCGTGGCAGAAATCAGAATATGCAGCAAACTCAAGAAAACCAGTCCTATGGAGGAGGACGTGGTAACTCTAGAGGTAGGGGGAGCCAAAGAGGTCGTGGTGGATGGCAAAGAGGCCAAAATGCAAACAGTAATGTTAAATGCTACTATTGTGGTAAAATGGGTCATATGGTTAAAGACTGCTATAAAAAGCAGAATGACATCATGAATGGAAAACTGCAACAAGGAAATTATGCATCTTCTAGTAGACAGGGTGATGACAGAAATGAGCATTTGTTTATGGTGCAACACATGAACAATTCTGTGACAAGTGCAGAAGAAAGCAACGATGTGTGGTATGTTGACTCAGGTGCATCAAACCACATGACAGGTCATGCAGAATGGATGGAGGATGCAAGGAAAATGGAAAAACCAGGATTTGTGGAGACTGGTGATGATACTGCATATCCGATTGTGCAAATTGAAAAAAATCCTTTGTCTATGCAGGATGGGAAAAAGAAATACCTGTCTGATGTATTTCATGTCCCGAATATCACCAAGAATCTGGTTTCTGTTGGTCAAATGGTTGAACAGGGCTTGCAGGTCAGGTTTAATCCTCATGGATGCTTTGTTGAGGATATGAAAAATAAAGGTCGCTTGATAGCAAAAGGAAAGAAGAAGGGCAGAATGTTTACATTGGATGCAGACATGTCTGAATTGAGTGCAGCAATGTTTGCACATGGGACCGGTGTAGTTGCAGATATTGATATTTGACATAAACGCATTGGTCATGTTAATGTACAGCGACTTAAATCAATGCATGCCCAAAATATTGTTGCAGGTTTGCCGAAATTCAAGGTTGCAGAAATGCATAAGGTATGTGAAGCCTGCCAGTTTGGAAAACAGGCAAGGAAACCATTTCCTAGACATGTTCAAGAGAGTAAGAAGCCATTGGAATTAATCCACTCTGATGTGTGGACAACTAAAGCTGCATCTCTTGGAGGCTGTCATTATTTTGTCAGTTTTATTGATGACTATACCAGAAAAGTTTGGGTGTATTTTATGAAAAAGAAAAGTGAAGTTTTTGGGCATTTCAAAACTCTTAAAGCGATGGTTGAAAAAGAAACAGGCCTGCAGATAAAATGCCTAAGGTCAGATGGAGGGGGAGAGTACCTCTCAAATGAGTTTGCAAGGCTCCTACAGGAGCATGGCATAAAGCAGCAATATTCATGCAGTCATACACCACAACAAAATGGAATTGCAGAAAGGAAAAACAGGCATATTGGAGAGGTATCTCGTGCCATGCTCAATGAAAAAGACTTGCCAGATTTTTATTGGGCTGAAGCAGTTGCTACAGCAGTCTACATAATGAACATGACTTCCACTGCAGCAACACATGGAATGACTCCAGAGGAGAGGTATACTGGTAGGAAACCAGATATTTCTCATTTGAAAATTTTTGGTTGCATTGCCTATGTACATGTGCCAGATGAGTTGAGATCCAAGTTGGATCCAAAAGCTGAAAAGTGTATCTTTATTGATTACTCTCTCCAGCAAAAAGGGTATAGATGCTATAACCCTTCTACTCGTAAGTTTACAGTGAGCAGAGATGTTGTTTTTGATGAGATGAGTAGCTGGTATAAACTAGTAAATGTGATTGATGATGTAGATGCACAAAATGGTAATGCTGCACAGAATTCACAGCAGCAGTCACAAAATATTAGTGGACCTGGAGCGTCCTCTAGCAGTAGTTTACATTCTTCGCCATGGACAAGTAGATTGAGATCAGGAGAATCTTCTCAAAGCAATGCAGATAGTGGTATGCAGGTATCACGAAAAGGAAAAGAGAAGGTTGATCAGCCCATGTTTGATGTGAATGTAGGTCACTCTTATGTGGATGGTGAATCCAGTGGCTCAGAACAGAGCATTGATGATGAGTTGGGTATTCCTTCTATTGTTACACCTGGAGTAAGGAAGACCAGGGATGTTTTGAGAGCACCTGGGAGTGAACCTACTTTGTGCAGGTCTACGAGAGCTAGGTATCCTGTGGATAAGCTGAAATATGATGGATTTACAGCCATTCACTATGCATATATGGTTAAAGTGATACAAGAACCAGAACCCACTTCTTTTGAGGAAGCCATGGGAAAAGAAAAATGGGAGAAAGCCATGGATGAAGAAATGGATGCCTTGGAAGCAAATACTACATGGGAATTGGTACCTTTGCCTAAAGGTAAAAATGTAATTGGCTGTAAGTGGGTTTATAAGGTGAAGCACAATGCAGATGGTTCTGTGAACAGATATAAGGCAAGATTAGTAGTCAAGGGGTATGCACAAACATATGGCATTGACTATGAAGAAACATTCAGTTCGATTGCAAGGATGGCAACCGTAAGAGCAGTCATTGCTATGGCTGCATCAAAGGGATGGTCTTTACATCAGATGGATGTAAAGAATGCCTTCTTGCATGGTGATTTGCAAGAAGAGGTCTATATGGAGCAGCCACCAGGTTATGTGCATGATGTTCATCCTGAGTTTGTTTGCAGGTTGAAGAAAGCCTTGTATGGCTTGAAGCAAGCACCTAGAGCATGGTCTGACAAGATAGGACAGTATCTTGTCACTATTGGCTTTCAGATTTCCAACGCAGATTTCTCACTTTATGTGAGAAAAACAGAGAAAGTATTATGCTACTTGTCATTTATGTTGATGATTTGATTATGACAGGTGACAGTGATGAAGATATCCTTCATGTGAAAATGCTATTGATGCAGAAGTTTGAGATGAAGGATTTGGGAGAGCTGCGTTATTTCTTGGGCATTGAGGTGATTAGATCACCAAGTGGGATACAGCTCTTGCAGAGGCAGTATGGATTGGACATGCTGTCCAAATATGGGATGACAGGCTGTAAGCCTATTTCAGTTCCTTTGGAGCAGAATGTGAAGCTGAGCACAGATGCAGGTGAGCTTCTAGAAGACCCTACTATGTACAGACGCATAGTAGGAAGTTCGATTTATATGACTATTACCAGGCCAAATTTGAGCTATGTTGTTGGATTGGTAAGTCAGTTTATGCAGGCTCCAAGGAAACCACATTTGGATGCGGCTAGATGCATACTCAGGTATGTGAAGTCCACATTGCAGTATGGACTATTTTATGAGACTGGGGTTCAGATACAGTTGCATGGATACACTGATGCTGATTGGGCTGGTAGTATTTCTAATAGACGATCTACCAGTGGATATGTGTTCTCTTTTGGGAGTGCTGCAGTCACTTGGAGCAGCAAGAAACAGCCTACAGTTGCCTTGTCGAGCACAGAGGCTGAGTACAGGGGTGCAGCAATGGCTGCATGTGAGGTAGCTTGGTTGCATAAGCTACTTTATGATATGCATCAGTCTACAGATGGACCAGTTGTCATTTATTGTGACAACATGAGTAGTATACACTTGGCAAATAACCCAGTCTATCATGCTAGAACAAAGCACATTGAGGTGCATTATCACTATGTGCGAGAGAGGGTTTTACTAGGTCTTATTGATCTAGTTTATGTCAGCACAGAGGATTAGGTAGCTGACATATTCACGAAGGCATTGGGCGCAGAGAAGCTGCGCAAGTTCAAAGACCTGCTTGGTGTGCAGGAATTGGGATTGAGCTCGAGGGGGAGTGTTGAGATATCGAGCTCCACTCGTGATACGCCAGGGTGACCGTTGTGTATTTATGTCACCGACTTGTCAGTTGCAGACGCGGTTGGTACACCGCCCATGAATAATAGCTACATGATAGCTATCCTTATCTACTCTAGTTCGTGGCTCAGTTAGTATGCCACCTTAGTTAGTTGAGTTTGGTTTGAGACCCATATATAGGGTTCTTCTATTTCTTTGTATGAGATTTCTTTTGGCTTACACAACTAAGAAGAGGAAAACTGTTTTCAGCCTCCACCCTTGTGTGTATTCCCCCATTGTGCAAGCAAGAAAGCTACAAGTGAGACTCCTTCCTTCTCTCCCACAATCTTGACATATGTCTCCAGATCATATGGCTTGATTTAGAGATATGGCAGACCAGGAGTTGTCTCGAACACCATCAGGCCGTTCTGTTAGATCTACTTTGGTGTGCTCTGATGCTTCAGTTTCCAGTAGATAAGATCGACGCTCTGGACGGAGGAAGTGGTTTTGGGGGATACTGCGGAGATGTGGATGTAGTGAGCCCGCAGTCGACTCGGGTGCTACTCCTCGCTCTCATGTAGGTTCGAGAGAGTGTGGCTCAAGTGGTTTTTGTGGAGGTACCAACGCAGTATCTCTGTCTTGTCGTTCCGCTGGAGTTGTGTCACCTATGGGATTTGTCACACCTGTGGGGACATCTACTCTAGTCACTCTAGCTTTTGCTCAGTCGTCTGTAGAGGTGGCGCCCCTATGGATGCTATTACAAGAGATACTATCCCCATAGGTATACCAGATGTACAAGGGTCTCCTGAATATGCCTGAGAGCATGGTCATAGGTGGGAGAGGACACATCTTAGGCATACCCCAAAGGGGTATGGATACCTTGTAGATGATAGGATAGGAGCCATCATCATGAATAATGAGGGGAGGAGGATAATGGCTCGTATGAGAGAGTTGTACCAACAAGTTTTTCGGCAGAACGACTTGGATCATTGGAAGAACATACCGGAGGGAAGCAAGGACTACATAGTAATATCCTTGTATGAGGAGTTTCTGGTACCCACTACAACAGATAGGTTTTCCACAGGCTGGATGATGGAGTGCATGTATGCATATATTTCACACAGATGATCGGATGCACGCAAGGCACTTAAGGGTGGGGCCTCAAAGCCCGAGTGGCTAGACGTAGATGACTAGCACTAACTCAGAGAGGAGGCTACAGATTCTCCAAGACATTGGAGACAGCAACACGAGGTGATGAGGGCACGACTGGAGGCGGGAGTGGTCCATCATCTTGGGAGTGGCAGCTACAGGACTTATGTGGGAAGAACTTTGTAAGTTTTTCTTTTGTTCTGCTTGCTTTTTTTTTGCAATATCCCTTGTACTGACAATTGTGTTTCTAACAGTTGTATTTTATTTTCTTTGTAGCACTCCATTGATCAACTGCATTGATCAACTAATTGTATGGGCATGGCGACCGAGTAAGTCACTCATCTTTTTTGTCCGTAGTTACTAATTTTAAATAAAATGCGTTCTTGTATGGTGGACTGATGTATAGTTTTTTTTTTTTTGGAGACTCCGTTCGATGCTCCTTTGTAGTGGGACGAGCTTTCGGATGGCGAGAATCTTTAACTCACCCTTGGATCCGTGGAGCGCACATCCTCTTCTTTTTTTATCATGTGATTTATGTAAGCATTTTCTATGCACTATCTTATTATCATCCTTTGTATCTTGCCATGATTGTACTGTCGCTTTCATTACGCGATCTTGTATTTATTTTATGTATCAGTCTTATGGATTCAAGTACACATTGCCTTCATGGAGACGAGCATTGTACACTTTACTATAACTCTTTTGTATGGCCCAAATAAAGCACATAGTGCTATTTCTGGCAGGGAGCTTGTTGCCCTGCCACAAAAAAAAAACTTTTTTCCCTGTAACCGTTGCTATTAGTGTCGCAAATTTACTGCATGCATCACTATTAATGTCACAATTATTGTCGCAAATCGTCTCTATATGTATCACTATTTCGATAATAGCGATTGTTCTATGGCATCGCTAATACCGATGTTTTTTGCGACAACGGGGGAAAAAAATTTTATGAACATTTTCATCACTTTGAACGTCAATATGAGGCCTGTATCTTGTAGTGATAGTGCATAGAAAATGCCTACATAAATCACATGACCAAAAAAGAAGAGGATGTGCGCTCCACAAATCCAAGCATGAGCCATAGATCCTTGCTATCCGAAAGCTCGTCCCGCCCCACAAAGGAGCATTGAACGGACTCTCCGAAAAAAGAAATAACTATACATCAATCCACCATACAATAATATATTTTAATTAAAACTTGTAACTACAGACAAGAAAGATGAGTGACTTACTGGGCCGCCACATGCATACAATCTATCGATCAATGCAGTCAGACCATGTCTCTCTGCATATCAAGTCTCTAGGCTAGTGGGATTACGGTTTGTAATGGAGTGCTGCAAAGAAAAAAAAATACAACTGTTAGAAACACGATTGTCAGTACAAGCGATATTGCAAAAAAATAAGTGAGAAGAACAAAAGAAAAACTTACAAAGTTCTCTAGATAAGTCCTATGGCCGCCACTCCCAAGATGATGGACCACTCCTACCTCCAGTCATGCCCTCATTGCCTTGTGGTACTATCTCCAATGTCTTGGAGAATATGTAGCCTCCTCCCTGAGTCAGCACCAATCATCTGCATCTAGCCACTCGGGCTTTTAGGTCCCGCTCTTAAGTGTCTTGCGTATGTCCGATCGTCTGTGTGACATGTACGCATGCATGCACTCCATCATCCATCCTGTGGAAAACCTATCTGCTATGGTGGGTACTGGAAACTCCTCATGCAAGGATGCTACTATATAGTCCTTGCTCCCCTCTGGTATGTTCTTCCAATGATCCAAGACGTTGTGCCAAAAAAATTGTTGGCACAACTCTCTCATACGAGCCATCACCCTCCTCTCATTATTCATGATGACGGCTTATGTCCTATTATCTACAAGGTATCCATACCTTGGGGTATGTCTAAGATATGTCCTCTCCCACCTGCGATCGCGCTCCTAGGCATATCTAGGAGACCCCTGTCCATCTGGTGTACCTACAGGGGTGATATTTCTCAGACTAGCATCCATAGGGATGCCACCTGTGGACAACTGAGCAAAACCTGGAGTGATTGGAGTAGACATTCCCACAGGTGTAACAAATCCCATAGGTGACGCAACTCTAGTAGAATAATGAGACAGAGACACTACATTGATACCTCCACAACACCCACCTGAGCCACCCTCTCTCGAACCTGCATGAGAGCGAGAAATAGTACATGTATCTTGAGTCGACTAACACCCACCTGAGCCACCCTCTCTCGAACCTGCATGAGAGCGAGAAATAGCACCTGTATCTTGAGTCGACTGCGGGCTCACTATATCCACGTCTCTACAATATCCCCCAAAACCACTCCCTTCGTCCGGCCCAAGTCTAGAGTGTCGACCTCATCTACTAGAAATCAAAGCATCAGAGCGTGCCAAAATAGATCTAACGAAACAGCCTAATGATGTTCAAGACAGCTCCTCGTCCACCATATCTCTGAATCAAGCCATCTGATCTGGAGACATACGTGTAAAGATCTCTTGTAGCTCCTCGTTGCTCATCCCTCGACTCATCGTGCTATCCACCAATGTCACCTGCACGGACAAAATTTAATATTAGCATAATCAATATAAAGATTCAAGTAAAGAGCAGTAGTATAACACTTAAAAAAATGATCGCACTTAAAATGCATATTCTAGAGTACCCTTATAAGCGATTCATCAACGAATTGAGTAGGTGGATGCTCCAAGTATGACGTAGCCTATGGTCCCATGTCAACCTCTTGACACAACTATGCATACACTGGAAGGTCGATAGAAATGTCACCACAAAAGGATAAGTTCACCTCATTTTCAAATATTTAAACCACTGCACATCGAATAGGATCATGAAAAAGCTATGGTAATCCACCATGATAATAGTTTGCAAGCCCTCAAAATACTCCATCTCTTCTATAACGGTGTTTGGATCCGTGGCTTGTTGTCGACTCTCTTGCTCGAACTTTACTATGATACCACAATCTGTTGTGAAGCGCATTTTGTCGATATGATCCATGAGGAAATGTCGTCTGTACAACCATGCCGCACTGTATATTTTGTATTGTACATTGAAATGGTATTTATTTGTCACATATAAAATTATGATGCGACAGCTTATAAAACATGTAGTCACCTTTGGACTACATCCCCTCGAGAATTCCCACTCCTCAATTGATACCTCTGCCCCTTCGTGAGAGGCTGGGATCAAAGCTCCATGCAACCATTGCATTGACATAAACCATGACATCTCTTCCATATCCTTGGGATATCGAAGTGGTTGATGGCACATAGTACATTGAAATTCAGATCGCGCTTCTTCTCGATCTTTCCTAGCTTGCTCGTACCTAACGAGCCACATCTCCATGGAAGCATGGTGCAACATACAAAAACGATTCACTTTCTCCTCCATTGGAGCATCCATCTTTTTTTCTAACCCATTTCCAACCACCACATCTCCGGTCAGTCTATCATCATCCTTCAGCGAGCGACCATAGCATATTGTTGTCAAAATCCACCATTGGTAGCCACTGTGAGATATGCAATAATGCCTCGGACACCAACCAACCTTTAGCCATGCTACCTTCTGGCCGAGCTTGTTGTCTGTTGGGGGTAAAGGCGCCTCTGTCTAGCCGCCTGTGTATTACTACACTGATAGTCACTGCCACTGCACACTGCAGGTGGTGGGCGCCCGTCACCGTCACTTTATTCTTTATTCTTTTAGTGACAGTTTGAATAAATGAAGGCCCGATCACACATTATGACCGTTGGAGTTCCCATTTCTAGTCTCTCTCTTTCTTGCTCTTGCTCTCCCGCCATAGCTCTGAAGTCCAACCTTCGATCCGTCGCTCCCTTTCAACTGGTATCAGAGCTTTGCTTTCCGACTCTTGAGCTTGGTTCGTGGCATTCTCAGCATCCCATCGACTCCCTATTTGCATTGGGTCTCCTTCCCGGCAGCCATATCCAACTCCTTCGAGCTCCCGTCACTCCCCGGCTTCCCGAGTGCCTTCCTGGCATTGTTAGCCACATTTAGGGCATTACATCAGAGGTATTTGATCATTTTCTTCAGGGTTTACTTTAGTTCTCAGGTCTCACAGGCTGTAAACAAGTTATGGGCAGCCATAGCTCACACCTCTTGGAGCTTCCTTCACCTGGATCTTGCTTCCAGCCTATCAAGGCTTGCTGAGGCTTGGTGTAGGCCTTCTTTGGCCCTCATTTGTGCTCCCTTTGGGCCCCATTGTTGACACATGGGACAGTAGACCCCCCCAGCCAGTTCATGTTTTTTTTTACGCATGTTTCAAAATCTGGCCCAAAAATCACTCTTTTTGTCATATCTCGGGCATTCGGAACCCGATTTAGGCAAGGTAAGAGTCTAAGTTGGGGTTTTGGCATGCTCCGGACACGATGATGATGTCGGATTTGCCAAATTCTAATGACAGAATCTTCTGCAACAGATTTCAGGTCTGAGACAACATGTATTTGTATGTCTGTGCTTGTTTGGGCATGACTACATAACCGGTTTGATGCCTATTGCATCCCAATTAATTGGGGGATTGAAGCTACATGTAATGCTATGATTTTGGCTTGATTTTGGGGCTGGAAATACACAGTTTATAACAATAAATGCATGCTGAATACTCTTGGACTGAAGCTATCTTTCATGCTTTGACATATACCTATTGGTTCCGGATGTATGTCTTGGGTTATGCTATGATGTATTGATCATCGAGGGACGACTTTGAGCTTGTCATTGAATCCGGATGCTTTTGGAAGCTTGAGCTTATTTCAGCCCGCACTTATTGACATTGGTATATGCTTTGACAGTGATGCTTCTTGGGTTTATGCATACCCGTTGCCTACGGCTTGATGCTCATGTCACGATTGATTACCCTATGCATACGTTGAGCTTGAGTGCTCATTGAAGATCCACCTTGGATACATTTTGGATTATCTGGAGTAGTCTTGGATGTTACTTGGCCTGTCAGAGTTTGGATTGGGATGTATTTGATGTCTTACATGCTTATGGATACTACATACAGATGCTCTAACGCGTACATGTTCAGGATGTACTATTGATGTATTGTCTTGGACTTATGTCATTGGCACTATGTCTTGCCTTGGCTTGAGCTCTTGAGCTCATACATACGGATTTTGTGCCAGTGGGAGCATTCTTGAATGCTTATCAAACATTGAGCATGTAGTACTTTTATGCATTGAGTTGTTACATGCTATTGAGCAGTTACACGACCCTTGAGACTTTGGGACTTCTTACCTTTTGGGATGATACATCATATGTCTTGGTTCACTGTATGCTTATGAGCTAAGTCTCAGTTTTGGATCCGTATCTTTGTGAACTGACACCTACTTGCGTCAAGTTTTAGTAGTGGCAGGAACACTTTGCCCCGTTGCCTGGGGGGTGTGCCTACTCACACTAGCAGATATTTGTATGACATACTTGGATATTGGATTCATGCTTATGACAGTCATATGCTTATGCTATGCCCGCATGATGCCGGCTTTGCTCTTGGCAGTATCTAATTGCCTTGGGATCCGATTTTGGCACTGTTAGCTCTCTTTTATTGAAATCTAAAATTTATTACAGTAAGCATATATGTATGGACTGACATGGATTTTTCATACTGAAACACTCTGAAATGATGTACTTTCACTAGTACTTGGTGGGCAGCAGCTTTGGTTCCACTTTTCTCGCCATTTTTTCTCAATTTTGGTGATTTTTTGGTCATTTTCTACAGTAAACAACAAGCAGTTTTGAACTGTCTACAATCTTCCATCCTACATTATGGTGAGTTCGTCACTGATCATGCTATTTTCAACATCACTAAGCTTGATGGTACGAATTACTCTTATTGGAAGAGCCAGATTTGGCAGGTGTTGGTGCAGAAATCGCACATCAGACCTTTGAGGTTAAGTCGGCATCCGCCTGCAACTATGCTAGATGAGGAATGGCTTGAGCTTGATGAGTTATGCAAGTCCACTATTGTATTGTCTCTCACAAAACAGGTTCATTATAATGTCTTTGAGGAAGAACAAAGTGCACGGCAGTTGTGGGAAAAGATCAAAAATCTCTATGACAAGAAAAGTCCAGTGAGTCAGATGTATTGGGGCTGAAGCAGCTTATGGATCTGCGCATGAAGGAGAATGTGACTATGTCTACTCACTTGAGCCAGTTCCATGCTATACTCAAGAACTTGACTTCGCAAGACATCACTTTTGAATGTCACTCCTCTTATCTTGCTTGGTACTCTTAATGAGTCATGGGATGTATTTTGCACTGCATTATGTGCCTCTACAGCTACCTTGAAATTATCTGATGTTGAGAGTGCTCTTCTGCAGGAAGAGGTTAACCGTAAGAATTTGGATGCCTCTCATGTGTCGCATGCTATGACAGTTAGAGGCAAGAATGATGGATATGGAAAGCATGGCAGTGGTAGTGGCCGTAAACAGGATTCTCAGAAATCTCGGTCCAAGTCTCGTGGGAAGTCACGTAGCAAATCCCGTGGCAGGAATGCAAATGTTACTTGTCACCATTGTGGAAAAAAGGGCCATATTAGGCCAGAATGCCATGAATTGTGCAATGAAAGGTGCAAAGATAAGGGGAAAGACAAAGTGCAGGATAAGTCTTCTGATCGCAGCATAGTGCCTGCAAAGTCCAGTGTTAAAATTGAATAGATCAATGTTATGCAGCCTGAGGATGTTGACGATGATGATTATATCCTTGCAGCTTCTTCTAGTGCTTCGCAGATGATAGAGATACACTCTATGTATGCACAGTGTTGGCTCTTGGACTCAGGTGCGTCCTTTCATGTGACACCTTGCCGAGAGTGGTTTCATTCATACCGTACTGTTTTGGGTTCTGTGCGCTTGGGTGATGACATGTCTCTTGATATTGTGGGCGTTGCTGATGTTAGGCTGTAGTTTCCTTCTGGCAGCAATTTTGTTATGCAAGATGTACGTCATGTACCTGCTTTGACACATAGTCTCATGTCAGCTGGACAGCTTGATGACGTAGGATATCATGTATGTTTTGGAGACTCTGCATGGAAGATCACTCATGGCAGACTTATGATTGCGAGAGCTGGCAGCCTCTATCCATTGATTGCATCAGCTTCTTCCCTTGATCATGTTTTGTCTATGGGTTCTATCCCACATGTATCTCTTTGGCATGCCCGTTTGGGCCATATGTCTTTGAAGGGAATGAAAATGCTTTCTGGTTTGCAGTACTTACCGCCCCTTGATTATGCATGTTTTGATTCATGTGAGCATTATCTTTATGGCAGGCAGACTAGGTCTACGCATAAGAAGTCTGGTAGGCCACGCATGAGTGAGCCCTTGGCATTGGTACATTCGGATGTCTGTGGGCCCATGCCTTGTCAGTCTATGGGTGGTGCAAAGTATTTTGTTACATTCATAGATGATTTTTCACTGAAAGTTTGGGCTTATCCTATTAAGTTGAAATTCGATGTCTTGGATGTGTTTCAGAGATGGCTTGCATTGGTTGAGAACCAGTCTGGGTATAGGCTAAAATGCCTAAGGACAGATAATGGGGGTGAGTATGTCTCACGTGCTTTTGAGCAGCTATGTGATGAGAGGGGTATTAAGCATCAGTTGACTGCCCCCTACACCCCCCCAAAATGGTTTGGCTGAGCCGATGAATAGAACCATCCAGGAGTGTGTACGTAGTATGCTTAGCCACGCAGGCCTACCACAGAGCTTTTGGACTGAGGCAATTAGTACAGTTGTGCATGTCATAAACAGATCACCCTCTAGTGGTTTGGATTTCCATGTTGCAGAGGAGGTATGGACTGGAAAACCTCCCTCTTATGCGCATCTCCGTGTCTTTGGATGTGAGGCATTTTGCCATGTGCCCAGGGACAAGAGAAGTAAGCTGGATCCCAAGAGTGTCAAATGCATTTTCCTTGATTATGGGGATGCAAGCGAGATGGGTTACCGTCTCTGGGATCCGCAAGCGCGGAAAGTCATCCGCAATCATGATGTAGTCTTCCATGAAGACAAGATGCATAGGTAGCCTGAGAGAGTTGTTGAGATCCGCATGATCATATTTCAGGAGCAGCTGAGAGCTCCCACACAGCCAATTGGACAGCCTATAGCTGCAGCAGATGCTCATGTTCAGGGTGTTGGACAAGCAGCTGGCCAGGCAGCAGAGTCTACCGTGAGACGATCTACTAGAGACAGACGTCCACCTGATAGATTGCAGCCCTCGATACATTATGTATTGGTTACAAATGCAAGAGAGCCTTTCACCTATGATGAGGCTATGCGTAGGGGTGACAGTCACTCCTGGGAGAGGGCTATGCAGTCTGAGATAGACTCCCTACATAAGAATGACACTTGGGATTTGGTTTCCTTACCTAAGGGCAAGAAGG
Source organism: Lygodium microphyllum (assembly GCF_053477565.2). Lineage (NCBI taxonomy): Eukaryota > Viridiplantae > Streptophyta > Polypodiopsida > Schizaeales > Lygodiaceae > Lygodium > Lygodium microphyllum. The sequence continues at coordinate 77,890,016 of NC_141143.1, forward strand.
CTTTGCCATGCAAGTGGGTGTACAAGCTAAAAAGTACCCTTGGACACCCCAAGCTGGCATACAAGGCTAGATTGGTAGCAAAGGATTTTAAGCAGGAGCATGGTGTGGACTTTGATGAGGTCTTTTCTCCTGTGGTTAAGATGACCACTCTGCACTTAGTCTTGGCTTTGGTTGCTTAGCTTGACTTGGATTTATACCAGATGGATGTCAAGATGGCTTTCTTACATGGGGACTTGCATGATGAGATTTATATGGAGCAGCCTAAGGGCTTTGCAGAACCTGGTAGGGAGCACCTCGTGTGCAAATTGAAGAAAAGTCTTTATGGCTTGAAACAGGTACCTAGGGAGTGGTATCATAAGTTTGATGCCTTTATGCAGTCACAGGGCTACAATCGGAGTGCTATGGATCCGTGTCTTTACACGAAGAAAGCTCGTGATGGTTCTTTATTGATTTTGGTATTCTATGTGTATAATATGTTGATAGCAGGGAAAGCTCATGATGAGATAGATGCTCTTAAGGCTCAACTCAAGAAGAGCTTTGAGATGAAAGATCTGGGACAGGCCGCTCACATACTTGGTATGCACATTACACGCGATAAGCATCAGGGACTCCTCTATTTGTCACAGAGGGAGTACATTCATAAAGTCCTTGAGCGCTTCCGCATGCAGGACATAAAGCCTATTGGCTGTCCATTGCCTTCTTATGTGAAGGTATCACAAGCTGATTGTCCACAGACAGAAGAGCAGAAGGCCGAGATGGCCAAGATTCCCTATGCATCCGCAGTGGGCAATCTTATGTATGCCATGATAGCCACTTGTCCAGATATTGCCTTTGCAGTTGGTGTTATGGCACGCTATATGGCTACACCTGGCAAGAAGCATTGGGATGCCGTGAAGGGTATCATGAGGTACCTAAATGGCACTGCAGATATGTGCATATGCTATGGCAGCTAGGATACAGGAGTCGTGGGATACACTGACTCTGATTATGCAGGACATGCAGATAGTAGGAAGTCTACTTCCGGCTATGTATTCACCTATGCTGGAGGTGTTGTTTCTTGGATGTCCAGGGTGCAGAAATGCACGGCCGTTTCTACTACAGAGGCCGAGTATATTGCAGCCAACTGAGGCTTGCAAGGAGGCCATTTGGTTGGGTCATTTAGTTTCTGACCTTGGTATTGATGCTATCCCTACACTGCATTCGGATTCTATGAGTGCTATTCAGTTAGCCAAGAATCATCTTCCATGCGAAGACAAAACACATTGAGGTGAGGTATCACTTCATACATGGGGTCGTTGAGGACAAGTCTATTGATCTTGTCAAGATCTCAACTGACCAGAATCCTACAGATCTGCTCAGGAAAAGTCTCTCTACAGAGCGCTTTGCCTTCCTCAAGAGGTTGATGGACGTGGGATGAGATGACGTCTTTTCTCATCTTGATGTAAATGTGTACATGTTGTATTGTCTTTTTTCTTTTTCTTTTCACTCCTCACTAGGGCAGATTCACCTTTAAGTGGGAGGTTGTTGGGGGTAAAGGCACATCTGCCTAGCCGCTCGTGTATTACTACACTGACTGTCACCACCACTGCACACTGCAGGTGGCGGGCACCCGTCACCGTCACTTTATTCTTTATTCTTTTAGTGACAATTTGAATAAAGGAAGGCCCAGTCACACATTGGACTGTTGGAGTTCCCATTTCTAGTCTCTCCCTTTCTTGCTCTTGCTCTCCCGCCGTAGCTCTCGAGTCCAACCTTTGATCCATCGCTCCCTTTCATTGTCACACAAATCCTTTCAAGGTTTTCATAAAGCACTCCAAGAAGAACATCCATCGCGTATGGATAGGTTCTGCAATCTCCACTTTATCTACAAGATGCACCAAGAGGTGGGTTTGTATCGTGAGCATACTGGTGCGCAGGTACTTCTCAAAGAGATAGACCGTCTCCACTAATCCCCACCTTACGGATTCAATAGAGGATATCTTGACCTCCTTCTGTGAGATCCATTGCACTAAATTTGACAACTTGTAAATCGCCCCGCGTATTTCTAGAGTAAAGCATCCCGTGATTATGATCGGCAGTACAAATTGCCACAAATGAAGAAGCATTACAAACAATGACTAGACTCCAAATAGCAAAACACGCATACCACTTACAATCCATTCTACAAAGCTGATATATCTTATGCCAATCATGGGATTTTAGCCTTGCTATTAATTGGTTGTCTTTAGAAAATGCGGATCTAAGAGAATGCATCATACCCGTCGGAGTACAGATAGACCTGATAATTTGCTTCACAAAGCACTCTTCTTTAGTGGACAAAACCCAAGGAGTGCGAGGTAGTTGCAAGTGACCATCAGTACTCGACTCTGCGGTCAAAGCGCCTCCATCTTGCCTACCTCCTTCAAATCCATTCCTGCCCCTGCAGTGTCTCTCTTTCCTGTGATGTGGTCCCATAGTAAGCTGCCTACATTCTTGAAAATATGCATGGGATCCAACAAGTGGTTGATCTATAAGTGGGTCCAATACGACAACTCATAGAAAACTGAGAACCGTTGCATTCTGTTTGGATACGACTCCGTATGGACCATTTTTAGCTTGTACTAGCTTTGGGCATTCATCTGTGTTGAAGGTCGTCCAAGAAAACCTTTCCTCAGTTCATGACCCTCCAACAAGAAAGCGGTGTGTCCTTGATATACCATCTTCTTCATGGTTCGTGACCTTTGGGAGTCTAACTATGGCCCACACAATGGACACGCATGAAAACCTGAGGTAACCAGACATGTCCCAACACCTTTATCTTTTGAATACAAACTTAAATGCACTATGATAGATATTACCAATGAGAATAGAAGCCGACTTACCTGAGCACTCCTCAAATCCCGAAAAGTCATGCATGGTCCACATGAGAATGACTCGTATATTGGCAGACCATCGACCATCGTGCTTGCTTATATCTTCCATGACGTAAGCTCATCGAATAATGGACGGAGATAGACCTCTATATTCTTGACTTTGTAGCGGCAAGGAATGAGCAAGCTAAGGATCAGGTGTCCTTTCTTCGTAGAAATCCATGGTGAGATGTTGTAGTTTACGAGGACTATAGGCCACACACTATAAGAAGTTGAGCGGAGACCGAATGGGTTCACACCATCCATAGCAAGACCGAGCCGAAGATTCCTTAGCTCTCGTGCAAAGCTTGGAAAGGTAGAGTCAATGTGGCTCCATGCGCATGAATTCGCCGACATTCGTTGGACTCCATCTATAGATCTATTCTGTGCATGCCACGTTGTGAAGCTCGCCATGCCTGACATACGAAACATGTGATGTATACGGGGATAAGCGAAAACTCTCTAAGAACTTTCTGAGGGATGGTTTGCCCTTGCAAATCCCATCGATACGTGTGAGCATCACACTTTGGACATGTCTCCATAGTCTCATACTCTCCTCGAAACAGCACACAATCGTTGACACATGCATGGATGCTATTGTAGTCCATACCAAGCTTTCGCAAAACATGTCACACATCATCATGAAACTTAGGCATGGTATTTGCAAGTGATAATATATGATACTTTAGCAACCTGAAAAGAAATCATAAAACACCTTGAAAAAGCACAATTGTTTTTTATAATGGTACCAAAAATAAATTAATGAAGCATACGTAGAAGGTACTTGAACAACTCGGTCACACTCACATCGCTCCACCCGTATTTTGCTTGCACACTTAGGAGTGTGCAAGCGTCTTCAAGTGAGATACTCACATCGCTCCACCCGTATTTTGCACACTTAGGAGTGTAAGCAGCGTCTTCAGGTGAGATACTCGACACCCATCATATAGTGGTATGGATGCTTCCTCTCTAAGCGGATCAGATGTCTCGGCATCCATGGGCATCAATGCATCGATCATTGCATCTATCTCAAGCTCCAAGATTGTAGGAAAGTCTGAAAGGCTACATGTCTCCTCTAGTATTGACGGTATAGAGTAGATAGTGTCTTCCAAGTGGTGGATTGGCTCAAGCACTCCATCCATCTCATGCCCACAAACTCTTCTAACTAGCTGCAATAGGTGCACTCCTCCTTGGGATGAGACTTCACCTCCATGTAATAAATTTTACAGCCACATCCAATGTTTTTGTATATGATATTCAATTAGTTTGCAAATACAATGCATGATTGATATACACTTTATACCGTTTGCTCAAAGTCTGAGATGGCTTGATCAATGATCTCCGATTGAAACTCGCGGAAGCGTCATACGTGTTCTATAGACAATCAACGTTTTCGTCTAATTGCCAGCTTGCATTGAGAGCAAGGACATGGGACATGCTAATTAAGATATGCCTCGCGATCTTGAACATCACGGCCTTCATCGTTTTCCATTTGGTCTATGTTACGACAAACATTTTTTTCTTGTTATCATTCTCTTTTTCTTTTTTTAAATTGTTTGAGAAGGGATTTCTTCTTTTGTTTATGCTCTCTCCCCTTTCTCTTTCATGTTTTCTTTGTCTTTCATATTTATTCTCTCTTTCTCGTTCTCTCTTCCTCTTCCTTTCTTCTTCTCCCTCGCTTATTCTCTCTCTCTCTCTCTCTCTCTCTCTCTCTCTCTCTCTCTCTCTCTCTCTCTCTCTCTCTTTTGCCCCTCTCTTTGTTTCTATCCACCCCCTACGAGCGACGGGCCTATAGTAGGTAAAGTCTAATATGCTATGCATGGGGGCAAGGGACTGGCTACCCTACATCATCGGAGTGTTCCCCGTCCCATGGTATTGCACTGGACCACCACATTTTTTCCTTTGTGTGTGACTCGATATATGCATAGCATAAGAGGAGGTAGCGCAAAGCATGTCAAGAAAACCATCCATTCACCTCCAAGTCTAATCTCTCTTTCTCTTTACCGGGTCTGGAGACACAAGCCTTCCGTGCCTTCCCAAAGCGTCGAACACACCCAAGGTGCACCTCTAATAAAACCTCTCTCTCTACTACTACTACTACTACCACTACCACTACCACTACCACTACCACTACCACTACCACTACCACTACCACTACCACTACCACTACCACTACCACTACCACTACCACTACCACTACCACTACTACTACTACTACTACTACTACAACAACTACAAACAAGAAAAGAATAAATTAAAGAACAAGAACAAACCCTCTCTTTGTTTTTCTCTACCCCCTCATGTTTTCTCATTCATTCTCCTCTCTCCCTCCCTCTCTTTCTAATTCTCTCTTTCTTTATTATGTTTCATATTTATTTCCTCTCTCTCTCATTCTTTCTTCATTTTTCTTTCTTCTTCTCCATCTCTCATTTCCTCTCTTTCTTCCTCAATGCACCTTATTCTTAATAAAAATAAACAAAAGAAAAGAAGAAAGAACAAGAACAAACCAAGAGGGAGCAATGCACTCACCGCAAAGGCCTAAGGATGGATTCTTTGCCTCCTCTTCTTCACGACAACGACTCCTCTTCGCGATGGCGGCTCCTCTTTGCCCTTTCGTGCACTTCCTCCTCTTTTTTGCGAATGAGGGCGGCAGTGAGAAGCTCTCCTCTCTCTTTCTCTCCCTCTCCCTCCCAAACAAAGAATGTAGTTCGCTCTCTCTTTTGCTTGACACAAAATAATATCGCGCTCACGTTTTAGCCCCTTTTTTTCATCTGAGTACCATCGCTATTGGCATCACTATTGCAATGTAAATAGCGATGCCAATAGCAACGGTAATAGCGACTCCGCTAATTTTCGTTGGAACTACCCGTCGCTATTCCGCTATATCCTTGTAGTGATTCTTGATATTTTTGTGGAGCCCCCAAATCTATAGAAAGCTAGATATTAGTGAATTTTATGGTTAAGTGATAGGCCATTGAATGTAAGAATCATAACAAGAAGACTATCAATATACTCAATTACTTTTCCCTATAAATAAAGGAAATTTTTCATTGAATAATACAAAGTGAGAAATTACTTAATAATGGAATCAATTTTGAATTTGATCCATAACTAAACTAAGTTTCCAATGCCCATGGTACCTCACCCAATGTTTAAGCTAGTGAAGCTCAAGAGAAGAAGTTTCTCCTCAAATAAATAAAACCTCCGAAATTTGACAAAAAGGAAAAACACATAGAGATAGAAACAAAATTATGAATCAAGACTATGGAAGTCTATTTCCTAGATGTAGGGACTATTGTTCGTAGCAATGCTATGCTCACTAGGCTCAAGATGATCGATAAGTGAGATTATAGTGGAAACAATGGTGCACGAATAGTGGAATCTCCGAGACACTTGAGACTTGGAGCCAAATCAAGGACACTATTCGCATAAGATACTTTCCTCCTACATGACTTGAACAAATTATTTAGCATGCACCAAATGATTCTTAGCCTTGAAGCTTACTATTCTTGCTTCCTAATGCTAAAGAAGCACGCCCCACAAATGCATACTTCATAATTAGTGGATACTTCTATTAAGGGTTAAAGCTACCCGTGGATCACTAGTTGGAAGTAATGAGGTAAAAGGTGAAGCAGAAGTGAGAGCACAAGCACAAGTAAGAGGAAGTAGGAGTTACGGAGGTTCAAGCAAGAGAGAGCAAGAAGATATGTGGAAACTCCAATAGTCACGATGTGTAACATTCCTTTCTTTATTCTATTATCATAGAAAGAATCAAGAATAAAGTGACAATGATGGGTGGCCTACACTTGTAATGCACATGTGCGTAGGCATTGTGTACAAATTAAATGTAGGTGGCTAGGCATAGGCAACCTTTAACGCCAATAAACTACCACTTAAAGGCGAATGTGCCTGAGTGAGGAGAGAACAAGAAAAATATGAAAAGTACAATGTATACATATAATAGGATGAGGAATAGACATCATCTATACCCATCATCTTCCTAAGAAGGCATATCATTTGATTGGGAGACTTTTAGTGAGTAGATCAACAAGATTCTCATCAGTTTGAGATCTTGGCAAGCTCTATTTGCTTGTCCTCAATCACCTCTCTAATGGAGTGATGATGGGCCTCAATGTGCTTAGTGATCATATGAAAAACTAGATTCCATGCCAACTAAATAGCACTCATAAAGTTTGAATGCAATGTAGGAGTCATAGCCGTATCCACGTCTGCAATCACATAGCCCACAACTCCAATATCCTGGCCACCATAACAAATTCATGTATCTATAGTGCCCTTAAGGTATCTCATGATACCATTCATAACATCCCAATGTCACTAGCTAGGTGTCACCATATAACGAGCCACAACTCCCACTATAAATGTTATGCTAGGTCTAGTGGCTATCATGGCATACATCAAGCTAACCCACTACAGATGCATACGGGATCTTGGCCATCTCAGTCTTCTCATCATCTAATTAGGAACAATATGCCTTATTGTGAAGCCAATAGGCTTGCCACATTGCGTATGGAATCACTTAAGTACTCTGTGGATGTACTCATTCTAAGACAAGTAGAGAAGTTCCTTAGAGTGATTGCACATAATATGCATACCAAGTATGTAAGAGGCATGGACTATGTCCTTTATCTCAAAGCTCTTCTTTAGTTGAGTCTTCAAAGCATCCAACTCAACATGAGTACTCCCAACAATTAGTATATCAACACATAGGATCAAAATAATAAGGCTACCATTACCTAGGAGCATGTTTAAGTCCATAGAGACTCTTTCTCAACTTTCAAGATGTTCCATGCCCATTTTCACAAAGCCCTTCAGCAATTGCATATAAATGTTCTCATGCAAGTCCCCATGTAAGAAAGTTGTTTTCACATCCATTTGATAAAGCTCTAGATGTAACTATGCAAACAATCAAGGCCAAAAGCAAGTGAAGACTAGTCATCTTAATCACAAGGTAGAATATCTCATCAAAGTTAACTCCCTTTTATTGTCTGAAACCTTCGTAACTAAACATGCCTTGTATGCTAGCTTAAGGCAACCAGGGGTGCTCTTCAACTTATACACCCATTTGCATGTAATGCATGTTTATCATCTAGCAAGGAAACCAAGTCTCACGCATCATTTTTATGTAGTAGTAAATCAAACTCAAACTACATGACTCTTTCCCAAGAGTGACTATCATCCCTATGCATAGCCTTCTCATAAGTAAGGGGCTCATTAGAATCTTTCACCAAGATGTAATGTATAGAGGCCTCAAAAGAAGGATGTGAGGATCTAGCCCCACTCTAGCCAAGCATCTCAAAACTGGCTATGGGGCCTATACTATGTGGCCTCTTTTTCTAACATCATGATCATGCATAACATGTGGATCCTAGGCCACTACATCATCAATAGTTGTAAGGTATCTAGCTAGGGTTGGCTATATTGTAATAGGAGACTCCTCCTAAAAGATCACCTTGCATACATTAACCACCTGCTTTAGTCTCCTATGCATCTTATCCTCATGAAACACAACATCATGGCTATAAATAACCTTCTAAGCCTATCGATCCCACAACCGATAACCCATCTCGCCTGCATCACCATATCGAAGAAAGATGCATTTGACAGACTTCAAATCCAATTGCATTTATCTTTAGGAATATGGTAGTAAGCCTCCATCTAAAGAGCCACAAGTATGCATATGAGGGAGGTTTGCCAAATTATATCTCCTCTACAACTCTACCAACAAGAGTAGCGCATGGAGATCTATTAATCAAAAGAACTACAGTATTAATTTCCTTAGCCCAAAAATATTGTGGTAAGGCTACATGACTAACCATATTGCAGACTCTTTTCTGAGTGGTTCTATTCCAGTGCTCTGCTGTACCATTCTAGGGTGGGGCATAAGGGGCAATCAATTGACGCATAATACCCCTCTCATCACAAAAGCACTCAAATACCTTAGAGATATATTCACCCCATTGTCATATCATAGGCATTTTGGCCTATGCCCAAACTAGTTCTCAACCATAGTAAGAAAGTGTTGAAACATAGGTAAAACTTCTAACTTTTGCTTTATGGGATAGGCTTGGACCTTATGCAAATAATCATTAATGAATGTAACAAAATACTTTATATCATCTAATGATTGATAAGTCATGGGACCACAAACATCTAAATAAACAAGAGCCAATGGCTCACCCACACCTATGCACATAGAACCAAACCTTTTATGCAAGTTATGAGTCTATCTACCTTCTAAACAATGATCACATGAATCAAAACATGAGTAATCAAGAGGTGGTAAATACTACAAACAAGTTGAGACTTTCATTCCTTTAAGAAACATATACCCAAGATGGCGATGCCAAAGAGATACATGTGGAAGGTTAGTCATCACAACTAAAACATGATCAACAAATCCAGATACAAATAAGGCATACAGGCTACCAACCTTGGCACCTCTAGCAAAAATGAGGTTGCCATGTGTAATCCTCCATGCAAAATCACCAAAAAATACATAACACTTGTCATCATCCAACTATCTAGCTAAGATAAGGCTTTTAGTCAAAGCTGAGACATGGCATACACCATGCAAAAATAATAGAGCACCAGTATCAAACTATAGTCTCATATCACTTATGCCAACAATATCACATACATGATCATCACCTAGTCTAACTAAACTTGTATGGTAGGTATAAAATGAATAATGATGTAGGGTCACATGAAAGGAAGCCCTTGAATCAAGAAGCCAACGTTGAGAGTAAGCAGACTAAACATTAGTCAACTGAGTAGCATCAAGTGAAGAAGTAGAAAGTATGTGACCGTATGAATTGTACTCCCAAGGCATTTATCTCCTCAATCTTAATAGCGAACTTAGGAACAATGTAATCATCGAAAGACTTGGCATTATCTTGCATCCTCCCTTTTCCTTTTTGACACCTATTATTGAGTATTTTGTGGTATTGTTGCCTTAATGTGACCCTACTGCCCATAATAATGACAAGTAAAAGTCGACCTATTAGGACCATAGATTTACCATGTGACTACCCATGAGACTTAAACTTGCCATTGTTGGGCTGTGAGCCTCTAACATAGCAATCAATATTTCCTTTATCAACATGTTTTCCTCTAATTATAAGTATGAGAAGTACAAGTTGCATCAATGTTCTTCATGTTCACTTCCTCTATAAGCAAGATGCATGCTCTCTACATCAGAGCATTCAAAAGCATCGCTAAGAGGATTCCCATTCATAGAAATATGGAATGTATTCCAAGATTTAGGTAGTGTAATAAGCAAGAATAAAGACTTTATGTTATCCTTAAAATAAATTTCCCACAAGATAAGCTAGCTAAAAATGGAGTGGATTTAGATAGTGTAATAAGCGAGAACAAAGATTTTATGTTATCCTCCAATAGAATGGCCCACAAGATAAGCCGGCTAAAAATGGAGTGGTACTCATTCAAATGAGTAGGCATAGGGGTGCCCTCCTTTGTACAAAAGTCCACAAGCTTCTTTAATCAATACAACTGTGAAGCACAACTTTACTTGTCATAAAGATTGTATATCTTTTTTCATAAATCATAAGCACCACCTTCAGTCACAAATGGCATTGAAGCAAACTTGCTTAGACAATGACAAGACAATGCTAGACTTGCATAGCTCATCAAGCTCTTCCTAATCATCTCTATTTCAATATTCTAGCTTTATACCCTTGGTTTTCAATGGCCTAACTTGTTTCTTTTGCACTAATACTACTTGCAAAAATCTAGGTCTTCCAATAATGGAAGTTACTATCATCCAACTTTTCTATGCTAGAGATAACACTATCATTGGAAGCATTTGAAGCATCTACCATTATGTCTATTAACTAAAGAGAATACAAGCTACTATAATAACAATAAATTAACCCCAAAATCAAGCCAAAAAGCATACAAAGAGAGGAAATTGAGCCCATACACTGCTATCCACAAGCAAGAAGCATTAGAGTGTGCGATACAATGTTTGTTTTAAGAGAAAACTACTCAAAACTTAATTTTTGCATGGCTGTCCACAAAGCTGTAGTAAATGAGTGTATAGTTGTAGGCAAAATATCAAATAACAAAAGGGTCCCACTACCAAGGATATCTAAGTAGCAACCAAGATCTACAATGCAACTAGTAGTGCAAAATAGAGGATAAACTACCAAGATATTAAATGTTGTTAGAGACCTAAATGTGTTAAATACATAGATGCAATCCCAAGCAAAAGAGTAGCATGTACATAAGCCAAGTGTGCATAAGAGATCTCCAAAAGCAACATAGATCCACCAAACTATAACCACTTTAACAATGCATATGAACAATGAAGCTCAAGTACATAACCAAGAGTGCATCCAAAGCTAACAAAGCCATGTAGTAGGAGAAAGTACCAGGTATACAAATCAAAGCTAAATCAACCCACAATCATAAATGTCTGCAACAAGGATAATGTATGCATAAACCAATAAGTATGCAAGAGTCTCCCATTGACTCAAGAGTCCAACCTCTAATTGAAAATATCAAATCGCCTCCAAGAAGCAAATCTGGAATGTCCAAGAGCAAAGCAAAGCTCAATATATGTGTCGTATAACATTTGGGTGCCCAAACACATGAGTAATACATCTGAGAGCATATTTTCACAAAAGCCTTCGAGCCCATAAATGGGAAACTATTGATGCAAATAGCCATTGTAAGTATGTATCCAAAAAATCTCAAAACAAAAGCTTAGAGATCAACATAAGCATATATGTTCACAAAAATCAATATCAAGTATCAATACATTTATGTAGTATCCCCAAAGTGCATATAGGCATTCAATACATAAGCTTGTTGTCCATAGGGTATAATAGCAAAAAACCCTTCAATAATGGAGCTATTCAAGCTCTAATGGATCCAAAATCCTTTCTTGAGCATCAATACATCATCTAGGCATAAAAACTTGCCCCCATAAGTATCAATAGAGTATTAACTAATCAAATGCTTGTTGTCCAAACAATATACAAAAGATCTGTCCTAAATAGTAGGTTAATGGCTTATCTTATACACTCAAGAAAATGCTCAAAGAGGAAATCTTCAATGTCAAGGAGGATGCCAAGCAAGCGACCAATGATATTCGAGCTCAACACAAGCTGGAGGAGATTATTTAATTAAGAACAGGGGACCTCTAGATAGGTGCAAATCAAATTGATGGTTGCTAGTTATTTGCTACTATAGTTGAGCTCCATAACCACTCAGCAAGGCTCAAAGAAAACCCTAAAAGGTCCTATAATCAATGCTGAAAATGGTGAAAGTGATTGGGGAAGCAACAAGAAAAATGCATACCTCAATGAGTGGCTACCATGAAAATTGAGAATGAAACTCCCATCCTAGGTTGAATTGAATGTCAGTGAAGCTCCTTAAATGATTATTCTCATACCAGTTGAAAGGTAGAACAAGAGTGAGAGCATAAGCGTAAGCAAGAGCTATGGAGGTTCAAGCAAGAGAGAGCAAGATGGTATGTTGGAACTCCAATAGTCACAATGTGCAAATTGCCTTTGCTTATTCTATTGTCATAGAAAGAATAAAGAAAAAAGTGGCAATGATAGGCAACCACCATTTGCAGTGTACGTGTGTGCAGGCATGGTATACAAACTAAATATAGGGGGCTAAGCACAAGCAACCTTGAAGCCCCAACATGAGGCCTAGTGACCTTCAAGATGCTCTTATAAGGTCCAAACCACTCCCTCACAAGGCAACTAACAAAAGAATACTAGAGGTTGCTATGGGAAATGGATTGGCCAAAAAAATTAGTCGAAAGATATCTCAAAAAAGAGTAGTCCAATCAACAAAACAATGCCAATGTGAAGAAGGGTAAAGCCAATTTTACCAAGCTAAAATACTCGAATCTTGTTTATTCTAATATTAACGATTGTCACTTGGTTGAACTAGTAAGAATAAATTGAGTGTTGTATTCATTTTAAGGGCTCACATAGAGAAAAAGTACCTATAGAGTACAAGGGAATTAGAAAGGACACTATGATTAGAATCTCTTATGCACAATCTAGACATACAAGTAAGGCTTGTCAATCACAAGCGTGAAACTTCAGTTAAGTGCTACCTCAAAATATGCCTTAGTAATGTATTAAATATAGCTATTAAAAATATTAGAGGGAGAAATACTAATAATTAACTGACTAAGCTAGGTGAGCAAAAATTTAAGAAGTTCTTACAAACCTTGAGAAAATCAAGGGTATTAATACATAATTAAAAGTTGCCTAGGAAAACTTGAGAAACCCGGTAGTAACATAAAAACAAAGCATGGATAAGGGTATCATCCCTTCAAAGAAACACATTTACCTATAATCTGATAATAAATGAGAACATATAAAATAAGTCAGTGTTCATATAAATCATATTGATAGTTTTATTTATTCGTCACAAATGACAAATATAAAGTATTATGTAGTATATTTGTAACGTCTTAATTATAGCTAATACATTCAATTATACCATTAGACTTAGTAATTTCAATTCTTATATAGATTTAGCTATATCAATGGTATTTTTGTCATCTAGATTTAAACATATTCATTGGTTGTTATTTTATCACTGCTATTTTCAAAATGATTGCATTAAAGGCCCGATACTAGGTACATTATTTTAAATAATGTCTAAGTACATTTTTTGAATTTGTTATGATAAGTATCACATTTGTTTGTAAAGTTCGATGGATTTTATGCATCTTTATAGATTAGTCCATACCTAACACGATAGCAAACATGGATAGCAAGCATTTGCTCTTGTAAGGGGCTAAGTCTAGCCTACTAAATTTTTTCTCTAAACAGTCAATGTATGCAATGATATTAATTTCTGCATTTGTTAATAAAGGTGTTAAAAATTATATGGGCACATAAAAAAGTACATCAATGTAAGATTCTCTATTTTCTAATGGTTTTTTTGGCATGTATACCTACGCTTATTTTGACGCTTACACTGACATAACAAGGCTAAAGCTTTTACCAATGTGTATTTCGATGGCAAGGCCTAACATTATAAACAAATTCACAAGCATTTTTCATCTTAAATCTCATCTATATTCCTCTCATACCCTGTAGTATTGTGTTGGTGTTATTGGTTCTAAACTTAAAATTATATTGGTTACTTCTTGGTTTGTATGTATCACAATTTTTATGGATTCGTTGTCTACTTTGGAAAATACACTTGTTAATATTGAAAAGTTGGATGGCACTAACTTCTCACATTGTCAAGAGAAAATATTTAATATATTATCGCAAAAGAAACACGTTAAGCCCATTAAATTAGAAGTTGTGAGGCTTAAATGCATGGACAAATATGCTAGGATGAAATGGATGAGATGCTTTCCTATTATGTTGACATTCTCAAATTTACTTTATTTTAATGTGATTAAGGACATAGATGATGGCGCATATGGAGTTTGAAAAGGTTATGCAACCTGTGTGAAAAGTAAAGTGTTGTATCTTATGTTTACTAATTAAAGAAGCTCATTGATCTTTGAAAGGAAGAGAGGACATCCATTTCTGACCATTTCACAATACCATCTTTAGTTAGTTGTTCACTCAAAATATTGCTTTTGAGAATTCTATCAAAGCCATGTTTTTGTCGATGTCATTGTCTGAAAGCTAGAATACTTTCAAGACCACTCTTAGCAATGGAAGGCATGTTGGGGGCTTGACTAGTTTGAATGTTGAGAGCAACTTGCTTACAAAAGAGGTTAGTAGAAAGAAAAATGCATCTAGAATATTTGCATGCAATAACCAAAAGGGTTTGTCTTGTAGTGCTACAAGATTAGTATGTAAGTTTCATGAAAGTCTTTATGGACTAAAGTAAGATCCAAGGGAGTGATACCATAAGTTTGATGCTTTTGTGCACCCTCAAGTATACACATAAGTAATATTTGCATGCAATAACCAAAGGGGTTTGTCTTGTAGTGCAAGATTAGTATGTAAGTTTCATAAAAGTCTTAATGGACTAAAGCAAGATCCAAGTGAGTGGTACCATAAGTTTGATGCTTTTGTGCATTCTCAAGTATACACATGGAGTGAGACATTATTATCTCTACACAATGGAGGCTATGGGTGGAAGCCTTATGATCCCAATCCTTCATGTGAATGACATGCTTATTGCGGGAACGACTCTATTGGATGTAGATGCCTTAAAGAGAAAAGGCTATATGAAACCTTTGATATGAAGGATTTGGGAATGTGGCATATGTCCTTGGCACAAGGATTCGAAGGGACATACATAAGAAAGTAGTTTACTTATCAGAGAAGAAGTATCACAAAAGAAGTACATTAAAAACATACTTAAGCATTTCAATCCAGAGAGGGGGAAGGCTAGAAGTCTTTTGTTGTCTCCATATTTGAGACTCAACCAAGAGGACAACCCTAAGTTAGATGAGCAAAAGATTGAAATGGACAAGATACATTATGCATCCTGAGTTGGTAGTTTGATGTATACTATGGTAGCTACACATCGAAATATTGCCTATGTAGTGGGAATGGTTAGTAGATTTATGGCAAACCCTAATAAGAAGCATTGGGAAGTAGTGAAGAATATCATGAGATACTTCAATGGCACAACAACTTATACATTTGCTTTGAATAGAAGGATGCACATATCCTTGGTTATGCATAACAACTTATACATTTGCTTTGAAAGGAAGGCTGCATATGTACTTGGTTATGCAAGTATAGCTTTTGAAAGGAATGTAAACTCCAAAAGGTTTATGATAGGATTTGTTTTCACATTCACAAGAGGTGCAATTTCATGGGTCTCTCAATTGCAACTATGTATGGCCTTGTCTAGGCCAAATATGTTGGTGCCATTGAGGCTTGTAAGAAATCTATGTGGCTTATTCATCCAGTAGGAGATCTAGACATTGCTAGAGAGGTGCCCATTGCTTGAGATCTAGTCAGTGATTTTTAGGATCCTTAAAGTGGTTGTTGTCAATGCCAATATAATGACATAGCTTTTATTAGTACATTTGAGCTTATATTTCTCATTTTTTTAAATTTTTTTTAAAATTTTTTTGGCATCAAAGTGATCTCTTCAAGCATATTCAACCATGCAAAAAGAGTTTTAGGATACTTATTTGAATGTCTTCTTCTTGTCAACCTTGTGGTCAAAAGTAACCTTCATTAATTTGATGACGCGCTTGTAAATCAATCCTAAGTATTAGTAGCTTGCTTTATTATAATTTGTGAGTTGTGGTCAAAGCTTCAACTCAATTTGTTCTTAAGAGTTGGTGTTGTAAGTAGTGAATCTTGATCGTACTCATATCCATCAATATTCTTTAGAATTTTGAGGTTGACCTTGATATTCGTATTCACTTAAATGACTTCAAGAATATAAAGCTTTGTGTATTGTGAACGATAAAACTTTGAGTAAAACTCTGTGCAAGGTTGCAACAAAAATTTTGGAAATCTTAGACGAAGTTTGAAGCAAATTCAAGTGGATGAAAGGCTTTTTAACCGTGCTATGCAATAATAATGCCTTTGGGAGTTCAATCCCTCTTGTTTAATTCCTAAATAAACCTTGCTTTGATTACATTTTTGGAGCTTATAAAGCATCAAATCAAGGAAATTAGATATGTAATGGCATTGTTAAATGCACATTGTTTGACAAAAAGATAGCTTGAAATTTGTATGATCTGATGATGGAAGGGAAGTCAAAAATTTTAGTAAGCTTTAACGCTTATGCACAAAGCTTAATAAATGTTTTAGGAAAATAAAACCATGGCACCCTGCTATAAGAAGATACCATGCCATGCCACACCATGACGTGAAAATATCGTCAGTGCTTCTTCAACAATGGCAAATCTTATGGGGTTTTTTCTAAATTGACTAATCTGAATCCTCCCATAAAATCTAACTTCAATATGGATGATTGTAGCCTTTGTTTGCTTCATGAGGCTTGCTTTGATTTACCAATTGGAAGCCCTTGACATTAACTTTTCTCTAATACCAATGTTGGGAGAATTAGGCATTGGTCGTGCAAGTTATGAATTAATCAATCTCTCTCTCTCTCTCTCTCTCTCTCTCTCTCTCTCTCTCTCTCTCTCTCTCTCTCTCTCTCTCTCTCTCTCTCTCCAAACATACAATATAATGTACTTGATGCAAGAAGGGAAAGTGAGAATGACATGAGATTGGGTGCAATGTATTTGAACGTGTTAGATCTTCTTTTACCCAAAGTAGCCCTTTCTATTGACAATTACCATAAAGAGATTTGACAAGGGTTGGCTCTCGATTTTCTTGGGATGTACTATAATCTAATGAGTGTTATTCTGCTAAGATTTCCTCAATATACATGCATCTTATGATGATGAGTGATGGCACCTCATATCCTCATAAGTA
This sequence comes from Lygodium microphyllum, assembly GCF_053477565.2. Classification (NCBI taxonomy): domain Eukaryota; kingdom Viridiplantae; phylum Streptophyta; class Polypodiopsida; order Schizaeales; family Lygodiaceae; genus Lygodium; species Lygodium microphyllum. The sequence goes on from NC_141143.1 coordinate 77,907,300, forward strand.
AATCCTCGTGAAAGTAGTCACCCCATCATCAAAATAATAAAGATGATGGTGATGCTTCGATCTCACAATTAGTTAGCATCATACTATCATCTTTACTCAAAACAATTGAAACTTCAAATCATTTAAGCAAGCAATATATCTAGAAAAAGAGCATGTGAATGAGTGTAACAAAATGACATGAGTAATGTTGACCATAACATGTAGAAAAGTAAAGTTAACTACAAAGCAATCATTTACAACACACGTAACCTAACCTCAACATACTCAAAGACTACTTGGTCACCAAAAAAAAAAGAGCAACCACTATTTGCAATACTTGAGTAATGGTAACCCCCACATTGCTTATGCAATTTACTTGAGATGTTACTCTAGGGGAATAGACCAATGCAATTCAGGTTTTTATGAAGAGCCTAAGGACTAAACCTCTCCAAAAGAAAACAATAAATATAACCCAATAACTAATTTTTGTGACATGAGAAGGGCAATTTAAATAGAAGTCTTGCCAAAAAGTCAAGCTCTCATTCTCATGCTCTCCCTTTGGACACTATCCACTCACTTCCAACCTAAGTTGGATGCTCACACATCCAGATGAATGATTGTGCTAAATGAAAAAGTGGATTTCTTCTTTCATGACATCTGGAGTACGTAAAAGTAGTGATGATTGCAGAGCTACATACTCTTTAACAACTGGATGCCCCCTTCTTTGTATATTGCATTTTGAGTTAGGAGGAGGAGATTTGTTCGAAAAACTCTTCCTTTAGCTTTTTGTGAATACTAGATTTGACAACTTAGCCTTAGGACCTTGCAATTACATTTGCTTATTTGTAGAGCAGCTCTTGTGGGGGTTACACGGTAGTCTATATAATTCAATGTTTTAACGGTATGATGTTGATGTGCTAAGTGTTGGCAGCTTTAGAAAGGTGTTTGTTTGATAGCCTTCGTACATGAGTCACCATAGTGGATCGTGATATCCACTTTTCACCCTAATATCATGTGTGTTGGTAAGCAATTGTGGTGGTTCAAACGTTTAACTATTCACTCAAACCATGGTTCATCATGTGCAAGGGCCACAAGAGAAAATAGTTTGGCTTGTCTTTTGCACCCAACACCTTACGAAGATGACCCATGTCATTTGAACAAAAAGAGCCTTGAGCTAACCAGTTGACCAATAGTTTTTTTGCAAAATTTTAACGCAGAATGTTTCCAATCCTCAATTAGTTCGACTTGTGTGAAAATCGGGGCTCCTTACTTGCAAGAATTTTTGAGATTTTCCCATGTGTGAAAAGGGGGCTCTTTTCCCTTGCTTTTTTATGTAGCGTTCAACATCATGAGCTTCTTCTTAGGAAGCACCACCTACCTAGCTAGGTGCGATTGGGGGCAAGGGGCTGCCAACCCCCACATCGAGCTGACAACCTTATGCCCCCAATCACACCTAGCTAGGTATGTGGACCCCTACCTTGAGCCGGAAACCTTATCCTCCCAATCCACACCCAGCTAGGTATGTAAGTTGGTAGCCCCTTGCCCCCAAGTGCACGTAACTAGGTAGGCGTTGCCTCCCAAGTAGAAGCTCACGTTATTGTGGCAATTGAGAATATGGAAATTACATTGGGAATTTGTCTAAAACTTCTTGTGATTGTTGATGGCTGTCGTGGCCATCTTGACTAGTGTATATCAGCCGTTAGTCCTGGACGACGGAAAAACCCACCCCAGCTAAGGGCAGTTTACACCAATGTTCTTCGAATCTAAACAGATGTTCTGCAATGTTGACTCGTTGACCTTCTAACCCTGGTTAAATCAAGTCTTCCTGTCTCCAGTTACTAAACACTTAGACATGAGTGTTTGTTGAAACCCTAGCTATGGCGCTGTCGAGGACTCTCGCCTGCGTTTGCATCTTCATCGGCCTTATCTCGTCGGCTCTTTGCGCCCCGGTACGGTCTCCTCTCTCCCTGTTGCTGGATCCTGTTTTAGGTGTGGATCTTTTTAATTTCTGGAAAAATGGAAACGATATAATCGAATGCAGACCTCTATCGATCTTACATTTTGCCTTGGAAGATCGCTCTGGCAGCTAGGGCGGCCTGCTTTATTCAGGGCTTGCTTGCACGCAATAGCGAGTTTTGAAGCCAGTTTTGAATGCCATGCAGCTATTGGGATCCATCGTGTCCCCTAGATCTAACGTCTGTCATCATGGATGGAGAAGCCATAGCAGCTTGCAATGGTTGCACCATTGGATTGGATAATGTGTGCATGTGTTTGCTATGTCCTAATTTGATGCCATGTAGCTCCGATCTGGTGGCCATGCCAGCCTTTCTATTGCTTCGATGTAGCTTCACCCTCTTGTTGATGAGGGAAGAGCTGGTCACCTAGAATTGTTTCCCTCAGGCGATACTCTGCTATTCGGTGGCTGAATCTCCGTTTCTCGGACATTGCTAAGCCTTCTCATCTAGTTCGCATTTTATCGGCTTTACCACATAATTTCCTCTTGAACCATCTGTTGTTCTGCTTAATATTTGAAGATGTAGGATCTACTTCAGGAACTTCTCACGAATTGCAGGTGCTATGGAGTTCTAAAGTCGAACAGCATAAGCGGGCCTTGAATTTGTAAAATGGATTTGCAGCCATTTGTATTTTAATATCCATTTGTTGTCTTAATCCGATGTTATCATCACATAACTCCTCTCTTGTAACAACTTTAAGGCGGTCACATGCTTTTCCTTTTCTCAGTCTCGTATCTGTTTGGAAGCAGGTCTTCTACGAGTCATTTGAAGAAGGATGGGATGGGCGCTGGATCGTCTCAGAGAAGGATGAGTACAAAGGTGATGACTTAGGGATGATCTATCCTTTTCCGTTGGTTCCGAGGCTTGTGAGAAAGGGTTGCAGTATTTCTGAAAGTGACTACTTCTTCAAATGGAAAGTTTTTAATTGATTTTGATGCCTGGCTAAGGCTTTATTTGTGCTTGCCGATAGCTGGGGCTTTGGCAAGCATGTATTTTGGTGGCTAGGCTGGTCTAGCCATGTATGAACCAGCCCAGGCTGTCTTTGGATCAAATATGGTGTGGCTTGACAAATTATCCTTTTGTTCCAGGGCTATTGAACTAAATGCCTTTTTTGGTTCTACATTTTAATCATTTTTTGACTGCATAAACGCATTTTTAATCCTGCTTGAGAAGTATTATCTGGTTACAGGTAAATGGAAGCATGAGAAAAGTGAAGGTCATAATGATCATGGACTTCTTGTCAGTGAGAAGGCAAAGAAGTATGGTATTGCAATAGGTATTTCAGAACCAGTGGAATTGACAAAGAACACTGTTGTGTTGCAATATGATCTTCGGTTGCAGAATGGACTGGAATGTGGTGGTGCTTATTTGAAATTCTTACTTCCTCAGGAGGCAGGGTGGGCTCCAAAAAATTTTGATAATGAGGCACCCTACTCCATCATGTTTGGACCTGATAAATGTGGGGCAACAAACAAGATTCATTTTATTTTCCGTCATAAGAATCCAATGACAGGGGCCTATGTAGAGCATCATTTGAAGCACCCACCAGCTCCCCTTTCAGATAAATCTTCTCATGTTTACTCAGCTATCATTTACCCTGACAACACATTGAAAATCCTTGTAGATGGGGAAGAGAAAAAAACAGCTAATCTTCTATCTTCTGATTTTGAGCCTCCTGTTGTCCCTGCAAAAACTATCCCTGATCCTGATGATAAAAAACCTGAGGATTGGGATGAGAGAGCCAAAATTCCTGATCCTGATGCCACAAAACCTGATGATTGGGATGAGGATGCTCCCAGGGAGATTGAAGATCTGGATGCTGTGAAACCTGAGGGATGGCTTGATGATGAGCCGGAAGAAATAGAGGATCCAGAGGCTGTGAAGCCTGATGATTGGGATGATGACGAGGATGGTGAATGGGAGGCTCCTAAAATACCAAACCCAAAGTGTGAGGAAGCCCCTGGTTGTGGTGAATGGACCAGGCCCACCAAGAATAATCCTGCCTACAAGGGAAAATGGTATGCCCCGATGATTGATAATCCAAACTACAAGGGCATTTGGAAGCCACAGCAAATTCCCAATCCTGACTATTTTGAACTTGAACATCCCAATTTGGAGCCTATTGCTGCAATCGGCATTGAGATCTGGACCATGCAGGATGGAATCCTGTTTGATAACATTCTGATTACAACCAATGAAGATGAGGCTGCAGAATATAGGGATAATACATGGAAGGTCAAATATGAAGCAGAGAAGAAGGTAGAGGAAAAAGCTACTCCAGTAATTGAATCCAGTGCTTTGGACACACTGAAGGTAAATATCTCCTGGCACTTGAAGATTCTTAATAATGTCTGTGTATTGAGAGGTTCATTTGATTATTGGGGGTTAACTTTTCTGTATGATATACTTATTCCAGAAAAAAGTATTTGATTCTTTGCATACTGTTGCGGATGCTCCATTTTTGGCCTCCTACAAACCTCAACTTGTTGTAAGGATTTTGCTATGATTGCTTGTTGATATTCCTGGTCGGTACACATCTGTGTCTTCCTTAAATTTTTTGAAATCAATTTAATACGGTGAGATGGTGCTATTTTCTGCTAGGATATTATTGAAAAGGGTGAGAAACTCTCAAATGCGATTCTTGGAGTGCTCTCTACGGCTCTTCTGTTTGTCTTGTTTGTTATTTACAAGCTACTTTGTAGGACTGCTCCCCGGACAGAGGCAGTAAGTGAAATTTACTGGCTTGTTAAAAATTTCAGTGTTTTTGACTATGTTATGCTATATATGTCTTTTACACCTGTCAATATGGTTTTGATTTATCTCAGGATCCTGTGGGACTGGCCAAGAAAGAGGATCGTCCTTCTACTGATGATGCAACTGAAGAAAGTAAAGAGGCACAGAATGAAGGTGAAGGTTCTGGTGAGATAGAAAAGGAGGGAGAAGGTGCAGGTGCAGCTCGTCACAGAAGAGTCAGGAGGGAAACATGATGTACGTTTATTTTAAGACATTAGGTGGAGGAGTACGACCAAGGTCTGACAAGAATCGAACCTGTACTTGTATCCCTCTTGAAATTTTGCATGACTTAGAGGGTACCGTATCTTAATTTTTGTGACTGGCTCTTTATATGCTTCAGAGGGAAGGGAAAGTTTCCAACTTGTGAATTGAAGCCAGCTTTAAATCTAAGAATACCTTATTTGATTTATGACTTTGGGGGAGTTCTATGGATTTTGCAAGACTTGTAAGCTATGCTGCCTGTGGATAATCAATATTCTGCGTGTAGTTACTTGTATTGAAAGTGGTGGTTATGTATTAAAGAGGAAATCAAAACCTTAGTGCTCATATGAAAAGCAGTACAGTATATCCTACAGCTGGCATGCCTATTGGAGTTCATACTTTTTTTTTGGGGGGATAAATATGCCGCAACTTTGAGTTGAATTTTGAGATATCAATTGGCAAAACTTAAGACATGAAAATGCTTCACAAAGAAGGTTATCATGGCAACAAACAATACATAAAATGCTTCAAAGAAAGCCTTAAGACTCATATTATGCCTGTGTACTCGTCAAATGATTAAGGGCTGGCAATATGGAAGTCAATTGTTTTAACTTGTGAAGAGATATTGGGACTTTGGATTTATGGCGTTTTGGGATAATCGCAGATTCTCTGGATTTTAATTCATTTGGTCCTAAAGATTGAGTTGGAATATGGAATATGGGCATCCTAAGCCACTTATCATTTGCTTGTGTCATCTTTTCTTCTCAAGCACATCTTGTTGGCTCTGTATGTTGTTAATGATATGTTGCTATGGATTATGTTACTTTACCTTGTAGCCTTGTTGTGCATATGAGCTGTGGTAGTTTATTAGTGTTTTTAATATGGCAGAGCTTTAATGTAATCAGTGTGTCATGTGTACTATTCTGCATATGAAAAGTGATTAGAACTGCCTGAGAGTTTGTCAAGTGCTTCCCATTGCGCAAGTTAATCTCTTTCTCTGTTCAGTTTCTTGTAAATACTTTATTGTTGGGCTGATATCTGAACCTATACATCCACTCTTCAATCCCTTTGGCCACTGCATGTTAAGGGGTTTTTAATATGGCAGAGCTGTAATGTGATTAGTGTCATGTATAACATTGTGCTTACATAAAATGCCAAGCTGATCCAACTGCTGGAGAGAGTGTCAAGTGCTTTATTGTTAATGCTTTATTGTAGGGCTGATATCTGAACCTATATACCTACTCTTCAATCCCTTCAGTCACTGCATGATTAAGGTGACGAACCTTGGGGTCTCTTCTTACCAGCCTTCTCTGTTATGACATAAATCTATCCCTCTCTGTTGTGATATAAATTCTCCCTCTCTCAAACGCATAAGGCACTGTTGCGTGGGAGTATCGCAATGGAAAATGGAGTTGCAGGCTATATTTTTGTTGGGAGATCAAACTTTAAGTCAAGGTGGAGGTTTCACTTGAAATATGCTTGTTGAATAGTTGTGGCTTGTGCCTATGCAACCCTTAGAACACTAGAATGCATAATCTTGATGCAATATCAGATGAGAATATCAGGTTCATAGACCTCTGTCTCTGTGTAACAATACTGAGTAGTGTAATTTGTGGATTATATCAAGCCTGACAGGAGTATCAGGGTGACCTAGCAAATTGTCTTTTTGAATGCCAGATACCAATGGTTTGCAGTCAGGTTTGAGGTAAAAATCAACTAAATTATGGGGGAGAGGGATATTGTAAAGATTCATGAAGCATGTGAGTCTCTACTGGTCAAACTTGCAACTGTTTTTATCCTTGTTTTAGAGGAATCCATCACTTGCTCAAATCATGCCTATGCTATGACCTCGAGAATCTAGGCATCTCATAGAACTTGTTCTCTTGTGGTGGATTTGTATTTCCCCTTGACATGTATTGAAAATGGTGCAACGTAGTATGTGGAAGTTAAAGAGACAGCCAATTGGGGTAGTCTTGCTTTCTTGTGGCAAACATGTGTTTCCTCTATTTGTATTTCCCCTTGACATGTATTGAAAATGGTTCAAGGTAGTCTGTGGAAGTTAAAGAGACAACTAAGAGTTAGGAGTTAGTCATTTCTATAATCAAGATCCTCTTGAGTATTGGGGTAGTCTTGCTTTCTTGTGGCAAACTTGTGTTTCCTCTTAACCTGTATTCCAAAGAAGCGTGCAACTCATGCGATCTCTGCTAGCAGGTAGGTATGGCAGATCCATTCCAGTAAAACATGGCAGTGATATTGTAGAGGTGGTTTATGGGAGTATGTGACATTAGAAAATTAAGCTTTAGCTTTTAGATCCCAGCTTTTAAGACGATTGATGTTCTGCTGAAAAGTTGGACAAATCATGTTCTGCGAACACATGTAGGTGAATGTGACATTGTGTACAGAATTTATTGCATCTTTGGAAGTTCTAATTATCTAAAATATTTGAGCAATTTCAAAACCAGTTAATCCTCATCAGCAGTTGTGCAAATGTCAGATCATCATTAATATTATATGCTTGCCTTTTACATAAGGCCATGTTCTTCCTTTGCTGCATTATTCATCTTATCAGAATATAAGCATGAGGTATCTCAGTCTTTGTCCCATCTAAGGTAACTTGTATTTGAGCCTTCCATCAACACTGTTGGTTCCTTGATTCCTCCCTTGGAGAAAAAGAGTAGCTATGCTTAAAAGTGAAGATTATTGTCCTAATAACCACCAAAAAACCTTGACTTAGCCTCTAGAGGATAAGGGCAACATGTTGAGTATGAGACTTAGCATTAATATCTACTTTCCACTTCAATATGTGGAGTTAGAAGACGATTGAACTCTCTCTCTCTCTCTCTCTCTCTCTCTCTCTCTTTTTCAATTTTCCTCGAAATCTATACACCCTAAACAATCTTCTTATACGTGATTCTTGTTTAAAGTTTATGTTAGAGAAGTTGCTTAATTGGTACCAAGGAAGAAGAGTGTTACATGATCCTTATTAATTTGATGCTAGAGAAGAAGTTAGTACTAAGGAAGAAAAGAAAGCAGCAAGTTGGTGCCATTAAGCTCTTGAAATTGCATTTACATTTGAAAGCGTTTATAAAGATTTTCCCATTGCTATAGGCCTCTTTGTTTGTCTTTTTTAAATTTTTATTAGGGACCCATTACTCTTGTTCTTTTTATGTATTTGTATGCTTGCATTTTAGTTGGATTGAAAGAAGATAAAATCTTGTCAAGGTGACTAGAATGCCAATACAAAAGTTTTTCATTGTGTTTTCACTTGCTTTAGTTTAAGAATTCATAAACATACTTTTTGAATACTTTTGTCTTTCTTCTTTCTATCACATTTGCTCTTTTTGTTGTTTCGTATGTACAATTGAAAGAAGCTTGGCATGTTAGTTGGATTGAGAGGTAAGAAACTTTGCTCCTCATGATGCTTCTATGTCATTGCATGAAGCATAATGCATCACTTCTCTTTCTCTCCTCAACATTTCTCTTTCTCATATATTTGTATCCACCATTAGATGAAGCTTGATGTATTATTTTGATTTTAAGAAGTAAGAAACTCATTAAGGCATTGTTTGGAATATTAGGAGTATACTTTTTCTTTATGTTTACATTTGGAGTAGTTGTAGAGGTCCCAATAAACTAACATTTGATTATTTTAAGTGTTGATCTTTTTCTTCTTTCTTCTCTTAGTATTTCTCTTTCTCTTTCAGTGCATTTGTACGCACTATTGGAAGAAGCTTGGGATATCATTTAGAGTGCAAGAAGTGAGAAAATTGTCAAAGGTATAATTTGAAATAGTTAGAGCAATTTATAATTGCATTTGCAATAGTTTGAGGTACTAATAAACAAATATTTAATTATTATGGTAGATACAATAGTAAAGGCTTGGATAAAAGGATATCATATTTATTTGATAAACAATATATCTTTTCACTTGACCTCATAAGTTTTACAGTTTCTCTTATACAACTCCTAATATGGTCCTTTCTTGTGTAGCACCATTTGATTAAGGCATAGAATATCCTTTGTTGATAAATAAGGGATTATCAGCATGGGACACCCTAGACATGGAGAAATCTACTACAATAAAGGATATCTTTTTTTAATAATGGAAAGGCATGGCATCATACTACTAAAAGCGTGCAACAAAAGATTAAGAAAATATAGAATAAGATCCAAATGTTACTCAATACTAAGCTTCTCATAAGTGTCATGGGAGTTTGTACAATACATGTGATGTTAGTCATCTCCCTTTGTAGAGAGTGCAATCAAAGAGCCATGGGCTCTCTTTTTGCTATTTTCACTTTTGTCATCCTTTTTTGTTTCCTTCTAGGAAGGCATCATATTTTGTGTTATGCATGAGGTATCTATTTTAAGTATATATAATGACAAGATGGGATCATCAAATTCTTAGCATAATAAACCTTAAAAAGGTTTAGATTAAGCCTTGCAAAATAATGGGAAAGTGCAAATCCACATCAATCTTAGCCCTTCTGCTACCAAAATTAGCTAGGAAATGATAGTCATAAAAAACTAGTACCTATTGAACAAGTGAAAATTAAAGTCTTGGATCTTGTAACCGAAATTTTCAATCTCCACCATTTTCTTGAAGCTTTAGAACTCCTCATGAATGTACAACATGCTTTGACAAGATTATATGCTATATGATGAATATTATATTGAAGATTTTGCTAAATGATCAAAGTAAGAAGTTTGTCCAACTTTATAAAGGAGAAATATGATTTGGGTAGAGATTTCTCTTTATAGACAATTTCTTCTTCAATATGATTGACATATATGATAGGGCCCTTTGAGGCTTCTACATAAATGAAAACTTGATTAAAGATTGCTCTTTACTAACAATTCCTTCTGGAATACGCTTGACCTCTATGATACTTTGAGGTTTCTATATCAACTCCTATATTGTATTCAATGTCTCAATCCTCTATAGGCTCCCCATGACGAAATGTTGTGGTTGCTATCTTATTCTCTTCTAGGACCTACATTTCTATTTAAATTGGAAAAAAAAGCATTAAATAGAGTAAACAACCAAAGTCTAACACTAGTCTTGTAGCAAAAAGGCTAATTTTATGGCAATTTAGACTCCTTACAAAAAGTTATATTTCTCATCAATGAGAAAGATTAATAAGAAATTATTTTAAAAAATGTGATCTACACAAGATAGTAGTTAAAAAAAAATAGAAAGGGTCAAAATAAGCTAGGGAAGTGCATATTTATATGTCCATAGACCATTTTCATAGAAAATAAAAAATATGTAGTATTTCTAATCAAAGGCATCTTAAAAAACATTTTATCGGGCTTGAAATTTTCATGAAAAATATTTTGATATGTATAGTATGTATTCCCATTAAGACATGCAATCAAGTAAATACTATCAACTTTTTTAAGAGCTCCAAATAGCATTGTAGAGTGTTGTTTTGATAAATTTTCATGCACTTTTAAAAATATAAATTCTATAGAAAAAAATTTTACACTTGAAACTTACTCTAAATCTTTTATTCTATTATCTTACAATGTTGGTAAAGTCCCATCCAATTTTGGTATGATATGCACATGTTATTTCAAACATAGTGAAATAGGACATGAGCCACAAAAGTCAAATTATAAGACTAGCTTGAAATTGACCTTGACCCTATAGCACAAAGGGATGTAATTTGACAATATTAGATTGCCTTACTGTGTGCCATAGGGTTTGAGTGAACAATGATAGATTAAAAAAATATTAACGTGTTTGAAGACTTGTCACTGCATATTGATATAACTGTGAATGTTCTATATGAACAAATACAACAATCTTAAGTAAAAAAACATGAGAAATTTGTAATCCACATGTAAATGCTGAGCATCACTCCATTAAATAGATTAATATCAAAATTTAACAATAGATGGTACTTGCAATGGAACCTCTTACAATTGGATTTCAGGTTCAAAAGTATTTGTCATCAATATCTCCACTAAGTGTTTGAGAAGATGACATAAGATGTATTGCATAGTACATAGAAGATCTTGTTGGCAATATCAAAGCAATAAGTTTGTATAGTTTTATAAAAAGAAAAAAGAACTTATTGTTAGTTGAAAATTCCTTTTCATCGCTGACAATTTCTTAGTCAAATTGATGATTCTTTATGCTAGGTCATGTGAACTTTCTAGATGAGCTCTTATTTCCTCTATATCTTAGTGACACCAATTACTTGGAGAAGTTACTGAAAGGACCTTTTGTGCACCCTAGGGTCCTGATCACATTGCACTACAAAACATGCCATAACTTTCATTCCAAAGCTTGGAATGGGGTCATGTTTGTACTCAAAACGACTAGAATGGGATTTTTGAGCTTATGTATGCCTTAAAACCATCAAAATTCTTGCAAAAAAGATAAAAGTATTTTCATATTTTGACTTATGTTTGTCGTGTATCTTAGACCTAAGCTCATTTGCATTAAATTTTGGCTCATGCTACTATATTTGTTTTAAAGTACTGACTATCATCATATGTTTTGAAGTCATATGTGAGCTAAAATGACTATCTTTTATGCAATTTATGCACTTCTATGAGATGCATGGACATGTGCTTATGGATGTTGGAGTTGGTGGCAACTCATGCTACTTTACCATTTCTCCAATGTACACATATTTCTTCATAAGAAGGATAAGGAGATTAATGACCAAACAATTCTAGTTCTATTTAAGTATGCTTATATGTCATGTAATAATTCTTTGTATTTTGTTTAGCTCATAAGATAACATGGAGTTTTGTACTGTAACCTAGGTTATAACTTAGTTCATGGTTGCTTAGAAAACTTTAGAATTTTGTTGTAAGCACACAATCAATTTTGGGTTTGGACCTTAGGGTGTGCAAGAAGGCATTCCGACATTGTCAAATGGCTTTTACATGCCATAGGGTCTAGGTTCTTATTTGAACTTACTTTTGCACTACATGAATTTATTTTGTATTGTTACAAGTTTTAGGCATGGTGCCATATATTTTGATTAGTTTGTGGGCCGCCTTATGTCCCACACATTCAATCTTAGAATTCTTTTATTGGTCTCCTATAGAGATTGCCACTAGATAAGCAAAAAAAAGTACATATAGTGGATCCCTTGATTTCTACCAAGGCAAATGCTTCAAGTATAGACTTCATCCTAGAGAATTTGAGCCTTAATGAGCTACAATATCTTTATTTTTCTATATCATGAGGGGTATGCTTGATATTTTTCTAACATCTGGATAAGAAGTAGAAATTGAATACCTTTCTTAAATTTCACTCTTAGTTTACATGTATCCATGTAGATCATATTAGAGTAGCGCCATCATGGACCTAAGGTTCATAAAAATCTAGTTGATGAATTCACTCCATGGTTTTGGTGTTGAATTTTTAGTGCAAAATTTTTTAAGCTTCTTATGTTTTTAAAGCATAAGTTGGTGTTTTCTAAATGTTTTCATAACAAGTTTTCGAGACGAGAATTTTCTTTACGAGAGGACAAGTACCCATTCTTGAAAAGGGACAAGGATGCCACTGTCTCTATAGCCTTTAAGTCCCTCTTTCACTTATCAAACATCACTCCCTATGGTTGAAGAGTTACCAAATATTGGAGATTTTTGGAGGCTAAGTTCATGCTTGAAGAGAAAAGAATACATGTGAGTAGATAATTTACTTGTCTCATTTACAAAATAGGATATTGAATCTTGTGCATTGTAGCATTTATACCTTCATAAAGCTAGCTAGTCCCAAGAAGCTTATCGTTTTCAAAAAGACAATTTTTACCAAAATAGAGCAAGCCTTTAGAAAAGGCAAGGGGAAGAGGATAACTAGAGATGAGGAGATTGCAAATCAAAAAACACCTAACAAGAAGCAGAAGCAAAATGAAGAAAACAATGCTAAGGGGTGCACAAAAAAATGGTCAGGAGGGGAAACAATGAGGGCATGCAACTCAATTGAGGGTAGCCCAAAGGAAAAGCCCAAGAAGGACACAATATGAGGCTTTAGAAAATACCCCAAAAAGAAGGAGGCCTAAGACAAGCTCCCTACTAAAGACCCCTCAAAAGGCATCAAAAGGAGATCCCCAAAAGGAGATAAAACCCAAGGCCTCCCCCAGAAGGACTTTCATGGAGATGCCAAGGAAGAAGTCAGAGGCTAGGGCATCTCCTAAAATATCAAAATAGACACTAGTTGGTGGCAAAGCTTAAGGAAAATATGGATATATAACTTTTCGTAATCAAGAAAAATCAATATATATTTAATAATTTTTGTTAATGCATTATCTTTGGTAATCAAGAAAAATCAATATATGCTTAATGGTTTTTATTAATTGATTTATTGCTTTCCTAGAGTCTAAAGATGATCATGCATACTTAGTCTTTTTCCATCTTCTAAACTAGAAAGATATATTTATAAAGTTCTCTAAATATTCATAAAGAAACAAGTCAACCCTTGTCTAGTTTCTCTCCATTGACTCCCAATTTGATTCAAAGATTCTAACCAATGTGCTCGATGAGAGTTTCCTACCTAACCACAAGGTTTTTGTTCTTTGCAAACTGGTTTCTTGAAAGACTGATCCAAAGACATGAATTGGGATAAACCATGATAAAATAGCTCTCCTTGGTATTCTCCCAATCTTCATAGAGCTTTTAATATCTTCAATGAACTTCAACTTGAAGTCTTGTATAGTTTCAACATCGAAAATATCCCAATTTACCAATGAATTGAGATAAGGTGAATGAAGCTTTTCCAATCTTTCAAATGCTTGTGCATTTAGGAGAACAATGTAAGTTGCAAAGTAAAACGGCAAATTCTTTTCATTGAAGGATGAACAACATAAGATGCAAAGTAAAACTATAAATTCTTTTCAATGAAAAAGGATGAAGGATGGTTAGGGCAAATAAGATTACCAAATTCAACATGCATGATGTTGAATGTGCTTGTAAGTGACTCTATTGATGCCATTCTACACTTGCTGATGAGAATACATCTACTCAAATTTCTCAAAATTTAGTCTACTAGTTGATTACTGCAAAAAATCAAAACACATGTCACACACACACACACACACACGCACACGCGCACACACACAGAGACAGAGAGAGAGAGAGAGAGAGAGAGAGAGAGAGAGAGAGAGAGAGAGAGAGAGAGAGAGAGAGAGAGAGAGAGAGAGAGAGAGAGAGAGAGAGAGAGAGAGAGAGAGAGAGAGAGAGAGAGAGAGAGAGAGAGAGAGAGAGAGAGAGAGAGAGAGAGAGAGAGAGAGAGAGGCTCAAAGCCCTTTAGCTTGCTGATTTGTGGAGCATTTTGTGAAGAACAAGAAGTAGCCATTTACTTCTATCTCAAAGGTATGGAGTCTTCTTACTTTGATACTATGAATCTTTGTTCCTTTGTTAATGGTTTGAGAAATGAGCTTGTTGTCATGGGGGTTCATGCATAAAATGGATATTTCTTGCACAATGAAAATAAATTCTCACATGGTTTTAAGCAATTCAAGGTTCTTATTGTGCATGATTTTTTATGTCTGTTTAAATGCGGTAGTTGTAAACATTTATGTACTATTGTTAGCAAAAAAACTCTATTGTGTGAGTGTCTATTATAGGTTCTATAGTGGGGAAAAGAAGAGGAGAAGGAGGAGGTAAAGTTAGCAAAACATTGAAGGTATGGATGCCTTTATTTTTTGATGTTTATTTTGACTTCAAGTATTCATTGTTTTATTCATTTGGTTTTCCGTTGATTGGGCAAGTAAATGTGTCATGTGTCCATCTAAGTTGTTGATTGACATCATTAGGATATTTTGGGGAATGGTATGAGGAATTGCTATGTATGTGTGTGAGATTTGTGTGCTTAGATGGGGATGGTTGGGGTATGTAATCCCTAAAGCCACAAGTGAAACTCGTTTTAGAGGCCGTGGTAGTTTGGCTACTAGGAGGAGCCTATTGTTATGATGTGGTGACATTATCACCCATATGTTTGGGAATCCAATAGGCTAGATTTGTGTAATATTCTCGCCACATCACTTCATATCAAGAAAGGAATTCGAGCTTGAGACATTTTAAAAATTACTCGTCGAGCTATCTTATAAGTGACCGCACGTAATTTTCTTGATATCGAGTCTCGCATTAAATCAATTCCACAATCTGACATGAGAAGGTGCCTCAATGTTCCCAGCCAACAAAAAGCAAAGATGCCTTGTAAATAATATTACGATGATTTGATCATATAAATTTTCCCGCATTATATTTGATTTGGCATTTTCGATTCCATTTAATGCATCAAGGATCTCATTGATTTCATAACCATAAGACAAATCACAAAAGCCTCAATTGGTAGATGAAGAATACGCAAGAACGAGCATGCTATTGAGTAAGTTAAGTATCAAAGAGTATGACATGACTTTATATACTAGATAAGTCATGAAGTAACTAGGCCAAAAACCACCACAAGAAGTCGTTTTAAAGAAAAAAGACGTTTTCAAAAAAATAGGCAAAAATACATGAGGTTTTTGATGCCTGGAGGGAGAGAAAGCATTTAAAAATCATTCCCATGCCAGCATTCAACCAGTAAGCAATCAAAATGAATATTTAACAAAGCTCAATTGGCTCTTGACAAGTAGCCAAATGAATCAGTAGACTGCATGCTCCCTCTCATGCCTATAAATACACCCTCTCTCTTTCACCAAAAAAGCAAGAAGGAAGACCTCCTGATGATGGAAAAATTTCTATACTTCTCTTATCCATTGAAGCTTGAGCCTTGAAAGAGGAAAATACCCCCCCTTCTACCTCATTTTCATTTTCTCTACCCCCTGCTACGCCTTCGCCCCATATGACCATATCGCTAAGCAAAACACTAGCAAAATTTTTCTGGACCACAACCAACTCTCCTTGAACTACCACATTGAGTTCGCCCGATATCCGTGATGGCTCCGTGAGGTCGTAGAAATTCAAAAAACCCATTTGAAATAAGGGAAGCAAGGAATGCGACTGATGTAGAAAATGACATAGTAGGAGTTGGTGAGACCCCCCATTACAACAAACCTAAGAGAGGTAACATCTCTTCAATTTGGAAAAAATTAATGTTTTATAAGCTTATCACTTTATTTGGCTTTAAACGATTATATACGCATTCTAATGAAAATGCATATGAACTGTCGCTTAGGAAAATAACCTAAGTAATATAATAATTAACTATTCATTGAAAAGATTCTTTCACTTGGAAAATGATTATATTCCTATCATTAAAAAAATATCTTAATTATGATTTATTTCGTGATATTTATTATTATTTCATCAATGATGCATGTGATCATAGTAATAGAAAAATGGTAGATGTTGTTAGGAAAGGGAATATTTTATAAAATTTTCCTCAAAGTGACTATCTCTATTTATTTTTCTAATGATAAACATATATATATGAATTTTATAATAATTTATAGAAAATCATTTAAATAATATCATGAAATAATCAATGTATTAAATCAATGGAAAATTACATAGAAAAATATATACTAGATGTGCATAAATTAGGTGCGTGAAAATATAATTCTATGTCTCAAAGATGAAATAAAAATTACACTTATGATTTTTGCATTACTTGGAATAATTTCTTTAGAAAAACAATCAACATTGCACTTAGGACATATCTAAAAGAAAATTGATCTTTCTAGATAACGTTGAAAGTTTGGCAAATAGTTAGACATTATCGATCAAACCATAGAATATGAGTAGAATAAAATATTTTTTGGTTGAAAACATACGTAATGTTAATATTAATGATTATTTTATTGAAAGCGTCAATATCATGAGTCGACCCACATATGAATCAACAAGAAATCCTAACCTAAAATATTGAGAATATTGAAGGGAAAACAAGTATGAAATACTCAATAACCCTAAAACTATAAATATGAGGAAATTAAATAAATATCGAAAGTTTGTAGGACTTCTTGGACATTGATAAGAATTTGTCGATACAAATTATAAAGTCTAAATAGACTTGAAAAAGCATTTGAAATCCTGCTAAGTGCAGGCTAGGGCAAGGCAACACATGAATTGCGTGCCATAGGCAAAAATTCCCATATTATCTTTTAGGGTGGAAATACCAAATTTTTCATAAGGATAAAATAGACTTCTCATAATTAATCAGATTTGCAAAATAACATGCAGAACCCTAAAAAGAGTTGCAAGTAGGAAGCGAAACCCTAAGAATAAGGTGGGACCTTAAAATAGAAACCCTAGATTTGGGTGGGGTTGCTTCTTATGCTAAAAACACTTGCTGTTGTTTCTTTTTGATTTGTGTAGGCATTGATGGTTGCAAAGGAAAGATGTAGTTATGTGTCTTCTTCCACTAACCCATTAAAGATGGGTAGAGGAAATCCCAAAGCTGGCAAATCCATCATTTCCAATAGGTATAGCAATAGGTTGTGCTGTCATCCTAACAACCAAATTCACTACAGGGGTTCGAACAACTGGAACTATAGCTCCACTCAAAGTGGAGAAACTGATTGGAGGGGGGAGGGGGGGGGGGGGAAGGACTAGAGCTTCCTCCCCCTAATGAATTGTGCACTAAGCTAGGGTTATTAAGACCCCACCCTTGCAAAGATATTGAGCCACTCCTTTGTGGAGAATATCTTTTGTTTATCTTGGCCCACTGTCTAGCTTATTCAACCCTTTCTTTCTTTTGGAGCTCTGATTAATGGTCTTGTGAGTCTAGCTCACTAGTTTTTAGCATACACTAAAGAATATGTCCCAATCAACCAAGGTATAGAAACCACCACTTATTAGCGCTCTCGACAAATGCACCACCTGTCGCAAAACAGGCCCGACACTGGCTATAGGTACTAGTCGGGCCTCTCTAACACTCATAAGACAATCCCATAAGTCCTTGCGGCAAGGAGCATCCAAAGGACACATCGCCCTAATCTCCATTATAAATATTGCGTTTGTAGTGAAACATAGTCCAACGATTGCCCTTCCTTAGTCCTCAGAGGAAGATCCCACAGATCTTGGTGTAGTACATCAAAGTAATACAAACATAAAGGAGGCACCCCTGTGGCTAAATGTCGTGGTCCCATTGCAGCTCTCCTATACCTCGGGCACTAGCCCCAAGATGCACTGCTCTAACATAAAGGACATACGAACACACTCTGCTCTTATATATTTCAAATGTTCTAGGATATAAATGTCCTCACTTGACAATTTCTCAAAGATTCAAGCATATAGCCTACAGCTTGGGTTTCCTCACAACTCAGCGTAGGCCATGTGTTTGGCAATCAATTGCAATGCATCGAGGAGTTACCATGTGATATGCATAATGAAATTGTGAATGACACACCTTGTGCTCAAATATTTTATGATAAAAAAAACCACCAATGTGAGGTGTGAAAACAATCCTTTAATTATTTCCAAGCCACTCGTAATTGCTGCATTGCTACAGACTAGCATCGAGTTTGCTCATCCTACTAATCTTTCTTAAATTTAAACAATGACAAGCTTGTATGCTATGTATAATCAAATAAATTAGAATTTAAAACATTTTCAGTGAGACCACTCGCTTTTACAACCTGTCCTTTCCTCCTACCGTTTTGGTTTTGCATTCATTGGGTAGGTGTAATGTTTATATTTATGTAGTTTTTCATGTCAAAATCGATAAAAACATACTCTAATATAGAAACAAGACTTGTGCGACTGAGGCTTAATCCTCTTCCTCCAACCTTGTTATATATTCACGAATATAAAATGTATTTTTTTCAAATTCTTTAGGCACAAAAGCTAAAATTTTCCTTATTTTTTCTATTTTTTTCTCATTTATTTATTCATAACAATGTGGTATTTTCTGATTCCTACTTCACATCCTCAAAGGATACTTGACAGGATTTATTCCACTCAAACAAATATTTAGAAGATAGGAGGTTCATTAGTGGCAATGCTCTTTCTATGAGTGCATTGAAAAATCTTCGATAGTATCCTATTGATGAAAGAAAGCTCTACACCTCTTCTGGAGTATGCGATGGGCTCATAGAGACTGTGACCTTTATATTTTCAGGGTCAATTGCAATACGAGTTGAACTAACCACATGGCCGAGTAACAACCCATAGGGCATTCCAAATACGCACTTCCTAGGGTTAAGAGCAACGCAAAATTGTCTACAATGCTCAAAACTAATCAATTGTTGCTCCCTTATGGTGGCTATCCCCCATATTATCAATAAAGACTTTTAATTTCTGGAGAAATATCACCAAAGGTCTTATCAGGTGTTCGTTTGCCAAGATCCAGGCATATTGCATAAACCAAAGGCCATCACATGATACGCAAAGGTACCAAAGACAATAATAAATGTCATTTTCAATTTGTCTTCCTTCGTAATGGCCATCTCGTTATATCCAACAAAGCAATCCATAAATGAATAGATTTCCATACCCACTATCAATTGATCAAAAATTTGATCAATGAAAGGCAGCGGGTAATAGTCCTTAATTGTTTGTTTATTACGCTCTCTAAAGTCTACAAAAAGTTGGATTTGATTATTTTTCTTCTTCATGATAACAACAGGTGAACACCATTCATTGTGCTGCACAGGGAAGATTAAACGAGCTTTTCACAATTTTTGTAACTCCTCGAATAACCCGTCCCTCAGTTCGAAAGGTATACATCTTACTTTTTGATGCACATGACAGCTACCTTTCTTTAGAGGGATGGTATAAATAGCTAGGTCGGGAGCAATGCCTCTCAACTTGTCATACTCCAAGCAAAAATATCACAGAATTATTGAATCAAGGACAAATAGTCATTTCTTTCTTTTGAAATGAGCATGGACCTTAATTTAATTAGCTGTGAATCATTCATCGTGCCAAGGTCAAGCTCAAATACATCCGCATCCCTTTATCCTCTCTCGAGTCTCTATTGGCTCATTCAAAGTCACTTGGTAGATATCCTTTGTGTAGTGGACCCCTCATTGGATTCATCACTCGATGACATCTCACTAGTAGATGGAGCATCTAGCGTATCAAACTACTCTGATGAAGACAAAGGATCTCTCTCACTCAGAGGAGATTTAGGACAAGCATCCACTACTACACATCTAGTACCTTGACCAAACATCAATCGACCGACGTGTATATCAACTTGAGAGTTTGCTTGTAGAATCCATGGCCTGCCTAGCAACACCTGCTATCTAGGACGCCCTGCCAACCTAATGACCCTAAAATCTAGAATGCATTCTACATCGGGAATGGTCACATGGACTTTAGTAATGCAACCTTCAAATTTCCTTAAACTATCATCAGCAATTTGGAGGATTGTGGAGGTATTTTTTTTAATTTTTAATCCCAGTCTCTCCATCAATTTCGAACTCATAATGTTGACAAAAGACCTTGTGTCCACAATAGCATGGTCCACTAATATTCCATTGACATATGCAGCTACCCTGGGACATTTCTTTTCAGCATGTTCAAACCAATCATCTCCTACTTGCGCTATTCCCAAGGTCTCAACGATATACCCACTATGTAGGATCTTCTTAAGTTCCTTGTGTGGAGACAATTTAACCAACTATAGAAGATTTACATATGTCTTAACTTCACAAAGAGAACTTGCTAAATCGAATTCATGATAACTAGCAAGAGCTCGCTTGTTGGAGATTATTGGAGATTATTCCCTTGCATTCGATGATTAACTGGACCTAGCTACTTACTTCCTGGAGAGAGATAATCTTACTCCAACAACAAGTACTAGCTAAATGGCTGGACATCCCACATATGTCACATTTGACATTTGAACAATTCCTGGGGAAATGTTGGCCACCACACCACTTACAACTGAATCTTGAGGGGCCACCCTCTTCAGGGCGTCGACTCCCTATCAAATTTTGTTACTTCTTTAGGAAATGAACATCAATGGCTATTTGTCTATATTTTTCACTAATCATATTAGTATAGTGCTTCATTATATCCTTTGCTTTTGCTAAGGACATTCGAGGCACTTGAATCATAGCCGTGATCATCTACTAGTCATTCCATTGGCCTAACCACTTGATTAGGGATTGGCTGTTGATTCCTTGAAACAATGCTAGGATTTATCGTTGGGCTTCCGATAGTGAGTGGAGCCATTTGACTTGTCATCGGCATGGTCACACTAGGAGGAGCTGCGAACATGGGCACATTTGGAATTATGCTTCCTCTCCCATTAGGAGGACTCATGGACATCCCTTGATCTCTGTTTGTCAAGGCTAAAGCAATTCCAAACCCTAAACTTGAATTCCAGTTTGACCTAAAGACATAAGCCACTTGTAATCACGATTCTACCTCTTTTGCTCGTGTTATGGCCATATCAATGTCGGCAAGAGCAACACTACTCAATTGCACTTGAATGCTAAATTCTAACCCATTTAGAAAGTATTGCAACCGAGCAACAACTAGAATAGTGATATAGATTTGTATTATAAAAAAACCTCCAATTTCTTGGTATACCCATAAACATTCTCTTGGGGTTCTTGACGTGTAACATTAAGGACACGTAGCCAATATTGACCTCCCCTTTGAGGGGAAAACTCTCTTTGAAAGGCCATAAAGAATAAATTGATCGTAGTGATGTTGATGGAGCATCTAGCATATCAAACTTTGATGAAGACAAAGGAACTCTCTCACTTCAAGGAGATTCAAGATAGGCATCCATTACTACACGTCTAGCACATTGACCAAAGATCAATTGACCAGCGGGTATATCAACCTGATAGTCTGCTTGTAGGATCCACGGCCTACCTAGCAACGCCAGTTAACTAGGATGCCCTGCAAACCTGATGACCTAAAGTCCAGAATGCGTTCTACATTGGCAATGGTCACATGGAATTTAGTAATGTAACCTTTAGGTTGCCTTAAAGCACATATGAACACACTCTGCTCTTATATATTTTGAACGTTCCAGGATATAAATGTCATCACTTTACAATTTCCCAAAGATTCGAGTGTCTAGCCTACAGCTTGGGTTTCCTCACAACTCAGCAGAGGTCATGTGTTTGGCAATCAATTGCTATGCATTGAGGAGTTACCATGTGATATGCATAATGCAATTGTGGATGACACACCTCGTGCTCAAACATTTTATGATTAAAAAAATGAGCAATGTGAGGTGCAAAAAAAAATCCTTCTATGATTTCCAACCGTAATACAGACATATAGGAGGAACCCCTCTGAGTGAATGCCGTGGCACCACTGCAGCTCTCCAACGCCTCAAGGAGGATTGGCCCGATGCACTGCTCTAGCATAAAGCACATACGAACACACTCTGCTCTTATATATTTTGAACGTTTCAAGATATAAATGTCTGTTGAAACTTCAAGCTCCTTATCTTAGTGTGTACTCGACACTTAGCTGTTGTTCAATTGTCTCCATATGCGGACATTGAATAAGTCGGTGACTCTAGGTTTAACCGCAGTTAGTGTAAATGGTCAGTTAGACATAAGTGTTGTATTCACTTCAGTGATGTGTGAGAAAATAATAAGAAGAAGGAGAGTTGGGATGAGTTGGCTACTCACTCTCTATTACTCCAATCCTACCCTGTCTTCTATCATAGTATTAGAGCCATGAACCATGGAATCCCTGAGAGCTTGTAGCTTGGCATTGACAATGTAAAAGCTAGAATCTAAAGGAAAAGTTTGAAGCTACATGGAAAAGAAGCCATAGCCATTGGAGAAGTATGCATCAGATTTGGATCTCCTCCACCTGTTAGAGCTTGTTGATGTATGCATGAGGGATCATTGACAAGTGATAGAGCCAATCATTGAGCTCATCTGTGGTTAGTATGAGCAACAGTATATAGATGTGATGCAACAAATTTGCACCTTAAAAACATGAGTAGATCTGGACATGATTAATCATCCATTGCTTGAGAAATCATATGGGGCATTTGAGGCATACACCAGAGCCTCTAATGAAGAAGCATCAGCTTACAAGTGACCATCAACTCATTGACCAGTAGCAGGGTAGAAAATGTGGCCCGTAGATGTTGTGCCTGTTGTTCCTATAGCTATACCTGGACAGATTTAAAGGCAGCCTTGATGTATAATGTATATGCATTGAATGTGACATTACTTGCTAAATAGTAAACATTGGCACGAGCTCATGGAGCATTTGGTATGTTGTAGCAAATTGATATAAAGTAGCTTGAATGTGACCACTAGACTTGTGTAATGCAGCTGAATACATGTGTTGTGTACGGTAACTCATAGGCAACATTGAAGAAGGAGACTAAAAACTCAATTTTGGAGTGCATTTACAGATCTGAAAATTACAGGCTGGAATCTGTAATTTGAATGTATGATAGTTATCACTTAAAGTTGAAACATATTGATATCCATTTGGTACCTGTAAGGCTTAAGTCATGCCATTGATGCTATAGGTATTTTTGTGGGATATTGTGAGTATTAAATACCCAAATTTGGACTAGATTACTATTGGTTATAGTAGAGTATTAATTGGTTTTATTAGATGGAAGAATATTTACTTCCATATATGATGTACATACAGTACAATGTGTCTTGATGGACATGTATGAATACCTGCATGCAATGGCAATTCTCTGAGATGTTGTGGGCTATGTTGGCATAAATACCCTTGCATTGGCTATGAAAAGGTTGTTGGTTGCACATAGGTTGTTGTTCACAGACTGCTTGTTTGTTCATTGCCAGTTAGTGTGTTTACATATAGATTATGTAGTAAATGCAGTCCATACAAATAGGTTGTTATATCTAGATGTATTGCCACTCGACTTGGGACATGGTTGACATGTTTATCGATTGAAATACTCTGATTTGGATAGAGCCCTTGAAAACTATCATTGGATTGGAAGGCTAAAATTGATCAGTTAAGAAACCTTGTTGGCTTGTAGGAAGTCATGCATTAACTAGCCATTGATTGTTACAATATGGCAAATGCAAACAGAACTGACAACATAACTCAGATGATGGGACCTAAAATGGGCCGGCACTAGCTATGGCACTAGCAAGGCCTCATGCACAAAACAGGCAACCCCACCACACGGCCTCGCAGCCAAGAGTGTTTGTAATACACTGATGTACACTAGATAGACTTAATTATGTGTTTGTAGCTGATATGTAGTCCAACGTTTACCTTCCCTTCTCCTTAGAGGGAGATCCCATAACATGTAGGCATACTGCCTCGTCACACAAAAATCAGGAAGCTCCCCTTAGCTGATTGCCATGGCTCTACTTCGACTCTTCTACACCTTAGGGATTGGCCCCAAGATTTGTCGCTCCAACATATAAGACATAACACACAAATTCCACTCTTTTCTTATTTTGTACGATCCAGGAATATATAAATCCTTCACCAAACAGTCCCAAGGAAAGTGTACAACTGACCTACAGTGCTCCTTTCCACTCCACATATAAGTCATATCCTAGGAAGACAATTGCTATGCAATCCAGGACTGATACCACGTCATGCGTCATGCATAGTGCATATGATCCTAGTGCACAAGCAATATTTAACAAATTAGCATTTTGTGACATTGTGGAAAAAACAACCCTTTCATGATTTTCGCTAAACGTATGCTTCAATGTATGGAGACTAGCACCGATTCCTCATGCTACTAGCCCCATCAACTAGAATATCACAATTCTAAATGGAATGCACAATCAAATGTTTCAAAAATTCAAAACCCTCTCAGCCCTCTTAGCCCTCTTAACCTCTTAACATCACCCTTTCCCTCTAACGTTTAGGTTATGCGACGTTGCATAGGTGTAGGATATTATTTTGTATGTATTTTTCTCATAAAATGGGAAAAACATGAACTATGACACATAAACAAAGCCAAACGGAAGCCAAACTTCATGCCTCAGCTTTGTTATACAGCTGCAACCATGAATCATAATTTTCTAGATTTTTATAATGCGAAAATCCTAAAACTTTCTATTTTAGCTATTTTCTCTATTTATTTGTGTATAAAAATAGATTATTTTCTGATTTATGATTAGTGACTGATCATGAAAGTTGAAATATTTTTTGTCTCAAAATTTTATCCCATGCGCATCTCTTTTTCCCACCCGAAACCAATAAAACCTTCATTTTTACACTAAAAAGGCAATTTTCGAGTCATAATTTAATTATTGCAACTATTTATCATTATAGGTTTGCATTTTTTAATGCACATCCATCAATCATAATGCAAACAAGATCCAAATAAATTTTTGTTCCATATGAATTCCATTTCAACCATCAAACATAAAAAAGAAGCAAATTTCCTTTGTAAAAATGAGGCATACCGCTTGTGCGTGTTGTGGGTTTTTTAATAATTGATACGACTACCAATAGACCATCCGATGATCATTCTTTAGTGCTGAACACCTTCCCTCATCCTGCTCTTGAACTTGGAGCAATCCAATCCATGCTGGACAAGCATCCTTCAGCCCCTCTTCTTCTTGATTCTTCCCACATGAACCACCACTTGGAAGAGAGAGAGGGAGGAGAGAGAAAGACTAGTTTCTGATCTGCTGATTCGTACAACCATTGGAGGAGTGAAGACAGCCAATTGGAAGTGAAGGAAGAGTGTAGATCACTGCTGCCATTAGTTTATGGGGGTATATTGAGGTGGCATAACCCCTCTCTCTCACCCCTCATGAAATTGTTGTGCATGAAACATGGCGCATTCATCCTCCTTCACGCCCAAAAAAAAATTCCCCCCCTCCCCCCCTCTCAATTGTCAAATTGGGGGGTGCCCAAGGTCCCCAAAGGGTGGCACCTCTCCAACTCTCAAGTGGTGGGCCAATTTTTGGTACTCCTCCCTCGTCCGACATCCAATTCAAGGTTCAAAAAATCTTGCACATCCGTCTCAAAGTCCCCCACTGTTGGGAATTTCCTAGAGTCTCATATGAGAGTCAAAAAAAGTATGAAAATTTCCCAACCGCCGCTTGGTGGGTCTTTAAAGCACTTTTGGGGCTTGCCACTTAAAATCATACTGATTGCAGCTACTGCCTTTCGATGAAGTCTATTTTTCCCTTGAAATTTGGATTTTTTGGTTATTTTTAAGCACTTCTCGACATAAAAAATCATCTATCATTGGCAACCACGGGATAGGGTGACCCAACCCATCAAATCCCACTAACAGATCTGCAAATAAATACAACCACAAAGAGCATCAAGTTGATACAAAATATAGGCAACAAAGCACATCATAGCTTTCGTTCTACTCCTTGACAAATCCAAGGTATGAAATCCACGAGGAGTAGGCCTAGTATAATTTGACAGAAAGAATCAAGCTAGTCATTAACCAACTGCTCCAACACAGCCAAACTAAAAAGAACTATCAAAGAGGTCATCCTGAGTGGTGGTATGATCTACTTACCTAACTAAGGACAACTCAACTAGGAGCTCCTACGAGGTGAGGACTCCTATAGCCTGATCAAGAAATATTATCGGTTTTTTGGCACATCTTTCTTCAAGTTTCCATACTTGGGCGTGTAAAAAGGAGGGAGCTGAGCGTAGTGACCCAAGGAGAACAAGGCATCGGCCTCAGGTCTTGTCTCGGTACCCAAGAACCTACCAAGCCCTCGCAAGGTGACACTTAATCCTTTTCTAACACTCACTTTTATTTTCGCTCCAACCTTCTTTTATTTGCTCTACTTTTTAGCTAATTTGCCACCCTTAGAAAGACAAGGCATTGGCACCGGGTCTTGTCTCGTCCCTAGGAACCTACCAGGCCTTCGCAAGGTAATGAACAACTGCTCAAAGATTTTTCTTGTTTCTCTATTTTTATAGGGGTTAGAACCCCTTTTTACACACCTCTGTATATTCATATATTTTCTATTAGATATTTAGGGTTTTTCCTTTTGGTTATTTTTAGTAGGCTTCTGTAATTGCCTCACACTAACAGGACTTCCTAGAACAGCCGCCTCACAGGTCACTAGAATAGGGTCACTAGAACTCTTATCTAAAACAAGTCTTTCAGTGCCTGACAATGTTGGTACAAGAGGCAATGACTACTCAGATCTCTCCCAGACATATAGAACCTAAACTTGGGACTTCATGCCTTGATTGTCGGTCCCCAACAGATAAAAAGAAAGCACATATACATACACATATATCCTTCATTGCTTAAGGGAAAAGACTCGAACAGGGGACGAAACCACCTGGAATGGTCACGAGAAGCTCCTCCGTAGCAAAGGCTCCCTCCAAAGACTTTGTCAACCTACTTCATCAACCTGTATGATACAATCACTAAAATAACAAACCATTAAACGCACCTACACCAAACAGACATAGGGCCCTCTTGGCCTAAAGAAATAACACATTGTACTGCAGACTAACTGGCCCTCTTGGCCTAATGAAATCAGACATTAAAAACTGAAAGCAACTGGCATTCCTGGCCTAAAGAAATCAAACGAACTACCTCATATAGATCCCTCCTTGGAAAAGGAAAATATACAAAAATATGCTCTATTCCAAGGAAAAATTTAGGGATTTTTGCCCTAGACTAAATGCATCAAGTTGTGACCCATCCCTCCTGCATGTATAGCAAAAGAGGTGTGCGCATAACATGTCGTCGAATCAACCTATGGGTCCAAGATAATAGTGGTAGATGGGTCTCGGCTACTCTTCGCATTACCCATATCAACCATTGCCTACCATATAACGCGTGGTTTGATAAAACTCCCCACAAGCAACCAGGTCCTGTTTCATTATCAATAAAAATATCCGGACTAGGACAACAGTTGAAGAAGAGGTCCTCCTCATAAGCAAAATTAGCTAATGAATTCGCAAATTGATTCCAATAACGTGGAATCAGCTGAAGAGAGACGCTCTCAAATTCATCAAGTAGGGTTATAGCAGTTCGATGATACATTCGAAGGATGGGATTCCAGATTGTGTATGTCTCATTGAGTTGATTTAAGATCAACTGGGAATCCCCTTTTACTAACAATTGCCGAATGCCACCTTTCTTGGCAATCTTTAGTCCCATAATCAAGGCTTTATACTCTGCCATATTATTAGTGAATCCTACCCCGAGATAAACAACTAATTTCATTGTAACTTTGCATCAGGGATCTTGGATAACTACTCCAACACTCCCTTTTTCATTAGGGCCCCTGGACGCTCCATCAAAGTATAACGTGTACATCCACAATGGATAACACAACGAGCCATCAAGAACTCTCCCTATTCCTAATAATGATAATCAAAATTCAACATGGTTAGAGGATGGACTGACAGGTCCATCCCACCTTCTTCATTAGACTCAATAGGGATGCTTGTCAATATTTTTAAACAGTGATGGGACTGAAAAATTTAATCTCCCACACAAAGGTACTGTCTTCTTGCTCAATCACTTTGTATCCTTTGCTCCACCAAATAAGCTTCCCTTGATGATATCTTTGCTCTAGATATGGGTGCTCCAAATAAGGGATTAACTGCCCCATCAACCAGTTTAAACTCTCTTGTAGGTCTCAAATGAACCCCACCATGGACATGCAATGCATTTAGCGTGTTAGCTTATTTAGAAATAATAAGGTTTAATCTTATTAAGATTAACCTTATTTTTAAATTCCACTCCCTGTAGATCAGCTAATAAAGTCGTGGACTTATTTTTACATATCCTAACGATCTTGTAAGGGCCATCCCATCTAGGTTCCAACTTTCCTGGAAATAGCTCCCTACGTGCATCGTAGTATAGAACTAATTGTCCTTTCTTAAAGGTATATTTCTTTGCTTTTAGATCATGCAACCACTTAGCCATCATGGTGCAACAAACTCTGCAATTTGAGCTCATCCAAGTGGACTATAGTCGTAAACCACTCGAATAGGGCATCTTCATCACCCAAAGAATGATTGATTGCAAATCTTATGGGTCGGTAACTCAATTTCTAAGGGCAAGACACACTCCTCCCCATAAACTAATTTAAATGGGGTATGGCCAGTGGCTCGTTTAAATGTTGTGTTATACGCCCAAACCACCACATATAATTTTGTATCCTAGTCCTGTTTCTTTTTGGAGATTATCTTGGATAGGATACCCACAAGTTGCTTATTTGTACTTTCAACTTGTCCATTTGCCTGTGGATTTGAAAAATCCTGTGTGTCCATCTCAAAGTCCCCCACTTCCGGGCATTTCCTAGAGTCTCATACGACAGTTGGAAAAATTATGAAAATTTCCCAACCACTGTTTGGTGGGTCTTTAAAGCACTTTTGGGGCTTGCCACTTAAAATCATACTAATTGCAACTGTTGCCTTCAACGAAGTTTATTTTCCCTTGAAATTTGGAGTTTTTGGCTATTTTAAAGCACTTCTCGATGTCAAAAATAAATTTTCACCAGATAGTGGGAAAAAATCTTGACAACAATAATTATGCCATATGGAAGTTCCACATGGAGAACTTCTTGATAGGTAAAGGATATTGGGACTTGGTGACATGTGTTGAAGCTAAACTTGAAATCCTAGAGAGGAATCCTACTGTTGATCAAAGACGAGCGCACCGAGCTTGGATGGAAAGAGCTCGTAGGGTGCTACATTGGTTACCTTTGTGTATCTCACATGCTTTGGTAATGCAAATCATGAACTGCAAGTCACCAGTAGATGCATGGAACATATTGATCAGGTATTACGGCACAACTACCATTGCCAAAAAGATACAGTTAAAGTAGAAATTCAACAACATGGAGAGAAAAGACAGATTTATACAAGATTATATCATAGAGATTTGAGACGATTGCGGATCAGCTGGCATCCATTGGCACACAGGTTAAGGATGAAGACATGGTTGCAGTGACATTAAATGGCTTGGGATTTGAATATAAGTCATTTGATACTTCCATCTTTGTGCAGGTTGAAATACCAGATTTCAATGAGCTAGTTGCATTGCTTATTCATGAGGAAGTTAAACTTGGATTGGCTATAGGCTCTAGCAGTTCCAAGAGTAAGGATGTTGTCTTTTATTTGCATCAATGCGGCCGTGGCAGCTGTGGTAGAGGTTATGGTTCTGGCAAAGGAGGCCAACAAAATGTATGTTATGGTCATAATAACCAGTAGGATTCAAATGCAAGAGGAGGTGGAAATTTCAGAGGCAGGGGGAGATCTAGCCCTAGAGATGGAGGCTCCTAGCAGCAACAACGTCCATTCGACAATCCTAATAAGGATAAGGATTGTCACTACTGTGGAAAGTACGGGTATTGCCAAGAATTGTTGGAAGAAGAAAGGAAATTAGAAGGGCAAGCAAGATGAACATTATGCATTGTCCAGTCAAAAAGATGATGCTTCTGGGGATAGACTATTTGCCATGACATATGTGAAAGACAGGGCTATTGAGAAGTCTATTGAGGATGCTGTTTGGTATATTGATTCGGGGGTATCGAATCATATGATTTCTCATGGTGACTTTATTGACATGATGTTTGAGAGAAATGGCTATGTATGTGCAGGGGATGACATGTAGCATAGCATTGAACATAAAGGCAAAGTGCCTTTGGTAATCCATGATGGCAAGAAGAAGAACTTACATGATGTATTGTATGTCCAGTCAATTACTGAAAAATCTATTGTTTGTGGGCTAGATGACTGAGCAAAATTTGTAGGTTAGGTTTAATAAGCATGGTTGCTTCATTGAGAAGTTTGGTAATGGTTGTAAATTGATTGCTCATGGTGGTCATAGGAATGGTATGATGTTTACTCTTGATGCCACTTTTCCACAATTGAAATCAATCATATTTGCCCATGGCTCTAGCACAGTCAGAGATTTAGAGATATGGCATAAAAGAGTGGGGCATGTTAATCTTCAGTAGCTGCAAATGATGCAAAAGAAACAATTGTTATAGGTGTACCCAAGTTTTGACTACACAGATATTGGTCATGTCTGTGATGCTTGTCAGTTTGGTAAATAGTCAAGGTTACCATTTGTCAAGCATGTAAGAAATAGTAAGCAATCATTGCAGTTGGTTCACTCTGATGTGTGGGGGACTAGCTCTAGGTATTATGCGACATTCATTGATGACTTCAGTCTCGCTATACTTGGGTTTATATACTGAAAACAAAGGATGAGGCATTTGCTATTTTTCATAAATTTAAGCAGCAGGTTGAAAATGAATTTGATTGCTACATCTCTTGTTTGAGATCTAACAGTGGTGGGGAGTATGTGTCAAATGAATTTGACAGTTTTTTGGCTGAAAATGGCATACATATGTAGCTTACATGCAGCTACAGTCCACAGCAAAATGGGGTAGTTGAATAGAATAATAGAGTCTTAATGGAAGCTGTGCGTGCAATGATGAATGAGAAGAAGATGTTGCTCTATTATTGGGATGAGGCTGTGATGATAGCATGTATATCTTGAACATGACTCCCACTGCAGGTATTCATGATATGACACCATTTGAGAAGTTGTATAGCTACAAGCCTGATATCAATCACATGAAAGTATTTGGTTGTCTTGCTTATGTGCACATCCTTGATGAGAAGAGGAAGAAACTGGATCCGAAAGCATGTAAGTGTGTCTTTATTGGTTATTCGCAAGAGAAAAAGACATATAAATGCTATGATCCCTCTACTCGGGAGACTGCATTGACATGCCCTAGTGGTATGACGGTATCTCCATGGATAGGGAGATTACGGAGCTCTGGTTCACCGTCCACTGACACCACTATGTCAGTGAGGGGGAGATATGAGATATGATGGATAGAAAAGGGAAAGAAAAAGTCATTGAGGATACATCTGATGTGATGACACCTGGTATATATAGCTTGGTATTTTGACTATATACACTTGGCACTAGGCTAAACAGGTATATTCCGCCTCATGAGAGAGGGGAATTGAGTAGTACACCACAACTTAGATATCTGCTCATAGAGAGTCAGGTACCCTATGGATAGGTTGACTTACAGTGGCTATTCTACGAAGAATTATGCTTATATGATGAAGGTTATGGAAGTTAAGGAACTTGCTAGTTATGCTGAAGCAATGATGGATAAGAACTGGTGCACAACTATGGATGAGGAAATATTTGTCTTGGTTGAAAGTAGTACTTAGGATCTTGTTCCATTGCCAGAAGGAAAGAAGACCATTGGCCACAAATGGATCTACAAGATTAAATGCAAGTTGGATGGCAGTGTAGAGAGGTACAGAGCCAGGTTGGTTGCTAAAGGATATGCTCAGTAGTATGGGTTAGATTATGAGGAAACATTTAGCCTTGTTGCCCCAAGATGGCAACCATAAAAATAATGATCTCATTGGCTACTGCTAAAGGCTGAAAATTGTAGCAGATGGATGTTAAGAATGCATTTCTCAATGGTGATTTAGCAAAGGATGTTTATATGGATCAACCTCAAGGGTATGCACACCTTGATTTTCAGAATTATGTATGCAAATTGAAAAAAGCATTGTATGGGCTGAAGTAGGCTCTGAGAGCCTAGCATGCAAGGATCAGTAGTTACTTGCAGAGTTTGGGATTCACTATTGGCATGGCTGCTGATCATAGTCTATTTACAAAAAAGACAGAAAAAGGTTTGGTAGTGATGGTTATCTATGTTTATGATTTGATAATCAAAGGTGATGATAACTTAGGGATACAACATGTTATGCAGATGCTGGAATTTGAATTTGATATGAAAGACTTAGGTGAGTTGAAGTATTTCTTGGGTATTGAGGCAATCAATGCTGAAAATGGTTTATGGTTGATGCAGAAACACTATGCCATAGAAATGCTAAATAAATATGGTATGGTCGAATGTAAACCACTAGATACACCTCTTGATTAGAATGTCAAGTTGGACACTAGCACTAGAGCTAAAATTGATGATGTTGTCAAGATTGTGGGAGAGAAGGAAGGAGTCTCACTTGTAGCTTTCTTGCTTGCACAATGGGGGAATACACACAGAGGTGGAGGCTGAAAACAGTTTTTCTCTTCTTAGTTGTGTAAGCCAAAAAGAACTTAAGTACAAAGAAATAGAAGAACCCTATATATGGGTCTCAAACCAAACTCAACTAACTAAGGTGGCATACTAACTGAGCCACGAACTAGAGTAGATAAGGATAGCTATCATGTAGCTATTATTCATGGGCGGTGTACCAACCGCATCTGCAACAAACACGTCGGTGACATAAATGCACAACGGTCACCCTGGCATATCACGAGTGGAGCTCGATATCTCAACACTCTCCCTCGAGCTCAATCCCAATTCCTGCACACCAAGCAGGTCTTTGAACTTGCGCAACTTCTCTGCGCCCAATGCCTTCGTGAATATGTCAGCTACCTGATCCTCTGTGCTGACATAAACTAGATCAATAAGACCTAGTAAAACCCTCTCTCACACATAGTGATAATGCACCTCAATGTGCTTTGTTCTAGTATGATAGACTGGGTTATTTGCCAAGTGTATACTGCTCATGTTGTCACAATAAATGACAACTGGCCCATCTGTAGACTGATGCATATCATAGAGTAGCTTATGCAACCAAGCTACCTCACATGCAGCCATTGCTGCACCCCTGTACTCAGCCTCTGTGCTCGACAAGGCAACTGTAGGCTGTTTCTTGCTGCTCCAAGTGACTGCAGCACTCCCAAAAGAGAACACATAACCACTAGTAGATCGTCTATCAGAAATACTACCAGCCCAATCAGCATCAGTGTATCCATGCAACTGTATCTGAACCCCAGTCTCATAAAATAGTCCATACTGCAATGTGGACTTCACATACCTGAGTATGCGTCTAGCCGCATCCAAATGTGGTTTCCTTGGAGCCTGCATAAACTGACTTACCAATCCAATAGCATAGCTCAAATTTGGCCTGGTAATAGTCATATAAATCAAACTTCCTACTATGCGTCTGTACATAGTAGGGTCTTCTAGAAGCTCACCTGCATCTGTGCTCAGCTTCACATTCTGCTCCAAAGGAACTGAAATAGGCTTACAGCCTGTCATCCCATATTTGGACAGCATGTCCAATCCATACTGCCTCTGCAAGAGCTGTATCCCACTTGGTGATCTAATCACCTCAATGCCCAAGAAATAACGCAGCTCTCCCAAATCCTTCATCTCAAACTTCTGCTTCAATAGCATTTTCACATGAAGGATATCTTCATCACTGTCACCTGTCATAATCAAATCATCAACATAAATGACAAGTAGCATAATACCTTTCTCTGTTTTTCTCACATAAAGTGGGAAATCTGCCTTGGAAATCTGAAAGCCAATAGTGACAAGATACTGTTCTATCTTGTCAGACCATGCTCTAGGTGCTTGCTTCAAGCCATACAAGGCTTTCTTCAACCTGCAAACAAACTTAGGATGAACATCATGCACATAACCTGGTGGCTGCTCCATATAGACCTCTTCTTGCAAATCACCATGCAAGAAGGCATTCTTTACATCCATCTGATGTAAAGACCATCCCTTTGATGCAGCCATAGCAATGACTGCTCTTACAGTTGCCATCCTTGCAACCGGACTGAATGTTTCTTCATAGTCAATGCCATATGTTTGTGCATACCCCTTGACTACTAATCTTGCCTTGTATCTGTTCACAGAACCATCTGCATTGTGCTTCACCTTATAAACCCACTTACAACCAATTGCATTTTTACCTTTAGGCAAAGGTACCAATTCCCATGTAGCATTTGCTTCCAAGGCATCCATTTCTTCATCCATGGCTTTCTCCCATTTTTCTTTTCCCATGGCTTGCTCAAAAGAAGTGGGTTCTGGTTCCTGTATCACTTTAACCATGTATGCATAGTGAATGGCTGTAAATCCATCATATTTTAGCCTATCCACAGGATACCTAGCTCTCTAGACCTGCGCAAAGTAGGTTCACTCCCAGGTGCTCTCAAAACATCCCTGGTCTTCCTTACTCCAGGTGTAACAATAGAAGGAATACCCAACTCATCATCAATGCTCTGTTCTGAGCCACTGGATTCACCATCCACATAAGAGTGACCTGCATTCACATCAAACATGGGCTGATCAACCTTCTCTTTTCCTTTTCGTGATACCTGCATACCACTATCTGCATTGCTTTGAGAAGATTCTCCTGATCTCAATCTGCCTGTCCATGGCGAAGAATGTGAACCACTGCTAGAGGACGCTCCAGGTCCACTAATATTTTGTGACTGCTGTTGTGAATTCTGTGCAGCATTACCATTTTGTGCATCTACATCATCAATCACATTTACTGGTTTATACCAGCTACTCATCTCATCAAAAACAACATCTCTGCTCACTGTAAACTTACGAGTAGAAGGGTTATAGCATCTATACCCTTTTTGCTGCAGAGAGTAACCAATAAAGATGCACTTCTCAGCTTTTGGATCCAACTTGGATCTCAACTCATCTGGCACATGTACATAGGCAATGCAACAAAAAATTTTCAAATGAGAAATATCTGGTTTCCTACCAGTATACCTCTCCTCTGGAGTCATTCCATGTATTGCTGCAGTGGGAGTCCTGTTCATTATGTAGACTGCTGTAGCAACTGCTTCAGCCCAATAAAAATCTGGCAAGTCTTTTTCATTGAGCATGGCACGAGATACCTCTCCAATATGCCTATTTTTCCTTTCTGCAATTCCATTTTGTTGTGGGGTATGACTGCATGAATATTGCTGCTTTATGCCATGCTCCTGCAGGAACCTTGCAAACTCATTTGAGAGGTACTCTCCCCCTTCATCTGACCTTAGGCATTTTATCTGCAGGCCTGTTTATTTTTCAACCATAGCTTTAAGAGTTTTGAAATGCCCAAAAACTTCACTTTTCTTTTTCATAAAATACACCCAAACTTTTCTGCTATAGTCATCAATAAAAGTGACAAAATAATGACAGCCTCCAAGAGATGCAGCTTTAGTAGTCCACACATCAGAGTGGATTAATTCCAATGGCTTCTCACTCTCTTGAACATGTCTAGGAAATGGTTTCCTTGCCTATTTTCCAAACTGACAGGCTTCACATACCTTATGCATTTCTGCAACCTTGAATTTGGGCAATCCTGCAACAATATTTTGGGCCTGCATTGATTTAAGTCACTGTACATTAACATGACCAATGCGTTTATGCCAGATATCAATATCTGCAACTACACCGGTCCCATGTGCAAACATTGCTGCACTCAATTCAGACATGTCTGCATCCAATGTAAACATTCTGCCCTTCTTCTTTCCTTTTCCTATCAAGCGACCTTTATTTTTCATATCCTCAACAAAGCATCCATGAGGATTAAATCTGACCTGCAAGCCCTGCTCAACCATTTGACCAACAGAAACCAGATTCTTGGTGATATTCGGGACATGAAATACATCGGACATGTATTTCTTTTTCCTAGCCTGCATAGACAAAGGAAATTTTCCAATCTGCACAATAGGATGTGCAGTATCATCACCAGTCTCCACAAATCCCGGTTTTTCCATTTTCCTTGCATCCTCCATCCATTCTGCATGACCTATCATGTGGTTTGATGCACCTGAGTCAACATACCATACATCATTGCTTTCTTCTGCGCTTGTCACAGAATTGTTCATGTGCTGCACCATAAACAAATGCTCATTTCTGTCATCACCCTGTTTACTAGAAGATGCATAATTCCCTTGTTGCAGTTTTCCATTCATGATGTCATTCTGTTTTTTATAGCAGTCTTTAGCCATATGACCCATTTTACCACAGTAGTAGCATTCAACATTACTGTTTGCATTTTGGCCTCTTTGCCATCCACCACGACCTCTTTGGCTCCCCCTGCCTCTAGAGTTACCACGTCCTCCTCCATAGGATTGGTTTTCTTGAGTTTGCTGCATATTCTGATTTCTACCACGGCCTCCATATCGGCCTCCTCTACCTCTGCCTCTACCTCTTCCAGCATTTGAGTAGAAGACAGCTTCTTTTGAAGTTCCTTCTGAAGAAGATGCACCACCATTTCTCTGCTCCTCAGAGATTAGAAGAGCAATCAACTCCTCAAAATCAGGAAATCTTTCACGGACAGAAATGGATGTTCGGAACTGTGCATAATCCTTTCCTAGACTATTCAAGGTCACTGAGACTAAATCATCATCTTCCACTGGCGACCCAATGGAAGCAAGTGCATCTGCAATCTTCTTCACCTTCATGTGGTAGTCATTGATGCTCATACTTTCTCTTTGCACATTATGCAACTCTTGCTTGAGCTGCATTTTCCTGGCTTGTGTATTTGTGCTATACATTTTTGACAAAGTATCCCATGCCTCCTTTGGCGTACTTGCATCTTGAATATGCACAATCATAGAGTCTAAAATGGTGATAGACAGCCAGTACATAACTTTCCTGGCTCTCTCATGCCATGCTTTAAATGACTGCATTTGCTGTTGATTGGGAACATCAGGAAGAACTGGTTCTTCTTCATTTCCTGCAACAAATTCCCAATATCCTTTTCCCATAAGGAAATTCGTCATTCTAAACTTCCATGCTTGGAAGTTGTTCTTGTCAAGCTTTTCAGTGACAATCTGTGAGAGAGAATCAGACGCCATTATAGAACACTGCAAAAAATTCTGTCACTGCAAACAACACAGCTTCAGCCTCACAAAGGCAAATATGCAAAACTGACGAAAGTGGTATTTGACCACACAGTCACTTCCTAGTGACGATTTTGCATCAACAGGCAACAGGGATGATTCTGTAACTCCCAATGTCTCTGTGCACAAGCATATGATGCAATTTCTACAGTAACTTTTCATCGACCTGTAGAACAGTGGCTGCACAGCATAAAACTGGGCCTTTTCTTGAGTGCGTGCAGAAAACTTCCGCCTCAAAAACAGGCCCCGAAATGGCCTCAAATAAAAAAAACAAGGTCGCCAAGGGCTAAAGCCATATCCCGCAGCATATACTGTCTTCTTGCTTCACCGCGAAGGGCGTCTCAACCTGAGACAATGCACTCCTGCACTTTTCGGCTGTGCTACCTGCAGAGATCTGCTCCCAAAAACAGAAAATGAAAGCAATACTGCTCCTCTTACCAGAACACCGCGAGCTTGGCTTGCTTTCTTGAGCTCCTTACCACGAACAAGGCTCTGATACCATGTCAAGATTGTGGGAGAGAAGGAAGGAGTCTCACTTGTAGCTTTCTTGCTTGCACAATGGGGGAATACACACAGAGGTGGAGGCTGAAAACAGTTTTCCTCTTCTTAGTTGTGTAAGCCAAAAAGAACTCAAGTACAAAGAAATAGAAGAACCCTATATATGGGTCTCAAACCAAACTCAACTAACTAAGGTGGCATACTAACTGAGCCACGAACTAGAGTAGATAAGGATAGCTATCATATAGCTATTATTCATGGGCGGCGTACCAACCGCATCTGCAATAAACACGTCGGTGACATAAATGCACAACGGTCACCCTGGCATATCACGAGTGGAGCTCGATATCTCAACAGATGTGACTGTGTACATGCAGACGGTTGGAAGTCTGATCTAGTTGACCATCACGAGGCCTGACTTGAGTTATGTTGTTGGGCTCATAAGTTAGTTCATGTAGAAGCCCCCCAGAAAGCCACACTTTGATGTTGTTGGGCGGATTATGAGATATGCAAAGTCCACTAAAGATCATGGGATGTTCTATGAGAACGATAAGGCCTTGAAAACCATTGGTTACATGGATGCAGATTGGGTAGGATGCTCATCTGATTGTAGATCTACAAGTGGTTATGGCTTTAGATTTGGAAGTGGAATGATCGAGATATGGTATATGCTTTGTTAGTGACTTAGGCAACTTGAGTATGCCTTATGAAACTTAGGAGTTAGGAGGGAGAGAACAAGGCCTTCAGCATGAAATGCATTGCAAATCATGGGTGTGAGATACAAGGAGAGTGTTGGGGGACCAGAGGAGGAGCTTCCAAGGGCAAGCAACTAAAGTTGAACTTAAGGGGAATGGTCAAGATTAATGAGAGGAAGGTAAATGTGTATTTTCCATGCATTTTTTGGGAGAGAGGAAGAGAGCTATGGTGTTGTCCTCAACAAGGAAGAATAGGTAATCTGTGACCAACAAGGTTTCTTCTTGCTTCATCTTCATTCTTAGGGATTTTCTTAATGCCTAGAGCTTGATTCTTGCTCCCGGGATCTAGTATACCACTAGGGACAGCCAAAGGTGTGATTTTTCTTGGTCTATGGGCTGTTTTGGACTATTAAAAATTTTCATAAATAGGGTAGCTTAGAGTCCACTCAATTTGGGAGAGCTTGCAAGTGATCTAAGTGAATGTATGTGTTGGATACATTCCCTAAACAACATGCAACCTTGGGCATTCATTGGAGAGGCTTATAATTGGATTTCTATGCATTTGAAGCTTTGATTGAGGGCTGGAATACATTGTTATTAACAAGGTTGAAGTGCTTCTTTAGCTTTGATAAGAGTATTTGTTATATATCTTAATTGTAGTGGCTTCTAGCACTACTAGATTGAAGTTTACATGTAATTTTGAGGTGAATACCTATAGCAAAAAATGGATAGCAATAGCATGGATCATGGATTATGATCATGGGTTATTTTTTGTATTTGTGTATGAGCTGAGCAATTGTCTCATTGTGTCTTGGGTCTCAACCCACCTGTATTTGGATTTATTTGGTTATGAGCTATGATTATGAGTTGATGTCTTCCATGTATAACAAGATGCTGAAATAAATTGACAGGCTTCATCTCTATTGGTTTTCTTCTACATCTTCTATTTCTTCAAATCCCTTCACTTTCATCAACTGCTCTCCATGAATCTCCCTTCACCCTACTGTCTCTTACCCCCATGGTAGATTATGCTCCGACATCATGTCTCTACATATCTTCTCTCTCTACATCTCAACATAATGGGATCAAATCATATTGTTTGGGTCATGGAACCATCTTTGTACCTTCAACCTTTTGGACTATAATATGGGAAGGTAAGCTAGTAAGTTTGCTAAAAATCAATGCTAGTCTTATGTTTTGGCTTTCTTAGTTTGGAGAGAAGGATACATGGTTTGATAGAGTGTAGTGCTCAGAGACAAGGTGAGAGATTGTCGCCAAAGTGAGTTGCAAATTCTTAACCAATAGAAGTCCATCGAATGTTCCAACAGTTGTGCATTTAGCTCAACATTTTGGTTCCATTGTAGGGACATAGGATGATACAACCACTAAGGTTTTCACACTCATACTCTGTGACAGACTAGAAGATTATCGAGCATGGTTGGATTGGTTAGGGTAATTTATTGATTGCACTTACATATTGCATGCTTTGAAATGTCCATGGATAGGTTATGATAAGGATTGGGTTGTGAAGAGAGAATAAGAAGATTAACAAGTAGAATAGAGAAAAAAAACACCAAAAAACTCATTAACATAGAAAAAACACAAAAAATAAAATAAAAAACTATAAATACAAATGCAAAACACAAATCTTAAACTCTTTTTATATTAATAAGTTGGATGCATTTTTATGTGCTTCTTACTTCTCATGAATGGTTGATACCTTGCAAATACTTGAGGTATTCCCTTGCCTATCTTACATTCTTTTTGGGTAAGAGGAATATATAAAAAAAGAAGGTGAAGAAGAAGAGAGAAAGTATAGAAGGAAAAATATAAGAAGTAAGTAGAGGAGAAGATAGGTCAATGGGAGGAGAGAAATATCAATTACATGCATGACTTGGCAAGCTGCTTAGCTTAAGCTCAATGTGACAAGAATGTATCAATTGAAATGGATAAGGCAATAGAAGAGGTGATGTAGACACATCAATGATGCTTCACAAAAACATTGCTTTAAATGTCAAAGCCATGTGAGATTGACACAATGGACAACCTTAAAATGAAGCTATAACTTACCAAGAGGAAGGCACTCAAGTAGAGTCTAGAAACATGAGTACCTTGGCTAGAATAGAAGATGATGAAGGAAGATCAAGTGCTACATTTGAGAGAAGCTAGACTCTCAACAAAATTCCTAAGTCTAATTGGGATTGTGCCTAGTGAAGAAGCCACTCTAGCCATAGAAGAGCCACTTGAGAGAGATTTGGTGTTAGAAGAAAGTGAAGGGATAATATCACAAGAACTAGAAACCATTATAGAAGTGCAAGGAAAACCTACCCCTTTATAATAAATGATAGAGGCTATTAAAGAAGAAGGGAGAATGTGGAAAGAAGTACAAGAAGGCTCATTGTAACACCTCAGCTACTAATACCAAACATGCCTTTCCCACAAAGAGAAGAGTCTACTTCAATTAGTTGGAATATGGAGATCAATATGTGGGAGCATTAGGAGACTCAAGAATTTCCATTGAAATTATCTTTTAGTTTTTCACATGTTAGAAATTTTGTATTACTCAAGATAATGCAAAAGGTAATATGGGTGTCCTCACAATTAGGGAAGAAATAGCTTGAGCAAAAAACTCAAGACCGTGGAATGTGGCAGCAAGATCCAGTTGAGCACACTAGGGTAGGACAAAGTGTTTGAGTTGCTAAGAATTGTGAAAGCCTACAAATCCCAACTAGGATGGACAAGGAATATATTGCATGATAACATGGAAGCATAGGCATCATTTTTTAGTTCAATACCTTTTCAAAGGGGGAGTCCCAACTACATTTCCTATCCCAGGAGGCACTGAGTTTGTAAAATATTACACGGCGCAGCGAACAGAATCTGAGAAAGAGATAGAGAGTACACAACAGATAAGAGGAGAATCAGTAAATTCTTTAACTCCAAACAACTGATACAAAGATGGCTGTGTCCACCCATGTGCTTCCACTGTTGAAGCTTAGATGGCGATCTAGACAGAACATAGGTGAAGAGCTTAAGGCTAGCTGGAACCACAACTCTGACTGGGTGAAAGATGAGTGATAGATGGCTGTGAAAGGGTTTAGCTTTTATAGCCCACGAAGGCTACTAGGTCGGCCTGACCGACCTACCATATGAGCCTCCACTAGTTGGCCACGGAATATTCTAGGGAATATTCCCTTTACCATCGGGCCACGCTGCCCCCAGACCCCCGCCAGTGGGGCCGTTGGCCCCCCTGGGACCCCCCAGCCAAGGGCCGCTTCCGCGGCCCTTGGACCCCACAATAGAGGCACCTTTTAACTCCCTTACCCTGCAACTCGATGCAATGCGCCTCGAGTTGCTACCAGCTTAACCACTCCGTCTAACCCAAAGATTAGACCCACAACGGTCACCTTCTTGCCATCCGATCACATAGACCTCATTTGATATACAAGTCAGGACTCAACCAATGTCCGGGCTCACTTTTGGCTTCTCCTCATAATGGGGGCCTTACAACTTTGAGCACCATGGATCATTGGTAGCACCTAATGAGGGTGGGGCATTGATCATATCTAACACCCCCGCTCAATGTCCACCCATAGATGAACTATCTGCTCGGCCCAATGCCGAGTCTCTGAAGATGAACTTGAAGCAGATCCTTCGTAAGTGCTTTGTTGAAGATATCTGCTCCATTCTCCTCTGTTGGACAGTAGACCAGTTCCACTATCCAATCCTCCATCAAATCATGCACATAGTGATACTGGATCTCTATGTGTTTGGTGCGTGCATGAAACACTGGATTTTTGGCAATGGCGATGTAACTTTGATTGTCACATCTCAGCACAGTTCTTTCTTCATCTTGCACTCCCATATGCCATAGAATCCTTCTCAACCATACTGCTTCACATGCAGCAAAACAAGCTGCCTCGTACTCTGCTTCGGTAGAAGACAATGCCACTATTGGCTGCTTCTTACTAATCCATGAGAAAATTCCTGAACCCAAAGAGAAACAATAACTAGAAACTGACTTCCTGGAATCACTGTCTCCTACCCAATCTGAGTCACAGTTCCCCACAAGAGAAGTTCCGAAACTGTATGTGATACCATAGTCAAGAGTTTTCTTCAAGTATCTGAGCACCCGCATCCCAGCCTTCCAATGACTCTCATGAGGTTTTTTTGAGAATCTAGTCAAAACACCAACAGCAAAACTGATATAGGTATGGTGTTACACAAGTAGATGAGACTGCCGACCAACCTCCTATACCTCCCAACGTCTGCTAGTGCTGATGTATCCTCGATGGATAACTTTGCATTCACCTCCATAGGTGTAGCTATCTCCTTGCACTCGGTCATGCCAAATGCCTTCAAGATCTCCCATGCATACTTCTTCTAAGAGATGAAGATCTTTCTTGGCTCTTGCCAGACTTCAATCCCCAAACTATAGTGCAGCAAGCCCAAGTCTGTTATTTTAAACTCAGAACTCAAAGCCTTTCGAGTTTGGTAGATCATATCTTCATAGTCACCTGTAATAAGAAGGTCGTCCACATATAGGACAATCACTACAGAATTCTTACCATCCATGTAAACATACAAGAGAATCCGAGGCACATCTTTTGAAGTTTAGGTTTAAAAAGAACTTATCTATCCGCTGGTACCATGCTCTGGGGGCTTGTTTTAGCCCATATAGTGCCTTCTTCAGCTTAGACACATTGTTCTCAGAATGGGGGGCCTCAAACCCTGGTGGCTGAGCCACGTACACCTCCTCCTTGAGGTCACCATTTAAGAACGCGGACTTAACATCCATTTGGTACACTGGCCACTTCTTGTGGGCAGCCACTGCAAGTACCATGCGAATAGTGGTCATTCTGGCAGTTGGGGCAAATGACTCTTGAAAATCAAACCCGATGTGTCCAAACCTTTCATGCCAAAGCTTACTTGTGCCCACTCCAGTGGTGGCTGTAAGAGCACTTAGCTCGTACAGGTTGTTCCTTCTTTCTCCTTTGCCAACAATTGTGCCAGCACTATCAAGAATTTCTGCACCTGTCTTCTTGAACCTCACTTCATGACCAAGATCAGTTATGGCAGCAAACTGATAATAGATTTCTCCTGATTTCGGGAAGATACAACACATTTGAAAGCTTTTTGACTTCACCATATGTAGCAACAAAAGAAATAGTACATGTGCCCGCAGTAGGGCATTTAGCATCATTTCCAACCATCACAGTGATGGATTCTTGTAGAGGCTGCATAGAACTGTATAGACCTTTCTTGTTGGTCATGTGACGGAAGGCCCCACTATCCAACACCCATGAGTCAGTGGTAGATTCTTCTTGTGCCAAGGAGCACACTTCCTCAATGGTCGCCATGAATAATTCCAGCTCTGCTTCAGCCGTATTGGCTGTCTCTTTCCCTTTACTTTTAAGGGTACCATTCTTTTCATCTGCCTTCTTGACACGACAATCTGCAATTGCATGTCCTTTC
The DNA here is from genome assembly GCF_053477565.2 of Lygodium microphyllum. Taxonomy (NCBI): domain Eukaryota; kingdom Viridiplantae; phylum Streptophyta; class Polypodiopsida; order Schizaeales; family Lygodiaceae; genus Lygodium; species Lygodium microphyllum. Next base: position 77,951,462 of record NC_141143.1, read on the forward strand.
TTCTTGCAGTAGAAGCACTCTCCTTGAAACTTCTTCTTGCCGCCCTTCTTCTTTTTGTCACCATCATTTTTGGTGGAGGAAACACCTTTGCCTTTTGCATTGGCAGAGAACGCAGCATCTCCATTGCTGCTTCCTTCTCAGGCTTTCAGCCTCAACTCCTCCTCCATTAATAATGTACAAAACTCCTCAAAAGTCAAAGCTTGAGGTCTCACCTGAGTATTAAGGGCAGTTACTAGTCCATCAAACTTTTGTGGACAAATCCGAAGACACCTTCGAGCTAGCTCTTCGCTAGTCTTTTGTATCCCAGTGCCAGCCATCTGGTCGTGCAGATTCTTAATCCGAGTGATGAATGCTTCAACCGTCTCTCCTTCAGCAAACTTCTCCGCTGCTAGTTGATTCTCCAAGTTTTGAATCCTTGTTTGGTTTCGTGTTTCATACTAACTCCTTAGTACATTCCAAGCCTATAACGCTTTGGTTGTATGCTGAATCAAAGCCAGAATACTATCAGAACAGCTTGTAACTAAGGCACACAATGCATCTACATTCCTTCGTTTCCAAGCTCGTAGAAGATCTGCATTCGGAGGAATCATCACACTAGGATTTGATGGATCCGGGTAGGCTGTGGTTCTGGGTCAGTCCCCAGCACAGCCTCCAGAAGCTCATAAGAATCAAAGATAGTTGTAATTTTGAACTTCCACAAGGTGTAGTTTGTACCATCTAACTTGCCTTCGCTGAAGGTTGGTGGATGAATCCTCAATGTTTGAATAGCCGGTACAGCAACACCACCTCCTGTACCGCTTCCTGATGCGCCAGAACCACTTTCGAAAGTTGACATAGTTTCTCTTTGCTATTGAAGCCTTTGTCTCTTGCACACTCTCCGATCTCTAGAGCCCCCTGGGCTCTGATACCATGTAAAATATTACACGGTGCAACGAACAGAATCTGAGAAAGAGATAGAGAGTACACAACAGATAAGAGGAGAATCAGTAAATTCTTTAACTCCAAACAACTGATACAAAGATGGCTATGTCCACCCGTGCGCTTCCACCGTGTGAAGCTTAGATGGGGATCTAGACAGAAGATAGGTGAAGAGCTTAAGGCTAGCTGGAATAACAACTCTGACTGGGTGAAAGATGAGTGATAGATGGCTGTGAAGGGGTTTAGCTTTTATAGCCCGCGAAGGCTACTAGGTCGGCCTGACCGACCTACCATATGAGCCTCCACTAGTCGGCCAGGGAATATTCCCTTTACCATCAGGCCAGGGGCTCTGCCCCCGGCCCTCCGTCAGCGGGGCCGCTGACCCCCTGGGATCCCTCAGCCAAGGGCCACTTCCGCGGCCCCTGGACCCCACAATAAGGGCCCCTTTTAACTCCCTTACTCGACTTGCTACCAGCTTAACCACTCCGTCTAACCCAAAGATTAGATCCACAACGGTCACCTTTTTGCCATCTAGTCACATAGACCTCATCTGATATACAAGTCAAGACTCAACCAATGTCCGGGCTCACATTTGGCCTCTCCTCATAATGGGGGCCTTACAACTTTGAGCACCATGGATCATTGGTAGCACCTAATGAGGGTGGGGCATTGATCATATCTAACATCCCCCCTCAATGTCCACCCCTAGGTGAACTATCTCCTCGGCCGAATGTCGAGTCTTTGAAGATGAACTTGAAGTAGATCCTTCATAAGTGCTTTGGTGAAGATATCTGCTCCATTCTCCTCTGTTGGATAGTAGACCAGTTCCACTATCCCATCCTCCATCAAATCATGCACATAGTGATATTGGATCTCTATATGTCTGGTGTATGCATGAAACAGTGGATTTTTGGCAATGGCGATGTAACTCTGATTGTCACATCTTAGCACAGTTCGTTCTTCATCCTGCACTCCCATATGCCATAGAATCCTTCTCAACCATACTGCTTCACATGCAGCAAAACAAGCTGCCTCGTACTCTACTTCGGTAGAAGACAATGCCATTGTTGGCTTCTTCTTACTAATCCAAGAGAAAATTCCTGAACCGAAAGAGAAACAATAACTAGAAACTGACTTCCTGGAATCACTGTCTCCTACCCAATCTGAGTCACAGTTCCCCACAAGAGAAGTTCCAAAACTGTATGTGATACCATAGTTAAGAGTTTTCTTCAAGTATCTGAGCACCCGCATCCCAGCCTTCCAATGACTCTCATGAGGTTTTTTTGAGAACCTGCTCAAAACACCAACAGCAAAACTGATATAGGTCTGGTGTTACACAAGTAGATAACTGCTGACCAACCTCCTATACCTCCCAACGTCTGCTAGTGCTGATGTATCCTCGACAGATAACTTTGCATTCACCTCCATAGGTGTAGCTATCTCCTTGCACTCGGTCATGCCAAATGCCTTCAAGATCTCCCATGCATACTTCTTCTGAGAGATAAAGATCTTTCCTGGCCCTTGCCAGACTTCAATCCCCAAACAATAGTGCAGCAAGCCCAAGTCTGTCATTTCAAACTTAGAACTCAAAGCCTTTCGAGTTAGATAGATCATATCTTTATAGTCACCTGTAATAAGAAGGTCATCCACATATAGGACAATCACTACAGACTTCTTACCATCCATGTAAACATACAAGTTAGCATCTGAGGCACAACTTTTGAAGTTTAGGTTTAAAAAGAACTTATCTATCCACTGGTACCATGCTCTGGGGGCTTGTTTTAGCCCATATAGTGCATTCTTCAGCTTACACACATTGTTCTCAGAATGGGGGGCCTCAAACCTTGGTGGCTGAGCCACGTACACCTCCTCCTTGAGGTCACCATTTAAGAACGCGGACTTAACATCCATTTGGTACAGTGGCCACTTCTTGTGGGCAGCCACTGCAAGTACTGTGCGAATAGTGGTCATTCTGGCAGTTGGGGCAAATGACTCTTGAAAATCAAACCCTTCAACTTGTGAAAATCCTTGGGCAACCAGTCTAGCTTTGTACTTTTCTAAGGTACCATCAGCCTTTACTTTACCTTCCAGATCCACTTGGTGCCAATAACCTTCTGCTTTGCTGGTCGATCCACTAGCTCCCAAGTGTCATTCTTCATTATGCTGTCATACTCCGCCTGCATAGGAGCCTTCCATGATGGATCTGCAAGTGCTTCTTCTAAGTTAGTTGGCTCCTTTACTTCTCTCATAATCTCAACCATCAAGGCCATATTGACTATGTGAGCAGAACTTCCTTTGCTCCTCTATTCTCTGAGACCTCCTTGGTCCGTCTGTCTTCTCCTCAACAGATGCAGGCATAGGATTATTGTGGTCATAGAGCTGCTTCACCCAGTGCGGCAAATGGCTTTTCTGGTGGGGTGATGTCAGGTTGGTGAAATTTTTCCTCATCATCTGAAGATGATGCTTCCTCCTCCTTAAGGATAGGGATAGCTCTCGGGACAGGTTCATAGTGGACTACTCCTTCGCTTGATGATAAAGTGGAAGAACTTGCCTTCTCCTCCTCCACTGTATGCGGCTCCTCCTTGAACACCACATCACGGCTCGCGATGATCTTATTTGCCTCTTGGTCATATAATTTATAAGCCTTCTGCTCATTACTATAACCCAAGAAGATACATTTTCTGCTTTTTGGTTTTATCTTGTTTCTCTTCTCATCTGAAACATGTGCATAACATTCATATCCAAAAATTCTAAAATGTGAGACAAATGGTTTCTTACCAGTGTAAGCCTCATGAGGTGTTTTTCCCTTGAGAGCCTTTGTGTAGCTCCGATTTAGAATGTAGACTGCAGTATTAACAGCTTCAGCCCAAAAATGGCTAGGCAATCCCTTGCCCTTTAGCATGCATCTTGCCATCTCCACAATGGTGCGATTCCTTCGTTCCACAACCTTGTTCTGCCGAGGTGTGTGAGGCGTCGTCAATTGATGCTTGATCCCTTTGCTCTTGCAAAAGCCTTCAAACTCCTTTGAGCTGAACTCACCACCACGATCTGTTCTAAATTTCTTCACACTTTTCCCTGTTTCATTCTCAACAAGTTTTAGCCATTCTTTAAACTTACCAAAAGCTTGAGCCTTATCACGAAGGAAGTACACCCACATCTTCCTACTGTAGTCCTCAACAATCAACATAAAATAAGAAGATCCACCGAAGGCCTGTGTAGGCATCTTACCACACAAGTCAGCATGCACCAACTCTAGAGGAGCCTGTGCTCTATTCTTGCTTTCTTGTGGAAATGCCTTTCTCTATTGCTTGCCCATCATACAAGATTCACATGGTTCCTTCAATTCACTTATTGTAGGTAGGTGAGCAACCATACCTTGCTTTTGCATCTCCTTCAACACTGAAAATCCGATGTGTCCAAACCTTTCATGCCAAAGCTTACTTGTGCCCACTCCAGCAGTGGCTGTAAGAGCACTTAGCTCGTACAGGTTGTTTCTTCTTTCTCCTTTGCCAACAATTGTGCCAGCACTATCAAGAATTTATGCACCTGTCTTCTTGAACCTCACTTCATGACCAAGATCAGTTACGGCAACAACTGATAATAGATTTCTCCTGATTTCGGGAACATACAACACATTTGAAAGCTTTTTGACTTCACCATATGCAGCAACAAAAGAAATAGTACCTGTGCCCGCAGCAGGACATTTAGCATCATTTCCAACCATCACAGTGATGGATTCTTGTAGAGGCTGCATAGAACTGTATAGACCTTTCTTGTTGGTCATGTGACGGGAGGCCCCACTATCCAACACCCATGAGTCAGTGGTAGATTCTTCTTGCGTCGAGGAGCACACTTCCTCAATGGTCGCCATGAATAATTCCAACTCTGCTTCAGCCGTATTGGCTGTCTCTTTCCCTTTACTTTTAAGGGTACCATTCTTTTCATATGCCTTCTTAACATGACAATCTGCAATTGCATGTCCTTTCTTCTTGCAGTAGAAGCACTCTCATTGAACCTTCTTCTTTTCACCCTTCTTCTTTTTATCACCATCATTTTTGGTGGAGGAACCACCTTTGCCTTTTGCATTGGCAGAGAATGCAACATCTCCATTGTTGCTTCCTTCTCGGGCTTTCAGCCTCAACTCCTCCTCCATTAATAATGCACAAAACTCCTCAAAAGTCAAAGCTTGAGGTCTCACCTGAGTATTAAGGGCAGTTACTAGTCCATCAAACTTTTGTGGACAAATCCGAAGACACCTCCGAGCTAGCTCTTCGCTAGTCTTTTGTATCCCAGCGCTAGCCATCTGGTCGTGCAGATTCTTAATCCGAGTGATGAATGCTTCAACCGTCTCTCCTTCAGCAAACTTCTCCGCTGCTAGTTGATTCTCCAAGTTTTGAATCCTTGTTTGGTTTCGTGTTTCATACTGACTCCTTAGTACATTCCAAGCCTCTGACGCTTTGGTTGTATGCTGAATCAAAATCAAAACACTATCAGAACAGCTTGTAACTAAGGCACACAATGCATCTGCATTCCTTCGTTTCCAAGCTCGTAGAAGATCTGCATTCGGAGGAATCATCACACTAGGATTTGATGGATCCGGGTAGGCTGTGGTTCTGGGTCAGTCCCCAGCACAGCCTCCAGAAGCTCATAAGAATCGAAGATAGTTGTAATTTTGAACTTCCACAAGGTGTAGTTTGTACCATCTAACTTGCCTTCGCTGAAGGTTGGTGGACGAATCCTCAATGTTTGAATAGCCGGTACAGCAACACCACCTCCTGTATCGCTTCCTGATGCACCAGAACCACTTCCGAAAGTTGACATAGTTTCTCTTTGCTATTGAAGCCTTTGTCTCTTGCACACTCTCCGATCTCTAGAGCCCCCTGGGCTCTGATACCATGTAAAATATTACACGGTGCAACGAACAGAATCTGAGAAAGAGATAGAGAGTACACAACAGATAAGAGGAGAATCAGTAAATTCTTTAACTCCAAACAACTGATACAAAGATGGCTATGTCCACCCGTGCGCTTCCACCGTGTGAAGCTTAGATGGGGATCTAGACAGAAGATAGGTGAAGAGCTTAAGGCTAGCTGGAACAACAACTCTGACTGGGTGAAAGATGAGTGATAGATGGCTATGAAGGGGTTTAGCTTTTATAGCCCGCGAAGGCTACTAGGTCGGCCTGACCGACCTACCATATGAGCCTCCACTAGTCGGCCAGGGAATATTCCATTTACCATCAGGACGGGGGCGCTGCCCCCGTACCCCCGCCAGCGGAGCCGCTGGCCCCCCTGGTACCCCCCAGCCAAGGGCCGCTTCCGCGGCCCCTGGACCCCACAATAGGGGCCCCTTTTAACTCCCTTACCCCGCAACTCGATGCAATGTGCCTCCAGTTGCTACTAGCTTAACTACTCTGTCTAACCCAAAGATTAGACCCACAACGGTCACCTTTTTGCCATCGGTCACATAGACCTCATCTGATATACAAGTCAAGACTCAACCAATGTCCGGGCTCACATTTGGCTTCTCCTCATAATGGGGGCCTTACAACTTTGAGCACCATGGATCACTGGTAGCACCTAATGAGGGTTGGGCATTGATCATATCTAACACCTCCGCTCAATGTCCACCCATAGTTGAACTATCTCCTCGGCCCAATGCCGAGTCTCTGAAGATGAACTTGAAGCAGATCCTTCGTAAGTGCTTTGTTGAAGATATCTGCTCCATTCTCCTCTGTTGGACAGTAGACCAGTTCCACTATCCAATCCTCCATCAAATCATGCACATAGTGATACTGGATCTCTATGTGTTTGGTGCGTGCATGAAACACTGGATTTTTGGCAATGGCGATGTAACTTTGATTGTCACATCTCAGCACAGTTCTTTCTTCATCCTGCACTCCCATATGCCATAGAATCCTTCTCAACCATACTGCTTCACATGCAGCAAAACAAGCTGCCTCGTACTCTGCTTCGATAGAAGACAATGCCACTATTGGCTGCTTCTTACTAATCCAGGAGAAAATTCCTAAACCCAAAGAGAAACAATAACTAGAAACTGACTTCTTGGAATCACTGTCTCCTACCCAATCTGAGTCACAATTCCCCACAAGAGAAGTTTCGAAACTGTATGTGATACGATAGTCAAGAGTTTTCTTCAAGTATCTGAGCACCCGCATCCTAGCCTTCCAATGACTCTCATGAGGGTTTTTTGAGAATGTGCTCAAAACACCAACAGCAAAACTGATATAGGTCTGGTGTTACACAAGTAGATCAGACTGCCGACCAACCTCCTATACCTCCCAACGTCTGCTAGTGCTAATGTATCCTCGACGGATAACTTTGCATTCACCTCCATAGGTGTAGCTATCTCCTTGCACTCGGTCATGCCAAATGCCTTCAAGATCTCCCATGCATACTTCTTCTGAGAGATGAAGATCTTTCCTGGCTCTTGCCAGACTTCAATCCCCAAACTATAGTGCAGCAAGCCCGAGTTTGTTATTTTAAACTCAAAATTCAAAGCCTTTCGAGTTTGGTAGATCATATCTTCATAGTCACCTGTAATAAGAAGGTCGTCCACATATAGGACAATCACTACAGACTTCTTACCATCCATGTAAACATACAAGTTAGCATCCGAGGCACATCTTTTGAAGTTTAGGTTTAAAAAGAACTTATCTATCCGCTGGTACCATGCTTTGGGGGCTTGTTTTAGCCCATATAGTGCCTTCTTCAGCTTAGACACATTGTTCTCAGAATGGGGGGCCTCAAACCCTGGTGGCTGAGCCACGTACACCTCCTCCTTGAGGTCACCATTTAAGAACGCGGACTTAACATCCATTTGGTACACTGGCCACTTCTTGTGGGTAGCCACTGCAAGTACCATGCGAATAGTGGTCATTCTGGCAATTGGGGCAAATGACTCTTGAAAATCAAACCCTTCAACTTGTGAAAATCCTTGGGCAACTAGTCTAGCTTTGTACTTTTCTAAGGTACCATCAGCCTTGTACTTTACCTTCTAGATCCACTTGGTGCCAATAACCTTCCACTTTGCTGGTCGATCCACTAGCTTCCAAGTGTCATTCTTCATTATGCTGTCATACTTCGCCTGCAGAGCAGCCTTCCGTGATGGATTTGCAAGTGCTTCTTCTAAGTCAGTTGGCTCCTTTACTTCTCTCATAATCTCAACCATCAAGGCCATATTGACTATGTGAGCAGAAGCCCTCCTTTGCTCCTCTATTCTCTGAGACCTCCTTGGTCCGTCTGTCTTCTCCTCAACAGATGCAGGCATAGGATTATTGTGGTCATAGAGCTGCTTCACCCAGCGCGGCAAATGGCTTTTCTGGTGGGGTGATGTCAGGTTGGTGAAATTTTTCCTCATCATCTGAAGATGATGCTTCCTCCTCCTTAAGGATAAAGATAGCTCTCGGGACAGGTTCATAGTGGACTACTTCTTCACTTGATGATAAAGTGGAAGAACTTGCCTTCTCCTCCTCCACTGTATGCGGCTCCTCCTTGAATACCACATCACGTCTTGCGATGATCTTCTTTGCCTCTTGGTCATATAATTTATAAGCCTTCTGCTCATTACTATAACCCAATAAGATACATTTTCTGCTTTTTGGTTTTAACTTGTTTCTCTTCTCATCTGGAACATGTGCATAATATTCACATCCAAAAATTCTGAAATGTGAGATAGATGGTTTCTTATTAGTGTAAGCCTCATGAGGTGTTTTTCCCTTGAGAGCCTTTGTGTAGCTCTGATTTGGAATGTAGACTGCAGTATTAACAGCTTTAGCCCAAAAATGGCTAGGCAATCCCTTGCCCTTTAGCATGCATCTTGCCATCTCCACAATGGTGCGATTCCTGCGTTCCACAACTTCGTTCTGCTGAGGTGTGTGAGGCATCGTCAATTGATGCTTGATCCCTTTGCTCTTGCAAAAGCCTTCAAACTCCTTTGAGCTGAACTCACCACCACGATCTGTTCTAAATTTCTTCACACTTTTCCCTGTTTCATTCTCAACAAGTTTTAGCCATTCTTTAAACTTACCAAAAGCTTGAGCCTTATCACGAAGGAAGTACACCCACGTCTTCCTACTGTAGTCGTCCACAATCAACATAAAATAAGAAGATCCCCCCAAGGCCTGTGTAGTCATCTTACCACACAAGTCAGCATGCACCAACTCTAGAGGAGCCTGTGCTCTATTCTTGCTTTCTTGTGGAAATGCCTTTCTCTGTTGCTTGCCCATCATACAAGCTTCACATGGTTCCTTTAATTCAGTTATTGTAGGTAGGTGAGCAACCATACCTTGCTTTTGCATCTCCTTCAACACTGCAAATCCGATGTGTCCAAACCTTTCATGCCAAAGCTTACTTGTGCCCACTCCAGCAGAGGCTGTAAGAGCACTTAGCTCGTACAGGTTGTTCCTTCTTTCTCCTTTGCCAACAATTGTGCCAGCACTATCAAGAATTTATGCACCTGTCTTCTTGAACCTCACTTCATGACCAAGATCAGTTACGGCAGCAACTAATAATAGATTTCTCCTGATTTCGGGAACATACAACACATTTGAAAGCTTCTTGACTTCACCATTTGCAGCAATAAAAGAAATAGTACCTGTACCCGCAGCAGGGCATTTAGCATCATTTCCAACCCTCACAGTGATGGATTCTTGTAGAGGCTACATAGAACTGTATAGACCTTTCTTGTTGGTCATGTGACAGGAGGCCCCACTATCCAACACCTAGGAGTCAGTGGTAGATTCTTCTTGCGCCGAGGAGCACACTTCCTCAATGGTCGCCATGAATAATTCCAGCTCTGCTTCAGCCGTATTGGCTGTCTCTTTCCCTTTACTTTTAAGGGTACCATTCTTTTCATCTGCCTTCTTGACATGAAAATCTCCAATTGCATGTCCTTTCTTCTTGCAGTAGAAGCACTCTCCTTGAAACTTCTTCTTGCCGCCCTTCTTCTTTTTGTCACCATAATTTTTGGTGGAGGAACCACCTTTGCCTTTTGCATTGGCAGAGAATGTAGCATCTCCATTGTTGCTTCCTTCTCGGGCTTTCAGTGTAAAGTTCTAAATCTCCTTCCTCGTGTGAACTACCCCTTATAGGAAAGGGGGATAATGTTAAGGCAATTTTATTAATTTCTTGACGATAAATGCAAATTTTTTTTCCTTATTCCCCCCTAGCCAACAGTCGTGCTGGAGGGGGATGAATAGAAACCATGCGGAAGCTCCTCGGTGGGAGCTCGCAGGGTGTTATGGCCATGCCTCGCGACACATTGGAGAGGAAGCATCTCCCTCCCCTCCCCTATTTAAATCGAGGAGGACGAAGAGGGACGGGTGAGCACTCCATTGATTCTTGAGGGGAGGACTGCGCCTAAGCCACCGAACTGCCATCATTGAGGAGGAGCCGAACGTTGTGAGAGGGAGAGGATGAGGCGTTGATCACCGCCAAAGGCCAGGACGGCATCGCCTCTGCTCCCAGTCTGCGCCCATCAGTCAAACACCGTCGTCCAGCATTGTCTTTTTCCCCCCTCCCACGTGGCGTTGAATCCTCGGAAGCTTCCTTGGGGGGAAGCTTCCAAGGGGCCTCATAAGCCCCCTTTTCCCCCCTTACCTTCCTTTGGGACTATCCCCCCCCGTGTTTAAAGCATTATATACCCCTTCCCATAGTTGGAACCCAACCCCCGTGTTTTTTTAAATTTTCCTTTAGCCTTCCTCATTGGCCTCGGAATCATTTCCCCCCTACGTGTGTAAACCCTCATAAGCCCCTTTTCTCCTAAATTGCCTAAGGGTCCTTAGACCCTTACTTATAACCTTTACGGTTATTATTTTCCCTTAAAGCTCTCCTACACCTTGTGTCTTTTCCACACCTTGTTATTCCCGTTCATGCGAGCTTACAAAGGCCATTAAGCCTTGCCCATGGCTTCAATGGTCTTAGTTGTAAAAGTTTCTAAAACACCCTTTCGAAATCCCGAATTCAAGGAGGGAGCCTTCCAAAAACTACTTTTGACGAACGGTGCAAGGGAGCGACGGTGGAATTCTAAGGAGGAGTTGTAAAGCTGCTTCCACGTTCGACGGACCACGTTTGCGATGATTCCTAAGAAAGTCCAAGGCGTAGCCTTGGGAGGATCATCTCCCGGTATCCATGTGGATATCTCACCCCAAAACCAGGTTTTTCTTCTTGGCTTTAATTCGGTTTTAAGTCAATCATGCAAAAGGGAAATTGTCAGGGATAGGATATATTTGTCCGAGTTATTTGTAATGAAGGAGTTTAGCTTATTTGAATGAATGATAATGTATAGAACTTAGTTTCCTTCGAATTGCATCAAGCACTATAAATTACAAGCAAGATTATCCATTTACTACAGTAGTATATTTTAGTTAAATCCTAAAGGTATAGAAATTATATCTTGCACCATTAGTCTTATTCCTTTCGCAACGAATCATTGTAAATGATTAAATTCATGAAAGGTTTCTTTCGTTGCTCAAACTACTAGGAAGTTATCATTGCTAAATGCACATCGTAGCAAGGGAAATGTTTGTTATTTGGCATGAGTTCATATGCAAGGAAAAAGGAAGTTTAAATTGAACTGTATTGACTGAAAAGTAAATTGTCACAAGGATAGCAAAACCGTGATAAGACGATTAATATTACCTTCCAAAAGTTAACTAAACCAATCTAAACATAGAAATATTCATACCCTAAGCACTTGACTACTTTCCTTATTGTAGGGTCAATAAATTCGTAAAGATAAAGAACTAGGGTTTGTCCTAAGGTTCTTAAAAAAAGAAACCCTAGGCCCGACATACGTCAGCTTAAAGGATCTAAGACAGATTATTCGATCACAGGACTTGCGCAGCAAGTACGAAATCATTTAGTCTTGTGATTGATTCACAAGGAGAAAGGGTAAAAACCCTCATCAAGGATGGCAGATCCCTACGCAAGTTATCTTGCAAAAGGACGTATTTTTGGATATCCTTCTAAATAAGGAAAGTTGTAAACCGGAAACTAGCATATCCAAGGAACTTTAGGGTTGACCAAGTTGGGTTAATAAGGTACGCCCTACACCGGAATGTAAAAGATCTTGCCAATTTACAAGACATCTTGGGAACGAGTGCTGATATACTCAAAAAGGAAAGAAGACTTCCTTAGCAGTTTGCCAAACAACACGGTTGATTAATGGAAATGTTTATGCTTGCTAGAGATTTTAGGGCTCTGTTTGAATTATGAATTACAAATTAAATGAGTACCTATACTTCAGGTTAAAGGCCTGAAGGAAGAGGCAGTTTCAGTTACCCCCGACTACCTGCCTAACCCTAACCAAGGGGGTTGTGACCGCGTCGGGAACGTGGACTGAACCCACCGTGAGAGGTCTCTCCGTTGAGCTCTACTTGGAGTAGGAGGACGCTTGGGTGGCAGGGGGGGCTCTGGCCGTAAATCCCTCGCCTTCCGGGTCCTGTACAAGAGGCTAACGTGACTCGGGATTGGATCTCGAGGTGCGCATATTAGTTTACCGGCGGAAGCTTGGAATAGTGATCCCTGAGGATTACTGGATAGCCTTCGGGCGGATTATGGACAAGCCTACGGGCGGAAATCCTTGTATTTCAAAGATAAAATGATGAAATGTAAAAAAAGAACTTGTTGATATTGTTTTTCTATGTCACGTGATAAGATTACGTGAAGGAACCAGTACTTAAAAGGATTAATTAAAGAAGCTGATTGTTATATGTCAAATTAATGTGTTAGATAATTACATAACTAAAACAAACCGAGGAAAGTGCGGAGGATGGGCCATGGGTCCGTCCTACGGTTGGGTGGTCCCGGTTAGCCGAGAACTTTTCTCAAAAATCTCGAAGAACAGTGGGTCATCATCAAAACGAATAACGAGAGCGATGACCTGGTTGAGCTTTGCATCCCTCTCGTTTCCCATTCTCCTTGAACCAAGTGCAGCGTGAATCCGCTTCGGACCTCGTGTTTCTGTGTAAAGTAGTTCGCTCGGATGTGACGCTAGTTGCTGTTAGCTAATGACCCATCAGGAAAACCCTAATTCCGGTCGATCCTAAGTGGGAACGGGCAGAATACTTCCGCTACGTGGCAGACGCGGGAAGACCTAGATCGCAAAACCCGTAACATTCCATGGGAGTGCCGGGCGGAGTTTTCTAGACATCCTTTCCGATGGACTGCTAAGACGTGTCCTGGATGATACTAGTGGACACGTTACAGTTGGTATCAGAGCCGACCAACAACCGAATTGTTTTTATGAGATCTCAATAAAATGAAGTAAAGAAATTGTTGCTGTCCAAACATTTTCTCACCTTCAATGCTGTCTTGCAGAATTATGAAGCATGGAACAAGTTTTTGGTATTTCGGGTCATGTTTAGGACTGCAATGCATTCTCCGCTTTATAGACAAAGAATTGGGATGATGAACATCCTAGAACAGATTTATAATCCATCACCTTTATACATAGAACGAAGATGGACGGGGTCTTCAGGAATCTACTATATAGCCGCCCACCGGTTTGCTTATCTACAGACCAACCTAAAAAGGATCAAGTGGTTGGAAGACTTGAAAGTCGTGAAGCTGTTCATTTTTGTGGAAGCTCACGTAAATTCGACTTTACATATTCAAGGTCAGAGGGTTGAAATGAACTCATATGTATATGAGGAAGTAAACTGTGTAATCCCAGCCGACAGGATTAAAGTTTTGGGCCGCCATGAGAAGTATGGATTCCAACGGAAAGGGTATCCTGAACTTCCAATGAACTATCGATTCCTAAAGATCCATGACCCAAAACCCTATTATTACACAGTTCCTGTAGACAAATGCAATACAATGTTGTTCTCCTCAAACTGAATGTAATGATTGGCTTATCATCACACGAAACGTTGTATAAAGCTATGCCCATGTAAATACAAATAAAGACTTCTTTTTATCAATACCTGGCTGTGCATAAGAGTTGTTAAAAAGTTAAGTAGCTTCATTATTTACGAGATATCTGAACTAAAAATGAAAGATAAGCTATCATCGATTATCATATAGTAACATTAAGAAAAATTTTATCCAGGCACAACCCCAGGTACAGGTTCCAAATTTGCCTCCTACATCAAGTACTGCTGTGACCCAGGAGAAGAAGTTCCTCCTCAAGCAGATAAAGCCACCCGAGTTTGACGGGAGAGGCAGATTCGTCCAGGCTGATGTTGAAATTTGGATTGAATCCATGGAGGATTACTTTGAAGCAGCTGGTACTGCACCTACCAATCAGGCCATGCTCGCCAAGTTAAAGCTCACCGGCGAAGCCAGACTTTGGTGGAAGCAATGGTGCAGGGATCAAGGGATTTCAGAGGGGTCCGTTACCTAGGAGAAGTTGAAGAAAGCCGTGCAGGGAAGACATTTACCACCTGCATATCGTACGCAGAAAATGAATGAGTTCTACGAGCTAAAACAGCTAGGACTCACTCTTGACGCATACTACTCTAAATTCGTCTCACTTTTAAAGTATGCGCCACAGATGGACATGACGCAGCAGGTGTCCAAATTTTGTGCGGGCTTAAATCCACCCGTAAATACCCGTCTCGAATCTATGCATCCATCAGATCTTCAGGATGCACTCATTCGAGCGGCGCCTATAATTCAGGAGGTGCAAGCTAGACCAAGGGGTAACAAAGCTTGGTCCTATAGTGACCCGAACAGAGGAGCATTCAGACCTCAAATGAAGAGAGTTCAAGGTTATAGTCAGGGACAAAGGAAGAAAGCAAGGACAAATAGCGTCAACAACTTTGTTCCTACTCAAAGTAATGGCCGAAACCTCCGATGTTTCCAGTGCAACGAACCCGGTCACTTCAAGAGGCAATGTCCCAAGCTCAGCGGAGGACATCGTCAAACGCCTTTCCAAGGTGCAAGCCGCGGTCAAGGAGCCGATACCCGTGGAAGAGGAAGAACCGCTTGCATTGCCAATAGGCAAAGATGCGAAGAAGAAGAAGAGGAAGATCCAACTATGGAAGCTGAATTCGAAAAAGCGACAGTCCATGCTGCTTTACACAAGAAAGGGCCGAATCACCAGTTCTCGGTGATTCAGACACCGTCGGACTATCAAGGTAAAGGTTTCAAAACCTTGATTGATTGTGGCAGTACACATTCCTTTATCTCACCAGCATGTGCAAAAAGTTTAGGAATAACCACAGTAGAAGCACCTACCTTGCTTGTGGAGTTGGCAAACGGTCGTGAGGTAACTTGTACCAGGCAAACTGCTAAGGTGGAATTCTTTCTGGGAGGAAAGAAGACTTCAGTCAAATTCAGAGTCATGAATTTAGGTATCCATGAGTGTCTACTAGGGATGGATTGGCTTAAGCCCAACGACGCCCACATCCATTGTGGAAAGGGTCAAGTTTCCTTTCGAAACTCTAAAAGGGAATTTGTCACAACTCAAGGTGAGGCAAGAGTGCCAAGAATCCAATTAGCCAAAGTATATCGGATCATAAAAGGAGTCAGAAAAGGATTATCGGTTTACCTGATCAAACTCAACAAGTTAGATCAAAAGCAAGAATCTCATGAAGGACCTTCTTGGCTAAAGGAATACGCTGACGTATTCCCTGAGGAATTGATTGAACTTCCGCCTCAAAGAGAAGTAGATCATGAGATTAGGCTAGTGCCTGGAGCTACACCAATTGCAAAGAGACCTTATAGAATGTCCATACCAGAAGCAATTGAGTTGAAGGAACAACTCAAGCAACTGTTAGATCAGGGTTACATCCGGCCTAGCAACTCACCGTGGGGAGCTCAAGTACTATTCCAGAAAAAGAAAGATGGGACACTTCGACTATGTATTGATTACCGAGGGTTGAATCAATCAACAGTCAAGAACAAGTATCCTATTCCTAGAATAGATGAGCTTCTTGATCGTCTTCAAGGTGCAAAGATCTTCTCCAAGATTGATCTCAGGTTAGGTTACTATCAGATAAGGATCAAGGAAGAAGATATTCCAAAGACGGCCTTCAATACAAGATATGGGCACTTTGAATTCCTGGTTATGTCATTCGGGCTTACAAATGCACCTGCCACCTTCAATAGATTAATGCAAGATATCTTTAGAACATATCTTGATGATTTCGTACTTGTCTTCTTCGATGACACTTTAGTTTATTCTAAACAGGAAGAAGATCATGAACCTCAACTTCGGATTGTCCTTGAGACAATGAGGTCTCATAAGCTGTATGCAAAAATGAAGAAGTGTGCATTCTTCAAGCGTCAGATTGAATATTTGGGATTCATAGTATCATCAGAAGGAATATCAGTAGACCCAGCCAAGGTCAGAGATGTGCTTGAATGGCCAATACCAGTATCCATCAAAGAGATACGTAGCTTTCTTGGATTGACAGGATGGTATAGGGTCTTCATAAAAAACGATGCTTTGATTGCAGCACCTCTTACAGACTTACTAAAGAAGTAGACTTCCATTACATGGTCAACTTCCGAACAAAATAGCTTCGACAAATTGAAGCAAAGTATGGTATCAGCACCTATTCTAAAACTTCCTGACCTCAATAAGGAGTTTGAGGTAGTAACTGATGCTAGCATTCTTGCCTTGGGGTGTGTACTTATGCAGGAAGGTCATCAAGTAGCATACTCTTCAAGGAAATTGAAGAGTCATGAAAAGAATTATGCCACGAATGATCTGGAATTACTAGTTGTCATCCATGCTCTAAAGCTTTGGAGACACTACCTGTTGGGTAACAAGTTTACTCTAGTAACCGATCATAAGAGTCTCAAATGGATTTTTACCCAGAACGAGCTCAACATGAGACAACGTCGGTGGATTGAAGTATTGGAGGAATATGATTTTGAAATCAAGTACCGACCAGGGAAGGAGAATGTAGTTGCCGATGCACTCAGTCGCAAGGCATTCCTAAATTCCCTAATCTTGCAGAATCCATCAACCGCCAGATCTCTAGCTACAAAAGTATCTATGTGAAACAACCCTATACTTGAACTAGCTAGAGAGGAAGCATGCCATGATTTGGCCTACCAAACAATGATAAAGGAAATATCTACCAAGGAGCAGAATCAGAAGTTGCAAGCTAAGTATCAAGAATTTTCCATTGATAATGGACTTGTCTACTACAGAACAAGGCTGTGTATACCAGCAATCCAGTCACTTAAGCAGAAGATATTATGGGAAGCTCATGATTCTCCTTTCGCAGGACATCCTGGCTATGCTAAGACTCTCAATGTAGTTAGGAAGAGCTACCATTGGGAGAGGCTTAAAGGTGACGTTCTCAAATATGTCACTGAGTGTTTGTCTTGCCAACGTATCAAAGCCGAACATGTCATGATGCCAGGGAAACTGCAAACCGCTTGACATTCCCCAAATGAAATGGGAATTCATCAGTATGGATTTTGTTGTGGGCCTACCCCAAGTCCAAGGAGGATACAATTCCATTATGGTTGTGGTTGACATGCTTACCAAGGTTGCACACCTGATACCAATAAAGACAAACTACAAAGCCTCCGACATTGCAAGATTGTTTATCAAGGAGATATTCAAGCTACATGGTTTACCCAGAAGAATCATTAGTGATCGAGATTCTCTCTTCACATCACACTTATGGAGAGCTATCTTTGAAGCTATTGGGACTCAACTCTGTTTTAGCACCGCCTACCATCCCCAAATGGATGGCCAAACAAAGCGAGTAAATCAAGTCATCGAGGATATGCTTAGGACATACTGCTATCGAGAGCCGAAGAGGTGGATTCAATACTTGCCTTTGGTTGAATTTGCCTACAATGCTTCTTACCAGCAGAGCATTCAGATGACCCCTTTTCAAGCATTATATGGTCATGATTGCAGAAGTCCCCTAAACTTTTCTGATCCAGCCCTAAGAGTTGAAGCGTCAAGACAGATGTTGGAAGACATGGATGATCAAATAAAGTCAATAAGACAAGACATACAAGCGGCCAAGGATAGACAAAAGGCATACGCAGGTTTGAAACGTCAAGAAAGAGTCTTCGAAGAAGGAGACATGGTCTTCATTTGTGTACGCCCTAAAAAGAGTTCTCTATCCCTAGGTGAATGCAAGAAGCTAAGTCCAAGGTATTGTGGGCCGTACAAAATCCTCAAATGCCTAGGACCCAATACTTATAGATTGCAATTCCCTGAGAACCTAAAGGTTCACAATGTATTCCATATCAGCCTATTGAAAAAATATGTACCCAACCCTAATCATGTACCTGATGACCAACAAATTGTAATGCCTAGTCAAGGAGTCCTTGAACTAAGGCCGGATAGGATCTTAGATGTTAGGGAGAGACAGTTAAGATCTAGAACCCTGAGAGAATGCCTCGTCCAGTGGAAAGATTATCTCGAAGAGGATGCCACTTGGGTAGATGAAGGCACTCTCAACCATCAATATCCCCAGTTTATCTCGAGATGAGGACATCTCGATTCCTCTAAGGGGGAGAGAATGTAAAGTTCTAAATCTCCTTCCTCGTGTGAACTACCCCTTATAGAAAAGGGGGATAATGTTAAGGCAATTTTATTAATTTCTTGACGATAAATGCAAATTTTTTTCCTTATTTCCCCCCAGCCGACAGTCATGCTGGAGGGGGAGGAATAGAAACCATGCAGAAGCTCCTCGGTGGGAGCTCGCAGGGTGTTATGGCCATGCCTCACGACACGTTGGAGAGGAAGCATCTCCCTCCCCTCCCCTATTTAAATCGAGGAGGACGAAGAGGGACGGGTGAGCGCTCCATTGATGCTTGAGGGGAGGACTGCGCCTGAGCCACCGAACTGCCATCATTGAGGAGGAGCCGAACGCTGTGAGAGGGAGAGGATGAGGCGTTGATCACCGCCAAAGGCCAGGACGGCATCGCCTCTGCTCCCAGTCTGCGCCCAGCCTTCAAACGCCGTCGTCCAGCGTTGTCTTTTTCCCCCCTCCCACGTGGCGTTGAATCCTCGGAAGCTTCCTTGGGGGGAAGCTTCCAAGGGGCCTCATAAGCCCCCTTTTCCCCCCTTAGCCCTTCCTTTGGGACTACCCCCCCGTGTTTAAAGCATTATATACCCCTTCCCATAGTTGGAACCCAACCCCCGTGTTTTTTAAAATTTTCCTTTAGCCTTCCTCATTGGCCTCGGAATCATTTCCCCCCTACGCGTATAAACCCTCATAAGCCCCTTTTCTCCTAAATTGCCTAAGGGTCCTTAGACCCTTACTTATAACCTTTACGGTTATTATTTTCCCTTAAAGCTCTCCTACACCTTGTGTCTTTTCCACACCTTGTTATTCCCGTTCGTGCGAGCTTACAAAGGCCATTAAGCCTTCCCCATGGCTTCAATGGGTCTTAGTTGTAAAAGTTTCTAAAACACCCTTTCGAATTCCCGAATTCAAGGAGGGAGCCTTCCAAAAACTACTTTTGACGAACGGTGCAAGGGAGCGACGGTGGAATTCTAAGGAGGAGTTGTAAAGCTGCTTCCACGTTCGACGGACCACGTTTGCGATGATTCCTACGAAAGTCCAAGGCGTAGCCCCTCGGGAGGATCATCTCCCGGTATCCATGTGGATATCTCACCCCAAAACCACGTTTTTCTCCTTGTCTTTAATTCGGTTTTAAGTCAATCATGCAAAAGGGAAATTGTCAGGGATAGGATATATTTGTCCGAGTTATTTGTAATGAAGGAGTTTAGCTTATTTGAATGAATGATAATGTATAGAACTTAGTTTCCTTCGAATTGCATCAAGCACTATAAATTACAAGCAAGATTATCCATTTACTACAGTAGTATATTTTAGTTAAATCCTAAAGGTATAGAAATTATATCTTGCACCATTAGTCTTATTCCTTTCGATACGAATCATTGTAAATGATTAAATTCATGAAAGGTTTCTTTCATTGCTCAAACTACTAGGAAGTTATCATTGCTAATTGCACATCGTAGCAAGGGAAATGTTTATTATTTGGCATGAGTTCATATGCAAGGAAAAAGGAAGTTTAAATTGAACTGTATTGACTGAAAAGTAAATTGTCACAAGGATAGCAAAACCGTGATAAGACGATTAATATTACCTTGCAAAAGTTAACTAAACCAATCTAAACATAGAAATATTCATACCCTAAGCACTTGACTACTTTCCTTATTGTAGGGTCAATAAATTCGTAAAGATAAGGAACTAGGGTTTGTCCTAAGGTTCTTAAAAAAAGAAACCCTAGGCCCGACATACGTCAGCTTAAAGGATCTAAAACAGATTATTCCATCGCAGGACTTGCGCAGCAAGTACGAAATCATTTAGTCTTGTGATTGATTCACAAGGAGAAAGGGTAAAAACCCTCATCAAGGATGGCAGATCCCTACGCAAGTTATCTTGCAAAAGGACGTATTTTTGGATATCCTTCTAAATAAGGAAAGTTATAAACCGAAAACTAGCATATCTAAGGAACTTTAGGGTTGACCAAGTTGGGTTAATAAGGTACGCCCTACACCGGAATGTAAAAGATCTTGCCAATTTACAAGACACCTTGGGAACGAGTGCTGATACACTCAAAAAGGAAAGAAGACTTCCTTAGCAGTTTGCCAAACAACACGGTTGATTAATGGAAATGTTTGTGCTTGCTAGAGATTTTAGGGCTCTGTTTGAATTATGAATTACAAATTAAATGAGTACCTATACTTCAGGTTAAAGGCCTGAAGGAAGAGGCAGTTTCAGTTACCCCCGACTACCTGCCTAACCCTAACCAAGGGGGTTGTTGATCGCGCCGGGAACGTGGACTGAACCCGCCATGAGAGGAACCAGTACTTAACAGGATTAATTAAAGAAGCTGATTATTATATGTCAAATTAATGTGTTAGATAATTACATAACTAAAACAAACCGAGGAAAGTGCGGAGGATGGGCCATGGGTCCGTCCTACGGTTGGGTGGTCCCGGTTAGCCGGGAACTTTTCTAAAAAATCTTGAAGAACATCGGGATGGTCTTCATCATCAAGACGAATAACGAGAGCGATGACCTAGAGTTACGTCTTACCCGATTTACGCTGTTTTAGGGGAACGGAATGAGACAATGCCTTATGGCAAAGAGGTTGAGCTTTGCATCCCTCTCGTTTCCCATTCTCCTTGAACCAAGTGCAGCATGAATCCACTTCGGACCTCACGTTTCTGCGTAAAGTAGTTCGCTCGGATGTGATGCTAGTTGTTGTTAGCTAATGACCCATCAGGAAAACCCTAATTCCGGTCGATCCTAAGTGGGAACGGCCAGAATACTTCCGCTACGTGGCAGACGCGGGAAGACCTAGATCGCAAAACCCGTAACATTCCATGGGAGTGCCGGGCGGAGTTTTCTAGACATCCTTTCCGATGGACTGCTAAGACGTGTCCTGGATGATACTAGTGGACACGTTACAGTTGGTATCAGAGCTGACCAACAATCGAATTGTTTTTATGAGATCTCAATAAAATGAAGTAAAGAAATTGTTGCTGTCCAAACATTTTCTCACCTTCAATGCTGTCTTGCAGAATTATGAAGCGTGGAACAAGTTTTTGGTATTTCGGGTCATGTTTATGACTGCAATGCATTCTCCGCTTTATAGACAAAGAATTGGGATGATGAACATCCTGGAACAGATTTATAATCCATCACCTTTATACATAGAACGAAGATGGACGGGGTCTTCAGGAATCTACTATATAGCCGCCCACCGGTTTGCTTATCTACAGACCAACCTAAAAAGGATCAAGTGGTTGGAAGACTTGAAAGTCGTGAAGCTGTTCATTTTTGTGGAAGCTCACGTAAATTCGACTTTACATATTCAAGGTCGGAGGGTTGAAATGAACTCATATGTATATGAGGAAGTAAACTGTGTAATCCCAGCCGACAGGATTAAAGTTTTGGGCCGCCATGAGAAGTATGGATTCCAACGGAAAGGGTATCCTGAACTTCCAATGAACTATCGATTCCTAAAGATCCATGACCCAAAACCCTATTATTACATAGTTCCTGTAGACAAATGCAATACAACGTTGTTCTCCTCAAACTGAATGTAATGATTGGCTTATCATCACACGAAACGTTGTATAAAGCTATGCCCATGTAAATACAAATAAAGACTTCTTTTTATCAATACCTGGCTGTGCATAAGAGTTGTTAAAAAGTTAAGTAGCTTCATTATTTATGAGATATCTGAACTAAAAATGAAAGATAAGCTATCATCGATTATCATATAATAACGTTAAGAAAACTTTTATCCAGGCATAACCCCAGGTACAGGTTCCAAATTTGCCTCCTACATCAAGTACTACTGTGACCCAGGAGAAGAAGTTCCTCCTCAAACAGATAAAGCCACCTGAGTTTGATGGGAGAGGCAGATTCCTCCAGGCTGATGCTGAAATTTGGATTGAATCCATGGAGGATTACTTTGAAGCAGCTGGTACTGCACCTACCAATCAGGCCATGCTCGCCAAGTTAAAGCTCACCGGCGAAGCCAGACTTTGGTGGAAGCAATGGTGCAGGGATCAAGGGATTTCAGAGGGGTCCGTTACCTGGGAGAAGTTGAAGAAAGCCGTGCAGGGAAGATATTTACCACCTGCATATCGTACGCAGAAAATGAATGAGTTCTACGAGCTAAAACAGCTAGGACTCACTCTTGACGCATACTACTCTAAATTCGTCTCACTTTTAAAGTATGCGCCACAGATGGACATGACGCAGCAGGTGTCCAAATTTTATGCGGGCTTAAATCCACCCGTAAATACCCGTCTCGAATCTATGCGTCCATCAGATCTTCAGGATGCACTCATTCGAGTGGCGCCTATAATTCAGGAGGTGCAAGCTAGACCAAGGGGTAACAAAGCTTGGTCCTATAGTGACCCGAACAGAGGAGCATTCAGACCTCAAATGAAGAGAGTTCAAGGTCATAATCAGGGACAAAGGAAGAAAGCAAGGACAAATAGCATCAACAACTTTGTTCCTACTCAAAGTAATGGCCGAAACCTCCGATGTTTCCAGTGCAACGAACCCGGTCACTTCAAGAGGCAATGTCCCAAGCTCAGTGGAGGACATCGTCAAACGCCTTTCCAAGGTGCAAGCCGTGGTCAAGGAGCGATTACCCGTGGAAGAGGAAGAATCGTTGCATTGCCAATAGGCAAAGATGCGAAGAAGAAGAAGAGGAAGATCCAACTATGGAAGCTGAATTCGAAAAAGCGACAGTCCATGCCGCTTTACACAAGAAAGGGCCGAATCGCCAGTTCTCGGTGATTCAGACACCGTCGGACTATCAAGGTAAAGGTTTCAAAACCTTGATTGATTGTGGCAGTACACATTCCTTTATCTCACCAGCATGTGGAAAAAGTTTAGGAATAACCACAGTAGAAGCACCTACCCTGCTTGTGGAGTTGGCAAACGGTCGTGAGGTAACTTGTACCAGGAAAACTGCTAAGGTGGAATTCTTTCTGGGAGGAAAGAAGACTTCAGTCAAATTCAGAGTCATGAATTTAGGTATCCATGAGTGTCTACTCGGGATGGATTGGCTTAAGCCCAACGATGCCCACATCCACTGTGGAAAGGGTCAAGTTTCCTTTCGAAACTCTGAAAGGGAATTTGTCACAACTCAAGGTGAGGCAGGAGTGCCAAGAATCCAATTAGCCAAAGTATCTTGGATCATAAAAGGAGTCAGAAAAGGATTACCCGTTTACCTGATCAAACTCAACAAGTTAGATCAAAAGCAAGAATCTCATGAAGGACCTTCTTGGCTAAAGGAATACGCTGACGTATTCCCTGAGGAATTGATTGAACTTCCGCCTCAAAGAGAAGTAGATCATGAGATTAGGCTAGTGCCTGGAGCTGCACCAATTGCAAAGAGACCTTATAGAATATCCATACCGGAAGCAATTGAGTTGAAGGAACAACTCAAGCAACTGTTAGATCAGGGTTACATCCGGCCTAGCAACTCATCGTGGGGAGGTCCAGTACTATTCCAGAAAAAGAAAGATGGGACACTTCGACTATGTATTGATTACCGAGGGTTGAATCAATCAACAGTCAAGAACAAGTATCCTATTCCTAGAATAGATGAGCTTCTTGATCGTCTTCAAGGTGCAAATATATTCTCCAAGATTGATCTCAGGTCAGGTTACTATCAGATAAGGATCAAGGAAGAAGATATTCCAAAGACGGCCTTCAATACAAGATATGGGCACTTTGAATTCCTGGTTATGTCATTCGGGCTTACAAATGCACCTGCCACCTTCAATAGATTAATGCAAGATATCTTTAGACCATATCTTGATGATTTCGTACTTGTCTTCTTCGATGACACTTTAGTTTATTCTAAACAGGAAGAAGATCATGAACCTCAACTTCGGATTGTCCTTGAGACAATGAGGTCTCATAAGCTGTATGCAAAAATGAAGAAGTGTGCATTCTTCAAGCGTCAGATTGAATATTTGGGATTCATAGTATCATCAGAAGGAATATCAGTAGACCCAGCCAAGGTCAGAGATGTGCTTGAATGGCCAATACCAGTATCCATCAAAGAGATACGTAGCTTTCTTGGATTGACAGGATGGTATAGGGTCTTCATCAAAAACTATGCTTTGATTGCAGCACCTCTTACAGACTTACTAAAGAAGTAGACTTCCATTACATGGTCAACTTCCGAACAAAATAGCTTCGACAAATTGAAGCAAAGTATGGTATCAGCACCTATTCTAAAACTTCCTGACCTCAATAAGGAGTTTGAGGTAGTAACTGATGCTAGCATTCTTGCCTTGGGGTGTGTACTTATGCAGGAAGGTCATCCAGTAGCATACTCTTCAAGGAAATTGAAGAGTCATGAAAAGAATTATGCCACGCATGATCTGGAATTACTAGCTGTCATCCATGCTCTAAAGCTTTGGAGACACTACCTGTTGGGTAACAAGTTTACTCTAGTAACCGATCATAAGAGTCTCAAATGGATTTTTACCCAGAACGAGCTCAACATGAGACAACGTTGGTGGATTGAAGTATTGGAGCAATATGATTTTGAAATCAAGTACCGACTAGGGAAGGAGAATGTAGTTGCCGATGCACTCAGTCGCAAGGCATTCCTAAATTCCCTAATCTTGCAGAATCCATCAACGGCCAGATCTCTAGCTACAAAAGTATCTATGCGAAACAACCCTATACTTGAACTAGCTAGAGAGGAAGCATGCCATGATTTGGCCTACCAAACAATGATAAAGGAAATATCTACCAAGGAGCAGAATCAGAAGTTGCAAGCTAAGTATCAAGAATTTTCCATTGATAATGGACTTGTCTACTATAGAACAAGGCTGTGTATACCAGCAATCCAGTCACTTAAGCAGAAGATATTATGGGAAGCTCATGATTTTCCTTTCGCAGGACATCCTGGCTATGCTAAGACTCTCAATGTAGTTAGGAAGAGCTACCATTGGGAGAGACTTAAAGGTGACGTTCTCAAATATGTCACTGAGTGTTTGTCTTGCAACGTATCAAAGCCGAACATGTCATGATGCCAGGGAAACTGCAAACCGCTTGACATTCCCCAAATGAAATGGGAATTCATCAGTATGGATTTTGTTGTGGGCCTACCCCAAGTCCAAGGAGGATACAATTCCATTATGGTTGTGGTTGACATGCTTACCAAGGTTGCACACCTGATACCAATAAAGACAAACTACAAAGCCTCCGACATTGCAAGATTGTTTATCAAGGAGATATTCAAGCTACATGGTTTACCCAGAAGAATCATTAGTGACCGAGATTCTCTCTTCACATCACACTTCTGGAGAGCTATCTTTGAAGCTATTGGGACTCAACTTTGTTTTAGCACCGCCTACCATCCCCAAACGGATGGCCAAACAGAGCAAGTAAATCAAGTCATCAAGGATATGCTTAGGACATACTGCTGTCGAGAGCCGAAGAGGTGGATTCAATACTTGCCTTTGGTTGAATTTGCCTACAATGCTTCTTACCAGCAGAGCATTCAGATGACCCCTTTTCAAGCATTATATGGTCATGATTGCAGAAGTCCCCTAAACTTTTCTGATCCAGCCCTAAGAGTTGAAGCGTCAAGACAGATGTTGGAAGACATGGATGATCAAATAAAGTCAATAAGACAAGACATACAAGCGGCCAAGGATAGACAAAAGGCATACGCAGATTTGAAACGTCAAGAAAGATTCTTCGAAGAAGGAGACATGGTCTTCATTTGTGTACCCCCTAAAAAGAGTTCTCTATCCCTAGGTGAATGCAAGAAGCTAAGTCCAAGGTATTGCGGGCCGTACAAAATCCTCAAATGCCTAGGACCCAATACTTATAGATTGCAACTCCCTGAGAACCTAAAGGTTCACAATGTATTCCATATCAGCCTATTGAAAAAATATGTACCCAACCCTAATCATGTACTTGATGACCAACAAATTGTAATGCCTAGTCAAGGAGTCCTTGAACTAAGGTCGGATAGGATCTTAGATGTTAGGGAGAGACAGTTAAGATCTAGAACCCTGAGAGAATGCCTCGTCCAGTGGAAAGATTATCCCGAAGAGGATGCCACTTGGGTAGATGAAGGCACTCTCAACCATCAATATCCCCAGTTTATCTCGAGATGAGGACATCTCGATTCCTCTAAGGGGGAGAGAAATGTAAAGTTCTAAATCTCCTTCCTCGTGTGAACTACCCCTTATAGGAAAGCGGGATAATGTTAAGGCAATTTTATTAATTTCTTGACGATAAATGTAATTTTTTTTCCTTATTTCCCCCCAGCCGACAGTCATGCTGGAGGGGGAGGAATAGAAACCATGCAGAAGCTCCTCGGTGGGAGCTCGCAGGGTGTTATGGCCATGCCTCACGACACGTTGGAGAGGAAGCATCTCCCTCCCCTCCCCTATTTAAATCGAGGAGGACGAAGAGGGACGCGTGAGCGCTCCATTGATGCTTGAGGGGAGGACTGCACCTGAGCCACCGAACTGCCATCATTGAGGAGGAGCCGAACGCTGTGAGAGGGAGAGGATGAGGCGTTGATCACCGCCAAAGGCCAGGACGGCATCGCCTCTGCTCCCAGTCTGTGCCCAGCCGTCAAACGCCGTCGTCCAGCGTTGTCTTTTTCCCCCCTCCCACGTGGCGTTGAATCCTCGGAAGCTTCCTTGGGGGGAAGCTTCCAAGGGGCCTCATAAGCCCCCTTTTCCCCCCTTAGCCCTTCCTTTGGGACTACCCCCCCGTGTTTAAAGCATTATATACTCCTTCCCATAGTTGGAACCCAACCCCCGTGTTTTTTTAAATGTTCCTTTAGCCTTCCTCATTGGCCTCGGAATCATTTCCCCCCTACGCGTGTAAACCCTCATAAGCCCCTTTTCTCCTAAATTGCCTAAGGGTCCTTAGACCCTTACTTATAACCTTTACGGTTATTATTTTCCCTTAAAGCTCTCCTACACCTTGTGTCTTTTCCACACCTTGTTATTCCCGTTCGTGCGAGCTTACAAAGGCCATTAAGCCTTCCCCATGGCTTCAATGGGTCTTAGTTGTAAAAGTTTCTAAAACACCCTTTCGAAATCCCGAATTCAAGGAGGGAGCCTTCCAAAAACTACTTTTGACGAACGGTGCAAGGGAGCGACGGTGGAATTCTAAGGAGGAGTTGTAAAGCTGCTTCCACGTTCGACGGACCACGTTTGCGATGATTCCTAAGAAAGTCCAAGGCGTAGCCCCTCGGGAGGATCATCTCCCGGTATCTATGTGGATATCTCACCCCAAAACCACGTTTTTCTTCTTGGCTTTAATTCGGTTTTAAGTCAATCATGCAAAAGGGAAATTTTTAGGGATAGGATATATTTGTCTGAGTTATTTGTAATGAAGGAGTTTAGCTTATTTGAATGAATGATAATGTATAGAACTTAGTTTCCTTCGAATTGCATCAAGCACTATAAATTACAAGCATGATTATCCATTTACTACAGTAGTATATTTTAGTTAAATCCTAAAGGTATAGAAATTATATCTTGCACCATTAGTCTTATTCATTTCGCAATGAATCATTGTAAATGATTAAATTCATGAAAGGTTTCTTTCGTTGCTCAAACTACTAGGAAGTTATCATTGCTAATTGCACATCGTAGCAAGGGAAATGTTTGTTATTTGGCATGAGTTCATATGCAAGGAAAAAGGAAGTTTAAATTGAACTGTATTGACTGAAAAGTAAATTGTCACAAGGATAGCAAAACCGTGATAAGACGATTAATATTACCTTCCAAAAGTTAACTAAACCAATCTAAACATAGAAATATTCATACCCTAAGCATTTGACTACTTTCCTTATTGTAGGGTCAATAAATTCGTAAAGATAAAGAACTAGGGTTTGTCCTAAGGTTCTTAAAAAAAGAAACCCTAGGCCCGACATACGTCAGCTTAAAGGATCTAAAACAGATTATTCCATCGCAGGACTTGCGCAGCAAGTACGAAATCATTTAGTCTTGTGATTGATTCACAAGGAGAAAGGGTAAAAACCCTCATCAAGGATGGCAGATCCCTACGTAAGTTATCTTGCAAAAGGACGTATTTTTGGATATCCTTCTAAATAAGGAAAGTTGTAAACCGGAAACTAGCATATCTAAGGAACTTTAGGGTTGACCAAGTTGGGTTAATAAGGTACGCCCTACACCGGAATGTAAAAGATCTTGCCAATTTACAAGACACCTTGGGAACGAGTGCTGATACACTCAAAAAGGAAAGAAGACTTCCTTAGCAGTTTGCCAAACAATACGGTTGATTAATGGAAATGTTTGTGCTTGCTAGAGATTTTAAGGCTCTGTTTGAATTATGAATTACAAATTAAATGAGTACCTATACTTCAGGTTAAAGGCCTGAAGGAAGAGGCAGTTTCAGTTACCCCTGACTACCTGCCTAACCCTAACCAAGGGGGTTGTTGACCGCGCCGGGAACGTGGACCGAACCCACCGGAAGAGGTATCTCCGTTGAGCTCTACTTGGAGTAGGAGGACGCTTGGGTGCCAGGGGGGCTCTGGCCGTAAATCCCTCGCCTTCTGGGTCCTGCACAAGAGGCTAACGTGAGTCGGGATTGGATCTCGAGGCCCGCATACTAGTTTACGGGCGGAAGCTTGGAATAGTGATCCCTGAGGATTACTGGATAGCCTTCGGGCGGATTATGGACAAGCCTATGGGCGGAACTCCTTGTATTTCAAAGATAAAATGATGAAATGTAAAAAAAGAACTTGCTTGATATTGTTTTTCTATGTCACGTGATAAGATTACGTGAAGGAACCAGTACTTAACAGGATTAATTAAAGAAACTGATTGTTATATGTCAAATTAATGTGTTAGATAATTACATAACTAAAACAAACCGAGGAAAGTGCGGAGGATGGGCCATGGGTCCATCCTACGGTTGGGTGGTCCCGGTTAGCCGGGAACTTTTCTCAAAAATCTCGAAGAACAGCGGGATGATCATCATCATCAAAACGAATAACGAGAGCGATGACCTAGAGTTACGTCTTACCCGATTTACACTGTTTTAGGAGAACGGAATGGGACTATGCCTTATGGCAGAGAGGTTGAGCTTTGCATCCCTCTCGTTTCCCATTCTCCTTGAACCAAGTGCAGCGTGAATCCACTTCGGACCTGGCGTTTCTGCGTAAAGTAGTTCGCTCGGATCTGACGCTAGTTGCTGTTAGCTAATGACCCATCAGGAAAACCCTAATTCCGATCGATCCTAAGTGGGAACGGCCAGAATACTTCCGCTACGTGGCAGACGGGAAGACCTGGATCACAAAACCCGTAACATTTCATGGGAGTGCCGGGCGGAGTTTTCTAGACATCCTTTCCGATGGACTGCTAAGACGTGTCCTGGATGATACTAGTGGACACGTTACATTCAACCTCAACTCCTCCTCCATTAATAATGCACAAAACTCCTCAAAAGTCAAAGCTTGAGGTCTCACCTGAGTATTAAGGGCAGTTACTAGTCCATCAAACTTTTGTGGACAAATCCGAAGACACCTCTGAAATAGCTCTTTGCTAGTCTTTTGTATCCCAGTGCTAGCCATCTCGTCGTGCACATTCTTAATCCGAGTGATGAATTCTTCAACCGTCTCTCCTTCAGCAAACTTCTCCGCTGCTAGTTGATTCTCCAAGTTTTGAATCCTTGTTTGGTTTCGTGTTTCATACTGACTCCTTAGTACATTCCAAGCCTCTGACGCTTTGGTTGTATGCTGAATCAAAGTCAGAACACTATCAGAACAGCTTGTAACTAAGGCACACAATGCATTTGCATTCAATCGTTTCCAAGCTCGTAGAAGATCTACATTCGGAGGAATCATCACACTAGGATTTGATGGGTCGGGGGTAGGCTGTGGTTCTGCATCAGTCCTCAGCACAGTCTCTAGAAGCTCATAAGAATCAAAGATAGTTGTAATTTTGAACTTCCACAAGGTGTAGTTTGTACCATCTAACTTGCCTTTGCTGAAGGTTGGTGGATGAATCCTCAGTGTTTGAATAGCCGATACAGCAACACCACCTCCTGTACCGCTTCTTGATGCGGCAGAACCGCTTCCGGAAGTCGACATTGTTTCTCTTTGTTGTTGAAGCCTTTGCCTCTTGCACACTCTCCGATCTCTAGAGCCCCCTGGGCTCTGATACCATGTAAAATATTACACGGCACAATGAACAGAATCTGAGAAAGGGATAGAGAGTACACAACAGATAAGAGGAGAATCAGTAAATTCTTTAACTCCAAACAACTGATACAAAGATGGCACTGTCCACTTGTGCGCTTCCACTGTGTGAAGCTTAGATGGCGATATAGACAGAAGATAGGTGAAGAGCTTAAGGCTAGCTAGAACAACAACTCTGACTGGGTGAAAGATGAGTGATAGATGGCTATGAAGGGGTTTAGCTTTTATAGCCCGCGAAGGCTACTAGGTCGGCCTGACCGACCTACCATATGAGCCTCCACTAGTTGGCCAAAGAATATTCCTCAGAATATTCCCTTTACCATTGGGCCGGGGGCGCTACCCCCGGACCCCCGCCGCCAGGGGGGCTGTTGGCCCCCCTTGGGGACCCCCAGCCAAGGGCCACTTCCGCGGCCCTCGGACCCCACAATAGGGGCCCCTTTTAACTCCCTTACCCCACAACTCGATGCCATGCACCTCGAATTGCTACGAGCTTAAGCACTCCGTCTAACCCAAAGATCAGACCCACAACGGTCACCTTTTTGCCATTCGGTCACATAGGCCTCATCTTATATACAAGTCAGGACTCAACCAATGTCCGGGCTCACATTTGGCTTCTCTCATAATGGGGGCCTTACAACTTTGAGCACCATGGATCATTGGTAGCACCTAATGAGGGTGGGGCATTGATGATATCTAACAGAGTTCACTATGACTTTGAAATGCATGATAGGTATGATATCCCTCTAATCTTCAATTGGGCCACTTATAATAAGTTAATAGCTTCAAGCTCCATGAGAAGGACTTGATTCTCTCTTTTGAACAATTCATAGATGACTTCTCAGCTTGTCCAAATCCTACTTTCATTACCAAATGCAACTACCTACACTTATTTCTCTAGCTACTCAATTAGAAGAAGACTATTGAAGAAGAGGATTCACATCCACTCTTCTTTGACATAAATTCCTAGGAATTGAAAAATATACTGTGATGAGACTTATTTTTTTAGCCACTCTACTAAATGCATATTGTTTTGAATCATTAAAGGATATGAATGCCAGTAGGCTTACTAGTTGTGTCCTCCCCTTCCTTCCATTTACAACCCTAGCCACAAGGGTAGCATTGAAGACATACATGATCAATAAGACATGTCTGAAAAGATCACTACAACTACTCCCTTGGCCAATTCCAAGGAACCAAAAGGAACCACAATGAATTTTCCATCAAAGAGATGGCCTGAAATTGTAGCATCATTACCAGCCACCCACTTCATGACCCACCAACACCATCCACATAGTGATATTCATTCTATAGTAGAATCTGATGGAACTGCCACATGGCTAAGGGGGGGTAATATTAAACCCTTCTAAGAAGGAAAGGAAAAGGCTAGATATTTAGGAAAAGAAAGGGAAAATTTTAAAATAAAAGGAGAAACAAAAACTAGAGTGTCCCTCCACCACTTAAATCTTTTTAGCAAAATACTAGTTTGTAAAGAAAGTTGTGCTCACCTCTATGAAAATTGTATCAATATTTTGAGTGAGACATGTGTATAAAAATCTTGGCTCAAAAAGTTGAAAAAGATTTGTAAAATTGTAAAAACCAAAGGGTGTATACAAGAGATAAGGGAAGACTAATTTAGGCAAATGAGATGTGCTAGTATC
This sequence comes from Lygodium microphyllum, assembly GCF_053477565.2. Lineage (NCBI taxonomy): Eukaryota > Viridiplantae > Streptophyta > Polypodiopsida > Schizaeales > Lygodiaceae > Lygodium > Lygodium microphyllum. The sequence continues at coordinate 77,983,710 of NC_141143.1, forward strand.
TTAAAAAATTAAGGCCATGTAGAAAAGAAAAAAAGAAAAAGAAAAGAAAAGCTCATTCTTGTAGTGTGCAATATTGTGGACATGTCTCCTTACTTCTTGCTAGTATCTTGCTTAAATGAGAGGGAGAAAGATCTAGAGACAAAGAGAGGGAGAGTGTGAGATAGAGTAAGGGATCAATGTGGAAGAAGCTATTGCTTTCTCTTCTACATCTTCTTCTTCTCCTTCTTGTTCTTCTACATGTAACTCATTCAGTGATTGAGGCTATGGAGATAAATATTTCTTAAGACATGTTGCTTCAATCATGGAGACATTGACAAACCTTTTTGAGTATCCCTACAAGGAAATGGAAGTATAGTGATGGCCATTTCTGACAAGATTTAGCAGTGTTATATAGTGATCCTTTTGGCATCATAGATTGTGACACTTTGGAACTCAAATAGCAATGAAAATAGTGATGGTATGCTATGGAAGAAAAGAATGCTAAAATTTGAGCATGAAATTTTTGCATTGTAAGGAGCACAAAGAGTGAAAGAGAGAGAGGGAGCTCAAAGCAAGGGAGGTTGAGAGAGAGAGAGAGAGAGAGAGAGAGAGAGAGAGAGAGAGAGAGAGAGAGAGAGAGAGAGAGAGAGAGAGAGAGAGAGAGAGAGAGAGAGAGAGAGAGAGAGAGAGAGAGAGAGAGAGAGAGAGAGAGAGAGAGAGAGAGAGAGAGAGAGAGAAATAGAGAGTGAGAGGGAGAGAGAAAGGGATAGAGATACAAGGGGAGAAGGAGAGAGGTAGAGGGAGAGAAATAAAGAAATGGAGGAAAAATGGAGAAAGGAGGATAGAAAAATATAAAGATAGAGAGAGAGAGAGAGAGAGAGAGAGAGAGAGAGAGAGAGAGAGAGAGAGAGAGAGAGAGAGAGAGAGAGAGGGGGGGGGAGATGATAGAGAGAGAGAGAGAGAGAGAGAGAGAGAGAGAGAGAGAGAGAGAGAGAGAGAGAGAGAGAGAGAGAGAGAGTGTGTGTGTGTGTGAAATAGAGAGAAGGAAAAAATAAAATAAAAAAATAAAAAAATAAATACATAGGAAAAGGGATATGGATAGAGAGAGAGGGAGAGGGAAAAAGAGAACTAAAGAGACATACAGAGGAGGGAGAGAGTGTGTGTGATGAATTGAGGGAGGAAAATGTATTGCCTAGTACATAGAAAAAATGGACAATGAGGAGGGCCATGATGTTGAAGATCAAGGGATATATCTCAATTAGTGTGTCCCATATCCTTGAACTCAATGTAAGCTTGCAATTTGGCAAAAATGTCACTTGTTGATAAACAATGTGCAATGCTTTGAGCCAATGATTCATAGCTAGAAATCATGGTAAACGAATGCTTTCTTTGTTGTTGTATCTAGCAATTGTATATGGCAACTAGCCTTGGAATTTCAACATATAGTACAAAGTCCACATCATTGTGTAGTCACATGGGAGACATTTATAAGTGCAGTGCATTGATAAATTACCCTCAATGATAGAATGTGTTATCATACTGAAGTTTGAGCAACAGAGTGGACAATGACCCAATGATCCAAACATTATAGTGGATGAGATGGAGTATTTTGATAATCTACAAAGTTTTATTTTAGTAGATTATCATAGCTTCTCCATAATCATATTCGATGTATAGTGGTTTAAAGTATCGTCAAAAGGAGTAGGGGTGACCATTTAGGTAAAAGGGCTATTGGGATTCTTGGAGGTAGATTTCAAGAGAAGATGGAACAATTTGTGCAACACATTTGTCTTGTCGAGTCACTATGACCAAGTGCATGGCTTTTAAATTTTTTTTTACCATAGCATAAAAAAGTCACAAATATTTTTTTTCTTTGTAGTGTGCTCTTAATTGATTTCAAATAAGTATATCTTCAACATCCTAATCCATAATAAACTCATTGGTAGTATATTGTGCCTACAACACCTCTAATGAATCAAGTATATGATAAAAGGAATGTCTATAGGATAGACATGGAGAGGGTATAGGTAGAGGAGTCACTATTGCACGGGTTGGAGGATGAGAAGAACTTGTGGTATATGGAGAAGACAAGCATGGATAATATAGGGAAAGGAACAACAATACAAGAATTCTTTGAGAGTAAAGTAGACTCTTTTTTTGTGGGAACCGATGCATAGACTTTCTAATGTACATAGAGCTATATCAAGAGCTTATTATGGAGCTATAGGATAGATCATATTTGTGTCTGCTTGCTGTCAAATTTATAGACTATTCACTTATATTGATATTTCACTATATATCTTTTAACTTACATACTTCTTCATAGATATATGTTATAGTACTTAACTTTTATCCTTATATTAAATATGCTAGCATCCATTTTGGTTGTGCAAGCCACTATAGATATTCTAGGAGTTACAAGAGATCTTCATGCATATGTCCCCGAATTAGATGGCATGCTTTAGAGACATATAGCAGACCAAGATTTTTCTTGATCAGGATTTGGGCATTCCACACATTCTACCATAGCATGCTTCAACGCATCAATCTTCAACAAGCATAGTCGACATTTTATGTTAGCTATGGAGGGAGGAAACTCAGGGATACTTTGCAAGACCAATAGAGGTGGTGGTTGTGGTGGATGGCTTGGGGAGCCATAAATATTCTCTCCTCTCCATTCTATGGATGGTTCTAGGGGGTTTTGCATAGAAACACATGTTGTGATCCCACCATCAATTGCTGCTTCTCGCTCCTATGTGGGTTCTAGAGAGAGTGGCTCAGGTGCATGCTGCAAAGACAATAATGCAGTGTCCCCCTTCCATCATCTGAGTGCACACTTATCATTTTCCATACTTGCTACACCTATAGGCACTTCCTCTCCTATGATGCCAAGTTTTTCTTAGCCATCTACCAATGATACTCCTATGGGTGTTACTCTCAATGATTACCACCCCTATAGATATGCCAGATATATAGGTGTCTCCTAGTTATACCTAGGAGTATAGTAGTAGGTGGGAGATGACAAACCTTAGATGCAACCACTGAGTGTATGGGTACTTAGTCTATGAGAAAATAAGTGTTGTGTTCATGAATGATGAGGAGAGGAGGTTGATTACATGCATGCATGAGTTATGCCAATAAGTCTTTTAGGCACAATATATTAGATCATTAGAAGAATATACAAGAGGCTAGTAAGGACTACGTGATAACATCCTTGCACAAAGAGTTTTTAGTATCTATATCGATTTATTGGTTCTCCATTGGATGGATGAAGGATTGTATGCATACCTATTCGTCACACAAATGGTGAAATATACATAAGGCAGTGAAAAGTGGTGTACCAAAGCCTCAGTACTATGACTAGAAGGACTAAGGAGACTCAAAGGAGTTCTCTATTAGTTATATTTACTTTCTTATTTTATATACTACTTGTACTAATAATATTATTTCTAATAATGCTACTTTGTCTTCTTTGCTATAACACACTTTCACAAATCATAACCCGATGGGATTGAAAACTCAATATGTAGAAAGACATAGTCCTATTGCACTCATTAATAGATTATATGCATATAACAGTATGATAAATTATGCCTCTTTCATGTTTCTATTTTTTAGTTTTTGTGATCTATTTTGTACTCTAGATTGATCTTTGGTTTTTTATGTTCTAAAATCCTTTTGAAAATCTGTTACGTTGGGATGAGCCCTTGGACAATGATGAGCTCTAGTAGTTAATTAGATTCATGGAGCATGCACCCCTCCCTTTTTTTCCTATGCTCCATGCAAAATCCTTCCATTGATTTTATATAGCTTTCTTTCAATACATTTCTCCTTCTCTTTTGTACTGACTCATATTTTGCAATATTTATGGCCAGTTTTCTCTATTTTGATTTCTCCTCCCTATCAATCCATGTAGTTCTATGAAATGTCATCCTAATATTGTATTTGTTTAAAAATTGAATCAATGGACTCCTTCCTCTAGCAAATCATGATGTATATATTTGGATAACAAATGTGTATTCAACTCGTAAATGAATCATGGATCTAGAGAGACGTATATATGAATGTTTTTAGAAATGACGGGGGTAATTTTTTGCATGAATAATTTCATTTCTTTGAATGTTGGTATGGGGCCTAAATATTGTAGTATAGACTACAATAAGGTAAATTGATATGCTTATTATGTTTTTTTTGAGAGTGTGAAATGGTTATGTGAGAGATAGCCATAGCCATGCTACTCAAAGTGCTTGAAATAATAAGCGTTATGTTAAGTCTGCCACTCTTTTCAAACTCCATAAGCACCACCCTCTATATCCTTTACATTGAAATAAAGTGATTAAGAGAGAGTGAGAATAATGGTAGAGTATGCAAGCACATTCATCTCACCCCATGCATCTATTTTCATACCTTTAGACATTTTCCCTTTTCATTTGATAAATGCTTCCTTTACACTAATACATTGTAAAACTATTCTTACTAACACAAGAAATTTATCCTATCCAGCTTATTAATATTAAATAATTCATTTTCTAAAATTAGAAGATAAATCCATAATCAATGTCATATTTTCAAACCAAGAAGTAAACAAAATAGTACCAAACACACAATCAAGAAGACCAGTGAACTACAAAATCAGATGTTATTGTAACGGTCAAACAATGGCAAAAGCAATACCAAAATAACCCAAATACTCTCCAATGCTTACCAATATTCTTCCAATTTTCTCTTGTATCTTTTTGGATATTTATCAAGCAAAACACATGTATCTTTTTTCTAAAAGGTGGATGTGATTCTATCTTGGTTATCCCTAATTTGAAGGTTAGAAAGGAGGGGTTTTTATATCAAACTAATGCTATATAGTTCCCAAATCATTGAAGAACATGAGATAAATGGTAGAAACATCTTGGCCCCTAAAAATGCATAAAGATAATTCTTTTTATCAAGAACAACCTCCTATAGCCCTCGGGTGAGCAGTAAAGCCATTTGGGAAAATTTGGAGATGAAAAAGGACCCTTTAATTAGTGTTCACTAATGACAAGATTAGTGAAAAGGCCAATAAGAGATTACCATATGTGGTACAATGTAACATTTTACTTTTAACTAATTTAGTTAGACCTTATCTATCTCTAGCCAAAAATAAAAAATGAAGCCTCCACACTTATTCTCATAAGGCAATCCCAACAAAAAGGTCCACTCTCCTTGAATTGTGACATTTTTTGACCCTTTTTTTTCTAGATTTTAATGCATGATGTGACATTTTGAAAATTTGGGTTGCTAAAGTTGCATCAAAAATAAAAAAACTAAAATAATTTATCTTGATTAGAGAGATTTCAAAAGTTTTTGAAGCTTGTGTCCTTTTTGTATATACTCCTCTCATAGCTCTCATTGTTTTGGCACCTCAGCTTCCTCAAACTCCTTTTTGCACATTACCCCTACTCTATTCCAACCTTATCTCTTGCCAATACCTTAAAATTATTCCATGACTTCTTCTAGGAAACCATCTAAATTTATACAAGCTTATACATACTATAATAGAAGTGAGGATGATTTGTGGCATCCAATAACCTTCAAGCTCTACAATTTGATAATAATGCTCTGCTCGTACAAAGATTCTCACAAAATCAACAAACTCAATAGAGAAAATGTGAGATTTTGTTTGAAAGAAATAATTTTGGGCTTTACAAGATTAAAGATGGTACTCAAGGATTCAACAAGTATATGCTACAAAGGATATTCACTTGGTGCTTTATATGTGGCAACATGCTACAAAGAATATTCACTTGGTGTCGTATATCTAACATCACATTTTATCTCATTGTAAGACAAGTGAATTCACATGTCAAGAAAGTCACATATTTAATATGTTCTTTTATTCTAGTTTTTATTTTCACACTAGTAAGCTAATAAAATAATTTTTGAGAACTTTGTGCATATATATTCCATCAGCAAGTGCAGAATGACATCCAACACAGTCACTCAAAAGCACATTCAGCATCATGCATGCTAAATTTGGCAACCTTTTTTACCCTGATTATACTTCCTTCTTTTTCATTGAAAATAATATATAGGTTTACTTTGCAACTTACATGGTTCGTCACTCGTTGCAAAGAATTTATAGTTTTACTTTGCAACTTACATTGTTCTCCTAAATGCATGAGCATTTGGAAGGTTGGAAAAGCTTCATTCACCTTATCTCAATTCCTTGATAAATTGGGATATTCTTGATGTTGAAACCATCGAGGACTGCAAGTTGAAGATCATTCAAGATATTGAAAGCTCTATGAATAATCGGAGAATATTGAGGAGATTTGGTTTATCTTGGTTTATCCCATTTTATGTCTTTGGATCAATCTTTCAAAAAACATGTTTGTAAAGAACAAAAAGCATGTGGTTGGGTAGGAAACTCTCATTGAGCACATTGGTTAGCATCTTTGGATTAGATTGGAAGTCAATGAAGAAAGAAGACAAGGGTGATTTGTTTCTTTGCAAATATATAGATGACTTTATCACTGTATAATACAACAATCTATGGTAAACACTACATGTAGCTTTCCACTATAGGAGATGGAAAAACACTACGTGTAGCCTAGGGTTTTATCTCCTTTTGGGAATTTTCTATTGATGCCTTTTGAGGGATCTTTAGTAGGGAGCTTCTTCTAGGTTGCCATGTCTTTTTCAAAGCCTTCTATTGTGTCTTCCTTGGGCTTTTCCTTTGGGCTACCCTCAATTGAGTTTCATGCCCCCATTTTCTCCCCTCTTGGCTATTTTCTTATGTACTCCTCTGCACTCTTTTCTTCATTAAATTTCTTTTGCTTCTTGTGATATATTTTTTGATATGTAGTCTCCTCTTCTATAGTGATCCTTTTCACTTTTCTTTTTCTAAAGGCTTGCTCTATTTTGGTAGAAATTGGCCCTTTTAAAACTACAAGATTCTTGGAAGTAGCTAGCTTTGTGAAGGAATGAATGCTATAAGGCACATGATTCAATATCCTATTTTGTAAATGAGATAAATAAATTATCTAATTACATGTATTATTTTCTCTTTATGCATAAAATTAGCCTTAAAAAATCTTCAATTGTTGGTAATTGATTTTCAACCATAGGAGGAGCTATTTGATAAGTGAGATGAGGGACTTAAAGGCTATAGACAATGACATCCTTGTCCCCTTTTTGGAGAATGGATACTTGTCCTCTAGTGCGACACATACTCTTTCGAATATCTATTATGGAAACGTTCAAAAAACACCAACTTATGCTTCAGAAGCTTCAAAATCTTGACAAATTTTGCACTTATGATATAATACCAACACTATGGAGCGAACTCATCAAGAAAAGTTTTATGAACCTTAGGTCCATGGCGGCACTACTCCACTATGATTTGCATGGATACATGTAAAATAAGAGTGAAAATTAAGAATGTAATTCAATTTGTACCTCTCATCCAAATGTTATCAAAATATAACACTTACTCCTCATGATATGGAATGATAAACATATTGTAGCTCATTGGGGCTCAAATTCTCTAGGAAGAAGTCCATACTTGAAGTATTTGCCCTTGTAGAAATCAAGGGATCCACTACATGTACTCTTTTTCTCTTATCTACTAGCAAACACCTATAAGAGAATTTTAAGGTTGAATGGTTGGGACATAAGGACTACAAACTAATCAAAGTATATGGCACCATGTGTTTCGAAAGAAGCCTAGAACTTGTAGCAATACAAAATAAACTCATACATTACACAAATAGGTCAAGATAAGGACCTTGACCCTACTGCATGCAAGAATTGTGCACTTACAATGACAATCTAAAGTTTTTGGGCAACCATGAACTATTGTATAGCCTAGGTTACATTACATAACTCCATGTTATCTTATGAGTTAAAAAAAATACAAATAATTATTACATAAGATCTAAGCATACATGAAGAGAACTAGAATTATTGGGCCATTTATCGCCTTGTTCTTCTTATGGAGAAAAATGTATCCTTTGGAGAAATGGTAAAGTAGTATGAGTTGCCACCAACTTCAATATCTATAGCTGCATGTTTAGGCATCTCATAAAAGTGCATCAAGTGCACAAAAGATAGTTAATTCATCTCATATACAACTTCAAACACATGATAATAGTAAGTAATTGGAGAAAAATGTACTATCATCACCAAAATTTAATGCAAATGAGCCAAAATCTAAGACATATAGCAAATATAAGTAGAAATATGAAGATACTTGATAAATAAAATTTTTTTCTGGGGATTTTGATCATTTTAGGGCCATATATTGGTCTAAAAGCCCATTCCAATTGTTTTGAGTACAAACATGACTCCAATTTGACCTCTAGATTAAAAGTCATGGCATGTTTTTTAGAGCACTCTAGTTAAGCACATACAATGCACAAAAGGTCCTTCCGGTAGATTCTCCAAGTAATTGATGTCATTAGTATATAGTGGAAATAAATGTTTATGTAGAAGGCTTAGATGACCCTAATATAAAAGGATCATCATTTTGAGTATGAAACTATCAATGGATGAAGAGGAAATCTCAACTGAGAAGAAGCTTTCTTTTTCTTCATAAAGCTGGACAAACTTTTGCTTTGATAGTGCCAAAAAAATCTTCAATGTACCATTCAATACATCTTATGTCATCTCATCAAACACTTAGTAGGGATATTGATGACAAATACTTTTGAACCTAAAATCCAATTGTGAGAGGTTCAATTATAGGCACCATCTATTATTAAAATGTGATATTAATTTATTTAATGAAGTGATGCTAGAAATTTATATGTGAATTATGAATTTCTCAAGTTTTCTATTGAATATGCTTGTACTTGTTCATGTATAATATTCACAAATTATATCAATATGTGGTGATGAGTCTTTAAACATATCAAATTTAAAAAATATTATGTCATTCTTCACCCAAACCTTATAACACACAAAAATGAAATCCGATATTGTCAAATTGCATCCCTTTGCACTATAGGGCCTAGTTCAATTTCAAACTTATTATTAGCCTTGTAGTTGGCCTTTTGTGATGACTGAGGTCCTATTTCATCATATTTCAAATAAGATATATGATACATAAATTGAATGGGACTTTACCAACATTGTAAAATAGTAGAATAATATATTTAAATCAAGTTTTAAGTGTAAATTTATTTTCTAAAAATTTTAGATTTTTAGATGTGCATGAAAATTGAGACAAATGATACTTAATAGTACTGTTATTTGGAGCTCCTAAAAAGGCTAAAAGTTTTTACCTAATTGCAAAAATATTAATCAAAATATGTAATATATATACCAAAGTAGTTTTCATGAAAGTTTTATCTTGGTATTTTTTTAAAATATGATTTAAAAACTAAAAGGTTTTTATTCTTTGCAAAAAAGTCTCAAAGATGAATATAGAAATATATTTCCATTTTTTTCAAGCTATTGTCTTATGTTGAGCACATTTCCCTAAAACTATTTCTTATTAATATTGCTTGTTGATGAGAAATGGAATTTTTTGTAGAGGGTCCAAATTGTCATGAAAGTGGCTTTTCTTACTATAAGACTAGCATTAAATTTTGGAGATGAAAATAGCTACCATACCATTTGGTCATGGAGAGCCTCTAAGAAATATAGACGTTGAATATAAGATAGGAGTTGATATAGAAAGCTCAACAAAACATAGAGGTTAATCATGTTCCAAAAGAAATTGTTAGTAAAGAGCAAACTTTAATTAAGTTTTCATTTATGTAGCTCCAAGGACCCTATTATATAGGCCAATCATATTAGAAAAGAAGTTGTTTATAAGAACTAATCTTTACCCAAATCATATTTCTCCTTCTGTAAAGCTGGGCAAACTTCTTGCTTTGATCATTTAGAAAAATCTTCAATTCATCACATAGCTTATACTATTGTCAAAGAATATTGTACTTTAATGAGGAGTCTCAAATTAACTTTAAGAAAATGCTAGAGATTGAACTTTCCCATTATTTTGCAAGGTTTGGTCTAAACATTTTAAAGTTTTATTATCCTAAGACTTTGATAATCCCATCTTGTCATTCTATGTGCTTAAAATTTATAGGAGCAAGGTTATATTTATTGGAAATTATATTGCAATTAAGAATTCTAACTATGATTTAGGTTTCACAGACTCAAGAAGTGGATATTTTCCATGCTATACTTCTATCTTGACTACTAATCTATCTAGAATCCCCATTTCAAGGCTATAAGATGAGAAGATATCTCTTGAGTAACACAAAAAGTTATCTCTTGCTAGGAGAAAGAAAAAGAGATGACAAAGTTGAAAATCGCAAAAAGAGCACCCAAGACTCTTTGATTGCATTTTCTACAAAGTGATATTATGACTAAGATCAGATGTGTTGTATAAACTCCCATTACACTAATGAGATGTGTTGTATAAACTCCCATTACACTAATGAGAAGCTTCATATTGAGTAATATTATGACTAAGATCAGATGTGTTGTATAAACTCCCATTACACTAATGAGAAGCTTCATATTGAGTAATATTTGGATCTTATTCTATGTTTTTCTCAATATGTTGTTGTGGACTTTTGGTAGTATGATATTATGCCTTTTGGTTATAAAGGAAGATATCCTTTCTTGGTAGTAGATTTCTCCACGTTTGGAGTGTCCCAAATGAATATCCCTTATTTATCAACAAAGGATACTCCAAGCCTCAATCAAATGGTGCTACATAAGAAAATACCATATTAGGAGTTTTATAAGAGAAACTATGAAAATTACACGATCAAGATGAAAGAGACAATTTTTATGAGATAATATCTTATTTTCTTTTATCTGAGCCTTTACTATTTTCTCTACCATTATAATTGAAGATTTTTTTACCATTCTAAAAATATTACAAATAAAATTGCAAATCTCTCTAAGTAATTCAAATTATACCTTGATAAGTTTTTGATTTCTTGCACTCCAAATAGCACTACAAGATATAGGAAATATAATACCAACGTCTAAATAAATGAAAATATTCTTTAAATATTTTGGTCCCATTGTCACTAACATCGTCAATATATATGTCTCTACAAATCCATCACTATTTGCATCACGATAGCAACATTTTTCAATGCATTTAACAATGCAAATAGCAATATGTACATGATTATTTGTGATGCTAATAGTGATGGTTGTAGAGAAAAACAATTAGATGGAAAGGCATGTTACTATACCATCCTTTGAGCCCCAAATGCTGAACAATGTTCCATAAATCATTTATAATTGAGTACACAATTGTCATCAAAATGCATGCATCATAAGATGCTAGAAAAAAAGTGTCATTGATTCAATATCCAAATAAGTACAATATATGATGATATCTCATAAGACTACATGGAATGCTAGGGAGGAGAGTCCAAAACAAATAGAGAAATGTATCTATAAATATTGCAAAATGCAAGTCCATACAAAGGATGAGAAATATATCTAAGAAAAGCTACGTTGAAGGAGCCTATATGGACCATAGGGCCTAAAAAGGAAAGAATGTGTGTGCTCCCCACGAATCCAAGTGACTGCTATAGCTTCTCACCATTTGAGAGTTCATCCTAATGCAATGGAGCATTGAATGGACTCTACAATAGAAACAACCAAATATTAATCCACAATATATAATAGATTACAAAATATCTAATAACTAAAAACAAGAAAGAGACATGACATACTGGGCTATTGCGCACATATAACTGAGTCTCAAAATCTGTAAGATTGCAGTTTGTGATTGAGTGCTACAAGGAAAACAAAGTAGCTTTGTTAGAAATAAGATTATTAGTACAAGTACTATACTAAATAAGAAAGTGAATACAACTTAAAGAAAACTTACAAAATTCTCCAAATAAGTTCTATGTCTACCACTCCCTAGATGATGTATGTTCATTGCCTCAAACCATACCCTCATTGTCTCCTATTGTTGTCATCATCATCTTGGAGAGTCTCTAGCCTCTTCCTTGAGTCTCTACCAATCCTCTGTGTCTAACCACTCAAGCTTTGAAGTACCACTCTTGATTGTCTTGCATGCATCTCATTGTCTATGTAACATGTATGGACGCATACAATCCATCATCCATCATGTGGAATACTAGTCTATTGATATTGTAGGTACGGAGAACTCATGAAAGGACACTAACATATATTCCTTGCTCTCCTTTGGTATACATTTCTAGTATTCTAGAACGTTGTGCCTAAATACTTGTTGGCACAACTCTCTTATGTGTGCCATCACCCTCCTCTCCTCATTATTCATGATCATGGCACCAATTTTCCATCCACTAGGTATGCATAAACTAGTGGGATATGCATGGTGTGCCCTCTTCTATCTACAATTACGTTCTTGTGTATAACCAAGAGATCCCTATCTATCTACTGGTGTACCTATAGGGGTGGTATATCTCAAAGTAGCACCCATAAGAGTGCCACCTCTAGGAATGACTGAGCCACTAGAGTCAACGGAGTAGATATCCCTATAGCTATTGCAAATCCTTGAGGTGATAAGTGTCCACTCAACCGATAAGATGAGAACACTGCATCAGTGTCTCGATAGCATCCACATGAACCATCCTATCTAGAATTGGTATAGGGGTGAGGATTAGCAACTAATTGTGAGATCACAACATCTATGTCTCTTCATCACCCCCAAAACCACCCGTAGAATGATGAGGAGAGAAAGTGTGCAACTCTCCGAGGCATCGACCATAACCTCCCTCCCCATCGATCGAGCAAGGCATGCTTGAGCCGCCCTCCATGACAAATCTAGAGTTTCAAATCTATCTAATAGAGATCGATGCATTGGAGCATACTAATGTAGAACACCTAGATGACGATTGACACAACTCATGGTTTGCCATATCTCTAAAGCGTATCATTTGATCTAGAGACATATGCATAAAGATCTCTTATATCTCCTCATCTATCATCCCTCATCTCATCCTGCTCTCTCTGGATCATTAATAGTAACCTACATAGCTAGAAAATGATATTAGCACAATCAAATATAAGGGTGAAGGTAAAGCATGATAACATCACTTTGCAAAAAAAGATGTTAATTAAAAAGAATATACTAAAGTACTAGTAAAAGTGACTTATCAACGAATTTGACAAGCAGACACAAATATGACTGATCCTATGGCACCATGTCAAGCTCTTGGCATAGCTCGGTGTACACTAGAATATCTATGCATAGGTCTCTACAGAAAGAGGAGTCCACTTTATTCTCTAAAAATTATTGTACTCTTTTTTGTTCTCTTACATTACTCGTTCTTGTTTCCTCTGCATGCTCCAAGCCGTTCCCGCTCTCCACCCCCTGCAACATCAACTCCTCTACCTACATATTCTCCTTATTTATGCTAGGGATATTGCTTTTATCATACACTCAAGCGCTTTGAGGTGTTGATGGCATAGCATATTATCAATGACTTATGAGGGATTTTGATAGAAAATTATATGTTTAATATCACATATAAGCATATAGAAAATAATTAATCAACATTTGTGAGTATTTGGTGTTATGGAAAAATTAAGAAAAAAGGTCACGCACCTATTCACAATGACCTGGCAAGACAATGTGTCACACAGATCATTCCATCTTTTCTTGAAATCTATCTCTAGGAATCTAGACAATCCTTATCAAATGGTTTCCCATGCTCCTTCCGATGCCACTTTAAACCATTATACATTGAATATAATCATGGAGAAAATATAGTAATATACCAAAATGACACCTTGCAAGTTGCCAAAATATTCCACCTCATCTACTATAGTATTTGGATCTATGGCCTTCCATCGACTCTCTTGCTCAAACTTACACCATGATAACACACTCCATTATGTAGTGTGTCTTGTCGATGTGCTTAACTAAAAAATGTTGCCTAGATTACCACACCATACTATAGATTTTATAGTGTATATTAAAATGACTAGGTTAGTCATTGCATAAAAATTTAGATACAATAACAAAGAAAGCATGCAATCACCTTCAGATTGCATCCTCTCAAGAATTTCCACTCCTCCCTAGAGATTTCTACCCCTTCACATGAAGCTACAATCAAGACAACATGTAACCACCTAGTAGGTATGAAGTATAGCAACTCCTCCATTCCCTTGGCATATCAGACCAGTGAATGGCATGTGATATATCAAAATTTTGATCGCACTACCTCCCATTCCCTTCTGACTTGCTAGTACCTATCGAGCCACTTCTCCATGGATGCATTGTGCAACATACAAAAATGATTCACTTTCTCCTCCACGATACCATCCATCCTCTTCTCCATCACATTTTTCATCACCACATCTCTTGTCAGTCTATCATCATTCTTTAGCATCTATAGTATCATGTTATCTGAATCCACTCTCAATAGCCAGTTGGAAATATGCGCCAATGTCTCTAATACTAGCAATGTTGCCCTCTTAACAAGCTCATTATCACACAAAGCACTTCAAGGTTTTTATAAGTGCTTCAAGAAGAACATCCATTGTATGGATGTATCCTACAATCTTCACTTTCTCCATGACATATACTAGGAGGTGAGTTTGTATCGTGAGTATGCTCGTGGATAGGTACTTGTCAAAGAGACAAACTATCTCCATTGCTCCTTGCCTTGCACATTCAATGGAGGATGTCTTGATCTCCTTCTATGAGATCCATTGCACTAAGTTCAACAACTTACAAATCATCGAACATATCTCTGTAGTCAGATACCTTGCAATCACAATCGATAGTATGAACCACTAGAAATTTAAAGCATTACAAATATCAGATCAACAAAAAGTAGTAAAATAGTGATTGTACTTACTAACAAGGTCAAAACAAACATAGCATATCTTGTGCCAATCATGGGATTTTAGTCCTGTCATATTTAGAAAAAGTGGACTTGAGAGAACACATCATACACTTCATTGTGTGGATAGACCCAATAATCTTTACTATGTGCTCCTCTTTAGTGGATAAGACCTAAGAAGCAAGAGGTAGTTGTATGTGACCATCAAAGCTTTGACTGTGGCTAAAGCACCTCCATCTTGCCTATCTCCTTCAAATCTATCCGTATCCCTAGAGTCTCTCTTTCTTGTGATATGGTCCTAGAATAACTTGCCAATATTGTTGAAAATATGCATGGGATCTGATCTGAAAGGGGGTCCAATATGACAACTCATAGAAAGCTAAGAACTATCGCATTCTGCGACTCCTTGTGGACTATCTTCCACTTACCAACTTTGGATATTCATTCATGCTAGAGGTCATCCATGAAAACTTGCCCTCAAATCATGGCCCTTTGGCAAGAATGCAGTATGCCCCTAACATACCATCTTCTTAATGGTCCGCAACCTTCAAGAGTCTAATTGTGGTCTACACAATGGACATGCATGATAATTTGAGGTAAGTAGATATATCATAATATCCTTATCTAGTTACTATAATTAAAAAAGCAAGTAAAATATCAACAATGAGAATGAAAAATCATTTACCTAAGCACTCCGAGAACCTTGAAAACTCATGCATGGTCCACATAAGAATGGCTCATATATTAATGAACCAGTTTTCAACATGCTTGCTTATATCTTCCATAATAGTGCATTCCTTCCACAAAATCTTGAGCTCAGACAAAGGTAGATGTTGATATTCTTGACTTTATAGTGCCTAGGAATGAGCAAGCTAAGGATTAGGTATCATTTCTTCTTAGAAAGCCATAGTGGAGTGTTGTAGTTTACAAGGACTACTTGCCAAAAACTATAAGAAATCAAGGAAAGACCGAATGGATTCACCCCATCCATTGTCGCAGATTGAGCCAAAAATTCCTTAGCTCTCGTGCAAAGTTTGGAAAGATGGAGTCAATATGACTCCATGCTTGCAAGTGTGCTAGTATTCGTTGGATTCCATTTGCGGATCTATTTTACGCAGGCCACATTGTCAAGCTCGCCATGCCTAATGTGAAATACATATAAGAGATACATGGTATAAGTGAAAAGTATCTAAGAACCTTTTGAGAGATGGTTTGTCCTTGCAAGTCCTATCGATACTTGTGAGTACCACACTTTGGGCATGTCTCCATGGTCTCGTAGTCTCCTCAAACAACACATAATCATTGATATGCATGAATGCTATTGTAGTCCATGCCAAGCTTCCATAATACTAGTGGTGCATCACCACCAGACTTGGAAATCATGTTTCCAGATGGTAGTATGTGATATTTTAGCAACTTGAAAAAAAAACCCAAACATCTTTAAAAAAAGTAAAAACCATTCTTATAATGGAGTCAAAGATAAAAGGGCATAGTATATACTTGAACAACTCAATCACACTCTCATTGCTCCATTCATATTATATATACTTAGCAACACAAGTAGTGTCTTTAAGCAAGATACATAGTTCCCATCATATGATGGTATGGATGCCTTCTCTCTCAATGGATCAGATGACCCAACATCCATGGCTAGTATTACATCCGTCATTTCCTCTATCTTAGGCTCCAAGATTGGAGGAGGGTCTGAAAGGTCCACAATGTCTTTTGTTGTGAAGGACACAATTAGTAGCATGCCTTGCAATAGGTTTATTGGCTCAAGCACTCCATCCATTGCACACCCATGAATTCTTGTTACATGTTGCAATAGGTGCATTCCACAGGATGGAACAATACCTCTTTCCAAACATTTCTAGGGCACATCTAATATTATTGATGTTTAATTCAACTATAGTTTGAATGTAAAGCATAATTGGTACATACTTTTCTTACTGTTAACTCAAAGTTCAAGATTACTTGGTTAATGATTTTTGATTAAAACTTGCCAAATCATCACATGTGGCCTATAGACAAGTGATGTTTTTGTTGAATTTCCAACTTACACAAAGTGCAAGGACATGGGACACGATCATTGAGTTACACCTCTTGATCTTGAATATAACCGCCATCATCATTGCCCATTTCATCTATGTTATGGTAGATAATACACTTCTCTCTCTCAATTAATTGCTCCCTCCCTTCTTCCCTCTCTTCCTCCATCCATATATACATATATACATATATATATCACTCTTTCCCCCCACCCTCTCTCTATTGTTTTCTCTCCTCTCTCTCTCTCTCTCGCTTTGTTTCTCTATCTCTCTCTCTTTCCTGCTCTCTTTTCTCTCTCCCTCTCTATTTTTCTCTCTCCCCCCCTCTCTTTTTCTTTGATTCTCTATATTTCTCTCCCTTCCTCTCTCTATTTCTCTCTTCCTAGCTCTCTCTTATTTTCTTTCTCCTCCCTCTCTATTTTTATCTCTCCTCACTCTCCCTATCTTTCTCTCTCTGCCTTCTCTCTCTCATTGTTTCTCTCCCTCACCCTCCTCTCACACACACACACACACTCTCTCTCCCTCCCTCCATGTCTCTATTTCTCTCTCCCTCTCTCCCTCTATCTCTTTATTTCTCTCTCTCTATCCTTCCCCCCCTCTCTCTCTCTTTTCCTTCTCCCTCTCCCTCCATCCCTCTCTCTTTCTCTTGCTCCCTCGGTCTCTCTCTCCCTCTCTATATTTCTGTCATCCTTTCTCTCTCTCCTCTCTCTATTTTTTCCTCATTTTCTCTCTCTTTCTCCCCTTTCCTCTCTCTATTTTTCATGAGACCCTCTCTATCCCCCTTTTTCGTTCTCTCCCTCTTTCTCTCTTCCTCTCCCTCCCTTCTCTCTCTCTCTCTCTCTCTCTCACTCACACACTCTCTCTCTTCCTCTCTCTCAATGTATCTCTCCACAAAAAAATAAAGAGAGAGAGGAAGAAAATATAAAAATAAAGAAAGGAGAGTCTCTCTCTCTCTCTCTCTCTCTCTCAATGCATCCTTTCCTCCCTCCTCTATTTCCCTCTCCCTCTCTATATTTCTCCATTATCTACCTTTCTATTTCTCTCTCCCATTTTTGAAGCGTTTGTGGTCAAAAAGTCTACCATGTGGGTAAGAGACATCAATGTGAAGGGAGATTCAAGGAGAGGAGTAGATGAAAGAGAAGGGGTTGAAAGAAATAGGAGACGTAGAAGAATAGTCACATAAAGAAATAGAAGATGTAGAAGAATACTCACAGAGGTGAAGCGTGTTAGTTTATTATGAGAAGACAAATCTCTTGTAGACAAAAACATGCATAAAATAATACATTACTCTATGCTGCTCAGATCGCCAATCTTATACTTCCATTGGCTCTGAAAGGGGGATAAAATACCAAGACACCTAGCCAGAATTCTGCCAGGTCACTCTTTCTTCACTCCCACTTCGGAGTGCTGTTCACTGCTTGAAAACAACGATCGTGCAGCGTGCAATTTTGTTAATCTCTCTTTTTACATGAAATCCTCTCAAAATTGACTGAAAGCTACCTACTTTCTTTTACATTCATCCTAATCTAGAAGTTGTCTACAGTTTTATGGATTCTTACAAGAGATAATATATAAAATATAAAAAATTGGCTAAACTTGTCCAAAAATCTATTATTTTTGAACCATGGATACTAACACTAATGTCTAAAATGGCATTCGCTCTCTAGATTAATAAGAAAGCCACACTCTAGAGTTTTTTGCACAGTGTGTACATAGCGGCACGACATCCACCCCCTCCTAACCTAGACATCCTCTGGCATGTGCCAAAGTCTTATGGATCTATAGTGTCAGAAGAAGTATCCTCTGCCATGTCAGTGTCTTCATCTTCTACTTCTTCTTTTAGATTCTCATGTTCATGCTCAACAAACTCTTGAATGACTTCATACATCTCTAAAGTGTTAACATAAATAACCTCTTTTTCTGTCCTATTTTTAGCATTAATTGCTACAGAAATTTCAGCTAGTGTATCAACATCGACAAGCCCTGAAATACATTCATTTGCAACCATCAACCATATGTCTTCAGTTCTTTTTCAGCCCATCCTACATATTTCTTTTCAGCCATGCACATGGCTGAAATATTCTTAAAATTTCCAAGACTACATGCTATCTATTCTTGCAATCCAGACACAAACATAGTTTTCCCCTTTCTTGGAGGCATAATTATCTTCCTACAGGCACTGCCATAGCCTCCACTTACACACCCTTAAACTCTCATGCATTAGGTGGCATAGGATTATCCCGTAGCCTACTATCCCGATTGTGAGGATGATTCACACAAACAGTGAGAAATTGTACTGCTTTTGTATTGTCTTTACTTTGAACTTGTGGAAGAACTAGCATCCAAGGCTTTTGTTTCCAACCTTGATTCTGAGATATAGGGCTGCCCTAAAATCACCAAATAACTACATGAATCCTGCACAAAAAAATGATATTTATCCCTAACATCTCCAATAGTCACGGGTACATTTGGACAAGCTGTATAAAGATCCCCTGATGAATTGTTTGTTACTCGCATGCGCCATCCCAGATCTACATCAATCGGCCAACCTCCATTCTCATACAAGTTGCGTGCCCTAATATTGATTTTAGAACCATGATTCAAGAGAGCTATGCAAGGTGTCTCTCTTTCTCCCACTTTAACAATTGTTTTTGTCGTAGCACGAGCCCAATGAGTTTGTGAGTAATGACTGCTTGGAATAAAATGAGCATTTTCTTCTTCATGTGCTTTTTGATGGACATTCCCATTATACATAGCCTTCTCTCTATGCTTAGCGCTACCCATAAGATCAATTTTAGCCACAAGCTTGCTATCTATACTCCCATTTAGCCCATTTTCAACATCATCATGTTCCAAAATAGCACGACATGCATAATCATATTCCCTTTGAAGATGTTTCTCTATGTCTATGTCAACTTGTGTCAATGCTTGCAAAAATTCACCATCAAACTGTCTTTTTCGTTTCGGCACATCAATGATTGCATCATGAAATTCACGCTTTGCGATTCCAAGAACTTTGCCAAGTGTGAATTCCACTCTACCGCCAAGTATGCGATCTTCCAAGACTTTTTAAAGGTTTGTGGCAATCTCAAGATCCGATTGTAATTTGTAACCAGGCTTCTTGTCCCTTTTCTTCCCTTCTTGTTTCTTCTCTTGAGATGCATCCTCCATAACATGCTCAGGTATGGATTTTTCAGCCTCTTTCTGTTGCTCCATTTTACTTCGTGTTATGCATTTAGATGGGCCTGAAGAGGAAGGACCAGCAGTGTCAACATCTCATCTCATCTCTTTTTTTTCACAAGAGCTTCTTGATTGTGAACCTCAAGCAAATAAGCATAGGCTAAAAATGAATCCATTGGTGCACTCCATTGTGTTCTCCCTCATATATTCTGACTTGTATTAGCCAATTTAGACTTTGTTGTTTTGCCCTTTTCCATGCAATCTAATGCTTGCATCCAAACATGAGATTTTTCTTCAGCCATGCCTCCTTTATGAGCTTCATCTGTCCTATTAATTCTCAATCCATATATGGCTGCATCTATGGTAACAAATGTTGTCCTTGCATCCATATCTTCCAACCTCTTCTGCATGCCACCATTTCCAAAATTTGGCTCTATTGGGAGACTAGTTTATGTTGTATGTATTTTTCCATCTTTCCAAAAGACTAGCCTTTTTACTTTCGCTTGCGATAGGCTATGCAATCTCGCTTTTCATGCTGTAAACTGTCACACCAAATGCATCTCCTCTTGTATCCTTCTCTATACGGCCTTTGGGCTATTGCCTAGCCCTTCTCTTCTACCTTGACATCCAGCCTTTCGACCTTTGCATACATTTCTGTCAAATTCAACCTCAAATCATGCATGCCTTTGATTAATTCATCCACAGCATCACTTTTAAGAGCCGGGCCAACATGTATAGCTGGTTGTTCTGCCATAGCCACAGGCACCTTGGCTGCAATTTCAGCCCCTTCTGAGCACTGGCAGGTGTGGTGCCTGTATCCCATATTAATTTCATCCGCTCTCTCTTTACCAACATATGCACAGTTACATTAGCCTAATTTGATTTCAGCCCCGTTTTAGAAGAGGCATCTTCTAAATGATCAATCAACTTCTCTTGCAAGATAAGATCATCAGCCTTCAGAAACAAATCGATTTTTTGACTCTCCAATGATTGCTGCTCATCAGCATCCAACTGTGCATACCAACTTTCAAATTCAAGGAGAAAAGCTGTAGCAACCAACCCTTTTTTGGAATTTTCAATCCAATACATAAATGTCTTTTTAGTTATCAATCTTGCATCTTCCAAGAAAAACTCTTCTCTCAAATCTTTCTTAAAAGCTACCCAATCAGTATCTCTTCTATGTAAGTCATCAATTTGATCATACAATGCATGGATAGCCAAATGGGAGAAATATCGACTCCATGCATACTGTGGTACTGCATGAAACAACATCTTTTCTTCATACAACCGGATGAATGCCAAAATATTTTGACCTTTAAACTGCTTCAATTCTTGTCCCACTGCTTGCAATGCATTCACAACTAAGGAATCAATTCTTTCTGTTTCCTATCGAGTTTGCATCTGCTAATGTAACAACATTTGTTGTTGTTGTTGTTGCTGCAACAAAGCAATCATTTGTTGTAAAGCATCATCACCACTTGATCCAACAGAATCCCCCATCTTTACACACTCTCTCTTTGTTTCCCCACTGTCGGAGCGTTTGGGGTCACAATTCTGTTCTTAGATGAGAGAGAGAGAGGCAGGGAAACACCATATCCATGAGCCTTCAGGCTCTCAAATGACTTTTCTTCATTCTTCAACCTCATACTAAAACCACCCAATACAATGTATATTAAACTAGACTAACTAGATTGGCTAACTCTAGTCAAGTCACTTACTA
This sequence comes from Lygodium microphyllum, assembly GCF_053477565.2. NCBI lineage: Eukaryota > Viridiplantae > Streptophyta > Polypodiopsida > Schizaeales > Lygodiaceae > Lygodium > Lygodium microphyllum. Next base: position 78,005,435 of record NC_141143.1, read on the forward strand.
ACTACTAACCCGACTTATTTAATGTAGTCACATGGAGACAGCTGTACACTAGCTGTCACAGATGTCGGTTACAGACCAAGACAAACTGACGGGTGGAGCTTGATTTCTAACACTTCCCCTTAAGCTCAAACCAAAAACTCAAATCATCTGCATCACTCCAAGTAGCTGTCTAAAGTGAATGAACTTATCTTTACCAAGTGATTTGGTAAAGATATCTGCTACCTAGTCTTCAGTCTTCACATGCTCCAAGTCGATCTGATATGCTAAAACCGTTTCCTTGATGAAATGGTAGTGAACCTCAATGTGTTTCGATCTTGCATGATAAACAGGATTGCTTGCTAACATGACACTGCTTAAATTGTCACAGTACAGCCTTACTTTGCTGTCCAAGTGCATTCCCAAGTCATTCAACAACTTCTGTAACCACATAGCTTCACACGCCACTAAGGCCACACCACGATACTCTGCTTCCATATTGGACAGTGCAACTGTAGGCTGTTTCTTACTCTGCCAACTGATCATGCTGTTACCCAATCCAAATGCATAGCCACTGGTTGACCTCCTACCATAAGTGCAACCAGCCCAATTAGCATTAGTATACCCCATCAAGTCAAGGGGTTTCCCATATGCATAAAATAGCCCATGATATGTGGTACTCTTTACATATCTCAGAATTCTCCTGACTGCATCCAAGTGTGGTTTGCGAGGCTTCTGCATGAACTGAATGATCAGCCCCATAGCATAACTCAAGTCAGGTCTAGTGATCGTGAGATAGATCAAGCTGCCTACCATCTGTCTGTACATGGTAACATTCTCAATCTCTGTCCCAACATAAATTTGCAGCTTGACATTCTGCTCTAAAGGTGTATCCATAGGCTTGCAATCAGCCATACCATATTTCTGTAACATGTCCTGAGCATACTGCTTCTGTAGTAGCCATATACCTTGAGGTGTAGAGACAACCTCAATCCCCAAAAAAAATTTCAGCTCTCCTAGGTCCTTGACCTTGAACCCAGCCTGTAAACATGTCTTTACTTCAGCAATCCCGCTTTCATCATCTCTTGTAATGATCAAGTCATCAACATAGACAACTAGGAATACATAGCCACGATCTGTCTTCTTCACAAACAAACTATGATTAGCATCACCCAATCGGAAACCATGTTGCTGCAAATAACTGCTGATGCGAGCATTCCATGCTCTGGGTGCCTGTTTCAGCCCATATAATGACTTTTTCAGCCGGCATACATGTGCTGGAAATTCTAGATGCACATAGCCTTCAAGCTGTTCCATGTAAACTTCTTCCTGTAACTCTCCATTCAGAAAGGCATTCTTTACGTCCATCTGCCATAGTTTCCAACCTCTAGCTGCTGCCAAAGCAATCACAGTTCTAACTGTAGCCATCTTTGCTACAGGGCTGAAAGTCTCCTCATAATCAAGATCATACTGCTGCGCATACCCTTTTGCAACTAGCCTGGCCTTGTATCTTTCCAATGATCCATCTGATTTACATTTTACCTTGTACACCCACTTGCAGCCAATAGGTGTTTTGCCCTCAGGCAACTGTAGTAAATCCCATGTGCCATTTTCAGCCAAAGCTGAATATTCCTCATCCATAGCAGCACGCCAATCCTCATCTGCAACTACCTCATCAAACTTGCTTGGTTCTCTAAAACCTGTTACTTTCGTCATATAAGCATAATGACGGGCTGAATATCCAGTGTAAGTGTATCTATCAATAGGTCGTCTAACCCTCTCTGATCTCCTGAGCTATGGCTCACTATGAGCTTGCCTCTCATGAGGCGACACATAACGACTCTGCCTAGCACCTGGCGTCATAACAAATGGAATCCCCAATTCACTGTCTAAGCTGTCACTGCTAGATGACTCATAACCTGCAGTGAGTGGACCTGTTACATCTTCAAAAACCTTTTATTTTCCCTTATCTATTCTCCCCCTCACTGACATATCCATGTTAGTGGATGTAGTAGTGTGACTACGCAATCGTCCTGTCCAAGGACTCACTGTAGATGATACATCACCTATTTGATCACTCATGGAAGTACTCTCTGCAGGAGTATTTTCAGCACGACTCATACTAGGTGAGCCATCAGTAGGCACTGCAACAGGATTCCCATACCAGGATGCTAACTCATCAAATACCACATCTCTGCTTATGAGTGTCTCATGCGTAGAAGATACATAACACTTATAAGCTTTCCGTTCCTGTGCATATCCCAGAAACACACTCTTCACTACCTTAGGATCCAATTTCTTCCTCTTTTCATCTGGTATATGCACATATGCAATGCTACCAAATACCTTCAAGTGCGAAATATCAGGTTTATGACCATACAGCCTCTCATATGGAGTGACATCATGAATCCCTGCTGTAGGGGTTCAATTCAGCACATAGACAGCAATCATCACTACTTCAGCCCAATAACCATTTGGCGGACATTTCTCATTCAGCATAGCTCTAGCTGATTCCATCAGGACCCTGTTTTTCCTCTCTGCAACACCATTTTGCTGCGGTCTATAGCTGCAAGTAAGCTGTCTTCTGATCCCATATTTAGCAAGATACTTGTCAAAGTAATTAGAGACATATTCACCTCCTCCATCTGATCTCAAACATGATATGTAGTAGCCCAACTCATTCTCTGCATGCTTCTTGAAATCTTTGAATGCATCAAACACATCATCTTTATGCTTCAAAATATAAAGCCAAGTGTACCTATGGAAATCATCGATAAATGAGACATAATACCGTGCACCTCCAAATGAAGCATTATGTGAAGGACCCCAGACATCAGAGTGCACCAACTGTAAAGGCCTAGTGCTGTTTTTTACATGTCTCATGAACGGAAACCGTGCCTACTTCCCAAACTGACATGCAGGGCATACATGACCAAAGTCATTATACTTGAATTTAGGTAATCCAAGTACTACTTCCTTCTGCTACATAGATTTCAGCTTTTGTACATTGACATGTCCAATCCGCTTGTGCCAAATCTCTACATCCTGAATGGCACTCTCATCATGAGCAAACATGGCTGCCTTAAGTCCCGGAATGGTCACATCCAAAGTAAACATCCTGCCATCTCTTTTGCCCTTAGCAATTAGCTTGCAGCCATTTCCATACTCCTCAATGAAACATCCATCTTTGTTAAATCTTACTTGCAGATTCTGTTCTGCCATTTGACCCACAGACAAAAGATTCTTTGTTATGGTCGGTACATGTAATACATCATGCATGCATTTCTTCTTGCCATCAGGCATCATGAGAGGAACAATCCCTTTATGCTTTATGTCATGTTGGGTGTCATCCCTAGTACATACATGACCATGTGTACCTGCAACCATCTCATCAAACCACTCTCCATGCGGTGTCATGTGGTTCGACGCTCCAGAGTCAATGTACCATCTATCATCTCTATTATGTCTCGATGCATTTTTGGATACATGCTGCATGGAAAATAGTCTATCAACTTGCTCATCATGAGCATCACTGGAAGATGCATAGTGCCCATGGTGTCTGCCCTTTGCTTTCATATCTCCCTGCTTCTTGTAGCAATCCTTTGCAATGTGCCCATACTTGCCACAATAATGGCAATCCTTGTCCCTATTTGACCGATCTCCCCCTGCCTCTAAACTCGCTAGATCCACGCTGGCCTTGTGTATTTGCACCATGCCAATTACCCTGCTGCTACTGCTGTCCATAAGCATTACGGGTGTCACCATCACCTCGAAATGAACCACGACCTCTAAATCCTCTGCCACGTTGGCTAGAGTATAACATAGTGTCTCTACTCTAAGATACACTGGAACCTGTATTCAAACCAAGCTTGACCTCCTCATGCAGCAACAAAGTAACTAGCTCTTCCCAGGTAGGGGGCTCTTCTCTAACAGAAATGGGTATGTCAAAAGCTTTGTACTCTTTCCCTAATCCATTCAAAGCAACAACAATCATATCATCTTTTGATACACTTGAGCCAATGGTAGCAAGTTGATCAGCTATGGTCTTAATCTCCGTGGTATACACATGGATGCTCCTGCCATTCCTAGACATGTTGTTGAATTGCTGTTTCAACTGGATCTTTCGTGCATGCATCATGGTTCCATAATTTTTCATCAGTATGTCCCAAGCATCCTTCGGAGTCTCACATCTAGTGATTTGAATTACCATAGCATCAGATATACATAGAGAAAACCAATGCAGCACCTTGCATGCTCTCTCATTCCATAGTCTATGAGCTCTTTTCTATTCATTAGTTGGATTCATTGTAGGCAATTCAGGAGCAACCTCATCTCGTGTACATAGATCCCAATAACCCCTGCCAACTAAAAAGTTCTTCATTCTGAATTTCCATAATGCAAAGTTCTTGTTGTCTAACTTCTCTCCAACTATCTGAGTGATATTATCAGTCCCATGTGCATTAGCCATGATGCAATAGACTGTCTGTCAGATGTTTAACTACTTGCAAACCAATAAGTATGACTGACCAAGTTTAGTCCACAACAGTTTATGATAGTTTTTTGCAACTAATTGTAGTAAAAAACCAGGGTATTTCAGCCCATTGATAACCCAAAAAAGTCCAAAAACAGATGATCTAACCCGTAGGTAAAACAGTCAATACATATGCTATGTATTTGCTTCAGTTTAAACTCCTGCAACCTCACTGCCAGGGACCAAAGATGCAGTCCAAAAACTGTAGACTGTGTATAACCAGCAACAATTTCAAGTCCAAAAACAACATGCATACATGTCATACATGTCCCAAAACTTCCTAGATAGCTGCTAGTATATGTGTCAAGCCATACATAGGCATAGAAGCACAAAATAGTGCATAATTAGCAAGTACAAGGGTCAACTAATTTGGTTGCAGGTTGCAGTCAACCAAAAATCAGCATAACAAGCTTTAAGCAGCTCCAAAAATTCTTCAAATCATGCCATACATTCACTCTGAAGTGATAGGTTCAATACATGAGCATTTGAGTAGGCATACACAACCTGTCTTCATTAATCACAGTCAAGGAATACATGATTGTTCATAACCACGACTGTTCATAACCAGCCCAAGCACTGTCAAGGCAATTATTTCAGATCCAGATCTAAGTATTCAGTAGCATCCAATGCTTTCCACAATCCTCCATACATTCAACATGCATATGTCAGTTCATGTAGGTGATAGAAGCTCCAAAGTGACATGTATTGCTTTAGCAAGATACAATGCTTGCTATTCACTATGTATGACAGTTTCCAGCCTATCAATGGCTTTCAAATTTGAGTGTTTTGAGCAAGAAATCTCAGCTCCAAGACATCCAATGTATACATGCTTTGACACATTCTTGTGCTTTAAAGATGCCTTTTGAGTGTAGTACAAGGCTCCTATATGTCAATAATGACTGAATGCATGCTGTCCATTCATTTTCACAGCAATTCGGAACTGATTACAGATCTGTGTCTGTTACTCCAACTCATAATAGAGCTCCCATACAAGAATTTTCTTCTTGTACTCTTCAGATACCTTCAAGAGTGAGCATACATGCCTTATGAGTCTTGTCCAAGTGCCCCATTTGATGTTTGATAGGTTGCAGTTCACCCAGCTCTACAGGCGCAGTTCATGCTAATTCAGCAGGGGTTGCTGCTGTACACGATGGTTGATCTGAGCCTATATAAGGCTTGCATAGGCTCAATAGGGCTTTCAGATGCTCCAGCAGGGTCACCAACAACCTCTTGACCAATGGCTACTCTCCTTCAACAATGCATACCTCTATGTGACCAAAATAGTGAAAATGACAGTCAGTCCTCTTCTTTTTCCAGCCCTTCAAGTCAGTCTTGAAGTCTTCTTCTGCAATGCTCTACTCCACAGAGCCCAGTCTTGTGGATGCTCTAATACCATGTTCAAAGATGAGAGAGAGAGAGACAGGGAAACACCATATCCATGAGCCTTCAGGCTCTCAAATGACTTTTCTTCATTCTTCAACTTCACACTAAAACCACCCAATACAATGTATATTAAACTAGACTGACTAGACTGGCTAACTCTAGTCAAGTCACTGACTAACTACTAACCTGACTTATTTAATGTAGTCACATGGAGACAACTGTACACTAGCTGTCACAGATGTCGATTACACACCAAGACAAATTGACGGGTGGAGCTTGATTTCTAACAAAGTCCACAAGGGGGGTAAGAGATAGAAATGTGAAGGGAGATTTAGGGAGAGGAGTAGATGGAAGAGAAGGGGTTGAAAGAAATAGGAGACGTAGAAGAATACTCACAGAAAGAAATAGAAGATGTAGAAGAATACTCACAGAGGTTAAGCCAGTCGTTTATTATGAGAAGACAAATCTCTTGTAGAAAAAAACATGTATAAAATAATACATTCCTCTATGCTGCTTAGATTGCCAATTTGATGCTTCCATTGGCTCCAAAATGGGGGTAAAATACCAAGATACATGGCCAGAATTTTGCCAAGTCACTCCTCCTTCATCTCCCACTTTGGAGTACTGTTTATTACCTAAAAACAGCGATCGCATGTTGTGCGAGTTTGCTAATCTCTCTTTTTACATAAAATCCTCTAAAAAATGGCTGAAAGCTACCTATTTTCTTTTATATGTCATCCTAATCTAAAAGTTGTCTACAATTTTATGGAGTTTTACAAGAGATAATATCAAAAATATCAAAAATTGGCTAAACTTGTCCAAAAATCTAATATTTTTGAACCATGGACACTAACACTAATGTCAAAAATGGCATTGGATCTCTAGATCAATAAGAAAGCCGCACTCTAGAGTTTTTTGCATGGTGTGCACATAGCGACACGGCACCACCCTTATCTCTCCCTCCCTCCCTCTACTTTTCTCTCCCCTCTCTATCAATTTCTTTGTTCCACCATCTCTATTTATCTCTCCTCTCTCTATATCTTTCTCCCTTCATTATCTCTCCCTCCCCTCTCATTTATTTTCTCTCCTTTATCTCTATACCTCTCTCTATTTCTCTCTCCTTTCCCTCCCTCTCTCTTGTTTTCACTCTCCTCCCACCCTCTCTTTTCCTTCTCTCTCTCTCCCTCTCTATTTTTATCTCTCCTCCTACTCTATTTCTCTCCTCATCCCTCTCTTCTTTTCTCTCTCCTCTTTCTCTCTGTCTCTTTTTCTCTCTTTGTTTCTCTCATTTCCTCTCTCTTTCTCTGTCTCTCTTTGTTTCTCTCTCCCCCTCTCTCCCTTATTGTTTCTTTTCCTCACCCTCCTATTTTTGCCTCCCTTCCTCCATCTCTCTATTTCTCCCTCCCTTCCTCCCTCCCTCTATCCATTTTTATTTCTCCCTCTCCATCTCTCTTTGTTTGTTCCTCTCCCTCCTTCCCTCTCTCTTTCTCTCCCTCCCTCCCTTCCTCTTTTCTTTCTTTCTCTCTCCCTCCCTCCCTCTCCCTCTTAGTTTCTCTCTCCTCCCCTCTCTCTCCCTTTTTATTTCCCTCTTTTTCTATCTCTTTTTCTCCTTCCCCCTCTTTATTTTTCATGAAGTGGAGCCCCAAGAGGAACACCAAGGAAAAGGGAATTCTCTTGCAAGAAAATCTATCTTGTAACATCAACAAGCTTTTATTTCATTTTTTTGATAATCAAAACAGAAGTGGACTTCCTACTATTTGCATGTCCTGCATAATCGGAGTCAGCGTACCCCACGACCCCTGTATCCTGGCTGCCATAGCAAATACACATATCTGTTGTGCCCTTCAGGTACCTCATGATACCCTTCACGGCATCCCAATATTTCTTGCGAGGTGTAGCCATATAGCGTGCCACAACACCAACTGCAAAGGCAATATCTGGACGAGTGGCTATCATGGCATACATCAAATTGCCCACGACTGAAGCATAAGGGATCTGGGCCATCTCGGCCCTCTGCTCATCTATCTGTGGACAATTGGCCTGTGATACCTTCACATAAGAAGGCAATGGACAGGCAATAGGCTTTACGTCCTGCATGTGGAAACGCTCAAGGACTTTATGAATATACTCCCTCTGTGACAAGTAGAGGAGTCCCTGATGCCTGTCGCGTCTAATGCGCATACCAAGTATGTGAGAGGCCTGTCCTAAATCCTTCATCTCAAAGCTCTTCTTCAGCTGAGATTTAAGAGCATCTAGCTCATCATGAGCTTTCCCTGCTATCAGCATATCATCCACATAGAGTACCAAAATAAGCAATGAACCATCACGGGCTTTCTTCGTGTAAAGACACGGATCCATAGCACTCCTGCTGTAGCCCTGTGACTGCATAAAGGCATCAAACTTATGATACCATTCCCTAGGTGCCTGCTTCAAGCCATAAAGACTTTTCTTCAACTTGCACACTAGGTGCTCCCTGTTAGGTTCTGCAAAGCCCTTAGGCTGCTCCATATAGATCTCATCATGCAAGTCCCCATGTAAGAATGCCGTCTTGACATCCATTTGATATAGATCTAAGTCAAGCTAAGCAACCAAAGCCAAGACCAAGCGCAGGGTGGTCATCTTAACCATAGGAGAAAAGACCTCATCAAAGTCTACACCATGCTCCTGCTTAAAACCCTTTGCTACCAATCTAGCCTTGTATGCCAGCTTGGGGTGTCCAGGGGTACTTTTCAGCTTGTACACCCACTTGCATGGCAAAGCCTTCTTGCCCTTAGGCAAGGCAACCGAATCCCAAGTCTCATTCTTATGTAAGGAGTCGATCTCAGACTGCATAGCCCTCTTCCAGGAGTGACTGTCACCCCTGCGCATAGCCTCATCATAAGTGAAAGGCTCTCTTGCATCTGTAATCAAAACATAATGTATAGAGGGCTGAAATCTATCAGGTGGACGTCTGTCTCTAGCAGACTGTCTCATAGGCTCTGCTGCCTGCCCAGCTGCCTGTCCAACACCCTGACCATGAGCATCTGCTGCAATTGTAGGCTGTCCAACTGGCTGTGCAAGAGCTCTAGGCTCCTCCTGAAATATCACTCTGCAGATCTCAACCACCTTCTCAGGCTGCCTGTGCATCTTGTCTTCATGGAAGACTACATCATGGTTGCGTACTATTTTTCGCGCCTGCAGATCCCATAGGCGATAGCCCATCTCTCCTGAATCACCATAACCAAGAAAGATGCATTTAATGCTCTTTGGATCCAACTTACTCCTCTTGTCCTTGGACACATGGCAGAATGCCTCACATCCAAAGACACGGAGATGCATATAAGAGGGTGGCTTACCAGCCCAAACTTCCTCTGCAACATGGAAATCCAATCCACTAGAAGGTGATCGGTTTACGACATGCACTGCCGTACTAACTGCCTCAGCCCAAAAGCTCTGTGGTAGGCCTGCATGGCTAAGCATAGAGCGGACACGCTCCTGAATAGTCCTGTTCATGCGCTTAGCCAAACCATTCTGGGGTGGGGTGTAAGGGGCGGTCAACTGACGCTTAATACCCCTGTCATCACAAAACTGCTCAAAAGCACGTGAGACATATTCTCCCCCATTGTCAGTCCTAAGGCATTACAGCCTATACCCAGTTTGGTTCTCAACAAGAGTAAGCCAACGCTGAAAGACTGCCAAGACATAGGACTTTTGCTTTATGGGATAAGCCCAAACTTTCCTAGAAAAATCATCAATGAAGGTAACAAAGTACTTCATGCCACCCATAGACATACACGGGATGGGCCCACAAACATCTGAATGCACCAAAGCCAAGGGCTCACTCATGCATGGCCTACTCGATTTCTTATGCGTAGACCTATTTTTCTTACCGTAAAGACAATGATCACACGAGTCAAAACGTGCATAGTCCAAAGGCGGAAGATACTGCAAACCAGATAACATTTTCATTCCCTCCAAAGACATATGCCCGAAATGGGCATGCCAAAGTGATACATGTGGGATAGAGCCCACTGCCAAGACATGGTCTACAGAAGACCCATATACAACAAGAGGATAGAGGCTACCAGCCTTGGCGCCTCTAGCAAGCACAAGTCTGCCTCTGGTAATCTTCCAGGTAGAATCCCCAAAACAGACATGAAACCCTGCATCATCCAACTGTCCTGCAGACATAAGACTGCGCGTAAGCACAGGTACATGATGTACATCCCTGAGCAAAAAGGAACTGCTAGTGAAAAATAGCAAAACTGAATATCTCCTCAATCCACAATATCAAGAGACTTGTCATCTCCAAGTCTGACTGATCCAGATACAGTACCGTAAGAGTGAAACCACTCATGGTAAGGCGTCACATGGAAGGATGCACCTGAATCCAATAACCAGCACTGTGCATACATACTAGGTGTCTCAGTCAAGTGTGAGGCATCAGAAGAACTAGCTGCAAGTATGAACTCATCACCACCATCGGAATCCTCGGTCTGCGTGACACTAATTTCCTCAATCTTGACGCTGGACTTCGCAGGTACTATGCTACGATCAGAGGACTTCTCCTGCACTTTCTCTTTCCCCTTATCCTTGTGCTTCTCATTGCGCAAATCATGACACTGTGGTCTAATATGGCCCTTTTTCCCACAATGATGACAAGTGACATTAGCGTTGCGCCCACGCGACTTACTACGCGACTTTCCACGAGATTTAGACCGACCCTTCTGCGAGTCACGGCCACGGCCATGACCACGATCATTCCTGTCATTCCTGCCTCTAACTGTCAAAGCATGTGAAACATGAGAGGCATCCAAGTTTTTGCGATTAACCTCTTCCTGCAGAAGAGCACTCTCAACATCATTCAGTTTCAGAGTAGCACTAGAGGCACATAGGGCAGTGCGGAATACATCCCATGACTCATTCAGAGTCCCAAGCAAGAAAAGAGGAGTTACTTTCTCTCCAAAGGTGATATCCTGCGAAGTCAGGTTCTTCAGTATAGCATGGAACTGGCTCAAGTGAGCAGACATAGTCGCATTATCCTTCATGCACAGATCCATAAGTTGCTTCAACCAGTACATCTGACTCGCCGGACTTTTCTTATCATAAAGATTCTTGATCTTATTCCATAGATCCCATGCACTCTGTGCTTCCTCAAATACATTATAATGTACTTGTTCAGTGAGAGACAATACAATCGTTGACTTGCATAGCTCATCAAGTTCAAGCTAGTCGTCATTGTCCATAGTTTTAGGCTGCTCCCTGCTCAACCGAAGTGGCTTAATCTGTGATTTCTGCACCAAGACCTACCAAATTTGACTCTTCCAATAAGAGTAGTTGGTACCATCCAACTTTGTGATGTTAAATATGACATTATCAGTCGAAGAGGATGCCATAATGCAGGCTGGAAATGCACAGACAATGTAAAATTGCTGGCTGTTTTACTGCAAAAAATGCCCAAAATCCACTGAAATGAGCTCCAAATAGCGAGAAAAGTGTGCCAAAAGATGTTGCCCACTTAGTACTAGGTGCGGTACACCAAATCAGGATATTTCAGCATAAAAAATACTGCTCAGTCCACCAATAAATGCTTGCTGTAATAAATTTTAGAACTGCAATAATAAGAGCAAACTGTCCCAAAACTGGATCTAATGTCAACTAAACAATGCTAGGTCCAAAGCCGGCATAAAGAGGACAAAGCAAAGCCAAATGATAGTGAAAATACATGAGCATAACACCGAGAGATGTCAAATAACATCTGACAGTAAGAGGCACACCCCCAGACAATCTAGGCAAAATGTACATGCAACTACCAAAACCTGACACAAATAGGTGTCTGCTCAAAAGAAAGAGGATCCAAAACTGAGACTCAACTCATAAGTATCTTGTGAACCAAGACATATACTCAATGCAACATCCAATTGTCGGAGTATAATCCCAAAGTCTCAATACATCTGTAACTGCTCAACGACATAGACTGCTCCAATAGCATGTAATCCCTGCTCAAGGTCAAGTAAGCATGCAAGATGCTCCCACTGGCACAAAAGGCATGCAAACGAGCTCAAGGGCTCAAGCAACCCAAGACAAAGTACCAGTGACAAGTGACCAAGTCAATGCGTCATACGCATCCCAAGAGCATGACATACATGAAGCAACTGATGGAAGCAACCAATGAGCAATACATAATTCCAAAATAAGATATCTGTCAACTCAATGACATCCGATAGCAACTAAGTAAATGATCAAACTGAGTCGGAAATGCTCAAATACATCCAAGGCAAAGCTCCCAATGTCGGTAAAGCATAGACGAACCAAGCAGCATATATCACAAACCAAAGCATGTAATGTATGAAGCCTAACTGTCAAGCATAGACATGAGGCATAAGTGGTCCAAGAGCATGCCAAGTCGGTCCAAATGCCACTAAATACCAACCAAGATGGTTTCAAACATGAGCTCAAAGTCGTCCCCAAATGTCGGATACATGATGGCAAATCCCAAAGCATACATTCGGTACCAATAGGTAAGTGATAAAGCATCCAAAGTACCTTCAGCCCACTATTATTACAGCCAAGTTTGACTGTCAAAACTGAGAAATTTCAGCCAATATTTTAGGCCAAAATCATGGCATAATCATGTGCATACATTCCCAAGGCACTAGGCATCATGTAGGCCGCATATGGGCATTAAACAAGGTAACCGGAGTAGAGTATAAGCATCAAATGCCAATGCCAAGTGTGGCTGCCCTGTTTCCAGCACTGTATAATAGTAAATGATAGTCCCAAATCAGCCAATATTTCAGGCCAAAATCATGGCATAATCATGTGCATACATTCCCAAGGCACTAGGCATCATGTAGGCCGCATACGGGCATCAAACAAGGTAATCGGAGTAGAGTATAAGCATCAAATGACAATGCCAAGTGTGGCTGCCCTGTTTCTAGCACTATATAACAGTAAATGATAGTCCCAAATCAGCCAATATTTCAGGCCAAAATCATGGCATAATCATGTGCATACATTCCCAAGGCACTAGGCATCATGTAGGCCGCATATGGGCATCAAAAAATGTAACCGTAGTAGAGTATAAGAATCAAATGCCAATGCCAAGTGTGGCTGCCCTGTTTCTAGCACTGTATAACAGTAAATGACAGTCCCAAATCAGAGAATGTCAGCCCCAAAGCTTCAATGCCAAGCAGAAGGCCTAAAGAGGCTTTCAAAGTACCTCAAATGCCTTCTAGAAACCATTGTTTAAGTCCTCATTTAGGAGCCAAGGCATATAGGTTGAAAACTTGATGAGTAGGCAGGCAGAAATCTGGCACAAATTCAGTGCAGGCTGTCCTAGGAAGTGGCTGCTCCATGTGGCAATGTTGGTGTGGATGGGAGGCTCAAAGAGGCCCCAAAGAGGGCATACAACAAAGCCATGAATGCCCAAAGCAAAGGGCAAGGGAGATATGGAGCTTTGAAGCTTCAAATGATGGCTGCCCCTCTTCTTCCACCTATTTAAAACTGAGAACTGAAGTAAAACCCTTCAAACTCTGATGCAATACCTCAAGGGGAAGGCCCTGAAGAAGCCCAACAATGGCGGGAGGGAGCTCAGGAAGCCGGGGAGTGTCGGAAGCTCGGGAGATCGGCTATGGCTGCCGGGATGGAGACCCAATGCGTGGAGGGAGTCGATGCGAAGGTAGAGAAGCACCGAGTCGAGCTCGAGCAAGAGGAAGCCAAGCTCTGATACCAGTTGAAATGTGAGAAGGCTCGAAAGCTTGCACACGAGCTATGGCGGGAGAGCAAGTGCAAGAAAGAGAGAGACAAGAAATGGGAACTCCAACAGTCACAATGTGTGACCGGGCCTTCCTTTATTTACTAGTCACCAAAATGAATGTAAAGAATAAAGTGACTTGACGGGCACCCGCTACCTGCAGTGTGCAGTGGTGGGTACTGTCAGTGTAGTAATACACGGGGCAGCACAGTGGAGGCGCCTTTACCCCAACAATAGGTATACCAGATATATAGGTGTATCCTTGTTATGCACAGGAGCGTGGTCGTATTTGGGAGAGGATACACCTTAGACATACCCCAGTGGGGTACGAGTACCTCATAAATGATAGGACATGTGTTGTAATCATGAATGATGAGGGGAGAAGGGTGATGTCTCACATGAGGGAGTTATGCCAACAAGTATTTAGGCACAATGCTCTCGACCATTAGAAGAATATACTTGAGGGGAGCAGGGAGGACTATGTAGTGATCTTATTTGGAGGACTTTGTAAGTTTTCTTTTGATTCTTCTTGCTTTCTTATTTGGAATATCAATTGTACTAACAATTGTGTTTCTAACAATGCTATTCTATTCTCTTTGTAGCACTCCATCACAAACCACGATCCCATAGGTTTGGAGACTCGATATGCAAAGAGACATGGTCTCACTGCACTTATCAATAGATTGTACGTACATAGTAGCCCAATAAGTCAATCATCTTTCTTGTCGGTAGTCACTAGTTTTTTAAATTATGCATTATATATAGTGGACTAATGTCTGTTGTTCATTTTTCAGAGTCCATTTGACGCTCCTTTGTGTCGGGGACGAGCTTTCAGATGGTGAGAATTTGTAACACGTGCTTGGATTTGTGGAGTGCACACCATCTTCTTTTTTGGTCCTGTGATTTGTACATGCCTCTCCCATGTAACATTCCTTTGATATACTTACCATCCTTTGTATAAAATCACACTTTGTGATATTTATAGATAGATTTTCATGTTGATTTTGGCTCTCCTCTCTATAGTTCCATGTAAATTCATGAGTTGATATCACTAGTCTTGTACTTATTTTATGAGTTATCAATCTTATGGTTTAAAGTAGTTTTTGCACTCGTTTTGACAATAATTGCGTATCTAATATATAATTTCTTTGTAGAATATTATACAACACATGGTGCTATGGGTGGTAAGACGTCTTGCTGCTTTGCCACAAATTTATTTTTCTCTATAACCATCGTTATTTGCATCATTAATTTACCATACATGTCTCTTTCTCTGTAACCGTCGTTATTTGCATCATTAATTTACCATACATGTCTCACTACAAGCGTCAGAATTAGCATCGCAGAGCATTACTATTTGCGTTGCAATTAACTCACAATTAGCATCGCAAAAGTGCCACAAATAGCGATGCCCTCTACGATGAATTGGTAGATACGCTTTTGGTGACAATGCAAGCAATTTTTTGTATGAACATTTATGCCACTTTAAATATTAGTATGAGGCCTGTATCTTGTAGTGAATTTACTCCAAAATAAAACTAGCCATTTTCTTAGCATTATCCTTTATCATAGCATGGGCTTCAAACCACCTCACGAAATAGTCTGTCGCCACAATGATATAACACTTTTGTGTAGTTGAGGAAGGATGTATAGGTCCACCAAAATCAATGTCCCACTTCTCAAATGGTAGCATAGCTATCATAGGAGTTAGTGGGCGCTTTCTATTCTCTCTAATTTCATGTCTCTAACATGTATCACATCTCTTAATGTTGGGACCTAAAACGGGCCCGACACTGGCTATAGGCACTAGCCAAGCCTCTCTAACACTCATAAGACAACCCTATATGGCCTCGCGGTCAGGAGCATCCAAGGGACACATTGCCCTAATTGCTAATGTAGATATTGCATTTGTAGTAGAACGTAGTCCAACGATTTCTCTTCCTTACTCCTCAGAGAGAGATCCCACACATCTTAGTGTAGTACACCAACGTGATACAAACATAAAGGAGACACCCCTCGGTTGAATGCCGTGGTCCCACTACAGCTCTCTACATCGAGGGATTGGCCCCTCGATGTGTTGCTCTAACATAAAGCACATACAAACACACTCCGCTCTTATATATTTCAAACGTTCTAGGATATAAAATTCCATCACTTGACAATTTTTCAAAGATTCGGCGATCTCTAGCCTACAACTTGGGTTTCCTCACAACTCAACGTAGGTCATATGTTTGGCAATCAATCGCTATCCATCTAGGAGTTACCATGTGATATGGATAATGCAATTGTGGATGACACACCTTGTGCTCAAACATTTTATGATTAAAAAAAACTAGCAATGTGAGGTGCAAAGACAATGCTTCAATGATTTCTAAACTACTCGTAATTGTGACGTTGCTAAAGACTAGCACCGAGTTTTTCCTTGTGCTACCAGTCTTAAATTTAAATGGTGATCGGAATGTATGCTATGCGTAATCAAATAAATCAAAATTTAAAATATTTTCAATAAACTACTCACTTTTACAACCCCTCTTTCCTCCTACCGTTTAGGTTTTGCATTCGTTGGGTAGGTGTAACGTTCATTTTTATGTAGAGTTTCATGTAAAAATTGATAAAAACATACTCTAACATAGAAAAAAGACTTGACTAAGGCTTAACCCTCATGCTCTAGCCTTTTTATATGTTCACGAATATAAAATATATTTTTCTCTAAAATTTTTAAACACAAAAACTAAAATTTTCCCTAATTTTTCTCATTTATTTGTTCATAAAAGTGTGGTATTTTCTTATTTATGTGTTTTGATTGATCATATTGAATCTGAACATTGGTTTTTATAAGTTTTTCATCCCAAATGAACTTCATTCTCTAATCCAAAATGGAAGAAACTCTCATTTTTCTTTATTTATGATGCATTTCGTTTTAAACTATTAATTATGACTATAACTTCAGCATTTTATCATGTACAACCATCAAACATACTTCAAACATGATTCATACAAATTTTCTTTCCATGCGCACATCATTAAAGCCATCAAACATCAAAACAATGAGATTTTCTTTGTAAAAGTTGCGCACACCCCTTATTTGCATGTTGTGTATTTTTATAAATGGTTATGGGCAATCAACAGACCCATCATCAGTTTCCCAACAGTGTTGGGCATTGCCTCTCACCCTCCTTTCAATCTTGGAACAATCCGGTCCACGCTGAACAAGCATCCTTAATCTCTCTTCTTTCTTGATTTTCTGTGTGTGATTAGCCCCTTAGAGGAGAGAGGAGGAGGAGAGAGAAACACTGATTTCTATTCTCCACAATGTTAGATATGCTCAATTCCCCACCCTCATAAGATGCCACCAATGATCCATGGTGCTCAAAGTTGTAAGGAACCCATTATGAGGAGAAGCCATATGTGAGCCTAGATATTGATTGAGTCCTAACTTGTGTGTCAAATGAGGTCTATGTGATCGGATGGCAAAAAGGTGACCATTGTGGGTCTAATCTTTGGGTTAGATAGAGTAGTTGAGATGGTAGCAACTCGAGGCACATTGCATTGAGTTGTAGTGTAAGCTGTAGAATTGGCCCCTGTGGCTGCGGGGTCCCAGGGGCCAGGACCCCCGACCCCTATAGTAAAGGAAATATTTATTGGCCAACTAGTGGAGATTCATATGGTAGGTCGGTCAGGCTGACCTAACCTCCTTCATAGGCTATAGAAGCTAAACCCCTTCACAGCCATCTATCATCTATCTTTCACCCAGTCAGAGTTATTCCAGCTAGCCTTAATCTCTTCACCTATCTTCTGTCTAGATCTCCATTTAAACTTCCAATGGAAGTGCATGGATGGATAGAGCCATCTTTGTATCAATTTTTTGGAGCTAAATAAAATTTTTAATTCTCGTCTTATTTGTTGTGTACTCTCTATCTCTTTCTCAGATTCTATTCGTTGTGCTGTGTAATTTTTACATGGTATCAAAGCCTAGGGGGCTCTAGGGATCAAAGAGTGTGCAAGAGGCAAAGGCTTCAACAACAAAGAGGAATGATGTCATCTCTCGGAAAAGTGGTTTTGGCGCATCAAGAAGTAGTGTAAGAGGTGGTGCTACTATACCGGCTATTCAAACACTAGGAATTCTTCTACCAACCTCTTTAGCAAAGGAAACTTAGATGGTATAAACTATACCTTGAGGAAGTTTAAAATTACAACTATCCTTGATTCTTATGAGATTTTGGAGACTGTGCTGGGGAATGATGTAGAACCACAACCTACCCTCGGATCATCAAATTCTAGTGTGATGATTCCTCCTAATGCAGATCTTCTACGAGCTTGGAAACAAAGGAATGTAGATGCATTATGTGCCTTAGTTACAAGCTATTCTGACAATGTTCTGACTTTGATTCATCATACAATTAAAGCATTAGAGGCTTGGAGTGTACTAAAGAGTTAGTATGAAATGCGAAACCAATCACGGATTCAAAACTTGGAGAATCAACTAGCAGCAAAGAAGTTTGATGAAGGAGAGAGAGCTAAAGCATTCATCACTCCGATTAAGAATCTACATGACTAGATGGTTGGCAATGGGATACAAAAGACTAGTGAGGAGCTAGCTCGGAGGTGTCTTCGGATTTGTCCACAAAAGTTTGATGGACTAGTAACTGCCCTTATTACTCAAGTGAGACCTCAAGCTTTAACTTTTGAGGAGTTTTCTGCATTATTAGATGAAGGAGGAGTTGAGGTTGAAAGCCCAAGAAGGAAGGAACAATGGAGATGCTACATTCTCTGCCAATGCAAAAGGCAAAGGTGGTTCCTCCACCAAAAATGATGGTGAAAAAAAGAAGGGTGGTAAGAAGAAGTTTCAAGGAGAGTGCTTCTACTGCAAGAAGAAAGGACATGCAATTGCAGATTGTCATGTCAAGAAGGTAGATGAAAAGAATGGTACCCTTAAAAGTAAAGGGAAAGAGACATCCAATGCAACTGAAGCAGAGTTAGAGTTATTCATGGCAACCATTGAGGAAGTGCGCTCCTCGGCGCAAGAAGAATCTACCACTGACTCATGGGTGTTGGATAGTGGGGCCTCACGTCACATGACCAACAAGAAAGGTTTATTTAGTTCTATGCAGGCTCTAAAAGAATCCATCACTGTGAGGGTTGGAAATGATGCAAAATGCCATGTTGTGGGCACAGGTACTATTTCTTTTGTTGCTACAAAATGGTGAAGTCAAAAAGCTTTTAAATGTGTTGTATGTTCCCAAAATGAGAAGAAATCTATTATCAGTTTGCTGCCATAATTGATATTGGTCATGAAGTAAGGTTCAAGAAGACAGGTGCAGAAATTCTCAACAGTGCTACCAAGGTTGTTCGAGAAGGAGAAAGAAGGAACAACATGTATGAGATAAGTGCTCTTATAGCCCCACCGCTCGAGTGGGCACAAGTAAGCTTTGGCATGAAAGGTTTGGACACATCGGATTTGCAGTGTTGAAGGAGATGCACAAGCAAGGTATGGTTGCTCACCTACTTGTAGTTTGACTGAATTGAAGGAACCATGTGAAGCTTGTATGATGGGAAAGCAATAGAGAAAGGCATTTCCACAGGAAAGCAAGAATAGAGCACAGGCTCCTCTAGAGGTGGTGCAAGATGACTTGTGCAGTAAGATACCTACACAGCCTTGGGGCGATCTTCTTATTTTATGTTGATTGTCGATGACTACAGTAGGAAGATGTGGGTATACTTCCTTCATGATAATGCTCAAGCTTTTGGTAAGTTTAAAGAATGGCTAAAACTTATTGAGAATGAAACAAGGAAAAGTGTGAGGAAATTTAGAACAGATGGTGGTGGTGAGTTCAACTCAAAGGAGTTCGAAGACTTTTGCAAGAGCAAAGGGATCTGTCAATTGATGACGCCTCACACACCTCTACAAAACAGTATTGTGGAACACAGGAATCACACCATTGTGGAGATGGAAAGATGCATGCTAAAGGGCAGGGGATTGCCTAACCATTTTTGGGTTGAATTTGCTAATACTGCAATCCACATTCTAAATCGGAGCTACACAAAGGCTCTCAAGGGAAAAAAACCTCATGGGGTTTACACTAGTAAGAAACCATCTATCTCACATTTTAGAATTTTTGGATGTGAATGTTATGCACATGTTCCAGATGAGAAGAGAAGCAAGTTAAAAACAAAAAGTAGAAAATGTATCTTCTTGGGTTATAGTGATGAATAGAAGGCTTACAAATTATATAACCAAGAGGCAAAGAAGATCATTGTGAGTCATGATGTGGTGTTCAAGGAGCAGCCGCATATAGTGGAGGAGGAGAAGGCAAGTTCTTCCACTCTATCATCAAGCGAAGAAGCAATCCACTATGAACTTGACCCGAGAGCTATCCCTATCCTTAAGGAGGAGAAAGCATCATCTTTAGATGATGAGGAAAAAGTTCACCAACCTGACATCACCCCATCACAAAAGCCACTGCCACATTGGGTGAAGCAACTCTATGACAGCAATAATCCTATGCCTATATCTATTGAGGAGTAGACGAACCAAGGAGGTCTCAGAGAATAGAGAAGCAAAGGAGGGCTTTTTCTCACATAGTCAATATGGCCTTGATGGTTGAGATTATGAGAGAAGTAAAGGAGCCAATTGACTTAGAAGAAGCACTTGCAAATCTAGCATGGAAGGCAACTATGGAAGTCGAGTATGATAGCATAATGAAGAATGACGCTTTGGAGCTAGTGGATCAGCCAGCAAAGTAGAAGGTTATTGGCACCAAGTGGATCTAGAAGGTAAAGTACAAGGTAGATGGTACCTTAGAAAAGTACAAAGCCAGACTGGTTGCCCAGGGATTCTCATAGGTTGAAGGGTTTGATTTTCAAGAGTCTTTTGTCCCAACTACTAGAATGACCATATTCGCATAGTACTTGCAGTGGCCACCCACAGGAAGTGGCGAGTTTACCAAATGGATGTTAAGTCAGTGTTCTTAAATGGTGACCTCAAGGAGGAGGTGTATGTGGCTCAGCCACCAGGGTTTGTGGCCCCCATTCTGAGAACAAAGTGTGTAAAATCTTTCTGCACATAGCTGTCCTGATCATTATCATCATCCAAAACATCAGCAGCAGGTGTATACCAACTTCCCATCTCATCAAAGATAACATCCCTGATCACTCTGAACTCACATGTGATAAGGTTATAATAGTGATACCCTTCTTGCTCTAAAGAATATCCAATAAAAACACATTTTTCTTCCTTTGGATCAAGCTTCTTATGTAGCTCATCTGGCACATGAACATACGCAACACAGCCAAATACCTTCAAGTGTGATACATCAGGCTTTTTGCCAGTAAAGTATTCTTCAGGAGTCATCCCATGAACTGCAGCTATGGGAGTTCTGTTCATAATGTAAACAGCAGTATGGACAGACTCAGACCAAAAATGTTTGGGCATATTCTTTTCAGCCATTAATGCCCGTGCAACTTCTGCAATATGCATGGTTTTTCTTTCTGCAAAACCATTTTGCTGTGGGGTATACCTACAAGTAAATTGCCTCTTTATCCCATGAGTCCTCAAGAAGCCACTGAACTCATTAGAGAGGTACTCTCCCCCTCCATCTGATCTCAATCACTTCACTTTTAAGCCTATTTCTGTTTCAACAGCTGCCTTAAAAGATTTTAAGTGCTCAAACACATCACTTTTTTCCTTCATGAAGTATATCCATAACTTTCTTGAACAATCATAAATAAATGTGACAAAGTATTTGTTGCCACCAAGAGATACATTCTGTGTAGGCCCCCAAACATCTATATGCACTACATCAAGTATTTTTCTACTCACTTCTCTATCACGCAAGAAGGGTTGTCTTGCCTGCTTACCAAACTGGCATGCTTCACAGACTTTATGCAATTCTGCAACTCTAAATGAAGGAAACCTTGTAACCAATCCTCTCGACTGCATTAATTTCAGCCTTTGCACATTTGCATGCCCAATACGTTTATGCCATATTTCAATATCTGCAACTACTCCTTTTCCTTTAGCATACATAGTAGCATCCATTGCAGGAATTCGGGCATCTAAAGTGAACTTTCGGCCAACTCTACTTCCTTTTGCGACCAACCTGTACTTATCATTAAAGTCTTCTACAAAACAACATTTTTCATTGAATCGGACCTACAACCCCTGCTCTACCATTTGGCCAACAGACACTAGATTCTTTGGAATTGATGGAACATGTAATACATCTTTTAGACTCTTTGTCTGGCCATCATACAAGGATAAGGGAACCTTTCCAATGTGTGAAATTGGGTGGAATCATCACCTGTCTGCACATAACCTGGGTTTTGTAAGTCCTGCATCTCTCCAAACCATTCAACATATTGACTGGTCATATGATTAGATGCACCTGAATCGACATACCATACATCATCATGTGTCACATTTCCTATAATTGCATTCATCATATGCTGCATAACAAACATATGCTCATTTTTGTCTTCATTCTGTCGTGAAGATGATGCATAGTTTCCTTGCTGCAATTTACCATTGCGAATATCATCCTTCTTTGCATAGCAATGGGCTGCAATATGGCTTGTTTTGCCACAATAATGGCAAACAATAGTAGAATTTCCAGAACCTCTATTCTACCATCCACCTCTTTCTCTAGAGCTCCCCCTACCTCTAAAGTTTCCTTTGCCTCTAGAAACCTGCATTTAACCAAACTGTTGATTGAACTTGTTTTGCTGGTTATTGCCAGCACATCCCATACCACGGCCTCTCGAAGAGGATCTACCACGTCCCCTTCCTGAACTCGAGTAAAATGCTTGGACCTGTTTACCATTTCTTTCAGATGAATCACCCTACATATTGATCTTTTCAGTAATCATGAGAGAGATCAGCTCATCAAAATCTGGAAATGGCTTTCGTACATATACTGAAGTAACAAATGATTTCCATGCCTTCTCATTGTTAAGGCCACTCAGAGTGGATGAAACCAAATCATCATCATCCAGCATTGCATCAACAATGGCTGCTAAAGCACCTGCAATGCTCCTCACCTTCAATACATACTCATTGACAAATATTTTTCCTTTCTTCAAGGCATTCAACTCTTGCTTGAGTTGAATCTTTTGTGCCTTTGTATTTACTAAAAACATGCTCTCAAAAATTGTCCAAGTTGCATGTGAAGTTCCTGCATTCTTGATATGTCCCAGCATAGTATTATCAATGAACACCATATTGGGGAATATGGAAATTTCCCATAAGTTTGGGACACATGGTCAAATCTTTGGATTTGTCATAACTTGAACACTATGACTCCAAATCAAGCGCTCTATAGCTCAATAGATTCCATTTTTCAAGCACTTTCCAATGATAGGCCACATCATATGGTTCTGAGAAACTTATAGCTATGTTATCCGGGTGCCACCTTTTTAGTATTCAAAAAATGGGAATTGGGAGATTCCCAAACTCATTAATATTGTGTTAATGACTCTACAGATAGCCAGTACATCACCTTTTTGTCTTTCACATTCCACTCTTTCCATGCTTTTAACTCATCTACAATCGGAGGGATACCCAGCTCTGGCTCCTTTTCTTCACCTGAAACAAATTCATAAAGGCCCTTTCCAATGAGGAAGTTTGTCACACGGAACTTCCATGAAGGTTAGTTGTTCTTGTCGAGCTTCTCAATAATGGGATTTCCACTGTTCTCTGCCATTATCACAAACAAGGATATAACACAATAAGCTAGTCTTCTGCAATCTTTCACAACATGTGCACAACAATATACCAAGCAACCTTTTTCACTGATTGCTCAATAGTACATGTAATCTGCAACCTGTTTGCAGATATACCTTATGTTTGCTTCCTGCAAACACCTCAAAAATTACAGATTTGAAATCTGTAACCTGCGCACCCACTTTTGGTCAATACAGCCGAAATCATAGTGTACCTTGAAACGGCTGTCCGCAACCTTGCGGCTCTAAAACGGGGCCTGAAACGGCCTCAAACGCCCAAAATAACTGTGGAAAAGGCCTAAAGGGTTTATCTATAGAATATACAGTGATCTACATAGGGAAAAAAGCCTATATGGGAAAATATTACCTATCTAGCAACTTTTTCTCAACTAGATCAGTTGGTTGCAAGCTAACCATGCTTCCTAGCTTTGCATTAAGGACCCTATCAATCCCCAGAATAACATGGAAAAACTTTGTACAAGATGAAGTAAGTACATGTACTCCTTGGTTAACTTAACCGATCTCAATTCAAGGGTTTACTACTATATGGATGCAAAACTTTTAACAATGTATGATGCTTGTTTTGCAAACCTTATTTCAAGAATTGTATTGTCAGTTCTCAAGACTTGATAGGCTAAGAGACAATTTGGTCACCAAATGCTGCATGCATAATGCTTGCAAGGACTTGGAAGTAATACAACATTCCTGAATAATATATTTACTATTTGATTCATTTGATGATGTTCCCAACTTCTATGATGATCGGTCGATGGTGAACTGGAATTGTTGCCAGGTGGCACATACGCAAAGGGATGAGCGCCTTAAATGGTTCTCCTTTGTGTGTACGTTGGTGGGATGAGTGCCTTAAATGGTTCTCCATCAATGCGGGCACGTTCCTAAGAATTGTCTTAGGCGGAAGGTCGATGGGGATGCCTATCCTTTCTGGGCGTCAATGCAAGTGTGAACATGGGTGGTACCATTTTATCTACATGAATATTAACGTCTTTGTGAATTAATTATCATATA
This sequence comes from Lygodium microphyllum, assembly GCF_053477565.2. Classification (NCBI taxonomy): domain Eukaryota; kingdom Viridiplantae; phylum Streptophyta; class Polypodiopsida; order Schizaeales; family Lygodiaceae; genus Lygodium; species Lygodium microphyllum. The sequence continues at coordinate 78,029,803 of NC_141143.1, forward strand.
GAATTTCAAATTAATTGATTTATGTGGCTAGCTGCAATTATTCAGTTGGTTATTATTCTAACATGATTTTCTAAATTTTTGGCAGCTGATGTGTAGAGCAAGGAGAATTGGAAAGACGCGCCACGTGCAAGCATTTTAAAGATTATTTCCTCAATAATTTATTTGGCAATTATTGGATTATTGTATTAGACGCACCGCTATTTCTTATAAAGCTTGCGCATAGCCTCTATGTAAATATTTATTAGCAAAATAGATTTTTAGAAGATATGTCCAATAAAATATTAATGGTTCTAGAGAGTTGTGGGATGCACAACTGCTAGCATCCATTAATTCAGATTACTCTATCTCTTTTCCAGTACACTCAAACTCTTTATGCAAAGAGTGATTGTAAAGGGCCTAAATCTTAGCCAAAGAAGATTTCATAATATTATTATAAATACGGCATGAAGGGAGCTGCCCACTTCATGTCGCGGGGGGAGATTGAACCCAATCTTGTGTCGCTTCATCTTACTTTACCTTCTCTTTTAGTTTATTTTTAATTTCTCATGAGTCGTATGCAATTTTATGAGTAAAAGAGAGAAAGAGGGAGCTTCTTCCATTTGCTATGCGCAAACCACGCATCCGTTGCTCGCAACAGTGATATTAGAGCCTAGCCTACCTCTTGGGCTTCCAATTGCCTAACCTTTGGTGTGAAGGCGAGCCCTTTGCTGCAAATGGGCTCTACGGTCCGTCTCATCGTGAACTGACTACACGACTGGATTCCGAGGCCTTCAAAACCCCCAACCCCTCTATCACAGTCAAGAAATTCTGTTATTTTCCCAGACATTGAAGAAGACACTCCTACATCATGGTGCCATGTTTTGTGAAGAATTGGAGCTTCAAGGTGATTAGCAAGATTCATTAAAGCTTAATTAAAAGCTTTGCTTAAGCTTAATCAAGAGCTTAATCTCAATTTTGATTTTGTGGGGGAGGGGGCTTTTTTTTAACACCACGGCAGCATCCACGACGTCCTCTTGTCCTAAATCGTCAAGTTTTTAAAGGCTTAAAGCCTTATTAAGCAAGTTACATTACTAACTTATATAATCAACTTCAACTTCTCTTACTCCATGTCATACATAGACTCTGAAAATCTTCATAAGTCACAACTGACTATCTCTTCCATAGAGGCAGTTCTCGCGCAGTTCTTTCCAGTTTCATAAATTTCACAAAATTCCCATAAAAAATTCCCGCCTTTCTTGCCTACTTCCATCCATAATTTATTGCCCAAAGACCATTTAAAATTTTGGTCTTACACACCAAAATTCTTCAACGATAAGCAAGGTGTCTTTTCATTTGCAAGGCGTCCTAAATCTCCAGATTTCTCCATCAAGAAATCATGGCCAATTTCGACTTTGCATCACCGCTTCCTGAGCCAACCCTAGAGTACCATATGGATTTAATATCCATGCAACTTGAAGAAGAGTGTCAACACTGCGTACAACTGGAGCAAGAACTGAAGTCCCTCAAGCGTCCTACCCCCACTGAAATTCCTACCAACGACAACAACCTAGTTCGCGCCATCAACACTACTTTGGATGTCCACGCTAGTCAAAAGGAGTCCAAGATAAGCAAGCGTACACTCAAATTTAATTCTTTGATGGTCTTAAAGATGGTCGCAAAGTTCTATCATGGTTAAGTCAGTTCGAAGCTTATTTTGACAATGAGAAATGCTCAAAAAGTGATAAAATTAAATGTGCATCTCATTATTTTATTGAGAAAGCTGAATTATGGTGGGATGCCACGCGTAAAAGCATTGATCATCCTCTCACATGGAATGACTTTCGCAAGAAGGTTCTTGCAAATTTTCTCCTTGCACAATTCGAGCTCCGCATGCAACAACAATGGGACCTATTCATGCAACGGGAATGTGAGTCTATCCCTCAATACACAAAAAGATTTTGGAGCACTCTCTTGCAACTCCAAATGGTGGAGCCAGTGGCTAAGTCTACCCTAAAGAGAAAGCATATGTTCAGCTTAATTCCATCCATCCAAGCCGAAGTCAACATGTTCAAGCCCAATAACTTGGACGAAGCCATATCCCTAGCTCACGACACTGAAATGAAGCAGTTTAAAGACCAAAGGAAATTTCCGACATCCAACGGTAACAACTTTTGTTTTAATTCTTTCCGTAACTTCAATTCTCAATATGGAAAGAATCGTTTTAATCGACGGCCATGGATGTGAAATGTTCTTAATAATCATGGTCAATCAAGTTCCAATTCTAAACCTTCCAATCTACCTTCAAATTTGCCTAAATCTAGTGAACCTAAAAATGTTAACCCAAGTGTCTCCAATGCCATTTCCAAAAATGTAATTTGTTATAATTGTAAGCGTCCTGGTCATATTCTGAGTCGTTATCCCATGGGCAACACCTGTGATTGGAAGAAACCCATGGCACACCTAAATTTTCTTAGAGCTGAAGAATCCAACGAAGACCTTGAAGCAATGCCCGACTTCGATGAGGCTACACTTATGGGCGAAAATTCTAACGAACCTGAAGACCTTGCTGGTAAATTTTTTATGCATGCCTTATTAAAGATGCGATGTAAAATCAATAATAATGATATGACTGTTTTGCATGACAATGGTAGTACTCATGATTTTGTTTCAGAAAAAGTAGTTAGAAACTTACAACTTAAAACTATGCCATCTGCCTATAAAATTAAGGTTGCATTTCTAGGACAACGATATAATGGTACTAAAGAAGTTCATAATTTAGAAATTTGTATTGGATCTTATAAGGAAAAGTGAAAATTTTTAGTAGCACCTTTGCAATCTGCTAACATAATTCTAGGAATGCCATGGCGTCACCAATTCAACCCCAATATAGATTACAACATACACTCAATGCACATTGAGCACAAAGGTAAACAAATTTTACTCAATGTTGAGATATCGAGCTCCACTCGTGATATGCCAGGGTGACCGTTGTGCATTTATGTCACCGACTTGTCAGTTGCAGACGCGGTTGGTACACCGCCCATGAATAATAGCTACATGATAGCTATCCTTATCTATTCTAGTTCGTGGCTCAGTTAGTATGCCACCTTAGTTAGTTGAGTTTGGTTTGAGACCCATATATAGGGTTCTTCTATTTCTTTGTACTTGAGTTCTTTTGGCTTACACAACTAAGAAGAGGAAAACTGTTTTCAGCCTCCACCCTTGTGTGTCTTCCCCCATTGTGCAAGCAAGAAAGCTTCAAGCGAGACTCCTTCCTTCTCTCCCACAATCTTGACATGGTATCAGAGCCTTGTTCGTGGTAAGGAGCTCAAGAAAGCAAGCCAAGCTCGCGGTGGTCTGGTAAGAGGAGCAGTGTTGCTTTCATTTCCTGTTTTGGGAGCAGATCTCTGCAGGTAGCACAGCCGGAAATTGCAGGAGTGCATTGTCTCAGGTTGAGACGCCCTTCGCGGTGAAGCAAGAGGGCAGTATATGCTGCGGGACAAGGGCTTTAGCCCTTGGCGACCTTGTTTTTTTGATTTGAGGCCATTTCGGGGCCTGTTTTGCAGACGGAAGTTTTCTGCACGCACTCAAGAAAAGGCTCAGTTTTATGCTGTGCGACCACTGTTCTACAGGTCGGTGAAAAGTTACTGTAGAAATTGCATCATATGCTTGTGCGCAGAGACATTGGGAGTTTCAGAATCATCCTTGGTTCCTGTTTATGCAAAATCGTCACTAGGAAGTGACTGTGTGGTCAAATACCACTTTCGCCAGTTTTACAGATTTGCCCTTGTGAGGGTGAAGCTGTGTTTTTTGCAGTGACAGAATTTCTTGCAGTATTCTGTAATGGCGTCTGATTCTCTTTCACAGATTGTCACTGAAAAGCTTGACAAGAACAACTTCCAGGCATGGAAGTTTAGAATGACGAATTTCCTTATGGGAAAAGGATATTGGGAATTTGTTGCAGGAAATGAAGAAGAACCAGTTCTTCCTGATGTTCCCAATCAACAACAAATGCAGGCATTTAAAACATGGCATGAGAGAGCCAGGAAAGTTATGTATTGGCTGTCTATCAGTATTTCAGACTCTATGATTGTGCATATTCAGGATGCAAGTACGCCAAAGGAGGCATGGGATACTTTGTCAAAAATGTATAGCACAAATACGCAAGCCAGGAAAATGCAGCTCAATCAAGAGTTGCATAATGTGCAAAGAGAAAGTATGAGCATCAACGACTACCACATGAAGGTGAAGAAGATTGCAGATGCACTTGCTTCCATTGGGTCGCCAGTGGAAGATGATGATTTAGTTTCCGTGACCTTGAATGGTCTAGGAAAGGATTATGCACAGTTTCGGACATCCATTTCAGTTCGTGAAAGATTTCCTGATTTTGAGGAGTTGATTGCTCTTCTAATTTCTGAGGAACAGAGAAATGGTGGTGCATCTTCTTCAGGAGGAACTTCAAAAGAAGCTGTCTTCTACTCAAATGCTGGAAGAGGTAGAGGCAGAGGTAGAGGAGGCCGATTTGGAGGCCGTGGCAGAAATCAGAATATGCAGCAAACTCAAGAAAACCAGTCCTATGGAGGAGGACGTGGTAACTCTAGAGGCAGGGGGAGCCAAAGAGGTCGTGGTGGATGGCAAAGAGGCCAAAATGCAAACAGTAATGTTGAATGCTACTACTGTGGTAAAATGGGTCATATGGCTAAAGACTGCTATAAAAAGCAGAATGACATCATGAATGGAAAACTGCAACAAGGGAATTATGCATCTTCTAGTAGACAGGGTGATGACAGAAATGAGCATTTGTTCATGGTGCAGCACATGAACAATTCTATGACAAGTGCAGAAGAAAGCAATGATGTATGGTATGTTGACTCAGGTGCATCAAACCACATGACAGGTCATGCAGAATGGATGGAGGATGCAAAGAAAATGGAAAAACCAGGATTTGTGGAGACTGGTGATGATACTGCACATCCTATTGTGCAGATTGGAAAAATTCCCTTGTCTATGCAGGGTGGGAAAAAGAAATACCTGTCCGATGTATTTCATGTCCCGAATATCACCAAGAATCTGGTTTCAGTTGGTCAAATGGTTGAACAGGGCTTGCAGGTCAGATTTAATCCTCATGGATACTTTGTTGAGGATATGAAAAATAAAGGTCGCTTGATAGCAAAAGGAAAGAAGAAGGGCAGAATGTTTACATTGGATGCAGACATGTCTGAATTGAGTGCAGCAATTTTTGCACATGGGACCGGTGTAGTTGCAGATATTGATATCTGGCATAAACGCATTGGTCATGTTAATGTACAGCGACTTAAATCAATGCAGGCCCAAAATATTGTTGCAGGATTGCCCAAATTCAAGGTTGCAGAAATGCATAAGGTATGTGAAGCCTGTCAGTTTGGAAAACATGCAAGGAAACCATTTCCTAGACATGTTCAAGAGAGTGAGAAGCCATTGGAATTAATCCACTCTGATGTGTGGACTACTAAAGCTGCATCTCTTGGAGGCTGTCATTATTTTGTCACTTTTATTGATGACTATAGCAGAAAAGTTTGGGTGTATTTTATGAAAAAGAAAAGTGAATTTTTTGGGCATTTCAAAACCCTTAAAGCTATGGCTGAAAAAGAAACAGGTCTGCAAATAAAATGCCTGAGGTCAGATGGAGGGGGAGAGTACCTCTCAAATGAGTTTGCAAAGTTCTTGCGGGAGCATGGCATAAACCAGCAATATTCATGCAGTTATACCCCACAACAAAATGGAATTGCAGAAAGGAAAAACAGGCATATTGGAGAGGTATCTCGTGCCATGCTCAATGAAAAAGACTTGCCAGATTTTTATTGGGCTGAAGCAGTTGCTACAGCAGTCTACATAATGAACAGGACTCCCACTGCAGCAATACATGGAATGACTCCAGAGGAGAGGTATACTGGTAGGAAACCAGATATTTCTCATTTGAAAATTTTTGGTTGCATTGCCTATGTACATGTGCCAGATGAGCTGAGATCCAAGTTGGATCCAAAAGCTGAGAAGTGCATCTTTATTGGTTACTCTCTGTAGCAAAAAGGGTATAGATGCTATAACCCTTCTACTCATAAGTTTACAGTGAGCAGAGATGTTGTTTTTGATGAGATGAGTAGCTGGTATAAACCAGTAAATGTGATTGATGATGTAGATGCACAAAATGGTAATGCTGCACAAAATTCACAGCAGCAGTCACAAAATATTAGTGGACCTGGAGCGTCCTCTAGCAGTGGTTCACATTCTTCGCCATGGACAGGCAGATTGAGATCAGGAGATTCTTCTCAAAGCAATGCAGATAGTGGTATGCAGGTATCACGAAAAGGAAAAGAGAAAGTTGATCAGCCCATGTTTGATGTGAATGCAGGTCACTCTTATGTGGATGGTGAATCCAGTGGCTCAGAGCAGAGCATTGATGATGAGTTGGGTATTCCTTCTATTGTTACACCTGGAGTAAGGAAGACCAGGGATGTTTTGAGAGCACCTGGGAGTGAACCTACTTTGCGCAGGTCTACGAGAGCTAGGTATCCTGTGGATAGGCTGAAATATGATGGATTTACAGCCATTCACTATGCATATATGGTCAAGGTGATACAGGAACCAGAACCCACTTCTTTTGAGCAAGCCATGGGAAAAGAAAAATGGGAGAAAGCCATGGATGAAGAAATGGATGCCTTGGAAGCAAATGCTACATGGGAATTGGTACCTTTGCCTAAAGGTAAGAATGCAATTGGCTGTAAGTGGGTTTATAAGGTGAAGCACAATGCAGATGGTTCTGTGAACAGATACAAGGCAAGATTAGTAGTCAAGGGGTATGCACAAACATATGGCATTGACTATGAAGAAACATTCAGTCCGGTTGCAAGGATGGCAACTGTAAGAGCAGTCATTGCTATGGCTGCATCAAAGGAATGGTCTTTACATCAGATGGATGTAAAGAATGCCTTCTTGCATGGTGACTTGCAAGAAGAGGTCTATATGGAGCAGCCACCAGGTTATGTGCATGATGTTCATCCTGAGTTTGTTTGCAGGTTGAAGAAAGCCTTGTATGGCTTGAAGCAAGCACCTAGAGCATGGTCTGACAAGATAGGACAGTATCTTGTCACTATTGGCTTTCAGATTTCCAAGGCAGATTTCTCACTTTATGTGAGAAAAACAGAGAAAGGTATTATGCTACTTGTCATTTATGTTGATGATTTGATTATGACAGGTGACAGTGATGAAGATATCCTTCATTTAAAAATGCTATTGAAGCAGAAGTTTGAGATGAAGGATTTGGGAGAGCTGCGTTATTTCTTGGGCATTGAGGTGATTAGATCACCAAGTGGGATACAGCTCTTGCAGAGGCAGTATGGATTGGACATGCTGTCCAAATATGGGATGACAGGCTGTAAGCCTATTTCAGTTCCTTTGGAGCAGAATGTGAAGCTGAGCGCAGATGCAGGTGAGCTTCTAGAAGACCCTACTATGTACAGACGCATAGTAGGAAGTTTGATTTATATGACTATTACCAGGCCAGATTTGAGCTATGCTGTTGGATTGGTAAGTCAGTTTATGCAGGCTCCAAGGAAACCGCATTTGGATGCGGCTAGACGCATACTCAGGTATGTGAAGTCCACATTGCAGTATGGACTATTTTATGAGACTGGGGTTCAAATACAGTTGCATGGATACACTGATGCTGATTGGGCTGGTAGCATTTCTGATAGACGATCTACCAGTGGATATGTGTTCTCTTTTGGGAGTGCTGCAGTCACTTGGAGCAGCAAGAAACAGCCTACAGTTGCCTTGTCGAGCACAGAGGCTGAGTACAGGGGTGCAGCAATGGCTGCATGTGAGGTAGCTTGGTTACATAAGCTACTTTATGATATGCATTAGTCTACAGATGGGCCAGTTGTCATTTATTGTGACAATATGAGTAGTATACACTTGGCAAATAACCCAGTCTATCATGCTAGAACAAAGCACATTGAGGTGCATTATCACTATGTGCGAGAGAGGGTTTTACTAGGTCTTATTGATCTAGTTTATGTCAGCACAGAGGATCAGGTTGCTGACATATTCACGAAGGCATTGGGCGCAGAGAAGTTGCGCAAGTTCAGAGACCTGCTTGGTGTGCAGGAATTGGGATTGAGCTCGAGGGGGAGTGTTGAGATATCGAGCTCCACTCGTGATATGCCAGGGTGACCGTTGTGCATTTATGTCACCGACTTGTCAGTTGCAGACGCGGTTGGTACACCGCCCATGAATAATAGCTACATGATAGCTATCCTTATCTATTCTAGTTCGTGGCTCAGTTAGTATGCCACCTTAGTTAGTTGAGTTTGGTTTGAGACCCATATATAGGGTTCTTCTATTTCTTTGTACTTGAGTTCTTTTGGCTTACACAACTAAGAAGAGGAAAACTGTTTTCAGCCTCCACCCTTGTGTGTCTTCCCCCATTGTGCAAGCAAGAAAGCTTCAAGCGAGACTCCTTCCTTCTCTCCCACAATCTTGACACTCAAAGGGTTAACAAAAATTGAATTATTTCCAATTATTAGTCATACACAGGTGAAGCGAGCTTTGCATAAACAATCAAAAGCTTTCTTAGTATGGATTAATGAAGTTGATGTTACAAAAACTGAACTAACTCCAAAGCAACAGCATTTTATTGCTAAATTCTTGCTTTTCTAATGATTTATCTTTACAACTTCCTCCATCATGACCCGAAGACCACCAAATTGACTTACTTCCTGGTAGTCAACCACCTTGCAAAGCTCCCTATCGCCATAACCAATTAGAACAAAAAGAGATTCAAAAGCAAATTGAAGAACTTCTAAGTAGAAAATTAATTCGTCCAAGTAGTTCATCTTTTGGAGCTCTTGTATTATTAGTTAAAAAGAAAAACTAAACTTACCGCATGTGTATACATTATAGAGCACTTGATAAAATAACGGTTAAAAATAAGTATCCAATACCTAGAATTGACGACCTTCTAGATAAATTACAAGGAGCAACAATGTTTAGTAAAATTGATTTAAAATCAGGATATCACCAAGTTCGTATGTCTACTTCTGACATTTTTAAGATAGCTTTTTGTACACAATTTGGACATTATGAATTCTTGGTAATGCCTTTTGGACTTACCAACGCACTAGCTATATTTAGTAGAATGATGAATATAATATTTTTGCATTTTCAGCATTGTGTAATAGTCTTTTTTGATGACATTCTTGTTTTCAGCAAAACTAAAAAAGAACACGAAGAACATTTATCTTTAATGTTTAGGTTATTAAAACAAAACCATCTATATGCTAACCCTGACAAAAGTTCTTTTTTTCAATCTGAAATAGAATATTTAGGTCATATCGTGTCTACCAAAGGCATACACGTAGATCCACGTAAAATTGAAGTAATTAAGTCTTGGCCAACACCTAAAAATGTACATGAAGTTCGTTCATTTCTAGGACTAGCTAGCTTTTATCGAAAATTTGTTAGAAACTTTTCATTGCTTGCTTTACCGTTAACTCTTTTATTAAAGAAAGATCTTGTTTATTGTTGGGGCAATAGCCAACAACAATCGTTCGAAATACTTAAGCATGCACTCACACACACACAAGTTTTGCAGTTACCTGATTTCAATAGATCATTCTTTCTTGTGGTTTCTGATGCAAGTGGTTTTGGCATTGGTGCAGTATTGATGCAAGACAATCACCCTATAGCATACTCTAGTTGTAAATTGAAACCTTCTGAAGTTAAATATAGTACATATGACAAAGAATTATTAGCTGTTGTTCATGCATTGTGCATATGAAGCATTATTTAATGGGTTCGGAGTTTATGATTAAACCTATTAGCAGAGTATTAAACATTTATTGTCACAACCACAAATATTTGATAGACACATACAGTGGGCATCATTTATTCAATCCTTTCATCCACTCATTCAATATCAACCAGATAAGGAAAATGTAGTAGCCGATGCACTTAGCCATAGACCATCATTAACCAATATTTCTGTCATTTCTACTTCTTTGTTAGACACAATGAAAAATACTTATCTTCAAGATCCCAATTTTCATGATGTTTGGGTAAATTTATCTAACAATCAATGGATCCCTACTAATAACTTTTTTGTTTCCAATGGTTTCTGTTTTATGAAAAACGGTTAGGTATTACTAATCCTTTTTGTCATTTCATTATGCAAGAAGTACACAAGCCTCCTTATATGGGACATCGTGGTATTATCTCCACACTTAGAAATTTACATGAAGATTTTTTTTGGCCAAATATGCAATGTGATGTCTCTAATTTTGTTTCTGACTGCATTGTATGTCAATGCATAAGAAGACATCATGGTAAGTCATATGGTTTATTACTTCCATTACCTATCCCTAATTCACCTTGGGAGCACATTTCTATGGACTTCATTACAGGTTTACCACAAACTTCTTCACATAATAATATGATATGGACCATAGTTGATAGATTTAGTAAACAAGCTTACTTCATCGCTTGTAAAAAGACCTTAAGTGCTGCACAAGCCACTAACTTATTTCTCAAGCATATTTTTGTGCACCATGGATTGCCGAAAATTATTGTGTCCGATCGAGATCCTCGATTCTGTGATAATTTTTGGATTACATTGTTTACTAACTTAGGAACTAAGATTGATTTTAGCTCTGCATTTCATCCAGAGACTAACGGTGAAACAGAGGCCACAAATAGCACAATTTTGGATTTAATCCATGCTTACACAATTTCTTCTCTAACCACATGGGATAATCATTTGCACCTTCTACAATTTGCTTACAATAATACCACTCACACTGCTACACAAAAGGCACCTTTTGAAATTGTTTATGGTCACAAATTGCCAACTCCCACATTTCGTCTAACTCAAAATATACCTTCTATTGATGATTGGATTCAAAATCATTCAAGTATTTATGAGCAAGTTAAACAAATACTAGCAAAGGCCCAACAATCGTATGTGAAACAAGCAAATAAAAAGAGGCAAGCTATGATTTATAAAGAAGGAGATTATGTTTGGTTACGTGTCGAAAAACGTAGACTCCATAATATAGAAAAGAACCTGAATGTAAAATTAGCTCCTCGTTTCTATGGACCATTTAAAATTCTCCATTGTATAAATCCTAATACTTATAAATTAGAGTTACCTCATCATTGGAAAATCCACAACACTTTTCACATTAGTCTTTTACCTCCCTTCAAAGGTTCTCTTCTTATTCACCCTGTTTATGACTCACCACCCTTGATTGCAGATGACCATGAAATCCTAATCCCTGAAACCATTATTGATGTTGACTATATGACCACAAGAACTGGAAATACTTATCCTCATTATCTTGTCAAATTCCACAGTCACCTTGTTGAGGAAGCTCAATGGATGCATGCTCGTGATTTGTGATCTTTTTCCAATTTATTATCTCCACATCAAGCCAATAGCAATTGAGGACAATTGCTAACCCACCCCGGGGGTATGTTGCTAAGTGACACCTACGCAAAGGTATGAGCGTCTTAAATGGTTCTTCTTTATGTGTACGTTGGTGGGATGAGCGCCTTAAATGGTTCTCCGTCAATGCGGGGCACGTCCCTAAGAATTGTCTTAGGCGGAAGGTCGATGGGGACGCCTATCCTTTCCGGGCATCGATGCAAGTGTGAACATGGATGGTACCATTTTATCCACACGAGTATTAACGTCTTTGTGAATTACTTATCGTATGGAATTCCAAAGTAATTGATTTATGTGGCTAGCTGCAATTATTGAGATGGTTATTATTCTAACATGATTTTTGGAATTTTTGGTAGCTGATGTGTAGAGCATGGAGAATTGGAAAGGCACCCCATGCGCAAGAATTTTAAAGATTATTTCCTCAAGAATTTATTTGGCAATTATTGGATTGTTGTATTAGATGCACCGCTATTTCTTATAAAGCGTGTGCATAGCCTCTATGTAAATATTTATTAGCAAAATAGATTTTTAGAAGATATGTCCAATAAAATATTAATGGTTCTAGAGAGTTGTGGGATGCACAACTGCTAGCATCCATTAATTCATATTACTCTATCTCTTTTCCAGTACACTCAAACTCTTTATGCAAATAGTAATTGTAAAGGGCCTAAATCTTGGGCAAAGAAGATTTCATAATATTATTATAAATACGGCATGAAGGGAGCTGCCCACTTCATGTCGGGGGGAGATTGAACCCAATCTTGTGTTGCTTCATCTTACTTTACCTTTTCTTTTAGTCTATTTTTAATTTCTCATGAATCGTATGCAATTTTATGAGTAAAAGAGAGAAAGAGGGAGCTTCTTCCATTCTCTACACGCAAACTACGCATCCGTTACTCGCAACAGGAATTTTTAAGAATGAACTTCTCAACTGCACAAAGCATGTACAAATCAAATTCCCAATGTTAGTCTCATTCACATTTCTTTTGACATCACCCTACCCACTCCTAGCAACTCTATTGTAAAATCTCATCCCATCTCCATTCTAAAAGTCTCAATATCCTTAAATCCCTCCAAAGTTACATGGTTTTCACTAGGGCATAGCATTGGAATTGGCTCTTTCATGAGCCTATTAATGCTTCACTAGGCATAGCATTGCAATTGGCTCTTTCATACTCCACATGTTTCTTCATTTGCAAAAAGTGTCTTGGGATTCCTGATTCACCATCACACAATATGCTAGGCCAACACATTGCCCTACAAGGTTGCATTGCAATGCACTAGTTCTCATGTATTGCAATTGTACTAGTGATGTCAAGTAACTTTATTAGAGCTAGATCAAACATGTAGAGAGATAACCATGCTAGAGAAGAAATATTGTGCATACTATTAGCTATGATCTACCATACATAGAGCTAGTTCTATATAACGAGGAAGTTGCTTGCAATGACTAAAAAGAGAAATTCACTTTATCACATGACCATCCTAAGCTATCTTGCTCTTGATCCAATGTGAGAATGTATATGAGTCAAAACCTCATTCTCGTTCTTACACTAACAAATTTTTTGTTTCTACCAATCCTCTTCTTGCATCTTAAATGTCCTACTCTATGTTTGACATACAAATTCAACATCTTCAAATAACATTGGATGTCCATTTTATTGATACAAACTCAAGATCTTCAAATAACATGCTGTTCTACTCTATGTTTGATCATTCATGTCCTTTTCATTTATACGAACTCAAGATCTTCAAAGAACATGTTGTTCTACATTCCACTTTCACAAAAGCTACCACCTCTCCAAAATTGTTAGCTTTTCTAAAATATGATACATTTCATGTTTTTGAAGGATTCTTTGATATGATATATGACTTTGAGTATCTAGACATGGTTCTTCCTTAAGAAGCATATGGGACCATCTTTCTTCTTGTAGAATCCTCCTCAATGGATTTATGGATATGCTTTATAGGTAATTTTTGAGATTCTATCCACCTCATTGACCTTGTATTTGTTCATTTAAGTCTACAATATTTCACATATGAAAACTTTTGACATAGAAATAAGGGTAATGTATTTTATCACAATAGGAACCTAAGCATTTTGTATGGCCAATATAAAGAAGAAAATGATGCTTGTATTTTTTATAAATGTTGATCCTTTCAAACTTAATGAGCCACAATATAATATACCACATGAAATGGGATGCAACTAGAATTGTACAAAACAATGAGTTGCTCCAAAACATGCATGTTTTTGACCCAACAAAATCATTCTACACATAGCCACGATATGTTTTGCAAAACATTAATAGATTGATGCTAAGTCCCACAGCAAGAAATTCTTTTATTAACAAACTAGCAATAAGATGATTGAATTATGGTCCTCGCTCTTACAAGCTACATCAAGTAATGCCATATTCAATCTTTATATAGAGATTCACCATTTCTCATAGTCTCAAATCAATGCTATTTTAAGAGGATGGGGTGAGACTTTACCCTATGAATAGAGGGATAAAGGAAAGTCACCCACCCTACCTTGAATGATCTATAAGGATCATTTCACGAATGGGCCATGATTTCTATGCATAAATGGCATCCAACATTGTAGCTAGAAACTCAATTATTTGCATTTAGCAGATAATATCACCTGCCTTTATTAGGGCCAAACTCCCTACAAAAGGATTACATATTGTGAATGCTCTTATTGATGAAAAAGTGGATTTCAATATTCTAACTTATGAAGGATGGACTAAGATATGCCAACTAGAACTTACACTGACCAATGGAATCCTCATTCCTTATGGAGTAAATCCATATTGACAAGTGTAATGTTAGCGAACCTCAAAGGAAAAGAAGGAGAAAACCCTTGACTCAAAAGAGAACCCTAGTGAGAGAAGCAAAGAGATGCATGAGGAGTTGCCTAGGGCACATACAAGAATAGGTGATTGTATAGGTCAACATGGATGCTATTGTTAGGGTGTAGATAAATGTGTAGATTATCACCCATGGAAACACATAGATAATAGTGGAGATTATCACTTTGCTAAAGGCCTGCAAGATTCCTCTATTTCTCAAATGAGCTTCTATTTGTTTGTTTGGAAGTGTCATGGATAAACATGAAAATCACTCAAATGGATACCCAAATAAGATGACACAATATTTCAACAAATTTCTACTGGATTGTAGCTCCTTTGGTATTTGGAGTGATGCCACATTGTATTTTTATACTTCACTCATGTTTTGACTTTCTTTAATAAGGTACTATTTTTATTTTTCAAGAGGCAGAAAGATCACCATGGCATTATTTTTAGTACCAGGAGTACATAACTTCCTCGCATTTACATTTTAGACGACTCAAAATTTTTTTTTCCCATTGATATAGGTTTCTTTGTTTGTCTTTTCTTTTTTTGACCCATTACTCTCTCTTTTTATGTATTTGTATGCTTATGCTTGTATGCCAACTAGATTGAAAGAAGAAAGAATCTTGTTAAGGTACTTGGATTAATTTTTTATTTTAATAATAGATGGTACCTACAATTGAACCTCTTACAGTTCTATTTCAGGTTCAAATGTATTTTTCATCAATATCGCTATCAAGTGTTTGAGAAGATGGCATAGTATGTATTGCATGGTAAATTGAAGATATTGTTGAAACTATCAAAGCAAAAGTTTATGTAGTGTTATAAAACAAAACAAACTTATTCTTAGTCAAGAATTCCTATCTTTCATTGACAGATTCTTATTCAAAATGATGATCCTTTATACTAGGTTCATCTTAGTCTTCTCCATAAACACTTATTTCCTCTATATACTAATGGCATCAATCACTTAGAGAAGCTATCGAACGGACCTTTTGCACACCATAGGAACATCCTAACTTTCACTCCATAGCTCAAAACTCGTTCATATTTGTACTTAAAACTATCTAAATGGGCCATTAGAACTCATATATGGCGTTAAAATGATCAAAAGCCTCACCAAGGAAAAAAACTTCATCAAATATTTTTATATTTATACTTATGTTTGCCATGTGTTTTGGACTTTGGCTCATTTGCATTAAATTTTGGCTCATGGTACTATATTTTTCTCCAAATACTTACTATTATCGTATGTTTAAACTTGTATGTGAGGCGAAGTAACTATCTTCTGCATGCCTAGGGTCCAATCCCTTATCTTAACTTATTTTTGTAATGTATGAATTTCTTTTGTATTGATACAAGTTCTAGGCCTTTTTAGGAACACAAGGTGCCATATACTTTGATTAGTTTGTAGTCCTTATGTCCCACCCATTCAACCTTAAAATTCTGATCACATGAGAAGATAAACTTGGGACTACTCAGAAGAAATCTCCAAGCATTAGATCTCTTAGAGCTCCTTAGTAGACCAAAAATGTGCACCAAACATAAGCTTCTTCTTTGCTACTCAGACCACAAATCTGATGGTTTCATTGGCTTTGAAAGGGGGATAAAACCACATGACACCTAACACTTGATCGAAATTCTTCAAGATCACTCCTTCTCCCGATTCAATGATAACTTTATCATGCAAATCATGTGCATCCAACAAGTCACTAATCTCCCTTTGAGTCCTTGCTTAAAGTAAAACATGATTTTCATAAACCTCTTTAGATGCATTTAGAAATCTACAAATGCAGTGGTTGACTCTTCCACTATAGGATCTTCCAAGGCATCCCTGGCTATCCCAATATCAGACTACAACTTATATCCCAAATGTTTGCCCTCTTGCTTGCTATCGTGTTTTTCCTTGTACCCAACCTCTTTCATAACATGCTTGGGAGGTGGTTGATTTGTAGCTTTAGATGTATCCACACTTCTTCTTGTCACTCTCTTAGATGTCCCTGCATTATCTTCATCTCTCTTTTGTTTCTCTTCCACAAGTACATCCGTGTTTTGCACCTTTGCTGAATATGTATACACTAAATATGCATCTACTGACGATTTCCAACCAGTTATGTCACGAATGTCTTGCCTTACATGAGGCATTTCAATATTAGTAACTTTTCTCTTTTCAGCTACATGCAAAGCATGTGTCCATACTGCAGCCTTTGGACCAAGCATTCTATCCAATTGTAGACCAAAAGTAGAAGCATGTATAGCTGCGTAAGCATTTTGGACAGCCAAATCTTCTAACAGCTTTTGCATACCTCCCTTTCCAAAATTCAAAGCAAGAGGCAATCCCATTTCTTGTGCATGGATCTTGCCATCTTTCCAAAAGATGAGCTGTCGTGCCAAGGCCTCTTGATAAACAACACAATCCTTCCTTTCATATCGCAAACTATCACACCACATACATCTTTTCCCAGGTTTAGGGGCTATTGTCTATCCCCTTTCCTCTTGTCCTTTCTCATCCAGTTTTGCAACCTTCAACGGAAGATCCCGCATGCCTTTGACCAATTTATCTAATACATCTTTCTTAATAGTAGGAATAGTAGGTGCAGCCATAGGGTTAGCCACATAAGTGGGTGTCTTATTGGATCCATCAACTGTTCTTCTTGTAACAGTGGGCAAGCTAGAGACATGCAATCTTTCTCTTCTTTTATGCTTTTTCACCAGTGCAGTAAAACAGCTTCCTTGACATGCCTCCACTCTGTTTTAAGCCTTATCTATATAGTCTGATTCTCTAACAAATCATCAAGCTTCTCTTAAAGCTCAGGATTTGTCGCTTGTAGAAACAATTGAATTTTCTAACTTGCAAGAGCTTGTTGTTTTGCAAGATCTAACTGCTGAAACTTACTTTCAAATTCTCTTAATAACTTTGTAGCCACAAGACCCTTATTCGGTTGTAGAACCCACTCCTAGAAAGTCTTGTGGGCAATCAAACTGGTGCCTTCAATGTAAAATTATTCCCTGGGTGTCTTCTTAAAAGCTACCAAGTCAACATGTTGCATGCATAGTTCAGTAGCTTGCACTTTTACTTCATGTACCTTGACCTGTACAAAATACTAGCTCCATGCAAGTTCAGCCACCCCAAAGGATTGCTAGCAAAGCATTTATCACAATAGTTTCTATTTGAGTAGAAGCATGCATCACCTATTGTTGTTGTATCTACATAAGCATGTTCATATTCTGCACTAATGGCTGCAAAATATCACTAGAAATTGTGCTTAAAGGTTCTCCCATCCTGGCTTTCCTTCTGATGACCTTTCACATTGGGTTCACCAATGTTTGGAGGGGTTTTAGTCAAAAGGTCATATCCACGGGGGGGGGGGGGGGGGGATAAGAGAGAGAAGAAAGTAGAGAATAAGATATAAAAGAGAAAAAAAAGAATAGACAAGGGGTACACAAGATAAAGACAAAGCTCAATGAATCAAAGCATTATGTAATTGATAAAACCTGATAAGATAAACAAAATCCTTGTTTGGGACTACTCAAAAGCAATCTCCAAGCATTAGATCTCTTGGAGCTCCTTAGTAGACCAAAAATGTGCACCAAATATTAGCTTCTTCTCTACTACTCAGACCACAAATATTATGGTTTTGTTGGCTCCAAAAGGGAGGTAAAACTCCAAGACACATCCTCATAGTTTTTCTAGATCACTCCTTCTTCTCCGAGTTCAGAGTGTTGTTTGCTGCCTATGAATTGTGATTGTGCATTGTTGGAGGGGTTTTAGTCGAAAGGTCGTAACCATTGGGGATCAGAGATAGAAGGAAGTAGAGAATAGGAGATAAAAGAGAAGAAAAAGGATAGACAAGTGGTACACAAGATAAAGACAAAGCACTATGTATTGATAGAACATGAGAAGATAAACAAATTCCTTGTCTGGTACCACTCAAAAGAAATCTTGAAGCATTAGATCTCCTAGAGCTCCCTTATAGACCAAAAACATGATTGCAAATATAATGGTTTCGTTGACTCTGAAAGGGGGGTAAAGCCCGAGGACACTTGAGTAGAATTCTTCCAGATCACTCCTTATTCTTCTCCCAGTTCTTTAGAGAGTGTTGTTTGCTGCTTGTAAACTGTGATCGCGCTTCACGCACCGCACGATTTTTTCAATCCTTTTTTACATGAAATCTCCCAAACTTTCTAAAAAAGCTACTTTCTTTTTGCTTGTCACCCTATTCTAGAGGTTTTCTACATCTTTTTAGGATATTTACAATAAATAATATCCAAAATATCAAAATAGGCTAAACTTGTCCAAAAATCTAGTATTTTTGAACCATCCATACTATGGACACTGACATTAATGACTAATATGGCATTGGCATTCTAGATCAATAAGAAAGTCGGATGACAATGCACTCTAGATGTTTTCACACTGTGCCTGCGTAATGGCATGACATCTACCCCCTCTAAATCTACACATCCTTCGAGATGTGCCAAAGTCCTAGTTGTCACTAGATTTTGAGTCCTCCACATCCTCTACAACCATATCCTTTGCTTCTTCATCTTCCATATCTTCCTGGCTAGCCCCTGTATTATGGATACTATTTTCTTCCAATTCTGGCAACTCATAGGTAGTAGATTCCCTCGTCTTTAATAATTTGATTCTTTTTCCTACTATTAAAAGTTTTATGGCTATCCCATCTAGCTCATTTAATGCATAAGTAGCATTATCAAACACCTATCTTACCACATAGGGTCCAAACCATCATTTGGAGACTTTACGCATGGCACTATGTTGGTTGTCTAATTTGCTGTCATAAACCAATATCCAATCCCCATATTGTATTGTTCTTGGCCTCAATCTATGCTTTTGTCAAACCATTTCTTGTTTTGTATCCTTGTTGTCCTTAACTTTGCAACTATTGCCTCTATGTCTTCTGACTTTCTTTTCAATTGTCTAACATGTAAGGCCAACCTTCTTAATTCAACTCCTCTTCCCAAGGTAGCACACTCCATGTGACTATCATCTCTTCTATCGGCATGATAGGTTTTTGATCATACATCAATTCAGCAGGCATATATCCTGTAATAGCACTATGAATTGTTTTGTCAGCCCACAAAGCATAAGGAAGGAATCATGGCTAGTCTTTTACCTTCTCTCCATATGTGTTTGCCAATGCCTTCACAATAGGTGGATGACCTCTTTCACTTTTTCCATTTCCTTTAGGGTTATAAGTTGAAGTTAAAGCAAGCTTTATCCCCAACCATGCAAAGAAATCATGGGATTCATCTGCATCCAATTCACCCCTATCTACTATAATTTTTCCCACATAGCCATATCGACAAAAGATATCTTCTAAGAGAAAAATACACATTGCATTTGTTATCTTAGTACATAGAGCTCTCCCTTCCCCACTTGATTAGTCAAGTCTTCATGGGCAAGTACAAGATATCTCATTCGCCAAAGACATATAGGCATCATGACTAAATCCACCACCCAATTAAAATGAAGAGACAATGGATATGTGGGCTGCAATCCATCCCAATGCCTCACAGATGAATACATTTGACATGTCGTACATGTTTTCACAAAGTGAGAAACATCCTTATACATGCCCTGCCACCAATATCTTTCTTTGATCTTTGCAAAAGTACCCCAAGCACCTCTATGGCTAGCCCATAAGCTTTCATGAAATTCTTGCATAATGTTTACTTGTGAAGCTCTGTCACCCAGATCTGGCAATGGCATACCTTGTTTCTTCTTAGTATGTTTCCACAAGTATCCATCTTTTAAGAAAAAACCATAGGCTTTCCTCTTGATCTTCTTAAACTCTTCATTCGACCACTCATCTCTCTTTGTTAATGTACTGAGGTATTGACCAATTCTCAGCCACTCTCTTGCATGTTTGTCTTCCAGAAACACTTCTACACAAAATACATAACATCTAAAATGTCTTCTCTTTGATGTCCAAGCTTCTATTACTACTGTAGCAACTCCTTGTATTGCAAAATTTACTCTTACAACATCATTTTTAGCTGCAAGAAAGTCATCTTCTTTCTCCTCATCCATCATCCCATCTTTATTTTCATAGCATGCCCAAGATAACATGTATGCCATGGATTATCTCTTCCTACAATATGCTAAAATTCAAGGTTCAAAGATTTTATGTATGCAATCCACCGGAGCATAGCAATGTATGGGGTAGCACAATTAGTAATCATACCCAATACCGGCAATCAATCAGTCTCAATGACTACAGAAGCACCCATAAAATACTCCTTATCACATTTAAGGGATGTCACAATTCCCCATAATTCTCTTTTACTTCTGGATACATTCTCTATCATTCAGTCAATACTTTAGCACCAAAGCGAATTGCATATCTTTTCCCTTTCTCATCATCTTGCCCTATTTCCCATCCAATCCCAATTGGCCTCATATCAACAGTAATAATGATAGGCTTTCCATGTGAATGATTAGTCTTTCTCAATGTAGGAGCAGATTTCAAGAGCTACTTCAATTTCTTCATTGTTGTCTGATGCTTCCTTTCCTAGTGAAACCTCTAACCTTTCCTCAAGAGCTGATATAGAGCATTAGTTACATATGCAAAGTGAGGGATCCATATCAAATAAAACACACATGCACCCAAGTATTTATGCGCCTCAGATACATTCATGCATATATCTTACATTCTATCAATCCCATCTATTTTTTCTTGTGATGGTCTTCGCCCATATAGGGCCCACACAAATGCCCAACAATAAAAACCTCTTCAACTCCAAAGATTGAATTTTGTCCAAAAAGAGTTAAATGCACCTCTTCTAGATGCATTAAAATCCTTTTGCAATCAACAATATGGTCTACAACAAACTATCTACACCCATGAGCATCCATCTCTTCATTCTTTTTATCCACTACACACCCTTTGATTGGAACATCATCCAAGAAGGGCATTGTCAATTGTGGTATAGAATGCATGGGTACCCTATTCATAGCATTTGTTATGTGTGCCACCACTGAGTTTGTTGCACCCTGCGCATGGGAGAGTATACATCCGTACTAACCCTAAGGGAGTCTTCATGGTTGTGATACCCCTACTCTCAACTACAAGCTGAAACTAATCATACCCCAAGTAAAGATCTCCCAAAGAATAGATCGCTCTACCTACAAAAGCCTCTACAAATTCATCAACCACAAGACTTGTACCCACATTTCTTATGATCACTTTATTGATCGACTGCATGTCTTGAATAAATCTCAAAGCCCCATTCTTTTTGCGCACAATAAACCAACAATTTGAGTACGGGGCTGAAGAGGGCTCCAAGATCTTCATGCGAATCTTTTCATTTTTAAATCCATTAGCTTTGGCAAGTAAGCTTTAGGCACTCGAATAGGCCTCAAGTTCCAAGGTACATGTGGCATAGTAAATATTACCATAGGAGAGACAACATTCGGATCCACACAACCTAATTTAGTTGGTTGAAATGCAAATGCTTTTCCATGCCTAGCCAACATTTGCATAAAACAATCTCTTTCAATAGGCAAAAGAAACTCTTCTGAACTAACTTTCAATTCCTATAATGTTTCAGATGTAAACTGATGACCTATATCTTTAGGATTTGGCTGCCTTAACACTTTTTCATATAGACCCTCACTTTTTGGTCGAAGCGGCAAAGCAACTGGTTTCACCTTTTTGTCAACCATCTTATCCTTTGTCTCCACAAGTGTTTCAACCCATTGTAATCCTTCTTGCTGAGCAAACAATGCTATAACATCATACATGCCCAAAGAACATACTTACAATACTCTATTTTTAGCCTCATTTCCTACATGTATAGTTGTTGAAATTTCAGTGCCATAGTGTTAGTAATATTCAGCCCATAAAA
This sequence comes from Lygodium microphyllum, assembly GCF_053477565.2. Lineage (NCBI taxonomy): Eukaryota > Viridiplantae > Streptophyta > Polypodiopsida > Schizaeales > Lygodiaceae > Lygodium > Lygodium microphyllum. The sequence continues at coordinate 78,051,988 of NC_141143.1, forward strand.
AATGCCTAAAATGCCTTCATTTTGAGGAACTAACAACCCTAGTGCTCTCAATTCCTAAATAGCATGTTTTATAGATATGCATTCAACCTTGCATATAGCTTCCATAGGCTTAAAACAACATGAACTGTTTGATGTAAACTAAGAATAACCAATAGTAATTACATGCTTCATTCAATCAAGAGGTGAGTACATCATCTGAATAGCACTACTGTAGCCTCGTATTATAGTAGTGCTCAATGAAAATTCGGGTCTTTGAATTCCCTTGCATTTGGAGGCAAAGGAGACTCTCGAAGCATATCCCAATTTCTAGGATGAGTCACACAAATGGTGAGAAATTGGACTGCTGTCCTCCCATCCTTGCTTTTGACTCTTGCATAAGCAGAACCATCATCAAGCACCTTTGTTTCCATATGCACTCCTATAATATAGGGTTGTCCCAAAATCACTACATATGAGGAATTATCTTGCACAAAGAAGTGTTGCTCTTCTTGTACATCACAAATTGTCACTTTAACATTAGGACATGTAGCATAGAGCTCCCCTGAAGAATTATTTGTAGCCCTCATAATATACCAACCATGATCAATGTCCACAGGCCATACACAATTCTCATACAATCCACACTCAATGACGTTAATCTTGGACCCATAGTCAAGCAAAGCAATACAAGGAGTTTCACACTCCCCTATTTTCACTACCATTTCAGTGGTAGCCCTAGCCCTATGATTTCTTGTGTAATGACTTCAAGGAGTAAATCCTAGAGTCTCTTCCCCATATTGTTGCATATGCCTTACTCCACCATGCATATTGCTACAAGACAATGCATTTTCAACCACTTTTTTCTCCTTTCCACATGATGTCCACCGATTAGCAGCATCTTGCATAGATAAACCATCACTTACATCATGCTCATATTGAGCCTGAATATCTAACAAACCAATTTCCTCTTCAAATTGCAACAATGTAGCACTATTGGTATCACCAAGAAACTAATGCTTTCTCTTAATTATGTCAATGATTTCGTCATGAAATTCTCACTTGGCAATGCCAAGCATCTTTCCCAAGGTGAATTCCACCCAATTGTTTAAAATCCATTCTTCAAGAACCTTCTTAAGATCCATGGCTGTCTCAATATTAGACTGCAGCTTATAATGTGCTTGTTTGCCCTTCTTTTTTCCCTCTTGTTTGCTATCCTATTTTTGCTTCTGAGTGACCTCTTCCATAACATGCTCAGGAGGTGGCTGATTTGTAGCTTTAGGTTGATCCACACTTCTTCTTGTCACTCTCTTAGATGTCCCTACATTATCTTCATCTCTCATTCATTTCTCTTCCACAAGTACATCCGTGTTTTGCACCTTTGCTGAATATGCATATAGTGAATATGCATTTACGTGTGATTCCTAGCCAGTTATGTCACAAATGTCTTGCCTTGCATGAGATATTTCACTATCAGTAACTATTCTATTTTTAGTTGCATGCAAAGCATGTGTCCATATTGTAGCCTTCGGACTAACCACCACTTGGCCAAGCATTCTATCCAACTGTAGACCAAAAGTAGAAGCATGTAAAGTTGCATAAGAATTTCGGACAGCCAAGTCTTCCAACAACTTTTACATACCTCCCTTTCCAAAATTCAAAGCAAGAGGCAATCCCATTTCTTGTGCATGGATCTTGCCATCTTTCCAAAAGATGAGTTGTCGTGCCAAGGCCTCTTGATAAGCAGCATAATCCTTCCTTTTATGCTGCAAACTATCACACCACATACATCTTTTCCCTGGTTTTGGGCATGCTGCACCCGTCCCCATTCCTTTTATCCTTTCTCATACAATTTTGCAATATTCAACTAAAGATCCCACATGCCTTTGACCAATTCATCTAATACATCCTCCCTATTATCCTACCAAGTGCAGCCATAGGGTTAGCCATAGAAGTGGGTAGCTTACTAGATACATCAACTGTTTTGCTCGTAACAGTGGGCAAGCTAGAGACATGTAATCTTTCTCTTCTTTTATGCTTTTTCATCAGTGCAGTAAAATAGCTTCCTTAACATGCCTCCACTGTTTTAAGCCCTGTCTTTGTAGTTTGATCCTCTAACAAATCATCAAGCTTCTCTTAAAGATCAGGATCTGCCGCTTGTAGAAACAATTCAATTTTCTAACTTGCAAGAGCTTGTTTTTTTGCAAGATCTAACTGTTGAAACTGACTTTCAAATTCTCTTAATAACTTTGTAGCCATAAGGCCCTTATTCGGTTGTAAAACCCACTTCTAGAAAGTCTTGTGGGTAATCAAACTGGTGTCTTCAATGTAAAATTATTCCCTGGGTGTCTTCTTAAAAGCTACCAAGTCAACATCTTGCATGCATAGTTTAGTAACTCACACTTTCACTTCATGTACCTTGACCCGTACAAAATACTAGCTCCATGCAAGTTGAGCCACCCCAAAGGAATCCATCTTTTGAGCATACGACTTTTAAAAGGCGCCCGAGCGACACTTGTGGATTTTTGATAATTTTTCCAACTACTGTGCGGGATGTCAGGAGCTGCCAGTCAGTGCGGGATGCCAAGCCGGATGCCCAGGATTTTTCAGAGCTCGAAATGGAGCCTGGAGGAGGAAGGGGCCACAAATTGGCCAAGATACGAAAAGGTGGACAACTTTGAGGACCAAAGGGGGGGTGCCCTTTGGAGACTTTAACCCCCCAAACCACCCCCCCCCCCCCCCCCCCCCGCCCCCCCCCCCCCCCCCCCCCCCCCCCACCCCCCTTGGCCCTTAATTTTTGATCAACAAATCGTGAGGAAAAAATGTGGAGAGAAAGCGACAGCACGTAGGTGCATTTTTCGCCCTCATCATCATGGATGATGATTCCTGGCTGTGAAGAACCTATGCAACAGACATTACCCCTCAACTTCTCCCTCTTAGCTGATGCTATCGCTTGCCTTAGCACGAGGAATGGCTGCCCGGATGAAGAGAACATATTCTAGTCTTTCTCTCTCCTCCCTCTCTCTCTTCTCTATGGGCTGTTCATGTATACCATCTTGATGAAGGAATCCGGGAAGGAGAATGAAGTGGTGAAGGAAATTGATGGAGATGCTGAAGATTGAAGCATAGCATTGGATTGAGAGCAATGGAGGCTCCATTTACTGGTTATGTAGTCATTCAAGGCGTCTCGGGTTACGTAAAAACACGGTATGACCATTTTTATGAAGAAAATGAAGGATTTTTTATAGTTTATGATGATAATTATGTTCTTATTGAATGAAAATTTATTTGTGTGCTGTTTGCATCATGAGTAATTGCTGTGCATTAGAAAATTTTGGTTTTGCAATGATTTACATGCTTTATTTAATTCCCATAAACTCGAAAAGCGATTTTTTTAAGTGGTAAAATGGTAGTTTTTTCCCTTTCGGGTGGGTAAAAGGTGTTTCCATGGGGAGAAAATGGAAGATAAATGGAATGTTAGTACGTTGAAGTGATTGGAACAAGAAAAACCAGAAAATAGCATATTTTATTGTCAAATAAATCAAGAAAATGAAAAAAATAAGAGAAAAAATAGAAATACATCTTGGAAAAATAAGGAAAAATATAATGATTGTTTGTGGATGTGTGGTAGTGGCAAAGTATAAGGTTTAGCCTCAGTTTTCCCTATCTCTTTGTGATGCGCAGATCGGTCGCAGTATGCTCACGTAGTGAATCCCGGAAGGTCCCCAAGAACAATGAACTCTACTTTTTTGCACAAAAAACAATGTAAAAAGCATGAACGACAAGAGCAAGAGACCAATTGGGTTCAATCTCCCCCCATGCCTTGTGTGAGTACTTCACAAAGCATGTATTTTATGTATATTTCCATCTTCATGCTCAATAATAGCCCAATTTACAAAAATATGACAAGCTTTTAGCTTTTGAGTTTGCTTTTACAAAAATAGGAAATAAAGCTAATGCACGGTGCCCATAGAGTCTGGCACGCCCAACACATTGTCCCAAATAGAAATAACATATCCGTACGCATAGGCACATACAAAATAATAATAAATAATCGATGCCTCAATAGACATGACAAAATATAGGCGTGGCGCCTATCAAAATATAATCCATAGGTCGAATACTCGCTAGACTCCAATGCTTTCCTCCGCCACTGCTGCTATCTCTACACATCAACTGAAGCATTCACAATCGTTAGTAAAATAATACAATTAAACTGACAAAAGTGAATACCTAGCAGTCTTCAGCTACATAAATAAATCAACTGGTTAGAAATAAATCCTAACCTTAATTTATTACGAGTGCGCACTCTAAACTCATAAACATTTATTAATTTAATATGCATTTTGCGAAATCACCCGCTATGGAATCACCCATGTACACACTAAATTAATGAAACGCCCGAAAAGGACAGGCGTCCCCATCAACTTCTCGCACAAAGAATCCACTTTGTGTATGAGCCCCGATCATCTAAGTTTACGGAATCCACCGTAAAACCTCACGGAATCCACCGTGGAATATGCCTCCTAGCATCATACCCCCCTGGGTGGGATAGCAATTGACCTCAATTGCTATTAGCTCAATGTGGAGCTAACAGAGTGGGGAAAGCATTTAAGTCTCTAGCGTGCATCCATTGTGCTTCCTCTACAGGATGGTTCTTAAATTTTACTAAATATCTAGAATACCTTCGGCCAGTTCTAGTGGTCATAAAGTCAGTGTCTATGATAGCTTCTGGTTCAAGTATTTCAGTCTCTTCCTCTAATAAAGGTGGGTTTTCATAAACAGGGTGGACAGGTAGTTGGCCTCTAAATGGTCTCAATAAGCTAATGTGAAATGTATTGTGAATTTTCCAATGAGATGGTAATTCTAACTTGAATGCATTATTATTAATTTTATGAATGATTCTAAATGGTCCATAGAATCTAGGAGCTAGTTTGACAACTAGATGTCTATCTACACTTTGCAGTCTACGTTTTTCTATTCTCAGCCAAACATAATCATCAACTTTGAAATTCATGGCTTGTCTTTTCTTGTTGGCTTGTTTGGTATATGATTGCTGGGCTTTAGCAATCATATCTTTAACCTCATCAAAAATAGTGTTATGCATACTAGCAATATCATCAGCACTCTGAATTCTATTTGACAAAGATGCAACAGGTGTAGATAATCTATATCCATAAATGACTTCAAACGGTGCTTTCTTTGTAGATGTGTGCGGTGTATTGTTATATGCAAACTGTAATAAATGCAAATGAGTGTCCCATGTCTGAGGTTTAGAGATAGTATATGCACGTAAAAGATCTAGAATGGTGCTGTTTGTGGCTTCTGTTTGTCCATTAGTTTCTGGATGAAATGCAGATGAGAAATCAATCTTTGTGCCTAGATTAGCAAACAGTGTAATCCAAAAATTGTTACAAAATCTAGAATCACGATTTGAAATAATCACTTTTGGCAATCCATGGTTAGTAAAAACAGTTTTCAAAAACAATTGTGCTGCTTGTGATGCTGTTAAAGCTTTCTTACATGGAATGAAATATGACAATGAATCAACAGGAATGAAATTATTTTGAACTAATTTATTCCAATCAGAATGAAAAGTAATATCCTGGTGATATATATCTTTCATAGCAATCAAAGAATCAAAAGATATGACAGAAACATTATGAATTGCAGGTCTTCTACTCAATGCATCAGCCACTACATTTTCTTTTCCAGGTTGGTATTGAATGATAGGATGAAAACTTTGAATGAAGGAAGCCCATTTGATATGACGGTCAGAGATTTGGGGTTGGCTGAGTAAATATCTAATACTTTGCTGGTAGGTCTTTATCATAAATTCTGAACCCATTAAGTAGTGTTTCCACTGTCTTAATGCTTGTACAACTGCTAATAGTTCTTTGTCATATGTGGAATATTTTAGCTCAGAGGGTTTCGGCTTACAACTAGAATATGCTATAGGATGATTGTCTTGCATTAGTACGGCTCCTATTCTTGATCCGCTAGCATCGGTCACAACTAGAAAGAATGGTCTATTAAAGTCAGGCAACTATAAAACAGGGGCATTTGTTAATGCATGTTTCAGTAAGTCAAAGGATTTCTGTTGATTTTCGGTCCATTGATAAACAATTTCTTTCTTGAGAAGTTTGGTTAATGGTAAAGCAAGCAATAAAAAATTACGTACAAACTTCCTATAGAAACTAGCAAGACCAAGGAATGAGCGTAACTCATGCACGTTTTTAGGAACAGGCCAATTCAATATTGCATCAATTTTCTTAGGATCAACTTTAATTCCTTCAGATGATACAATATGACCTAAATACTCAATTTATGTCTTAAAGAATTCACTCTTTTCAGGATTTGCAAACAATTGATTTTCTTTCAATAATTGAAAAACTAATGACAAATGCTCATAATGCTCTTTCTCATTTTGACTAAACACCAAAATATCATCAAAGAAAACAATCACACAATACTGATATTTCAAAAAGATACGGTTCATCATTCTACTAAAGGTAGCAGGTGCATTAGTCAATCCAAATGGCATGACTAAGAATTCGTAATGACCAAACTGTGTTCTGAATGCAGTCTTAAATATGTCAGATTTATCTAGCCTCACCTGATGATAACAATACTTAAGGTCAATTTTACTAAATATAGAAGATCCTTGCAGTTTGTCCATAAGGTCATCAACTCTAGGTATAGGATACCTATTCTTTACAGTGATCTTATTTAAAGCTCAGTAGTCAATACACATACGATAGGTATTATTCTTTTTCTTGACTAAGAGTACAGATGCACCGAATGGAGAACTGCTAGGTCGAATTAAACCTCTATTTAGTAATTCTTCAACTTGACTCTGGATTTCTTTTTGCTCTATTTGGTTGTGCCTATATGGTGCTTTGCAAGGTGGTTGTGTGAATCAAATCAATCTTATGGTCTTTTGGTCGTGAAGGAGGTAAACCTGGTGGTAGGTCTTCTGCAAAACAGTCCTTAAAATATGCAAGAAATTCCTTATGCCTAGGGTGCATATGATTTTCCTTTACTTGCAATTCATTCACCCAAATGAGATATGATTTACTACTCTTGCGTAATGCACGTTTAGCTTGAGTATGCGAAAGCAGTGGAAAAACATTAGATGCATGCATACCATATAATGTAATAGATTTTCCTTGAAAATTAATATTCATAGTGTGTGTGGAATAATCTATATCTGGATTATGCTGGTGTCGCCAAGGCATTCCTAAAATAATGTCACTCGACTGTAATGGAACAACTAAGAAATTTCTTCTTTCAGTGTATGAACCAATTTGAATCTCTAAATCTTGCACTTCCTGTGTACCATTATACCTAGTGCCTAAAAATGCAGCTTTTATGCGATAATGCGTAGGTATAGTCTGTAATTTCAATTCTTTTACCAATTTTGCTGAAATAAAATCATGAGTACTACCGTCATCATGCAAGATAGTCTTTTCCTCTCCATGCACCAAACATTTCATAGTCAATAATGAATGTGGAGTAGGCATACCTGGTAAAGTGTCGGAAATAGTAGTAGTGTCGTCCTCATCTTCAGTGAAATCAGGCATATCCTCATGTTCGTCTTCGTCCATGGCTCCAAGATAGTTGATATGTGCTGGTGGCTTCTTTGAATGACAATTTGCTGTGAGATGTCCAGGCTGGTGACATTTATAGCATACTATTGGCTTGGCTTTGGTTACATTATTTGCAATGGCGAGAAGTCTAGGTACATTTGGATTTGCTTGTGGAATAGGCTTAGGATTTGGATTGACATTGGATGGTAATGCAGGTAGTTTAGCCCAATTCTTGCGGAAAGATGATGAAGAGAAACGACCTGGATTAAATCTTCTAAAATTGGAATTGAATTGTTTAGATCCATAATTACCATTGGCTTGGAATTGCTGTGGTCGTCTGTCTCTACTGCGTAGCTTATCTTCAGTGTCGTGAGCTAGTGAGATGGCGTCTTCAAGGGTAGCAGGCTTGAACATGTTCACTTCAGCGTAGTAATGCCCAAGAAGTCCAGACATATACTTCCGCTTATGTGTCGTCTCTGGTACGTCTTCAAGCATGCGTAGCTGTAGGAGTGCATTCCAAAAACGCTCTGTATACTGAGGTATAGGCTCACGATCTCGTTGTTGAAGTAGATCCCATTGCTTGGTAGCCTTCTCATGAAATTGCGGTGGAAGGAAATTCTGCATGAACTTCTTCTTGAAATCTTCCCAAGTAGCAGGACATTCTATGCTCTTGCGTACTACAGTCTACCAAAGTGATGCTCTGTCTACCAAATGATTAGTAACACACTTGATTTTATCTTTTTCTAGATAGGTTTCCTCATGGAAATAGTCATCAAACTGACTAATGAATGATAAAATAGTCTTTCCTTCTCGTATGCCATTGAAAGTGCGAAATTTGAAACTTCGTTTACTTATCTTTGATTCCTTGCGAATGGTTTGAGCTTCAAGAGTGGCGTCGATGGTACGTCGAATCAAATCTTCAGCTTGAGGTTCTTCTTTATCGGTGGACGCTCTTTGTAATTTTGCCAATTGCGCTTGCAATGCTTGCCTAGCCCTTCGTTCTTCTTCCAATTGCATCATGATTAGGTCCAGCTTTTGCTCCATGGTAGGCTCAGGTAGGTCGTCTTCAACCATAGGATCATCCATATGTGGTTCCGTCATTCCTGTAAAACTCAAAAGACCTTTCTCACTTAAAAATCAAGTTAGCGGGATGAGCGTAGCTCAAATTCGGGGTTACAAGGCTATGTGTTTTTGGGTATTTCTTTCTCAATTTTTAGAAAATCTGCGATATTTCCTTCTTCATATGCTGAAAATACTTCAGCGAACCTGCGTATGGGTAGAATACTTTGCCACGAACAACTTTGCAGTTCGGAGTTTCTGCACAGGAACAACTCTTCTAGGAGTTTTGAGCACTAGTCAGTTCTGACTCCAGTTGACTAGTCTGACTTGCAGAGTTGCAGACTTAGAGGACTTGCAGAGTTGCAGACTTAGCCGACTTAGTGAACTTGCAGGACTTGATCACAGTTGACTTGCAGAACTTGATTTCTGGTGCGCAGGACCTGGAGTTTGTGACTTGCTTGTCTTGTCTGACTTAGGTAAGTTAACTTAGCTTTAGTGGATTAAGCCTTGGAGCTTAATCGTTGAATTTCGTGGGGGGGGGGGGGCGTTTTTCTTAAGCGGCGAAAAACGCGGGCAGGTCCTGAGATACCTCGTTGATGATTTGTTTAGGAGAAGCCTTCTTAAGCTTCTAATCAAGTTGATTAAGTTTTAACTTGAAGCTTTGAAGCTTAATGAAGAAAAAAGTTACTCTTTTTGTCTGTTATCCACGATTTTGGTGAAGGAGATGAATGCGTGGTCCTCCGCCTGTACAACCTGGTCCTTCGCGATCTGAGAGTAGAAACAGGGGTTCTTGATCGCCAGAAGTCTGCCTATATCGACGGTTTGCGACGAAATTGACTGTAGAGCCCGATCATTCCAGGAGCTCCGCCTTCGCACGAGATGGGTAGCGATTGGAAGCTCTTGATCTCAGCTCCGCTCTGATACCACTGGTGCGCAGATCGGTCGCAGTATGCTCACGTAGTGAATCCCGGAAGGTCCCCAAGAACAATGAACTCTACCTTTTTGCACAAAAAACAATGTAAAAAGCATGAACGACAAGAGCAAGAGACCAATTGGGTTCAATCTCCCCCCATGCCTTGTGTGAGCGCTTCACAAAGCATGTATTTTATGTATATTTCCATCTTCATGCTCAATAATAGCCCAATTTACAAAAATATGACAAGCTTTTAGCTTTTGAGTTTGCTTTTACAAAAATAGGAAATAAAGCTAATGCACGGTGCCCATAGAGTCTGGCACGCCCAACACATTGTCCCAAATAGAAATAACATATCCGTACGTATAGGCGCATACAAAATAATAATAAATAATCGATGCCTCAATAGACATGACAAAATATAGGCGTGGCGCCTATCAAAATATAATCCATAGGTCGAATACTCGCTAGACTCCAATGCTTTCCTCCACCACTATTGTTATCTCTACACATCAACTGAAGCATTCACAATCGTTAGTAAAATAATACAATTAAACCGACAAAAGTGAATACCTAGCAGTCTTCAGCTACATAAATAAATCAACTGGTTAGAAATAAATCCTAACCTTAATTTATTACGAGTGCGCACTCTAAACTCATAAACGTTTATTAATTTAATATGCATTTTGCGAAATCACCCGCTATGGAATCACCCATGTACACACTAAATTAATGAAACGCCCGAAAAGGACAAGCGTCCCCATCAATTTCTCACACAAAGAATCCACTTTGTGTATGAGCCCTGATCATCTAAGTTTACGGAATCCATCGTAAAACCTCACGGAATCCACCGTGGAATATGCCTCCTGGAATCACTTTGTCAAAGTTTGTGATTTATTGCTTTTTATACATCAAAACATGACAAAATGAACCTCTACACCTATGCAACGAAAGCAATACCTAAATGGGAGATGGAGGTGGCTTGAGGATGCTTGAGCTAGCATCAAGGATCGTGGAGCTACTAGCACGTGCAAGAGAGAAGGCAACTCATATGGGGATCAAGGTAAGCTCACTACACTCATAAGATTGACGGTGCGTCATCTAGGTGAGAGATAGCCATTAGAGCTCGCTTGGAACACTTGAAACAATAAGCAGTCCATGGGTCTTGGCAGTTGAACGAAGGCTCCCACATTTTGGTTCCGTTGCTGGGACCAACGGATTCAAGCTTGAGCACTTGCGCACCTTATATCGAGCATCAAAGTAAGGGATTCATCCCCAAAATGGAGCTTGAGATAGGTAAGAAGTTTGGGTGTTTTGATCTTTGAAACAAGTAAGTATTTTTGGTTAGTTAGTTAGTTTGATGATTGGGAAACATGGAGAAATCATTTTAGTTTGTTGCTTTCAATTCTTGTTGCATTTAGCCTAGGATAGGATTAGGAAATCGAATCGGGAAAGTGTAGGGTTTACTGTTGCAAAACATGGCATAAATTATGCAAAAAATGGCAAAAATCTTGCTTGGAATGCTTAATATCGACAAGTGAGTGATTGGGAGCATCAAAACCTTACCTGAGAGGGGGTTTGAGAGCCAAGAGGCCAAGGGAGAGCTCATCTGCAGCCATTGCAAAGAGAGAGAGAGAGAGAGAGAGAGAGAGAGAGAGAGAGAGAGAGAGCCCGCAAAGATTCGATTCGATCTCGTCATCAGAGAGCCTATCGCTCACCTCAGGTATACAAATCACTTCCCTTGGCACCTTAGTTAGGATCTGGAAGTTTGTGCTTGGAGTGATTGTTTAAATCGTGAGATTTGATCGAAATCGTCGTCGTCGCACGGCATTTGTCGCACCGCATTTAGCCTGTCCGAGTGCCCATTTTTGGGCTGAGTCCCAGACTCGGCCCTTGACCCTTGCCATTTGGCCGGCTCGACTCAAAAACCCTAATCGGCCCTCGGCCCATAGTCTATTCGGCCTGTCCGAGTGACGGCACTCGGCCCCTTGACCAACTCGGCACTCGGCCCGTCAACCCAACTCGGCCCTTGGCCCAAGACCCGGCCCAAGACCCGACTCAGCCCTCGACCCGAATCAGCCCTCGACCCGTTCGAGTGACGGCACTTGGCCCTTGTACCAGTGTGATTCGGCCCGTCCGAGTCACCCACTCAGCCCCTGTGATTCGGACTAGTTGAGCCAAGTGTGAATTTGTCTCAAACTTTTAGAAATTTGACATGACCCGGCTAGAGCTCAGTAGCTCAAACTATCGCAAGTCCTCTTGACGCTCAGAACTTGATTCTGGTGCACAGAATAGACAAAATCGTAAGGCGCACCCACTCAGCAGCTTGAGTGGGTAGTCGCGAGACCTAGAGACCCAAGGGCAACCCACTGAGCCATAAAAATCTGATTGGAATCAAAACCGAGCAAGGCAACGTAACAAAAAAACCCTAAAACCTCTCAAGACGGCCAGAGAATTGATCGACAAAGCTAATCAGGCCCAAGATGAAGCAAAAGTGCGTAAGACGCTTAGAGATTGTTTGCCACACTCACCCTGAGTTTCCGCACTTGGAGTACACTTAAGGAAAATTGAAAGTCTGATTGAGCACAAGTGCACTAGAAGGAACACACACACTGAGTGGAGATAAATTGAAGACTGTATTTAATAAGTCAAGGAACTCACTCAGATGAACCACTCAAGGAACCCACCAATAGGAGAGAACCCAAAGATGTAGACAAACCATCAACACGCAAAGTAGGACCAAGCAAGAGGCACCAAAAAAGTGGATTTGACAAACCTACTCAACCTGATCGATAGCTTGGTGGAGCACGAGAACTCGACTATGGCAGAAAAAAGCTCAGACCGTAGGTCTAAGGAGGAACTCGACCCTAGAGGCCATTCAGCAACTGGTTAGTAGCTATGATGCGCACGCCCGGTATGAGCACTACGACCGGATAACAGATGTTATCGTCGCAGACTTAGAAGAAGAGAGAAAGCTAGCCCACAAGGCATTGCAAAGCATAGCCGAATACAATAGAGACCAGCAGGCTAGGAGCCAAAGGCAAAGCACAGAGTTGTGTGAGGTGCAATGGATGCTGAACTTAGCCGGTAAAAGCCGAATAGATTACGAGAGGGCCCTAGAAGGAGACTTAGCGCTGAGCGAGCTTCTCATGAAGTGACTGCTAGACAATACCATAGCAGAGCAAAGTGCCGCAGCATTGGTGACATCACTACTGCCGGGACTAGGAGCAACCCAAGGCTCTAAGAGCCAGTCTAAAATCCCAATAGTCGCAAAGTAGCTCGACAAGTACCAACCCCACGGCGATCCATATAGCTTTGTAGAGCAATTCGAGCAAGTTTGCGAAGCCAACGGCCTCAGTGACCTGACTCAGTGCTCTCAAGAATTTGGGCTCTGCTTAGGTGACAAGGGTAGGACTTGGTATACAAGCTTAGATGCCATAGAGAGAGCCAATTTCAATGGCCTCAAGAATCTCTTCATCAAGAGATTTGCCGAGCCTGAATACTCCGACAACCTGCTAGTACGACTGATGAATGTCAAGCAGAAAGAAAAGGAGGACATTCTGATTACGTAACCCACGTGAGGAGTCTCTTCAAGAGAATCCCTATGGGTGAATGATCGACTGAAAGAGTAGTTTCAACTATATTCATAAGTGGAATTCGAAACAAGGAACTGTATAAGGCTTTGGCAGGCAACTCGAGCTTGCAGCGAGACGTGCCAGCTAGGGTTTTTGAGGAAGCCATCAGAGTTGGCGATCAGCTGAAAGAGCAGAGCTCCAAGAGCTCCAACTCAGAAGAAACCAACTCACAAAGTTCAAAGAGAGCGTCAATCTCTAGTGAACGACCTGCCCCATCATCCCAAGGTAAGGGGAAAGCCACCGAGACAAACCAAGACTTAGCTAATGTCAAGATGGAGATAGACAAGCTACAAGACATGTTGAGATGACCAACGCACCCACACGTCCAATGTGTGTACTGTGGCGAAAACCACTTGCCAGCCGAGTGTCAAGACCCTAGGTCGAGACCTTGCGCTAAGTGCGACAGGTTCGGTCATGACATCGCGCATTGCAGATTTTCGAGAAGACTTATGTACTTGCAACCATATGGCCAGCCTTACCTAGCGAATAGACCGCAACTACTCTTCGGAAGGGGAGCCCCATTGGCCCTTCCTGCGCCTAATGACATTAAGCCGGCTATTCCTAGGATGGACATAAACCCTACATGCATACCTAGACTGCCTGGTCCCTACGTGACCCATCCACCAAGTGACGCTCCAGTCCACTACGTGGAAGAGCCAAATGAGGAAGAGACTTACTTATACCCTTATGTATCTCATGACAACGAGGGCAATGTAGTCCTTATGGACTATCGACCAGTACGAGTGATGGCGTTTGGGAGAGGATGAGGTAGAGGCCTAGGAGGGCAGACGCACGATCCAATCGACGAGTACCGGTGATGGCGTTTGGGAGAGGACAAGGTAGAGGCCTAGGAGGGCAGATGCAGGATCCAATCATTTGTTGGACTTGTGGTTACCCAGGTCATGTCTCATCACGTTGCCCTGAGAGGGAGCAGCAGAACAGAGGCAAAGCTGACCTAAGATGTGTTGAGTGTGGAGTCACCCATCTCTTCGTCGATTGCCCAAAGAGAAAACCTTCTTCAAGTTCAGCCAATGTACTGTCTGTCCCATTCGGGTTGTTTGGTGTCAAGAGCCTCGAGGGAGAGGCCACACCTATCTCATTGCGAGTCATGACCCAGGCCCAGACAAAGCAAGCCGGCATATCACTACCAGGACCTAGCAACCTCGATGCAATCTCGATAGGGAAAAAGAGCTGCAGGCAGAGAAAGAAGAGGTCGAAAGCTAAGATTGCATTGAAAACTGAGAGTGCTACAACTCTGCCTGTTGGGAAGAAGGTCATGGATGCAGAGGCAGAAACTTCAACCCATAAGATGACTGAAAAGAGAAGTGCCAAGGTAGGGGAATACCCGCATCTGAAGCGCCAGCTAGAGGCCATAGAGAAAGTGAAGGACTGGGTGAAAGAGGCCCAAGAGCACTTAAGGGATGCCAAGCCCATCCTAGAGGAGGAAATCGATGATCTCCTGAGGATAAGCATGCCAGTTTCACCCCCTCGACCAAAGTCAGGAGATGTGACCGCACCACAAGCAACACCGCTTAGGCCAAGCCTTGATGCTGCAGGCCCGAAAATTAGTCACGGCCATTGGCCAAGACAATTCTATTTATGAGAGAGACGAGCAGCCAACAACCTCCTTACTACGTTAATGACCACCCCGGTGACATTAAGCCTGGGAGACCTACTTAAGCAGCATCCAACCCTATGGCAAGACCTAAAGCAGTGGGTTGAGGGGTCACGAGAACAAGCTATCAATCTGCATGACCATGATGCAGAAACACAAATATTGAGTCTAACGCTGCACTCTGTGCCAAAATCCTTGCACATTAATGCTTTCTAGGAAGGCACCGAGATGCATATAGTGTTACCGGTCCTAGCCTTAGGCGACACAACAAGAAAGGGGATCGTAGACACGAGAGCCGGGGTTATTGTGCTAAGCCATGCAGTACTTTAGACTTGGGGAAACCCACCTATCGAGATGCTCGGTTTAATGTCACATTAGCAAACGGCATGAGAGTGAAGCTATTCGGGGTACTTAAAAACTGGCCAATGAAAATCGTAGGTGTCTAGTTCTCTGTCGACTTTATAGTCATGAAGGGGGTGGACTACGATATCCTGTTAAGCTGACCCTAGATGCGCAATGCTAGAGTTATCGAAGATTGGGGTAACGGCTTGATCTTCCTAGGCAACAGAACGGAAGCTATGAGGGTAGAGATGGACACTTGGAAGACCTCACCAGTCAACTTGGATGCCATCTTTGCGATGGTCAAGGGTAATGCTCAAGTCAAGAAGTCTTATGGCCCTTGACCAAGTATATCCAATGCCTAAAGGATGAGCAAGATTGGATGCATGTCCTTGCTACAGTCGACGTGCCATTCTTGAATCATGAGGCATATGAGCAAGCCATCAAGATGATGGGCAAGTCTAATGGCACGCCCTGCGTACCAGTTTGCATGATTGCAGGAACCCTTCATGGGAGACCTAAGCCCGTCACCTTCTAAGTGCCAATCAACAAAAGAGAACTCCACGAGGTTCTTGAATACTTAATGGACAAGCTAGCTTACAATCCAGTAGCAAACTTCAAACCATTCTAGGATCTCTTAGGCGAATCCAAGTGGCAATGGACCAGGGTGCATGAATTAAACCTTATGTACAACTGGGCCCTAGTCCCTGATCAACGACAAGAGATATACTAAGCCCTAGAAGATGACAAGAAGTATGATGCAGAGGACTCTGATAACGAGTATGAAGACTGCCAATCCTTCAGTGACGAAAGTGAGGGTGAGATAGATAATATAGAATACGACACTGAGGGACATGAAATAGAACAAATACGGGCAGACTCCAAGCCACAAAAAAAGAGTGTCTTCAAGATAGAGTGAGGGGTCATGCGCATGGATTGTGATCGCGCCTGGTTAGAACATGTAGGAGCCATAGACTTGGAGCAAGCAGGCCTAGCCCAACCGGGAACGTCGACACCAGTGCTTACTAGGACAGAATCACCATCTGAGCTGCGACCACCAGGGGAGACCACATCTTCTAGCGAAGACAAAGAGTTCGACTCTGAGTCGGAGGTTAGTTTGGATAGTGACCCAAAAATACCTAGGCCGCCCAAGACCCGACGCATGAAGGGGGACCTACCCGTCCACCTGAGGCGCAGATGGTTGAAGCAGGAGAGGGCGAAACAACCCAGGGACACACAAATAGACGAATATCGAAAACCGTGGGATCTCCCTAAAAGATTTACGAAATTCAAGAAAGGAGATAGGGTAGTGATCCTGTTGGGTGCCAAACGGAAAGGGAAAACGAGCGAACCATTCGAGGGACCAGCCACCAAAGTCAAGGAGGTGAACCTAGCCCAAGAAGGGGAGACATCCCAACCAGCCTTCATTGCCGATGACTTGACTGAGAAAGAAGAAACGAGTCTTGTTGCTCTCCTGCAAGAGTACGTAGACGTATTTGCTTGGTCCTTGGAAGAGCTTAAAGGGGTAGATCCGAGTGTAGTGACTCATAATATACCCATGACACTAGACGCAATGCCGGTGAAGCAGTGACTGTACCCTATGAATCCAAAACACGCACATGCTGTCAATGAAGAGATTGATAAGTTGATGAGAGCGGGATTCATTTACAAAATTAAGCACACAGACTGGGTATCACCCATAGTCATCGTGATGAAGAAAAAAGGAAAAATCAGAGTGTGCGTCAATTACAAGAAGGTGAACGCTCCTACTAAAAGGGACAATTACCCATTGCCATACACCGAGCACATGCTTGAAAGAGTGGCGGGCAAGGAGGCCTACAATTTTCTGGATGGCTTCTCAAGATACAATCATGTGCAAGTTTATCCTGCCGACAGGGATAAGACTGCCTTTGCCACTGAGTGGGGCATCTTTGCTTACATAGTCATGACTTTCAGGTTGACTAATGCCCCTACCACTTTCCAACGCCTCATGTGTGCCATATTTAAAGACATGCTTCGTAAAGAGTTGGAAGTATTTTTCAATGACCTGTACGTTCACTCGACCTGGAGGGATGGAACACTTAGACAAACTCCAAGCAATCTTCGAGTGATGTCGCCTATATTGTCTCTCCTTGAACCCCTTAAAATGCGAGTTTTGGGTGAAGCATGGATGCATCCTAGGCCATGTGGTATCGAAGAATGGCATTGCCATTGACTTCTCCAAAGTCAGGGTTATTGTTGACCTTCCACCACCAATCAACTATAAGAGAGTCCAATGCTTCTTAGGCCATATAGGATACTAGCGGCAGTTTTGTTGAATTACGTGTTGATAGATAGACCTTTATACAAGTTGTTGATTGTCTTTGAATGGATTGAAGCATGCAAACGAGCATATGAAGAGTTGAAGAAGGCTCTAACCACATCACCAATTCTACGAGCCCCAGATTGGACCATTACCTTCCACCTGCATATCGATGCTTCTAAAATTGCTATGGGGGCAGTGTTGTGCCAACTTGGCGAGCACAACCTAGACTATCCAGTGAGCTTTGCTAGCAGACAACTCACTGAGACGGAAATGAACTACTCGACCATGGAAAGAGAGGGCTTGGCCATGGTGTTTGCTGTGAAGAAGTTCTGGCACTATCTATTGGCTACACCCTTTACCTTTTTTGTGGACCATCAAGTCCTGCTATATCTAGTGAATAAACCTTGCGCTACAGGATGCATAGCTCGGTGGCTCCTTCTGCTTTTGGAGTTTGACTTCTCCATGGTTGTACGGAAGGGAAAACATCACTATATGGCTGACCATATGTCACAGATCCCGACAGGAGAAGCCACGGGAGAAGGCATTGCCGATGAATTGTCAGACGTCCACCTCTTTAACATTTCCAACGAGAGAGATTTATTCAAGGCTAATCTAACGCCATATTGGGCAGATGACATAGTCCAAGTGCTTGAGCACGGACTACCTGAACGATTGATAGAGAATGCAAGACTTAGGCGACTCATTCTCAAGATCCAACCCTACCAATTGATAGCAGGCCAGCTATATCGCCTAGGGCAAGATGGATTGCTGTGCAGATGCATGTGTGAGCATGAGATACATGACGTGCTCTCAGAGGCACATTCCATGGACACTTTAGTGGAGACACAACAGCCCGCAAGGTGCTGCAATCTCAACTATGGTGGCCAACGCTGTTTCGTGATGCAACATGATTTGTTAAGCATTATGACAAGTGTCAGCGGATGAAGGTCCCAATTTGCAAGGATCAAATGGAGTTGATCCCAATCATTGCATGACAACCCTTCGAAAAATGGAGAATCGACTTCATAGGACCCATTAGCCCCACTGCACAGTATTTGCAGGCCAAATACATCATTGTGGCCATAGACTACCTAACAAAATGGGCAGAGGGGAGAGCAACACAAAACAACGATGCTCGAACGACTGCCAAGTTCTTGTGGGAGCCGGTAATCTTGTGATTTGTCTGCCCCATCGAACTAGTCAGTGACCAGGGCACACAATTCATCAATGAAGTGATAGCGCATCTCCTATCCACCTTCCTAGTTATCCATCAGAAATCCTCTCCATACTACCCTCAAGCAAACAGCCAGGCAGAATCCACAAATAAGTTTCTTGTCAACATCCTAACCAAGGTAGTCTCTGCCTTGCGTAGCGACTGGGATAACAAGCTGATAGCAGCCTTGTGGGCTTACCGCACAGCTTATAAAATGACTGTTGGGCCAAACCCCCTTTAGGTTGACCTACGAAACCCAAGCAATTCTCACTATAGAATTCTTTGTGCCTAGCCTGAGAATCGCACTTCAGGAGCAATTGGAAGGAAAGGAGGCATGGATGCAATGCCTAGTTGAACTCGAATGCCTCTCGAAGACTTGCCTTCTAGCCACTCATGCACTCATATGTGAGAAGGCACGACACAAGAGGTGGTTTGACAAGTACGTCAAGCAACACGACTTTGAATAGGGCGACTTAGTGCTCCTATACTCAGTTAAGGGACATAAGAAAAAAATGAAGTTTAGGAGTCTTAGACCTTTCAAAGTTCGTGCAATCAGTCGAACGGGCAAGGTCGAGCTCGAGACTCTAGACGATAAACCCAGCCTTGGTGGAGAACGCATTGGGACTATAGCCAAAGATAGAGAAGAAGCAAAAGAGGGATGTGTATGCCATGCTAAAAATGAAAAAGGAGAATATGCTAACTGTTGAGATATCGAGCTCCACTCGTGATATGCCAGGGTGACCGTTGTGCATTTATGTCACCGACGTGTTAGTTGCAGATGCGGTTGGTACATCGCCCATGAATAATAGCTACATGATAGCTATCCTTATCTACTCTAGTTCGTGGCTCAGTTAGTATGCCACCTTAGTTAGTTGAGTTTGGTTTGAGACCCATATATAGGGTTCTTCTATTTCTTTGTACTAGAGTTCTTTTTGGCTTACACAACTAAGAAGAGAAAAACAGTTTTCAGCCTCCACCCTTGTGTGTATTCCCCCATTGTGCAAGCAAGAAAGCTACAAGTAAGACTCCTTCCTTCTCTCCCACAATCTTGACATGGTATCAGATCCTTGTTCGTGGTAAGGAGCTCAAGAAAGCAAGCCAAGCTCGCGGTGTTCTGGTAAGAGGAGCAGTGTTGCTTTCATTTTCTGTTTTGGGAGTAGATCTCTGCAGGTAGCACAGCCGGAAAGTGCAGGAGTGCATTGTCTCAGGTTGAGACGCCCTTCGCGGTGAAGCAAGAGGGCAGTATATGTTGCGGGTAAGGGCTTTAGCCCTTGGCGACCCTGTTTTTTTGATTTGAGGCCATTTCGGGGCCAGTTTTGGAGGCGGAAATTTTCTGCACGCACTCAGGAAAAGGCCCTGTTTTATGCTGTGCGACCACTGTTCTACAGGTCGGTGAAAAGTTATTGTAGAAATCGCATCGTATGCTTGTGCGCAGAGATATTGGGAGTTTCAGAATCATCCTTGGTTCCTGTTTATGCAAAATCGTCACTAGGAAGTGACTGTGTGGTCAAATACCACTTTCGCCAGTTTTGCAGATTTGCCCTTGTGAGGGTGAAGCTGAGTTTTTGCAGTGACAGAATTTTTCGCAGTGTTCTGTAATGGCGTCTGATTCTCTTTCACAGATTGTAACTGAAAAGCTTGACAAGAACAACTTCCAGGCATGGAAGTTTAGAATGACGAATTTCCTTATGGGAAAAGGATATTGGGAATTTGTTGCAGGAAATGAAGAAGAACCAGTTCTTCCTGATGTTCCCAACCAACAGCAAATGCAGGCATTCAAAGCATGGCATGAGAGAGCCAGGAAAGTTATGTACTGGCTGTCTATCAGCATTCCAGACTCTATGATTGTGCATATTCAGGATGCAAGTACGCCAAAGGAGGCATGGGATACTCTGTCAAAGATGTATAGCACAAATACGCAAGCCAGGAAAATGCAGCTCAAGCAAGAGTTGCACAATGTGCAAAGAGAAAATATGAGCATCAATGACTACCACATGAAGGTGAAGAAGATTGCAGATGCACTTGCTTCCATTGGGTCGCCAGTGGAAGATGATGATTTAGTTTCTGTGACCTTGAATGGTCTAGGAAAGGATTATGCACAGTTTCGGACATCCATTTCAGTTCGTGAAAGATTTCCTGATTTTGAGGAGTTGATTGCTCTTCTAATTTCTGAGGAGCAGAGAAATGGTGGTGCATCTTCTTCAGGAGGAACTTCAAAAGAAGCTGTCTTCTACTCAAATGCTGGAAGAGGTAGAGGCAGAGGTAGAGGAGGCCGATTTGGAGGCCGTGGCAGAAATCAGAATATGCAGCAAACTCAAGAAAACCAGTCCTATGGAGGAGGACGTGGTAACTCTAGAGGCAGGGGGAGCCAAAGAGGTCGTGGTGGATGGCAAAGAGACCAAAATGCAAACAGTAATGTTGAATGCTACTACTGTGGTAAAATGGGTCATATGGCTAAAGACTGCTATAAGAAGCAGAATGACATCATGAATGGAAAACTGCAACAAGGGAATTATGCATCTTCTAGTAGACAGGGTGATGACAGAAATGAGCATTTGTTTATGGTGCAGCACATGAACAATTCTGTGACAAGTGCAGAAGAAAGCAATGATGTATGGTATGTTGACTCAGGTGCATCAAACCACATGACAGGTCATGCAGAATGGATGGAGGATGCAAGGAAAATGGAAAAACCAGGATTTGTGGAGACTGGTGATGATACTGCACATCCTATTGTGCAGATTGGAAAAATTCCTTTGTCTATGCAGGATGGGAAAAAGAAATACCTGTCCGATGTATTTCATGTCCCGAATATCACCAAGAATCTGGTTTCTGTTGGTCAAATGGTTGAGCAGGGCTTGCAGGTCAGATTTAATCCTCATGGATGCTTTGTTGAGGATATGAAAAATAAAGGTCGCTTGATAGCAAAAGGAAAGAAGAAGGGCAGAATGTTTACATTGGATGCAGACATGTCTGAATTGAGTGCAGCAATGTTTGCACATGGGACCGGTGTAGTTGCAGATATTGATATCTGGCATAAACGCATTGGTCATGTTAATGTACAGCGACTTAAATCAATGCAGGCCCAAAATTTTGTTGCAGGATTGCCCAAATTCAAGGTTGCAGAAATGCATAAGGTATGTGAAGCCTGTCAGTTTGGAAAACAGGCAAGGAAACCATTTCCTAGACATGTTCAAGAGAGTAAGAAGCCATTGGAATTAATCCACTCTGATGTGTAGACAACTAAAGCTGCATCTCTTGGAGGCTGTCATTATTTTGTCAGTTTTATTGATGACTATAGCAGAAAAGTTTGGGTGTATTTTATGAAAAAGAAAAGTGAAGTTTTTGGGCATTTCAAAACTCTTAAAGCGATGGTTGAAAAAGAAACAGGCATGCAGATAAAATGCCTAAGGTCAGATGGAGGGGGAGAGTACCTCTCAAATGAGTTTGCAAGGTTCCTGCAGGAGCATGGCATAAAGCAGCAATATTCATGCAGTCATACCCCACAACAAAATGGAATTGCAGAAAGGAAAAACAAGCATATTGGAGAGGTATCTCGTGCCATGCTCAATGAAAAAGACTTGCCAGATTTTTATTGGGCTGAAGCAGTTGCTACAGCAGTCTACATAATGAACAGGACTCCCACTGTAACAATACATGGAATGACTCCAGAGGAGAGGTATACTGGTAGGAAACCAGACATTTCTCATTTGAAAATTTTTGGTTGCATTGCCTATGTACATGTGCCAGATGAGTTGAGATCCAAGTTGGATCCAAAAGCTGAGAAGTGAATCTTTATTGGTTACTCTCTGCAGCAAAAAGGGTATAGATGCTATAACCCTTCTACTCGTAAGTTTACAGTGAGCAGAGATGTTGTTTTTGATGATATGAGTAGCTGGTATAAACCGGTAAATGTGATTGATGATGTAGATGCACAAAATGGTAATGCTACACAGAATTCATAGCAGCAGTCACAAAATATTAGTGGACCTGGAGCATCCTCTAGCAGTGGTTCACATTCTTCGCCATGGACAGGTAGATTGAGATCAGGAGAATCTTCTCAAAGCAATGCAGATAGTGGTATGCAGGTATCACGAAGAGGAAAAGAGAAGGTTGATCAGCCCATGTTTGAAGTGAATGGAGGTCACTCTTATGTGGATGGTGAATCCAGTGGCTCAGAACAGAGCATTGATGATGAGTTGGGTATTCCTTCTATTGTTACACCTGGAGTAAGGAAGACCAGGGATGTTTTGAGAGCACCTGGGAGTGAACCTACTTTGCGCAGGTCTACGAGAGCTAGGTATCCTGTGGATAGGCTGAAATATGATGGATTTACAGCCATTCACTATGCATATATGGTTAAAGTGATACAAGAACCAGAACCCACTTCTTTTGAGGAAGCCATGGGAAAAGAAAAATGGGAGAAAGCCATGGATGAAGAAATGGATGCCTTGGAAGCAAATTCTACATGGGAATTGGTACCTTTGCCTAAAGGTAAAAATGCAATTGGCTGTAAGTGGGTTTATAAGGTGAAGCACAATGCAGATGGTTCTGTGAACAGATACAAGGCAAGATTAGTAGTCAAGGGGTATGCACAAACATATGGCATTGACTATGAAGAAACATTCAGTCTGGTTGCAAGGATGGCAACCGTAAGAGTAGTCATTGCTATGGCTGCATCAAAGGGATGGTCTTTACATCAAATGGATGTAAAGAATGCCTTCTTGCATGGTGATTTGCAAGAAGAGGTCTATATGGAGCAGCCACCAGGTTATGTGCATGCTGTTCATCCTGAGTTTGTTTGCAGGTTGAAGAAAGCTTTGTATGGCTTGAAGCAAGCACCTAGAGCATGGTCTGACAAGATAGGACTGTATCTTGTCACTATTGGCTTTCAGATTTCCAAGGCAGATTTCTCACTTTATGTGAGAAAAACAGAGAAAGGTATTATGCTACTTGTCATTTATGTTGATGATTTGATTATGACACGTGACAGTGATGAAGATATCCTTCATGTGAAAATGCTATTGAAGCAGAAGTTTGAGATGAAGGATTTGGGAGAGCTGCGTTATTTCTTGGGCATTGAGGTGATTAGATCACCAAGTGGAATACAGCTCTTGCAGAGGCAGTATGGATTGGACATGCTGTCCAAATATGGGATGACAGGCTGTAAGCCTATTTCAGTTCCTTTGGAGCAGAATGTGAAGCTGAGCGCAGATGCAGGTGAGCTTCTGGAAGACCCTACTATGTACAGACGCATAGTAGGAAGCTTGATTTATATGACTATTACTAGGCCAGATTTAAGCTATGCTGTTGGATTGGTAAGTCAGTTTATGCAGGCTCCAAGGAAATCGCATTTGGATGCGGCTAGACGCATACTCAGGTATGTGAAGTCCACATTGCAGTATGGACTATTTTATGAGACTGGGGTTCAGATACAGCTGCATGGATACACTGATGCTGATTGGGCTGGTAGTATTTCTGATAGATGTTCTACCAGTGGATATGTGTTCTCTTTTGGGAGTTCTGCAGTCACTTGGAGCAGCAAGAAATAGCCTACAGTTGCCTTCTCGAGCACAGAGGCTGAGTACAGGGGTGCAGCAATGGCTGCATGTGAGGTAGCTTGGTTGCATAAGCTACTTTATGATATGCATCAGCCTACAGATGGGCCAGTTGTCATTTATTGTGACAACATGAGTAGTATACACTTGGCAAATAACCCAGTCTATCATGCTAGAACAAAGCACATTGAGGTGCATTATCACTATGTGCGGGAGAGGGTTTTACTAGGTCTTATTGATCTAGTTCATGTCAGCACAGAGGATCAGGTAGCTGACATATTTACGAAGGCATTGGGCGCAGAGAAGCTGCGCAAGTTCAGAGACCTGCTTGGTGTGCAGGAATTGGGATTGAGCTCGAGGGGGAGTGTTGAGATATCGAGCTCCACTCGTGATATGCCAGGGTGACCGTTGTGCATTTATGTCACCGACGTGTTAGTTGCAGATGCGGTTGATACACCGCATATGAATAATAGCTACATGATAGCTATCCTTATCTACTCTAGTTCGTGGCTCAGTTAGTATGCCACCTTAGTTAGTTGAGTTTGGTTTGAGACCCATATATAGGGTTCTTCTATTTCTTTGTACTAGAGTTCTTTTTGGCTTACACAACTAAGAAGAGAAAAACAGTTTTCAGCCTCCACCCTTGTGTGTATTCCCCCATTGTGCAAGCAAGAAAGCTACAAGTGAGACTCCTTCCTTCTCTCCCACAATCTTGACACTAACTAATCACGGCATCAGCATCCAGGACATTCCTAATGCGGAAGCCAAACTACAAGCAAAGCTAGTACATGCGCTCTTCTCCAACCAGTGCTACAACGACTTAATGCATCGAATCAGCGTGCCTGTGCTGGAGAAAATGTAGCAGCTCACACCTTGCATGAAGTCGATTGGAATGGATATGTACGGAAAACCATTGACCAGGTGGCTAAAGCACTAGCTTTAGGAAGTACACCAGCAGGAGGGGAGTCCCCAACTTCCAAGGCCACAAAAAGAAAGAAGGCCTCGTTTATTGCCTATGGAAGCATTTTGACTACGCTCATCCAGGAGGCAGTGAAGGAGACACAAGATGTAGAAGAAGGAGAAGGAGAAACACCTGAAAATTCACCCCCTCACCAGGACCAAGAGAGGACCAGTAGGATCGAGAGTGATAAGGAAGGGCAGGAATAAGAAAAATAATCGGGCAAAAAGCAGGCCAAGAAACCCAAGAAAAAGATAGCACAAAAGAAAAAGAAGCTGGATGAAGGCCGCAAGAAGGAGAAAGAGGATTTGGAGAAGGCAAAAAGAGAATCCCTCAAGGAGACCAAAGAGAGGGAGAAGAAGAAGAAACAGGAAGAAGAAAAAGCAAACTAAGAAGTCAACAAGGCTAAGAAGGTGTCAAAACAGGAGGTCGAGAAGAGGAAAAGGAAAGAACAGGAAGAAAAAGAGGAATTGGAGGAAGAGTATAGGAAAATTGAAGAAGAAAGGCAAAGAAGAGCTGCTGAGGAAGAAGAGGGACTGAGAAGGAAGGAGGAGGACTTGGTCGAAGCCACATGCCAGTCCATCGAGCAGCAAAGCAGGGTCGATGATCTGGGAGCCTAGAGCCTGCTGTTGAGGGAAGAAGGGCCTGGTTTCAGCACACAGGTACTAGAAATCATGCCGCCCACTGTCCTTGAAGGCAAAGGCAAGGTCCTTATCCATCCTATCCCTACCCTCATGGTGCCTCCCACCGAACCAACCATGCTCACCCCTAGCATCCTCACCAGCGTAGAGGTCTCCAACTTTGTGGAATGGATGCAGTATTTTAACAATAAAGAAATGGCCCAGGGAAAGAGCACAGAGACCACGGCCATGGGGCAAAAGAGATCAGCTGGCAGATGCTGAGTCGAGACAAGACTAGAAACGTCAGAAAGTGAAGGCCTCGACCACTCCAATCCACATAATAGTGACGCCACCAGCCAATTACAAGGAGTACGTTGTCGAGCTGCTCTCCCAACTGGAGAAGGCTAAGGAGGAAAAGAAGATGGTTGTGGTGGCTAAGTTGGTGGCAAAAAAGGAGTCAGTACCTACTTTCCATCTCAAAAAGACCAAGGAGGTACTGTCCATCTTTGATCTCAAACAGGAATTAAAGGCCAAGGAGGACATGGAGGAGAGCTACAAGCAACAGCTGTCGGAGGATGAGAATTTGGAATTGATGCAGATGTAAAGAGAGTATAAGCTCTTCCTGATGCAACATAAGGAATTGGAGGCAAAAACTTCTAACATCGAGCAAATGATGGAGGAATTGAATGCCAAAGAAGAGGAGAGAAAGCAGGAGAGGGAGCAGCTGCAAAAGGAGATGATCGATCAGCTACACTTGGGAAAGAAAGAGAAAGAGAACATGAGTAGGGAACTAAAAGACTAAGAGCAGAAGCTCGTAACCCTGGTATAGAAGCAAGGAGAGAGCATGGAAGAAATGAACAAGAGAGTAGAGGAATGGGTAGCGCAGAACGAGAAAAGGGTGAAGACCCTAGCATGATGCCTCGCTTTGGTGGAGAAAGAAAAGATCCTCACAGGAGAGTAAAAC
Source organism: Lygodium microphyllum (assembly GCF_053477565.2). Classification (NCBI taxonomy): domain Eukaryota; kingdom Viridiplantae; phylum Streptophyta; class Polypodiopsida; order Schizaeales; family Lygodiaceae; genus Lygodium; species Lygodium microphyllum. Next base: position 78,078,732 of record NC_141143.1, read on the forward strand.
AAAAGCCTCCCAGACAGCCTTTAGTGCCCAGCAAAAGGCCTTCATTAACACACTAATGGACACCACCTGCCCAGAGGAAAAGGAGTCATTGGAGGTGGTATAGAAAAAACTCAGCATCGCATGCAAAGCTCTACATACAAGGCTACAGATGCCACCCCAACCTAGAGAGTTAAGCTGAGCCTAGAAGAGCAATGAAAGTACCCGCTACTGGCCAGCCTAACCCCACTAGGAAATTGAGGCAACGGGCTTTGAAGAAGGAGCACAACAAGAAGACTTGCAAGGGGAGGAGACTGAGCTTGAATTTGATATGGGGAGATTCAGCGAAGAGGTGATCCCACAGCCCCCATTTCTGCATGTCCAAGAGCGACAACAGGTTGATCCATCTGCGGAGAGACAAGCCGCACTTGGGGAAAGACGGAGAAAGTTAGTCAAAGAAACCAGGAAGCAACTAAGAGCCAAATCGGTCGTGCAGCCGTCCGCACCCCTTCCACCGTGCCCTGATGACATCCCCGCTGGATTCCACGCAGAGCTGGTAATTTGGAAGTGGCAGGAAAGAGAAAAAGACCCATTCACCTTCAGCTTCCTCATGCCCAATAGCCTGCGGAGGGTCCTATCGCTCAAGGTGATGGAAGAGGTGATCACAACTGGCAGCAGCCGACTGGAGAAAGAAGTGGCTGGAGGAAAGGGAGAGGACCCCCACTCTTTGGGGAAATGAAGAAGCTGAGTTTTGGCAAAACAAGGTGTTTGAAGTACCACATACTGTACAGGGATATAACTGCCAATCCCTATGGAGGAGGCGGGTGTGCGACATCAGCATGATTGCTTGGATGGCTTTTTGCAACACCGTACCCTACAAGAGGAACCACCCCACGTTCATGGCGTACCCTCGTAGGGTAGGTGTGGATTTTGTTGCCACCCTCCATGGGCATTAAGATTTTCCTATCATCTACAACTCCAATGCTGCCTCCTTCGAACATGCCCTCCTCTTCAACTTGGGAAGCCTGGATGATTCCATGATGCATTTCCTTGCGGATTTCTCTTCATGTCCCGATCCAGCCTTTGTAACTACATGTAATTATCTTAGTTTACTTAAGTTATTACTCAAGTAGGACCTGACCCCACAAGAATGTGGCATGCCTCCCCTCTTTTTTGACCCTAATGCCATCGACAACTGTGTCATGGTGCGTCTAATGATGAGGGCTAGCCTTCTCCCCTCTTTTTGTGTAATATTCCTACTCCCTCCCTCCCCCCCCATAAGACCCCCCCCTTTAATTCAAATTTTTTATTTTTTATTTTTACTCTCCCTCTCTCTCCCCTTGTCGATTGCATGGCAGGGAGAGAGAGAGAGAGTGAGTGAGTAAGAGGAAGATAAGGGGGGCATGCAGCCCCCAGGTGGGAGGGGTGGCAGCCATACCACCCTCCTACCCCTCCTATAAAGGGCAGCCTCCTCCCTCCCTCACTTGGTAGGCAGCGCGCCCCCCCTCCCCCCCATGTTAGCAAGCGGCGGCCCCTCCCCTATGCCATCATGATGACGTCGCCACTACCACCATCATCATCATCATCTTACCCCCCCACCCCACTTCATCATCACCGTCATCACTATCATCTTCTTCATCATTATCATCATAATCATCATCATTCCCCCCCTCCCCGCCATCATTTCGTCAAAAGAAGGAGAGAAGAAGAAGAAGAAGAAGAAGAAGAAGAAGAGAGAGAGAGAGAGAAGGAGAAGAAGAGAAGAAGAAGAAGAGGGAGAGAGAGAAGGAGAAGAAGAGAAGAAGAAGAAGAGGGAGAGAGAGGAGAAGAAGAAGAAGAAGAAGAAGAAGAAGAAGAAGAAGAAGAAGAAGAAGAAGAAGAAGAGGGAGAGAGAGGAGAAGAAGAGAAGAAGAAGAATAATAATAATTTCTGAAAATACGCCCCTCCCCCTTCATTATTTTTTTTTCCCCACTCAAGGAGAGGCGGCGAGGATCTTGCATAGGAGAGTGCGAGAACTCTATCACTTGTACACGTGTCTTCGAGTATGGCCCCAAAGCGTAGTTCCGTAAAGATGGTTGGAAACCCTGCAAGAGTGGATGGAGGTTCGAAACAAGGTGGCACCGCAACCACGAACAATTCATCAGGCATCAATACCACTAGAATCACGGCATCACTCCAAACCCAAGTTGCTCTATTATTAAATCATAGGCTATAATTATCACAGTGAAAGGTCATATTCACATGCATCACATTAGTTGCGTGTTTGATAATTTCCTAGGTATGAACTTAGTTGTGATGTATGTAACAAGCAAGATAATTTCCATTGTAAGATGTCATCATAATAGGTGGAGTTGATTAGAAACTGCATCGTAAAATTACCAAAAATTCTTGCATGGAGAGGATTGTTCCTTGCACAAGTTCATTCTTAAAACGCATTTCAAAGGACATTGAACGAAACAAAGTGCATGTCCATGTCGCAAGAAGGATTCTAAGGTACGTGCAATAATCTACTGAAAAGATTAAAGTGCAGCTAGGCTCATGCAATGATCACATAAAGTTAGATCATTCAAGAAGATCATAGATGGTGTAAATAATTACATAGAGGATAACATTAAGATTGCATGCAAAGAAAGTACCTTCGCATGTGTGGCATAAAATAACGCATGGATTATATCAAGATTATAGGTATTGAAATGAAGGCATGGCCTTACGTTGCATGCCTTAAAGTTATTGGAAAAATTCAATGTTGTTTGTAATTTACCAACTGGGAGTGAGATCCATGAATCCCATGATAAGGTCCTTGGTGACTTCAAGAGGGATAGGTAAAGGATCAGTGCTTGTGAGCATTATTAAGAGGGCTTAAGAAGATTATACTTAAATTGGAGTAGGAATTGTTCTAATCAGAACCATCATGACCAGCCATGGTCAAGGGGATAGACAATCTTGATCAAATAAGATCAAAGATAAAGGTACATAGGTACTACAAGGGATCTAGTAGATAACCAGCAAGTTGACCAACCAAGGACAACAGGGTTGTCCATGACCTATTTTTACCAAGAGACCTAAAGTAAGGATAATTAGGTCGGTAGGGTACAAACCCTAACCCAAAGATAAAAGGGAAATATGCAACCTAGCTTGCCAAGCCCTTGGGATCTCGCCAAGTTGCGAATGATCCAGGATCGAATGCTGGGAGCATTTGGAAAAAAGGAATCACACCTTAGTAGTTGGTCGTACAAATGGCCTCCGAAATGATCATGATTGTACACTTAGGTACATTGTTTGAATTTCTTGGCTCAAGGAACTAATTCAAGGAAAAACACTTAATGCTTCAGGTTAAAAGCCTAGAGGGAGAGGCAGGTTCAGTTACATCCGACTGTCTACCTGGCCCTATCCAAGGGGGTTGTTAGCCGCGCCAGGTATATGGACCTAACCCACCACGGGAGGTCTCTCCGTGGGTAGTGATTGGAGCAGAAGGACACTTGGGTGCCGCAGGAGGCTCTGGCTGTAAATTCCTTGCCTTCGGACCCCGTACAAGAGGCCGACGTGACTCGAGATGGGATCTCAAGGCCCGTGTACTAGTCTATGGGTGAAACTTGGAGCAGTAATCGTGTAGGTTACTGGGATATCCTTTGGGCATGCTACTTGATGTATTCCGGGACTATGATAAATAAAGATCAGATATTTGAAAAAGGAACTTGCTTGAATTTGTTTTTGTCTAGAGGGCTATCTTTGAGGCTATTAGAACTCAACTCTGTTTCAGTATAGCTTACCATCCCCAAACTAATGGTCAAACAGAACGAGTCAATCAAGTCATTGAAGATATGCTTAGGGCATACTGCTCTCGCGAACCCAAAAAGTGGATTCAGTACTTACCACTGGTTAAGTTTTCCTACAATGCTTCTTACAAACAGAATATTCAGATGACCCGTTTCCAAGCATTGTATGGGCATGATTGTCATACCAGTTTGAACTTCTTAGACCCAACTTTGAGGGTAGAAGCTTCTAGATAGATGCTGGAAGACATGGATGATCAAATCAAATCAATAAGACAAGACATTCAAGCTGCCAAGGATAGACAGAAGGCTTATGCTGACTTGAAACGGCAAGACAGATCCTTCGTTGAAGGTGATATGGTCTTCATCCGTGTACGCCCTAAAAAGAGTTCACTGTCATTGGGAGAGTACAAGAAGCTAAGTCCGAGGTATTGTGGACCTTATAAGATCACCAAGTGCCTAGGGCCTAATGCTTACAGAATACAGCTGCCCAAAACTCTAAAGATTCATAATGTATTTAACATTATCCTATTGAGAAAGTATCTACCTAATCTGAATCATGTACTTGCTAATCAACAAATTGTAATGCCTAGCCAAGGAGTCCTTGAGCTACGGCCTGATAGGATCCTAGATGTTAGGGAGAGGCATTTGAGAACGAGGACCTTGAGAGAATACCTCATCCAGTGGAAGGATTATCCAGAAGAGGATGCCACCTAGATAAATGAAGATACTCTCAACCAACAATACCCCCAGGTCTTCTTGGGATGAGGACATCTCGATTCCTCTAAGGGGGAGAGGATGTAATATTCCCCCCTGTGCTCCCCCCGTGCCTCCCCCCATAAGAACCCCCCCTTTAATTCAAATTTTTTTATTTTTTATTTTTTACTCTCCCTCTCTCTCCCCCTACCGACTGCATGGTGGGGAGAGAGAGAGAGTGAATGAGTAAGAGGAAGATAAGGGGGGCATGCAGCCCCCTAGGTGGGAGGGGTGGTAGCCATACCACCCTCCTCCCCCTCCTATAAAGGGCAGCGTTCCCCCCTCCCTCGCCTGGTCAGCAGCACGCCCCCGCTCCGTGTTAGCAAGTGGCGGCCCCTCCCCTATGCCATTGTGACACTGTTGCCACCGCCACCACCACCATCATCTTACCCCCCCCACTTCATCGTCACTGTCATCACCGTCATCTTCCTCATCATTATCATCATAATCATCATCATCCCCCTCCCCCTGCCCCCCGGGCCATCATTTCGTCAAAAGAAAGAGAGAGAGAGAGGAGAAGAAGAGAAGAAGAAGAAGAGGGAGAGAGAGAAGGAGAAGAAGAGAAGAAGAAGAAGAGGGAGAGAGAGGAGAAGAAGAAGAAGAAGAAGAAGAAGAAGGAGGAGGAGGAGGAGGAGGAGGAGGAGGAGGAGGAGGAGGAGGAGGAGGAGGAGAAGAAGAAGAAGAAGAAGCAGAGGGAGAGATAGGAGAAGAAGAGAAGAAGAAGAAGAAGAATTTCTGGAAATACGCCCCTCCCCCTTCATTATTTTGTTTTCCCCACTCAAGGAGAGGCGGCGAGGATCTTGTGTAGGAGAGTGTGAGAACTCTATCAGTTGTACACGCATCTTCGAGTATGGCCCCAAAGCGTAGTTCCACAAAGATGGCCGGAAACCCTGGAAGCGTGGATGGAGGTTCGAAACAAGGTGGCACCGCAACCGCAAACAGTTCATCAGGCATCAATACCACTCTAATCACGTCGTCACTCCAAACCTAGGTTGCTCTATTATTAAATCATAGGCTATAATTATCACGGTGAAAGGTCGTATTCACATGCATCACATTAGTTGCGTGTTTGATAATTTCCTAGGTATGAACTTAGTTGTGATGTATGTAACGAGCAAGATAATTTCCGTCATAAGATGTCATCATAATAGGTGGAGTTTATTAGAAACTGCATCGTAAAATTACCAAAAATTCTTGCATAAATTCTTGCACAGAGACCATTGTTCCTTCCACAAGTTCCTGCTTAGAACGCATTTCAGAGGACATTGAACGAAACAAAGTGCATGTCCATATCGCAAGAAGGATTCTAAGGTACATGTAATAATTTGTTGAAAAGATTAAAGTGCAGCTAGGCTCATGCAATGATCACATAAAGTTAGATCATTCAAGAAGATCATAGATCGTGTAAATAATTACAGAGGATAACGTTAAGATTGCATGTAAAGAAAGTACCTTCGCATGTGTGGCATAAAATAACACATGGATTATATCAAGATTATAAGTATTGAAATGAAGGCATGGCATTACATTGTGTGCCTTAAAGTTGTTGGAAAATTTCAATGTTGTTTGTAATTTACCAACTAGGACTGAGATCCATGAATCCTGACAAGGTCCTTAGTGACTTCAAGAGGGATCGGTAAAGGCTTAGTGCTTGTGAGCATTATTAAGAGGGCTTAAGAAGATTATACTTAAGTCGGAGTAGGAATTGTTCTAATCAAAACCATCTTGACCAGCCATGGTCAAGGGGATAGACAATCTTGATCAAATAAGATCAAAGATAAAGGTACACAGGTACTACAAGGGATCTAGGAGATAACCAGCAAGTTGATCAACCAAGGACAACGGGGTTGTCCATGACCTATTTTTACTAGGATACCTAAGGTAAGGATAATTAGGTCAGTAGGGTACAAATCGTAACCCAAAGATAAAAGGGAAATAGGCAACCTAGCTTGCCAAGCCCTTGGTATCTTGTCAAGTCGTGAACAATCCAAGATCGAATGCTGGGAGCATTCGGAAAAAAGGAATCACACCTTAGCAATTGGTCATACAAACAGCCTCCAAAATGATCGTGATTATACACTTAGATACATTGTTTGAATTTCCTTGCTCAAGGAACTAATTCAAGGCAAAACACTTAATGCTTTAGGTTAAAAGCCTGGAGGGAGAGGCAGGTTCAGTTACATCCGACTGTCTGCGTGGCCCTATCCAAGGGGGTTGTTAGCCGTGCTAGGTATATGGACCTAACCCACCACGAGAGGTCTCTCCGTGGGTAGTGCTTGGAGCAGGAGGATGCTTGGGTGCCACAGGAGGCTCTGGCTGTAAATTCCTTGCCTCCGGACCCCGTACAAGAGGCCGACGTGACTCGAGATGGGATCTCAAGGCCCGTGTACTAGTCTATGGGCGAAACTTGGAGCAGTAATCGTGTAGATTACTGGGATATCCTTTGGGCATGCTACTTGATGTATTCCGAGACTATGATAAATAAAGATAAGATATTTGAAAAATGAACTTGCTTGACTTTTTTTTTGTGTCAGTGCCTAAGTTACGTGAAGGAACCTGTGTTAACTTGATTAATTAATGAAGTTGCTTTTGCATGTCAAACATAATGTGGTAGGTAATTAGATAACTAAGCAAACCGAGAAAAGTGCGGTGGACATGAGTTGGGTCCGTCCTATGGAAGGGTGGTCCCGGTTAGCTGGGAACTTTTCTCAAAAGATGTGAAAACGATAGTGTGAAGACCTAGTATCAGTAGAGATAGAATCCTGATTTATGATGTTTTAGGGGAAAGGAATGGGACTATGCCTTATGGTAGAGAGGTTGAGCTTTGCATTCCTCTCGTTTCCCATTCTCCATGAACCAAGTGCAGTATGAATCCGCTTCGACTCTGTTGTTACTACGCAAAGTGGTCCATCGGGAGCTCGACGCTAGCTACTTCCTAGAGACTTTGCTGATAGGAAAGGAACCCGAACTTCAGGTCGATCCTAAGTGGGAGCGGTTGGACACTTCCGCTTGTGGCAGACTCGAGAAGACCTAGATCGCAAACTCTGTGACATTCCTTGCAACTGCCAAGCGGCACTTTCTAGACTCTCTTCCCGATGGGCTACTAAGACGTGTCCCACAAGTGGATGAGCGGACACGTTACATTTTGCCTAGCTCTTCTAGAAGATATAAACGACAGCCAGTTCATTAGATGCAATCATACTTTCCAGTCCACCACCTCCTCCACGTTCGCATGAATTTGAAAGGATACATGCAGAGCTATCAATTTTGAGCAAATCCATCTGACCCCCTTCTCCGCCTAAGTCAAACGAGGAGAATTAGGCATTGGCTTTCATTCTACTAGTGTAATACTATTTCAAAAAAAAGAAAAAAAAAGAACAAGCATGAAAGGAAAAGCAAGAAGAACATTACACACTTTTCTCTTTCCTTTTGTCTTCTTTGCCTTTTCTCTTTCCTTCCGTCTTCTTTGCTTGTGGGGCATCTTCCATGACATGCTCTGGCGCGGTGGTGGTCGATTTTCAACAGCCTTCTGTTGAGCCGGTTTACTTCTTGTCACACGTTTGGTTGGCCCTGAAGAGGAGGGACCAGCAACATCTTCTTCTCTTTTCTTCTACCACAGCTTCTTGATTATTGTTTTCAGCCAACCGAGCGAAAGCTGAAAATGAATCAACCGACTCGATCCATCCAGTTCTTCCTCGGATGCATTGACTGGCAGTAGTCAAATCATCTTTGGATGCCTTGCCTCGTTCCATGCGATTTAAGGCCTACATCCACACTTTAGATTTTACATCAGCTTTGCATGCTTTAACAATCTCATTGGTTGGCTCAATTTGCAACCCATAGGTAGCTGCATCAACAGCTGCATAGGCTGTTCTTGTTGCCAAATCCTCTAGTCTTTTCTTCATGCCAGTGTTACCGAAATTTGGCTCAAGAGAAAGCCCAATTTCGGTCGCTTGAATTTTACCATCCTTCCAAGAGACCAATTTTTGCACCTCAGCTTCACAGAATGCATTGCACTCCCTCTTATCGTGATGTAGGCTATCACACCAGATACATCATCTTTCGAAGCCTTCTCGTATGGGTCTTTGGGCAGCCGTCCTCTTTCTTCCACTTTCACATCAAGCCTTTCCACCTTGGAATTAATCTCCGTTAGATTAAGATGGAGATCCTGCATGCTCTTGATCAGCTTGTCCATGGCATCCTTCTTTGGAGGTGGAACAACAGGATTTCTTGGTTGCTCGGCCATAGAAACAGGAGGTCGAGATACATGAACATGCTCTTTTATGGACTCAGATGGTGCAGAGGTAGAACCCCACCTTAGATGCATCCGCTCTCTCTGAGCAATCATATTCATTGCTTGAGTGACATCACCCCAAGAAATCTTCAATCCCGTCTTAGAATCAGGATCTTCAAGCCGATCAGTCAGCTTCTCTTGAAGAAGAGGATTCGCAGCCTTCAGAAACAATTCAATCTTTTGGCTCTCCATACTCTGCTGATCATCAGGATCTAGATGAGAAAATTTTCTTTCAAATTCGCGGTGAAGAGAAGTGGTAGTTAGTCCCTTATTAGGCCTTTCAACCCATTCAGTGAAGATTTTCTTTGTTATGAGGCCAGAATCTTCAAGAAAGAATTCTTCTCGAAGAGCCTTCTTGAATTCAAGCCATCCCGCATCTTTCTGGAAAAGACCATGAATCCGGTCTTGGAGGCCATGCATGGCCAAACAGGCAAAGTATCGGATCCAAGCATGATGAGGGATCCCAAAGAAGACCATCTTGTCAGTATAGAGGCGGATAAAAGAGGACACATTTTTCCCATTAAATTGCTTGAGCTCCTGCCCAACTTCCTCCAAAGCTTTAATGGCAGCAGCATCACTCCGCTCTTCATCTTGCCTCCGTTGTTGCTATAGTTGCATCTGCTACTGAAATTGCAATTGTTGTTGTTGGTTCTCTTGCATCAGACGAACCAACTGCTACAAAGCATCTCCTCCCGAACCTGATGATCCTCCCATTGTGCTTTCTCTTCTACAGCCGACCTTCACGTCGGGTCCACCACTGTCGTCATGTTGGGGGTCGAAGGTCTACCACCAGGGTTTAGAGCAGAAGAGGAGTGAGAGTTTCAAAGGGGAGAGAGGAAAAAGATTGGGGTTTGATGGATTCTCGGGTTATGGAGAGAATAGATGAGATAGAGAGTAACCAATATCTTATATAGTTGTGTCATACAAGATTACCATAATAAACTTGGATCCGATTACATGAATAACCATGAGGTTTATGCATAAATCTATATCAAAATTTTTTCCATTTCCTACAACAAATTCAAGATCTAATTCCCTCCATTTCATGAAGATACATGTATTGAGACTTCAAGATACAAGGTATAGAGAGATAGAACTCATTACAACTGACATAGAGTCCAAAGGATGATAAAAATGCATCAATAGAACCACAAATATACTTCAGCCCTGCATTAAAACAGTAATTTTCAACTTGACTCATAAATGTAAACAAACTCATGCGAAAGTCTCTCATTACAATGTCAACCAATGCCCTATTGGTTCGGGAGCATTGTCTACACAAGGAAGTGATTAGATTTCAAGAAACCCCTTCAAATGAATGAATTTTAATGGATGCGCTGTTTATGATAGTTTTGGGAGAGCCTATTTAGCCCATACATTGGCAAAAATCACCTCTTGACTTGCCCCAAAGTCAATCAAGTACTTGGGCACAAGAAGGGCTTCAATGGTACATGAATATGGTAAGAGAATGGAAGAAGAAGCTCATAAGAGCAGGCTGAATACTTTTACTCTATTTTTTCCCTTTCATAGAATTTTCGCGATACCAAATGGATGGGCAAAAAGGACTCTTACCTTCTTTGTTTGTATCTTCTCTTTATCTTCAGTTTGCTTTGTGTTTGCATGCTTTGGAGCATTCACCATAGTCTTCAACTCTCCCTCCATCTTCCATAGGTGTGCAGGCCCGAAAAATGTACCGCAAAATGTAGGTTGGACTCCTCTCCTTCTTCCACACAAAAAAGAGTTCATATTGATCATACACAAGTCATATAAGTCCTTTCAAACTATTACTCCGTGTCACTTGTGGACCTAGTCAACTTTGGAGTGCTCTTGACAAAAGTTGGATCTTCCAAGCTAATGAACTTCATAAACCAATGTGACATAATCTATAAACTATCAAAAGAACACCTGTAGTCCAAGTTAAAGGACCTCGTAGACTTTATTTTTATCAATTTGCATGATACAAACTGAAAATTGCATGCCAAGTTACAAAGGAACTTATGAACTTAAATGACATCTAAGATTAATGTAGGGGTATAATAACTGAATGATGTATGAAAGTGTCTCATGTGTGTCCTAATGAAGTTCATCTGCAATCATAAGAACTCCATGTTTTATACCATGAACTGCAAACCTTTGACAACGTGGCCCTACCTACACGACTACTTTGCCAACTACCTATTAAACCCCAACAACAGCCAAAAGTGCCATGGGACTGGCACCCGTCTCGGAGGGGGATAATGTTAACCCCAAGTTTAAATGAAAGACCAAAAGCGTAACTGGGGCCAAAAGCGTAATTTTAAATGAAAGGCGCCTCAAAAAACTCCAAAAGCTCGTGTAAAAGAGTGCCAGGCTCCCTCCTGTGCTAATTGTAAAGTATTAGACGGGTGTAGGCTAGAGGCATAAGGCTAGAAGAGGGAAATAGAGAAAGGACCTTGCCACAATGACCGGTCATGTAAAAAAAGGGGATGGGTGCCTATGGGATTTTAGGGCTTCTATATAAAGTTCAAAAAGTGAATGGAAGCTCATTCTTTGGTGTGTGGCTAACAAGAGCTCTCTTCTTCTCTTCTCCTTGCTTGTGTATGCTCTTGAGAGAGAGTGTGTGAGAGTGTGAGAGAGTGAGTGTGTGGGAGTGAGGGATCAAGAGGGTGAGGCTCTTCACCATCTCCTCTTCTCTTCTTCTCTTCTCTTGCATGCGTGGCTATGGTGGATGGAGCTTGGAGATGGAGGAGGCTTGAGGATGCTTGAGCTAGCATCAAGGATCGTGGAGCTACAGGCGTGTGTGAGAGAGAAGGCAACTCATATCGGCATCAAGGTAAGCTCACTACACTCGTAAGATCAACGGCACGTCGGCTAGGTGAGAGATAGCCATTAGAGCTTGCTTGGAACGCTTGAAACAATAAGCGATCTGCGGGTCTTGGCAGTTGAGCAAAGGCT